>NW_027436510.1:1324653-2644306 GCF_031877795.1 Strix aluco | reverse complement strand
TGAGAGAAGGAAGAGAGAGGAGGAAGAGAGAGGAGGAAGAGAGAGGAGGAAGAGAGAGGAGGAAGAGAGAGGAGGAAGAGAGAGGAGGAAGAGAGAGGAGGGGGAGAGAGGAGGGGAGAGAGAGGAGGGGAGAGAGGAGGGGGAGAGAGGAGGGGGAGAGAGGAGGGGGAGAGTGGAAGAGCAGAGTTGAGGAGGAGAAATGATTAAGAGAGAGGAGGAGGAGAGAGGAGGAAGAGAGAGGAGGAACAGAGGGGAGGAAGAGAGAGGAGGAAGAGAGAGGAGGAAGAGAGAGGAGGAAGAGAGAGGAGGAAGAGAGAGGAGGAAGAGAGAGAAAAATGAGAGAGGAGGAAGAGAGAGGAGGAAGAGAGAGTAGAAGGAGACAGGAGGAACAGAGAGGAGGAAGAGATAGGAGGAAGAGAGAGGAAGAAGAGAGAGGAAGAGCAGCGTCGAGGAAGAGAGAGGAGGAAGAGAAAGGAGGAAGAGAGAGGAGGAAGAGAGAGGAGGAAGAGAGAGGAGAAACAGAGAGGAGAGAGAGAGAGGAGGGAGACAGAGGAGGGAGAGAGAGGATGGAGAGAGAGGAGGAAGAGAGAAGAGGAAGAGAGAGGAGGAAGAGAGAGGAGGAAGAGAGAGGAGGAAGAGAGAGGAGGAAGAGAGAGGAGGAAGAGAGATGAGGAAGAGAATGCAGGAAGAGAATGGAGGAAGAGAGAGGAGGAAGAGAGAGGAGGAAGAGAGAGGAGGAAGAGAGAGGAGGGGGAGAGAGGAGGGGGAGAGAGGAGGGGGAGAGAGGAGGGGGAGAGTGGAAGAGCAGAGTTGAGGAGGAGAAATGAGGAAGAGAGAGGAGGAGGAGAGAGGAGGAAGAGAGAGGAGGAACAGAGGGGAGAAAGAGAGAGGAGGAAGAGAGAGGAGGAAGAGAGAGGAGGAAGAGAGAGAAAAATGAGAGAGGAGGAAGAGAGAGGAGGAAGAGAGAGTAGAAGGAGACAGGAGGAACAGAGAGGAGGAAGAGATAGTAGGAAGAGAGAGGAAGAAGAGAGAGGAGGAAGAGAGAGGAGAAAGAGAGAGGAGGGAGAGAGAGGAGGGAGAGAGAGGAGGAAGAGAGAAGAGGAAGAGAGAGGAGGAAGAGAGAGGAGGAAGAGAGAGGAGGAAGAGAGAGGAGGAAGAGAGAGGAGGAAGAGAATGCAGGAAGAGAATGCAGGAAGAGAGAGGAGGAAGAGAGAGGAGGAAGAGAGAGGAGGAAGAGAGAGGAGGAAGAGAGAGGAGGAAGAGAGAGGAGGAAGAGAATGGAGGAAGAGAGAGGAGGAAGAGAGAGGAGGAAGAGAGAGGAGGAAGAGAGAGAAAAATGAGAGAGGAGGAAGAGAGAGGAGGAAGAGAGAGTAGAAGGAGACAGGAGGAACAGAGAGGAGGAAGAGATAGTAGGAAGAGAGAGGAAGAAGAGAGAGGAGGAAGAGAGAGGAGAAAGAGAGAGGAGGGAGAGAGAGGAGGGAAAGAGAGGAGGAAGAGAGAAGAGGAAGAGAGAGGAGGAAGAGAGAGGAGGAAGAGAGAGGAGGAAGAGAGAGGAGGAAGAGAGAGGAGGAAGAGAATGCAGGAAGAGAGAGGAGGAAGAGAGAGGAGGAAGAGAGGAGGAAGAGAGAGGAGGAAGAGAGAGGAGGAAGAGAGAGTTGGAAGAGAGATGAGGAAGAGAATGGAGGAAGAGAGAGGAGGAAGAGAGAGAAGGAAGAGAGAGGAGGAAGAGAGAGGAGGAAGAGAGAGGAGGAAGAGAGAGGAGGAAGAGAGAGGAGGAAGAGAGAGGAGGAAGAGAGAGGAGGGGGAGAGAGGAGGGGGAGAGAGGAGGGGGAGAGAGGAGGGGGAGAGAGGAGGGGGAGAGAGGAGGGGGAGAGAGGAGGGGGAGAGTGGAAGAGCAGAGTTGAGGAGGAGAAATGATTAAGAGAGAGGAGGAGGAGAGAGGAGGAAGAGAGAGGAGGAACAGAGGGGAGGAAGAGAGAGGAGGAAGAGAGAGGAGGAAGAGAGAGGAGGAAGAGAGAGGAGGAAGAGAGAGGAGGAAGAGAGAGAAAAATGAGAGAGGAGGAAGAGAGAGGAGGAAGAGAGAGTAGAAGGAGACAGGAGGAACAGAGAGGAGGAAGAGATAGGAGGAAGAGAGAGGAAGAAGAGAGAGGAAGAGCAGCGTCGAGGAAGAGAGAGGAGGAAGAGAAAGGAGGAAGAGAGAGGAGGAAGAGAGAGGAGGAAGAGAGAGGAGAAACAGAGAGGAGAGAGAGAGAGGAGGGAGACAGAGGAGGGAGAGAGAGGATGGAGAGAGAGGAGGAAGAGAGAAGAGGAAGAGAGAGGAGGAAGAGAGAGGAGGAAGAGAGAGGAGGAAGAGAGAGGAGGAAGAGAGAGGAGGAAGAGAGATGAGGAAGAGAATGCAGGAAGAGAATGGAGGAAGAGAGAGGAGGAAGAGAGAGGAGGAAGAGAGAGGAGGAAGAGAGAGGAGGGGGAGAGAGGAGGGGGAGAGAGGAGGGGGAGAGAGGAAGAGCAGAGTTGAGGAGGAGAAATGAGGAAGAGAGAGGAGGAGGAGAGAGGAGGAAGAGAGAGGAGGAACAGAGGGGAGAAAGAGAGAGGAGGAAGAGAGAGGAGGAAGAGAGAGGAGGAAGAGAGAGAAAAATGAGAGAGGAGGAAGAGAGAGGAGGAAGAGAGAGTAGAAGGAGACAGGAGGAACAGAGAGGAGGAAGAGATAGTAGGAAGAGAGAGGAAGAAGAGAGAGGAGAAAGAGAGAGGAGAAAGAGAGAGGAGGGAGAGAGAGGAGGGAGAGAGAGGAGGAAGAGAAGAGGAAGAGAGAGGAGGAAGAGAGAGGAGGAAGAGAGAGGAGGAAGAGAGAGGAGGAAGAGAGAGGAGGAAGAGAGAGGAGGAAGAGAGAGGAGGAAGAGAATGCAGGAAGAGAATGCAGGAAGAGAGAGGAGGAAGAGAGAGGAGGAAGAGAGAGGAGGAAGAGAGAGGAGGAAGAGAGAGGAGGAAGAGAGAGGAGGAAGAGAATGGAGGAAGAGAGAGGAGGAAGAGAGAGGAGGAAGAGAGAGGAGGAAGAGAGAGGAGGAAGAGAGAGGAGGAAGAGAGAGGAGGAAGAGAGAGGAGGAAGAGAAAGGAGGAAGAGAAAGGAGGAAGAGAGAGGAGGAAGAGAGAGGAGGGGGAGAGAGGAGGGGGAGAGAGGAGGGGGAGAGAGGAGGGGGAGAGTGGAAGAGCAGAGTTGAGGAGGAGAAATGAGGAAGAGAGAGGAGGAGGAGAGAGGAGGAAGAGAGAGAAGGAACAGAGGGGAGGAAGAGAGAGGAGGAAGAGAGAGGAGGAAGAGAGTGTAGAAGGAGACAGGAGGAACAGAGAGGAGGAAGAGATAGTAGGAAGAGAGAGGTAGAAGAGAGAGGAAGAGCAGAGTCGAGGAAGAGAGAGGAGGAAGAGAGAGAAGGAAGAGAGAGGAGGAAGAGAGAGGAGAAAGAGAGAGGAGGGAGAGAGAGGAGGGAGAGAGAGGAGGAAGAGAGAGGAGGAAGAGAGAGGAGGAAGAGAGAGGAGGAAGAGAGAGGAGAAAGAGAGAGGAGAAAGAGAGAGGAGGAAGAGAATGCAGGAAGAGAATGGAGGAAGAGAATGGAGGAAGAGAGAGGAGGAAGAGAGGGGAGGAAGAGAGGGGAGGGGGAGAGAGGAGGGGGAGAGAGGAGGAAGAGAGAGGAGGAAGAGAGAGGAGGAAGAGAGAGGGGGAAGAGAGAGGAGGAAGAGATAGAAAAATGAGAGAGGAGGAAGAGAGAGGAGGAAGAGAGAGTAGAAGGAGACAGGAGGAACAGAGAGGAGGAAGAGATAGTAGGAAGAGAGAGGAAGAAGAGGGAGGAAGAGCAGAGTCGAGGAGGAGAGAGGAGGAAGAGAGAGGAGGAAGAGAGAGGAGGAAGAGAGAGGAGGAAGAGAGAGGAGGAAGAGAGAGGAGGAAGAGAGAGGAGGAAGAGAGAGGAGGAAGAGAGAGGAGGAAGAGAGAGGAGGAAGAGAGAGGAAGAGGAGAGTGAAAAATGAGAGAGGAGGAAGAGAGAGGAAGACGAGAGTGAAAAATGAGAGAGGAGGAAGAGAGAGGAGGGGGAGAGAGGAGGGGGAGAGAGGAGGGGGAGAGAGGAGGGGGAGAGAGGAGGGGGAGAGAGGAGGGGGAGAGAGGAGGGGGAGAGAGGAGGGGGAGTGAAGAGGAAGAGAGAGGAGCAAGAGAGAGGAGCAAGAGAGAGGAGGAAGAGAGAGGAGGAAGAGAGAGGAGGAAGAAAGAGGAGGAAGAAAGAGGAGGAAGAGGAGAGAGAAAAATTAGAGAGGAGGAAGAGAGAGGAGGGGGAGAGAGGAGGAAGAGAGAGGAGGAAGAGAGAGGAGGAAGAGAGAGGAGGAAGAGAGAGGAGGAAGAGAGAGGAGGAAGAGAGAGAAGGGAGAGAGGAGGAAGAGGGAGAAGGAAGAGAGAGGAGGAACAGAGAGTAGGAGGAGACAGGAGGAAGAGAGAGGAGGAAGAGAGAGGAGGAAGAGAGAGAAGGAAGAGAAAGGAGTAAGAGAGAGGAGGAACAGAGAGGAGGAACACAGAGTAGGAGGAGACAGGAGGAACAGAGAGGAGGAAGAGAGAGTAGGAAGAGAGAGGAAGAAGAGAGAGGAAGAGCAGAGTCGAGGAGGAGAGAGGAGGAAGAGAGAGGAGGAAGAGAGAGGAGAAAGAGAGAGGAGGGAGAGAGAGGAAGGAGAGAGAGGAGGGAGAGACAGGAGGAAGAGAGAAGAGGAAGAGAGAGGAGGAAGAGAGAGCAGGAAGAGAGAGGAGGAAGAGAGAGGAGGAAGAGAATGGAGGAAGAGAATGGAGGAAGAGAATGGAGGAAGAGAATGGAGGAAGAGAATGGAGGAAGAGAATGGAGGAAGAGAATGGAGGAAGAAAATGGAGGAAGAGAGAGGAGGAAGAGAGAGGAGGAAGAGAGAGGAGGAAGAGAGAGGAGGAAGAGAGAGGAGGAAGAGAGAGGAGGAAGAGAGAGGAGGGGGAGAGAGGAGGGGGAGAGAGGAGGGGGAGAGAGGAGGGGGAGAGAGGAGGGGGAGAGAGGAGGGGGAGAGTGGAAGAGCAGATTTGAGGAGGAGAAATGAGGAAGAGAGAGGAGGAGGAGAGAGGAGGAAGAGAGAGGAGGAACAGAGGGGAGGAAGAGAGAGGAGGAAGAGAGAGGAGGAAGAGAGAGGAGGAAGAGAGAGGAGGAAGAGAGAGAAAAATGAGAGAGGAAGAAGAGAGAGGAGGAAGAGAGAGTAGAAGGAGACAGGAGGAACAGAGAGGAGGAAGAGATAGTAGGAAGAGAGAGGAAGAAGAGAGAGGAAGAGCAGAGTCGAGGAAGAGAGAGGAGGAAGAGAGAGGAGGAAAAGAGAGGAGGAAGAGAGAGGAGAAACAGAGAGGAGAAACAGAGAGGAGAAAGAGAGAGGAGAAAGAGAGAGGAGAAAGAGAGAGGAGGAAAAGAGAGGAGGAAGAGATTGTAGGAAGAGAGAGGAAGAAGAGGGAGGAAGAGTAGAGTCGAGGAGGAGAGAGGAGGAAGAGAGAGGAGGAAGAGAGAGGAGGAAGAGAGAGGAGGAAGAGAGAGGAGGAAGAGAGAGGAGGAAGAGAGAGGAGGAAGAGAGAGGAGGAAGAGAAAGGAGGAAGAGAAAGGAGGAAGAGGAGGGAAATGAGAGCGGAGGAAGCGAGAGGAGGAAGAGAGAGGAGGTAGAGAAAGGAAAATGAGAGAGGAGGAAGAGAGAGGAAAAGGAGGAAGGCCAGGGGGATGGGCGAGGGGGCAGGTCGAGGGGGAAGGGCGAGGGGGAAGGTCGAGGGGGAAGGGCGAGGAGAATTAGAGAGTAGAACTGGAGAGGAGGAGCAGAACGGAGGAAGAGAAAGGAAAAAAAGAGAGGAGGAACAGCGCAGCGGAACAGCGCGGCGGAATAGCGCTGCGGAAGAGCGCGGCGGAAGAGCAAGGCAGAAGAGCGAGGAAAAGAAGAGAGGAGGAGGAGTGAGGAGGAGGAGTGAGGAGCAAGAGAGAAGAAGAGGAGAGAGGAGGAGCAGAGAGGAGGAAGAGAGAGGAGGAAGAGAGAGGAAAATGAGAGAGGAGGAAGAGAGAGAAAAAGGAGAGAGGACGAAGAGAGAGGAGGAGGAGAGAGGAGGAAGAGGGAGGAGGAAGAGGGAGGAGGAAGAGGGAGGAGGAAGAGGGAGGAGGAAGAGGGAGGAGGAAGGGAGAGGAGGAAGGGAGAGGAGGAAGGGAGAGGAGGAAGGGAGAGGAGGAAGGGAGAGGAGGAAGGGAGAGGAGGAAGAGTGTCGAGGAGGTGAGTTGAGGAAGAGAGAGGAAGAGGAGTGAAGAGACGAGAGAGGAGGACGAGAGAGGAGGACGAGAGAGGAGGACGAGAGAGGAGGACGAGAGAGGAGGACGAGGGAGACGGAAGAGAGAGGAGGAGGAGTGAGGAGGAAGAGAGAGGAGGAAGCGAGAGGAGGAAGAGAAAGGAGGAAGAGAAAAGAGGAAGAGAAAGGAGGAAGAGAAAGGAGGAAGAGAAAGGAGGAAGAGAAAGGAGGAAGAGAAAGGAGGAAGAAAAAGGAGGAAGAAAAAGGAGGAAGAGAAAGGAGGAAGAGAAAGGAGGAAGAGAAAGGAGGAAGAGAAAGGAGGAAGAGAAAGGAGGAAGATGGGGGAAAAGGAGAGAGGAGGAAGCGAGAGGAAAAAGAGGAAGGTGAGGGGGAAGGGCGAGGGGGAAGGGCGAGGGGGAAGGGTGAGGAGAACGAGAGAGGAGGAGGAGAACGGAGGAAGAGCGAGGCGGAAGAGCGAGGCGGAAAAGCGAGGCAGAATAGCGAGGAAAAGAAGAGAGGAGGAGGAGTGAGGAGGAGGAGTGAGGAGGAAGAGAGAGGAGGAAGAGAGAGGAGGAAGAGAGAGGAGGAAGAGAGAGGAGGAAGAGAGAGGAGGAAGAGAGAGGAGGAAGAGAGAGGAGAAACAGAGAGTAGAAGGAGACAGGAGGAAGAGAGAGGAGGAAGATAGAGGTGGAAGAGAAAGGAAGAGGAGAGAGGAGGAACAGAGAGGAGGAAGAGAGAGGAGGGAGAGAGAGGAGGGAGAGAGAGGAGGGAGAGAGAAGAGGAAGAGAGAGGAGGAAGAGAGAGGAGGAAGAGAGAGGAGGAAGAGAATGCAGGAAGAGAGAGGAGGAAGAGAGAGGAGGAAGAGAGAGGAGGAAGAGAGAGGAGGAAGAGGCAGGAGGAAGAGGGAGGAGGAAGGGAGAGGAGGAAGGGAGAGGAGGAAGGGAGAGGAGGAAGGGAGAGGAGGAAGGGAGAGGAGGAAGGGGGAGGAGGAAGGGGGAGGAGGAAGGGAGAGGAGGAAGGGAGAGGAGGAAGGGAGAGGAGGAAGAGTGTCGAGGAGGTGAGTTGAGGAAGAGAGAGGAAGAGGAGTGAAGAGACGAGAGAGGAGGACGAGAGAGGAGGACGAGAGAGGAGGACGAGAGAGGAGGACGAGAGAGGAGGACGAGAGAGGAGGACGAGAGAGGAGGACGAGAGAGGAGGACGAGGGAGACGGAAGAGAGAGGAGGAGGAGAGAGGAGGAAGCGAGAGGAGGAAGCGAGAGGAGGAAGACAAAGGAGGAAGAGAAAGGAGGAAGAGAAAGGAGGAAGAGAAAGGAGGAAGAGAAAGGAGGAAGAGAAAGGAGGAAGAGAAAGGAGGAAGAGAAAGGAGGAAGAGAAAGGAGGAAGAGAAAGGAGGAAGAGAAAGGAGGAAGATGGGGGAAAAGGAGAGAGGAGGAAGCGAGAGGAAAAAGAGGAAGGCGAGGGGTAAGGGCGAGGGGGAAGGGCGAGGGGGAAGGGCGAGGGGGAAGGACGAGGGAGAAGAAACAGAGAGGAGGAGAAGGGAGACGGAAGAGAGAGGAGGAAGAGAGAGGAGGAAGAGAGAGGAGGAAGAGAGAGGAGGAAGAGAGAGGAGGAAGAGAAAGGAGGAAGAGAAAGGAGGAAGAGAAAGGAGGAAGAGAAAGGAGGAAGAGAAAGGAGGAAGAGAAAGGAGGAAGAGAAAGGAGGAAGAGAAAGGAGGAAGAGAAAGGAGGAAGAGAAAGGAGGAAGAAAAAGGAGGAAGAAAAAGGAGGAAGAAAAAGGAGGAAATAAAAGGAGGAAGAAAAAGGAGGAAGAAAAAGGAGGAAGAAAAAGGAGGAAGAAAAAGGAGGAAGAAAAAGGAGGAAGAAAAAGGAGGAAGAAAAAGGAGGAAGATGGGGGAAAAGGAGAGAGGAGGAAGCGAGAGGAAAAAGAGGAAGGCGAGGGGGAAGGGCGAGGGGGAAGGGCGAGGGGGAAGGGCGAGGGGGAAGGGCGAGGAGAACGAGAGAGGAGGAGGAGAACGGAGGAAGAGCGAGGCAGAAGAGCGAGGCGGAAGAGCGAGGCAGAATAGCGAGGAAAAGAAGAGAGGAGGAGGAGTGAGGAGGAGGAGTGAGGAGCAAGAGAGAAGAAGAGGAGAGAGGAGGAGCAGAGAGGAGGAAGAGAGAGGAGGAAGAGAGAGGTGGAGAAGAGTGAAGGAGGAGAGAGAAGGAGGAGAGAGGAGGTAGAGAGAGGAAATTGAGAGAGGAGAAAGAGAGAGAAAAAGGAGAGAGGAGGAGAAGAGCGGAGGAAGAGGGAGGAGGAAGAGGGAGGAGGAAGAGGGAGGAGGAAGAGGGAGGAGGAAGAGGGAGGAGGAAGAGGGAGGAGGAAGAGAGAGGAGGAGGAGAGAGGAGCAAGAGAGAAGAAGAGGAGAGAGGAGGAGCAGAGAGGAGGAAGAGAGAGGAGGAAGAGAGAGCTGGAGAAGAGTGAAGGAGGAGAGAGGAGGTAGAGAGAGGAAATTGAGAGAGGAGAAAGAGAGAGAAAAAGGAGAGAGGAGGAGAAGAGCAGAGGAAGAGGGAGGAGGAAGAGGGAGGAGGAAGAGGGAGGAGGAAGAGGGAGGAGGAAGAGGGAGGAGGAGGAGAAGGAGGAGGAGAGAGGAGGAGGAGAGAGGAGGAGGAGAGAGGAGGAGGAGAGAGGAGGAGGAGAGAGGAGGACGAGAGAGGAGGACGAGAGAGGAGGACGAGAGAGGAGGACGAGAGAGGAGGACGAGAGAGGAGAGGGACAGAGGAGGGGGACAGAGGAGGGGGAGAGAGGAGGGGGAGAGAGGAGGGGGAGAGAGGAGGGGGAGAGAGGAGGAACGGAGAGAGGAGGAAGGGAGAGAGGAGGAAGGGAGAGGAGGAAGAGAGAGGAGGAAGAGAGAGGAGGAAGAGAGAGGAGGACGAGAGAGCAGGACGAGAGAGGAGGACGAGAGAGGAGAGGGACAGAGGAGGGGGACAGAGGAGGGGGAGAGAGGAGGTGGAGAGAGGAGGGGGAGAGAGGAGGGGGAGAGAGGAGGAAGGGAGAGAGGAGGAAGGGAGAGAGGAGGAAGGGAGAGGAGGAAGAGAGAGGAGGAGGAGAGAGGAGGAAGAGAGAGGAGGAAGAGAGAGGAGGAAGAGAGAGGAGGAAGAGAGAGGAGGAAGAGAGAGGAGGAAGAGAGAGGAGGAAGAGAGAGGAGGAAGAGAGAGGAGGAAGAGAGAAGAGGAAGAGAAAGGAGGGGGAGAGAGGAGGGGGAGAGAGGAGGGGGAGAGAGGAGGAAGAGAGAGGAGGAAGAGAGAGGAAGAAGAGTGTCGAGGAGGTGAGAGGAGGAAGAGGAGAGAAGAGGAAAAGAGAGGATGACGAGGGAGGAGGACGAGGGAGGAGGACGAGGGAGGAGGACGAGGGAGGAGGACGAGGGAGGAGGACGAGGGAGGAGGACGAGGGAGGAGGACAAGGGAGGAGGAAGAGAGAGGAGAAAGAGAGAGAAGGAAGAGAGAGGAGGAAGAGGGAGAAGGAAGAGAGAGGAGGAACAGAGAGTAGGAGGAGACAGGAGGAAGAGAGAGGAGGAAGAGAGAGGAGGAAGAGAGAGGAGGAAGAGAGAGAAGGAAGAGAAAGGAGGAAGAGAGAGGAGGAACAGAGAGGAGGAACAGAGAGGAGGAACAGAGAGGAGGAACAGAGAGTAGAAGGAGACAGGAGGAACAGAGAGGAGGAAGAGAGAGTAGGAAGAGAGAGGAAGAAGAGAGAGGAAGAGCAGAGTCGAGGAATAGAGGGGAGGAAGAGAGAGGAGAAAGAGAGAGGAGGGAGAGAGAGGAGGGGGAGAGAGGAGGGAGAGAGAGGAGGGAGAGAGAGGAGAGAGAGAGAGGAGGGAGAGAGAGGAGGGAGAGAGAGGAGGAAGAGAGAGGAGGAAGAGAGAGGAGGAAGAGAGAGGAGGAAGAGAGAGGAGGAAGAGAGAGGAGGAAGAGAGAGGAGGAAGAGAGAGGAGGAAGAGAGAGGAGGAAGAGAGAGTGGAAGGAGACAGGAGGAACAGAGAGGAGGAAAAGATAGTAGGAAGAGAGAGGAAGAAGAGAGAGGAAGAGCAGAGTCGAGGAAGAGAGAGGAGGAAGAGAGAGCAGGAAGAGAGAGGAGAAAGAGAGAGGAGGAAGAGAGAGGAGGAAGAGAGAGGCGGAAGAGAGAGGCGGAAGAGAGAGGCGGAAGAGAGAGGCGGAAGAGAGAGGCGGAAGAGAGAGGCGGAAGAGAGAGGCGGAAGAGAGAGGCGAAATAGAGGAGGAAGAGAGAGGAGGAAGAGAGAGGAGGAAGAGGGAGAAGGAAGAGAAAGGAGGAAGAGAGAGGAGAAACAGAGAGTAGAAAGAGACAGGAGGAAGAGAGAGGAGGAAGATAGAGGTGGAAGAGAAAGGAAGAGGAGAGAGGAGGGACAGAGAGGAGGAAGAGATAGTAGGAAGAGAGAGGAAGAAGAGGGAGGAAGAGCAGAGTCGAGGAGGAGAGAGGAGGAAGAGAGAGGAGGAAGAGAGTGGAGGAAGAGAGAGGAGGAAGAGAGAGGAGGAAGAGAGAGGAGGAAGAGAGAGGAGGAAGAGAGAGGAGGAAGAGAGAGGAGGAAGAGAGAGGAGGAAGAGAGAGGAGGTAGAGAAATGATAATGATAGAGGAGGAAGAGAGAGGAAAAGGAGGAAGGCCAGGGGGATGGGCGAGGGGGAAGGGCGAGGGGGAAGGGCGAGGGGGAAGGGCGAGGAGAATTAGAGAGGAGAACTAGAGAGGAGGAGCAGAACGGAGGAAGAGAGAGGAAAAAAAGAGAGGAGGAAGAGCGCAGCGGAACAGCGCGGCGTAATAGCGCGGCGGAAGAGCGCGGCAGAAGAGCGCGGCGGAAGAGCGAGGAAAAGAAGAGAGGAGGAGGAGTGAGGAGGAGCAGTGAGGAGCAAGAGAGAAGAACAGGAGAGAGGAGAAGCAGAGAGGAGGAAGAGAGAGGAGGAAGAGAGAGGAAAATGAGAGAGGAGGAAGAGAGAGAAAAAGGAGAGAGGACGAAGAGAGAGGAGGAGGAGAGAGGAGGAGGAGGGAGGAGGAAGAGGGAGGAGGAAGAGGGAGGAGGAAGAGGGAGGAGGAAGAGGGAGGAGGAAGAGGGAGGAGGAAGAGGGACGAGGAAGAGGGACGAGGAAGAGGGACGAGGAAGGGAGAGGAGGAAGGGAGAGGAGGAAGGGAGAGGAGGAAGGGAGAGGAGGAAGGGAGAGGAGGAAGGGAGAGGAGAAAGGGAGAGGAGAAAGAGTGTCGAGGAGGTGAGTTGAGGAAGAGAGAGGAAGAGGAGTGAAGAGACGAGAGAGGAGGACGAGAGAGGAGGATGAGAGAGGAGGACGAGAGAGGAGGACGAGGGAGACGGAAGAGAGAGGAGGAAGAGAAAGGAGGAAGACAAAGGAGGAAGAGAAAGGAGGAAGAGAAAGGAGGAAGAGAAAGGAGGAAGAGAAAGGAGGAAGATGGGGGAAAAGGAGAGAAGAGGAAGCGAGAGGAAGAAGAGGAAGCGAGAGGAAAAAGAGGAAGGCGAGGGGGAAGGGCGAGGGGGAAGGGCGAGGGGGAAGGGCGAGGGGGAAGGGCGAGGGGGAAGGGCGAGGGGGAAGGGCGAGGGGGAAGGGCGAGGGGGAAGGGCGAGGGGGAAGGGCGAGGAAAAGAAGAGAGGAGGAGGAGTGAGGAGGAGGAGTGAGGAGCAAGAGAAAAGAAGAGGAGAGAGGAGGAGCAGAGAGGAGGAAGAGAGAGGAGGAAGAGAGTTGGAGAAGAGTGAAGAAGGAGAGAGAAGGAAGAGAGAGGAGGTAGAGAGAGGAAAATGAGAGAGGAGGAGGAGAGAGGAGGAGGAGAGAGGAGGAGGAGAGAGGAGGGGGCGAGAGGAGGGGGCGAGAGGAGGGGGAGAGAGGAGGGGGAGAGAGGAGGGGGAGAGAGGAGGAGGAGAGAGGAGGGGGAGAGAGGAGGGGGAGAGAGGAGGAAGAGAGAGGAGGGGGAGAGAGAAGGAGGAGAGAGAAGGAGGAGAGAGAAGGAGGAGAGAGAAGGACGAGAGAGGAGGACGAGAGAGGAGGACGAGAGAGGACGACGAGAAAGGAGGACGAGAGAGGAGGACGAGAGAGGAGGAAGAGAGAGGAGGAAGAGAGAGGAGGAAGAGAGAGGAGGAAGAGAGAGGAGGAGGAGAGAGAAGGAGGAGAGAGAAGGAGGAGAGAGGAGGACGAGAGAGGAGGACGAGAGAGGAGGACGAGAGAGGAGGACGAGAGAGGAGGCGGAGAGAGGAGGCGGAGAGAGGAGGCGGAGAGAGGAGGGGGAGAGATTAGGAAGAGAGAGGAGGAAGAGAGAGGAGGAAGAGAGAGGAGTAACAGAGTATAGAAGGTGACAGGAGGAACAGAGAGGAGGAAGAGAGAGGAAGAAGAGAGAGGAGAAAGAGAGAGGAGAAAGAGAGAGGAGAAAGAGAGAGGAGAAAGAGAGAGGAGAAAGAGAGAGGAGAAAGAGAGAGGAGAAAGAGAGTGGAAGAGAGAGGAAGACGAGAGAGGAGGACGAGAGAGGGGGAAGAGAGAGGGGGAAGAGAGAGGAGGAAGAGAGAGGAGGAAGAGAGAGGAGGAAGAGAAAGGAGGAAGAGAAAGGAGGAAGAGAAAGGAGGAAGAGAAAGGAGGAAGAGAAAGGAGGAAGAGAAAGGAGGAAGAGAAAGGAGGAAGAGAAAGGAGGAAGAGAAAGGAGGAAGAGAAAGGAGGAAGAGAATGGAGGAAGAGGGGGGAAAATGAGAGAGGAGAAAGCGTGAGGAGGAAGAGAGAGGAGGTAGAGAAAGGAAAATGAGAGAGGAGAAAGAGAGAGGAAAAGGAGGTAGGGCAAGTGGGAAGGGCGAGGAGGAAGGGCGAGGGGGAAGGGCGAGGAGAACTAGAGAGGAGAACTAGAGAGGAGGAGCAGAACGGAGGAAGAGACAGGAAAAAGAGAGACGAGGAAGAGCGCGGCGGAAGAGCGCTGCGGAAGAGCGAGGCGAAAGAGCGAGGCGGAAGAGCGAGGAAAAGAAGAGGAGGGGTGAGGAGGAGGAGTGAGGAGCAAGAGAGAAGAAGAGGAGAAAGGAGGAGCAGAGACGAGGAAGAGAGCGGAGGATGAGACAGGTGGAGAAGAGAGAAGGAGGAGAGAGAGGGAAGAGAGAGGAAGAAGAGAGAGGAGGAAGAGAGAGAAAAAGGAGAGAGGATGAAGAGAGAGAAGGAGGAGAGAGGAGGAGAGAGGAGGAAGAGGGAGGAGGAAGAGGGAGGAGGAAGAGGGAGGAGGAAGAGGGAGGAGGAAGAGAGTGGAGGAAGAGAGAGGAGGAAGAGAGAGGAGGAAGAGAAAGGAGGAAGAGAGGAGAAACAGAGTAGAAGGAGACAGGAGAAAGAGAGAGGAGGAAGAGAGAGGAGGAAGAGAAAGGAAGAGGAGAGAGGAGAAACAGAGAGGAGGAAGAGATAGTAGGAAGAGAGAGGAAGAAGAGGGAGGAAGAGCAGTGTCGAGGAGGAGAGAGGAGGAAGAGAGAGGAGGAAGAGAGAGGAAGAGAGAGGAGGAAGAGAGAGGAGGAAGAGTGAGGAGGAAGAGAAAGGAGGAAGAGAGAGGAGAAACAGAGAGTAGAAGGAGACAGGAGGAAGAGAGAGGAGGAAGAGAGAGGAGGAAGAGAACGGAAGAGGAGAGAGGAATAACAGAGAGGAGGAAGAGATAGTAGGAAGAGAGAGGAAGAAGAGGGAGGAAGAGCAGAGTCGAGGAGGAGAGAGGAGGAGGAGAGAGGAGGAAGAGAGAGGAGGAAGAGAGAGGAGGAAGAGAGAGGAGGAAGAGAGAGGAGGAAGAGAAAGGAGGAAGAGAAAGGAGGAAGAGAAAGGAGGAAGAGAAAGGAGGAAGAGAAAGGAGGAAGAGAAAGGAGGAAGAGAAAGGAGGAAGAGGGGGGAAAGGAGAGCGGAGTAAGCGAGAGGAGGAAGAGAGAAGAGGTAGAGAAAGGAAAATTAGAGAGGAGGAAGAGAGAGGAAAAGGAGGAAGGCGAGGGGGAAGGGCGAGGGGGAAGGGCGAGGGGGAAGGGCGAGGGGGAAGGGCGAGGAGAATTAGAGAGGAGAACTAGAGAGGAGAACTAGAGAGGAGAACTAGAGAGGAGAACTAGAGAGGAGGAGCAGAACGGAGGAAGAGAGAGGAAAAAGAGAGAGGAGGAAGAGCGTGGCGGAAGAGCGCGGCGGAAGAGCGCGGCAGAAGAGCGCGGCGGAAGAGCGAGGCAAAGAAGAGAGAAGGAGGAGTGAGGAGGAGGAGTGAGGAGGAGGAGTGAGGAGCAAGAGAGAAGAAGAGGAGAGAGGAGGAGCAGAGAGGAGGAAGAGAGAGGAGGAAGAGAGAGGTGGAGAAGAGAGAAGGAGGAGAGAGAAGGAAGAGAGAGGAGGTAGAGAGAGGAAAATGAGAGACGAGGAAGAGAGAGAAAAAGGAGAGAGGACGAAGAGAGAGGAGGAGGAGAGAGTAGGAAGAGGGAGGAGGAAGAGGGAGGAGGAAGAGGGAGGAGGAAGAGGGAGGAGGATGGAAGAGGAGAAAGGGAGAGGAGAAAGGGAGAGGAGAAAGGGAGAGGAGAAAGGGAGAGGAGAAAGGGAGAGGAGGAAGGGAGAGGAGGAAGAGTGTCGAGGAGGTGAGTTGAGGAAGAGAGAGGAAGAGGATTGAAGAGGACGAGAGAGGAGGACGAGAGAGGAGGACGAGAGAGGAGGACGAGAGAGGAGGACGAGAGAGGAGGACGAGAGAGGAGGACGAGGGAGAAGGACGAGGGAGAAGGACGAGGGAGAAGGACGAGGGAGAAGAAACAGAGAGGAGGAGAAGGGAGACGGAAGAGAGAGGAGGAAGAGAGAGGAGGAAGAGAGAGGAGGAAGAGAGAGGAGGAAGAGAGAGGAGGAAGAGAAAGGAGGAAGAGAAAGGAGGAAGAGAAAGGAGGAAGAGAAAGGAGGAAGAGAAAGGAGGAAGAGAAAGGAGGAAGAGAAAGGAGGAAGAGAAAGGAGGAAGAGAAAGGAGGAAGAAAAAGGAGGAAGAAAAAGGAGGAAATAAAAGGAGGAAGAAAAAGGAGGAAGAAAAAGGAGGAAGAAAAAGGAGGAAGAAAAAGGAGGAAGAAAAAGGAGGAAGAAAAAGGAGGAAGAAAAAGGAGGAAGAAAAAGGAGGAAGATGGGGGAAAAGGAGAGAGGAGGAAGCGAGAGGAAAAAGAGGAAGGCGAGGGGGAAGGGCGAGGGGGAAGGGCGAGGGGGAAGGGCGAGGGGGAAGGGCGAGGAGAACTAGAGAGGAGGAGAAGAACGGAGGAAGAGCGAGGAGAAAGAGCGAGGCGGAAGAGCGAGGTGGAAGAGCGAGGCGGAAGAGCGAGGCGGAAGAGCGAGGAAAAGAAGAGAGGAGGAGGAGTGAGGAGGAGGAGTGAGGAGCAAGAGAGAAGAAGAGGAGAGAGGAGGAGCAGAGAGGAGGAAGAGAGAGGAGGAAGAGAGAGGTGGAGAAGAGAGAAGGAGGAGACAGAAGGTGGAGAGAGGAGGTAGAGAGAGGAAAATTAGAGAGGAGAAAGAGAGAGAAAAAGGAGAGAGGAGGAGGAGAGAGGAGGAAGAGGGAGGAGGGAGAGGGAGGAGGAAGAGGGAGGAGGAAGAGAGAGGAGGAAGAGAGAGGAGGACGAGAGAGGAGGACGAGAGAGGAGGACGAGAAAGGAGGACGAGAGAGGAGGACGAGAGAGGAGGACGAGAGAGGAGGACGAGAGAGGAGGACGAGAGAGGAGGACGAGAGAGGAGGACGAGGGAGAAGGACGAGGGAGAAGGACGAGGGAGAAGAAACAGAGAGGAGGACAAGGGAGACGGAAGAGAGAGGAGGAAGAGAGAGGAGGAAGAGAGAGGAGGAAGAGAGAGGAGGAAGAGAGAGGAGGAAGAGAAAGGAGGAAGAGAAAGGAGGAAGAGAAAGGAGGAAGAGAAAGGAGGAAGAGAAAGGAGGAAGAGAAAGGAGGAAGAGAAAGGAAGAAGAAAAAGGAGGAAGAAAAAGGAGGAAGAAAAAGGAGGAAGAAAAAGGAGGAAGAAAAAGGAGGAAGAAAAAGGAGGAAGAAAAAGGAGGAAGATGGGGGAAAAGGAGAGAGGAGGAAGCAAGAGGAAAAAGAGGAAGGCGAGGGGGAAGGGCGAGGGGGAAGGGCGAGGGGGAAGGGCGAGGGGGAAGGGCGAGGGGGAAGGGCGAGGGGGAAGGGCGAGGGGGAAGGGCGAGGGGGAAGGGCGAGGAGAACTATAGAGGAGGAGAAGAACGGAGGAACAGAGAGGAGAAAGAGCGAGGCGGAAGAGCGAGGCGGAAGAGCGAGGCGGAAGAGCGAGGCGGAAGAGCGAGGCGGAAGAGCGAGGCGGAAGAGCGAGGCGGAAGAGCGAGGGGGAAGGGCGAGGAGAACTATAGAGGAGGAGAAGAACGGAGGAAGAGAGAGGAGAAAGAGCGAGGCGGAAGAGCGAGGCGGAAGAGCGAGGCGGAAGAGCGAGGCGGAAGAGCGAGGAAAAGAAGAGAGGAGGAGGAGTGAGGAGGAGCAGCAAGAGAGAAGAAGAGGAGAGAGGAGGAGCAGAGAGGAGGAAGAGAGAGGTGGAGAAGAGAGAAGGAGGAGACAGAAGGTGGACAGAGGAGGTAGAGAGAGGAAAATTAGAGAGGAGAAAGAGAGAGAAAAAGGAGAGAGGAGGAGGAGAGAGGAGGACGAGGGAGGAGGACGAGGGAGGAGGACGAGGGAGGAGGACGAGGGAGGAGGACGAGGGAGGAGGACGAGGGAGGAGGACGAGAGAGGAGGACGAGAGAGGAGGAAGAGAGAGGAGGAAGAGAGAGGAGGAAGAGAGAGGAGGAAGAGAGAGGAGGAAGAGAAAGGAGGAAGAGAAAGGAGGAAGAGAAAGGAGGAAGAGAAAGGAGGAAGAGAAAAGAGAAAGAGAAAAGAGGAAGAGAAAGGAGGAAGAGGGGGGAAAAGCAGAGAGGAGGAAGCGAGAGGAAAAAGAGGAAGGAGAGGGGGAAGGGCGAGGGGGAAGGGCGAGGGGGAAGGGCGAGGAGAAGTAGAGAGGAGGAGGAGAACGGAGGAAGAGAGAGGAGAAGGAGCGCGGCGGAAGATCGAGGCGGAAGAGCGACGTGGAAGAGCGAGGAAAAGAAGAGAGGAGGAGGAGTGAGGAGGAGGAGTGAGGAGCAAGAGAGAAGAAGAGGAGAGAGGAGGAGCAGAGAGGAGTAAGCGAGAGGAGGAAGAGAGAGGTGGAGAAGAGAGAAGGAGGAGAGAGAAGGAAGAGAGAGGAGGTAGAGAGAGGAAAAATAGATAGGAGAAAGAGAGAGAAAAAGGAGAGAGGAGGAGGAGAAAGGAGGAAGAGGGAGGAGGAAGAGGGAGGAGGAAGAGGGAGGAGGAAGAGGGAGGAGGAAGAGAGAGGAGGAAGAAAGAGGAGGAAGAGTGTCGAGGAGGTGAGAGGAGAAAGAGAGAGGAAGAGGAGTGAAGAGGAAAAGAGAGGAGGACGAGAGAGGAGGACGAGAGAGGAGGACGAGGGAGGAGGACGAGGGAGGAGGACGAGGGAGGAGGACGAGGGAGGAGGACGAGGGAGGAGGACGAGGGAGGAGGACGAGGGGGGAGGACGAGGGGGGAGGACGAGGGAGGAGGACGAAGGAGGAGGAACACAGAGTAGAAGGAGACAGGAGGTAGAGAGAGGAGGAAGAGAGAGGTGGAAGAGAAAGGAAGAGGAGAGAGGAGGAGCAGAGAGGAGGAAGAGAGAGGAGGAAGAGAGAGGTGGAGAAGAGAGAAGGAGGAGACAGAAGGAGGAGAGAGGAGGTAGAGAGAGGAAAATTAGAGAGGAGAAAGAGAGAGAAAAAGGAGAGAGGAGGAGGAGAGAGGAGGAAGAGAGAGGAGGAAGAGAGAGGAGGAAGAGAGAGGAGGAAGAGAGAGAAGGAAGAGAAAGGAGGAAGAGAGAGGAGAAACAGAGAGTAGAAGGAGACAGGAGGAAGAGAGAGGAGGAAGAGAAAGGAAGAGGAGAGAGGAGGAACAAAGAGGAGGAAGAGATAGTAGGAAGAGAGAGGAAAAAGAGGGAGGAAGAGCAGAGTCGAGGAGGAGAGAGGAGGAAGAGAGAGGAGGAAGAGAGAGGAGGAAGAGAGAGGAGGAAGAGAGAGGAGGAAGAGAGAGGAGGAAGAGAGAGGAGGAAGAGAGAGGAGGAAGAGAGAGGAGGAAGAGAGAGGAGGAAGAGAGAGGAGGAAGAGAGAGGAGGAAGAGAAAGGAGGAAGAGAAAGGAGGAAGAGAAATGAGGAAGAGGGGGGAAAGGAGAGCGGAGGAAGCGAGAGGAGGAAGAGAGAAGAGGTAGAGAAAGGAAAATTAGAGAGGAGGAAGAGAGAGGAAAAGGAGGAAGGCGAGGGGGAAGGGCGAGGGGGAAGGGCGAGGGGGAAGGGCGAGGGGGAAGGGCGAGGGGGAAGGGCGAGGGGGAAGGGCGAGGAGAATTAGAGAGGAGAACTAGAGAGGAGAACTAGAGAGGAGAACTAGAGAGGAGAACTAGGGAGGAGAACTAGGGAGGAGAACTAGGGAGGAGGAGCAGAACGGAGGAAGAGAGAGGAAAAAGAGAGAGGAGGAAGAGCGTGGCGGAAGAGCGCGGCGGAAGAGCGCGGCGGAAGAGCGCGGCGGAAGAGCGCGGCGGAAGAGCGCGGCGGAAGAGCGCGGCGGAAGAGCGAGGCGAAAGAGCGAGGAAAAGAAGAGAGGAGGAGGAGTGAGGAGGAGAAGGAGTGAGGAGCAAGAGAGAAGAAGAGGAGAGAGGAGGAGCAGAGAGGAGGAAGAGAGAGGAGGTAGAGAGAGGAAAATGAGAGAGGAGGAAGAGAGAGAAAAAGGAGAGAGGACGAAGAGAGAGGAGGAAGAGGGAGGAGGAAGAGGGAGGAGGAAGAGGGAGGAGAAAGAGGGAGGAGGAAGAGGGAGGAGGAAGAGGGAGGAGGAAGAGGGAGGAGGAAGAGGGAGGAGGAAGGGAGAGGAGAAAGGGAGAGGAGAAAGGGAGAGGAGAAAGGGAGAGGAGAAAGGGAGAGGAGAAAGGGAGAGGAGAAAGGGAGAGGAGAAAGGGAGAGGAGAAAGGGAGAGGAGAAAGGGAGAGGAGGAAGAGTGTCGATGAGGTGAGTTGAGGAAGAGAGAGGAAGAGGACTGAAGAGGACGAGAGAGGAGGACGAGAGAGGAGGACGAGAGAGGAGGACGAGAGAGGAGGACGAGAGAGGAGGACGAGAGAGGAGGACGAGGGAGGAGGACGAGGGAGGAGGACGAGGGAGGAGGACGAGGGAGAAGGACGAGGGAGAAAGACGAGGGAGAAGGACGAGGGAGAAGAAACAGAGAGGAGGACAAGGGAGACGGAAGAGAGAGGAGGAAGAGAGAGGAGGAAGAGAGTGGAGGAAGAGAGAGGAGGAAGAGAGAGGAGGAAGAGAGAGGAGGAAGAGAAAGGAGGAAGAGAAAGGAGGAAGCAAAAGGAAGAAGAAAAAGGAGGAAGAAAAAGGAGGAAGAAAAAGGAGGAAGAAAAAGGAGGAAGAAAAAGGAGGAAGATGGGGGAAAAGGAGAGAGGAGGAAGCGAGAGGAAAAAGAGGAAGGCGAGGGGGAAGGGTGAGGGGGAAGGGCGAGGGGGAAGGGCGAGGAGAAATAGAGAGGAGGAGAAGAATGGAGGAAGAGAGAGGCGAAAGAGCGAGGCGGAAGAGCGAGGCGGAAGAGCGAGGCGGAAGAGCGAGGCGGAAGAGCGAGGCGGAAGAGCGAGGCGGAAGAGCGAGGAAAAGAAGAGAGGAGGAGGAGTGAGGAGGAGGAGTGAGGAGCAAGAGAGAAGAAGAGGAGAGAGGAGGAGCAGAGAGGAGGAAGAGAGAGAAGGAAGAGAGAGGTGGAGAAGAGAGAAGGAGGAGACAGAAGGTGGAGAGAGGAGGTAGAGAGAGGAAAATTAGAGAGGAGAAAGAGAGAGAAAAAGGAGAGAGGAGGAGGAGAGAGGAGGAAGAGGGAGGAACGAGAGGGAGGAGGAAGAGGGAGGAGGACGAGAGAGGAGGACGAGAGAGGAGGACGAGAGAGGAGGACGAGAGAGGAGGACGAGAGAGGAGGACGAGAGAGGAGAAACAGAGAGGAGGAGAAGGGAGACGGAAGAGAGAGGAGGAAGAGAGAGGAGGAAGAGAGAGAGTAGGAAGAGAGAGGAGGAAGAGAGAGGAGGAAGAGAGAGGAGGAAGAGAGAGGAGGAAGAGAGAGGAGGAAGAGAGAGGAGCAAGAGAGAGGAGCAAGAGAGAGGAGGAAGAAAAAGGAGGAAGAAAAAGGAGGAAGAAAAAGGAGGAAGAAAAAGGAGGAAGAAAAAGGAGGAAGAAAAAGGAGGAAGAAAAAGGAGGAAGAAAAAGGAGGAAGAAAAAGGAGGAAGAAAAAGGAGGAAGATGGGGGAAAAGGAGAGAGGAGGAAGCAAGAGGAAAAAGAGGAAGGCGAGGGGGAAGGGCGAGGGGGAAGGGCGAGGGGGAAGGGCGAGGAGAACTAGAGAGGAGGAGAAGAACGGAGGAAGAGCGAGGCGAAAGAGCGAGGCGGAAGAGCGAGGCGGAAGAGCGAGGCGGAAGAGCGAGGAAAAGAAGAGAGGAGGAGGAGTGAGGAGGAGGAGTGAGGAGCAAGAGAGAAGAAGAGGAGAGAGGAGGAGCAGAGAGGAGGAAGAGAGAGGAGGAAGAGAGAGGTGGAGAAGAGAGAAGGAGGAGACAGAAGGTGGAGAGAGGAGGTAGAGAGAGGAAAATTAGAGAGGAGAAAGAGAGAGAAAAAGGAGAGAGGAGGAGGAGAGAGGAGGAAGAGGGAGGAGGGAGAGGGAGGAGGAAGAGGGAGGAGGAAGAGAGAGGAGGAAGAGACAGGAGGACGAGAGAGGAGGACGAGAGAGGAGGACGAGAGAAGAGGACGAGAGAGGAGGACGAGAGAGGAGGACGAGAGAGGAGGACGAGAGAGGAGGACGAGGGAGGAGGACGAGGGAGGAGGACGAGGGAGGAGGACGAGGGAGAAGGACGAGGGAGAAGGACGAGGGAGAAGGACGAGGGAGAAGGACGAGGGAGAAGGACGAGGGAGAAGAAACAGAGAGGAGGACAAGGGAGACCGAAGAGAGAGGAGGAAGAGAGAGGAGGAAGAGAGAGGAGGAAGAGAGTGGAGGAAGAGAGAGGAGGAAGAGAGAGGAGGAAGAGAAAGGAGGAAGAGAAAGGAGGAAGAGAAAGGAGGAAGCAAAAGGAAGAAGAAAAAGGAGGAAGAAAAAGGAGGAAGAAAAAGGAGGAAGAAAAAGGAGAAAGAAAAAGGAGGAAGATGGGGGAAAAGGAGAGAGGAGGAAGCGAGAGGAAAAAGAGGAAGGCGAGGGGGAAGGGTGAGGGGGAAGGGCGAGGGGGAAGGGCGAGGGGGAAGGGCAAGGGGGAAGGGCAAGGGGGAAGGGCAAGGGGGAAGGGCGAGGGGGAAGGGCGAGGAGAAATAGAGAGGAGGAGAAGAATGGAGGAAGAGAGAGGCGAAAGAGCGAGGCGGAAGAGCGAGGCGCAAGAGCGAGGCGGAAGAGCGAGGCGGAAGAGCGAGGAAAAGAAGAGAGGAGGAAGAGTGAGGAGGAGGAGTGAGGAGGAGGAGTGAGGAGGAGGAGTGAGGAGCAAGAGAGAAGAAGAGGAGAGAGGAGGAGCAGAGAGGAGGAAGAGAGAGAAGGAAGAGAGAGGTGGAGAAGAGAGAAGGAGGAGACAGAAGGTGGAGAGAGGAGGTAGAGAGAGGAAAATTAGAGAGGAGAAAGAGAGAGAAAAAGGAGAGAGGAGGAGGAGAGAGGAGGAAGAGGGAGGAACGAGAGAGAGGAGGAAGAGGGAGGAGGACGAGAGAGGAGGACGAGAGAGGAGGACGAGAGAGGAGGACGAGAGAGGAGGACGAGAGAGGAGAAACAGAGAGGAGGAGAAGGGAGACGGAAGAGAGAGGAGGAAGAGAGAGGAGGAAGAGAGAGGAGGAAGAGAGAGGAGGAAGAGAGAGGAGGAAGAGAGAGGAGGAAGAGAGAGGAGGAAGAGAGAGGAGCAAGAGAAAGGAGCAAGAGAAAGGAGGAAGAAAAAGGAGGAAGAAAAAGGAGGAAGAAAAAGGAGGAAGAAAAAGGAGGAAGAAAAAGGAGGAAGAAAAAGGAGGAAGAAAAAGGAGGAAGAAAAAGGAGGAAGAAAAAGGAGGAAGAAAAAGGAGGAAGAAAAAGGAGGAAGATGGGGGAAAAGGAGAGAGGAGGAAGCGAGAGGAAAAAGAGGAAGGCGAGGGGGAAGGGCGAGGGGGAAGGGCGAGGGGGAAGGGCGAGGAGAACTAGAGAGGAGGAGAAGAACGGAGGAAGAGCGAGGCGAAAGAGCGAGGCGGAAGAGCGAGGCGGAAGAGCGAGGCGGAAGAGCGAGGCGGAAGAGCGAGGCGGAAGAGCGAGGAAAAGAAGAGAGGAGGAGGAGTGAGGAGGAGGAGTGAGGAGCAAGAGAGAAGAAGAGGAGAGAGGAGGAGCAGAGAGGAGGAAGAGAGAGGAGGAAGAGAGAGGTGGAGAAGAGAGAAGGAGGAGACAGAAGGTGGAGAGAGGAGGTAGAGAGAGGAAAATTAGAGAGGAGAAAGAGAGAGAAAAAGGAGAGAGGAGGAGGAGAGAGGAGGAAGAGGGAGGAGGGAGAGGGAGGAGGAAGAGGGAGGAGGAAGAGAGAGGAGGAAGAGAGAGGAGGAAGAGACAGGAGGACGACAGAGGAGGACGAGAGAGGAGGACGAGAGAAGAGGACGAGAGAGGAGGACGAGAGAGGAGGACGAGAGAGGAGGACGAGAGAGGAGGACGAGGGAGGAGGACGAGGGAGAAGGACGAGGGAGAAGGACGAGGGAGAAGGACGAGGGAGAAGGACGAGGGAGAAGAAACAGAGAGGAGGACAAGGGAGACGGAAGAGAGAGGAGGAAGAGAGAGGAGGAAGAGAGAGGAGGAAGAGAGTGGAGGAAGAGAGAGGAGGAAGAGAGAGGAGGAAGAGAGAGGAGGAAGAGAGAGGAGGAAGAGAAAGGAGGAAGAGAAAGGAGGAAGCAAAAGGAAGAAGAAAAAGGAGGAAGAAAAAGGAGGAAGAAAAAGGAGGAAGAAAAAGGAGGAAGAAAAAGGAGGAAGAAAAAGGAGGAAGATGGGGGAAAAGGAGAGAGGAGGAAGCGAGAGGAAAAAGAGGAAGGCGAGGGGGAAGGGTGAGGGGGAAGGGCGAGGGGGAAGGGCGAGGGGGAAGGGCAAGGGGGAAGGGCGAGGGGGAAGGGCGAGGAGAAATAGAGAGGAGGAGAAGAATGGAGGAAGAGAGAGGCGAAAGAGCGAGGCGGAAGAGCGAGGCGCAAGAGCGAGGCGGAAGAGCGAGGCGGAAGAGCGAGGAAAAGAAGAGAGGAGGAGGAGTGAGGAGGAGGAGTGAGGAGGAGGAGTGAGGAGCAAGAGAGAAGAAGAGGAGAGAGGAGGAGCAGAGAGGAGGAAGAGAGAGAAGGAAGAGAGAGGTGGAGAAGAGAGAAGGAGGAGACAGAAGGTGGAGAGAGGAGGTAGAGAGAGGAAAATTAGAGAGGAGAAAGAGAGAGAAAAAGGAGAGAGGAGGAGGAGAGAGGAGGAAGAGGGAGGAACGAGAGGGAGGAGGAAGAGGGAGGAGGACGAGAGAGGAGGACGAGAGAGGAGGACGAGAGAGGAGGACGAGAGAGGAGAAACAGAGAGGAGGAGAAGGGAGACGGAAGAGAGAGGAGGAAGAGAGAGGAGGAAGAGAGAGGAGGAAGAGAGAGGAGGAAGAGAGAGGAGGAAGAGAGAGGAGGAAGAGAGAGGAGGAAGAGAGAGGAGGAAGAGAGAGGAGGAAGAGAAAGGAGGAAGAAAAAGGAGGAAGAAAAAGGAGGAAGAAAAAGGAGGAAGAAAAAGGAGGAAGAAAAAGGAGGAAGAAAAAGGAGGAAGAAAAAGGAGGAAGAAAAAGGAGGAAGATGGGGGAAAAGGAGAGAGGAGGAAGGCTGAGGAAAAAGAGGAAGGCGAGGGGGAAGGGCGAGGGGGAAGGGCGAGGGGGAAGGGTGAGGGGGAAGGGCGAGGGGGAAGGGCGAGGGGGAAGGGCGAGGGGGAAGGGCGAGGGGGAAGGGCGAGGAGAACTAGAGAGGAGGAGAAGAACGGAGGAAGAGCGAGGCGAAAGAGCGAGGCGGAAGAGCGAGGCGGAAGAGCGAGGCGGAAGAGCGAGGGGGAAGGGCGAGGGGGAAGGGCGAGGGGGAAGGGCGAGGGGGAAGGGCGAGGAGAACTAGAGAGGAGGAGAAGAACGGAGGAAGAGCGAGGCGAAAGAGCGAGGCGGAAGAGCGAGGCGGAAGAGCGAGGCGGAAGAGCGAGGCGGAAGAGCGAGGCGGAAGAGCGAGGCGGAAGAGCGAGGAAAAGAAGAGAGGAGGAGGAGTGAGGAAAAGGAGCAAGAGAGAAGAAGAGGAGAGAGGAGGAAGAGAGAGTTTGAAGAGAGAGGTGGAGAAGAGAGAAGGAGGAGACAGAAGGTGGAGAGAGGAGGTAGAGAGTGGAAAATTAGAGAGGAGAAAGAGAGAGAAAAAGGAGAGAGGAGGAGGAGAGAGGAGGAAGAGGGAGGAGGAAGAGAGAGGAGGAAGAGAGAGGAGGAAGAGAGAGGAGGAAGAGAGAGGAGGAAGAGAAAGGAGGAAGAGAAAGGAGG
The DNA here is from genome assembly GCF_031877795.1 of Strix aluco. Lineage (NCBI taxonomy): Eukaryota > Metazoa > Chordata > Aves > Strigiformes > Strigidae > Strix > Strix aluco. The sequence continues at coordinate 2,619,486 of NW_027436510.1, read as the reverse complement.
AAGAGAAAGGAGGAAGAGAAAGGAGGAAGAGAAAGGAGGAAGAGAAAGGAGGAAGAAAAAGGAGGAAGAAAAAGGAGGAAGAAAAAGGAGGAAGAAAAAGGAGGAAGAAAAAGGAGGAAGAAAAAGGAGGAAGAAAAAGGAGGAAGAAAAAGGAGGAAGAAAAAGGAGGAAGAAAAAGGAGGAAGAAAAAGGAGGAAGAAAAAGGAGGAAGAAAAAGGAGGAAGAAAAAGGAGGAAGAAAAAGGAGGAAGAAAAAGGAGGAAGAAAAAGGAGGAAGATGGGGGAAAAGGAGAGAGGAGGAAGCGAGAGGAAAAAGAGGAAGGGCGAGGGGGAAGGGCGAGGGGGAAGGGCGAGGGGGAAGGGCGAGGAGAACTACAGAGGAGAAGAACGGAGGAAGAGCGAGGCGAAAGAGCGAGGCGGAAGAGCGAGGCGGAAGAGCGAGGCAAAGAAGAGAGGAGGAGGAGTGAGGAGGAGGAGCAAGAGAGAAGAAGAGGAGAGAGGAGGAGCAGAGAGGAGGAAGAGAGAGTTTGAAGAGAGAGGTAGAGAAGAGAGAAGGAGGAGACAGAAGGTGGAGAGAGGAGGTAGAGAGAGGAAAATTAGAGAGGAGAAAGAGAGAGAAAAAGGAGAGAGGAGGAGGAGAGAGGAGGAGGAGAGAGGAGGAGGAGAGAGGAGGAAGAGAGAGGAGAAAGAGAGAGGAGGAAGAGAGAGGAGGAAGAGAGAGGAGGAAGAGAGAGGAGGAAGAGAGAGGAGGAAGAGAGAGGAGGAAGAGAGTGGAGAAAGAGAGTGGAGAAAGAGAGAGGAGAAAGAGAGAGGAGGAAGAGAGAGGAGGAAGAGAGAGGAGGAAGAGAGAGGAGGAAGAGAGAGGAGGAAGAGAGAGGAGGAAGAGAGAGGAGGAAGAGAGAGGAGGAAGAGTGTCGAGGAGGTGAGAGGAGGAAGAGGAGTGAAGAGGAAAAGAGGAGGACGAGAGAGGAGGACGAGAGAGGAGGACGAGAGAGGAGGACGAGAGAGGAGGACGAGGGAGGAGGACGAGGGAGGAGGACGAGGGAGGAGGACGAGGGAGGAGGACGAGGGAGGAGGACGAGAGAGGAGGAAGAGAGAGGAGGAAGAGAGATGAGGAAGAGAGAGGAGGAAGAGAAAGGAGGAAGAGAAAGGAGGAAGAGAAAGGAGGAAGAGAAAAGAGGAAGAGAAAAGAGGAAGAGAAAGGGGGAAGAGGGGGGAAAAGCAGAGAGGAGGAAGCGAGAGGAAAAAGAGGAAGGAGAGGGGGAAGGGCGAGGGGGAAGGGCGAGGGGGAAGGGCGAGGGGGAAGGGCGAGGGGGAAGGGCGAGGGGGAAGGGCGAGGGGGAAGGGCGAGGGGGAAGGGCGAGGGGGAAGGGCGAGGAGAACTAGAGAGGAGGAGGAGAACGGAGGAAGAGAGAGGAGAAAGAGCGCGGCGGAAGATCGAGGCGGAATAGCGAGGCGGAAGAGCGAGGAAAAGAAGAGAGGAGGAGGAGTGAGGAGGAGGAGTGAGGAGCAAGAGAGAAGAAGAGGAGAGAGGAGGAGCAGAGAGGAGGAAGAGAGAGGAGGAAGAGAGAGGTGGAGAAGAGAGAAGGAGGAGAGAGAAGGAAGAGAGAGGAGGTAGAGAGAGGAAAAATAGATAGGAGAAAGAGAGAGAAAAAGGAGAGAGGAGGAAGAGGGAGGAGGAAGAGGGAGGAGGAAGAGGGAGGAGGAAGAGGGAGGAGGAAGAGGGAGGAGGAAGAGGGAGGAGGAAGAGGGAGGAGGAAGAGGGAGGAGGAAGAGAGAGGAGGAAGAGAGAGGAGGAAGAGAGAGGAGGAAGAGAGAGGAGGAAGAGTGTCGAGGAGGTGAGAGGAGAAAGAGAGAGGAAGAGGAGTGAAGAGGAAAAGAGAGGAGGACGAGAGAGGAGGACGAGTGAGGAGGACGAGGGAGGAGGACGAGAGAGGAGGACGAGGGAGAAGGACGAGGGAGAAGGAAGAGAAAGGAGGAACACAGAGTGTAAGGAGACAGGAGGTAGAGAGAGGAGGAAGAGAGAGGTGGAAGAGAAAGGAAGAGGAGAGAAGAGGAGCAGAGAGGAGGAAGAGAGAGGAGGAAGAGAGAGGTGGAGAAGAGAGAAGGAGGAGAGAGGAGGAGGGGAGAGGAGGAAGAGAGAGGAGGAAGAGAGAGGAGGAAGAGAGAGGAGGAAGAGAGAGGAGGAAGAGAGAGGAGGAAGAGAGGAAGAAGAGAGAGGAAGAGCAGAGTCGAGGAGGAGAGAGGAGGAAGAGAGACGAAGAATAGTGTCGAGGATGTGAGAGGAGGAAGAGAGAGGAAAAGGAGAGAGGAGGACGAGGGAGGAGGACGAGGGAGGAGGACGAGGGAGGAGGACGAGGGAGGAGGACGAGGGAGGAGGACGAGGGAGGAGGACGAGAGAGGAGGACGAGAGAGGAGGACGAGAGAGTAGAAGGAGACAGGAGGAACAGAGAGGAAGAAGAGAGAGGAAGAAGAGAGAGGAAGAAGAGAGAGGAAGAAGAGAGAGGAAGAAGAGAGAGGAAGAGCAGAGTCGAGAAGGAGGGAGGAGGAGGAGGGAGGAGGAGGAGAGAGGAGGAGGAGAGAGGAGGAAGAGAGAGGAGGAAGAGAGGAGGAAGAGAGAGGAGGAAGAGAGAGGAGGAAGAGAGAGGAGGAAGAGAGAGGAGGAAGAGAGAGGAGGAAGAGAGAGGAGGAAGAGAGAGGAGGAAGAGAGAGGAGGAAGAGAGAGGAGGAAGAGAGAGGAGGAAGAGAGAGGAGGAAGAGAGAGCTTGAAGAGAAAGGAGGAAGAGAGAGGAGGAAGAGTGTCGAGGAGGTGAGAGGAGGAAGAGAGAGGAAGAAGAGTGTCGAGGAGTTGAGAGGAGGAAGAGAGAGGAAAAGGAGAGAAGAGGAAAAGAGAGGAGGACGAGGGAGGAGGACGAGGGGGGAGGACGAGGGGGGAGGACGAGGGGGGAGGACGAGGGGGGAGGACGAGGGGGAGGACGAGGGGGGAGGACGAGGGGGGAGGACGAGGGGGGAGGACGAGGGGGGAGGACGAGGGGGGAGGACGAGGGGGGAGGACGAGGGGGGAGGACGAGGGGGGAGGACGAGGGGGGAGGACGAGGGAGGAGGACGAGGGAGGAGGAACAGAGTAGAAGGAGACAGGAGGAAGAGAAAGGAGAAAGAGAGTGTTGGAAGAGAAAGGAAGAGGAGAGAGGAGGAAGAGAGAGGAGGAAGAGAGAGGAGGAAGAGAGAGCAAGAAGAGAGAGGAAGATGAGTGTCGAGGAGGTGAGAGGAGGAAGAGAGAGGAAGAGGAGAGAAGAGGAAAAGAGAGGAGGACGAGGGAGGAGGACGAGGGAGGAGGACGAGGGAGGAGGACGAGGGAGGAGGACGAGGGAGGAGGACGAGGGAGGAGGACGAGGGAGGAGGACGAGGGAGGAGGACGAGGGAGGATGAAGAGAGAGGATGAAGAGAGAGGTGGAAGAGAGAGGTGGAAGAGAAAGGAAGAGGAGAGAGTATGAAGAGAGAGTATGAAGAGAGAGGAAGAAGAGAGAGGAAGAGCAGAGTCGATGAGGAGAGAGGCGGAAGAGAGAGGCGGAAGAGAGAGGCGGAACAGAGAGGCGGAAGAGAGAGGCGGAACAGAGAGGCGGAACAGAGAGGCGGAACAGAGAGGCGGAACAGAGAGGCGGAACAGAGAGGCGGAACAGAGTAGAGGAAGAGAGAGTAGGAAGAGAGAGGAAGAAGAGAGAGGAAGAAGAGAGAGGAAGAGCAGAGTCGAGGATGAGAGAGGAGGAAGAGAGAGGAGGAAGAGAGAGGAGGGGGAGAGAGGAGGGGGAGAGAGGAGGGGGAGAGAGGAGGGGGAGAGAGGAGGGGGAGAGAGGAGGGGGAGAGAGGAGGGGGAGAGAGGAGGGGGAGAGAGGAGGAAGAGAGAGGAGGAAGAGAGAGGAGGAAGAGAGAGGAGGAAGAGGAGAGAAAAAAATGAGAGAGGAGGAAGAGAGAGGAGAGGGAGAGAGGAGGGGGAGAGAAGAGGAAGAGTAGAGGAACAGAGAGGAGGAAGAGAGAGGAGCAAGAGAGAGGAGCAAGAGAGAGGGGGAAGAGAGAGGGGGAAGAGAGAGGGGGAAGAGAGAGGAGGAAGAAAGAGGAGGAAGAAAGAGGAGGAAGAGAGCGGAAGAGGAGAGAGAAAAATTAGAGAGGAGGAAGAGAGAGGAGGGGGAGAGAGGAGGGGGAGAGAGGAGGGGGAGAGAGGAGGGGGAGAGAGGCGGGGGAGAGAGGCGGAAGAGAGAGGCGGAAGAGAGAGGCGGAAGAGAGAGGCGGAAGAGAGAGGCGGAAGAGAGAGGCGGAAGAGAGAGGCGGAAGAGAGAGGCGGAAGAGAAATGAAGAGGAGAGAGGAAGAAGAGAGAGGAAGAAGAGAGAGGAAGAAGAGAGAGGAAGAAGAGAGAGGAAGAAGAGAGAGGAAGAAGAGAGAGGAAGAAGAGAGAGGAAGAAGAGAGAGGAAGAAGAGAGAGGAAGAGCAGAGTCGATGAGGAGAGAGGCGGAAGAGAGAGGCGCAAGAGAGAGGCGGAAGAGAGAGGCGGAAGAGAGAGGCGGAAGAGAGAGGCGGAAGAGAGAGGCGGGGGAGAGAGGCGGGGGAGAGAGGCGGGGGAGAGAGGCGGGGGAGAGAGGCGGGGGAGAGAGGCGGGGGAGAGAGGCGGGGGAGAGAGGCGGGGGAGAGAGGAGGGGGAGAGAGGAGGAAGAGAGAGGAGGAAGAGAGAGGAGGAAGAGAGAGGAGGAAGAGAGAGGAGGAAGAGAGAGGAGGAAGAGAGAGGAGGAAGAGAGAGGAGGAAGAGAGAGGAGGAAGAGAGAGGAGGAAGAGAGAGGAGGAAGAGAGAGGAGGAAGAGGAGAGAAAAAAATGAGAGAGGAGGAAGACAGAGGAGAGGGAGAGAGGAGGGGGAGAGAAGAGGAAGAGTAGAGGAACAGAGAGGAGGAAGAGAGAGGAGCAAGAGAGAGGAGGAAGAGAGAGGGGGAAGAGAGAGGGGGAAGAGAGAGGGGGAAGAGAGAGGGGGAAGAGAGAGGGGGAAGAGAGAGGAGGAAGAAAGAGGAGGAAGAAAGAGGAGGAAGAAAGAGGAGGAAGAAAGAGGAGGAAGAAAGAGGAGGAAGAGAGCGGAAGAGGAGAGAGAAAAATTAGAGAGGAGGAAGAGAGAGGCGGGGGAGAGAGGCGGGGGAGAGAGGCGGAAGAGAGAGGCGGAAGAGAGAGGCGGAAGAGAGAGGCGGAAGAGAGAGGCGGAAGAGAGAGGCGGAAGAGAGAGGCGGAAGAGAGAGGAAGAGCAGAGTCGAGGATGAGAGAGGAGGAAGAGAGAGGAGGAAGAGAGAGGAGGGGGAGAGAGGAGGGGGAGAGAGGAGGGGGAGAGAGGAGGGGGAGAGAGGAGGGGGAGAGAGGAGGGGGAGAGAGGAGGGGGAGAGAGGAGGGGGAGAGAGGAGGGGGAGAGAGGAGGAAGAGAGAGGAGGGGGAGAGAGGAGGAAGAGAGAGGAGGAAGAGAGAGGAGGAAGAGAGAGGAGGAAGAGAGAGGAGGAAGAGAGAGGAGGAAGAGAGAGGAGGAAGAGAGAGGAGGAAGAGAGAGGAGGAAGACAGAGGAGGAAGACAGAGGAGGAAGAGAGAGGAGGAAGAGAGAGGAGGAAGACAGAGGAGGAAGAGGAGAGAAAAAATGAGAGAGGAGGAAGAGAGAGGAGAGGGAGAGAGGAGGGGGAGAGAAGAGGAAGAGTAGAGGAACAGAGAGGAGGAAGAGAGAGGAGCAAGAGAGAGGGGGAAGAGAGAGGGGGAAGAGAGAGGGGGAAGAGAGAGGAGGAAGAGAGAGGAGGAAGAGAGAGGAGGAAGAGAGAGGAGGAAGAGAGAGGAGGAAGAAAGAGGAGGAAGAAAGAGGAGGAAGAAAGAGGAGGAAGAGGGCGGAAGAGGAGAGAGAAAAATTAGAGAGGAGGGGGAGAGAGGAGGGGGAGAGAGGAGGGGGAGAGAGGAGGGGGAGAGAGGAGGGGGAGAGAGGAGGGGGAGAGAGGAGGGGGAGAGAGGAGGAAGAGAGAGGAGGAAGAGAGAGGAGGAAGAGAGAGGAGGAAGAGAGAGGAGGAAGAGAGAGGAGGAAGAGAAAGGAGGAAGAGAAAGGAGGAAGAGAAAGGAGGAAGAGAAAGGAGGAAGAGAAAGGAGGAAGAGAAAAGAGGAAGAGAAAAGAGGAAGAGAAAAGAGGAAGAGAAAGGAGGAAGAGAAAGGAGGAAGAGGGGGGAAAAGCAGAGAGGAGGAAGCGAGAGGAAAAAGAGGAAGGAGAGGGGGAAGGGCGAGGGGGAAGGGCAAGGGGGAAGGGCGAGTGGGAATGGCGAGGGGGAATGGCGAGGGGGAAGGGCGAGGGGGAAGGGCGAGGGGGAAGGGCGAGGGGGAAGGGCGAGGGGGAAGGGCGAGGGGGAAGGGCGAGGGGGAAGGGCGAGGGGGAAGGGCGAGGAGAACTAGAGAGGAGGAGGAGAACGGAGGAAGAGAGAGGAGAAAGAGCGCGGCGGAAGATCGAGGCGGAATAGCGAGGCGGAAGAGCGAGGAAAAGAAGAGAGGAGGAGGAGTGAGGAGGAGGAGTGAGGAGCAAGAGAGAAGAAGAGGAGAGAGGAGGAGCAGAGAGGAGGAAGAGAGAGGAGGAAGAGAGAGGTGGAGAAGAGAGAAGGAGGAGAGAGAAGGAAGAGAGAGGAGGTAGAGAGAGGAAAAATAGATAGGAGAAAGAGAGAGAAAAAGGAGAGAGGAGGAAGAGGGAGGAGGAAGAGGGAGGAGGAAGAGGGAGGAGGAAGAGGGAGGAGGAAGAGGGAGGAGGAAGAGGGAGGAGGAAGAGAGAGGAGGAAGAGAGAGGAGGAAGAGAGAGGAGGAAGAGAGAGGAGGAAGAGAGAGGAGGAAGAGTGTCGAGGAGGTGAGAGGAGAAAGAGAGAGGAAGAGGAGTGAAGAGGAAAAGAGAGGAGGACGAGGGAGGAGGACGAGGGAGGAGGACGAGGGAGGAGGACGAGGGAGGAGGACGAGGGAGGAGGACGAGGGAGGAGGACGAGGGAGGAGGACGAGGGAGGAGGACGAGGGAGGAGGACGAGGGAGGAGGACGAGGGAGGAGGACGAGGGAGGAGGACGAGGGAGGAGGACGAGGGAGGAGGACGAGGGAGGAGGACGAGGGAGGAGGACGAGGGAGGAGGACGAGGGAGAAGGACGAGGGAGAAGGAAGAGAAAGGAGGAACACAGAGTATAAGGAGACAGGAGGTAGAGAGAGGAGGAAGAGAGAGGTGGAAGAGAAAGGAAGAGGAGAGAGGAGGAGCAGAGAGGAGGAAGAGAGAGGAGGAAGAGAGAGGTGGAGAAGAGAGAAGGAGGAGAGAGGAGGAGGAGAGAGGAGGAAGAGAGAGGAGGAAGAGTTAGTAGGAAGAGAGGAAGAAGAGAGAGGAAGAGCAGAGTCGAGGAGGAGAGAGGAGGAAGAGAGACGAAGAATAGTGTCGAGGAGGTGAGAGGAGGAAGAGAGAGGAAAAGGAGAGAGGAAAAGGAGAGAGGAGGACGAGGGAGGAGGACGAGGGAGGAGGACGAGGGAGGAGGACGAGGGAGGAGGACGAGGGAGGAGGACGAGAGAGGAGGACGAGAGAGGAGGACGAGAGAGGAGGAAGAGAGAGGATTAAGAGAGAGGAGGAAGAGAAAGGAGGAAGAGAAAGGAGGAAGAGAAAGGAGGAAGAGAAAGGAGGAAGAGAAAAGAGGAAGAGAAAAGAGGAAGAGAAAGGAGGAAGAGGGGGGAAAAGCAGAGAGGAGGAAGCGAGAGGAAAAAGAGGAAGGAGAGGGGGAAGGGCGAGGGGGAAGGGCGAGGGGGAATGGCGAGGGGGAAGGGCGAGGGGGAAGGGCGAGGAGAACTAGAGAGGAGGAGGAGAACGGAGGAAGAGAGAGGAGAAAGAGCGCGGCGGAAGATCGAGGCGGAATAGCGAGGCGGAAGAGCGAGGAAAAGAAGAGAGGAGGAGGAGTGAGGAGGAGGAGTGAGGAGCAAGAGAGAAGAAGAGGAGAGAGGAGGAGCAGAGAGGAGGAAGAGAGAGGAGGAAGAGAGAGGTGGAGAAGAGAGAAGGAGGAGAGAGAAGGAAGAGAGAGGAGGTAGAGAGAGGAAAAATAGATAGGAGAAAGAGAGAGAAAAAGGAGAGAGGAGGAAGAGGGAGGAGGAAGAGGGAGGAGGAAGAGGGAGGAGGAAGAGGGAGGAGGAAGAGGGAGGAGGAAGAGGGAGGAGGAAGAGGGAGGAGGAAGAGGGAGGAGGAAGAGGGAGGAGGAAGAGGGAGGAGGAAGAGGGAGGAGGAAGAGGGAGGAGGAAGAGAGAGGAGGAAGAGAGAGGAGGAAGAGAGAGGAGGAAGAGTGTCGAGGAGGTGAGAGGAGAAAGAGAGAGGAAGAGGAGTGAAGAGGAAAAGAGAGGAGGACGAGAGAGGAGGACGAGAGAGGAGGACGAGAGAGGAGGACGAGGGAGGAGGACGAGGGAGGAGGACGAGGGAGGAGGACGAGGGAGGAGGACGAGGGAGGAGGACGAGGGAGAAGGAAGAGAAAGGAGGAACACAGAGTATAAGGAGACAGGAGGTAGAGAGAGGAGGAAGAGAGAGGTGGAAGAGAAAGGAAGAGGAGAGAAGAGGAGCAGAGAGGAGGAAGAGAGAGGAGGAAGAGAGAGGTGGAGAAGAGAGAAGGAGGAGAGAGGAGGAGGAGAGAGGAGGAAGAGAGAGGAGGAAGAGAGAGGAGGAAGAGAGGAAGAAGAGAGAGGAAGAGCAGAGTCGAGGAGGAGAGAGGAGGAAGAGAGACGAAGAATAGTGTCGAGGATGTGAGAGGAGGAAGAGAGAGGAAAAGGAGAGAGGAGGACGAGGGAGGAGGACGAGGGAGGAGGACGAGGGAGGAGGACGAGGGAGGAGGACGAGGGAGGAGGACGAGGGAGGAGGACGAGGGAGGAGGACGAGGGAGGAGGACGAGGGAGGAGGACGAGGGAGGAGGACGAGAGAGGAGGACGAGAGAGTAGAAGGAGACAGGAGGAACAGAGAGGAAGAAGAGAGAGGAAGAAGAGAGAGGAAGAAGAGAGAGGAAGAAGAGAGAGGAAGAAGAGAGAGGAAGAAGAGAGAGGAAGAAGAGAGAGGAAGAGCAGAGTCGAGAAGGAGAGAGGAGGAGGAGAGAGGAGGAAGAGAGAGGAGGAAGAGAGAGGAGGAAGAGAGAGGAGGAAGAGAGAGGAGGAAGAGAGAGGAGGAAAAGAGAGGAGGAAAAGAGAGGAGGAAGAGAGAGGAGGAAGAGAGAGGAGGAAGAGAGAGGAGGAAGAGAGAGGAGGAAGAGAGAGGAGGAAGAGAGAGGAGGAAGAGAGAGGAGGAAGAGAGAGGAGGAAGAGAGAGGAGGAAGAGAGAGGAGGAAGAGAGAGGAGGAAGAGAGAGGAGGAAGAGAGAGGAGGAAGAGAGAGCTTGAAGAGAAAGGAGGAAGAGAGAGGAGGAAGAGTGTCGAGGAGGTGAGAGGAGGAAGAGAGAGGAAGAAGAGTGTCGAGGAGTTGAGAGGAGGAAGAGAGAGGAAAAGGAGAGAAGAGGAAAAGAGAGGAGGACGAGGGAGGAGGACGAGGGGGAAGGACGAGGGGGGAGGACGAGGGGGGAGGACGAGGGGGGAGGACGAGGGGGGAGGACGAGGGGGGAGGACGAGGGGGGAGGACGAGGGGGGAGGACGAGGGGGGAGGACGAGGGGGGAGGACGAGGGGGGAGGAACAGAGTAGAAGGAGACAGGAGGAAGAGAAAGGAGAAAGAGAGTGTTGGAAGAGAAAGGAAGAGGAGAGAGGAGGAAGAGAGAGGAGGAAGAGAGAGGAGGAAGAGAGAGCAAGAAGAGAGAGGAAGATGAGTGTCGAGGAGGTGAGAGGAGGAAGAGAGAGGAAGAGGAGAGAAGAGGAAAAGAGAGGAGGACGAGGGAGGAGGACGAGGGAGGAGGACGAGGGAGGAGGACGAGGGAGGAGGACGAGGGAGGAGGACGAGGGAGGAGGACGAGGGAGGAGGACGAGGGAGGAGGACGAGGGAGGAGGACGAGGGAGGAGGACGAGGGAGGATGAAGAGAGAGGTGGAAGAGAGAGGTGGAAGAGAAAGGAAGAGGAGAGAGTATGAAGAGAGAGTATGAAGAGAGAGGAAGAAGAGAGAGGAAGAAGAGAGAGGAAGAAGAGAGAGGAAGAAGAGAGAGGAAGAGCAGAGTCGATGAGGAGAGAGGCGGAAGAGAGAGGCGGAAGAGAGAGGCGGAAGAGAGAGGCGGAAGAGAGAGGCGGAAGAGAGAGGCGGAAGAGAGAGGCGGAAGAGAGAGGCGGAAGAGAGAGGCGGAAGAGAGAGGCGGAAGAGAGAGGCGGAAGAGAGAGGCGGAAGAGAGAGGCGGAAGAGAGAGGCGGAAGAGAGAGGCGGAAGAGAGAAGCGGAACAGAGAGGCGGAACAGAGAGGCGGAACAGAGTAGAGGAAGAGAGAGTAGGAAGAGAGAGGAAGAAGAGAGAGGAAGAAGAGAGAGGAAGAGCAGAGTCGAGGATGAGAGAGGAGGAAGAGAGAGGAGGAAGAGAGAGGAGGGGGAGAGAGGAGGGGGAGAGAGGAGGGGGAGAGAGGAGGGGGAGAGAGGAGGGGGAGAGAGGAGGGGGAGAGAGGAGGGGGAGAGAGGAGGGGGAGAGAGGAGGGGGAGAGAGGAGGGGGAGAGAGGAGAGGGAGAGAGGAGGGGGAGAGAAGAGGAAGAGTAGAGGAACAGAGAGGAGGAAGAGAGAGGAGCAAGAGAGAGGGGGAAGAGAGAGGGGGAAGAGAGAGGGGGAAGAGAGAGGGGGAAGAGAGAGGGGGAAGAGAGAGGGGGAAGAGAGAGGAGGAAGAAAGAGGAGGAAGAAAGAGGAGGAAGAGAGCGGAAGAGGAGAGAGAAAAATTAGAGAGGAGGAAGAGAGAGGAGGGGGAGAGAGGAGGGGGAGAGAGGAGGGGGAGAGAGGAGGGGGAGAGAGGAGGGGGAGAGAGGAGGGGGAGAGAGGAGGGGGAGAGAGGAGGAAGAGAGAGGAGGAAGAGAGAGGAGGAAGAGAGAGGAGGAAGAGAGAGGAGGAAGAGAGAGGAGGAAGAGAGAGGAGGAAGAGAGAGGAGGAAGAGAGAGGAGGAAGAGAGAGGAGGAAGAGAGAGGAGGAAGAGAGAGGAGGGGGAGAGAGGAGGAAGAGAGAGGAGGAAGAGAGAGGAGGAAGAGAGAGGAGGAAGAGAGAGGAGGAAGAGAGAGGAGGAAGAGAGAGGAGGAAGAGAGAGGAGGAAGAGAGAGGAGGAAGAGAGAGGAGGAAGAGAGAGGAGGAAGAGAGAGGAGGAAGAGAGAGGAGGAAGAGAGAGGAGGAAGAGAGAGGAGGAAGAGAGAGGAGGAAGAGAGAGGAGGAAGAGAGAGGAGGAAGAGAGAGGAGGAAGAGAGAGGAGGAAGAGAGAGGAGGAAGAGAGAGGAGGAAGAGAGAGGAGGAACAGAGAGTAGGAGGAGACAGGAGGAAGAGAGAGGAGGAAGAGAGAGGAGAAAGAGAGAGGAGGAAGAGAGAGGAGGAAGAGAGGGGAGGAAGAGAGGGGAGGAAGAGAGAGGCGGAAGAGAGAGGCGGAAGAGAGAGGCGGAAGAGAGAGGCGGAAGAGAGAGGCGGAAGAGAGAGGCGGAAGAGAGAGGCGGAAGAGAGAGGCGGAAGAGAGAGGCGGAAGAGAGAGGCGGAAGAGAGAGGCGGAAGAGAGAGGCGGAAGAGAGAGGCGGAAGAGAGAGGCGGAAGAGAGAGGCGGAAGAGAGAGGCGGAAGAGAGAGGCGGAAGAGAGAGGCGGAAGAGAGAGGCGGAAGAGAGAGGCGGAAGAGAGAGGCGGAAGAGAGAGGCGGAAGAGAGAGGCGGAAGAGAGAGGCGGAAGAGAGAGGCGGAAGAGAGAGGCGGAAGAGAGAGGCGGAAGAGAAATGAAGAGGAGAGAGTATGAAGAGAGAGTATGAAGAGAGAGGAAGAAGAGAGAGGAAGAAGAGAGAGGAAGAAGAGAGAGGAAGAGCAGAGTCGATGAGGAGAGAGGCGGAAGAGAGAGGCGCAAGAGAGAGGCGGAAGAGAGAGGCGGAAGAGAGAGGCGGAAGAGAGAGGCGGAAGAGAGAGGCGGAAGAGAGAGGAGGAAGAGAAATGAAGAGGAGAGAGTATGAAGAGAGAGGAGGAAGAGAGAGGAAGAAGAGAGAGGAAGAAGAGAGAGGAAGAAGAGAGAGGAAGAAGAGAGAGGAAGAAGAGAGAGGAAGAAGAGAGAGGAAGAAGAGAGAGGAAGAAGAGAGAGGAAGAGCAGAGTCGATGAGGAGAGAGGCGGAAGAGAGAGGCGCAAGAGAGAGGCGGAAGAGAGAGGCGGAAGAGAGAGGCGGAAGAGAGAGGCGGAAGAGAGAGGCGGAAGAGAGAGGCGGAAGAGAGAGGCGGAAGAGAGAGGCGGAAGAGAGAGGCGGAAGAGAGAGGCGGAAGAGAGAGGCGGAAGAGAGAGGCGGAAGAGAGAGGCGGAAGAGAGAGGCGGGGGAGAGAGGCGGGGGAGAGAGGCGGGGGAGAGAGGCGGGGGAGAGAGGCGGGGGAGAGAGGCGGGGGAGAGAGGCGGGGGAGAGAGGAGGAAGAGAGAGGAGGAAGAGAGAGGAGGAAGAGAGAGGAGGAAGAGAGAGGAGGAAGAGAGAGGAGGAAGAGAGAGGAGGAAGAGAGAGGAGGAAGAGAGAGGAGGAAGAGAGAGGAGGAAGAGAGAGGAGGAAGAGAGAGGAGGAAGAGGAGAGAAAAAAATGAGAGAGGAGGAAGACAGAGGAGAGGGAGAGAGGAGGGGGAGAGAAGAGGAAGAGTAGAGGAACAGAGAGGAGGAAGAGAGAGGAGCAAGAGAGAGGAGGAAGAGAGAGGGGGAAGAGAGAGGGGGAAGAGAGGGGGAAGAGAGAGGGGGAAGAGAGAGGGGGAAGAGAGAGGAGGAAGAAAGAGGAGGAAGAAAGAGGAGGAAGAAAGAGGAGGAAGAAAGAGGAGGAAGAGAGCGGAAGAGGAGAGAGAAAAATTAGAGAGGAGGAAGAGAGAGGCGGGGGAGAGAGGCGGGGGAGAGAGGCGGAAGAGAGAGGCGGAAGAGAGAGGCGGAAGAGAGAGGCGGAAGAGAGAGGCGGAAGAGAGAGGCGGAAGAGAGAGGCGGAAGAGAGAGGCGGAAGAGAGAGGCGGAAGAGAGAGGCGGAAGAGAGAGGAAGAGCAGAGTCGAGGATGAGAGAGGAGGAAGAGAGAGGAGGAAGAGAGAGGAGGAAGAGAGAGGAGGGGGAGAGAGGAGGGGGAGAGAGGAGGGGGAGAGAGGAGGGGGAGAGAGGAGGGGGAGAGAGGAGGGGGAGAGAGGAGGGGGAGAGAGGAGGGGGAGAGAGGAGGGGGAGAGAGGAGGGGGAGAGAGGAGGGGGAGAGAGGAGGGGGAGAGAGGAGGAAGAGAGAGGAGGAAGAGAGAGGAGGAAGAGAGAGGAGGAAGAGAGAGGAGGAAGAGAGAGGAGGAAGAGAGAGGAGGAAGACAGAGGAGGAAGAGAGAGGAGAAAGAGAGAGGAGAAAGAGAGAGGAGGAAGACAGAGGAGGAAGACAGAGGAGGAAGACAGAGGAGGAAGACAGAGGAGGAAGACAGAGGAGGAAGACAGAGGAGGAAGACAGAGGAGGAAGACAGAGGAGGAAGACAGAGGAGGAAGACAGAGGAGGAAGACAGAGGAGGAAGACAGAGGAGGAAGACAGAGGAGGAAGACAGAGGAGGAAGACAGAGGAGGAAGAGGAGAGAAAAAATGAGAGAGGAGGAAGAGAGAGGAGAGGGAGAGAGGAGGGGGAGAGAAGAGGAAGAGTAGAGGAACAGAGAGGAGGAAGAGAGAGGAGCAAGAGAGAGGGGGAAGAGAGAGGGGGAAGAGAGAGGGGGAAGAGAGAGGAGGAAGAGAGAGGAGGAAGAGAGAGGAGGAAGAGAGAGGAGGAAGAGAGAGGAGGAAGAAAAAGGAGGAAGAAAGAGGAGGAAGAGAGCGGAAGAGGAGAGAGAAAAATTAGAGAGGAGGGGGAGAGAGGAGGGGGAGAGAGGAGGGGGAGAGAGGAGGGGGAGAGAGGAGGGGGAGAGAGGAGGAAGAGAGAGGAGGAAGAGAGAGGAGGAAGAGAGAGGAGGAAGAGAGAGGAGGAAGAGAGAGGAGGAAGAGAGAGGAGGAAGAGAGAGGAGGAAGAGAGAGGAGGAAGAGAGAGGAGGAAGAGAGAGGAGGAAGAGAGAGGAGGAAGAGAGAGGAGGAAGAGAGAGGAGGAAGAGAGAGGTGGAAGAGAAAGGAAGAGGAGTGAGGATGAAGAGAGAGGATGAAGAGAGAGGATGAAGAGAGAGGAAGAAGAGAGAGGAAGAAGAGAGAGGAAGAAGAGAGAGGAAGAAGAGAGAGGAAGAAGAGAGAGGAAGAAGAGAGAGGAAGAAGAGAGAGGAAGAAGAGAGAGGCGCCAAGAGAGAGGCGGAAGAGAGAGGCGGAAGAGAGAGGCGGAAGAGAGAGGCGGAAGAGAGAGGCGCAAGAGAGAGGCGCAAGAGAGAGGCGCAAGAGAGAGGCGCAAGAGAGAGGCGCAAGAGAGAGGCGCAAGAGAGAGGCGCAAGAGAGAGGCGCAAGAGAGAGGCGCAAGAGAGAGGCGCAAGAGAGAGGCGCAAGAGAGAGGCGCAAGAGAGAGGCGCAAGAGAGAGGCGCAAGAGAGAGGCGCAAGAGAGAGGCGCAAGAGAGAGGCGCAAGAGAGAGGCGCAAGAGAGAGGCGCAAGAGAGAGGCGCAAGAGAGAGGCGCAAGAGAGAGGCGCAAGAGAGAGGCGCAAGAGAGAGGCGCAAGAGAGAGGCGCAAGAGAGAGGCGCAAGAGAGGCAAGAGAGGCGCAAGAGGGAGGCGCAAGAGGGAGGCGCAAGAGGGAGGCGCAAGAGGGAGGCGCAAGAGGGAGGCGCAAGAGGGAGGCGCAAGAGGCGAGAGAGGCGCAAGAGAGAGGCGCAAGAGAGAGGCGCAAGAGAGAGGCGCAAGAGAGAGGCGCAAGAGAGAGGCGCAAGAGAGAGGCGCAAGAGAGAGGCGCAAGAGAGAGGCGCAAGAGAGAGGCGCAAGAGAGAGGCGCAAGAGAGAGGCGCAAGAGAGAGGCGCAAGAGAGAGGCGCAAGAGAGAGGCGCAAGAGAGAGGCGCAAGAGAGAGGCGCAAGAGAGAGGCGCAAGAGAGAGGCGCAAGAGAGAGGCGCAAGAGAGAGGCGCAAGAGAGAGGCGCAAGAGAGAGGCGCAAGAGAGAGGCGCAAGAGAGAGGCGCAAGAGAGAGGCGCAAGAGAGAGGCGCAAGAGAGAGGCGCAAGAGAGAGGCGCAAGAGAGAGGCGCAAGAGAGAGGCGCAAGAGAGAGGCGCAAGAGAGAGGCGCAAGAGAGAGGCGCAAGAGAGAGGCGCAAGAGAGAGGCGCAAGAGAGAGGCGCAAGAGAGAGGCGCAAGAGAGAGGCGCAAGAGAGAGGCGCAAGAGAGAGGCAGATCGGAGAGTAGAAGGAGACAGGAGGAAGAGAGAGGAGGAAGAGAGAGGAGGAAGAGAGAGGAGGAAGAGGAGAGAAAAAAATGAGAGAGGAGGAAGAGAGAGGAGAGGGAGAGAGGAGGGGAGAGAAGAGGAAGAGAGAGGACAAGAGAGAGGAGCAAGAGAGAGGAGCAAGAGAGAGGAGCAAGAGAGAGGAGCAAGAGAGAGGAGCAAGAGAGAGGAGCAAGAGAGAGGAGCAAGAGAGAGGAGCAAGAGAGAGGAGCAAGAGAGAGGAGCAAGAGAGAGGAGGAAGAGAGAGGAGGAAGAGAGAGGAGGAAGAGAGAGGAGGAAGAGAGAGGAGGAAGAGAGAGGAGAAGAGAGCGGAAGAGGAGAGAGAAAAATTAGAGAGGAGGGGGAGAGAGGAGGGGAGAGAGGAGGGGGAGAGAGGAGGGGGAGAGAGGAGGGGGAGAGAGGAGGGGGAGAGAGGAGGGGGAGAGAGGAGGGGAGAGAGGAGGGGGAGAGAGGAGGGGGAGAGAGGAGGGGGAGAGAGGAGGAAGAGAGAGGAGGAAGAGAGAGGAGGAAGAGAGAGGAGGAAGAGAGAGGAGGAAGAGAGAGGAGGAAGAGAGAGGAGGAAGAGAGAGGAGGAAGAGAGAGGAGGAAGAGAGAGGAGGAAGAGAGAGGAGGAAGAGAGAGGAGGAAGAGAGAGGAGGAAGAGAGAGGAGGAAGAGAGAGGAGGAAGAGAGAGGAGGAAGAGAGAGGAGGAAGAGAGAGGAGGAAGAGAGAGGAGAAGAGAGAGGAGGAAGAGAGAGGAGAAGAGAGAGGAGGAAGAGAGAGGAGGAAGAGAGAGGAGGAAGAGAGAGGAGGAAGAGAGAGGAGGAAGAGAGAGGAGGAAGAGAGAGGAGGAAGAGAGAGGAGGAAGAGAGAGGAGGAGAGAGAGGAGGAAGAGAGAGGAGGAAGAGAGAGGAGGAAGAGAGAGGAGGAAGAGAGAGGAGGAAGAGAGAGGAGAAAGAGAGAGGAGAAAGAGAGAGGAGAAAGAGAGAGGAGAAAGAGAGAGGAGAAAGAGAGAGGAGAAAGAGAGAGGAGAAAGAGAGAGGAGGAAGAGAGAGGAGGAAGAGAGAGGAGGAAGAGGGAGAAGAAAGATAGAGTAGGAGGAGACAGGAGGAAGAGAGAGGCGGAAGAGAGAGGCGGAAGAGAGAGGCGGAAGAGAGAGGCGGAAGAGAGAGGCGGAAGAGAGAGGCGGAAGAGAGAGGCGGAAGAGAGAGGCGGAAGAGAGAGGCGGAAGAGAGAGGCGGAAGAGAGAGGCGGAAGAGAGAGGCGGAAGAGAGAGGCGGAAGAGAGAGGCGGAAGAGAGAGGCGGAAGAGAGAGGCGGAAGAGAGAGGCGGAAGAGAGAGGCGGAAGAGAGAGGCGGAAGAGAGAGGCGGAAGAGAGAGGCGGAAGAGAGAGGCGGAAGAGAGAGGCGGAAGAGAGAGGCGGAAGAGAGAGGCGGAAGAGAGAGGAGGAGGAAGGGAGTAGAAGGAGACAGGAGGAAGAGAGAGGAGGAAGAGAGAGGAGAAAGAGAGAGGAGGAAGAGAGAGGAGGAAGAGAGAGGAGGAAGAGAGAGGAGGAAGAGAGAGGAGGAAGAGAGAGGAGGAAGAGAGAGGAGGAAGAGAGAGGAGGAAGAGAGAGGAGGAAGAGAGAGGAGGAAGAGAGAGGAGGAAGAGAGAGGAGGAAGAGAGAGGAGGAAGAGAGAGGAGGAAGAGAGAGGAGGAAGAGAGAGGAGGAAGAGAGAGGAGGAAGAGAGAGGAGGAAGAGAGAGGAGGAAGAGAGAGGAGGAAGAGAGAGGAGGAAGAGAGAGGAGGAAGAGAGAGGAGGAAGAGAGAGGAGGAAGAGAGAGGAGGAAGAGAGAGGAGGAAGAGAGAGGAAGAGGAGTGAGGATGAAGAGAGAGGATGAAGAGAGAGGATGAAGAGAGAGGATGAAGAGAGAGGAAGAAGAGAGAGGAAGAAGAGAGAGGAAGAAGAGAGAGGAAGAAGAGAGAGGAAGAAGAGAGAGGAAGAAGAGAGAGGAAGAAGAGAGAGGAAGAAGAGAGAGGAAGAAGAGAGAGGCGCAAGAGAGAGGCGGAAGAGAGAGGCGGAAGAGAGAGGCGGAAGAGAGAGGCGGAAGAGAGAGGCGGAAGAGAGAGGCGGAAGAGAGAGGCGGAAGAGAGAGGCGGAAGAGAGAGGCGGAAGAGAGAGGCGGAAGAGAGAGGCGGAAGAGAGAGGCGGAAGAGAGAGGCGGAAGAGAGAGGCGGAAGAGAGAGGCGGAAGAGAGAGGCGGAAGAGAGAGGCGGAAGAGAGAGGCGGAAGAGAGAGGCGGAAGAGAGAGGCGGAAGAGAGAGGCGGAAGAGAGAGGCGGAAGACAGAGGCGGAAGACAGAGGCGGAAGACAGAGGCGGAAGACAGAGGCGGAAGACAGAGGCGGAAGACAGAGGCGGAAGACAGAGGCGGAAGAGAGAGGCGGAAGAGAGAGGCGGAAGAGAGAGGCGGAAGAGAGAGGCGGAAGAGAGAGGCGGAAGAGAGAGGCGGAAGAGAGAGGCGGAAGAGAGAGGCGGAAGAGAGAGGCGGAAGAGAGAGGCGGAAGAGAGAGGCGGAAGAGAGAGGCGGAAGAGAGAGGCGGAAGAGAGAGGCGGAAGAGAGAGGCGGAAGAGAGAGGCGGAAGAGAGAGGCGGAAGAGAGAGGCGGAAGAGAAATGAAGAGGAGAGAGTATGAAGAGAGAGTATGAAGAGAGAGGAAGAAGAGAGAGGAAGAAGAGAGAGGAAGAAGAGAGAGGAAGAGCAGAGTCGATGAGGAGAGAGGCGGAAGAGAGAGGCGCAAGAGAGAGGCGGAAGAGAGAGGCGGAAGAGAGAGGCGGAAGAGAGAGGCGGAAGAGAGAGGCGGAAGAGAGAGGAGGAAGAGAAATGAAGAGGAGAGAGTATGAAGAGAGAGGAGGAAGAGAGAGGAAGAAGAGAGAGGAAGAAGAGAGAGGAAGAAGAGAGAGGAAGAAGAGAGAGGAAGAAGAGAGAGGAAGAAGAGAGAGGAAGAAGAGAGAGGAAGAGAAAGGAGGAAGGGAGAGCAGGAAGAGAGAGCAGGAAGAGAGAGCAGGAAGAGAGAGCAGGAAGAGAGAGGACGAAGAGAGAGGAGGAACAGAGAGTAGAAGGAGACAGAAGGAACAGAGAGAAGGAAGAGAGAGTAGGAAGAGAGAGGAAGAAGAGAGAGGAAGAGCAGAGTCGAGGAGGAGAGAGGCGGAAGAGCATAGTCGAGGAGGAGAGAGGCGGAAGAGAGAGGCGGAAGAGAGAGGCGGAAGAGAGAGGCGGAAGAGAGAGGCGCAAGAGAGAGGCGCAAGAGAGAGGCGCAAGAGAGAGGCGCAAGAGAGAGGCGCAAGAGAGAGGCGCAAGAGAGAGGCGCAAGAGAGAGGCGCAAGAGAGAGGCGCAAGAGAGAGGCGCAAGAGAGAGGCGCAAGAGAGAGGCGCAAGAGAGAGGCGCAAGAGAGAGGCGCAAGAGAGAGGCGCAAGAGAGAGGCGCAAGAGAGAGGCGCAAGAGAGAGGCGCAAGAGAGAGGCGCAAGAGAGAGGCGCAAGAGAGAGGCGCAAGAGAGAGGCGCAAGAGAGAGGCGCAAGAGAGAGGCGCAAGAGAGAGGCGCAAGAGAGAGGCGCAAGAGAGAGGCGCAAGAGAGAGGCGCAAGAGAGAGGCGCAAGAGAGAGGCGCAAGAGAGAGGCGCAAGAGAGAGGCGCAAGAGAGAGGCGCAAGAGAGAGGCGAAGAGAGAGGCGGAAGAGAGAGGCGGAAGAGAGAGGCGGAAGAGAGAGGCGGAAGAGAGAGGCGGAAGAGAGAGGCGGAAGAGAGAGGCAGATCGGAGAGTAGAAGGAGACAGGAGGAAGAGAGACGAGGAAGAGAGACGAGGAAGAGAGACGAGGAAGAGAGACGAGGAAGAGAGACGAGGAAGAGAGACGAGGAAGAGAGACGAGGAAGAGAGACGAGGAAGAGAGACGAGGAAGAGAGACGAGGAAGAGAGACGAGGAAGAGAGACGAGGAAGAGAGAGGAGGAAGAGAGAGGAGGAAGAGAGAGGAGGAAGAGAGAGGAGGAAGAGAGAGGAGGAAGAGAGAGGAGGAAGAGAGAGGAGGAAGAGAGAGGAGGAAGAGAGAGGAGGAAGAGAGGAGGAGAAGAGAGGAGGAAGAGAGAGGAGGAAGAGAGAGAGGAAGAGAGAGGAGGAAGAGAGAGGAGGAAGAGAGAGGAGGAAGAGAGAGGAGGAAGAGAGAGGAGGAAGAGAGAGGAGGAAGAGGGAGGAGAAAGAGAGAGGAGAAGAGAGAGGAGAAAGAGAGAGGAGAAAGAGAGAGGAGAAAGAGAGAGGAGAAAGAGAGAGGAGGAAGAGAGAGGAGGAAGAGGGAGAAGAAAGATAGAGTAGGAGAGACAGGAGGAAGAGAGAGGCGGAAGAGAGAGGCGGAAGAGAGAGTCGGAAGAGAGAGTCGGAAGAGAGAGGCGGAAGAGAGAGGAAGAAGAGAGAGGCGGAAGAGAGAGGCGGAAGAGAGAGGCGGAAGAGAGAGGCGGAAGGAGAGGAGGAGGAAGGGAGTAGAAGGAGACAGGAGGAAGAGAGAGGAGGAAGAGAGAGGAGAAAGAGAGAGGAGGAAGAGAGAGGAGGAAGAGAGAGGAGGAAGAGAGAGGAGGAAGAGAGAGGAGGAAGAGAGAGGAGGAAGAGAGAGGAGGAAGAGAGAGGAGGAAGAGAGAGGAGGAAGAGAGAGGAGGAAGAGAGAGGAGGAAGAGAGAGGAGGAAGAGAGAGGAGGAAGAGAGAGGAGGAAGAGAGAGGAGGAGGAGAGAGGAGGAAGAGAGAGGAGGAAGAGAGAGGAGGAAGAGAGAGGAGGAAGAGAGAGGAGGAAGAGAGAGGAGAAGAGAGAGGAGGAAGAGAGAGGAGGAAGAGAGAGGAGGAAGAGAGAGGAGGAAGAGAAAGGTGGAACAGAAAGGAAGAGGAGTGAGTATGAAGAGAGAGGATGAAGAGAGAGGATGAAGAGAGAGGATGAAGAGAGAGGGATGAAGAGTGTCGAGGAGGTGAGAGGAGGAAGAGGAGAGGAGGACGAGGGAGGAGGACGAGAGAGGAGGACGAGAGAGGAGGGGGCGAGAGGAGGGGCGAGAGGAGGGGGCGAGAGGAGGGGGCGAGAGGAGGGGCCGAGAGGAGGGGGCGAGAGGAGGGGGCGAGGGGGGGCGAGAGGAGGGGTCGAGAGGGGCAGAGAGAGGGGAAGAGAGAGGGGGAAGAGAGAGGGGGAAGAGAGAGGGGAAGAGAGAGGGGGAAGAGAGAGGGGGAAGAGAGAGGGGGAAGAGAGAGGGGAAGAGAGAGGGGGAAGAGAGAGGGGGAAGAGAGAGGGGGAAGAGAGAGGGGAAGAGAGAGGGGAAGAAGAGGGGGAAGAGAGAGGGGGAAGAGAGAGGGGGAAGAGAGGGGGAAGAGAGAGGGGAAGAGAGAGGGGGAAGAGAGGGGGAAGAGAGAGGGGGAAGAGAGAGGGGAAGAGAGAGGGGAAGAGAGAGGGGGAAGAGAGAGGTGGAAGAGGAGGGGGAAGAGGGAGGAGGAAGAGGGAGGAGGAAGAGGGAGGAGGAAGAGGGAGGAGAAGAGGAGGAGGAAGAGGGAGAGGAAGAGGGAGGGGAAGAGGAGGAGGAAGAGGGAGGAGGAAGAGGGAGGAGGAAGAGGAGGAGGAAGAGGGAGGAGGAAGAGGGAGGAGGAGAGGGAGGAGGAAGAGGGAGGAGGAAGAGGGAGGAGGAAGAGGGAGGAGGAAGAGGGAGGAGGAAGAGGGAGGAGGAAGAGGGTGGAGGAAGAAGAGGGAGGAGGAAGAGGGAGGAGGAAGAGGGAGGAGGAAGAGGAGGAGGAAGAGGAGGAGGAAGAGAAAGGAGGAAGAGAAAGGAGGAAGAGAAAGGAGGAAGAGAAAGGAGAAGAGAAAGGAGGAGAGAAAGGAGGAAGAGAAAGGAGGAAGAGAAAGGAGGAAGAGAAAGGAGGAAGAGAAAGGAGGAAGAGAAAGGTGAAGAGAGTGGAGAAGAGAGTGGAGGAAGAGAGTGGAGGAAGAGAGTGGTGGAAGAGAGTGGTGGAAGAGAGTGGAGGAAGAGAGTGGAGGAAGAGAGTGGTGGAAGAGAGTGGAGGGAAGAGAGTGGTGGAAGAGAGTGGAGGAAGAGAGTGGAGGAAGAGAGTGGAGGAAGAGAGTGGAGGAAGAGAGTGGAGGAAGAGAGTGGAGGAAGAGAGTGGAGGAAGAGAGTGGAGGAAGAGAGTGGAGGAAGAGAATGGAGGAAGAGAATGGAGGAAGAGAATGGAGGAAGAGAATGGAGGAGAGGGGGGAAAAGGAGAGAGGAGAAAGCGTGAGGAGGAAGAGAGGAGGTAGAGAAAGGAAAATGAGAGAGGAGGAAGAGAGAGGAAAGGAGGTAGGGCAAGGGGGAAGGGCGAGGGGGAAGGCGAGGGGGAAGGGCGAGGGGAAGGGCGAGGGGGAAGGGCGAGGGGAAGGGCGAGGGGGAAGGGCGAGGGGGAAGGGCGAGGGGGAAGGGCGAGGGGGAAGGGCGAGGAGAACTAGAGAGGAGAACTAGAGAGGAGAACTAGAGAGGAGAACTAGAGAGGAGAACTAGAGAGGAGAACTAGAGAGGAGAACTAGAGAGGAGAACTAGAGAGGAGAACTAGAGAGGAGACTAGAGAGGAGAACTAGAGAGGAGAACTAGAGAGGAGAACTAGAGAGGAGAACTAGAGAGGAGAACTAGAGAGGAGAACTAGAGAGGAGGAGCAGAACGGAGGAAGAGACAGGAAAAAGAGCGCGGCGGAAGAGCGCGGCGGAAGAGCGCGCGGAAGAGCGCGGCGGAAGAGCGCGGCGGAAGAGCGCGGCGGAAGAGCGCGGCGGAAGAGCGCGGCGGAAGAGCGCGGCGGAAGAGCGCGGCGGAAGAGCGCGGCGGAAGAGCGCGGCGGAAGAGGCGGCGAAGAGCGCGGCGGAAGAGCGCGGCGGAAGAGCGCGGCGGAAAGAGCGAGGAGAAGAGAGAAGAGGAGGAGTGAGGAGCAGAGAGAAGAAGAGGAGAAAGGAGGAGCAGAGAGGAAAGAGAGAGGAGGAAGAGAGAGGAGGAGAGAGAGGTGGAGAGAGAGAAGGAAGCGGGAGGAGGAAGCGAGAGGAGGAAGCGAGAGGAGGAAGCGAGAGGAGGAAGCGAGAGGGAGGAGCGAGAGGAGGAAGCGAGAGGAGGAAGCGAGAGGAGGAAGCGAGAGGAGGAAGCGAGAGGAGGAAGCGAGAGAGGAAGCGAGAGGAGGAAGGGAGAGGAGGAAGGGAGAGGAGGAAGGGAGAGAGGAGGGAGAGAGAGGGAGGAAGGAGGGAAGGGAGAGGAGGAGGAGAGCGGAGGAGGAGAGCGGAGGACGAGAGCGGAGGACGAGAGCGGAGGACGAGAGCGGAGGACGAGAGCGGAGGACGAGAGCGAGGACGAGAGCGGAGGAACAGAGAGTAGAATGAGACAGGAGGAAGAGAGAGGAGGAAGAGAGAGTTGAGAGAAAGCAAGAGGAGAGAGGAAGAGCAGAGTCGAGGAAGCGGGAGGAGGAAGCGGGAGGAGGAAGCGGGAGGAGGAAGCGGGAGGAGGAAGCGGGAGGAGGAAGCGAGAGGAGGAAGCGAGAGGAGAAGCGAGAGGAGGAAGCGAGAGGAGGAAGCGAAAGGTGGAAGCGAAAGGTGGAAGCGAAAGGTGGAAGCGAAGGTGGAAGCGAAAGGTGGAAGCGAAAGGTGGAAGCGAAAGGTGGAAGCGAAAGGTGGAAGCGAAGGTGGAAGCGAAAGGTGGAAGCGAAAGGTGGAAGCGAAAGGTGGAAGCGAAAGGTGGAAGCGAAGGTGGAGAGGGGGAAAGGAGAGAGATGGAGGCACGAGGGGGAGGCGCGAGGGGAACTAGAGAGGAGGAGGAGAACGGAGGAAGAGCGCCGCGGAAGAGCGCCGCGGAAGAGCGAGGAAAGAAGAGAGGAGGAGGAGTGAGAGGAAGAGAGAGAGGAGAGAGGAGGAGCAGAGAGGAGGAAGAGAGAGGGGGAGCAGAGAGAAGGAAGAGAGAGAAGGAAGAGGGAGGAGGCGGAGGGAGGCGGAGGGAGGAGGCGGAGGGAGGAGGCGGAGGGAGGAGGCGGAGGGAGGAGGCGGAGGAGGAGGCGGAGGGAGGAGGCGGAGGGAGGAGGCGGAGGGAGGAGGCGGAGGGAGGAGGCGGAGGGAGGAGGCGGAGGGAGGAGCGGAGGGAGGAGGCGGAGGGAGGAGGCGGAGGGAGGAGGCGGAGGGAGGAGGCGGAGGGAGGAGCGGAGGAGGAGGCGGAGGGAGGAGGCGGAGGGAGGAGGCGGAGGGAGGAGGCGGAGGGAGGAGGCGGAGGGAGGAGGCGGAGGGAGGAGGCGGAGGGAGGAGGCGGAGGGAGGAGGCGGAGGGAGGAGGCGGAGGAGGAGGCGGAGGGAGGAGGCGGAGGGAGGAGGCGGAGGGAGAGGCGGAGGGAGGAGGCGGAGGGAGGAGGCGGAGGGAGGAGGCGGAGGGAGGAGGCGGAGGGAGGAGGCGGAGGGAGGAGGCGGAGGGAGGAGGCGGAGGGAGGAGGCGGAGGGAGGAGGCGAGGGAGGAGCGGAGGGAGGAGGCGGAGGGAGGAGGCGGAGGGAGGAGGCGGAGGGAGGAGGCGGAGGAGGAGGCGGAGGGAGGAGGCGGAGGGAGGAGGCGGAGGGAGGAGGCGGAGGGAGGAGGCGGAGGGAGGAGGCGGAGGGAGGAGGCGGAGGGAGGAGGCGGAGGAGAGGCGGAGGAGGAGGCGGAGGGAGGAGGCGGAGGGAGGAGGCGGAGGGAGGAGGCGGAGGGAGGAGGCGGAGGGAGGAGGCGAGGGAGGAGGCGGAGGGAGGAGGCGGAGGAGGAGGCGGAGGAGGAGGCGGAGGGAGGAGGCGGAGGGAGGAGGAAGACGAGGAGTAAAAGAGCGGAGGAGGAGGAGAGCGGAGGAGGAGGAGAGCGGAGGAGGAGGAGAGCGGAGGAGGAGGAGAGCGGAGGAGGAGGAGAGCGGAGGAGGAGGAGAGCGAGAGGAGGAGAGCGAGGAGGAGGAGAGCGGAGGAGGAGTAGAGCGGAGGAGGAGGAGAGCGGAGGAGGAGGAGAGCGGAGGAGGAGGAGAGCGGAGGAGGAGGAGAGCGGAGGAGGAGGAGAGCGGAGGGAGGAGAGCGGAGGAGGAGGAGAGCGGAGAGAGGAGGAGGAGAGGAGAGGAGAGGAGGGAGAGGAGGAGGAGAGCGTAGGGAGGAGCGTAGAGTGAGTGTAAGGCGGAAGGGAGGAGGAGGGGAGGAGGCGAGGAGGAGGAGAGCGGAGGAGGAGGAGAGCGGAGGAGGAGGGAGGAATTTAGTGGCGGGGAGGAAGAGGAGAGCGGAGGAGGAGAGCAGAGGAGGAGAGAGGAATTTAGTGGCGGGGAGGAAGAGGAGAGCGGAGGAGGAGAGCAGAGGAGGAGAGCGGAATTTAGTGGCGGGGAGGAAGAGGAGAGCGGAGGAGGAGAGCGGAGGAGGAGAGCGGAATTTAGTGGCGGGGAGGAAGAGGAGAGCGGAGGAGGAGAGCGGAGGAGGAGAGCGGAATTTAGTGGCGGGGAGGAAGAGGAGAGCGGAGGAGGAGAGCGGAGGAGGAGAGCGGAATTTAGTGGCGGGGAGGAAGAGGAGAGCGGAGGAGGAGAGCGGAGGAGGAGAGCGGAATTTAGTGGCGGGGAGGAAGAGGAGAGCGGAGGAGGAGAGCGGAGGAGGAGAGCGGAATTTAGTGGCGGGGAGGAAGAGGAGAGCGGAGGAGGAGAGCGGAGGAGGAGAGCGGAATTTAGTGGCGGGGAGGAAGAGGAGAGCGGAGGAGGAGAGAGGAATTTAGTGGCGGGGAGGAAGAGGAGAGCGGTGGACGAGAGCGGTGGACGAGAGCGGTGGACGAGCGGTGGACGAGAGCGGTGGACGAGAGCGGTGGACGAGAGCGGTGGACGAGAGCGGTGGACGAGAGCGGTGGACGAGAGCGGTGGACGAGAGCGGTGGACGAGAGCGGTGGACGAGAGCGGTGGACGAGAGCGGTGGACGAGAGCGGTGGACGAGAGCGGTGGACGAGAGCGGTGGACGAGGGGAGAAAGAGGGAAAAGGGAGTGAGAAGACAAAGAGAGAGGAGGATTAGTGAGAAGGAGGAGAGAGATGTAAGAGAGAGGAGGAGAGAGGAGGAGAGAGGAGGGAGAGAGAGGAGAAAGAGAGAGGAGAAAGAGAGTGGTGGAGGAGAAATGAGGAGGAGAGGAGTGTAAGAGAGAATGAGAGAGGAAGAGAGATGAAGAGAGTAGGAGAGAGGACATGGAGAGTAGAGGAAGAACATAGAGGAAGAAGTGATGTGAGAGAGAGGAGGCAGAGAGAGAGAGAGGAGGCAGAGAGAGAGAGAGGAGGCAGAGAGAGAGAGAGGAGGCAGAGAGAGAGAGAGGAGGCAGAGAGAGAGAGAGGAGGCAGAGAGAGAGAGAGGAGGCAGAGAGAGAGAGAGGAGGCAGAGAGAGAGAGAGGAGGCAGAGAGAGAGAGAGGAGGCAGAGAGAGAGAGAGGAGGCAGAGAGAGAGAGAGGAGGCAGAGAGAGAGAGAGGAGGCAGAGAGAGAGAGAGGAGGCAGAGAGAGAGAGAGGAGGCAGAGAGAGAGAGAGGAGGCAGAGAGAGAGAGAGGAGGCAGAGAGAGAGAGAGGAGGCAGAGAGAGAGAGAGGAGGCAGAGAGAGAGAGAGGAGGCAGAGAGAGAGAGAGGAGGCAGAGAGAGAGAGAGGAGGCAGAGAGAGAGAGAGGAGGCAGAGAGAGAGAGAGGAGGCAGAGAGAGAGAGAGGAGGCAGAGAGAGAGAGAGGAGGCAGAGAGAGAGAGAGAGGAGGCAGAGAGAGAGAGAGAGGAGGCAGAGAGAGAGAGAGGAGGCAGAGAGAGAGAGAGGAGGCAGAGAGAGAGAGAGGAGGCAGAGAGAGAGAGAGGAGGCAGAGAGAGAGAGAGGAGGCAGAGAGAGAGAGAGGAGGCAGAGAGAGAGAGAGGAGGCAGAGAGAGAGAGAGGAGGCAGAGAGAGAGAGAGGAGGCAGAGAGAGAGAGAGGAGGCAGAGAGAGAGAGAGGAGGCAGAGAGAGAGAGAGGAGGCAGAGAGAGAGAGAGGAGGCAGAGAGAGAGAGGAGATGAGAGGGGGATAGGGAGCGAGAAGCAGGTGGCGGAAAAGGGAGAGAGGAGGAGAGGGGAGGTGGAGAGGAGAGGAGGAGAGGGGAGGGAGAGAGGTGGGGAAGAGGAGGTGGGGAGAGGAAGGTGAGGGAAGAGGAATGTGGGCAGAGAGGTAGGTGGGGAGTGGGAGGGACGGAGAGGGAGGCGTGGAGAGTAGGTTGGGAGTGAGGGGGGGATAGGAAGCGCGGGAGAGGAAGGGCTGAGATGAAGGGGGGTAGAGGTGGGGGGGAGGGGAAGGGGGGGAGAGGAGAGGGGAGAGGAGGGGTGGAGGGAGGGAGAGGAGGTGGGGAGAGGAGGGGTTGAGGAGAGGGGGAGAGAGTAAGGTGGGGAGAGGAGTAGGGGGGAGAGGAAGTGGGGGAGATGAATGGGTGAGAGGAAGGTGGGGTGATTAAGGGGGGGGTGAGGAAGAGGGGGCGAGGAAGGGGGCGAGAGAGAGGGAGGGAGGGGAGCACCGGCAGGGGATGAAGAAGAAGAAGAGAGAGAGAGGGGGAACAGAGGGGGGGATGATAAAGGAGAGAGACAGAGAGATGAGAGAGATGAGGGGGGGGAGTGTAAGAGTCAGTCAGAAGATCAGCATTGTCTCAACATTGTCATCAGGGACATGGACAGTGAGATACCCGACTACGGCCTGTTTGGAACACAGTTGCCGATCCCTGGAGTGGAATGTGGTGCAAAGGCTCCTGAATGCAGAACTGTGTGGCACAGCCAGTGCTGTGCTGTTCTCCTGAGTACTGAACCCTGTGGTGCAGGCAGTGCAGTGCAGTGCTGTTCTTTGGTGCCTGAGCCATGTAGTACAAAGAGTGTTGTGCTATTGTTCAGTACCTGGGCCTAGCCGGAGCTGTTAGATATAATTGCATAGCCATTGTCAAAAAGACGGATCGCAACTGTTGCCATAACATCGATGAAGAAATCATGAACCTTAGATGAACTTTGCTTCATTATAATACACTTTGCTTCATTAGAACACACCTCCTGGTCGAAGGCTACCCGCCTCCAAGACTGACCACACCTCGGACACTCCCCCCTGCGCACGCGTGATGGCCTCGCTTGAGGAGGGCGGAGATATGATAACCGAATTCTGAGAAGGGTGGAGACCCCTGAGGCAGAGGAGGAGCAAGGTGTATTACTGAGCATAAAAGATGACTTCTGGACAACGAAAATGGGAAACTTCCCCACCAAGGACCACGATGATCGACGACGCAGCATCAGCTGGACCCTGGACCATTAGGACGTTGTGAGATCAGCAGTGGTAACTATAACCTCTCTCCCTCCTCTCTCTAAACTTTACTTTTCTCCTTTCTTTCATCCATCTCTAACTATCGCATGCTGCTTCACAGGCAACACAATAAAGTTTCACTCTTTGATTACTGCTATCCCCTTTGGTGTTGGTCCCCTTAAATTTGCACTTCCAAGATCATAGCAAACGAACCATCACGTGTCCACCAAGTGGACCGTGACAAGGGGGGAGAGGGGGAACCAGGAGGCGGGGAGAGGAAAGCAAAGAGAGAGAGAAAGAGAGAGAAAGGGAGAACAAGGAGGGGGGGGACGTGAAAGAAGATAGAGAGGGGGGGGGGGTGACTTGTGGAAACATGACTCCACAACCTATAAGGTTATAAAGTAGGTATGTTTATTCAGCGCTGAGGCACATGGGCGATCACTCCACCAGAAACATGTGCACCTCTCATGACACCTTGTCTTGGCTTTATGCTACAAAGCATCACAGATTCATAATACGCCTATACCTATGCATGACTATCCCTGTTTCATATTATAATGAGCCTGAAAGTCTTTCATGTGTTCCGCCCCAGTCTCCTCCTAGTTGCATCTGTGCAGCATGTCCCGGTGGTTGTGGGCTGGGATCGCAGAGATGAAGTAGCTCCTCTTCCTCACTGTTGAACTTTTTATCTCCGTTCCTTGCTCAGTCTCTGTAGCCTCCTGGACTCAGGCCGGACCATAGAGTTGGTTTTGACCATTTTTTAGGGCTGTCTTCCTATTCCATCAGGAAGCGTTCCCTCACAGCTTCCATTAATCAAGGTTTCCATATTGTTCTGCTCTCTGGCCCATTGACTATGATCTATTATCCTATTCAATCTTAGTTATCTTTTAACTAATGGGCCTCTAGCTTGATCTCTAAGTCTTCCATCTTTATCTCTAAACTAAGTTACACCTTCATTTCTTGAGTGCCTAATTTCTATATCCTATTTTAATTTCCTAGCTCCTCATCTCAATTCCCCCCCTTTTCTAAGACATTAACAAATTCTTTTACTACCTTTAATAAACTGACTCCTGATCTAACACCTTAGAAAAGTACTTGTTTGATTCCAGCCTAAACCTAAGCTGATTCTTCTTCCATGTGACATAAGCATCTCCAGTGTTCTGTCATAATTGCCATCAGGTGGTCTCCATACTCCTGTCAGATCATGAGGGGTAGGTCCCCCTACCCAACCTGTCATATTTGTAAACCATGGAATGTTAAATTTGGGAATACCTAGAAAAAGGAAATTGACCTGATTTTGGTAATTCTGTGCATACCCAGCAATCTGACAAATTATTTCCTTGAGCCATCCCGTGAAGAAGGCCTACAAAGAAATTCTAATTCCATGCTACCACAACACCATAGATGTTGACCAAGATTATCGTGAAAAATTCAATTTTCCTGGCCGAATTTGTGTAACCTTCCATGGAGATCTATGGACCTTCTTCACTCCGGTATGATGGATCCAGGCGCTCTGCTCCTTGATCTTAATTGCCGTAAAGGAGGTGAGGAGTACTTGGAATGGTCCTTCCCATTGCGGTTCCAGAGGCTTTTCTGCAAGAGACTTAACATACACGTAATCCCCAGGCTGTATATTATGCACAGGTCCATCTAACCCTCTACTTCGAGTTCCAAACACATGTTTTCCAATTTTATTGAGCTGTTTACCCAATGCCAGCAGATATGAAGTTACAGTCTCATCCCCTGCCTGCATGGATATGCCCTTTTGTATGCTATAGGGTTGTCCGTACAGAATTTCAAAAGGACTGAACCCCTCTCTTGCCCTTGGCTTAGTTCATATGCGCAGAAGGGCCACAGGAAGAGACTGAAGCCAAGCCAAATTAGTCTCCTGTCCAAGTTTCACAATCTGCTGTTTGACTAAATGATTCATCTTTTCTACTTGGCCACTTGACTGGGGATGATATGGGGTATGAAGCTGCCAATCTATATCTAAATGGCAGCTGATTTGTTGCACCACCTTTGAAATGAAACATGGCCCTCTGTCAGAAGATATTGTTGCTGGAACCCCAAAGTGTAATATTATTTCTTGTATTAATATTCTGGTCACCTCCCGAGATTTGGCGGTTCTGGTAGGGAACGCTTCTAGCCAGCCTGAAAAGGTATCTGTTAATACCAATAGGTATCTATACCCCCCTTTGATTTTTCAGAACTTCCAAGAAATCTGCCATTGTTGCCCAGGTGCATTGCCTTTCCCAATTGAGCCCATTTCCAATCTGGGGGTATTTTTAGGATTAGTCTGGAGGCAAAGATCACACTGTTGAGTCTCTTGTCTTACCGTAGTATATAAATTTCTAGCTCTGATATCTTTAATTAAGTGTTTATATAGGGCCTCTGCTCCCCAGTGTCCTTTCTGAGGTTCCTCCCTTACCGGGGACCATATTAAGTAAGAGGGAATGACTATCTTTCCTTGCAGGGTGAGGGCCCAACCTTCCTCATTATATGATCCTTCCAGATCTGTGATAAGTTTTTGATCTTCTTTAATATAATTAGGCTTACCCTCTAGGGAACTTCGTCCATCAGGGATTAAAGCTCCTTCTACTTTTACCTCTCTTTTGGCTGCTCATTTTGCCTCTGTCGGCCAGCTCATTTCCCTTCTCCAAATCTGAGTTCACCTTTCGCTGTGCCTTGATGTGCATGATTGCTACTTTTTTAAGAAGCTGGACTGCTTCCAACAGTCTCAAAATTTCCTCTGCATGTCTGATGTTTTTACCCTGGGAGTTCAATAGTCCTCTCTCTTTCCAAATTTCTCCATGCACGTGTACGACTCCAAAGGCGTATTTTGAGTCCATATAGATATTCACAGCCTTGCCTTGGGCCAACTCCAAAGTGCGGGTCAGGGCAATTATTTCTGCCTTTTGCGCAGAGGTATTCATGGGCAAATGCCCTGATTCTATTATTTCCTGTCTGGTAGTAACAGCATACCCAGCATATCTTTTACCACTTAGGACATAGCTGTTTCCATCCGTGAACCAGTTCTCTCTGTTCTCCATAGGGCTGTCTCTCAAGTTGTCTAGGCCAAAGACTCCAAAGAATGCTCATGGACACAAGGAAGAACTCTGGAGGAGATTTCAGAAGAGTACAGATGTCCTTGGGAGGCCTGGGACCAGATGGAGACACCCTAGACGACAGAGAAGATGACAATAAGACCGCTTCCTCCAAAACATAAACCCACAGACAGGTTTGTGACAAAACAAGACAGGATCAACATCCCCTAGAGAGCTAAAATGGGGTGGTAGTACTCAAAGAACATCTCGGGACACACAGTGACTGGGACCACAGGGGGCACAAAATCTTCATAGGAAAAACAGAGATCAAAACAGACTCAACATGCTACCAAAACTCACTGGAGCACAAAGAAGTTCTCAAGACGCATCCTAGATGGCATAGACAAAAAAACACAACAACACTCCCTTTTTGGAATGGAGATATTAACAGCACACAATTGCGACAAAGCAAACCCAAAGAGGGCTTACGTTGCTAAAAGCATGCTGCCTGAAATGTCGAAGACTTCAAGCATCATGACATCTGCACACGTGTTCTGAGCAGCAGAACATCCAAAAGACTGCTCAAGAACATGATCAAGTCATCCAGATACAATTTGAACATACTACAGATGTCCTCACTAGATCAGGAACTGAACACATAGATGCTACCTACCATATAAAACAACATAAGCGTTCTGCAAATGAAATATGGCATCAGGAAATATTCCCACTGAGCAAATAGGGTGCAAAGTGCACTACAGAACCAAAACAGGGCTTCAGAGCATTAGGAGGCCTCAGGAGGCATGAACACTAGAATGATGCTGAGAGTAACACAGAGACAGAAGGCAACTCTGGGACACAATGCAAAACCCAAGCAGGTGTCACAGCAATGTACACAGCTCAGAGGATGAACGACTGCATGGAGACACTTGACATGGCATTGAATACAGCAAGAGTGTTCCAGCCCACAGAAAAACCCAAGAGCAATGGTTTTCTCTGAGTACGAGTCCCACAAAGAGGGCTACAGACCACAAAGGGCACTGTGTGGCGTAACAATGGCCTCAGTAAGGGCAGTTACTGTAACAAGTGCTCTCTAAGAGTTGGAAGAAAGTTGGACTTAGAGGCAAACAAAACACTGCAAACAAAATGAGGTACTTGAGAGGGGATCTGAATGATATACAGATGTTCTCAGTTTATAGGGAAAAAAATGAAAGCACCAGCTATAGCACATGAAATGGTAATAGTGCTCTGAGCACAGGGAAAGCCAGGCAGAGACTTGCCTCAGAACAATAAATATACAAAGCCTGCTACAGACCTAAAGGATGGCTGTGCAACGCAAGGATGTTTGAATGAAATATTGTGATTAAAAAAAGACAGCACAAGGAAAACAGAAATTTATTGAGGACTAAAAGGGGTGAGAGACATAAAAGGGATGGGTGCATAAAAAAAGGGTCATAAAGTTCAAAGACCACATAAAGGACAAAAAAAAGTAGAGGCCAAAAAGGCTACAGAAACTCAGAATGGAAGGCTAGAAGGGACATAGAGACCAGAAAACTCTGGAAGCCAAAAATGGGGGCCAAAAAATGCGAGAAAAAGATGAAGGCGCTAGGGAAATTATACACCACAAAAAAGTCAATGCAGAAAAGGGGTGTGAGGTGCGAGAGGCATGTGAGCCGAGGAGATGGGGACAGAGAGCAAGAGGCAAAACAATCAAGTCCTCCTTGCCGCCGCCGCCACTCTCACCGCCCTCGCCTCCCTCTCCGCCGCTGTCTCTCTCAGCCTCCTTGCCGCCACCCTCGCCACCGGCCTCCTCAGCATCGTTGTCAGCCTCGCCGTCCTCCTCAAATGCGGTGGGAGGCCAGAGGTCAGTAGAGGCCACAGAAATTGGAGGCTGGAGGGCAAATCTAGGGAGAAAAGTGTAGATGTCAAAAAGGAGTGTGAGGTGTGACGGGCATGTGAGTGTGAAAAGGGCTGGAAGCCAAAAAGGGGTGGGAGGAGGTGGGTGAAGTAGAGATGGAGAAATCTCTAGAAAAGGAATGAGGAGTCCTGCAGGGACAGGGCAGAAGAAAAACTGGGTCAGGGAGCGAGACCAAGGGAGAGAGATAATGATGAGTGGGGAATAGAAAGAACAGAGAGAGAGAGAAATGAGATGTGGGGGGAAAGGAAGGTGGGAGGGAGAGCAAGAGACCGTGAAATCCAGAGGGATTGGAGAGGATGAGAAAGGGCGAGAGGGAGAAAGGGAGAGGGAACAGGACAGAGAGAGGGAGAAAGAAAAGACCATGATGGGCTGGAGGGTGAAGGGGAAAGGCCACGGAGCAGCACAGAGTGTAATGATAATCATGGGACAGGGAGCTGGGCACGGGGTGATAGCGGGAAACAACGCGACAGAGTGTGGTGTGGGGCTCTAGAGGCAAAGTGTTCAGGAGAGGATGGAGGACAGAGAGAAGAAGAGAAAAGGGACAGAGAGCAAGGCAGTGATGGAGAAAGAAACAGCAGCCACCAAGAGATGAGGAGAGGGACAGAAGCAAGGCAGGGAGGTGGAGAAAGGACAGCAAGCCAGCAACGGGAAACAGGCCAGAGGGATCGGGAAAGAGAGGAGGCAGGCCAGAGGGATGTAGAAGGTAGGGGAGGGACAGGGAGCCAGAGAGCAGGAGACCACTGCGGAAGGGAGAGGGACACAGAGCAGGATGCTGGTCTGGAACCAACAAGAGCAACAGAGAGAATGACAGAGAGGAGGGACACAAGAAGAGACAGGGACAGAGAACAAGAGGCGAAGCAATCAAGAGTTGAGACAGGGAACAGTGCAAAGTGTCTGAGAGAGGACAAAGTGAAGAGGTTGGAGGACAGGGACAGCGAGCAACAGGTTGGGGGGGGGGCAGCAGTCTGTGAGATTACAGGATGGAGGGAGGAAGAGAAGGAGGCAGGGAGAGAGGAAGGCCAGGACATGGAGCGGCACAGACAGGCACTGAGAGGGAAAGTGTGGCAACTGAGGCACGGACTCTCCATTGAAGTGCAGAAGGAAAATCCTTTATTATTACAATGATACATACTTACGCTCTCGCTATGCTCTCGCTTCCTTAGCTCTTCCTTCATGATAAGCAAAGCAGCAGCTAGATGGTCATCAACACTCTTATCCCACAAACAGTTCCATACCACACAGGCAGTCTCGGTGCTGCCATTTTCTTCACCACACTAACACAGCCTGGTATCTCTCTTCAACAGCCTGTTTCTCCTCCAAGCCTTGCTGCTTCTCCAGGCTGGCGCAGAGCAGAGCTGGCGCTTCTCCAAACCAGCGCAGGACAGAGTTCCTGCCTGGCTGGCCAAGCGGAGTTCTTCTGGGCAGAGTTCTCCCCCTTCCCCAAGCTCCCCAAACTGAGCTCTCTGGCTGAGCTGACTGGCCCATGTCCACTTGGCTCTTAAGTATTGAATCTCCCACAGCTGTGCAGGCTGACAGACCAATGCCGACTTGCCTCTTAATCATTTACCAGTAACACATGATTTGGCTCTTGACATATTGAATGTCCCACAGCTGCACAGAGCTGACACTCCCACAATAAAGAACCCCAGGGAACAGACCAGAGTACTTGTGGGGGAAAAGAGACCAATGCCCATCAGGACAAAGAACTGGAGAAGGGAATAAAGAGCACTAGGCTGCAGGAGCAAGACAGGAAGAAAAAAAAAAGGTAGGAGAGGGAGCAGGACAAAGGCATCTAGAGAAAAAGGAACAGGGAGGGCTAGAACAACAGAGAGTGAGAGGGAGAGGGAACAGGAGAGAAGAGAGAGGAGAGCAGAGGTAAAGGGAAGCCAAGCATATCACAGCAGTGTGGGATAGAGAGGGGGACAGGGGAGAGCCCAAAAAGCACAGGAGAGATGATGGGGCCCCGAGGGCCCGGGACTCACCAAAGCTGTCACTCTCCGCACTGCCAGGGACATTTGCCACTTCAGATCCTACTTGCTCCTTCTCTCCTCCCTTCCTCTTCTGTAGCTCCAGTCCCTTAGCTGTCCCCCGCCTCAGCGAATAGGTGGGTGTCGCTCAGCTCTTACAAGACGAGGCGTCCTACACATGCAGCCTCGCTTGCTCACACACTATGCAGCCGTACCGTGCTTGGCGTGACGCACGCAGACCCCGGGTGCACGGTGGCGGCCTGGCCCACTGTGGACTATGAAGAGGGCTCCTTCCTCACCCAGAGAGGCAGGGTCTCTCTTCCCACAGTGGAGGCAGCTGCTGCCCAGGCGGCCTTGACTTTCTTCCTGTTTCTCAGGCCTCTCCAGCTTCAGCTGTGACAGCTCCTCTCCAAACATTTGAGCCCGGTTTGCACTGAACCCTTGGCCTTGCATGCCAGGAGTGGCAAGGGGACACAGAGGCCAGCAAATAGTGGAGACCAAAGGGCAGGTAAAGGGCAGAAACTTGTGGAGTACGAAATGGGGTGGGAGACTGGAAAGGGCTGGGTGGGCAAAAAAGGGTCCAAAGTTCAAAGAGCACATAAAGGCCAGAATAAAGGAGGGGGCTGAAAAGCTGCCAGAGGTCAGAAAGGGAGGGTGGAAGGGAAATAGAGGCCAGAAAAATGTGGAAGCCAAAAAGGGGTGGGAGGCTGAAAAGAGCTGGGAAGAAAGTAAAGGCTAGGAAAAATTGGAGGCCAAGAGGTGGTGGGAGGCCAAAAGCAAGTAGAGGTCAGAGAATTTGGAGGCCAGAGGGCAAATATAGGCCAGAAAAAGGTAGATGCCAAAAAGGGGTGCAAGGTGGAGACACAGGAACAAAGTGAGATGCACAGAGAGAAAGAGGGTCAAAGTCAGACATCCAAAAAGCCACACAGGAACCAACCCTAACTAATACACTTTTTTTAAAGCTACATTACAAAACAGCTTTTACTTATTTGATAACAGTAGAACCAGGAGCAAATATACCTTTATTGAAGCTACCTTAAAGCATAACTTTCATTTGCTTAAGAAATCTTAGAACCAGAGCAAAGACACTTTTACTAAAGCTATATTACAAAACACCTTTTACCTATTTGATACACCTTGGAACCAAAAGCAAATACACCTTGATTAAACCTACTTGACACCAAGACTGATGCACTTCACAAACCCTAAAGCCCTAAGGAGAGATTTCCCTATCCCCATGACCTCTCCCAGCACTGATGCTCATTTCACACACTCCTATTGGCATCATGTCTCTCCTACCTGGATTCATCACTATTTAAATACCACTGTGACACACAGGAGACCAGGAACACCGCTCCCGGGAGGCCTCCAACATTGCCCGGCCTGCAGAAACCCCAGCCCTACCCACTCTGCGTCCAAACACTGGCGCTGATCATCGCCTCGCAGAGCGGCCGGGACCAGGGAAAAAACACCCAGCCAGGGGAAACAAAAAAAAAAAATCCCTCGTTCCCCCACCTGGCATTTTTAAATTATTTTTTTCTAAATACTCAAAAACCTCAACTCCACCTGCAACACAAAGCCAATGCATAAAGCAATCACACCCAGGGAGACCCATTCCAAGCACAGCACTCCTTCAGTTACCCCACAAACCCCCCTCACTCTCAGCTCACCCACCTGGCCACCTGACCACCACAACAGTTCTCTGCCCCACAGCTGCAGCACTCCTCACAACACAGCTCCCAGAGGCCTCCAAAATCCCCCTGCCTGCAAACACCACAGCCTGAGCCCAACCTCCACCCAAACACTGGCCATGAACATCACCTGACAGAGCAGCCAGCACCAGGTGACCATCAACCAGGTCAAGGAGAAACAGAAATTGCCCTGCTTGAGAGTTTCTCTACTATTTTTGAAAGACAGGAGGAGCTACCTCTACATTCCATAGACCCTGAAATGAAAGAGCCTCACATACAAGGATAGATACCTTCTAAAACTAACACTCATTCAACATCTACTCTATCCAACCTTCACCTCCCGGAGTGGCAGAGCAACCCAATTCCATAACCATCCCTGGAACTGCATCATCACACACCTGAAGCCATCGCCACCACTCCACATGATTCCACACCACAGGCCCCCACAGTTGGGAGCAGAGGAATACGTCCACCACTCCTTCTTTGCTTCCATTTGTACACTCCATCAAATCTCCTGGAAGGATTCGCTTCTGGGATGCCAGTGGCCCTATGGCACCAGCAGCAGACAGAAGAAGGAACTCTAGAGCCTGCTTGGTGATAACTACTGTCTATCCCCAAAACCAGCCTACACAACCTCCACCCAAACAGGCCACGCTCACCACCACACTACCATCCCCTGCTTGGACCATTCCACCCCATCTGGAATGGCTACAAACACACAAAGCAGCTCCACCTCAAACACACACATCTACATGCTCCACAAACAGGACCTAAGGATGCAGGACTACCACACAGGCTAGAGTTAACGCCAGATCAAAAGACACAGCCTGACAGTACGTGCAATGATGCCAAGGCCACCTGACACAGATGCCCCGGTGTGGCCTGCTGTACAATAATGCCAGAACTCTGGATGAAAGATGGGTAATAACACCCCAGTGACCGATGGAGACAAAATGCTGGGAAAGACTAAAAGCTATGATGACGCAGCGGCTTCACCCTTCCGACGCCACGTGCGTCACCTGCAAAAACCAAAGTACCACTTGCTGGGATACTGCCCAAAACTACAGCCTGCCCACACCCATAACCCTCTCCCACTCCTTTACCTTGTGTGCTCACCCACCCCACCTCTGCTGGTCACAGCTTGGATACCTGTGGAGGCTTGGGTACCACCTGTAAGACACAAACTGCAAGGGATGCTTCTAATGGCACCAACAATACAGAACCTGAAAAATAACTGCTAAGCTAGTCCCAGCTCACCTCGCTCGAGTGCCCTCGGCTGCCGCTATCCTGCTTACACCTCCAAAATAAAACACGTTTATAGGGTGGTCATAGAGCCACCACTCTCATCTTCCCTCCGACGCCGTACATCAACTGACCTTCTCACAGCGCTCCGCTCGCCTCCTCCGTCGCCCTTTGGCGCCCAGGTCTCCCCACTGCACCTGCAGAAACGGTGTCAAACAAGTCACATGGATGCTGAGCGATGGCTGAACAATTCCAGAGGTCTCATTTCCATGGAGGTACACCACCTAGATCCTCCCTGCAGCCTGCCACTAAACACAACCCAGCCATCCCCAGTGTCTCTGCACAGCACTACAGAAAGACTCTTGCCTGCTGCATATGAGGCTACTTGCTCTGAAACAGGCCGCACACCCTCTGCCTACAAAGTCTGGGCTTATCACCACGTCAGCCTTCGATTCTTAGACTATTCGTTTGTTGCCCATCACTGCTGTGCCCCCAGGCAGAACAGCTCCCACCCAGACACAAACAGGCACAGACCAGCGCTGCACACAGACAAGCCAAATGCTGTGACTGAGACATTAAAACAAGCTCTCCAGGAGTGACCCCTCAGGCCAGAGACGCTGCCGGATGAGAAGACCTTGGGGGCCAAAAGGAAGAATCCATGGCAGGCTGAGAAGAGCCGAACGTTGTGGCCCGAGACAAAAACAGGTGGGAGCAGCCAGGATGAGGCATGTGCAAGAAGCCTCACTGCAAGAACTAAGAATGTAAGGATGCAGGGAAGAACTCCCAGAAAAGCTCTTTGCAGAAATGGACCGCCCAGGGTCAGAGAGGTTAACATAGCCTGGAACAACGCTGCCAAAGCAGACTGATCTCCTGAAACTTCCAAAACCTATCCATGCTTTAGGCTTGTAATGCAATAAAAGAAGCACCCGGCCACCATTCTGCAATGACTACGGGCACGCCTGACCCCAGGGATGGCACCCAAGGCACATGCTGTGCTACTTGAGCACAAAGAGCAACAGGGACATCGAGACCTGAGGAAGCTCTAGGACACAGAAAACAGAAGACACAAGCCACACAACACCACAGCCATAGGCTGGAACTGCCCTGCCCAGCACTGGGCAGTTGCATGCAGAAGGGTACCCTGCTCCCTTTCCCAGCCCAAAGGATGCTGCTCCTGGACAGGCCTCTGCCCTATGCTGACTGGAGAACCCCTCCCTGCAATTCCCAACCTTGGGCTCCCCCCAGAGCTCTCTCCCAAACACCAGTCCCTCGACTGAGCTGGGGGTCTGAAGCCATCTTCCACAAAAACCACACCAGCTAACCAGGATATTCCTGCAGACACCAGGCTCCTCGTCATCAGCTGCACAACAACTGCATGTGTCAGCCGACACAGCCCCTTCCACAACACCCTCCTCCTCAAAAGCATCTTGCTTTCCGCTCACCTGCTTCACACCGTTGCCAGTATTGGACGCTATGGCTGTCGTCGCTTGTGGCACCTATGATAGCAAAAGAAAAAACATTATGGTGGTGCTTGTGTGAAAACACCAAGCCCGTGCTCCTACTCTCTACTACCCCATCTCACCTCAAACACTCATCCTACTTTAAAGGTGCCCACCTGTACAAAACTACACGGTGCTCTGTGCACAATAGGAAAACACAATGAGCCATCCCATATCCCAAAGGACACTGCTCCTTACATTCCTGCTGCTTTCTTGAGAAACGCCCAAACTGCACCTACAGGTGCATGCAGGATGCTCACTTCAACCCGTGCTCCATCTTCTCACCATTGGGCCTACTGAGACAGGGGAGATCAACAACTGACACAGTATGCAGCAAAACTAGGGGAAAAAAACAACGGTGCATCTTCCATCGAGTCAGAAAAGCCAGGAAAACGCAACACAATGCTATTAAGCCATCTTAAACACACACACACCCAACCACCTCTTGATACAAAATTACTCACCTGAAAATAAACCCCTACATGCCAGTGCACCTCGTATTCCATACGCTGCTGAACCTTGACGGGTCCTGACACTCTCCCCACAGGTACCTCTGTTGCTGTGAATATCCAAACACTCCTGCCCAAAGAGCTTCCACAGCTCTAAAGCTGCCACCCACTCAAGGACCTCTAGAGCACTGACCTCAGAGAAGCCCAGAAGCAGAAGGAGCTCCCTGACCAGAGCCTGGGGCTCATATACCCTGGGACCCACCCACCACCCTGACCACAATCACCTGGGGTAGGGGAGGGGCGAACCCCCAGAGGCATCCAGGCAGCCAGGGGAGCAGCAGCAAGTTTTCTCCTCTGCCTTAAGGTTACAGCGCGCAAAAGGCTGAATAAAGAAAACAACCCTTCCTGGAAACAACAATGTCTGTTCTTTCACTACTTCTGTTGATTCAGTGATGCGACTGGGTAGGGAATTAAACTGAGCTTTTCTGGAGTATAGATAAAGACAGGTATCATACTAAGCTATGTAGGAAAGTAGTTGGCTAAATGCCATAAGAATATCATTAACCAAAACAATACACTTTATTTTCCTATGAAAAAAAACCAGAATGCTACGGGGTTACGCTTCTTTTCTAGAAAGACCCCACATGCTGCCTAACTTCTAACAGAACGTGTTCTGGATAGGAGTGAAGACCAGAGCAGAATTAGATCCTGTAAGAATCCCATCTCAAAAACACCACCGGTTGCAATATAAATTATTGACTGTCCATGGCCA
The DNA here is from genome assembly GCF_031877795.1 of Strix aluco. Classification (NCBI taxonomy): domain Eukaryota; kingdom Metazoa; phylum Chordata; class Aves; order Strigiformes; family Strigidae; genus Strix; species Strix aluco. Next base: position 2,579,182 of record NW_027436510.1, on the reverse strand, counting down.
ACAACTCAGAGTGACCTTGACAGTCTCTCCAATTAATGCCCTGAAGAGTCCCAGAGGACAGAAAAGACCAAAAAAACATGGAATTGCAAGAAATGTATCAGAAGCTGTATGAAGCAGCCTAGTTAACACTTAAGTAGCCAGAACAAAAAGAAATTGCAAAACATGACAGAAAACACCACGGGAGACGCATCGATCATAGATGAAGGTGATCGTCTTCTCTGGAAAAACTCCAGAACACATCTGAGCTGACAGTACACATCTTTGGGATACCAGACACCAAATAAAAACATGTGATAGGGTGGAAAACCAAAAGACAGTTCTGGAACACAAAGATGGCTTCAGAAAAGGTTCTGGCAAAACAAGAAGCATTATCACAGGGATTAGAGAGACCAAAGAAGTCTTAGGGATGCAACAAACTCAAAAGGGAATTGAACAAAGTCCAGACGTCCTCAGGGGGCCGGGGGCTGAATGAAGGCATGCCTAATACTTAAAAGTAAGAGAAGAGAGCTCTGGAGAGCACAAAATAATAAAATTGAAAGGGAGCCAAGGTGCTACAAGAGTGCGGTGGAGTATGTGAAAGGACATGGAAGACGTTGTTCTAGAGAGTAATCAGGAAGGGGCAGGGTAAGAAAAGAGGGCTCGGAGACACAGCGAGGACATCGAGGCAAACTACAGACGAGCGAGAGAACAAGCAAATGGAGACACGCTGGATGGTAGAGAGAGGGATAAAGGAGCGCTGAGTAGCAAAGAAAGAAGGGGGGCTCTGACAGAACGAGAGAAAAGGAGCTGGAGTGCTAAAAGCTGCAGTGGAGATCGAGGAAGATCCGAGCCGGCATTGTGACTGCGAGGAGAGGGGTGTTGAGGGGGCCGATGGACAAAAGAAGGCTCAGAGATGACAAGGAGGAATTCGGGTGATCATCTGAGCAGAGCAGGGGTGGTCTCGGGTGGCCGGGAACTGAACGCTGGAATCCCAGATAGCAGAGACGAACAAAGGAGTGTTCTGTGGTTCAAAGATGGCCCCACCTAAAGCACTACAAGATGGAACCGGAGAACCAGGAAGGTCTCGGGAAGGCATCGTGACCAGAACTGTCCCAAGGGAGCCAGGGAGTCATCCAAAGGACTGGGGACATGACCATGAAATCCTGAGAGGATCCCAACTGGGTAAATGTGTCATCACAGGCCCAGGGCAGTAATAGAGGCACGGCTAGAGGGAAGAGAGGACAGAATGACCGGCCTGGGTCACAGACATGGACGGGGGAAACTCTCTAAGGGAACGAGAAGGGTCTGAGGCCCACAACAAAGCTAGAAGTCTGCTAAGGGCAACCTCAAAGACACCGATAGGCATCACTGTGCCACTAGAGGGGTCCTGACTGGGCCCAAGACACCACAGAAGTCTCAGAGACACAAGGAAGAAGCCTGGAGGGGATTCCAGTACAGTACAGATGTCCTCAGGAGGCCGGGGACCAAGTGGAGACACTCTAGACGGCAGAGAGGATGACGATAACAACGCTCCCTCCGAGACATAAACCCGCAGATGGGTTTCTGAGGAAATGAGACAGGATCAACGTCCGCTGCAGAGCTAAAACCGGGCTGTGGTACACAGAGACCATCTCATGACACATGGTGACTGGGAGCAGGGGGGGGTCACAAAAGTCTCGTAGCAATAAGAGAGATAAAAAGAGAGGCAACATGCTACCAAAATTCTGTGGAGCACAAGGAAGGTCTCGAGAGGCATCCTAGATAGCAGAGACAAGAAAAACAAGGCTCCTTTTTGGGAATGGAGATATTGGGAGCAGTGTGACTGCGACAAAAGGAGTCCAAAGGGGCTTACGGTGCTAAAAGCATGCTCAGGGAATATCCAAACCCCAAAATATTCCCCCCTGAAACACTAACACCCCAACATAGTCCCCCCGAAATATTACCCCTCAAAACAGTCCCTCCCAAAATACTCTCCTGCAAATACTCCCCTCCAAAATATTCCCCCCAAAATACTCCTCCCCCAAAACACTCACCTGAAATACTCCCCCTGAAATAATGCTCCTGAACCACTGTCCCCCAAAATACTACCCTGGAATACTCCCCCAAAAACACTCCCGCTGAATTACTCCCCCCAAAACTCTCTTCCCAGAATACTCCCCCTCTGAAATTCTCCCCCCCAACATAATCCCCCTGAAACAGTCGTCCCCCACCCCCACCCCTCCCAAAATACTCCCCTGGAAATACTCCCCCCTGAAATACTCCCCACCCAAAATAGTCCCACCAAAATACTCTCCCCCCCAAAATAGTCCCCACCCATAACACTCCCCCCTGAAATACCACACACACACCCCACCTCTGAAAAACTCCCGCCTGGAATACTCCCCTCGAATTACTCCTTCTCTGAAACACTCACCTGAAATACTTCCTCCCAAAATGCTCCCCCCAAAATAATGCTCCTGTAACACTGCCCCCCGAAATACTCCCCCCAAAACACTCCCCCCAACATACTGCTCCTGGAATACTCCCCCTCAAACTGCTCCACTGTGAGACTCCCCATGAAATTCTCTCCCCTAAATAGTCTCCCCAAAATACTCCCCCCGAATTAGTCCCCCTCTGAAACAGTTTCCCCTGAAAGAGTCCACTCGAAAGACCCACCCCCAACCCCCCAAAATACTCCCACCCCGAAATACTCCCCCACAAACAGTCCCCCCTGAAAAACTCCCCCCAAAATGCTCCCACCAAAATAGTACCCCCTGAAATACTCCTGAATCACTCCCCTCCTGAAATACTTCCCTGTGGGAGCTATGCACATGATCACACAGTGATTAAGCAATGCCTACTTTATTATGGTGGACAAGCCTTTTATAATGCAGGTGAAAATCACAAGATACAATCACATGGTACAATTCTTTCTGATTGGACAGTTAGCTTCGCACATGCTCCTTAAGCTCTCTTCTGATTGGATGAGAACTGCCACATCGACATTGTACAAACTTCTTCTCTGCCCAGACCAACACCCTGAAGTTGTTTAACTTCCTGGGTTCTTCCTCATTCTTCCAGGGTCATCTCCTCATCACATCCTTGCTGACGCTGAGGCTTTGCCAGTCTTGCTCATATGCAGGATTGCTCACATGCTGATTTCCTAGCAGGAAATCCTTTAGAATCCCCACATATCCCTCTTTTTGTTTTTGAGCAATCCAAACTCCTTGCAAGCTTTTCTGCAACAATTGTCTAATACAAGAAATTAAGCATGGCAAAATAATAGCAAGCACAATAATTACAATGATTACTCCTTTTAACAATACTTTGCTCATAATAAGTTGACCTTGCTGAAAGGTTGTGGTGTTGGTGCCGGCCTGGGTAATTTGAGCAATGTCATTGGCCTGTGAAAGTTTCATTTTTGCCCAACTATCGTCTGACACAAACCCAATGAATTCTCGTGGATTCTTGACCTGTCTCTTTAGCTATAGTTACCCATATGTTTGGTCGGGGAAACACTACTTTTGCTGGATGAGCATTAGTCACTGTCAGAACCATCACAAGGCTTAGAATCACAAAACTGATCTCCTTTCCAAGGCCGCACCCAACGAGATGGAGCCCATCTAGTGCCGGTATCGGTAATAACGCAGGCATAGCCTCGACCCGTCATTGTTAGTTCCACAGGTCCTTTCCACTCTCCTATAGCAACATCTTTGTACTGAGCAAAAGCACTATCTCCACACTGGCTTATACCGGATTTCAGACCCATACTTATGTATTACTACTGGTGGTTCCGCCCTATCACCTGTGAGCCATAAGTAATTTAACACATACACCGCTTTTGCAAGTGGTTCTGCAGCAGCCAAGACCTCTCCCCCTTTTTGTTTTTGCAAAAGCGCCTTTCAAGTTTTGATGCGCTCTCTCCACTATGGCTTGCCCCGTGGGGGAATGTGGTATACCTGTGATGTGATGTATACCCCAGAGTTGACAAAAAAAAAAAAAAAATTTTGAGAGGTATAGGCTGGTCCATTATTAGTTTCACGGGTCAATTGAACTAATTTTCCATATTCTCTGGCGCATTCCGCCCTACAACGATGGTAACTTCTCACAGCTTAGTGCTTTTTCGCAGTTCAGTGTTGTAGCTGTCTGCTGGTTTTGCCCGCTACCTTGGCATAACTCAGCAGTTTCTTATCTATCTTCCAAGGCCTGTTCTTCCTAGCTATTGCTCAGAGGATGTGTAAAGCTGCACCTGCAAGACTTATTTCGAGACTTCATCAATTAAGGGTTAGGCAAGCTTCAAAACACAGCATACTTAAAATAGTTTCACAGAACGCTAGAAACAACACAGCAGTTACAGTTACTAGAGTAAGGTAATTGCAGTATCCACAACTAAGGGATATGATGAAATACTACAAAAGTAAACAGTAAGGAAAAATATGAAATAGCACACTTACTTAATGGGGTGCTAACATTCAGATCCGCAATTGCTGGGGAACCCTGGATGCAGCGAGAATTTAGAGTGCCCTTCCTCACAAACTGGAAAGTCCTACATGATGTGTCCATCCATAGGTGAGGCATCCAAAATTGCTGCAAGCAGGTCCAACCTCCAAATCAGCAGGCCAAAATAACTGGCAATTTCCTTTGAGCGGAAACATCTGATTTCACCCTCCTGTTGGGTTCCACCCAGAGCCTGGCCACCACTCAGGGGGGAAAACCAAGGGATTTTCTAATAAGGTTAAACACTTGACTTCTTAATTCTTAATATTGCTAAACAAAGAAAGGTGAATACACACATTCTTATAGCATTTCATCCTTATTAATAACTACATTTTGTCTAACCTACTTCTTTCACTAGTGACTAGTAAGCCTATCTATTTCATCAAGGAGTTGCAATTACTGTCAGCATTTTCTCTTAAAAGAGTTGGCAACTGTGGTGTGATTAAAGACTGAGATAGTGTATTTTGTCCTATTGCAATAGCAAGCATTACCCATACATTCTACTTAAATGATCAGTTGAAGAGATCGCGAACTGTTGGCACAGGGGCATCCACAGCACCCACAGCTGGCTCCTGAGTGTCTACCAAAAGCTGCCTCTCACGCCTCAGGTGTCGTTGCACACAACTTGCTGGTAATCACCTGTGGGGACTGTGACCTGTGGAGACACAAGCATAACCTCTTCCCCCGGTTATCAAGGGATATGGTCCTTCCCAGTTAGCACTTTCCAGGTTTTTTGCTAACACTTGAGCCTTATGACACTTGAAACACTTAGTTCGAAGAAACAGGCTGCACCGATGACCCAGCAGGCACTTGGGTGCTCTGTCAGAGCGCTCCACACTCCGCAGCTGCAGCTGGGCTGCATCTCACACACAGAAAACAATCACACAAAGAGGCCTCTTACACTTATCACTCACACAACATAAAATGACAAACACTACAAACATCAAAACACCATTAAGAATATATAAAGTCATTGCTAGTTGATTATGTGGTGCGTCCAGAAAATTCCCCCTTCTTTGTTTTATACCATTCACCTATTTCAGCCCATTTTGCTGGCTCAAAGGCAGTGAGGGTATCAGCAGGATAGCCGTGGTTTCTGCACCATTTAAATAACCTTCGTAAAGAAGTTTCATTATAAGTTATCCCTCTCATAGAGAGTATATGCAGCAGGAGTCTGACAGTGGCCGTCTCCTCTGCGGGCTTGTTCTGCCCCATGCTCTACCGACTGAGCTAGCCGGGCTCCTTATTAATAACTAGGCTCATAATAAATTGTTAAAAAATGGTGCAACCGCTTCACGCACTGCAGCGGCATAGGCTGCAACATTAGCCTGTTGCATTCCTCTGTTGGTTAATTCAATCATGTCAGCTACAGATGCTCCATGTGGGAGGGTCACTAACAGCCGTTTGGTAGATGGATTAGCATTTTTGAAGGCCATTAACTTAAATTTATTTTCCTTCATCTCTTGGGTCATGTCAGGTTGTTGTTCTAGAGAGTCATAAAGATGATCTACAAATTTTGAAAAAGGTTCATTAAGTCCTTGTTTTACTGTTACAAACTTGTCCTGTTTCTTTCCTTCTGTATCAGGTACAGACATTAGGGCCTGACTGGCTATTGACTGTGATAACCTTAACACTTCGTTAGAAAAATTGGCCTGTAGATCTACTGTGGCGAAAGGCCCTGTACCCAATAGCATTTGTGCTTGGACAAGATAGAGGGGATCACCCTCTGGTCGTGGACGAACCTGTTTGTTAGCTAACTTCACCCACGTGCTTTCAAATAATTTTTTGAGATGGAGTTAAAATAACTGCCGCTATTTGATCGATATCTTTTGGAATTAACAATGATGATGAGAAGATATAGTTAATTGATGGTGGAGACCATTTTGTACTACTGAGGCCCTAACCTTTTCAAGCAGCTTCCAATCTAAGGGATCCCACTCATTGGCACCAGTAACAGTATTAAAAGAAACTGGAAATGCTTGTATGCTTTCTGGGATAAAAGATCCTTCTACTATAGCATCTCTAATAATTCCTTTCCATCAGCACTCTGCACCTGTGAAGAGAAAAGATGTGAAGTTGCAGGGTGAGATGGCGGGGATGCAGTCACCGTCTCTGGTAATGACGAGAAGAAGGAATTAGTAGCAGGCACGGGAGCTGAATATTCGAGCGATGGATCAGAAGGAGCAGATGGTTGTGGTTCCGTATTTGACGAAAACGTATATGGTTTCTGCTTCATCTTCTCTCCCTGTGATACAGTCAGTTTCTGAAGGCTGTTTACAAGCTGCAGGAGTAAAGTTTCAGTGTTTGAAGAGCCAACTTGTGAAGCGGGGGTGTGTTCTTCTGTGGCGTTGACTTGTGAGGGAGGGAGAGGCGGGCACAAGTACCTGCTACCCACACCCTCATCTGTGTCCCGCCCACTATTGGAGTCTTTAGCCTCTTTCGGTTTCTCCTCAGTCCCTTTCTGGTTCGCATCAGATACACTTCCGCTGTTTCCAGCCCCTGATTACGCAGTTTTGGATTTAGCCCCCACTGCTCGCTGCAGTCCCGGCGGCACAATTGATAAGGCAAACAGAGTTTTTGGCTGACCCAGCGTGGCGGGAGCCACAAGCAGCAGAGAGTAGCCCCCTCCCTCGTCGCCCCGGGGCGAGGAGGCCGAGGTGGGGGAAGGGGCCGGACCATCCCTCTGGCTGTGGCCGGGGCAGTGCGGTAGCGGCGGCAGCGGCGGTGTGGCTGATATATCAAAGTTAGAAGATGCTCCGAGAGCTGCAGAGGCAGAAGCCGCAGCCGCACACTCACTACTCATCTCCTGTAGTGTCTCTCGGATTAATTTCCACAGCGTGGTGTAACCGGTCACTTCTTTTGCCGACTTTCCTCCATCACTAACTGGGTCCCATAGCTGTTTCCCTATGGCTTCCCAGGTAGCGGCTTCAAATACAAGCCCTGGACTGGGGATAAGTCCTTTCTCTCGGCTCCACTTTAATAAGCCTTCTAAGTTGGACTTGTCATATTTTATCCCTCTCACGGAGAGGATATGTTGGAGGAGTTTCACCACTGCTTGCTCATCTCTAGTAAGTGTGGACCCCATTCCTCCCTGGCTGCCGCCAGAGGCAGATCCCTGGCTACCGCCTCTCACGGAGCCTTAAAGTTACAGCGCATTGATTCTCTCCTTCAGACACCAGGGCAGCGTCTGGAACAGTTTCGACCAGCTTTCCACCCGTGATTGCACATCACCAAGTCCTCATCAGACTTGTACGAATCTGAGGGTCCCTGCAGAGGGAGCCATATGCGGGAGAGATGGACATGCGGACAACCAGATTGATTAAGCAATGCCAATTTTATTATGGTGAAACAAGCCTTTTATAATGCAGGTGAAAATCACATGATACAACCACGTGGTAGAATTCTCTCTGATTGGACAGTTAGCTTTGCACATGCTCCTTAAGCTCTCTTCTGATTGAATGAGAACTGCCACATCGACATTGTACAAACTTCTTCCTCCGTCCAAACCCACACCCTGAAGTTGTTTAACTTCCTGGGTTCTTCCTCATTCTTCCAGGGTCATTTCATCACATCCTTGCCAACACTGAGGCTTTACCAGCCTTACTCATATGCAGGACTGCTCACATGCCCATTTCCCCCAGGAGGTCCTTACAAATCCCCACAATGCACCATCCCACAAAACACCATCCCCCATCCAGATTCCCACCATCCACCATCAACATACACCATCCCACAATCCACTATCCACCATCCACCATCCACCTTCCACGATCCATCATCAACCATCAACCATCCACCATCCCACAATCCACCAACAACCAAACACCTTCACACCGTCCAACATCCACCATCCCACAATCCAGCATCCAAAATCCAACATCCACGTTCCCACAATTAAACATCAGCCATCGACCATCCACCTTCCCACCAACAACCTTCACACCATCCACAATTTACCATCCCACAATCCACCATCCCACAATCCACCATCCACCATCCCACAATCAGCAATCCACTATCCACCCTCCAACTTCCCACCATCAACCATCCAACATATACCATACCACAATACACCATACACCATCCTCCATTCAACATCCACCACCACCCATCCACCTTCCAATATCATACAAAAAAATATCCGCCATCCACCATCCCAATTTCCACCATCCACCATCCAACATGTACCATGCATCATCAACAATCCATCATTTACCATCCAACACCCGACAATCCACGATCCAAAATGAAGCTTACCAACATCCACCAATCCACATCCACCACTCAGCATCCCAGGATCCACCATCGCACCTTAAAGCAGAGGACATTAATGCACATACGGGCGGAAATAAAGCACAGACTCTCAGATTCGCTCTTGCCCTGGAGAGCTTGCAGAGCACTGGGGAAAGGCAGGCAGAGAATTCCCTGCAAGCACCTTCTCTGTGACTGGGAAGCAGAAGTGTTCACATTGCTTCTCAGAGTCGCTTTTCTGCAGAAAACAGTAACACTTGTTCAGAACGAAAGCAAGCACAGAGCCCCAGATTTTATGTTGTCCTGGAGAGCTTGCAGAGCACTGGTGAAAGGCAGGCAGAGAATTCCCTGCTAGCACCTTCTCTGTGCCTGGGAAGCAGAAGTGTTCACATTGCTTCGCAGAATCGCTTTTGTGCAGAAAACACTAACACTTGTTCAGAACGAAAGAAGCACAGAGCCCCAGATTTGATGTTGCCCTGGAGAGCTTGCAGAGCACTGGGGAAAGGCAGGCAGAGAATTCCCTGCTAGCACCTTCTCTGTGCCTGGGAAGCAGAAGTGTTCACATTGCTTCGCAGAATCGCTTTTGTGCAGAAAACAGTAACACTTGTTCAGAACGAAAGAAAGCACAGAGCCCCAGATTCTATGTTGTCCTGGAGAGCTTGCAGAGCACTGGGGAAAGGCAGGCAGAGAATTCCCTGCTAGCACCTTCTCTGTGCCTGGGAAGCAGAAGTGTTCACATTGCTTCGCAGAATCGCTTTTGTGCAGAAAACACTAACACTTGTTCAGAAGGAAAGAAAGCACAGAGCCCCAGATTCTATGTTGTCCTGGAGAGCTTGCAGAGCACTGGGGAAAGGCAGGCAGAGAATTCCCTGCTAGCACCTTCTCTGTGCCTGGGAAGCAGAAGTGTTCACATTGCTTCGCAGAATCGCTTTTGTGCAGAAAACAGTAACACTTGTTCAGAACGAAAGAAAGCACAGAGCCCCAGATTCTATGTTGTCCTGGAGAGCTTGCAGAGCACTGGGGAAAGGCAGGCAGAGAATTCCCTGCTAGCACCTTCTCTGTGCCTGGGAAGCAGAAGTGTTCATATTGCTTCTCAGAATCGCTTTTGTGCAGAAAACAGTAACACTTGTTCAGAACGAAAGCAAGCACAGAGCCCCAGATTTTATGTTGTCCTGGAGAGCTTGCAGAGCACTGGGGAAAGGCAGGCAGAGAATTCCCTGCTAGCACCTTCTCTGTGCCTGGGAAGCAGAAGTGTTCACATTGCTTCGCAGAATCGCTTTTGTGCAGAAAACACTAACACTTGTTCAGAAGGAAAGAAAGCACAGAGCCCCAGATTCTATGTTGTCCTGGAGAGCTTGCAGAGCACTGGGGAAAGGCAGGCAGAGAATTCCCTGCTAGCACCTTCTCTGTGCCTGGGAAGCAGAAGTGTTCACATTGCTTCGCAGAATCGCTTTTGTGCAGAAAACACTAACACTTGTTCAGAACGAAAGAAAGCACAGAGCCCCAGATTCTATGTTGTCCTGGAGAGCTTGCAGAGCACTGGGGAAAGGCAGGCAGAGAATTCCCTGCTAGCACCTTCTCTGTGCCTGGCAAGCAGAAGTGTTCACATTGCTTCGCAGAATCGCTTTTGTGCAGAAAACACTAACACTTGTTCAGAACGAAAGAAAGCACAGAGCCCCAGATTCTATGTTGTCCTGGAGAGCTTGCAGAGCACTGGGGAAAGGCAGGCAGAGAATTCCCTGCTAGCACCTTCTCTGTGCCTGGGAAGCAGAAGTGTTCACATTGCTTCGCAGAATCGCTTTTGTGCAGAAAACACTAACACTTGTTCAGAACGAAAGAAAGCACAGAGCCCCAGATTTTATGTTGTCCTGGAGAGCTTGCAGAGCACTGGGGAAAGGCAGGCAGAGAATTCCCTGCTAGCACCTTCTCTGTGCCTGGGAAGCAGAAGTGTTCACATTGCTTCGCAGAATCGCTTTTGTGCAGAAAACACTAACACTTGTTCAGAACGAAAGAAAGCACAGAGCCCCAGATTCTATGTTGTCCTGGAGAGCTTGCAGAGCACTGGGGAAAGGCAGGCAGAGAATTCCCTGCTAGCACCTTCTCTGTGCCTGGGAAGCAGAAGTGTTCACATTGCTTCGCAGAATCGCTTTTGTGCAGAAAACAGTAACACTTGTTCAGAACGAAAGAAAGCACAGAGCCCCAGATTCTATGTTGTCCTGGAGAGCTTGCAGAGCACTGGGGAAAGGCAGGCAGAGAATTCCCTGCTAGCACCTTCTCTGTGCCTGGCAAGCAGAAGTGTTCACATTGCTTCGCAGAATCGCTTTTGTGCAGAAAACACTAACACTTGTTCAGAACGAAAGAAAGCACAGAGCCCCAGATTCTATGTTGTCCTGGAGAGCTTGCAGAGCACTGGGGAAAGGCAGGCAGAGAATTCCCTGCTAGCACCTTCTCTGTGCCTGGGAAGCAGAAGTGTTCACATTGCTTCGCAGAATCGCTTTTGTGCAGAAAACAGTAACACTTGTTCAGAACGAAAGAAAGCACAGAGCCCCAGATTCGATGTTGTCCTGGAGAGCTTGCAGAGCACTGGGGAAAGGCAGGCAGAGAATTCCCTGCTAGCACCTTCTCTGTGCCTGGGAAGCAGAAGTGTTCACATTGCTTCGCAGAATCGCTTTTGTGCAGAAAACACTAACACTTGTTCAGAACGAAAGAAAGCACAGAGCCCCAGATTTTATGTTGTCCTGGAGAGCTTGCAGAGCACTGGGGAAAGGCAGGCAGAGAATTCCCTGCTAGCACCTTCTCTGTGCCTGGGAAGCAGAAGTGTTCACATTGCTTCGCAGAATCGCTTTTGTGCAGAAAACAGTAACACTTGTTCAGAATGAAAGAAAGCACAGAGCCCCAGATTCTATGTTGTCCTGGAGAGCTTGCAGAGCACTGGGGAAAGGCAGGCAGAGAATTCCCTGCTAGCACCTTCTCTGTGCCTGGGAAGCAGAAGTGTTCACATTGCTTCGCAGAATCGCTTTTGTGCAGAAAACACTAACACTTGTTCAGAACGAAAGAAAGCACAGAGCCCCAGATTCTATGTTGTCCTGGAGAGCTTGCAGAGCACTGGGGAAAGGCAGGCAGAGAATTCCCTGCTAGCACCTTCTCTGTGCCTGGGAAGCAGAAGTGTTCACATTGCTTCGCAGAATCGCTTTTGTGCAGAATACACTAACACTTGTTCAGAACGAAAGAAAGCACAGAGCCCCAGATTCTATGTTGTCCTGGAGAGCTTGCAGAGCACTGGGGAAAGGCAGGCAGAGAATTCCCTGCTAGCACCTTCTCTGTGCCTGGGAAGCAGAAGTGTTCACATTGCATCGCAAGAATCGCTTTTGTGCAGAAAACACTAACACTTGTTCAGAACGAAAGAAAGCACAGAGCCCCAGATTCTATGTTGTCCTGGAGAGCTTGCAGAGCACTGGGGAAAGGCAGGCAGAGAATTCCCTGCTAGCACCTTCTCTGTGCCTGGGAAGCAGAAGTGTTCACATTGCTTCGCAGAATCGCTTTTGTGCAGAAAACACTAACACTTGTTCAGAACGAAAGAAAGCACAGAGCCCCAAATTTGATGTTGTCCTGGAGAGCTTGCAGAGCACTGGGGAAAGGCAGGCAGAGAATTCCCTGCTAGCACCTTCTCTGTGCCTGGGAAGCAGAAGTGTTCACATTGCTTCGCAGAATCGCTTTTGTGCAGAAAACACTAACAGTTGTTCAGAAGGAAAGAAAGCACAGAGCCCCAGATTCTATGTTGTCCTGGAGAGCTTGCAGAGCACTGGGGAAAGGCAGGCAGAGAATTCCCTGCTAGCACCTTCTCTGTGCCTGGGAAGCAGAAGTGTTCACATTGCTTCGCAGAATCGCTTTTGTGCAGAAAACAGTAACACTTGTTCAGAACGAAAGAAAACACAGAGCCCCAGATTCTATGTTGTCCTGGAGAGCTTGCAGAGCACTGGGGAAAGGCAGGCAGAGAATTCCCTGCTAGCACCTTCTCTGTGCCTGGGAAGCAGAAGTGTTCATATTGCTTCGCAGAATCGCTTTTGTGCAGAAAACAGTAACACTTGTTCAGAACGAAAGAAAGCACAGAGCCCCAGATTCTATGTTGTCCTGGAGAGCTTGCAGAGCACTGGGGAAAGGCAGGCAGAGAATTCCCTGCTAGCACCTTCTCTGTGCCTGGGAAGCAGAAGTGTTCACATTGCTTCGCAGAATCGCTTTTGTGCAGAAAACAGTAACACTTGTTCAGAACGAAAGAAAGCACAGAGCCCCAGATTCTATGTTGTCCTGGAGAGCTTGCAGAGCACTGGGGAAAGGCAGGCAGAGAATTCCCTGCTAGCACCTTCTCTGTGCCTGGGAAGCAGAAGTGTTCACATTGCTTCGCAGAATCGCTTTTGTGCAGAAAACACTAACACTTGTTCAGAAGGAAAGAAAGCACAGAGCCCCAGATTCTATGTTGTCCTGGAGAGCTTGCAGAGCACTGGGGAAAGGCAGGCAGAGAATTCCCTGCTAGCACCTTCTCTGTGCCTGGGAAGCAGAAGTGTTCACATTGCTTCGCAGAATCGCTTTTGTGCAGAAAACACTAACAGTTGTTCAGAAGGAAAGAAAGCACAGAGCCCCAGATTCTATGTTGTCCTGGAGAGCTTGCAGAGCACTGGGGAAAGGCAGGCAGAGAATTCCCTGCTAGCACCTTCTCTGTGCCTGGGAAGCAGAAGTGTTCACATTGCTTCGCAGAATCGCTTTTGTGCAGAAAACAGTAACACTTGTTCAGAACGAAAGAAAGCACAGAGCCCCAGATTCTATGTTGTCCTGGAGAGCTTGCAGAGCACTGGGGAAAGGCAGGCAGAGAATTCCCTGCTAGCACCTTCTCTGTGCCTGGGAAGCAGAAGTGTTCATATTGCTTCGCAGAATCGCTTTTGTGCAGAAAACAGTAACACTTGTTCAGAACGAAAGAAAGCACAGAGCCCCAGATTCTATGTTGTCCTGGAGAGCTTGCAGAGCACTGGGGAAAGGCAGGCAGAGAATTCCCTGCTAGCACCTTCTCTGTGCCTGGGAAGCAGAAGTGTTCACATTGCTTCGCAGAATCGCTTTTGTGCAGAAAACACTAACACTTGTTCAGAACGAAAGAAAGCACAGAGCCCCAGATTCTATGTTGTCCTGGAGAGCTTGCAGAGCACTGGGGAAAGGCAGGCAGAGAATTCCCTGCTAGCACCTTCTCTGTGCCTGGGAAGCAGAAGTGTTCACATTGCTTCGCAGAATCGCTTTTGTGCAGAAAACAGTAACACTTGTTCAGAACGAAAGAAAGCACAGAGCCCCAGATTCTATGTTGTCCTGGAGAGCTTGCAGAGCACTGGGGAAAGGCAGGCAGAGAATTCCCTGCTAGCACCTTCTCTGTGCCTGGGAAGCAGAAGTGTTCACATTGCTTCGCAGAATCGCTTTTGTGCAGAAAACAGTAACACTTGTTCAGAACGAAAGAAAGCACAGAGCCCCAGATTCTATGTTGTCCTGGAGAGCTTGCAGAGCACTGGAGAAAGGCAGGCAGAGAATTCCCTGCTAGCACCTTCTCTGTGCCTAGGAAGCAGAAGTGTTCATATTGCTTCTCAGAATCGCTTTTGTGCAGAAAACAGTAACACTTGTTCAGAACGAAAGAAAGCACAGAGCCCCAGATTCGATGTTGTCCTGGAGAGCTTGCAGAGCACTGTGGAAAAGCAGGCAGAGAATTCCCTGCTAGCACCTTCTCTGTGCCTGGGAAGCAGAAGTGTTCACATTGCTTCGCAGAATCGCTTTTGTGCAGAAAACAGTAACACTTGTTCAGAACGAAAGAAAGCACAGAGCCCCAGATTCTATGTTGTCCTGGAGAGCTTGCAGAGCACTGGAGAAAGGCAGGCAGAGAATTCCCTGCTAGCACCTTCTCTGTGCCTGGGAAGCAGACGTGTTCATATTGCTTCTCAGAATCGCTTTTGTGCAGAAAACAGTAACACTTGTTCAGAACGAAAGAAAGCACAGAGCCCCAGATTCTATGTTGTCCTGGAGAGCTTGCAGAGCACTGTGGAAAAGCAGGCAGAGAATTCCCTGCTAGCACCTTCTCTGTGCCTGGGAAGCAGAAGTGTTCACATTGCTTCGCAGAATCGCTTTTGTGCAGAAAACACTAACACTTGTTCAGAACGAAAGAAAGCACAGAGCCCCAGATTCTATGTTGTCCTGGAGAGCCTGCAGAGCACTGGGGAAAGGCATGCAGAGAATTCCCTGCTAACACCTTCTCTGTGCCTGGGAAGCAGAAGTGTTCACATTGCTTCGCAGAATCGCTTTTGTGCAGAAAACAGTAACACTTGTTCAGAACGAAAGAAAGCACAGAGCCCCAGATTCTATGTTGTCCTGGAGAGCTTGCAGAGCACTGGGGAAAGGCAGGCAGAGAATTCCCTGCTAGCACCTTCTCTGTGCCTGGGAAGCAGAAGTGTTCATATTGCTTCTCAGAATCGCTTTTGTGCAGAAAACAGTAACACTTGTTCAGAACGAAAGCAAGCACAGAGCCCCAGATTTTATGTTGTCCTGGAGAGCTTGCAGAGCACTGGGGAAAGGCAGGCAGAGAATTCCCTGCTAGCACCTTCTCTGTGCCTGGGAAGCAGAAGTGTTCACATTGCTTCGCAGAATCGCTTTTGTGCAGAAAACACTAACACTTGTTCAGAAGGAAAGAAAGCACAGAGCCCCAGATTCTATGTTGTCCTGGAGAGCTTGCAGAGCACTGGGGAAAGGCAGGCAGAGAATTCCCTGCTAGCACCTTCTCTGTGCCTGGGAAGCAGAAGTGTTCACATTGCTTCGCAGAATCGCTTTTGTGCAGAAAACACTAACACTTGTTCAGAACGAAAGAAAGCACAGAGCCCCAGATTCTATGTTGTCCTGGAGAGCTTGCAGAGCACTGGGGAAAGGCAGGCAGAGAATTCCCTGCTAGCACCTTCTCTGTGCCTGGCAAGCAGAAGTGTTCACATTGCTTCGCAGAATCGCTTTTGTGCAGAAAACACTAACACTTGTTCAGAACGAAAGAAAGCACAGAGCCCCAGATTCTATGTTGTCCTGGAGAGCTTGCAGAGCACTGGGGAAAGGCAGGCAGAGAATTCCCTGCTAGCACCTTCTCTGTGCCTGGGAAGCAGAAGTGTTCACATTGCTTCGCAGAATCGCTTTTGTGCAGAAAACACTAACACTTGTTCAGAACGAAAGAAAGCACAGAGCCCCAGATTTTATGTTGTCCTGGAGAGCTTGCAGAGCACTGGGGAAAGGCAGGCAGAGAATTCCCTGCTAGCACCTTCTCTGTGCCTGGGAAGCAGAAGTGTTCACATTGCTTCGCAGAATCGCTTTTGTGCAGAAAACACTAACACTTGTTCAGAACGAAAGAAAGCACAGAGCCCCAGATTCTATGTTGTCCTGGAGAGCTTGCAGAGCACTGGGGAAAGGCAGGCAGAGAATTCCCTGCTAGCACCTTCTCTGTGCCTGGGAAGCAGAAGTGTTCACATTGCTTCGCAGAATCGCTTTTGTGCAGAAAACAGTAACACTTGTTCAGAACGAAAGAAAGCACAGAGCCCCAGATTCTATGTTGTCCTGGAGAGCTTGCAGAGCACTGGGGAAAGGCAGGCAGAGAATTCCCTGCTAGCACCTTCTCTGTGCCTGGCAAGCAGAAGTGTTCACATTGCTTCGCAGAATCGCTTTTGTGCAGAAAACACTAACACTTGTTCAGAACGAAAGAAAGCACAGAGCCCCAGATTCTATGTTGTCCTGGAGAGCTTGCAGAGCACTGGGGAAAGGCAGGCAGAGAATTCCCTGCTAGCACCTTCTCTGTGCCTGGGAAGCAGAAGTGTTCACATTGCTTCGCAGAATCGCTTTTGTGCAGAAAACAGTAACACTTGTTCAGAACGAAAGAAAGCACAGAGCCCCAGATTCGATGTTGTCCTGGAGAGCTTGCAGAGCACTGGGGAAAGGCAGGCAGAGAATTCCCTGCTAGCACCTTCTCTGTGCCTGGGAAGCAGAAGTGTTCACATTGCTTCGCAGAATCGCTTTTGTGCAGAAAACACTAACACTTGTTCAGAACGAAAGAAAGCACAGAGCCCCAGATTTTATGTTGTCCTGGAGAGCTTGCAGAGCACTGGGGAAAGGCAGGCAGAGAATTCCCTGCTAGCACCTTCTCTGTGCCTGGGAAGCAGAAGTGTTCACATTGCTTCGCAGAATCGCTTTTGTGCAGAAAACAGTAACACTTGTTCAGAATGAAAGAAAGCACAGAGCCCCAGATTCTATGTTGTCCTGGAGAGCTTGCAGAGCACTGGGGAAAGGCAGGCAGAGAATTCCCTGCTAGCACCTTCTCTGTGCCTGGGAAGCAGAAGTGTTCACATTGCTTCGCAGAATCGCTTTTGTGCAGAAAACACTAACACTTGTTCAGAACGAAAGAAAGCACAGAGCCCCAGATTCTATGTTGTCCTGGAGAGCTTGCAGAGCACTGGGGAAAGGCAGGCAGAGAATTCCCTGCTAGCACCTTCTCTGTGCCTGGGAAGCAGAAGTGTTCACATTGCTTCGCAGAATCGCTTTTGTGCAGAATACACTAACACTTGTTCAGAACGAAAGAAAGCACAGAGCCCCAGATTCTATGTTGTCCTGGAGAGCTTGCAGAGCACTGGGGAAAGGCAGGCAGAGAATTCCCTGCTAGCACCTTCTCTGTGCCTGGGAAGCAGAAGTGTTCACATTGCATCGCAAGAATCGCTTTTGTGCAGAAAACACTAACACTTGTTCAGAACGAAAGAAAGCACAGAGCCCCAGATTCTATGTTGTCCTGGAGAGCTTGCAGAGCACTGGGGAAAGGCAGGCAGAGAATTCCCTGCTAGCACCTTCTCTGTGCCTGGGAAGCAGAAGTGTTCACATTGCTTCGCAGAATCGCTTTTGTGCAGAAAACACTAACACTTGTTCAGAACGAAAGAAAGCACAGAGCCCCAAATTTGATGTTGTCCTGGAGAGCTTGCAGAGCACTGGGGAAAGGCAGGCAGAGAATTCCCTGCTAGCACCTTCTCTGTGCCTGGGAAGCAGAAGTGTTCACATTGCTTCGCAGAATCGCTTTTGTGCAGAAAACACTAACAGTTGTTCAGAAGGAAAGAAAGCACAGAGCCCCAGATTCTATGTTGTCCTGGAGAGCTTGCAGAGCACTGGGGAAAGGCAGGCAGAGAATTCCCTGCTAGCACCTTCTCTGTGCCTGGGAAGCAGAAGTGTTCACATTGCTTCGCAGAATCGCTTTTGTGCAGAAAACAGTAACACTTGTTCAGAACGAAAGAAAACACAGAGCCCCAGATTCTATGTTGTCCTGGAGAGCTTGCAGAGCACTGGGGAAAGGCAGGCAGAGAATTCCCTGCTAGCACCTTCTCTGTGCCTGGGAAGCAGAAGTGTTCATATTGCTTCGCAGAATCGCTTTTGTGCAGAAAACAGTAACACTTGTTCAGAACGAAAGAAAGCACAGAGCCCCAGATTCTATGTTGTCCTGGAGAGCTTGCAGAGCACTGGGGAAAGGCAGGCAGAGAATTCCCTGCTAGCACCTTCTCTGTGCCTGGGAAGCAGAAGTGTTCACATTGCTTCGCAGAATCGCTTTTGTGCAGAAAACACTAACACTTGTTCAGAACGAAAGAAAGCACAGAGCCCCAGATTCTATGTTGTCCTGGAGAGCTTGCAGAGCACTGGGGAAAGGCAGGCAGAGAATTCCCTGCTAGCACCTTCTCTGTGCCTGGGAAGCAGAAGTGTTCACATTGCTTCGCAGAATCGCTTTTGTGCAGAAAACACTAACACTTGTTCAGAACGAAAGAAAGCACAGAGCCCCAAATTTGATGTTGTCCTGGAGAGCTTGCAGAGCACTGGGGAAAGGCAGGCAGAGAATTCCCTGCTAGCACCTTCTCTGTGCCTGGGAAGCAGAAGTGTTCACATTGCTTCGCAGAATCGCTTTTGTGCAGAAAACACTAACAGTTGTTCAGAAGGAAAGAAAGCACAGAGCCCCAGATTCTATGTTGTCCTGGAGAGCTTGCAGAGCACTGGGGAAAGGCAGGCAGAGAATTCCCTGCTAGCACCTTCTCTGTGCCTGGGAAGCAGAAGTGTTCACATTGCTTCGCAGAATCGCTTTTGTGCAGAAAACAGTAACACTTGTTCAGAACGAAAGAAAGCACAGAGCCCCAGATTCTATGTTGTCCTGGAGAGCTTGCAGAGCACTGGGGAAAGGCAGGCAGAGAATTCCCTGCTAGCACCTTCTCTGTGCCTGGGAAGCAGAAGTGTTCATATTGCTTCGCAGAATCGCTTTTGTGCAGAAAACAGTAACACTTGTTCAGAACGAAAGAAAGCACAGAGCCCCAGATTCTATGTTGTCCTGGAGAGCTTGCAGAGCACTGGGGAAAGGCAGGCAGAGAATTCCCTGCTAGCACCTTCTCTGTGCCTGGGAAGCAGAAGTGTTCACATTGCTTCGCAGAATCGCTTTTGTGCAGAAAACACTAACACTTGTTCAGAACGAAAGAAAGCACAGAGCCCCAGATTCTATGTTGTCCTGGAGAGCTTGCAGAGCACTGGGGAAAGGCAGGCAGAGAATTCCCTGCTAGCACCTTCTCTGTGCCTGGGAAGCAGAAGTGTTCACATTGCTTCGCAGAATCGCTTTTGTGCAGAAAACAGTAACACTTGTTCAGAACGAAAGAAAGCACAGAGCCCCAGATTCTATGTTGTCCTGGAGAGCTTGCAGAGCACTGGGGAAAGGCAGGCAGAGAATTCCCTGCTAGCACCTTCTCTGTGCCTGGGAAGCAGAAGTGTTCACATTGCTTCGCAGAATCGCTTTTGTGCAGAAAACAGTAACACTTGTTCAGAACGAAAGAAAGCACAGAGCCCCAGATTCTATGTTGTCCTGGAGAGCTTGCAGAGCACTGGAGAAAGGCAGGCAGAGAATTCCCTGCTAGCACCTTCTCTGTGCCTAGGAAGCAGAAGTGTTCATATTGCTTCTCAGAATCGCTTTTGTGCAGAAAACAGTAACACTTGTTCAGAACGAAAGAAAGCACAGAGCCCCAGATTCGATGTTGTCCTGGAGAGCTTGCAGAGCACTGTGGAAAAGCAGGCAGAGAATTCCCTGCTAGCACCTTCTCTGTGCCTGGGAAGCAGAAGTGTTCACATTGCTTCGCAGAATCGCTTTTGTGCAGAAAACAGTAACACTTGTTCAGAACGAAAGAAAGCACAGAGCCCCAGATTCTATGTTGTCCTGGAGAGCTTGCAGAGCACTGGAGAAAGGCAGGCAGAGAATTCCCTGCTAGCACCTTCTCTGTGCCTGGGAAGCAGACGTGTTCATATTGCTTCTCAGAATCGCTTTTGTGCAGAAAACAGTAACACTTGTTCAGAACGAAAGCAAGCACAGAGCCCCAGATTTTATGTTGTCCTGGAGAGCTTGCAGAGCACTGGGGAAAGGCAGGCAGAGAATTCCCTGCTAGCACCTTCTCTGTGCCTGGGAAGCAGAAGTGTTCACATTGCTTCGCAGAATCGCTTTTGTGCAGAAAACACTAACACTTGTTCAGAAGGAAAGAAAGCACAGAGCCCCAGATTCTATGTTGTCCTGGAGAGCTTGCAGAGCACTGGGGAAAGGCAGGCAGAGAATTCCCTGCTAGCACCTTCTCTGTGCCTGGGAAGCAGAAGTGTTCACATTGCTTCGCAGAATCGCTTTTGTGCAGAAAACACTAACACTTGTTCAGAACGAAAGAAAGCACAGAGCCCCAGATTCTATGTTGTCCTGGAGAGCTTGCAGAGCACTGGGGAAAGGCAGGCAGAGAATTCCCTGCTAGCACCTTCTCTGTGCCTGGCAAGCAGAAGTGTTCACATTGCTTCGCAGAATCGCTTTTGTGCAGAAAACACTAACACTTGTTCAGAACGAAAGAAAGCACAGAGCCCCAGATTCTATGTTGTCCTGGAGAGCTTGCAGAGCACTGGGGAAAGGCAGGCAGAGAATTCCCTGCTAGCACCTTCTCTGTGCCTGGGAAGCAGAAGTGTTCACATTGCTTCGCAGAATCGCTTTTGTGCAGAAAACACTAACACTTGTTCAGAACGAAAGAAAGCACAGAGCCCCAGATTTTATGTTGTCCTGGAGAGCTTGCAGAGCACTGGGGAAAGGCAGGCAGAGAATTCCCTGCTAGCACCTTCTCTGTGCCTGGGAAGCAGAAGTGTTCACATTGCTTCGCAGAATCGCTTTTGTGCAGAAAACACTAACACTTGTTCAGAACGAAAGAAAGCACAGAGCCCCAGATTCTATGTTGTCCTGGAGAGCTTGCAGAGCACTGGGGAAAGGCAGGCAGAGAATTCCCTGCTAGCACCTTCTCTGTGCCTGGGAAGCAGAAGTGTTCACATTGCTTCGCAGAATCGCTTTTGTGCAGAAAACAGTAACACTTGTTCAGAACGAAAGAAAGCACAGAGCCCCAGATTCTATGTTGTCCTGGAGAGCTTGCAGAGCACTGGGGAAAGGCAGGCAGAGAATTCCCTGCTAGCACCTTCTCTGTGCCTGGCAAGCAGAAGTGTTCACATTGCTTCGCAGAATCGCTTTTGTGCAGAAAACACTAACACTTGTTCAGAACGAAAGAAAGCACAGAGCCCCAGATTCTATGTTGTCCTGGAGAGCTTGCAGAGCACTGGGGAAAGGCAGGCAGAGAATTCCCTGCTAGCACCTTCTCTGTGCCTGGGAAGCAGAAGTGTTCACATTGCTTCGCAGAATCGCTTTTGTGCAGAAAACAGTAACACTTGTTCAGAACGAAAGAAAGCACAGAGCCCCAGATTCGATGTTGTCCTGGAGAGCTTGCAGAGCACTGGGGAAAGGCAGGCAGAGAATTCCCTGCTAGCACCTTCTCTGTGCCTGGGAAGCAGAAGTGTTCACATTGCTTCGCAGAATCGCTTTTGTGCAGAAAACACTAACACTTGTTCAGAACGAAAGAAAGCACAGAGCCCCAGATTTTATGTTGTCCTGGAGAGCTTGCAGAGCACTGGGGAAAGGCAGGCAGAGAATTCCCTGCTAGCACCTTCTCTGTGCCTGGGAAGCAGAAGTGTTCACATTGCTTCGCAGAATCGCTTTTGTGCAGAAAACAGTAACACTTGTTCAGAATGAAAGAAAGCACAGAGCCCCAGATTCTATGTTGTCCTGGAGAGCTTGCAGAGCACTGGGGAAAGGCAGGCAGAGAATTCCCTGCTAGCACCTTCTCTGTGCCTGGGAAGCAGAAGTGTTCACATTGCTTCGCAGAATCGCTTTTGTGCAGAAAACACTAACACTTGTTCAGAACGAAAGAAAGCACAGAGCCCCAGATTCTATGTTGTCCTGGAGAGCTTGCAGAGCACTGGGGAAAGGCAGGCAGAGAATTCCCTGCTAGCACCTTCTCTGTGCCTGGGAAGCAGAAGTGTTCACATTGCTTCGCAGAATCGCTTTTGTGCAGAATACACTAACACTTGTTCAGAACGAAAGAAAGCACAGAGCCCCAGATTCTATGTTGTCCTGGAGAGCTTGCAGAGCACTGGGGAAAGGCAGGCAGAGAATTCCCTGCTAGCACCTTCTCTGTGCCTGGGAAGCAGAAGTGTTCACATTGCATCGCAAGAATCGCTTTTGTGCAGAAAACACTAACACTTGTTCAGAACGAAAGAAAGCACAGAGCCCCAGATTCTATGTTGTCCTGGAGAGCTTGCAGAGCACTGGGGAAAGGCAGGCAGAGAATTCCCTGCTAGCACCTTCTCTGTGCCTGGGAAGCAGAAGTGTTCACATTGCTTCGCAGAATCGCTTTTGTGCAGAAAACACTAACACTTGTTCAGAACGAAAGAAAGCACAGAGCCCCAAATTTGATGTTGTCCTGGAGAGCTTGCAGAGCACTGGGGAAAGGCAGGCAGAGAATTCCCTGCTAGCACCTTCTCTGTGCCTGGGAAGCAGAAGTGTTCACATTGCTTCGCAGAATCGCTTTTGTGCAGAAAACACTAACAGTTGTTCAGAAGGAAAGAAAGCACAGAGCCCCAGATTCTATGTTGTCCTGGAGAGCTTGCAGAGCACTGGGGAAAGGCAGGCAGAGAATTCCCTGCTAGCACCTTCTCTGTGCCTGGGAAGCAGAAGTGTTCACATTGCTTCGCAGAATCGCTTTTGTGCAGAAAACAGTAACACTTGTTCAGAACGAAAGAAAACACAGAGCCCCAGATTCTATGTTGTCCTGGAGAGCTTGCAGAGCACTGGGGAAAGGCAGGCAGAGAATTCCCTGCTAGCACCTTCTCTGTGCCTGGGAAGCAGAAGTGTTCATATTGCTTCGCAGAATCGCTTTTGTGCAGAAAACAGTAACACTTGTTCAGAACGAAAGAAAGCACAGAGCCCCAGATTCTATGTTGTCCTGGAGAGCTTGCAGAGCACTGGGGAAAGGCAGGCAGAGAATTCCCTGCTAGCACCTTCTCTGTGCCTGGGAAGCAGAAGTGTTCACATTGCTTCGCAGAATCGCTTTTGTGCAGAAAACACTAACACTTGTTCAGAACGAAAGAAAGCACAGAGCCCCAGATTCTATGTTGTCCTGGAGAGCTTGCAGAGCACTGGGGAAAGGCAGGCAGAGAATTCCCTGCTAGCACCTTCTCTGTGCCTGGGAAGCAGAAGTGTTCACATTGCTTCGCAGAATCGCTTTTGTGCAGAAAACACTAACACTTGTTCAGAACGAAAGAAAGCACAGAGCCCCAAATTTGATGTTGTCCTGGAGAGCTTGCAGAGCACTGGGGAAAGGCAGGCAGAGAATTCCCTGCTAGCACCTTCTCTGTGCCTGGGAAGCAGAAGTGTTCACATTGCTTCGCAGAATCGCTTTTGTGCAGAAAACACTAACAGTTGTTCAGAAGGAAAGAAAGCACAGAGCCCCAGATTCTATGTTGTCCTGGAGAGCTTGCAGAGCACTGGGGAAAGGCAGGCAGAGAATTCCCTGCTAGCACCTTCTCTGTGCCTGGGAAGCAGAAGTGTTCACATTGCTTCGCAGAATCGCTTTTGTGCAGAAAACAGTAACACTTGTTCAGAACGAAAGAAAGCACAGAGCCCCAGATTCTATGTTGTCCTGGAGAGCTTGCAGAGCACTGGGGAAAGGCAGGCAGAGAATTCCCTGCTAGCACCTTCTCTGTGCCTGGGAAGCAGAAGTGTTCATATTGCTTCGCAGAATCGCTTTTGTGCAGAAAACAGTAACACTTGTTCAGAACGAAAGAAAGCACAGAGCCCCAGATTCTATGTTGTCCTGGAGAGCTTGCAGAGCACTGGGGAAAGGCAGGCAGAGAATTCCCTGCTAGCACCTTCTCTGTGCCTGGGAAGCAGAAGTGTTCACATTGCTTCGCAGAATCGCTTTTGTGCAGAAAACACTAACACTTGTTCAGAACGAAAGAAAGCACAGAGCCCCAGATTCTATGTTGTCCTGGAGAGCTTGCAGAGCACTGGGGAAAGGCAGGCAGAGAATTCCCTGCTAGCACCTTCTCTGTGCCTGGGAAGCAGAAGTGTTCACATTGCTTCGCAGAATCGCTTTTGTGCAGAAAACAGTAACACTTGTTCAGAACGAAAGAAAGCACAGAGCCCCAGATTCTATGTTGTCCTGGAGAGCTTGCAGAGCACTGGGGAAAGGCAGGCAGAGAATTCCCTGCTAGCACCTTCTCTGTGCCTGGGAAGCAGAAGTGTTCACATTGCTTCGCAGAATCGCTTTTGTGCAGAAAACAGTAACACTTGTTCAGAACGAAAGAAAGCACAGAGCCCCAGATTCTATGTTGTCCTGGAGAGCTTGCAGAGCACTGGAGAAAGGCAGGCAGAGAATTCCCTGCTAGCACCTTCTCTGTGCCTAGGAAGCAGAAGTGTTCATATTGCTTCTCAGAATCGCTTTTGTGCAGAAAACAGTAACACTTGTTCAGAACGAAAGAAAGCACAGAGCCCCAGATTCGATGTTGTCCTGGAGAGCTTGCAGAGCACTGTGGAAAAGCAGGCAGAGAATTCCCTGCTAGCACCTTCTCTGTGCCTGGGAAGCAGAAGTGTTCACATTGCTTCGCAGAATCGCTTTTGTGCAGAAAACAGTAACACTTGTTCAGAACGAAAGAAAGCACAGAGCCCCAGATTCTATGTTGTCCTGGAGAGCTTGCAGAGCACTGGAGAAAGGCAGGCAGAGAATTCCCTGCTAGCACCTTCTCTGTGCCTGGGAAGCAGACGTGTTCATATTGCTTCTCAGAATCGCTTTTGTGCAGAAAACAGTAACACTTGTTCAGAACGAAAGAAAGCACAGAGCCCCAGATTCTATGTTGTCCTGGAGAGCTTGCAGAGCACTGTGGAAAAGCAGGCAGAGAATTCCCTGCTAGCACCTTCTCTGTGCCTGGGAAGCAGAAGTGTTCACATTGCTTCGCAGAATCGCTTTTGTGCAGAAAACACTAACACTTGTTCAGAACGAAAGAAAGCACAGAGCCCCAGATTCTATGTTGTCCTGGAGAGCCTGCAGAGCACTGGGGAAAGGCATGCAGAGAATTCCCTGCTAACACCTTCTCTGTGCCTGGGAAGCAGAAGTGTTCACATTGCTTCGCAGAATCGCTTTTGTGCAGAAAACAGTAACACTTGTTCAGAACGAAAGAAAGCACAGAGCCCCAGATTCTATGTTGTCCTGGAGAGCTTGCAGAGCACTGGAGAAAGGCAGGCAGAGAATTCCCTGCTAGCACCTTCTCTGTGCCTGGGAAGCAGAAGTGTTCATATTGCTTCTCAGAATCGCTTTTGTGCAGAAAACAGTAACACTTGTTCAGAACGAAAGAAAGCACAGAGCCCCAGATTCTATGTTGTCCTGGAGAGCTTGCAGAGCACTGTGGAAAGGCAGGCAGAGAATTCCCTGCTAGCACCTTCTCTGTGCCTGGGAAGCAGAAGTGTTCACATTGCTT
This sequence comes from Strix aluco, assembly GCF_031877795.1. NCBI lineage: Eukaryota > Metazoa > Chordata > Aves > Strigiformes > Strigidae > Strix > Strix aluco. The sequence goes on along the minus strand of NW_027436510.1, from coordinate 2,553,547 downwards.
CGCAGAATCGCTTTTGTGCAGAAAACACTAACACTTGTTCAGAACGAAAGAAAGCACAGAGCCCCAGATTCTATGTTGTCCTGGAGAGCTTGCAGAGCACTGGGGAAAGGCAGGCAGAGAATTCCCTGCTAGCACCTTCTCTGTGCCTGGGAAGCAGAAGTGTTCACATTGCTTCGCAGAATCGCTTTTGTGCAGAAAACACTAACACTTGTTCAGAACGAAAGAAAGCACAGAGCCCCAGATTTGCTGTTGTCCTGGAGAGCTTGCAGAGCACTGGGGAAAGGCAGGCAGAGAATTCCCTGCTAGCACCTTCTCTGTGCCTGGGAAGCAGAAGTGTTCACATTGCTTCGCAGAATCGCTTTTGTGCAGAAAACAGTAACACTTGTTCAGAACGAAAGAAAGCACAGAGCCCCAGATTCTATGTTGTCCTGGAGAGCTTGCAGAGCACTGGGGAAATGCAGGCAGAGAATTCCTTGCTAGCGCCTTCTCTGTGCCTGGGAAGCAGAAGTGTTCACATTGCTTCGCAGAATCGCTTTTGTGCAGAAAACAGTAACACTTGTTCAGAACGAAAGAAAGCACAGAGCCCCAGATTTTATGTTGTCCTGGAGAGCTTGCAGAGCACTGGGGAAAGGCAGGCAGAGAATTCCCTGCTAGCACCTTCTCTGTGCCTGGGAAGCAGAGTGTTCACATTGCTTCGCAGAATCGCTTTTGTGCAGAAAACAGTAACACTTGTTCAGAACGAAAGAAAGCACAGAGCCCCAGATTCTATGTTGTCCTGGAGAGCTTGCAGAGCACTGGGGAAAGGCAGGCAGAGAATTCCCTGCTAGCACCTTCTCTGTGCCTGGGAAGCAGAAGTGTTCACATTGCTTCGCAGAATCGCTTTTGTGCAGAAAACAGTAACACTTGTTCAGAAGGAAAGAAAGCACAGAGCCCCAGATTTTATGTTGTCCTGGAGAGCTTGCAGAGCACTGGGGAAAGGCAGGCAGAGAATTCCCTGCTAGCACCTTCTCTGTGCCTGGGAAGCAGAAGTGTTCACATTGCTTCGCAGAATCGCTTTTGTGCAGAAAACACTAACACTTGTTCAGAACGAAAGAAAGCACAGAGCCCCAGATTCTATGTTGTCCTGGAGAGCTTGCAGAGCACTGGGGAAAGGCAGGCAGAGAATTCCCTGCTAGCACCTTCTCTGTGCCTGGGAAGCAGAAGTGTTCACATTGCTTCGCAGAATCGCTTTTGTGCAGAAAACAGTAACACTTGTTCAGAATGAAAGAAAGCACAGAGCCCCAGATTTTATGTTGTCCTGGAGAGTTTGCAGAGCACTGGGGAAAGGCAGGCAGAGAATTCCCTGCTAGCACCTTCTCTGTGCCTGGGAAGCAGAGTGTTCACATTGCTTCGCAGAATCGCTTTTGTGCAGAAAACAGTAACACTTGTTCAGAACGAAAGAAAGCACACAGCCCCAGATTTGCTGTTGTCCTGGAGTGCTTGCAGAGCACTGGGGAAAGGCAGGCAGAGAATTCCCTGCAAGCACCTTCTCTGTGCCTGGGAAGCAGAAGTGTTCACATTGCTTCGCAGAATCGCTTTTGTGCAGAAAACAGTAACACTTGTTCAGAACGAAAGAAAGCACAGAGCCCCAGATTCTATGTTGTCCTGGAGAGCTTGCAGAGCACTGGGGAAAGGCAGGCAGAGAATTCCCTGCTAGCACCTTCTCTGTGCCTGGGAAGCAGAAGTGTTCACATTGCCTCACAGAAGCGCTTTTGTGCAGAAAACACTAACACTCGTTCAGAACGAAAGAAAGCACAGAGCCCCAGATTCTATGTTGTCCTGGAGAGCTTGCAGAGCACTGGAGAAAGGCAGGCAGAGAATTCCCTGCTAGCACCTTCTCTGTGCCTGGGAAGCAGACGTGTTCATATTGCTTCTCAGAATCGCTTTTGTGCAGAAAACAGTAACACTTGTTCAGAACGAAAGAAAGCACAGAGCCCCAGATTCTATGTTGTCCTGGAGAGCTTGCAGAGCACTGTGGAAAAGCAGGCAGAGAATTCCCTGCTAGCACCTTCTCTGTGCCTGGGAAGCAGAAGTGTTCACATTGCTTCGCAGAATCGCTTTTGTGCAGAAAACACTAACACTTGTTCAGAACGAAAGAAAGCACAGAGCCCCAGATTTTATGTTGTCCTGGAGAGCTTGCAGAGCACTGGGGAAAGGCAGGCAGAGAATTCCCTGCTAGCACCTTCTCTGTGCCTGGGAAGCAGAAGTGTTCACATTGCTTCGCAGAATCGCTTTTGTGCAGAAAACACTAACACTTGTTCATAAGGAAAGAAAGCACAGAGCCCCAGATTCTATGTTGTCCTGGAGAGCCTGCAGAGCACTGGGGAAAGGCATGCAGAGAATTCCCTGCTAACACCTTCTCTGTGCCTGGGAAGCAGAAGTGTTCACATTGCTTCGCAGAATCGCTTTTGTGCAGAAAACAGTAACACTTGTTCAGAACGAAAGAAAGCACAGAGCCCCAGATTCTATGTTGTCCTGGAGAGCTTGCAGAGCACTGGAGAAAGGCAGGCAGAGAATTCCCTGCAAGCACCTTCTCTGTGCCTGGGAAGCAGAAGTGTTCATATTGCTTCTCAGAATCGCTTTTGTGCAGAAAACAGTAACACTTGTTCAGAACGAAAGAAAGCACAGAGCCCCAGATTCTATGTTGTCCTGGAGAGCTTGCAGAGCACTGGGGAAAGGCAGGCAGAGAATTCCCTGCTAGCACCTTCTCTGTGCCTGGGAAGCAGAAGTGTTCACATTGCTTCGCAGAATCGCTTTTGTGCAGAAAACAGTAACACTTGTTCAGAAGGAAAGAAAGCACAGAGCCCCAGATTCTATGTTGTCCTGGAGAGCTTGCAGAGCACTGGGGAAAGGCAGGCAGAGAATTCCCTGCTAGCACCTTCTCTGTGCCTGGGAAGCAGAAGTGTTCACATTGCTTCGCAGAATCGCTTTTGTGCAGAAAACACTAACACTTGTTCAGAACGAAAGAAAGCACAGAGCCCCAGATTCTATGTTGTCCTGGAGAGCTTGCAGAGCACTGGGGAAAGGCAGGCAGAGAATTCCCTGCTAGCACCTTCTCTGTGCCTGGGAAGCAGAAGTGTTCACATTGCTTCGCAGAATCGCTTTTGTGCAGAAAACAGTAACACTTGTTCAGAACGAAAGAAAGCACAGAGCCCCAGATTCTATGTTGTCCTGGAGAGCTTGCAGAGCACTGGAGAAAGGCAGGCAGAGAATTCCCTGCTAGCACCTTCTCTGTGCCTGGGAAGCAGAAGTGTTCATATTGCTTCTCAGAATCGCTTTTGTGCAGAAAACAGTAACACTTGTTCAGAACGAAAGAAAGCACAGAGCCCCAGATTCTATGTTGTCCTGGAGAGCTTGCAGAGCACTGTGGAAAAGCAGGCAGAGAATTCCCTGCTAGCACCTTCTCTGTGCCTGGGAAGCAGAAGTGTTCACATTGCTTCGCAGAATCGCTTTTGTGCAGAAAACACTAACACTTGTTCAGAACGAAAGAAAGCACAGAGCCCCAGATTCTATGTTGTCCTGGAGAGCTTGCAGAGCACTGGAGAAAGGCAGGCAGAGAATTCCCTGCTAGCACCTTCTCTGTGCCTGGGAAGCAGAAGTGTTCACATTGCTTCGCAGAATCGCTTTTGTGCAGAAAACACTAACACTTGTTCAGAACGAAAGAAAGCACAGAGCCCCAGATTCTATGTTGTCCTGGAGAGCTTGCAGAGCACTGGGGAAAGGCAGGCAGAGAATTCCCTGCTAGCACCTTCTCTGTGCCTGTTCACATTGCTTCGCAGAATCGCTTTTGTGCAGAAAACAGTAACACTTGTTCAGAACGAAAGAAAGCACAGAGCCCCAGATTCTATGTTGTCCTGGAGAGCTTGCAGAGCACTGGGGAAAGGCAGGCAGAGAATTCCCTGCTAGCACCTTCTCTGTGCCTGGGAAGCAGAAGTGTTCACATTGCTTCGCAGAATCGCTTTTGTGCAGAAAACACTAACACTTGTTCAGAACGAAAGAAAGCACAGAGCCCCAGATTCTATGTTGTCCTGGAGAGCTTGCAGAGCACTGGGGAAAGGCAGGCAGAGAATTCCCTGCTAGCACCTTCTCTGTGCCTGGGAAGCAGAAGTGTTCACATTGCTTCGCAGAATCGCTTTTGTGCAGAAAACAGTAACACTTGTTCAGAACGAAAGAAAGCACAGAGCCCCAGATTCTATGTTGTCCTGGAGAGCTTGCAGAGCACTGGAGAAAGGCAGGCAGAGAATTCCCTGCTAGCACCTTCTCTGTGCCTGGGAAGCAGACGTGTTCATATTGCTTCTCAGAATCGCTTTTGTGCAGAAAACAGTAACACTTGTTCAGAACGAAAGAAAGCACAGAGCCCCAGATTCTATGTTGTCCTGGAGAGCTTGCAGAGCACTGTGGAAAAGCAGGCAGAGAATTCCCTGCTAGCACCTTCTCTGTGCCTGGGAAGCAGAAGTGTTCACATTGCTTCGCAGAATCGCTTTTGTGCAGAAAACACTAACACTTGTTCAGAACGAAAGAAAGCACAGAGCCCCAGATTTTATGTTGTCCTGGAGAGCTTGCAGAGCACTGGGGAAAGGCAGGCAGAGAATTCCCTGCTAGCACCTTCTCTGTGCCTGGGAAGCAGAAGTGTTCACATTGCTTCGCAGAATCGCTTTTGTGCAGAAAACACTAACACTTGTTCATAAGGAAAGAAAGCACAGAGCCCCAGATTCTATGTTGTCCTGGAGAGCCTGCAGAGCACTGGGGAAAGGCATGCAGAGAATTCCCTGCTAACACCTTCTCTGTGCCTGGGAAGCAGAAGTGTTCACATTGCTTCGCAGAATCGCTTTTGTGCAGAAAACAGTAACACTTGTTCAGAACGAAAGAAAGCACAGAGCCCCAGATTCTATGTTGTCCTGGAGAGCTTGCAGAGCACTGGAGAAAGGCAGGCAGAGAATTCCCTGCAAGCACCTTCTCTGTGCCTGGGAAGCAGAAGTGTTCATATTGCTTCTCAGAATCGCTTTTGTGCAGAAAACAGTAACACTTGTTCAGAACGAAAGAAAGCACAGAGCCCCAGATTCTATGTTGTCCTGGAGAGCTTGCAGAGCACTGGGGAAAGGCAGGCAGAGAATTCCCTGCTAGCACCTTCTCTGTGCCTGGGAAGCAGAAGTGTTCACATTGCTTCGCAGAATCGCTTTTGTGCAGAAAACAGTAACACTTGTTCAGAAGGAAAGAAAGCACAGAGCCCCAGATTCTATGTTGTCCTGGAGAGCTTGCAGAGCACTGGGGAAAGGCAGGCAGAGAATTCCCTGCTAGCACCTTCTCTGTGCCTGGGAAGCAGAAGTGTTCACATTGCTTCGCAGAATCGCTTTTGTGCAGAAAACACTAACACTTGTTCAGAACGAAAGAAAGCACAGAGCCCCAGATTCTATGTTGTCCTGGAGAGCTTGCAGAGCACTGGGGAAAGGCAGGCAGAGAATTCCCTGCTAGCACCTTCTCTGTGCCTGGGAAGCAGAAGTGTTCACATTGCTTCGCAGAATCGCTTTTGTGCAGAAAACAGTAACACTTGTTCAGAACGAAAGAAAGCACAGAGCCCCAGATTCGATGTTGTCCTGGAGAGCTTGCAGAGCACTGTGGAAAAGCAGGCAGAGAATTCCCTGCTAGCACCTTCTCTGTGCCTGGGAAGCAGAAGTGTTCACATTGCTTCGCAGAATCGCTTTTGTGCAGAAAACACTAACACTTGTTCAGAACGAAAGAAAGCACAGAGCCCCAGATTCTATGTTGTCCTGGAGAGCTTGCAGAGCACTGGGGAAAGGCAGGCAGAGAATTCCCTGCTAGCACCTTCTCTGTGCCTGGGAAGCAGAAGTGTTCACATTGCTTCGCAGAATCGCTTTTGTGCAGAAAACAGTAACACTTGTTCAGAACGAAAGAAAGCACAGAGCCCCAGATTCTATGTTGTCCTGGAGAGCTTGCAGAGCACTGGAGAAAGGCAGGCAGAGAATTCCCTGCTAGCACCTTCTCTGTGCCTGGGAAGCAGACGTGTTCATATTGCTTCTCAGAATCGCTTTTGTGCAGAAAACAGTAACACTTGTTCAGAACGAAAGAAAACACAGAGCCCCAGATTCTATGTTGTCCTGGAGAGCTTGCAGAGCACTGGGGAAAAGCAGGCAGAGAATTCCCTGCTAGCACCTTCTCTGTGCCTGGGAAGCAGAAGTGTTCACATTGCTTCGCAGAATCGCTTTTGTGCAGAAAACACTAACACTTGTTCAGAACGAAAGAAAGCACAGAGCCCCAGATTCTATGTTGTCCTGGAGAGCTTGCAGAGCACTGGGGAAAGGCAGGCAGAGAATTCCCTGCTAGCACCTTCTCTGTGCCTGGGAAGCAGAAGTGTTCACATTGCTTCGCAGAATCGCTTTTGTGCAGAAAACACTAACACTTGTTCGGAACGAAAGAAAGCACAGAGCCCCAGATTCTATGTTGTCCTGGAGAGCCTGCAGAGCACTGGGGAAAGGCATGCAGAGAATTCCCTGCTAACACCTTCTCTGTGCCTGGGAAGCAGAAGTGTTCACATTGCTTCGCAGAATCGCTTTTGTGCAGAAAACAGTAACACTTGTTCAGAACGAAAGAAAGCACAGAGCCCCAGATTCTATGTTGTCCTGGAGAGCTTGCAGAGCACTGGAGAAAGGCAGGCAGAGAATTCCCTGCTAGCACCTTCTCTGTGCCTGGGAAGCAGAAGTGTTCATATTGCTTCTCAGAATCGCTTTTGTGCAGAAAACAGTAACACTTGTTCAGAACGAAAGAAAGCACAGAGCCCCAGATTCTATGTTGTCCTGGAGAGCTTGCAGAGCACTGTGGAAAGGCAGGCAGAGAATTCCCTGCTAGCACCTTCTCTGTGCCTGGGAAGCAGAAGTGTTCACATTGCTTCGCAGAATCGCTTTTGTGCAGAAAACACTAACACTTGTTCAGAACGAAAGAAAGCACAGAGCCCCAGATTCTATGTTGTCCTGGAGAGCCTGCAGAGCACTGGGGAAAGGCATGCAGAGAATTCCCTGCTAACACCTTCTCTGTGCCTGGGAAGCAGAAGTGTTCACATTGCTTCGCAGAATCGCTTTTGTGCAGAAAACAGTAACACTTGTTCAGAACGAAAGAAAGCACAGAGCCCCAGATTCTATGTTGTCCTGGAGAGCTTGCAGAGCACTGGAGAAAGGCAGGCAGAGAATTCCCTGCAAGCACCTTCTCTGTGCCTGGGAAGCAGAAGTGTTCATATTGCTTCTCAGAATCGCTTTTGTGCAGAAAACAGTAACACTTGTTCAGAACGAAAGAAAGCACAGAGCCCCAGATTCTATGTTGTCCTGGAGAGCTTGCAGAGCACTGGGGAAAGGCAGGCAGAGAATTCCCTGCTAGCACCTTCTCTGTGCCTGGGAAGCAGAAGTGTTCACATTGCTTCGCAGAATCGCTTTTGTGCAGAAAACAGTAACACTTGTTCAGAAGGAAAGAAAGCACAGAGCCCCAGATTCTATGTTGTCCTGGAGAGCTTGCAGAGCACTGGGGAAAGGCAGGCAGAGAATTCCCTGCTAGCACCTTCTCTGTGCCTGGGAAGCAGAAGTGTTCACATTGCTTCGCAGAATCGCTTTTGTGCAGAAAACACTAACACTTGTTCAGAACGAAAGAAAGCACAGAGCCCCAGATTTGCTGTTGTCCTGGAGAGCTTGCAGAGCACTGGGGAAAGGCAGGCAGAGAATTCCCTGCTAGCACCTTCTCTGTGCCTGGGAAGCAGAAGTGTTCACATTGCTTCGCAGAATCGCTTTTGTGCAGAAAACAGTAACACTTGTTCAGAACGAAAGAAAGCACAGAGCCCCAGATTCTATGTTGTCCTGGAGAGCTTGCAGAGCACTGGGGAAATGCAGGCAGAGAATTCCTTGCTAGCGCCTTCTCTGTGCCTGGGAAGCAGAAGTGTTCACATTGCTTCGCAGAATCGCTTTTGTGCAGAAAACAGTAACACTTGTTCAGAACGAAAGAAAGCACAGAGCCCCAGATTTTATGTTGTCCTGGAGAGCTTGCAGAGCACTGGGGAAAGGCAGGCAGAGAATTCCCTGCTAGCACCTTCTCTGTGCCTGGGAAGCAGAGTGTTCACATTGCTTCGCAGAATCGCTTTTGTGCAGAAAACAGTAACACTTGTTCAGAACGAAAGAAAGCACAGAGCCCCAGATTCTATGTTGTCCTGGAGAGCTTGCAGAGCACTGGGGAAAGGCAGGCAGAGAATTCCCTGCTAGCACCTTCTCTGTGCCTGGGAAGCAGAAGTGTTCACATTGCTTCGCAGAATCGCTTTTGTGCAGAAAACAGTAACACTTGTTCAGAAGGAAAGAAAGCACAGAGCCCCAGATTTTATGTTGTCCTGGAGAGCTTGCAGAGCACTGGGGAAAGGCAGGCAGAGAATTCCCTGCTAGCACCTTCTCTGTGCCTGGGAAGCAGAAGTGTTCACATTGCTTCGCAGAATCGCTTTTGTGCAGAAAACACTAACACTTGTTCAGAACGAAAGAAAGCACAGAGCCCCAGATTCTATGTTGTCCTGGAGAGCTTGCAGAGCACTGGGGAAAGGCAGGCAGAGAATTCCCTGCTAGCACCTTCTCTGTGCCTGGGAAGCAGAAGTGTTCACATTGCTTCGCAGAATCGCTTTTGTGCAGAAAACAGTAACACTTGTTCAGAATGAAAGAAAGCACAGAGCCCCAGATTTTATGTTGTCCTGGAGAGTTTGCAGAGCACTGGGGAAAGGCAGGCAGAGAATTCCCTGCTAGCACCTTCTCTGTGCCTGGGAAGCAGAGTGTTCACATTGCTTCGCAGAATCGCTTTTGTGCAGAAAACAGTAACACTTGTTCAGAACGAAAGAAAGCACACAGCCCCAGATTTGCTGTTGTCCTGGAGTGCTTGCAGAGCACTGGGGAAAGGCAGGCAGAGAATTCCCTGCAAGCACCTTCTCTGTGCCTGGGAAGCAGAAGTGTTCACATTGCTTCGCAGAATCGCTTTTGTGCAGAAAACAGTAACACTTGTTCAGAACGAAAGAAAGCACAGAGCCCCAGATTCTATGTTGTCCTGGAGAGCTTGCAGAGCACTGGGGAAAGGCAGGCAGAGAATTCCCTGCTAGCACCTTCTCTGTGCCTGGGAAGCAGAAGTGTTCACATTGCCTCACAGAAGCGCTTTTGTGCAGAAAACACTAACACTCGTTCAGAACGAAAGAAAGCACAGAGCCCCAGATTTGCTGTTGTCCTGGAGAGCTTGCAGAGCACTGGGGAAAGGCAGGCAGAGAATTCCCTGCTAGCACCTTCTCTGTGCCTGGGAAGCAGAAGTGTTCACATTGCTTCGCAGAATCGCTTTTGTGCAGAAAACAGTAACACTTGTTCAGAACGAAAGAAAGCACAGAGCCCCAGATTCTATGTTGTCCTGGAGAGCTTGCAGAGCACTGGAGAAAGGCAGGCAGAGAATTCCCTGCAAGCACCTTCTCTGTGCCTGGGAAGCAGAAGTGTTCATATTGCTTCTCAGAATCGCTTTTGTGCAGAAAACAGTAACACTTGTTCAGAACGAAAGAAAGCACAGAGCCCCAGATTCTATGTTGTCCTGGAGAGCTTGCAGAGCACTGGGGAAAGGCAGGCAGAGAATTCCCTGCTAGCACCTTCTCTGTGCCTGGGAAGCAGAAGTGTTCACATTGCTTCGCAGAATCGCTTTTGTGCAGAAAACAGTAACACTTGTTCAGAAGGAAAGAAAGCACAGAGCCCCAGATTCTATGTTGTCCTGGAGAGCTTGCAGAGCACTGGGGAAAGGCAGGCAGAGAATTCCCTGCTAGCACCTTCTCTGTGCCTGGGAAGCAGAAGTGTTCACATTGCTTCGCAGAATCGCTTTTGTGCAGAAAACACTAACACTTGTTCAGAACGAAAGAAAGCACAGAGCCCCAAATTTGATGTTGTCCTGGAGAGCTTGCAGAGCACTGGGGAAAGGCAGGCAGAGAATTCCCTGCTAGCACCTTCTCTGTGCCTGGGAAGCAGAAGTGTTCACATTGCTTCGCAGAATCGCTTTTGTGCAGAAAACAGTAACACTTGTTCAGAACGAAAGAAAGCACAGAGCCCCAGATTCTATGTTGTCCTGGAGAGCTTGCAGAGCACTGGGGAAATGCAGGCAGAGAATTCCTTGCTAGCGCCTTCTCTGTGCCTGGGAAGCAGAAGTGTTCACATTGCTTCGCAGAATCGCTTTTGTGCAGAAAACAGTAACACTTGTTCAGAACGAAAGAAAGCACAGAGCCCCAGATTTTATGTTGTCCTGGAGAGCTTGCAGAGCACTGGGGAAAGGCAGGCAGAGAATTCCCTGCTAGCACCTTCTCTGTGCCTGGGAAGCAGAAGTGTTCACATTGCTTCGCAGAATCGCTTTTGTGCAGAAAACAGTAACACTTGTTCAGAACGAAAGAAAGCACAGAGCCCCAGATTCTATGTTGTCCTGGAGAGCTTGCAGAGCACTGGGGAAAGGCAGGCAGAGAATTCCCTGCTAGCACCTTCTCTGTGCCTGGGAAGCAGAAGTGTTCACATTGCTTCGCAGAATCGCTTTTGTGCAGAAAACAGTAACACTTGTTCAGAAGGAAAGAAAGCACAGAGCCCCAGATTTTATGTTGTCCTGGAGAGCTTGCAGAGCACTGGGGAAAGGCAGGCAGAGAATTCCCTGCTAGCACCTTCTCTGTGCCTGGGAAGCAGAAGTGTTCACATTGCTTCGCAGAATCGCTTTTGTGCAGAAAACACTAACACTTGTTCAGAACGAAAGAAAGCACAGAGCCCCAGATTCTATGTTGTCCTGGAGAGCTTGCAGAGCACTGGGGAAAGGCAGGCAGAGAATTCCCTGCTAGCACCTTCTCTGTGCCTGGGAAGCAGAAGTGTTCACATTGCTTCGCAGAATCGCTTTTGTGCAGAAAACAGTAACACTTGTTCAGAATGAAAGAAAGCACAGAGCCCCAGATTTTATGTTGTCCTGGAGAGTTTGCAGAGCACTGGGGAAAGGCAGGCAGAGAATTCCCTGCTAGCACCTTCTCTGTGCCTGGGAAGCAGAGTGTTCACATTGCTTCGCAGAATCGCTTTTGTGCAGAAAACAGTAACACTTGTTCAGAACGAAAGAAAGCACACAGCCCCAGATTTGCTGTTGTCCTGGAGTGCTTGCAGAGCACTGGGGAAAGGCAGGCAGAGAATTCCCTGCAAGCACCTTCTCTGTGCCTGGGAAGCAGAAGTGTTCACATTGCTTCGCAGAATCGCTTTTGTGCAGAAAACAGTAACACTTGTTCAGAACGAAAGAAAGCACAGAGCCCCAGATTCTATGTTGTCCTGGAGAGCTTGCAGAGCACTGGGGAAAGGCAGGCAGAGAATTCCCTGCTAGCACCTTCTCTGTGCCTGGGAAGCAGAAGTGTTCACATTGCCTCACAGAAGCGCTTTTGTGCAGAAAACACTAACACTCGTTCAGAACGAAAGAAAGCACAGAGCCCCAGATTCTATGTTGTCCTGGAGAGCTTGCAGAGCACTGGAGAAAGGCAGGCAGAGAATTCCCTGCTAGCACCTTCTCTGTGCCTGGGAAGCAGACGTGTTCATATTGCTTCTCAGAATCGCTTTTGTGCAGAAAACAGTAACACTTGTTCAGAACGAAAGAAAGCACAGAGCCCCAGATTCTATGTTGTCCTGGAGAGCTTGCAGAGCACTGTGGAAAAGCAGGCAGAGAATTCCCTGCTAGCACCTTCTCTGTGCCTGGGAAGCAGAAGTGTTCACATTGCTTCGCAGAATCGCTTTTGTGCAGAAAACACTAACACTTGTTCAGAACGAAAGAAAGCACAGAGCCCCAGATTTTATGTTGTCCTGGAGAGCTTGCAGAGCACTGGGGAAAGGCAGGCAGAGAATTCCCTGCTAGCACCTTCTCTGTGCCTGGGAAGCAGAAGTGTTCACATTGCTTCGCAGAATCGCTTTTGTGCAGAAAACACTAACACTTGTTCAGAACGAAAGAAAGCACAGAGCCCCAGATTCTATGTTGTCCTGGAGAGCCTGCAGAGCACTGGGGAAAGGCATGCAGAGAATTCCCTGCTAACACCTTCTCTGTGCCTGGGAAGCAGAAGTGTTCACATTGCTTCGCAGAATCGCTTTTGTGCAGAAAACAGTAACACTTGTTCAGAACGAAAGAAAGCACAGAGCCCCAGATTCTATGTTGTCCTGGAGAGCTTGCAGAGCACTGGAGAAAGGCAGGCAGAGAATTCCCTGCAAGCACCTTCTCTGTGCCTGGGAAGCAGAAGTGTTCATATTGCTTCTCAGAATCGCTTTTGTGCAGAAAACAGTAACACTTGTTCAGAACGAAAGAAAGCACAGAGCCCCAGATTCTATGTTGTCCTGGAGAGCTTGCAGAGCACTGGGGAAAGGCAGGCAGAGAATTCCCTGCTAGCACCTTCTCTGTGCCTGGGAAGCAGAAGTGTTCACATTGCTTCGCAGAATCGCTTTTGTGCAGAAAACAGTAACACTTGTTCAGAAGGAAAGAAAGCACAGAGCCCCAGATTCTATGTTGTCCTGGAGAGCTTGCAGAGCACTGGGGAAAGGCAGGCAGAGAATTCCCTGCTAGCACCTTCTCTGTGCCTGGGAAGCAGAAGTGTTCACATTGCTTCGCAGAATCGCTTTTGTGCAGAAAACACTAACACTTGTTCAGAACGAAAGAAAGCACAGAGCCCCAGATTCTATGTTGTCCTGGAGAGCTTGCAGAGCACTGGGGAAAGGCAGGCAGAGAATTCCCTGCTAGCACCTTCTCTGTGCCTGGGAAGCAGAAGTGTTCACATTGCTTCGCAGAATCGCTTTTGTGCAGAAAACAGTAACACTTGTTCAGAACGAAAGAAAGCACAGAGCCCCAGATTCTATGTTGTCCTGGAGAGCTTGCAGAGCACTGGAGAAAGGCAGGCAGAGAATTCCCTGCTAGCACCTTCTCTGTGCCTGGGAAGCAGAAGTGTTCATATTGCTTCTCAGAATCGCTTTTGTGCAGAAAACAGTAACACTTGTTCAGAACGAAAGAAAGCACAGAGCCCCAGATTCTATGTTGTCCTGGAGAGCTTGCAGAGCACTGTGGAAAAGCAGGCAGAGAATTCCCTGCTAGCACCTTCTCTGTGCCTGGGAAGCAGAAGTGTTCACATTGCTTCGCAGAATCGCTTTTGTGCAGAAAACACTAACACTTGTTCAGAACGAAAGAAAGCACAGAGCCCCAGATTCTATGTTGTCCTGGAGAGCTTGCAGAGCACTGGAGAAAGGCAGGCAGAGAATTCCCTGCTAGCACCTTCTCTGTGCCTGGGAAGCAGAAGTGTTCACATTGCTTCGCAGAATCGCTTTTGTGCAGAAAACACTAACACTTGTTCAGAACGAAAGAAAGCACAGAGCCCCAGATTCTATGTTGTCCTGGAGAGCTTGCAGAGCACTGGGGAAAGGCAGGCAGAGAATTCCCTGCTAGCACCTTCTCTGTGCCTGTTCACATTGCTTCGCAGAATCGCTTTTGTGCAGAAAACAGTAACACTTGTTCAGAACGAAAGAAAGCACAGAGCCCCAGATTCTATGTTGTCCTGGAGAGCTTGCAGAGCACTGGGGAAAGGCAGGCAGAGAATTCCCTGCTAGCACCTTCTCTGTGCCTGGGAAGCAGAAGTGTTCACATTGCTTCGCAGAATCGCTTTTGTGCAGAAAACACTAACACTTGTTCAGAACGAAAGAAAGCACAGAGCCCCAGATTCTATGTTGTCCTGGAGAGCTTGCAGAGCACTGGGGAAAGGCAGGCAGAGAATTCCCTGCTAGCACCTTCTCTGTGCCTGGGAAGCAGAAGTGTTCACATTGCTTCGCAGAATCGCTTTTGTGCAGAAAACAGTAACACTTGTTCAGAACGAAAGAAAGCACAGAGCCCCAGATTCTATGTTGTCCTGGAGAGCTTGCAGAGCACTGGAGAAAGGCAGGCAGAGAATTCCCTGCTAGCACCTTCTCTGTGCCTGGGAAGCAGACGTGTTCATATTGCTTCTCAGAATCGCTTTTGTGCAGAAAACAGTAACACTTGTTCAGAACGAAAGAAAGCACAGAGCCCCAGATTCTATGTTGTCCTGGAGAGCTTGCAGAGCACTGTGGAAAAGCAGGCAGAGAATTCCCTGCTAGCACCTTCTCTGTGCCTGGGAAGCAGAAGTGTTCACATTGCTTCGCAGAATCGCTTTTGTGCAGAAAACACTAACACTTGTTCAGAACGAAAGAAAGCACAGAGCCCCAGATTTTATGTTGTCCTGGAGAGCTTGCAGAGCACTGGGGAAAGGCAGGCAGAGAATTCCCTGCTAGCACCTTCTCTGTGCCTGGGAAGCAGAAGTGTTCACATTGCTTCGCAGAATCGCTTTTGTGCAGAAAACACTAACACTTGTTCATAAGGAAAGAAAGCACAGAGCCCCAGATTCTATGTTGTCCTGGAGAGCCTGCAGAGCACTGGGGAAAGGCATGCAGAGAATTCCCTGCTAACACCTTCTCTGTGCCTGGGAAGCAGAAGTGTTCACATTGCTTCGCAGAATCGCTTTTGTGCAGAAAACAGTAACACTTGTTCAGAACGAAAGAAAGCACAGAGCCCCAGATTCTATGTTGTCCTGGAGAGCTTGCAGAGCACTGGAGAAAGGCAGGCAGAGAATTCCCTGCAAGCACCTTCTCTGTGCCTGGGAAGCAGAAGTGTTCATATTGCTTCTCAGAATCGCTTTTGTGCAGAAAACAGTAACACTTGTTCAGAACGAAAGAAAGCACAGAGCCCCAGATTCTATGTTGTCCTGGAGAGCTTGCAGAGCACTGGGGAAAGGCAGGCAGAGAATTCCCTGCTAGCACCTTCTCTGTGCCTGGGAAGCAGAAGTGTTCACATTGCTTCGCAGAATCGCTTTTGTGCAGAAAACACTAACACTTGTTCAGAACGAAAGAAAGCACAGAGCCCCAGATTCTATGTTGTCCTGGAGAGCTTGCAGAGCACTGGGGAAAGGCAGGCAGAGAATTCCCTGCTAGCACCTTCTCTGTGCCTGGGAAGCAGAAGTGTTCACATTGCTTCGCAGAATCGCTTTTGTGCAGAAAACAGTAACACTTGTTCAGAACGAAAGAAAGCACAGAGCCCCAGATTCGATGTTGTCCTGGAGAGCTTGCAGAGCACTGTGGAAAAGCAGGCAGAGAATTCCCTGCTAGCACCTTCTCTGTGCCTGGGAAGCAGAAGTGTTCACATTGCTTCGCAGAATCGCTTTTGTGCAGAAAACACTAACACTTGTTCAGAACGAAAGAAAGCACAGAGCCCCAGATTCTATGTTGTCCTGGAGAGCTTGCAGAGCACTGGGGAAAGGCAGGCAGAGAATTCCCTGCTAGCACCTTCTCTGTGCCTGGGAAGCAGAAGTGTTCACATTGCTTCGCAGAATCGCTTTTGTGCAGAAAACAGTAACACTTGTTCAGAACGAAAGAAAGCACAGAGCCCCAGATTCTATGTTGTCCTGGAGAGCTTGCAGAGCACTGGAGAAAGGCAGGCAGAGAATTCCCTGCTAGCACCTTCTCTGTGCCTGGGAAGCAGACGTGTTCATATTGCTTCTCAGAATCGCTTTTGTGCAGAAAACAGTAACACTTGTTCAGAACGAAAGAAAGCACAGAGCCCCAGATTCTATGTTGTCCTGGAGAGCTTGCAGAGCACTGGGGAAAAGCAGGCAGAGAATTCCCTGCTAGCACCTTCTCTGTGCCTGGGAAGCAGAAGTGTTCACATTGCTTCGCAGAATCGCTTTTGTGCAGAAAACACTAACACTTGTTCAGAACGAAAGAAAGCACAGAGCCCCAGATTCTATGTTGTCCTGGAGAGCTTGCAGAGCACTGGGGAAAGGCAGGCAGAGAATTCCCTGCTAGCACCTTCTCTGTGCCTGGGAAGCAGAAGTGTTCACATTGCTTCGCAGAATCGCTTTTGTGCAGAAAACACTAACACTTGTTCGGAACGAAAGAAAGCACAGAGCCCCAGATTCTATGTTGTCCTGGAGAGCCTGCAGAGCACTGGGGAAAGGCATGCAGAGAATTCCCTGCTAACACCTTCTCTGTGCCTGGGAAGCAGAAGTGTTCACATTGCTTCGCAGAATCGCTTTTGTGCAGAAAACAGTAACACTTGTTCAGAACGAAAGAAAGCACAGAGCCCCAGATTCTATGTTGTCCTGGAGAGCTTGCAGAGCACTGGAGAAAGGCAGGCAGAGAATTCCCTGCAAGCACCTTCTCTGTGCCTGGCAAGCAGAAGTGTTCACATTGCTTCGCAGAATCGCTTTTGTGCAGAAAACAGTAACACTTGTTCAGAACGAAAGAAAGCACAGAGCCCCAGATTCTATGTTGTCCTGGAGAGCTTGCAGAGCACTGGGGAAAGGCAGGCAGAGAATTCCCTGCTAGCACCTTCTCTGTGCCTGGGAAGCAGAAGTGTTCACATTGCTTCGCAGAATCGCTTTTGTGCAGAAAACAGTAACACTTGTTCAGAAGGAAAGAAAGCACAGAGCCCCAGATTCTATGTTGTCCTGGAGAGCTTGCAGAGCACTGGGGAAAGGCAGGCAGAGAATTCCCTGCTAGCACCTTCTCTGTGCCTGGGAAGCAGAAGTGTTCACATTGCTTCGCAGAATCGCTTTTGTGCAGAAAACACTAACACTTGTTCAGAACGAAAGAAAGCACAGAGCCCCAGATTCTATGTTGTCCTGGAGAGCTTGCAGAGCACTGGGGAAAGGCAGGCAGAGAATTCCCTGCTAGCACCTTCTCTGTGCCTGGGAAGCAGAAGTGTTCACATTGCTTCGCAGAATCGCTTTTGTGCAGAAAACAGTAACACTTGTTCAGAACGAAAGAAAGCACAGAGCCCCAGATTCGATGTTGTCCTGGAGAGCTTGCAGAGCACTGTGGAAAAGCAGGCAGAGAATTCCCTGCTAGCACCTTCTCTGTGCCTGGGAAGCAGAAGTGTTCACATTGCTTCGCAGAATCGCTTTTGTGCAGAAAACACTAACACTTGTTCAGAACGAAAGAAAGCACAGAGCCCCAGATTCTATGTTGTCCTGGAGAGCTTGCAGAGCACTGGGGAAAGGCAGGCAGAGAATTCCCTGCTAGCACCTTCTCTGTGCCTGGGAAGCAGAAGTGTTCACATTGCTTCGCAGAATCGCTTTTGTGCAGAAAACAGTAACACTTGTTCAGAACGAAAGAAAGCACAGAGCCCCAGATTCTATGTTGTCCTGGAGAGCTTGCAGAGCACTGGAGAAAGGCAGGCAGAGAATTCCCTGCTAGCACCTTCTCTGTGCCTGGGAAGCAGACGTGTTCATATTGCTTCTCAGAATCGCTTTTGTGCAGAAAACAGTAACACTTGTTCAGAACGAAAGAAAGCACAGAGCCCCAGATTCTATGTTGTCCTGGAGAGCTTGCAGAGCACTGTGGAAAAGCAGGCAGAGAATTCCCTGCTAGCACCTTCTCTGTGCCTGGGAAGCAGAAGTGTTCACATTGCTTCGCAGAATCGCTTTTGTGCAGAAAACACTAACACTTGTTCAGAACGAAAGAAAGCACAGAGCCCCAGATTTTATGTTGTCCTGCATAGCTTGCAGAGCACTGGGGAAAGGCAGGCAGAGAATTCCCTGCTAGCACCTTCTCTGTGCCTGGGAAGCAGAAGTGTTCACATTGCTTTGCAGAATCGCTTTTGTGCAGAAAACACTAACACTTGTTCAGAACGAAAGAAAGCACAGAGCCCCAGATTCTATGTTGTCCTGGAGAGCCTGCAGAGCACTGGGGAAAGGCATGCAGAGAATTCCCTGCTAACACCTTCTCTGTGCCTGGGAAGCAGAAGTGTTCACATTGCTTCGCAGAATCGCTTTTGTGCAGAAAACACTAACACTTGTTCAGAACGAAAGAAAGCACAGAGCCCCAGATTCTATGTTGTCCTGGAGAGCTTGCAGAGCACTGGAGAAAGGCAGGCAGAGAATTCCCTGCTAGCACCTTCTCTGTGCCTGGGAAGCAGAAGTGTTCATATTGCTTCTCAGAATCGCTTTTGTGCAGAAAACAGTAACACTTGTTCAGAACGAAAGAAAGCACAGAGCCCCAGATTCTATGTTGTCCTGGAGAGCTTGCAGAGCACTGTGGAAAGGCAGGCAGAGAATTCCCTGCTAGCACCTTCTCTGTGCCTGGGAAGCAGAAGTGTTCACATTGCTTCGCAGAATCGCTTTTGTGCAGAAAACACTAACACTTGTTCAGAACGAAAGAAAGCACAGAGCCCCAGATTCTATGTTGTCCTGGAGAGCTTGCAGAGCACTGGGGAAAGGCAGGCAGAGAATTCCCTGCTAGCACCTTCTCTGTGCCTGGGAAGCAGAAGTGTTCACATTGCTTCGCAGAATCGCTTTTGTGCAGAAAACACTAACACTTGTTCAGAACGAAAGAAAGCACAGAGCCCCAGATTTGCTGTTGTGCTGGAGAGCTTGCAGAGCACTGGGGAAAGGCAGGCAGAGAATTCCCTGCTAGCACCTTCTCTGTGCCTGGGAAGCAGAAGTGTTCACATTGCTTCGCAGAATCGCTTTTGTGCAGAAAACACTAACACTTGTTCAGAACGAAAGAAAGCACAGAGCCCCAGATTCTATGTTGTCCTGGAGAGCTTGCAGAGCACTGGGGAAATGCAGGCAGAGAATTCCTTGCTAGCGCCTTCTCTGTGCCTGGGAAGCAGCAGTGTTCACATTGCTTCGCAGAATCGCTTTTGTGCAGAAAACAGTAACACTTGTTCAGAACGAAAGAAAGCACAGAGCCCCAGATTTTATGTTGTCCTGGAGAGCTTGCAGAGCACTGGGGAAAGGCAGGCAGAGAATTCCCTGCTAGCACCTTCTCTGTGCCTGGGAAGCAGAGTGTTCACATTGCTTCGCAGAATCGCTTTTGTGCAGAAAACAGTAACACTTGTTCAGAACGAAAGAAAGCACAGAGCCCCAGATTCTATGTTTTCCTGGAGAGCTTGCAGAGCACTGTGGAAAGGCAGGCAGAGAATTCCCTGCTAGCACCTTCTCTGTGCCTGGGAAGCAGAAGTGTTCACATTGCTTCGCAGAATCGCTTTTGTGCAGAAAACAGTAACACTTGTTCAGAAGGAAAGAAAGCACAGAGCCCCAGATTTTATGTTGTCCTGGAGAGCTTGCAGAGCACTGGGGAAAGGCAGGCAGAGAATTCCCTGCTAGCACCTTCTCTGTGCCTGGGAAGCAGAAGTGTTCACATTGCTTCGCAGAATCGCTTTTGTGCAGAAAACACTAACACTTGTTCAGAACGAAAGAAAGCACAGAGCCCCAGATTCTATGTTGTCCTGGAGAGCTTGCAGAGCACTGGGGAAAGGCAGGCAGAGAATTCCCTGCTAGCACCTTCTCTGTGCCTGGGAAGCAGAAGTGTTCACATTGCTTCGCAGAATCGCTTTTGTGCAGAAAACAGTAACACTTGTTCAGAATGAAAGAAAGCACAGAGCCCCAGATTTTATGTTGTCCTGGAGATTTTGCAGAGCACTGGGGAAAGGCAGGCAGAGAATTCCCTGCTAGCACCTTCTCTGTGCCTGGGAAGCAGAGTGTTCACATTGCTTCGCAGAATCGCTTTTGTGCAGAAAACAGTAACACTTGTTCAGAACGAAAGAAAGCACACAGCCCCAGATTTGCTGTTGTCCTGGAGTGCTTGCAGAGCACTGGGGAAAGGCAGGCAGAGAATTCCCTGCAAGCACCTTCTCTGTGCCTGGGAAGCAGAAGTGTTCACATTGCTTCGCAGAATCGCTTTTGTGCAGAAAACAGTAACACTTGTTCAGAACGAAAGAAAGCACAGAGCCCCAGATTCTATGTTGTCCTGGAGAGCTTGCAGAGCACTGGGGAAAGGCAGGCAGAGAATTCCCTGCTAGCACCTTCTCTGTGCCTGGGAAGCAGAAGTGTTCACATTGCCTCACAGAAGCGCTTTTGTGCAGAAAACACTAACACTCGTTCAGAACGAAAGAAAGCACAGAGCCCCAGATTTGCTGTTGTCCTGCATAGCTTGCAGAGCACTGGGGAAAGGCAGGCAGAGAATTCCCTGCTAGCACCTTCTCTGTGCCTGGGAAGCAGAAGTGTTCACATTGCTTCGCAGAATCGCTTTTGTGCAGAAAACACTAACACTTGTTCAGAAGGAAAGAAAGCACAGAGCCCCAGATTTTATGTTGCCCTGGAGAGCTTGCAGAGCACTGGGGAAAGGCAGGCAGAGAATTCCCTGCTAGCACCTTCTCTGTGCCTGGGAGGCAGAAGTGTTCACATTGCTTCGCAGAATCGCTTTTGTGCAGAAAACACTAACACTTGTTCAGAATGAAAGAAAGCACAGAGCCCCAGATTTGCTGTTGTCCTGGAGAGCTTGCAGAGCACTGGGGAAAGGCAGGCAGAGAATTCCCTGCTAGCACCTTCTCTGTGCCTGGGAAGCAGAAGTGTTCACATTGCCTCACAGAATCGCTTTTGTGCAGAAAACACTAACACTTGTTCAGAACGAAAGAAAGCACAGAGCCCCAGATTCTATGTTGTCCTGGAGAGCTTGCAGAGCACTGGGGAAAGGCAGGCAGAGAATTCCCTGCTAGCACCTTCTCTGTGCCTGGGAAGCAGAAGTGTTCACATTGCTTCGCAGAATCGCTTTTGTGCAGAAAACACTAACACTTGTTCAGAACGAAAGAAAGCACAGAGCCCCAGATTCTATGTTGTCCTGGAGAGCTTGCAGAGCACTGGAGAAAGGCAGGCAGAGAATTCCCTGCTAGCACCTTCTCTGTGCCTGGGAAGCAGACGTGTTCATATTGCTTCTCAGAATCGCTTTTGTGCAGAAAACAGTAACACTTGTTCAGAACGAAAGAAAGCACAGAGCCCCAGATTCTATGTTGTCCTGGAGAGCTTGCAGAGCACTGTGGAAAAGCAGGCAGAGAATTCCCTGCTAGCACCTTCTCTGTGCCTGGGAAGCAGAAGTGTTCACATTGCTTCGCAGAATCGCTTTTGTGCAGAAAACACTAACACTTGTTCAGAACGAAAGAAAGCACAGAGCCCCAGATTTTATGTTGTCCTGCATAGCTTGCAGAGCACTGGGGAAAGGCAGGCAGAGAATTCCCTGCTAGCACCTTCTCTGTGCCTGGGAAGCAGAAGTGTTCACATTGCTTCGCAGAATCGCTTTTGTGCAGAAAACACTAACACTTGTTCAGAACGAAAGAAAGCACAGAGCCCCAGATTCTATGTTGTCCTGGAGAGCCTGCAGAGCACTGGGGAAAGGCATGCAGAGAATTCCCTGCTAACACCTTCTCTGTGCCTGGGAAGCAGAAGTGTTCACATTGCTTCGCAGAATCGCTTTTGTGCAGAAAACAGTAACACTTGTTCAGAACGAAAGAAAGCACAGAGCCCCAGATTCTATGTTGTCCTGGAGAGCTTGCAGAGCACTGGAGAAAGGCAGGCAGAGAATTCCCTGCTAGCACCTTCTCTGTGCCTGGGAAGCAGAAGTGTTCATATTGCTTCTCAGAATCGCTTTTGTGCAGAAAACAGTAACACTTGTTCAGAACGAAAGAAAGCACAGAGCCCCAGATTCTATGTTGTCCTGGAGAGCTTGCAGAGCACTGTGGAAAGGCAGGCAGAGAATTCCCTGCTAGCACCTTCTCTGTGCCTGGGAAGCAGAAGTGTTCACATTGCTTCGCAGAATCGCTTTTGTGCAGAAAACACTAACACTTGTTCAGAACGAAAGAAAGCACAGAGCCCCAGATTCTATGTTGTCCTGGAGAGCCTGCAGAGCACTGGGGAAAGGCATGCAGAGAATTCCCTGCTAACACCTTCTCTGTGCCTGGGAAGCAGAAGTGTTCACATTGCTTCGCAGAATCGCTTTTGTGCAGAAAACAGTAACACTTGTTCAGAACGAAAGAAAGCACAGAGCCCCAGATTCTATGTTGTCCTGGAGAGCTTGCAGAGCACTGGAGAAAGGCAGGCAGAGAATTCCCTGCAAGCACCTTCTCTGTGCCTGGGAAGCAGAAGTGTTCATATTGCTTCTCAGAATCGCTTTTGTGCAGAAAACAGTAACACTTGTTCAGAACGAAAGAAAGCACAGAGCCCCAGATTCTATGTTGTCCTGGAGAGCTTGCAGAGCACTGGGGAAAGGCAGGCAGAG
Organism: Strix aluco; assembly: GCF_031877795.1. Taxonomy (NCBI): domain Eukaryota; kingdom Metazoa; phylum Chordata; class Aves; order Strigiformes; family Strigidae; genus Strix; species Strix aluco. The sequence continues at coordinate 2,531,363 of NW_027436510.1, read as the reverse complement.
AATTCCCTGCTAGCACCTTCTCTGTGCCTGGGAAGCAGAAGTGTTCACATTGCTTCGCAGAATCGCTTCTGTGCAGAAAACAGTAACACTTGTTCAGAAGGAAAGAAAGCACAGAGCCCCAGATTCTATGTTGTCCTGGAGAGCTTGCAGAGCACTGGGGAAAGGCAGGCAGAGAATTCCCTGCTAGCACCTTCTCTGTGCCTGGGAAGCAGAAGTGTTCACATTGCTTCGCAAGAATCGCTTTTGTGCAGAAAACACTAACACTTGTTCAGAACGAAAGAAAGCACAGAGCCCCAGATTCTATGTTGTCCTGGAGAGCTTGCAGAGCACTGGGGAAAGGCAGGCAGAGAATTCCCTGCTAGCACCTTCTCTGTGCCTGGGAAGCAGAAGTGTTCACATTGCTTCGCAGAATCGCTTTTGTGCAGAAAACAGTAACACTTGTTCAGAACGAAAGAAAGCACAGAGCCCCAGATTCGATGTTGTCCTGGAGAGCTTGCAGAGCACTGTGGAAAAGCAGGCAGAGAATTCCCTGCTAGCACCTTCTCTGTGCCTGGGAAGCAGAAGTGTTCACATTGCTTCGCAGAATCGCTTTTGTGCAGAAAACACTAACACTTGTTCAGAAGGAAAGAAAGCACAGAGCCCCAGATTCTATGTTGTCCTGGAGAGCTTGCAGAGCACTGGGGAAAGGCAGGCAGAGAATTCCCTGCTAGCACCTTCTCTGTGCCTGGGAAGCAGAAGTGTTCACATTGCTTCGCAGAATCGCTTTTGTGCAGAAAACAGTAACACTTGTTCAGAACGAAAGAAAGCACAGAGCCCCAGATTCTATGTTGTCCTGGAGAGCTTGCAGAGCACTGGAGAAAGGCAGGCAGAGAATTCCCTGCTAGCACCTTCTCTGTGCCTGGGAAGCAGACGTGTTCATATTGCTTCTCAGAATCGCTTTTGTGCAGAAAACAGTAACACTTGTTCAGAACGAAAGAAAGCACAGAGCCCCAGATTCTATGTTGTCCTGGAGAGCTTGCAGAGCACTGTGGAAAAGCAGGCAGAGAATTCCCTGCTAGCACCTTCTCTGTGCCTGGGAAGCAGAAGTGTTCACATTGCTTCGCAGAATCGCTTTTGTGCAGAAAACACTAACACTTGTTCAGAACGAAAGAAAGCACAGAGCCCCAGATTTTATGTTGTCCTGCATAGCTTGCAGAGCACTGGGGAAAGGCAGGCAGAGAATTCCCTGCTAGCACCTTCTCTGTGCCTGGGAAGCAGAAGTGTTCACATTGCTTCGCAGAATCGCTTTTGTGCAGAAAACACTAACACTTGTTCAGAACGAAAGAAAGCACAGAGCCCCAGATTCTATGTTGTCCTGGAGAGCCTGCAGAGCACTGGGGAAAGGCATGCAGAGAATTCCCTGCTAACACCTTCTCTGTGCCTGGGAAGCAGAAGTGTTCACATTGCTTCGCAGAATCGCTTTTGTGCAGAAAACAGTAACACTTGTTCAGAACGAAAGAAAGCACAGAGCCCCAGATTCTATGTTGTCCTGGAGAGCTTGCAGAGCACTGGAGAAAGGCAGGCAGAGAATTCCCTGCTAGCACCTTCTCTGTGCCTGGGAAGCAGAAGTGTTCATATTGCTTCTCAGAATCGCTTTTGTGCAGAAAACAGTAACACTTGTTCAGAACGAAAGAAAGCACAGAGCCCCAGATTCTATGTTGTCCTGGAGAGCTTGCAGAGCACTGTGGAAAGGCAGGCAGAGAATTCCCTGCTAGCACCTTCTCTGTGCCTGGGAAGCAGAAGTGTTCACATTGCTTCGCAGAATCGCTTTTGTGCAGAAAACACTAACACTTGTTCAGAACGAAAGAAAGCACAGAGCCCCAGATTCTATGTTGTCCTGGAGAGCTTGCAGAGCACTGGGGAAAGGCAGGCAGAGAATTCCCTGCTAGCACCTTCTCTGTGCCTGGGAAGCAGAAGTGTTCACATTGCTTCGCAGAATCGCTTTTGTGCAGAAAACACTAACACTTGTTCAGAACGAAAGAAAGCACAGAGCCCCAGATTTGCTGTTGTCCTGGAGAGCTTGCAGAGCACTGGGGAAAGGCAGGCAGAGAATTCCCTGCTAGCACCTTCTCTGTGCCTGGGAAGCAGAAGTGTTCACATTGCTTCGCAGAATCGCTTTTGTGCAGAAAACAGTAACACTTGTTCAGAACGAAAGAAAGCACAGAGCCCCAGATTCTATGTTGTCCTGGAGAGCTTGCAGAGCACTGGGGAAATGCAGGCAGAGAATTCCCTGCTAGCACCTTCTCTGTGCCTGGGAAGCAGAAGTGTTCACATTGCTTCGCAGAATCGCTTTTGTGCAGAAAACAGTAACACTTGTTCAGAACGAAAGAAAGCACAGAGCCCCAGATTTTATGTTGTCCTGGAGAGCTTGCAGAGCACTGGGGAAAGGCAGGCAGAGAATTCCCTGCTAGCACCTTCTCTGTGCCTGGGAAGCAGAGTGTTCACATTGCTTCGCAGAATCGCTTTTGTGCAGAAAACAGTAACACTTGTTCAGAACGAAAGAAAGCACAGAGCCCCAGATTCTATGTTGTCCTGGAGAGCTTGCAGAGCACTGGGGAAAGGCAGGCAGAGAATTCCCTGCTAGCACCTTCTCTGTGCCTGGGAAGCAGAAGTGTTCACATTGCTTCGCAGAATCGCTTTTGTGCAGAAAACAGTAACACTTGTTCAGAAGGAAAGAAAGCACAGAGCCCCAGATTTTATGTTGTCCTGGAGAGCTTGCAGAGCACTGGGGAAAGGCAGGCAGAGAATTCCCTGCTAGCACCTTCTCTGTGCCTGGGAAGCAGAAGTGTTCACATTGCTTCGCAGAATCGCTTTTGTGCAGAAAACACTAACACTTGTTCAGAACGAAAGAAAGCACAGAGCCCCAGATTTTATGTTGTCCTGGAGAGTTTGCAGAGCACTGGGGAAAGGCAGGCAGAGAATTCCCTGCTAGCACCTTCTCTGTGCCTGGGAAGCAGAGTGTTCACATTGCTTCGCAGAATCGCTTTTGTGCAGAAAACAGTAACACTTGTTCAGAACGAAAGAAAGCACACAGCCCCAGATTTGCTGTTGTCCTGGAGTGCTTGCAGAGCACTGGGGAAAGGCAGGCAGAGAATTCCCTGCAAGCACCTTCTCTGTGCCTGGGAAGCAGAAGTGTTCACATTGCTTCGCAGAATCGCTTTTGTGCAGAAAACAGTAACACTTGTTCAGAACGAAAGAAAGCACAGAGCCCCAGATTCTATGTTGTCCTGGAGAGCTTGCAGAGCACTGGGGAAAGGCAGGCAGAGAATTCCCTGCTAGCACCTTCTCTGTGCCTGGGAAGCAGAAGTGTTCACATTGCCTCACAGAAGCGCTTTTGTGCAGAAAACACTAACACTCGTTCAGAACGAAAGAAAGCACAGAGCCCCAGATTTGCTGTTGTCCTGGAGAGCTTGCAGAGCACTGGGGAAAGGCAGGCAGAGAATTCCCTGCTAGCACCTTCTCTGTGCCTGGGAAGCAGAAGTGTTCACATTGCTTCGCAGAATCGCTTTTGTGCAGAAAACAGTAACACTTGTTCAGAAGGAAAGAAAGCACAGAGCCCCAGATTTTATGTTGCCCTGGAGAGCTTGCAGAGCACTGGGGAAAGGCAGGCAGAGAATTCCCTGCTAGCACCTTCTCTGTGCCTGGGAGGCAGAAGTGTTCACATTGCTTCGCAGAATCGCTTTTGTGCAGAAAACACTAACACTTGTTCAGAATGAAAGAAAGCACAGAGCCCCAGATTCTATGTTGTCCTGGAGAGCTTGCAGAGCACTGGGGAAAGGCAGGCAGAGAATTCCCTGCTAGCACCTTCTCTGTGCCTGGGAAGCAGAAGTGTTCACATTGCCTCACAGAATCGCTTTTGTGCAGAAAACACTAACACTTGTTCAGAACGAAAGAAAGCACAGAGCCCCAGATTCTATGTTGTCCTGGAGAGCTTGCAGAGCACTGGGGAAAGGCAGGCAGAGAATTCCCTGCTAGCACCTTCTCTGTGCCTGGGAAGCAGAAGTGTTCACATTGCTTCGCAGAATCGCTTTTGTGCAGAAAACACTAACACTCGTTCAGAATGAAAGAAAGCACAGAGCCCCAGATTCTATGTTGTCCTGGAGAGCTTGCAGAGCACTGGGGAAAGGCAGGCAGAGAATTCCCTGATAGCACCTTCTCTGTGCCTGGGAAGCAGAGTGTTCTCATTGCTTCGCAGAATCGTTTTTGTGCAGAAAACAGCAACACTTGTTCAGAAGGAAAGAAAGCACAGAGCCCCAGATTCTATGTTGTCCTGGAGAGCTTGCAGAGCACTGGTGAAAGGCAGGCAGAGAATTCCCTGCTAGCACCTTCTCTGTGCCTGGGAAGCAGAAGTGTTCACATTGCTTCGCAGAATCGCTTTTGTGCAGAAAACAGTAACACTTGTTCAGAACGAAAGAAAGCACAGAGCCCCAAATTTGATGTTGTCCTGGAGAGCTTGCAGAGCACTGGGGAAAGGCAGGCAGAGAATTCCCTGCAAGCACCTTCTCTGTGCCTGGGAAGCAGAAGTGTTCACATTGCTTCGCAGAATCGCTTTTGTGCAGAAAACAGTAACACTTGTTCAGAATGAAAGAAAGCACAGAGCCCCAGATTTTATGTTGTCCTGGAGAGTTTGCAGAGCACTGGGGAAAGGCAGGCAGAGAATTCCCTGCTAGCACCTTCTCTGTGCCTGGGAAGCAGAGTGTTCACATTGCTTCGCAGAATCGCTTTTGTGCAGAAAACAGTAACACTTGTTCAGAACGAAAGAAAGCACACAGCCCCAGATTTGCTGTTGTCCTGGAGTGCTTGCAGAGCACTGGGGAAAGGCAGGCAGAGAATTCCCTGCAAGCACCTTCTCTGTGCCTGGGAAGCAGAAGTGTTCACATTGCTTCGCAGAATCGCTTTTGTGCAGAAAACAGTAACACTTGTTCAGAACGAAAGAAAGCACAGAGCCCCAGATTCTATGTTGTCCTGGAGAGCTTGCAGAGCACTGGGGAAAGGCAGGCAGAGAATTCCCTGCTAGCACCTTCTCTGTGCCTGGGAAGCAGAAGTGTTCACATTGCCTCACAGAAGCGCTTTTGTGCAGAAAACACTAACACTCGTTCAGAACGAAAGAAAGCACAGAGCCCCAGATTTGCTGTTGTCCTGGAGAGCTTGCAGAGCACTGGGGAAAGGCAGGCAGAGAATTCCCTGCTAGCACCTTCTCTGTGCCTGGGAAGCAGAAGTGTTCACATTGCTTCGCAGAATCGCTTTTGTGCAGAAAACAGTAACACTTGTTCAGAAGGAAAGAAAGCACAGAGCCCCAGATTTTATGTTGCCCTGGAGAGCTTGCAGAGCACTGGGGAAAGGCAGGCAGAGAATTCCCTGCTAGCACCTTCTCTGTGCCTGGGAGGCAGAAGTGTTCACATTGCTTCGCAGAATCGCTTTTGTGCAGAAAACACTAACACTTGTTCAGAATGAAAGAAAGCACAGAGCCCCAGATTCTATGTTGTCCTGGAGAGCTTGCAGAGCACTGGGGAAAGGCAGGCAGAGAATTCCCTGCTAGCACCTTCTCTGTGCCTGGGAAGCAGAAGTGTTCACATTGCCTCACAGAATCGCTTTTGTGCAGAAAACACTAACACTTGTTCAGAACGAAAGAAAGCACAGAGCCCCAGATTCTATGTTGTCCTGGAGAGCTTGCAGAGCACTGGGGAAAGGCAGGCAGAGAATTCCCTGCTAGCACCTTCTCTGTGCCTGGGAAGCAGAAGTGTTCACATTGCTTCGCAGAATCGCTTTTGTGCAGAAAACACTAACACTCGTTCAGAATGAAAGAAAGCACAGAGCCCCAGATTCTATGTTGTCCTGGAGAGCTTGCAGAGCACTGGGGAAAGGCAGGCAGAGAATTCCCTGATAGCACCTTCTCTGTGCCTGGGAAGCAGAGTGTTCTCATTGCTTCGCAGAATCGTTTTTGTGCAGAAAACAGCAACACTTGTTCAGAAGGAAAGAAAGCACAGAGCCCCAGATTCTATGTTGTCCTGGAGAGCTTGCAGAGCACTGGTGAAAGGCAGGCAGAGAATTCCCTGCTAGCACCTTCTCTGTGCCTGGGAAGCAGAAGTGTTCACATTGCTTCGCAGAATCGCTTTTGTGCAGAAAACAGTAACACTTGTTCAGAACGAAAGAAAGCACAGAGCCCCAAATTTGATGTTGTCCTGGAGAGCTTGCAGAGCACTGGGGAAAGGCAGTCAGAGAATTCCCTGCTAGCACCTTCTCTGTGCCTGGGAAGCAGAAGTGTTCACATTGCTTCGCAGAATCGCTTTTGTGCAGAAAACAGTAACACTTGTTCAGAACGAAAGAAAGCACAGAGCCCCAGATTCGATGTTGTCCTGGAGAGCTTGCAGAGCACTGGGGAAAGGCAGGCAGAGAATTCCCTGCTAACACCTTCTCTGTGCCTGGGAAGCAGAAGTGTTCACATTGCTTCGCAGAATCGCTTTTGTGCAGAAAACACTAACACTTGTTCAGAACGAAAGAAAGCACAGAGCCCCAGATTTGCTGTTGTCCTGGAGAGCTTGCAGAGCACTGGGGAAAGGCAGGCAGAGAATTCCCTGCTAGCACCTTCTCTGTGCCTGGGAAGCAGAAGTGTTCACATTGCTTCGCAGAATCGCTTTTGTGCAGAAAACAGTAACACTTGTTCAGAACGAAAGAAAGCACAGAGCCCCAGATTCTATGTTGCCCTGGAGAGCTTGCAGAGCACTGGGGAAAGGCAGGCAGAGAATTCCCTGCTAGCACCTTCTCTGTGCCTGGGAAGCAGAAGTGTTCACATTGCTTCGCAGAATCGCTTTTGTGCAGAAAACACTAACACTTGTTCAGAAGGAAAGAAAGCACAGAGCCCCAGATTTTATGTTGTCCTGGAGAGCTTGCAGAGCACTGGGGAAAGGCAGGCAGAGAATTCCCTGCTAGCACCTTCTCTGTGCCTGGGAAGCAGAAGTGTTCACATTGCTTCGCAGAATCGCTTTTGTGCAGAAAACAGTAACACTTGTTCAGAAGGAAAGAAAGCACAGAGCCCCAGATTCTATGTTGTCCTGGAGAGCTTGCAGAGCACTGGGGAAAGGCAGGCAGAGAATTCCCTGCTAGCACCTTCTCTGTGCCTGGGAAGCAGAAGTGTTCACATTGCTTCGCAGAATCGCTTTTGTGCAGAAAACACTAACACTTGTTCAGAACGAAAGAAAGCACAGAGCCCCAGATTCTATGTTGTCCTGGAGAGCTTGCAGAGCACTGGGGAAAGGCAGGCAGAGAATTCCCTGCTAGCACCTTCTCTGTGCCTGGGAAGCAGAAGTGTTCACATTGCTTCGCAGAATCGCTTTTGTGCAGAAAACAGTAACACTTGTTCAGAAGGAAAGAAAGCACAGAGCCCCAGATTCTATGTTGTCCTGGAGAGCTTGCAGAGCACTGGGGAAAGGCAGGCAGAGAATTCCCTGCTAGCACCTTCTCTGTGCCTGGGAAGCAGAAGTGTTCACATTGCTTCGCAGAATCGCTTTTGTGCAGAAAACAGTAACACTTGTTCAGAACGAAAGAAAGCACAGAGCCCCAGATTCTATGTTGTCCTGGAGAGCTTGCAGAGCACTGGAGAAAGGCAGGCAGAGAATTCCCTGCTAGCACCTTCTCTGTGCCTGGGAAGCAGAAGTGTTCATATTGCTTCTCAGAATCGCTTTTGTGCAGAAAACAGTAACACTTGTTCAGAACGAAAGAAAGCACAGAGCCCCAGATTCTATGTTGTCCTGGAGAGCTTGCAGAGCACTGTGGAAAAGCAGGCAGAGAATTCCCTGCTAGCACCTTCTCTGTGCCTGGGAAGCAGAAGTGTTCACATTGCTTCGCAGAATCGCTTTTGTGCAGAAAACAGTAACACTTGTTCAGAACGAAAGAAAGCACAGAGCCCCAGATTCTATGTTGTCCTGGAGAGCTTGCAGAGCACTGGAGAAAGGCAGGCAGAGAATTCCCTGCTAGCACCTTCTCTGTGCCTGGGAAGCAGAAGTGTTCACATTGCTTCGCAGAATCGCTTTTGTGCAGAAAACAGTAACACTTGTTCAGAACGAAAGAAAGCACAGAGCCCCAGATTCGATGTTGTCCTGGAGAGCTTGCAGAGCACTGGGGAAAGGCAGGCAGAGAATTCCCTGCTAGCACCTTCTCTGTGCCTGGGAAGCAGAAGTGTTCACATTGCTTCGCAGAATCGCTTTTGTGCAGAAAACACTAACACTTGTTCAGAACGAAAGAAAGCACAGAGCCCCAGATTCTATGTTGTCCTGGAGAGCTTGCAGAGCACTGGGGAAAGGCAGGCAGAGAATTCCCTGCTAGCACCTTCTCTGTGCCTGGGAAGCAGAAGTGTTCATATTGCTTCGCAGAATCGCTTTTGTGCAGAAAACAGTAACACTTGTTCAGAACGAAAGAAAGCACAGAGCCCCAGATTTTATGTTGTCCTGGAGAGCTTGCAGAGCACTGGGGAAAGGCAGGCAGAGAATTCCCTGCTAGCACCTTCTCTGTGCCTGGGAAGCAGAAGTGTTCACATTGCTTCGCAGAATCGCTTTTGTGCAGAAAACAGTAACACTTGTTCAGAATGAAAGAAAGCACAGAGCCCCAGATTCTATGTTGTCCTGGAGAGCTTGCAGAGCACTGGGGAAAGGCAGGCAGAGAATTCCCTGCTAGCACCTTCTCTGTGCCTGGGAAGCAGAAGTGTTCACATTGCTTCGCAGAATCGCTTTTGTGCAGAAAACACTAACACTTGTTCAGAACGAAAGAAAGCACAGAGCCCCAGATTCTATGTTGTCCTGGAGAGCTTGCAGAGCACTGGGGAAAGGCAGGCAGAGAATTCCCTGCTAGCACCTTCTCTGTGCCTGGGAAGCAGAAGTGTTCACATTGCTTCGCAGAATCGCTTTTGTGCAGAAAACACTAACACTTGTTCAGAACGAAAGAAAGCACAGAGCCCCAGATTCTATGTTGTCCTGGAGAGCTTGCAGAGCACTGGGGAAAGGCAGGCAGAGAATTCCCTGCTAGCACCTTCTCTGTGCCTGGGAAGCAGAAGTGTTCACATTGCTTCGCAGAATCGCTTTTGTGCAGAAAACACTAACACTTGTTCAGAACGAAAGAAAGCACAGAGCCCCAGATTCTATGTTGTCCTGGAGAGCTTGCAGAGCACTGGGGAAAGGCAGGCAGAGAATTCCCTGCTAGCACCTTCTCTGTGCCTGGGAAGCAGAAGTGTTCACATTGCTTCGCAGAATCGCTTTTGTGCAGAAAACAGTAACACTTGTTCAGAACGAAAGAAAGCACAGAGCCCCAGATTCTATGTTGTCCTGGAGAGCTTGCAGAGCACTGGAGAAAGGCAGGCAGAGAATTCCCTGCTAGCACCTTCTCTGTGCCTGGGAAGCAGAAGTGTTCATATTGCTTCTCAGAATCGTTTTTGTGCAGAAAACAGTAACACTTGTTCAGAACGAAAGAAAGCACAGAGCCCCAGATTCTATGTTGTCCTGGAGAGCTTGCAGAGCACTGTGGAAAAGCAGGCAGAGAATTCCCTGCTAGCACCTTCTCTGTGCCTGGGAAGCAGAAGTGTTCACATTGCTTCGCAGAATCGCTTTTGTGCAGAAAACACTAACACTTGTTCAGAACGAAAGAAAGCACAGAGCCCCAGATTCTATGTTGTCCTGGAGAGCTTGCAGAGCACTGGGGAAAGGCAGGCAGAGAATTCCCTGCTAGCACCTTCTCTGTGCCTGGGAAGCAGAAGTGTTCACATTGCTTCGCAGAATCGCTTTTGTGCAGAAAACACTAACACTTGTTCAGAACGAAAGAAAGCACAGAGCCCCAGATTCTATGTTGTCCTGGAGAGCTTGCAGAGCACTGGAGAAAGGCAGGCAGAGAATTCCCTGCTAGCACCTTCTCTGTGCCTGGGAAGCAGACGTGTTCATATTGCTTCTCAGAATCGCTTTTGTGCAGAAAACAGTAACACTTGTTCAGAACGAAAGAAAGCACAGAGCCCCAGATTCTATGTTGTCCTGGAGAGCTTGCAGAGCACTGTGGAAAAGCAGGCAGAGAATTCCCTGCTAGCACCTTCTCTGTGCCTGGGAAGCAGAAGTGTTCACATTGCTTCGCAGAATCGCTTTTGTGCAGAAAACACTAACACTTGTTCAGAACGAAAGAAAGCACAGAGCCCCAGATTTTATGTTGTCCTGGAGAGCTTGCAGAGCACTGGGGAAAGGCAGGCAGAGAATTCCCTGCTAGCACCTTCTCTGTGCCTGGGAAGCAGAAGTGTTCACATTGCTTCGCAGAATCGCTTTTGTGCAGAAAACACTAACACTTGTTCATAAGGAAAGAAAGCACAGAGCCCCAGATTCTATGTTGTCCTGGAGAGCCTGCAGAGCACTGGGGAAAGGCATGCAGAGAATTCCCTGCTAACACCTTCTCTGTGCCTGGGAAGCAGAAGTGTTCACATTGCTTCGCAGAATCGCTTTTGTGCAGAAAACACTAACACTTGTTCAGAACGAAAGAAAGCACAGAGCCCCAGATTCTATGTTGTCCTGGAGAGCTTGCAGAGCACTGGAGAAAGGCAGGCAGAGAATTCCCTGCTAGCACCTTCTCTGTGCCTGGGAAGCAGAAGTGTTCATATTGCTTCTCAGAATCGCTTTTGTGCAGAAAACAGTAACACTTGTTCAGAACGAAAGAAAGCACAGAGCCCCAGATTCTATGTTGTCCTGGAGAGCTTGCAGAGCACTGGGGAAAGGCAGGCAGAGAATTCCCTGCTAGCACCTTCTCTGTGCCTGGGAAGCAGAAGTGTTCACATTGCTTCGCAGAATCGCTTTTGTGCAGAAAACAGTAACACTTGTTCAGAACGAAAGAAAGCACACAGCCCCAGATTTGCTGTTGTCCTGGAGAGCTTGCAGAGCACTGGGGAAAGGCAGGCAGAGAATTCCCTGCTAGCACCTTCTCTGTGCCTGGGAAGCAGAAGTGTTCACATTGCTTCGCAGAATCGCTTTTGTGCAGAAAACACTAACACTTGTTCAGAACGAAAGAAAGCACAGAGCCCCAGATTCTATGTTGTCCTGGAGAGCTTGCAGAGCACTGGGGAAAGGCAGGCAGAGAATTCCCTGCTAGCACCTTCTCTGTGCCTGGGAAGCAGAAGTGTTCACATTGCTTCGCAGAATCGCTTTTGTGCAGAAAACAGTAACACTTGTTCAGAACGAAAGAAAGCACAGAGCCCCAGATTCTATGTTGTCCTGGAGAGCTTGCAGAGCACTGGGGAAAGGCAGGCAGAGAATTCCCTGCTAGCACCTTCTCTGTGCCTGGGAAGCAGAGTGTTCACATTGCTTCGCAGAATCGCTTTTGTGCAGAAAACAGTAACACTTGTTCAGAACGAAAGAAAGCACACAGCCCCAGATTTGCTGTTGTCCTGGAGTGCTTGCAGAGCACTGGGGAAAGGCAGGCAGAGAATTCCCTGCAAGCACCTTCTCTGTGCCTGGGAAGCAGAAGTGTTCACATTGCTTCGCAGAATCGCTTTTGTGCAGAAAACAGTAACACTTGTTCAGAACGAAAGAAAGCACAGAGCCCCAGATTCTATGTTGTCCTGGAGAGCTTGCAGAGCACTGGGGAAAGGCAGGCAGAGAATTCCCTGCTAGCACCTTCTCTGTGCCTGGGAAGCAGAAGTGTTCACATTGCCTCACAGAAGCGCTTTTGTGCAGAAAACACTAACACTCGTTCAGAACGAAAGAAAGCACAGAGCCCCAGATTTGCTGTTGTCCTGGAGAGCTTGCAGAGCACTGGGGAAAGGCAGGCAGAGAATTCCCTGCTAGCACCTTCTCTGTGCCTGGGAAGCAGAAGTGTTCACATTGCTTCGCAGAATCGCTTTTGTGCAGAAAACAGTAACACTTGTTCAGAAGGAAAGAAAGCACAGAGCCCCAGATTTTATGTTGTCCTGGAGAGCTTGCAGAGCACTGGGGAAAGGCAGGCAGAGAATTCCCTGCTAGCACCTTCTCTGTGCCTGGGAAGCAGAAGTGTTCACATTGCCTCACAGAATCGCTTTTGTGCAGAAAACACTAACACTTGTTCAGAACGAAAGAAAGCACAGAGCCCCAGATTCTATGTTGTCCTGGAGAGCTTGCAGAGCACTGGGGAAAGGCAGGCAGAGAATTCCCTGCTAGCACCTTCTCTGTGCCTGGGAAGCAGAAGTGTTCACATTGCTTCGCAGAATCGCTTTTGTGCAGAAAACACTAACACTCGTTCAGAATGAAAGAAAGCACAGAGCCCCAGATTTGCTGTTGTCCTGGAGAGCTTGCAGAGCACTGGGGAAAGGCAGGCAGAGAATTCCCTGATAGCACCTTCTCTGTGCCTGGGAAGCAGAGTTTTCTCATTGCTTCGCAGAATCGTTTTTGTGCAGAAAACAGCAACACTTGTTCAGAAGGAAAGAAAGCACAGAGCCCCAGATTCTATGTTGTCCTGGAGAGCTTGCAGAGCACTGGTGAAAGGCAGGCAGAGAATTCCCTGCTAGCACCTTCTCTGTGCCTGGGAAGCAGAAGTGTTCACATTGCTTCGCAGAATCGCTTTTGTGCAGAAAACAGTAACACTTGTTCAGAACGAAAGAAAGCACAGAGCCCCAAATTTGATGTTGTCCTGGAGAGCTTGCAGAGCACTGGGGAAAGGCAGTCAGAGAATTCCCTGCTAGCACCTTCTCTGTGCCTGGGAAGCAGAAGTGTTCACATTGCTTCGCAGAATCGCTTTTGTGCAGAAAACAGTAACACTTGTTCAGAACGAAAGAAAGCACAGAGCCCCAGATTCGATGTTGTCCTGGAGAGCTTGCAGAGCACTGGGGAAAGGCAGGCAGAGAATTCCCTGCTAACACCTTCTCTGTGCCTGGGAAGCAGAAGTGTTCACATTGCTTCGCAGAATCGCTTTTGTGCAGAAAACACTAACACTTGTTCAGAACGAAAGAAAGCACAGAGCCCCAGATTCTATGTTGTCCTGGAGAGCTTGCAGAGCACTGGGGAAAGGCAGGCAGAGAATTCCCTGCTAGCACCTTCTCTGTGCCTGGGAAGCAGAAGTGTTCACATTGCTTCGCAGAATCGCTTTTGTGCAGAAAACAGTAACACTTGTTCAGAACGAAAGAAAGCACAGAGCCCCAGATTCTATGTTGCCCTGGAGAGCTTGCAGAGCACTGGGGAAAGGCAGGCAGAGAATTCCCTGCTAGCACCTTCTCTGTGCCTGGGAAGCAGAAGTGTTCACATTGCTTCGCAGAATCGCTTTTGTGCAGAAAACACTAACACTTGTTCAGAACGAAAGAAAGCACAGAGCCCCAGATTCTATGTTGTCCTGGAGAGCTTGCAGAGCACTGGGGAAAGGCAGGCAGAGAATTCCCTGCTAGCACCTTCTCTGTGCCTGGGAAGCAGAAGTGTTCACATTGCTTCGCAGAATCGCTTTTGTGCAGAAAACACTAACACTTGTTCAGAACGAAAGAAAGCACAGAGCCCCAGATTCTATGTTGTCCTGGAGAGCTTGCAGAGCACTGGGGAAAGGCAGGCAGAGAATTCCCTGCTAGCACCTTCTCTGTGCCTGGGAAGCAGAAGTGTTCACATTGCTTCGCAGAATCGCTTTTGTGCAGAAAACAGTAACACTTGTTCAGAACGAAAGAAAGCACAGAGCCCCAGATTCTATGTTGTCCTGGAGAGCTTGCAGAGCACTGGAGAAAGGCAGGCAGAGAATTCCCTGCTAGCACCTTCTCTGTGCCTGGGAAGCAGAAGTGTTCATATTGCTTCTCAGAATCGCTTTTGTGCAGAAAACAGTAACACTTGTTCAGAACGAAAGAAAGCACAGAGCCCCAGATTCTATGTTGTCCTGGAGAGCTTGCAGAGCACTGTGGAAAAGCAGGCAGAGAATTCCCTGCTAGCACCTTCTCTGTGCCTGGGAAGCAGAAGTGTTCACATTGCTTCGCAGAATCGCTTTTGTGCAGAAAACACTAACACTTGTTCAGAACGAAAGAAAGCACAGAGCCCCAGATTCTATGTTGTCCTGGAGAGCTTGCAGAGCACTGGAGAAAGGCAGGCAGAGAATTCCCTGCTAGCACCTTCTCTGTGCCTGGGAAGCAGAAGTGTTCACATTGCTTCGCAGAATCGCTTTTGTGCAGAAAACACTAACACTTGTTCAGAACGAAAGAAAGCACAGAGCCCCAGATTCTATGTTGTCCTGGAGAGCTTGCAGAGCACTGGGGAAAGGCAGGCAGAGAATTCCCTGCTAGCACCTTCTCTGTGCCTGGGAAGCAGAAGTGTTCACATTGCTTCGCAGAATCGCTTTTGTGCAGAAAACACTAACACTTGTTCAGAAAGAAAGCACAGAGCCCCAGATTCTATGTTGTCCTGGAGAGCTTGCAGAGCACTGGGGAAAGGCAGGCAGAGAATTCCCTGATAGCACCTTCTCTGTGCCTGGGAAGCAGAAGTGTTCACATTGCTTCGCAGAATCGCTTTTGTGCAGAAAACACTAACACTTGTTCAGAACGAAAGAAAGCACAGAGCCCCAGATTCTATGTTGTCCTGGAGAGCTTGCAGAGCACTGGGGAAAGGCAGGCAGAGAATTCCCTGCTAGCACCTTCTCTGTGCCTGGGAAGCAGAAGTGTTCACATTGCTTCGCAGAATCGCTTTTGTGCAGAAAACAGTAACACTTGTTCAGAACGAAAGAAAGCACAGAGCCCCAGATTCTATGTTGTCCTGGAGAGCTTGCAGAGCACTGGAGAAAGGCAGGCAGAGAATTCCCTGCTAGCACCTTCTCTGTGCCTGGGAAGCAGACGTGTTCATATTGCTTCGCAAGAATCGCTTTTGTGCAGAAAACAGTAACACTTGTTCAGAACGAAAGAAAGCACAGAGCCCCAGATTCTATGTTGTCCTGGAGAGCTTGCAGAGCACTGTGGAAAAGCAGGCAGAGAATTCCCTGCTAGCACCTTCTCTGTGCCTGGGAAGCAGAAGTGTTCACATTGCTTCGCAGAATCGCTTTTGTGCAGAAAACACTAACACTTGTTCAGAACGAAAGAAAGCACAGAGCCCCAGATTTTATGTTGTCCTGGAGAGCTTGCAGAGCACTGGGGAAAGGCAGGCAGAGAATTCCCTGCTAGCACCTTCTCTGTGCCTGGGAAGCAGAAGTGTTCACATTGCTTCGCAGAATCGCTTTTGTGCAGAAAACAGTAACACTTGTTCAGAACGAAAGAAAGCACAGAGCCCCAGATTCTATGTTGTCCTGGAGAGCTTGCAGAGCACTGGAGAAAGGCAGGCAGAGAATTCCCTGCTAGCACCTTCTCTGTGCCTGGGAAGCAGACGTGTTCATATTGCTTCTCAGAATCGCTTTTGTGCAGAAAACAGTAACACTTGTTCAGAACGAAAGAAAGCACAGAGCCCCAGATTCTATGTTGTCCTGGAGAGCTTGCAGAGCACTGTGGAAAAGCAGGCAGAGAATTCCCTGCTAGCACCTTCTCTGTGCCTGGGAAGCAGAAGTGTTCACATTGCTTCGCAGAATCGCTTTTGTGCAGAAAACACTAACACTTGTTCAGAACGAAAGAAAGCACAGAGCCCCAGATTTTATGTTGTCCTGGAGAGCTTGCAGAGCACTGGGGAAAGGCAGGCAGAGAATTCCCTGCTAGCACCTTCTCTGTGCCTGGGAAGCAGAAGTGTTCACATTGCTTCGCAGAATCGCTTTTGTGCAGAAAACACTAACACTTGTTCATAAGGAAAGAAAGCACAGAGCCCCAGATTCTATGTTGTCCTGGAGAGCCTGCAGAGCACTGGGGAAAGGCATGCAGAGAATTCCCTGCTAACACCTTCTCTGTGCCTGGGAAGCAGAAGTGTTCACATTGCTTCGCAGAATCGCTTTTGTGCAGAAAACACTAACACTTGTTCAGAACGAAAGAAAGCACAGAGCCCCAGATTCTATGTTGTCCTGGAGAGCTTGCAGAGCACTGGAGAAAGGCAGGCAGAGAATTCCCTGCTAGCACCTTCTCTGTGCCTGGGAAGCAGAAGTGTTCATATTGCTTCTCAGAATCGCTTTTGTGCAGAAAACAGTAACACTTGTTCAGAACGAAAGAAAGCACAGAGCCCCAGATTCTATGTTGTCCTGGAGAGCTTGCAGAGCACTGGGGAAAGGCAGGCAGAGAATTCCCTGCTAGCACCTTCTCTGTGCCTGGGAAGCAGAAGTGTTCACATTGCTTCGCAGAATCGCTTTTGTGCAGAAAACAGTAACACTTGTTCAGAACGAAAGAAAGCACAGAGCCCCAGATTCTATGTTGTCCTGGAGAGCTTGCAGAGCACTGGGGAAAGGCAGGCAGAGAATTCCCTGCTAGCACCTTCTCTGTGCCTGGGAAGCAGAAGTGTTCACATTGCTTCGCAGAATCGCTTTTGTGCAGAAAACACTAACACTTGTTCAGAACGAAAGAAAGCACAGAGCCCCAGATTCTATGTTGTCCTGGAGAGCTTGCAGAGCACTGGGGAAAGGCAGGCAGAGAATTCCCTGCTAGCACCTTCTCTGTGCCTGGGAAGCAGAAGTGTTCACATTGCTTCGCAGAATCGCTTTTGTGCAGAAAACACTAACACTTGTTCAGAACGAAAGAAAGCACAGAGCCCCAGATTCTATGTTGTCCTGGAGAGCTTGCAGAGCACTGGGGAAAGGCAGGCAGAGAATTCCCTGCTAGCACCTTCTCTGTGCCTGGGAAGCAGAGTGTTCACATTGCTTCGCAGAATCGCTTTTGTGCAGAAAACAGTAACACTTGTTCAGAACGAAAGAAAGCACACAGCCCCAGATTTGCTGTTGTCCTGGAGTGCTTGCAGAGCACTGGGGAAAGGCAGGCAGAGAATTCCCTGCAAGCACCTTCTCTGTGCCTGGGAAGCAGAAGTGTTCACATTGCTTCGCAGAATCGCTTTTGTGCAGAAAACAGTAACACTTGTTCAGAACGAAAGAAAGCACAGAGCCCCAGATTCTATGTTGTCCTGGAGAGCTTGCAGAGCACTGGGGAAAGGCAGGCAGAGAATTCCCTGCTAGCACCTTCTCTGTGCCTGGGAAGCAGAAGTGTTCACATTGCCTCACAGAAGCGCTTTTGTGCAGAAAACACTAACACTCGTTCAGAACGAAAGAAAGCACAGAGCCCCAGATTTGCTGTTGTCCTGGAGAGCTTGCAGAGCACTGGGGAAAGGCAGGCAGAGAATTCCCTGCTAGCACCTTCTCTGTGCCTGGGAAGCAGAAGTGTTCACATTGCTTCGCAGAATCGCTTTTGTGCAGAAAACAGTAACACTTGTTCAGAAGGAAAGAAAGCACAGAGCCCCAGATTTTATGTTGCCCTGGAGAGCTTGCAGAGCACTGGGGAAAGGCAGGCAGAGAATTCCCTGCTAGCACCTTCTCTGTGCCTGGGAAGCAGAAGTGTTCACATTGCCTCACAGAATCGCTTTTGTGCAGAAAACACTAACACTTGTTCAGAACGAAAGAAAGCACAGAGCCCCAGATTCTATGTTGTCCTGGAGAGCTTGCAGAGCACTGGGGAAAGGCAGGCAGAGAATTCCCTGCTAGCACCTTCTCTGTGCCTGGGAAGCAGAAGTGTTCACATTGCTTCGCAGAATCGCTTTTGTGCAGAAAACACTAACACTCGTTCAGAATGAAAGAAAGCACAGAGCCCCAGATTTGCTGTTGTCCTGGAGAGCTTGCAGAGCACTGGGGAAAGGCAGGCAGAGAATTCCCTGATAGCACCTTCTCTGTGCCTGGGAAGCAGAGTTTTCTCATTGCTTCGCAGAATCGTTTTTGTGCAGAAAACAGCAACACTTGTTCAGAAGGAAAGAAAGCACAGAGCCCCAGATTCTATGTTGTCCTGGAGAGCTTGCAGAGCACTGGTGAAAGGCAGGCAGAGAATTCCCTGCTAGCACCTTCTCTGTGCCTGGGAAGCAGAAGTGTTCACATTGCTTCGCAGAATCGCTTTTGTGCAGAAAACAGTAACACTTGTTCAGAACGAAAGAAAGCACAGAGCCCCAAATTTGATGTTGTCCTGGAGAGCTTGCAGAGCACTGGGGAAAGGCAGGCAGAGAATTCCCTGCTAGCACCTTCTCTGTGCCTGGGAAGCAGAAGTGTTCACATTGCTTCGCAGAATCGCTTTTGTGCAGAAAACAGTAACACTTGTTCAGAACGAAAGAAAGCACAGAGCCCCAGATTCGATGTTGTCCTGGAGAGCTTGCAGAGCACTGGGGAAAGGCAGGCAGAGAATTCCCTGCTAACACCTTCTCTGTGCCTGGGAAGCAGAAGTGTTCACATTGCTTCGCAGAATCGCTTTTGTGCAGAAAACACTAACACTTGTTCAGAACGAAAGAAAGCACAGAGCCCCAGATTCTATGTTGTCCTGGAGAGCTTGCAGAGCACTGGGGAAAGGCAGGCAGAGAATTCCCTGCTAGCACCTTCTCTGTGCCTGGGAAGCAGAAGTGTTCACATTGCTTCGCAGAATCGCTTTTGTGCAGAAAACAGTAACACTTGTTCAGAACGAAAGAAAGCACAGAGCCCCAGATTCTATGTTGCCCTGGAGAGCTTGCAGAGCACTGGGGAAAGGCAGGCAGAGAATTCCCTGCTAGCACCTTCTCTGTGCCTGGGAAGCAGAAGTGTTCACATTGCTTCGCAGAATCGCTTTTGTGCAGAAAACACTAACACTTGTTCAGAACGAAAGAAAGCACAGAGCCCCAGATTCTATGTTGTCCTGGAGAGCTTGCAGAGCACTGGGGAAAGGCAGGCAGAGAATTCCCTGCTAGCACCTTCTCTGTGCCTGGGAAGCAGAAGTGTTCACATTGCTTCGCAGAATCGCTTTTGTGCAGAAAACACTAACACTTGTTCAGAACGAAAGAAAGCACAGAGCCCCAGATTCTATGTTGTCCTGGAGAGCTTGCAGAGCACTGGGGAAAGGCAGGCAGAGAATTCCCTGCTAGCACCTTCTCTGTGCCTGGGAAGCAGAAGTGTTCACATTGCTTCGCAGAATCGCTTTTGTGCAGAAAACAGTAACACTTGTTCAGAACGAAAGAAAGCACAGAGCCCCAGATTCTATGTTGTCCTGGAGAGCTTGCAGAGCACTGGAGAAAGGCAGGCAGAGAATTCCCTGCTAGCACCTTCTCTGTGCCTGGGAAGCAGAAGTGTTCATATTGCTTCTCAGAATCGCTTTTGTGCAGAAAACAGTAACACTTGTTCAGAACGAAAGAAAGCACAGAGCCCCAGATTCTATGTTGTCCTGGAGAGCTTGCAGAGCACTGTGGAAAAGCAGGCAGAGAATTCCCTGCTAGCACCTTCTCTGTGCCTGGGAAGCAGAAGTGTTCACATTGCTTCGCAGAATCGCTTTTGTGCAGAAAACACTAACACTTGTTCAGAACGAAAGAAAGCACAGAGCCCCAGATTCTATGTTGTCCTGGAGAGCTTGCAGAGCACTGGAGAAAGGCAGGCAGAGAATTCCCTGCTAGCACCTTCTCTGTGCCTGGGAAGCAGAAGTGTTCACATTGCTTCGCAGAATCGCTTTTGTGCAGAAAACACTAACACTTGTTCAGAACGAAAGAAAGCACAGAGCCCCAGATTCTATGTTGTCCTGGAGAGCTTGCAGAGCACTGGGGAAAGGCAGGCAGAGAATTCCCTGCTAGCACCTTCTCTGTGCCTGGGAAGCAGAAGTGTTCACATTGCTTCGCAGAATCGCTTTTGTGCAGAAAACACTAACACTTGTTCAGAACGAAAGAAAGCACAGAGCCCCAGATTCTATGTTGTCCTGGAGAGCTTGCAGAGCACTGGGGAAAGGCAGGCAGAGAATTCCCTGCTAGCACCTTCTCTGTGCCTGGGAAGCAGAAGTGTTCACATTGCTTCGCAGAATCGCTTTTGTGCAGAAAACACTAACACTTGTTCAGAACGAAAGAAAGCACAGAGCCCCAGATTCTATGTTGTCCTGGAGAGCTTGCAGAGCACTGGGGAAAGGCAGGCAGAGAATTCCCTGCTAGCACCTTCTCTGTGCCTGGGAAGCAGAAGTGTTCACATTGCTTCGCAGAATCGCTTTTGTGCAGAAAACAGTAACACTTGTTCAGAACGAAAGAAAGCACAGAGCCCCAGATTCTATGTTGTCCTGGAGAGCTTGCAGAGCACTGGAGAAAGGCAGGCAGAGAATTCCCTGCTAGCACCTTCTCTGTGCCTGGGAAGCAGAAGTGTTCATATTGCTTCTCAGAATCGTTTTTGTGCAGAAAACAGTAACACTTGTTCAGAACGAAAGAAAGCACAGAGCCCCAGATTCGATGTTGTCCTGGAGAGCTTGCAGAGCACTGTGGAAAAGCAGGCAGAGAATTCCCTGCTAGCACCTTCTCTGTGCCTGGGAAGCAGAAGTGTTCACATTGCTTCGCAGAATCGCTTTTGTGCAGAAAACACTAACACTTGTTCAGAACGAAAGAAAGCACAGAGCCCCAGATTCTATGTTGTCCTGGAGAGCTTGCAGAGCACTGGGGAAAGGCAGGCAGAGAATTCCCTGCTAGCACCTTCTCTGTGCCTGGGAAGCAGAAGTGTTCACATTGCTTCGCAGAATCGCTTTTGTGCAGAAAACAGTAACACTTGTTCAGAACGAAAGAAAGCACAGAGCCCCAGATTCTATGTTGTCCTGGAGAGCTTGCAGAGCACTGGAGAAAGGCAGGCAGAGAATTCCCTGCTAGCACCTTCTCTGTGCCTGGGAAGCAGACGTGTTCATATTGCTTCTCAGAATCGCTTTTGTGCAGAAAACAGTAACACTTGTTCAGAACGAAAGAAAGCACAGAGCCCCAGATTCTATGTTGTCCTGGAGAGCTTGCAGAGCACTGTGGAAAAGCAGGCAGAGAATTCCCTGCTAGCACCTTCTCTGTGCCTGGGAAGCAGAAGTGTTCACATTGCTTCGCAGAATCGCTTTTGTGCAGAAAACACTAACACTTGTTCAGAACGAAAGAAAGCACAGAGCCCCAGATTTTATGTTGTCCTGGAGAGCTTGCAGAGCACTGGGGAAAGGCAGGCAGAGAATTCCCTGCTAGCACCTTCTCTGTGCCTGGGAAGCAGAAGTGTTCACATTGCTTCGCAGAATCGCTTTTGTGCAGAAAACACTAACACTTGTTCATAAGGAAAGAAAGCACAGAGCCCCAGATTCTATGTTGTCCTGGAGAGCCTGCAGAGCACTGGGGAAAGGCATGCAGAGAATTCCCTGCTAGCACCTTCTCTGTGCCTGGGAAGCAGACGTGTTCATATTGCTTCTCAGAATCGCTTTTGTGCAGAAAACAGTAACACTTGTTCAGAACGAAAGAAAGCACAGAGCCCCAGATTCTATGTTGTCCTGGAGAGCTTGCAGAGCACTGGAGAAAGGCAGGCAGAGAATTCCCTGCTAGCACCTTCTCTGTGCCTGGGAAGCAGAAGTGTTCATATTGCTTCTCAGAATCGCTTTTGTGCAGAAAACAGTAACACTTGTTCAGAACGAAAGAAAGCACAGAGCCCCAGATTCTATGTTGTCCTGGAGAGCTTGCAGAGCACTGGGGAAAGGCAGGCAGAGAATTCCCTGCTAGCACCTTCTCTGTGCCTGGGAAGCAGAAGTGTTCATATTGCTTCTCAGAATCGCTTTTGTGCAGAAAACAGTAACACTTGTTCAGAACGAAAGAAAGCACAGAGCCCCAGATTCTATGTTGTCCTGGAGAGCTTGCAGAGCACTGGGGAAAGGCAGGCAGAGAATTCCCTGCTAGCACCTTCTCTGTGCCTGGGAAGCAGAAGTGTTCACATTGCTTCGCAGAATCGCTTTTGTGCAGAAAACACTAACACTTGTTCAGAACGAAAGAAAGCACAGAGCCCCAGATTCTATGTTGTCCTGGAGAGCTTGCAGAGCACTGGGGAAAGGCAGGCAGAGAATTCCCTGCTAGCACCTTCTCTGTGCCTGGGAAGCAGAAGTGTTCACATTGCTTCGCAGAATCGCTTTTGTGCAGAAAACAGTAACACTTGTTCAGAACGAAAGAAAGCACAGAGCCCCAGATTCTATGTTGTCCTGGAGAGCTTGCAGAGCACTGGGGAAAGGCAGGCAGAGAATTCCCTGCTAGCACCTTCTCTGTGCCTGGGAAGCAGAGTGTTCACATTGCTTCGCAGAATCGCTTTTGTGCAGAAAACAGTAACACTTGTTCAGAACGAAAGAAAGCACACAGCCCCAGATTTGCTGTTGTCCTGGAGTGCTTGCAGAGCACTGGGGAAAGGCAGGCAGAGAATTCCCTGCAAGCACCTTCTCTGTGCCTGGGAAGCAGAAGTGTTCACATTGCTTCGCAGAATCGCTTTTGTGCAGAAAACAGTAACACTTGTTCAGAACGAAAGAAAGCACAGAGCCCCAGATTCTATGTTGTCCTGGAGAGCTTGCAGAGCACTGGGGAAAGGCAGGCAGAGAATTCCCTGCTAGCACCTTCTCTGTGCCTGGGAAGCAGAAGTGTTCACATTGCCTCACAGAAGCGCTTTTGTGCAGAAAACACTAACACTCGTTCAGAACGAAAGAAAGCACAGAGCCCCAGATTTGCTGTTGTCCTGGAGAGCTTGCAGAGCACTGGGGAAAGGCAGGCAGAGAATTCCCTGCTAGCACCTTCTCTGTGCCTGGGAAGCAGAAGTGTTCACATTGCTTCGCAGAATCGCTTTTGTGCAGAAAACAGTAACACTTGTTCAGAAGGAAAGAAAGCACAGAGCCCCAGATTTTATGTTGCCCTGGAGAGCTTGCAGAGCACTGGGGAAAGGCAGGCAGAGAATTCCCTGCTAGCACCTTCTCTGTGCCTGGGAAGCAGAAGTGTTCACATTGCCTCACAGAATCGCTTTTGTGCAGAAAACACTAACACTTGTTCAGAACGAAAGAAAGCACAGAGCCCCAGATTTGCTGTTGTCCTGGAGAGCTTGCAGAGCACTGGGGAAAGGCAGGCAGAGAATTCCCTGCTAGCACCTTCTCTGTGCCTGGGAAGCAGAAGTGTTCACATTGCTTCGCAGAATCGCTTTTGTGCAGAAAACACTAACACTCGTTCAGAATGAAAGAAAGCACAGAGCCCCAGATTTGCTGTTGTCCTGGAGAGCTTGCAGAGCACTGGGGAAAGGCAGGCAGAGAATTCCCTGATAGCACCTTCTCTGTGCCTGGGAAGCAGAGTTTTCTCATTGCTTCGCAGAATCGTTTTTGTGCAGAAAACAGCAACACTTGTTCAGAAGGAAAGAAAGCACAGAGCCCCAGATTCTATGTTGTCCTGGAGAGCTTGCAGAGCACTGGTGAAAGGCAGGCAGAGAATTCCCTGCTAGCACCTTCTCTGTGCCTGGGAAGCAGAAGTGTTCACATTGCTTCGCAGAATCGCTTTTGTGCAGAAAACAGTAACACTTGTTCAGAACGAAAGAAAGCACAGAGCCCCAAATTTGATGTTGTCCTGGAGAGCTTGCAGAGCACTGGGGAAAGGCAGTCAGAGAATTCCCTGCTAGCACCTTCTCTGTGCCTGGGAAGCAGAAGTGTTCACATTGCTTCGCAGAATCGCTTTTGTGCAGAAAACAGTAACACTTGTTCAGAACGAAAGAAAGCACAGAGCCCCAGATTCGATGTTGTCCTGCAGAGCTTGCAGAGCACTGGGGAAAGGCAGGCAGAGAATTCCCTGCTAGCACCTTCTCTGTGCCTGGGAAGCAGAAGTGTTCACATTGCTTCGCAGAATCGCTTTTGTGCAGAAAACAGTAACACTTGTTCAGAACGAAAGAAAGCACAGAGCCCCAGATTCTATGTTGCCCTGGAGAGCTTGCAGAGCACTGGGGAAAGGCAGGCAGAGAATTCCCTGCTAGCACCTTCTCTGTGCCTGGGAAGCAGAAGTGTTCACATTGCTTCGCAGAATCGCTTTTGTGCAGAAAACAGTAACACTTGTTCAGAACGAAAGAAAGCACAGAGCCCCAGATTCTATGTTGTCCTGGAGAGCTTGCAGAGCACTGGGGAAAGGCAGGCAGAGAATTCCCTGCTAGCACCTTCTCTGTGCCTGGGAAGCAGAAGTGTTCACATTGCTTCGCAGAATCGCTTTTGTGCAGAAAACACTAACACTTGTTCAGAACGAAAGAAAGCACAGAGCCCCAGATTCTATGTTGTCCTGGAGAGCTTGCAGAGCACTGGGGAAAGGCAGGCAGAGAATTCCCTGCTAGCACCTTCTCTGTGCCTGGGAAGCAGAAGTGTTCACATTGCTTCGCAGAATCGCTTTTGTGCAGAAAACAGTAACACTTGTTCAGAACGAAAGAAAGCACAGAGCCCCAGATTCTATGTTGTCCTGGAGAGCTTGCAGAGCACTGGAGAAAGGCAGGCAGAGAATTCCCTGCTAGCACCTTCTCTGTGCCTGGGAAGCAGAAGTGTTCATATTGCTTCTCAGAATCGCTTTTGTGCAGAAAACAGTAACACTTGTTCAGAACGAAAGAAAGCACAGAGCCCCAGATTCTATGTTGTCCTGGAGAGCTTGCAGAGCACTGTGGAAAAGCAGGCAGAGAATTCCCTGCTAGCACCTTCTCTGTGCCTGGGAAGCAGAAGTGTTCACATTGCTTCGCAGAATCGCTTTTGTGCAGAAAACACTAACACTTGTTCAGAACGAAAGAAAGCACAGAGCCCCAGATTCTATGTTGTCCTGGAGAGCTTGCAGAGCACTGGAGAAAGGCAGGCAGAGAATTCCCTGCTAGCACCTTCTCTGTGCCTGGGAAGCAGAAGTGTTCACATTGCTTCGCAGAATCGCTTTTGTGCAGAAAACACTAACACTTGTTCAGAACGAAAGAAAGCACAGAGCCCCAGATTCTATGTTGTCCTGGAGAGCTTGCAGAGCACTGGGGAAAGGCAGGCAGAGAATTCCCTGCTAGCACCTTCTCTGTGCCTGGGAAGCAGAAGTGTTCACATTGCTTCGCAGAATCGCTTTTGTGCAGAAAACACTAACACTTGTTCAGAACGAAAGAAAGCACAGAGCCCCAGATTCTATGTTGTCCTGGAGAGCTTGCAGAGCACTGGGGAAAGGCAGGCAGAGAATTCCCTGCTAGCACCTTCTCTGTGCCTGGGAAGCAGAAGTGTTCACATTGCTTCGCAGAATCGCTTTTGTGCAGAAAACACTAACACTTGTTCAGAACGAAAGAAAGCACAGAGCCCCAGATTCTATGTTGTCCTGGAGAGCTTGCAGAGCACTGGGGAAAGGCAGGCAGAGAATTCCCTGCTAGCACCTTCTCTGTGCCTGGGAAGCAGAAGTGTTCACATTGCTTCGCAGAATCGCTTTTGTGCAGAAAACACTAACACTTGTTCAGAACGAAAGAAAGCACAGAGCCCCAGATTCTATGTTGTCCTGGAGAGCTTGCAGAGCACTGGGGAAAGGCAGGCAGAGAATTCCCTGCTAGCACCTTCTCTGTGCCTGGGAAGCAGAAGTGTTCACATTGCTTCGCAGAATCGCTTTTGTGCAGAAAACAGTAACACTTGTTCAGAACGAAAGAAAGCACAGAGCCCCAGATTCTATGTTGTCCTGGAGAGCTTGCAGAGCACTGGAGAAAGGCAGGCAGAGAATTCCCTGCTAGCACCTTCTCTGTGCCTGGGAAGCAGAAGTGTTCATATTGCTTCTCAGAATCGTTTTTGTGCAGAAAACAGTAACACTTGTTTAGAACGAAAGAAAGCACAGAGCCCCAGATTCTATGTTGTCCTGGAGAGCTTGCAGAGCACTGTGGAAAAGCAGGCAGAGAATACCCTGCTAGCACCTTCTCTGTGCCTGGGAAGCAGAAGTGTTCACATTGCTTCGCAGAATCGCTTTTGTGCAGAAAACACTAACACTTGTTCAGAACGAAAGAAAGCACAGAGCCCCAGATTCTATGTTGTCCTGGAGAGCTTGCAGAGCACTGGGGAAAGGCAGGCAGAGAATTCCCTGCTAGCACCTTCTCTGTGCCTGGGAAGCAGAAGTGTTCACATTGCTTCGCAGAATCGCTTTTGTGCAGAAAACAGTAACACTTGTTCAGAAGGAAAGAAAGCACAGAGCCCCAGATTCTATGTTGTCCTGGAGAGCTTGCAGAGCACTGTGGAAAAGCAGGCAGAGAATTCCCTGCTAGCACCTTCTCTGTGCCTGGGAAGCAGAAGTGTTCACATTGCTTCGCAGAATCGCTTTTGTGCAGAAAACACTAACACTTGTTCAGAACGAAAGAAAGCACAGAGCCCCAGATTTTATGTTGTCCTGGAGAGCTTGCAGAGCACTGGGGAAAGGCAGGCAGAGAATTCCCTGCTAGCACCTTCTCTGTGCCTGGGAAGCAGAAGTGTTCACATTGCTTCGCAGAATCGCTTTTGTGCAGAAAACACTAACACTTGTTCAGAACGAAAGAAAGCACAGAGCCCCAGATTCTATGTTGTCCTGGAGAGCCTGCAGAGCACTGGGGAAAGACATGCAGAGAATTCCCTGCTAACACCTTCTCTGTGCCTGGGAAGCAGAAGTGTTCACATTGCTTCGCAGAATCGCTTTTGTGCAGAAAACAGTAACACTTGTTCAGAACGAAAGAAAGCACAGAGCCCCAGATTCTATGTTGTCCTGGAGAGCTTGCAGAGCACTGGAGAAAGGCAGGCAGAGAATTCCCTGCTAGCACCTTCTCTGTGCCTGGGAAGCAGAAGTGTTCATATTGCTTCTCAGAATCGCTTTTGTGCAGAAAACAGTAACACTTGTTCAGAACGAAAGAAAGCACAGAGCCCCAGATTCTATGTTGTCCTGGAGAGCTTGCAGAGCACTGGGGAAAGGCAGGCAGAGAATTCCCTGCTAGCACCTTCTCTGTGCCTGTTCACATTGCTTCGCAGAATCGCTTTTGTGCAGAAAACAGTAACACTTGTTCAGAAGGAAAGAAAGCACAGAGCCCCAAATTTGATGTTGTCCTGGAGAGCTTGCAGAGCACTGGGGAAAGGCAGGCAGAGAATTCCCTGCTAGCACCTTCTCTGTGCCTGGGAAGCAGAAGTGTTCACATTGCTTCGCAGAATCGCTTTTGTGCAGAAAACAGTAACACTTGTTCAGAACGAAAGAAAGCACAGAGCCCCAGATTCTATGTTGTCCTGGAGAGCTTGCAGAGCACTGGGGAAAGGCAGGCAGAGAATTCCCTGCTAGCACCTTCTCTGTGCCTGGGAAGCAGAAGTGTTCACATTGCTTCGCAGAATCGCTTTTGTGCAGAAAACACTAACACTTGTTCAGAACGAAAGAAAGCACAGAGCCCCAGATTCTATGTTGTCCTGGAGAGCTTGCAGAGCACTGGGGAAAGGCAGGCAGAGAATTCCCTGCTAGCACCTTCTCTGTGCCTGGGAAGCAGAAGTGTTCACATTGCTTCGCAGAATCGCTTTTGTGCAGAAAACAGTAACACTTGTTCAGAACGAAAGAAAGCACAGAGCCCCAGATTCTATGTTGTCCTGGAGAGCTTGCAGAGCACTGTGGAAAAGCAGGCAGAGAATTCCCTGCTAGCACCTTCTCTGTGCCTGGGAAGCAGAAGTGTTCACATTGCTTCGCAGAATCGCTTTTGTGCAGAAAACACTAACACTTGTTCAGAAGGAAAGAAAGCACAGAGCCCCAGATTCTATGTTGTCCTGGAGAGCTTGCAGAGCACTGGGGAAAGGCAGGCAGAGAATTCCCTGCTAGCACCTTCTCTGTGCCTGGGAAGCAGAAGTGTTCACATTGCTTCGCAGAATCGCTTTTGTGCAGAAAACAGTAACACTTGTTCAGAACGAAAGAAAGCACAGAGCCCCAGATTCTATGTTGTCCTGGAGAGCTTGCAGAGCACTGGAGAAAGGCAGGCAGAGAATTCCCTGCTAGCACCTTCTCTGTGCCTGGGAAGCAGACGTGTTCATATTGCTTCTCAGAATCGCTTTTGTGCAGAAAACAGTAACACTTGTTCAGAACGAAAGAAAGCACAGAGCCCCAGATTCTATGTTGTCCTGGAGAGCTTGCAGAGCACTGTGGAAAAGCAGGCAGAGAATTCCCTGCTAGCACCTTCTCTGTGCCTGGGAAGCAGAAGTGTTCACATTGCTTCGCAGAATCGCTTTTGTGCAGAAAACACTAACACTTGTTCAGAACGAAAGAAAGCACAGAGCCCCAGATTTTATGTTGTCCTGCATAGCTTGCAGAGCACTGGGGAAAGGCAGGCAGAGAATTCCCTGCTAGCACCTTCTCTGTGCCTGGGAAGCAGAAGTGTTCACATTGCTTCGCAGAATCGCTTTTGTGCAGAAAACACTAACACTTGTTCAGAACGAAAGAAAGCACAGAGCCCCAGATTCTATGTTGTCCTGGAGAGCCTGCAGAGCACTGGGGAAAGGCATGCAGAGAATTCCCTGCTAACACCTTCTCTGTGCCTGGGAAGCAGAAGTGTTCACATTGCTTCGCAGAATCGCTTTTGTGCAGAAAACAGTAACACTTGTTCAGAACGAAAGAAAGCACAGAGCCCCAAATTTGATGTTGTCCTGGAGAGCTTGCAGAGCACTGGAGAAAGGCAGGCAGAGAATTCCCTGCAAGCACCTTCTCTGTGCCTGGGAAGCAGAAGTGTTCATATTGCTTCTCAGAATCGCTTTTGTGCAGAAAACAGTAACACTTGTTCAGAACGAAAGAAAGCACAGAGCCCCAGATTCTATGTTGTCCTGGAGAGCTTGCAGAGCACTGGGGAAAGGCAGGCAGAGAATTCCCTGCTAGCACCTTCTCTGTGCCTGTTCACATTGCTTCGCAGAATCGCTTTTGTGCAGAAAACAGTAACACTTGTTCAGAACGAAAGAAAGCACAGAGCCCCAGATTCTATGTTGTCCTGGAGAGCTTGCAGAGCACTGGGGAAAGGCAGGCAGAGAATTCCCTGATAGCACCTTCTCTGTGCCTGGGAAGCAGAAGTGTTCACATTGCTTCGCAATAATCGCTTTTGTGCAGAAAACAGTAACGCTTGTTCAGAAGGAAAGAAAGCACAGAGCCCCAGATTTTATGTTGTCCTGCATAGCTTGCAGAGCACTGGGGAAAGGCAGGCAGAGAATTCCCTGCTAGCACCTTCTCTGTGCCTGGGAAGCAGAAGTGTTCACATTGCTTCGCAGAATCGCTTTTGTGCAGAAAACACTAACACTTGTTCAGAACGAAAGAAAGCACAGAGCCCCAGATTCTATGTTGTCCTGGAGAGCTTGCAGAGCACTGGGGAAAGGCAGGCAGAGAATTCCCTGCTAGCACCTTCTCTGTGCCTGGGAAGCAGAAGTGTTCACATTGCTTCGCAGAATCGCTTTTGTGCAGAAAACAGTAACACTTGTTCAGAACGAAAGAAAGCACAGAGCCCCAGATTCTATGTTGTCCTGGAGAGCTTGCAGAGCACTGGAGAAAGGCAGGCAGAGAATTCCCTGCTAGCACCTTCTCTGTGCCTAGGAAGCAGAAGTGTTCATATTGCTTCTCAGAATAGCTTTTGTGCAGAAAACAGTAACACTTGTTCAGAACGAAAGAAAGCACAGAGCCCCAGATTCTATGTTGTCCTGGAGAGCTTGCAGAGCACTGTGGAAAAGCAGGCAGAGAATTCCCTGCTAGCACCTTCTCTGTGCCTGGGAAGCAGAAGTGTTCACATTGCTTCGCAGAATCGCTTTTGTGCAGAAAACACTAACACTTGTTCAGAAGGAAAGAAAGCACAGAGCCCCAGATTCTATGTTGTCCTGGAGAGCTTGCAGAGCACTGGGGAAAGGCAGGCAGAGAATTCCCTGCTAGCACCTTCTCTGTGCCTGGGAAGCAGAAGTGTTCACATTGCTTCGCAGAATCGCTTTTGTGCAGAAAACAGTAACACTTGTTCAGAAGGAAAGAAAGCACAGAGCCCCAGATTCTATGTTGTCCTGGAGAGCTTGCAGAGCACTGGAGAAAGGCAGGCAGAGAATTCCCTGCTAGCACCTTCTCTGTGCCTGGGAAGCAGACGTGTTCATATTGCTTCTCAGAATCGCTTTTGTGCAGAAAACAGTAACACTTGTTCAGAACGAAAGAAAGCACAGAGCCCCAGATTCTATGTTGTCCTGGAGAGCTTGCAGAGCACTGTGGAAAAGCAGGCAGAGAATTCCCTGCTAGCACCTTCTCTGTGCCTGGGAAGCAGAAGTGTTCACATTGCTTCGCAGAATCGCTTTTGTGCAGAAAACACTAACACTTGTTCAGAACGAAAGAAAGCACAGAGCCCCAGATTTTATGTTGTCCTGCATAGCTTGCAGAGCACTGGGGAAAGGCAGGCAGAGAATTCCCTGCTAGCACCTTCTCTGTGCCTGGGAAGCAGAAGTGTTCACATTGCTTCGCAGAATCGCTTTTGTGCAGAAAACACTAACACTTGTTCAGAACGAAAGAAAGCACAGAGCCCCAGATTCTATGTTGTCCTGGAGAGCCTGCAGAGCACTGGGGAAAGGCATGCAGAGAATTCCCTGCTAACACCTTCTCTGTGCCTGGGAAGCAGAAGTGTTCACATTGCTTCGCAGAATCGCTTTTGTGCAGAAAACAGTAACACTTGTTCAGAAGGAAAGAAAGCACAGAGCCCCAGATTCTATGTTGTCCTGGAGAGCTTGCAGAGCACTGGAGAAAGGCAGGCAGAGAATTCCCTGCAAGCACCTTCTCTGTGCCTGGGAAGCAGAAGTGTTCATATTGCTTCTCAGAATCGCTTTTGTGCAGAAAACAGTAACACTTGTTCAGAACGAAAGAAAGCACAGAGCCCCAGATTCTATGTTGTCCTGGAGAGCTTGCAGAGCACTGTGGAAAGGCAGGCAGAGAATTCCCTGCTAGCACCTTCTCTGTGCCTGGGAAGCAGAAGTGTTCACATTGCTTCGCAGAATCGCTTTTGTGCAGAAAACACTAACACTTGTTCAGAACAAAAGAAAGCACAGAGCCCCAGATTCTATGTTGTCCTGGAGAGCTTGCAGAGCACTGGGGAAAGGCAGGCAGAGAATTCCCTGCTAGCACCTTCTCTGTGCCTGGGAAGCAGAAGTGTTCACATTGCTTCGCAGAATCGCTTTTGTGCAGAAAACAGTAACACTTGTTCAGAAGGAAAGAAAGCACAGAGCCCCAGGTTTGCTGTTGTCCTGGAGAGCTTGCAGAGCACTGGGGAAAGGCAGGCAGAGAATTCCCTGCTAGCACCTTCTCTGTGCCTGGGAAGCAGAAGTGTTCACATTGCTTCGCAGAATCGCTTTTGTGCAGAAAACACTAACACTCGTGCAGAACGAAAGAAAGCACAGAGCCCCAGATTTGCTGTTGTCCTGGAGAGCTTGCAGAGCACTGGGGAAAGGCAGGCAGAGAATTCCCTGCTAGCACCTTCTCTGTGCCTGGGAAGCAGAAGTGTTCATATTGCTTCTCAGAATCGCTTTTGTGCAGAAAACAGTAACACTTGTTCAGAACGAAAGAAAGCACAGAGCCCCAGATTCTATGTTGTCCTGGAGAGCTTGCAGAGCACTGGGGAAAGGCAGGCAGAGAATTCCCTGCTAGCACCTTCTCTGTGCCTGGGAAGCAGAAGTGTTCACATTGCTTCGCAGAATCGCTTTTGTGCAGAAAACAGTAACACTTGTTCAGAAGGAAAGAAAGCACAGAGCCCCAGATTCTATGTTGTCCTGGAGAGCTTGCAGAGCACTGGGGAAAGGCAGGCAGAGAATTCCCTGCAAGCACCTTCTCTGTGCCTGGGAAGCAGAAGTGTTCATATTGCTTCTCAGAATCGCTTTTGTGCAGAAAACAGTAACACTTGTTCAGAACGAAAGAAAGCACAGAGCCCCAGATTCTATGTTGTCCTGGAGAGCTTGCAGAGCACTGTGGAAAGGCAGGCAGAGAATTCCCTGCTAGCACCTTCTCTGTGCCTGGGAAGCAGAAGTGTTCACATTGCTTCGCAGAATCGCTTTTGTGCAGAAAACACTAACACTTGTTCAGAACAAAAGAAAGCACAGAGCCCCAGATTCTATGTTGTCCTGGAGAGCTTGCAGAGCACTGGGGAAAGGCAGGCAGAGAATTCCCTGCTAGCACCTTCTCTGTGCCTGGGAAGCAGAAGTGTTCACATTGCTTCGCAGAATCGCTTTTGTGCAGAAAACAGTAACACTTGTTCAGAAGGAAAGAAAGCACAGAGCCCCAGGTTTGCTGTTGTCCTGGAGAGCTTGCAGAGCACTGGGGAAAGGCAGGCAGAGAATTCCCTGCTAGCACCTTCTCTGTGCCTGGGAAGCAGAAGTGTTCACATTGCTTCGCAGAATCGCTTTTGTGCAGAAAACACTAACACTCGTGCAGAACGAAAGAAAGCACAGAGCCCCAGATTTGCTGTTGTCCTGGAGAGCTTGCAGAGCACTGGGGAAAGGCAGGCAGAGAATTCCCTGCTAGCACCTTCTCTGTGCCTGGGAAGCAGAAGTGTTCATATTGCTTCTCAGAATCGCTTTTGTGCAGAAAACAGTAACACTTGTTCAGAACGAAAGAAAGCACAGAGCCCCAGATTCTATGTTGTCCTGGAGAGCTTGCAGAGCACTGGGGAAAGGCAGGCAGAGAATTCCCTGCTAGCACCTTCTCTGTGCCTGGGAAGCAGAAGTGTTCACATTGCTTCGCAGAATCGCTTTTGTGCAGAAAACAGTAACACTTGTTCAGAACGAAAGAAAGCACAGAGCCCCAGATTCTATGTTGTCCTGGAGAGCTTGCAGAGCACTGGGGAAAGGCAGGCAGAGAATTCCCTGCTAGCACCTTCTCTGTGCCTGGGAAGCAGAAGTGTTCACATTGCTTCGCAGAATCGCTTTTGTGCAGAAAACACTAACACTTGTTCAGAACGAAAGAAAGCACAGAGCCCCAGATTCTATGTTGTCCTGGAGAGCTTGCAGAGCACTGGGGAAAGGCAGGCAGAGAATTCCCTGCTAGCACCTTCTCTGTGCCTGGGAAGCAGAAGTGTTCACATTGCTTCGCAGAATCGCTTTTGTGCAGAAAACAGTAACACTTGTTCAGAACGAAAGAAAGCACAGAGCCCCAGATTCTATGTTGTCCTGGAGAGCTTGCAGAGCACTGGAGAAAGGCAGGCAGAGAATTCCCTGCTAGCACCTTCTCTGTGCCTAGGAAGCAGAAGTGTTCATATTGCTTCTCAGAATAGCTTTTGTGCAGAAAACAGTAACACTTGTTCAGAACGAAAGAAAGCACAGAGCCCCAGATTCTATGTTGTCCTGGAGAGCTTGCAGAGCACTGGGGAAAGGCAGGCAGAGAATTCCCTGCTAGCACCTTCTCTGTGCCTGGGAAGCAGAAGTGTTCACATTGCTTCGCAGAATCGCTTTTGTGCAGAAAACAGTAACACTTGTTCAGAAGGAAAGAAAGCACAGAGCCCCAGATTCTATGTTGTCCTGGAGAGCTTGCAGAGCACTGGGGAAAGGCAGGCAGAGAATTCCCTGCTAGCACCTTCTCTGTGCCTGGGAAGCAGAAGTGTTCACATTGCTTCGCAGAATCGCTTTTGTGCAGAAAACAGTAACACTTGTTCAGAACGAAAGAAAGCACAGAGCCCCAGATTCTATGTTGTCCTGGAGAGCTTGCAGAGCACTGGAGAAAGGCAGGCAGAGAATTCCCTGCTAGCACCTTCTCTGTGCCTGGGAAGCAGACGTGTTCATATTGCTTCTCAGAATCGCTTTTGTGCAGAAAACAGTAACACTTGTTCAGAACGAAAGAAAGCACAGAGCCCCAGATTCTATGTTGTCCTGGAGAGCTTGCAGAGCACTGTGGAAAAGCAGGCAGAGAATTCCCTGCTAGCACCTTCTCTGTGCCTGGGAAGCAGAAGTGTTCACATTGCTTCGCAGAATCGCTTTTGTGCAGAAAACACTAACACTTGTTCAGAACGAAAGAAAGCACAGAGCCCCAGATTTTATGTTGTCCTGCATAGCTTGCAGAGCACTGGGGAAAGGCAGGCAGAGAATTCCCTGCTAGCACCTTCTCTGTGCCTGGGAAGCAGAAGTGTTCACATTGCTTCGCAGAATCGCTTTTGTGCAGAAAACACTAACACTTGTTCAGAACGAAAGAAAGCACAGAGCCCCAGATTCTATGTTGTCCTGGAGAGCCTGCAGAGCACTGGGGAAAGGCATGCAGAGAATTCCCTGCTAACACCTTCTCTGTGCCTGGGAAGCAGAAGTGTTCACATTGCTTCGCAGAATCGCTTTTGTGCAGAAAACAGTAACACTTGTTCAGAACGAAAGAAAGCACAGAGCCCCAGATTCTATGTTGTCCTGGAGAGCTTGCAGAGCACTGGAGAAAGGCAGGCAGAGAATTCCCTGCAAGCACCTTCTCTGTGCCTGGGAAGCAGAAGTGTTCATATTGCTTCTCAGAATCGCTTTTGTGCAGAAAACAGTAACACTTGTTCAGAACGAAAGAAAGCACAGAGCCCCAGATTCTATGTTGTCCTGGAGAGCTTGCAGAGCACTGTGGAAAGGCAGGCAGAGAATTCCCTGCTAGCACCTTCTCTGTGCCTGGGAAGCAGAAGTGTTCACATTGCTTCGCAGAATCGCTTTTGTGCAGAAAACACTAACACTTGTTCAGAACAAAAGAAAGCACAGAGCCCCAGATTCTATGTTGTCCTGGAGAGCTTGCAGAGCACTGGGGAAAGGCAGGCAGAGAATTCCCTGCTAGCACCTTCTCTGTGCCTGGGAAGCAGAAGTGTTCACATTGCTTCGCAGAATCGCTTTTGTGCAGAAAACAGTAACACTTGTTCAGAAGGAAAGAAAGCACAGAGCCCCAGGTTTGCTGTTGTCCTGGAGAGCTTGCAGAGCACTGGGGAAAGGCAGGCAGAGAATTCCCTGCTAGCACCTTCTCTGTGCCTGGGAAGCAGAAGTGTTCACATTGCTTCGCAGAATCGCTTTTGTGCAGAAAACAGTAACACTTGTTCAGAAGGAAAGAAAGCACAGAGCCCCAGATTTTATGTTGTCCTGGAGAGCTTGCAGAGCACTGGGGAAAGGCAGGCAGAGAATTCCCTGCTAGCACCTTCTCTGTGCCTGGGAAGCAGAAGTGTTCACATTGCTTCGCAGAATCGCTTTTGTGCAGAAAACAGTAACACTTGTTCAGAACGAAAGAAAGCACAGAGCCCCAGATTCTATGTTGTCCTGGAGAGCTTGCAGAGCACTGGGGAAAGGCAGGCAGAAAATTCCCTGCTAGCACCTTCTCTGTGCCTGGGAAGCAGAAGTGTTCACATTGCCTCACAGAAGCGCTTTTGTGCAGAAAACACTAACACTCGTTCAGAACGAAAGAAAGCACAGAGCCCCAGATTTGCTGTTGTCCTGGAGAGCTTGCAGAGCACTGGGGAAAGGCAGGCAGAGAATTCCCTGCTAGCACCTTCTCTGTGCCTGGGAAGCAGAAGTGTTCACATTGCTTCGCAGAATCGCTTTTGTGCAGAAAACAGTAACACTTGTTCAGAAGGAAAGAAAGCACAGAGCCCCAGATTTTATGTTGCCCTGGAGAGCTTGCAGAGCACTGGGGAAAGGCAGGCAGAGAATTCCCTGCTAGCACCTTCTCTGTGCCTGGGAGGCAGAAGTGTTCACATTGCTTCGCAGAATCGCTTTTGTGCAGAAAACACTAACACTTGTTCAGAATGAAAGAAAGCACAGAGCCCCAGATTCGATGTTGTCCTGGAGAGCTTGCAGAGCACTGGGGAAAGGCAGGCAGAGAATTCCCTGCTAGCACCTTCTCTGTGCCTGGGAAGCAGAAGTGTTCACATTGCCTCACAGAATCGCTTTTGTGCAGAAAACACTAACACTTGTTCAGAACGAAAGAAAGCACAGAGCCCCAGATTCTATGTTGTCCTGGAGAGCTTGCAGAGCACTGGGGAAAGGCAGGCAGAGAATTCCCTGCTAGCACCTTCTCTGTGCCTGGGAAGCAGAAGTGTTCACATTGCTTCGCAGAATCGCTTTTGTGCAGAAAACACTAACACTCGTTCAGAATGAAAGAAAGCACAGAGCCCCAGATTTGCTGTTGTCCTGGAGAGCTTGCAGAGCACTGGGGAAAGGCAGGCAGAGAATTCCCTGATAGCACCTTCTCTGTGCCTGGGAAGCAGAGTGTTCTCATTGCTTCGCAGAATCGTTTTTGTGCAGAAAACAGCAACACTTGTTCAGAAGGAAAGAAAGCACAGAGCCCCAGATTTTATGTTGTCCTGGAGAGCTTGCAGAGCACTGGTGAAAGGCAGGCAGAGAATTCCCTGCTAGCACCTTCTCTGTGCCTGGGAAGCAGAAGTGTTCACATTGCTTCGCAGAATCGCTTTTGTGCAGAAAACAGTAACACTTGTTCAGAACGAAAGAAAGCACAGAGCCCCAAATTTGATGTTGTCCTGGAGAGCTTGCAGAGCACTGGGGAAAGGCAGGCAGAGAATTCCCTGCTAGCACCTTCTCTGTGCCTGGGAAGCAGAAGTGTTCACATTGCTTCGCAGAATCGCTTTTGTGCAGAAAACAGTAACACTTGTTCAGAACGAAAGAAAGCACAGAGCCCCAGATTCTATGTTGTCCTGGAGAGCTTGCAGAGCACTGGGGAAAGGCAGGCAGAGAATTCCCTGCTAGCACCTTCTCTGTGCCTGGGAAGCAGAAGTGTTCACATTGCTTCGCAGAATCGCTTTTGTGCAGAAAACAGTAACACTTGTTCAGAAGGAAAGAAAGCACAGAGCCCCAGATTTTATGTTGTCCTGGAGAGCTTGCAGAGCACTGGGGAAAGGCAGGCAGAGAATTCCCTGCTAGCACCTTCTCTGTGCCTGGGAAGCAGAAGTGTTCACATTGCTTCGCAGAATCGCTTTTGTGCAGAAAACAGTAACACTTGTTCAGAATGAAAGAAAGCACAGAGCCCCAGGTTTGCTGTTGTCCTGGAGAGCTTGCAGAGCACTGGGGAAAGGCAGGCAGAGAATTCCCTGCTAGCACCTTCTCTGTGCCTGGGAAGCAGAGTGTTCACATTGCTTCGCAGAATCGCTTTTATGCAGAAAACAGTAACACTTGTTCAGAAGGAAAGAAAGCACAGAGCCCCAGGTTTGCTGTTGTCCTGGAGAGCTTGCAGAGCACTGGGGAAAGGCAGGCAGAGAATTCCCTGCTAGCACCTTCTCTGTGCCTGGGAAGCAGAAGTGTTCACATTGCTTCGCAGAATCGCTTTTGTGCAGAAAACACTAACACTCGTGCAGAACGAAAGAAAGCACAGAGCCCCAGATTTGCTGTTGTCCTGGAGAGCTTGCAGAGCACTGGGGAAAGGCAGGCAGAGAATTCCCTGCTAGCACCTTCTCTGTGCCTGGGAAGCAGAAGTGTTCACATTGCTTCGCAGAATCGCTTTTGTGCAGAAAACAGTAACACTTGTTCAGAAGGAAAGAAAGCACAGAGCCCCAGATTTTATGTTGTCCTGGAGAGCTTGCAGAGCACTGGGGAAAGGCAGGCAGAGAATTCCCTGCTAGCACCTTCTCTGTGCCTGGGAAGCAGAGTGTTCACATTGCTTCGCAGAATCGCTTTTGTGCAGAAAACAGTAACACTTGTTCAGAACGAAAGAAAGCACAGAGCCCCAGATTCTATGTTGTCCTGGAGAGCTTGCAGAGCACTGGGGAAAGGCAGGCAGAGAATTCCCTGCTAGCACCTTCTCTGTGCCTGGGAAGCAGAAGTGTTCACATTGCTTCGCAGAATCGCTTTTGTGCAGAAAACAGTAACACTTGTTCAGAAGGAAAGAAAGCACAGAGCCCCAGATTTTATGTTGTCCTGGAGAGCTTGCAGAGCACTGGGGAAAGGCAGGCAGAGAATTCCCTGCTAGCACCTTCTCTGTGCCTGGGAAGCAGAAGTGTTCACATTGCTTCGCAGAATCGCTTTTGTGCAGAAAACAGTAACACTTGTTCAGAACGAAAGAAAGCACAGAGCCCCAGATTCTATGTTGTCCTGGAGAGCTTGCAGAGCACTGGGGAAAGGCAGGCAGAGAATTCCCTGCTAGCACCTTCTCTGTGCCTGGGAAGCAGAAGTGTTCACATTGCTTCGCAGAATCGCTTTTGTGCAGAAAACAGTAACACTTGTTCAGAATGAAAGAAAGCACAGAGCCCCAGATTTTATGTTGTCCTGGAGAGTTTGCAGAGCACTGGGGAAAGGCAGGCAGAGAATTCCCTGCTAGCACCTTCTCTGTGCCTGGGAAGCAGAGTGTTCACATTGCTTCGCAGAATCGCTTTTGTGCAGAAAACAGTAACACTTGTTCAGAACGAAAGAAAGCACACAGCCCCAGATTTGCTGTTGTCCTGGAGTGCTTGCAGAGCACTGGGGAAAGGCAGGCAGAGAATTCCCTGCAAGCACCTTCTCTGTGCCTGGGAAGCAGAAGTGTTCACATTGCTTCGCAGAATCGCTTTTGTGCAGAAAACAGTAACACTTGTTCAGAACGAAAGAAAGCACAGAGCCCCAGATTCTATGTTGTCCTGGAGAGCTTGCAGAGCACTGGGGAAAGGCAGGCAGAGAATTCCCTGCTAGCACCTTCTCTGTGCCTGGGAAGCAGAAGTGTTCACATTGCCTCACAGAAGCGCTTTTGTGCAGAAAACACTAACATTCGTTCAGAACGAAAGAAAGCACAGAGCCCCAGATTTGCTGTTGTCCTGGAGAGCTTGCAGAGCACTGGGGAAAGGCAGGCAGAGAATTCCCTGCTAGCACCTTCTCTGTGCCTGGGAAGCAGAAGTGTTCACATTGCTTCGCAGAATCGCTTTTGTGCAGAAAACAGTAACACTTGTTCAGAAGGAAAGAAAGCACAGAGCCCCAGATTTTATGTTGCCCTGGAGAGCTTGCAGAGCACTGGGGAAAGGCAGGCAGAGAATTCCCTGCTAGCACCTTCTCTGTGCCTGGGAGGCAGAAGTGTTCACATTGCTTCGCAGAATCGCTTTTGTGCAGAAAACAGTAACACTTGTTCAGAAGGAAAGAAAGCACAGAGCCCCAGATTCTATGTTGTCCTGGAGAGCTTGCAGAGCACTGGGGAAAGGCAGGCAGAGAATTCCCTGCTAGCACCTTCTCTGTGCCTGGGAAGCAGAAGTGTTCACATTGCCTCACAGAATCGCTTTTGTGCAGAAAACACTAACACTTGTTCAGAACGAAAGAAAGCACAGAGCCCCAGATTCTATGTTGTCCTGGAGAGCTTGCAGAGCACTGGGGAAAGGCAGGCAGAGAATTCCCTGCTAGCACCTTCTCTGTGCCTGGGAAGCAGAAGTGTTCACATTGCTTCGCAGAATCGCTTTTGTGCAGAAAACACTAACACTCGTTCAGAATGAAAGAAAGCACAGAGCCCCAGATTTGCTGTTGTCCTGGAGAGCTTGCAGAGCACTGGGGAAAGGCAGGCAGAGAATTCCCTGATAGCACCTTCTCTGTGCCTGGGAAGCAGAGTGTTCTCATTGCTTCGCAGAATCGTTTATGTGCAGAAAACAGCAACACTTGTTCAGAAGGAAAGAAAGCACAGAGCCCCAGATTTTATGTTGTCCTGGAGAGCTTGCAGAGCACTGGTGAAAGGCAGGCAGAGAATTCCCTGCTAGCACCTTCTCTGTGCCTGGGAAGCAGAAGTGTTCACATTGCTTCGCAGAATCGCTTTTGTGCAGAAAACAGTAACACTTGTTCAGAACGAAAGAAAGCACAGAGCCCCAGATTCTATGTTGTCCTGGAGAGCTTGCAGAGCACTGGGGAAAGGCAGTCAGAGAATTCCCTGCTAGCACCTTCTCTGTGCCTGGGAAGCAGAAGTGTTCACATTGCTTCGCAGAATCGCTTTTGTGCAGAAAACAGTAACACTTGTTCAGAACGAAAGAAAGCACAGAGCCCCAGATTCTATGTTGTCCTGGAGAGCTTGCAGAGCACTGGGGAAAGGCAGGCAGAGAATTCCCTGCTAGCACCTTCTCTGTGCCTGGGAAGCAGAAGTGTTCACATTGCTTCGCAGAATCGCTTTTGTGCAGAAAACACTAACACTTGTTCAGAACAAAAGAAAGCACAGAGCCCCAGATTCTATGTTGTCCTGGAGAGCTTGCAGAGCACTGGAGAAAGGCAGGCAGAGAATTCCCTGCTAGCACCTTCTCTGTGCCTGGGAAGCAGAAGTGTTCATATTGCTTCTCAGAATCGCTTTTGTGCAGAAAACAGTAACACTTGTTCAGAACGAAAGAAAGCACAGAGCCCCAGATTTTATGTTGTCCTGGAGAGCTTGCAGAGCACTGGGGAAAGGCAGGCAG
The DNA here is from genome assembly GCF_031877795.1 of Strix aluco. Taxonomy (NCBI): domain Eukaryota; kingdom Metazoa; phylum Chordata; class Aves; order Strigiformes; family Strigidae; genus Strix; species Strix aluco. The sequence continues at coordinate 2,491,214 of NW_027436510.1, read as the reverse complement.
AGAATTCCCTGCTAGCACCTTCTCTGTGCCTGGGAAGCAGAAGTGTTCACATTGCTTCGCAGAATCGCTTTTGTGCAGAAAACAGTAACACTTGTTCAGAATGAAAGAAAGCACAGAGCCCCAGGTTTGCTGTTGTCCTGGAGAGCTTGCAGAGCACTGGGGAAAGGCAGGCAGAGAATTCCCTGCTAGCACCTTCTCTGTGCCTGGGAAGCAGAGTGTTCACATTGCTTCGCAGAATCGCTTTTGTGCAGAAAACAGTAACACTTGTTCAGAACGAAAGAAAGCACAGAGCCCCAGATTCTATGTTGTCCTGGAGAGCTTGCAGAGCACTGGGGAAAGGCAGGCAGAGAATTCCCTGCTAGCACCTTCTCTGTGCCTGGGAAGCAGAAGTGTTCACATTGCTTCGCAGAATCGCTTTTGTGCAGAAAACAGTAACACTTGTTCAGAACGAAAGAAAGCACAGAGCCCCAGATTTTATGTTGTCCTGGAGAGCTTGCAGAGCACTGGGGAAAGGCAGGCAGAGAATTCCCTGCTAGCACCTTCTCTGTGCCTGGGAAGCAGAAGTGTTCACATTGCTTCGCAAGAATCGCTTTTGTGCAGAAAACAGTAACACTTGTTCAGAACGAAAGAAAGCACAGAGCCCCAGATTCTATGTTGTCCTGGAGAGCTTGCAGAGCACTGGGGAAAGGCAGGCAGAGAATTCCCTGCTAGCACCTTCTCTGTGCCTGGGAAGCAGAAGTGTTCACATTGCTTCGCAGAATCGCTTTTGTGCAGAAAACAGTAACACTTGTTCAGAACGAAAGAAAGCACAGAGCCCCAGATTCTATGTTGTCCTGGAGAGCTTGCAGAGCACTGGGGAAAGGCAGGCAGAGAATTCCCTGCTAGCACCTTCTCTGTGCCTGGGAAGCAGAAGTGTTCACATTGCTTCGCAGAATCGCTTTTGTGCAGAAAACACTAACACTTGTTCAGAAGGAAAGAAAGCACAGAGCCCCAGATTTTATGTTGTCCTGGAGAGCTTGCAGAGCACTGGGGAAAGGCAGGCAGAGAATTCCCTGCTAGCACCTTCTCTGTGCCTGGGAAGCAGAAGTGTTCACATTGCTTCGCAGAATCGCTTTTGTGCAGAAAACAGTAACACTTGTTCAGAACGAAAGAAAGCACAGAGCCCCAGATTCTATGTTGTCCTGGAGAGCTTGCAGAGCACTGGGGAAAGGCAGGCAGAAAATTCCCTGCTAGCACCTTCTCTGTGCCTGGGAAGCAGAAGTGTTCACATTGCCTCACAGAAGCGCTTTTGTGCAGAAAACACTAACACTCGTTCAGAACGAAAGAAAGCACAGAGCCCCAGATTTGCTGTTGTCCTGGAGAGCTTGCAGAGCACTGGGGAAAGGCAGGCAGAGAATTCCCTGCTAGCACCTTCTCTGTGCCTGGGAAGCAGAAGTGTTCACATTGCTTCGCAGAATCGCTTTTGTGCAGAAAACAGTAACACTTGTTCAGAAGGAAAGAAAGCACAGAGCCCCAGATTTTATGTTGCCCTGGAGAGCTTGCAGAGCACTGGGGAAAGGCAGGCAGAGAATTCCCTGCTAGCACCTTCTCTGTGCCTGGGAGGCAGAAGTGTTCACATTGCTTCGCAGAATCGCTTTTGTGCAGAAAACACTAACACTTGTTCAGAATGAAAGAAAGCACAGAGCCCCAGATTCGATGTTGTCCTGGAGAGCTTGCAGAGCACTGGGGAAAGGCAGGCAGAGAATTCCCTGCTAGCACCTTCTCTGTGCCTGGGAAGCAGAAGTGTTCACATTGCCTCACAGAATCGCTTTTGTGCAGAAAACACTAACACTTGTTCAGAACGAAAGAAAGCACAGAGCCCCAGATTCTATGTTGTCCTGGAGAGCTTGCAGAGCACTGGGGAAAGGCAGGCAGAGAATTCCCTGCTAGCACCTTCTCTGTGCCTGGGAAGCAGAAGTGTTCACATTGCTTCGCAGAATCGCTTTTGTGCAGAAAACACTAACACTCGTTCAGAATGAAAGAAAGCACAGAGCCCCAGATTTGCTGTTGTCCTGGAGAGCTTGCAGAGCACTGGGGAAAGGCAGGCAGAGAATTCCCTGATAGCACCTTCTCTGTGCCTGGGAAGCAGAGTGTTCTCATTGCTTCGCAGAATCGTTTTTGTGCAGAAAACAGCAACACTTGTTCAGAAGGAAAGAAAGCACAGAGCCCCAGATTTTATGTTGTCCTGGAGAGCTTGCAGAGCACTGGGGAAAGGCAGGCAGAGAATTCCCTGCTAGCACCTTCTCTGTGCCTGGGAAGCAGAAGTGTTCACATTGCTTCGCAGAATCGCTTTTGTGCAGAAAACAGTAACACTTGTTCAGAACGAAAGAAAGCACAGAGCCCCAGATTCTATGTTGTCCTGGAGAGCTTGCAGAGCACTGGGGAAAGGCAGGCAGAGAATTCCCTGCTAGCACCTTCTCTGTGCCTGGGAAGCAGAAGTGTTCACATTGCTTCGCAGAATCGCTTTTGTGCAGAAAACACTAACACTTGTTCAGAACAAAAGAAAGCACAGAGCCCCAGATTCTATGTTGTCCTGGAGAGCTTGCAGAGCACTGGAGAAAGGCAGGCAGAGAATTCCCTGCTAGCACCTTCTCTGTGCCTGGGAAGCAGAAGTGTTCATATTGCTTCTCAGAATCGCTTTTGTGCAGAAAACAGTAACACTTGTTCAGAACGAAAGAAAGCACAGAGCCCCAGATTTTATGTTGTCCTGGAGAGCTTGCAGAGCACTGGGGAAAGGCAGGCAGAGAATTCCCTGCTAGCACCTTCTCTGTGCCTGGGAAGCAGAAGTGTTCACATTGCTTCGCAGAATCGCTTTTGTGCAGAAAACAGTAACACTTGTTCAGAATGAAAGAAAGCACAGAGCCCCAGGTTTGCTGTTGTCCTGGAGAGCTTGCAGAGCACTGGGGAAAGGCAGGCAGAGAATTCCCTGCTAGCACCTTCTCTGTGCCTGGGAAGCAGAGTGTTCACATTGCTTCGCAGAATCGCTTTTATGCAGAAAACAGTAACACTTGTTCAGAAGGAAAGAAAGCACAGAGCCCCAGGTTTGCTGTTGTCCTGGAGAGCTTGCAGAGCACTGGGGAAAGGCAGGCAGAGAATTCCCTGCTAGCACCTTCTCTGTGCCTGGGAAGCAGAAGTGTTCACATTGCTTCGCAGAATCGCTTTTGTGCAGAAAACACTAACACTCGTGCAGAACGAAAGAAAGCACAGAGCCCCAGATTTGCTGTTGTCCTGGAGAGCTTGCAGAGCACTGGGGAAAGGCAGGCAGAGAATTCCCTGCTAGCACCTTCTCTGTGCCTGGGAAGCAGAAGTGTTCACATTGCTTCGCAGAATCGCTTTTGTGCAGAAAACAGTAACACTTGTTCAGAAGGAAAGAAAGCACAGAGCCCCAGATTTTATGTTGTCCTGGAGAGCTTGCAGAGCACTGGGGAAAGGCAGGCAGAGAATTCCCTGCTAGCACCTTCTCTGTGCCTGGGAAGCAGAGTGTTCACATTGCTTCGCAGAATCGCTTTTGTGCAGAAAACAGTAACACTTGTTCAGAACGAAAGAAAGCACAGAGCCCCAGATTCTATGTTGTCCTGGAGAGCTTGCAGAGCACTGGGGAAAGGCAGGCAGAGAATTCCCTGCTAGCACCTTCTCTGTGCCTGGGAAGCAGAAGTGTTCACATTGCTTCGCAGAATCGCTTTTGTGCAGAAAACAGTAACACTTGTTCAGAAGGAAAGAAAGCACAGAGCCCCAGATTTTATGTTGTCCTGGAGAGCTTGCAGAGCACTGGGGAAAGGCAGGCAGAGAATTCCCTGCTAGCACCTTCTCTGTGCCTGGGAAGCAGAAGTGTTCACATTGCTTCGCAGAATCGCTTTTGTGCAGAAAACAGTAACACTTGTTCAGAACGAAAGAAAGCACAGAGCCCCAGATTCTATGTTGTCCTGGAGAGCTTGCAGAGCACTGGGGAAAGGCAGGCAGAGAATTCCCTGCTAGCACCTTCTCTGTGCCTGGGAAGCAGAAGTGTTCACATTGCTTCGCAGAATCGCTTTTGTGCAGAAAACAGTAACACTTGTTCAGAATGAAAGAAAGCACAGAGCCCCAGATTTTATGTTGTCCTGGAGAGTTTGCAGAGCACTGGGGAAAGGCAGGCAGAGAATTCCCTGCTAGCACCTTCTCTGTGCCTGGGAAGCAGAGTGTTCACATTGCTTCGCAGAATCGCTTTTGTGCAGAAAACAGTAACACTTGTTCAGAACGAAAGAAAGCACACAGCCCCAGATTTGCTGTTGTCCTGGAGTGCTTGCAGAGCACTGGGGAAAGGCAGGCAGAGAATTCCCTGCAAGCACCTTCTCTGTGCCTGGGAAGCAGAAGTGTTCACATTGCTTCGCAGAATCGCTTTTGTGCAGAAAACAGTAACACTTGTTCAGAACGAAAGAAAGCACAGAGCCCCAGATTCTATGTTGTCCTGGAGAGCTTGCAGAGCACTGGGGAAAGGCAGGCAGAGAATTCCCTGCTAGCACCTTCTCTGTGCCTGGGAAGCAGAAGTGTTCACATTGCCTCACAGAAGCGCTTTTGTGCAGAAAACACTAACATTCGTTCAGAACGAAAGAAAGCACAGAGCCCCAGATTTGCTGTTGTCCTGGAGAGCTTGCAGAGCACTGGGGAAAGGCAGGCAGAGAATTCCCTGCTAGCACCTTCTCTGTGCCTGGGAAGCAGAAGTGTTCACATTGCTTCGCAGAATCGCTTTTGTGCAGAAAACAGTAACACTTGTTCAGAAGGAAAGAAAGCACAGAGCCCCAGATTTTATGTTGCCCTGGAGAGCTTGCAGAGCACTGGGGAAAGGCAGGCAGAGAATTCCCTGCTAGCACCTTCTCTGTGCCTGGGAGGCAGAAGTGTTCACATTGCTTCGCAGAATCGCTTTTGTGCAGAAAACAGTAACACTTGTTCAGAAGGAAAGAAAGCACAGAGCCCCAGATTCTATGTTGTCCTGGAGAGCTTGCAGAGCACTGGGGAAAGGCAGGCAGAGAATTCCCTGCTAGCACCTTCTCTGTGCCTGGGAAGCAGAAGTGTTCACATTGCCTCACAGAATCGCTTTTGTGCAGAAAACACTAACACTTGTTCAGAACGAAAGAAAGCACAGAGCCCCAGATTCTATGTTGTCCTGGAGAGCTTGCAGAGCACTGGGGAAAGGCAGGCAGAGAATTCCCTGCTAGCACCTTCTCTGTGCCTGGGAAGCAGAAGTGTTCACATTGCTTCGCAGAATCGCTTTTGTGCAGAAAACACTAACACTCGTTCAGAATGAAAGAAAGCACAGAGCCCCAGATTTGCTGTTGTCCTGGAGAGCTTGCAGAGCACTGGGGAAAGGCAGGCAGAGAATTCCCTGATAGCACCTTCTCTGTGCCTGGGAAGCAGAGTGTTCTCATTGCTTCGCAGAATCGTTTATGTGCAGAAAACAGCAACACTTGTTCAGAAGGAAAGAAAGCACAGAGCCCCAGATTTTATGTTGTCCTGGAGAGCTTGCAGAGCACTGGTGAAAGGCAGGCAGAGAATTCCCTGCTAGCACCTTCTCTGTGCCTGGGAAGCAGAAGTGTTCACATTGCTTCGCAGAATCGCTTTTGTGCAGAAAACAGTAACACTTGTTCAGAACGAAAGAAAGCACAGAGCCCCAAATTTGATGTTGTCCTGGAGAGCTTGCAGAGCACTGGGGAAAGGCAGTCAGAGAATTCCCTGCTAGCACCTTCTCTGTGCCTGGGAAGCAGAAGTGTTCACATTGCTTCGCAGAATCGCTTTTGTGCAGAAAACAGTAACACTTGTTCAGAACGAAAGAAAGCACAGAGCCCCAGATTCTATGTTGTCCTGGAGAGCTTGCAGAGCACTGGGGAAAGGCAGGCAGAGAATTCCCTGCTAGCACCTTCTCTGTGCCTGGGAAGCAGAAGTGTTCACATTGCTTCGCAGAATCGCTTTTGTGCAGAAAACACTAACACTTGTTCAGAACAAAAGAAAGCACAGAGCCCCAGATTCTATGTTGTCCTGGAGAGCTTGCAGAGCACTGGAGAAAGGCAGGCAGAGAATTCCCTGCTAGCACCTTCTCTGTGCCTGGGAAGCAGAAGTGTTCATATTGCTTCTCAGAATCGCTTTTGTGCAGAAAACAGTAACACTTGTTCAGAACGAAAGAAAGCACAGAGCCCCAGATTTTATGTTGTCCTGGAGAGCTTGCAGAGCACTGGGGAAAGGCAGGCAGAGAATTCCCTGCTAGCACCTTCTCTGTGCCTGGGAAGCAGAAGTGTTCACATTGCTTCGCAGAATCGCTTTTGTGCAGAAAACAGTAACACTTGTTCAGAATGAAAGAAAGCACAGAGCCCCAGGTTTGCTGTTGTCCTGGAGAGCTTGCAGAGCACTGGGGAAAGGCAGGCAGAGAATTCCCTGCTAGCACCTTCTCTGTGCCTGGGAAGCAGAGTGTTCACATTGCTTCGCAGAATCGCTTTTGTGCAGAAAACAGTAACACTTGTTCAGAAGGAAAGAAAGCACAGAGCCCCAGATTCTATGTTGTCCTGGAGAGCTTGCAGAGCACTGGGGAAAGGCAGGCAGAGAATTCCCTGCTAGCACCTTCTCTGTGCCTGGGAAGCAGAAGTGTTCACATTGCTTCGCAGAATCGCTTTTGTGCAGAAAACAGTAACACTTGTTCAGAACGAAAGAAAGCACAGAGCCCCAGATTTTATGTTGTCCTGGAGAGCTTGCAGAGCACTGGGGAAAGGCAGGCAGAGAATTCCCTGCTAGCACCTTCTCTGTGCCTGGGAAGCAGAAGTGTTCACATTGCTTCGCAAGAATCGCTTTTGTGCAGAAAACAGTAACACTTGTTCAGAACGAAAGAAAGCACAGAGCCCCAGATTCTATGTTGTCCTGGAGAGCTTGCAGAGCACTGGGGAAAGGCAGGCAGAGAATTCCCTGCTAGCACCTTCTCTGTGCCTGGGAAGCAGAAGTGTTCACATTGCCTCACAGAAGCGCTTTTGTGCAGAAAACACTAACACTCGTTCAGAACGAAAGAAAGCACAGAGCCCCAGATTCTATGTTGTCCTGGAGAGCTTGCAGAGCACTGGGGAAAGGCAGGCAGAGAATTCCCTGCTAGCACCTTCTCTGTGCCTGGGAAGCAGAAGTGTTCACATTGCTTCGCAGAATCGCTTTTGTGCAGAAAACAGTAACACTTGTTCAGAAGGAAAGAAAGCACAGAGCCCCAGATTTTATGTTGCCCTGGAGAGCTTGCAGAGCACTGGGGAAAGGCAGGCAGAGAATTCCCTGCTAGCACCTTCTCTGTGCCTGGGAGGCAGAAGTGTTCACATTGCTTCGCAGAATCGCTTTTGTGCAGAAAACACTAACACTTGTTCAGAATGAAAGAAAGCACAGAGCCCCAGATTCGATGTTGTCCTGGAGAGCTTGCAGAGCACTGGGGAAAGGCAGGCAGAGAATTCCCTGCTAGCACCTTCTCTGTGCCTGGGAAGCAGAAGTGTTCACATTGCTTCGCAAAAATCGCTTTTGTGCAGAAAACACTAACACTTGTTCAGAAGGAAAGAAAGCACAGAGCCCCAGATTTGCTGTTGTCCTGGAGAGCTTGCAGAGCACTGGGGAAAGGCAGGCAGAGAATTCCCTGATAGCACCTTCTCTGTGCCTGGGAAGCAGAGTGTTCTCATTGCTTCGCAGAATCGTTTTTGGGCAGAAAACAGCAACACTTGTTCAGAAGGAAAGAAAGCACAGAGCCCCAGATTTTATGTTGTCCTGGAGAGCTTGCAGAGCACTGGGGAAAGGCAGGCAGAGAATTCCCTGCTAGCACCTTCTCTGTGCCTGGGAAGCAGAAGTGTTCACATTGCTTCGCAGAATCGCTTTTGTGCAGAAAACACTAACACTCGTTCAGAATGAAAGAAAGCACAGAGCCCCAGATTTGCTGTTGTCCTGGAGAGCTTGCAGAGCACTGGGGAAAGGCAGGCAGAGAATTCCCTGATAGCACCTTCTCTGTGCCTGGGAAGCAGAGTGTTCTCATTGCTTCGCAGAATCGTTTTTGTGCAGAAAACAGCAACATTTGTTCAGAACGAAAGAAAGCACAGAGCCCCAGATTTTATGTTGTCCTGGAGAGCTTGCAGAGCACTGGTGAAAGGCAGGCAGAGAATTCCCTGCTAGCACCTTCTCTGTGCCTGGGAAGCAGAAGTGTTCACATTGCTTCGCAGAATCGCTTTTGTGCAGAAAACAGTAACACTTGTTCAGAACGAAAGAAAGCACAGAGCCCCAAATTTGATGTTGTCCTGGAGAGCTTGCAGAGCACTGGGGAAAGGCAGGCAGAGAATTCCCTGCTAGCACCTTCTCTGTGCCTGGGAAGCAGAAGTGTTCACATTGCTTCGCAGAATCGCTTTTGTGCAGAAAACAGTAACACTTGTTCAGAACGAAAGAAAGCACAGAGCCCCAGATTCTATGTTGTCCTGGAGAGCTTGCAGAGCACTGGGGAAAGGCAGGCAGAGAATTCCCTGCTAACACCTTCTCTGTGCCTGGGAAGCAGAAGTGTTCACATTGCTTCGCAGAATCGCTTTTGTGCAGAAAACACTAACACTTGTTCAGAATGAAAGAAAGCACAGAGCCCCAGATTCGATGTTGTCCTGGAGAGCTTGCAGAGCACTGGGGAAAGGCAGGCAGAGAATTCCCTGCTAGCACCTTCTCTGTGCCTGGGAAGCAGAAGTGTTCACATTGCCTCACAGAATCGCTTTTGTGCAGAAAACACTAACACTTGTTCAGAACGAAAGAAAGCACAGAGCCCCAGATTCTATGTTGTCCTGGAGAGCTTGCAGAGCACTGGGGAAAGGCAGGCAGAGAATTCCCTGCTAGCACCTTCTCTGTGCCTGGGAAGCAGAAGTGTTCACATTGCTTCGCAGAATCGCTTTTGTGCAGAAAACACTAACACTCGTTCAGAATGAAAGAAAGCACAGAGCCCCAGATTCTATGTTGTCCTGGAGAGCTTGCAGAGCACTGGGGAAAGGCAGGCAGAGAATTCCCTGCTAGCACCTTCTCTGTGCCTGGGAAGCAGAGTGTTCTCATTGCTTCGCAGAATCGTTTTTGTGCAGAAAACAGCAACACTTGTTCAGAAGGAAAGAAAGCACAGAGCCCCAGATTTTATGTTGTCCTGGAGAGCTTGCAGAGCACTGGTGAAAGGCAGGCAGAGAATTCCCTGCTAGCACCTTCTCTGTGCCTGGGAAGCAGAAGTGTTCACATTGCTTCGCAGAATCGCTTTTGTGCAGAAAACACTAACACTCGTTCAGAATGAAAGAAAGCACAGAGCCCCAGATTCTATGTTGTCCTGGAGAGCTTGCAGAGCACTGGGGAAAGGCAGGCAGAGAATTCCCTGCTAGCACCTTCTCTGTGCCTGGGAAGCAGAGTGTTCTCATTGCTTCGCAGAATCGTTTTTGTGCAGAAAACAGCAACACTTGTTCAGAAGGAAAGAAAGCACAGAGCCCCAGATTTTATGTTGTCCTGGAGAGCTTGCAGAGCACTGGTGAAAGGCAGGCAGAGAATTCCCTGCTAGCACCTTCTCTGTGCCTGGGAAGCAGAAGTGTTCATATTGCTTCTCAGAATCGCTTTTGTGCAGAAAACAGTAACACTTGTTCAGAATGAAAGAAAGCACAGAGCCCCAGATTCGATGTTGTCCTGGAGAGCTTGCAGAGCACTGGGGAAAGGCAGGCAGAGAATTCCCTGCTAGCACCTTCTCTGTGCCTGGGAAGCAGAGGTGTTCACATTGCTTCGCAGAATCGCTTTTGTGCAGAAAACAGTAACACTTGTTCAGAACAAAAGAAAGCACAGAGCCCCAGATTTGCTGTTGTCCTGGAGAGCTTGCAGAGCACTGGGGAAAGGCAGGCAGAGAATTCCCTGCTAGCACCTTCTCTGTGCCTGGGAAGCAGAAGTGTTCACATTGCTTCGCAGAATCGCTTTTGTGCAGAAAACAGTAACACTTGTTCAGAATGAAAGAAAGCACAGAGCCCCAGGTTTGCTGTTGTCCTGGAGAGCTTGCAGAGCACTGGGGAAAGGCAGGCAGAGAATTCCCTGCTAGCACCTTCTCTGTGCCTGGGAAGCAGAGTGTTCACATTGCTTCGCAGAATCGCTTTTGTGCAGAAAACAGTAACACTTGTTCAGAAGGAAAGAAAGCACAGAGCCCCAGATTCTATGTTGTCCTGGAGAGCTTGCAGAGCACTGGGGAAAGGCAGGCAGAGAATTCCCTGCTAGCACCTTCTCTGTGCCTGGGAAGCAGAAGTGTTCACATTGCTTCGCAGAATCGCTTTTGTGCAGAAAACAGTAACACTTGTTCAGAAGGAAAGAAAGCACAGAGCCCCAGATTTTATGTTGTCCTGGAGAGCTTGCAGAGCACTGGGGAAAGGCAGGCAGAGAATTCCCTGCTAGCACCTTCTCTGTGCCTGGGAAGCAGAAGTGTTCACATTGCTTCGCAGAATCGCTTTTGTGCAGAAAACACTAACACTCGTTCAGAATGAAAGAAAGCACAGAGCCCCAGATTTGCTGTTGTCCTGGAGAGCTTGCAGAGCACTGGGGAAAGGCAGGCAGAGAATTCCCTGCTAGCACCTTCTCTGTGCCTGGGAAGCAGAGTGTTCTCATTGCTTCGCAGAATCGTTTTTGTGCAGAAAACAGCAACACTTGTTCAGAAGGAAAGAAAGCACAGAGCCCCAGATTTTATGTTGTCCTGGAGAGCTTGCAGAGCACTGGTGAAAGGCAGGCAGAGAATTCCCTGCTAGCACCTTCTCTGTGCCTGGGAAGCAGAAGTGTTCACATTGCTTCGCAGAATCGCTTTTGTGCAGAAAACACTAACACTTGTTCAGAATGAAAGAAAGCACAGAGCCCCAGATTCTATGTTGTCCTGGAGAGCTTGCAGAGCACTGGGGAAAGGCAGGCAGAGAATTCCCTGCTAGCACCTTCTCTGTGCCTGGGAGGCAGAAGTGTTCACATTGCTTCGCAGAATCGCTTTTGTGCAGAAAACACTAACACTCGTTCAGAATGAAAGAAAGCACAGAGCCCCAGATTTGCTGTTGTCCTGGAGAGCTTGCAGAGCACTGGGGAAAGGCAGGCAGAGAATTCCCTGATAGCACCTTCTCTGTGCCTGGGAAGCAGAGTGTTCTCATTGCTTCGCAGAATCGTTTTTGTGCAGAAAACAGCAACACTTGTTCAGAAGGAAAGAAAGCACAGAGCCCCAGATTTTATGTTGTCCTGGAGAGCTTGCAGAGCACTGGGGAAAGGCAGGCAGAGAATTCCCTGCTAGCACCTTCTCTGTGCCTGGGAAGCAGAAGTGTTCACATTGCTTCGCAGAATCGCTTTTGTGCAGAAAACACTAACACTCGTTCAGAATGAAAGAAAGCACAGAGCCCCAGATTTGCTGTTGTCCTGGAGAGCTTGCAGAGCACTGGGGAAAGGCAGGCAGAGAATTCCCTGATAGCACCTTCTCTGTGCCTGGGAAGCAGAGTGTTCTCATTGCTTCGCAGAATCGTTTTTGTGCAGAAAACATCAACACTTGTTCAGAAGGAAAGAAAGCACAGAGCCCCAGATTTTATGTTGTCCTGGAGAGCTTGCAGAGCACTGGTGAAAGGCAGGCAGAGAATTCCCTGCTAGCACCTTCTCTGTGCCTGGGAAGCAGAAGTGTTCACATTGCTTCGCAGAATCGCTTTTGTGCAGAAAACAGTAACACTTGTTCAGAACGAAAGAAAGCACAGAGCCCCAAATTTGCTGTTGTCCTGGAGAGCTTGCAGAGCACTGGGGAAAGGCAGGCAGAGAATTCCCTGCTAGCACCTTCTCTGTGCCTGGGAAGCAGAAGTGTTCACATTGCTTCGCAGAATCGCTTTTGTGCAGAAAACAGTAACACTTGTTCAGAACGAAAGAAAGCACAGAGCCCCAGATTCTATGTTGTCCTGGAGAGCTTGCAGAGCACTGGGGAAAGGCAGGCAGAGAATTCCCTGCTAACACCTTCTCTGTGCCTGGGAAGCAGAAGTGTTCACATTGCTTCGCAGAATCGCTTTTGTGCAGAAAACACTAACACTTGTTCAGAATGAAAGAAAGCACAGAGCCCCAGATTCGATGTTGTCCTGGAGAGCTTGCAGAGCACTGGGGAAAGGCAGGCAGAGAATTCCCTGCTAGCACCTTCTCTGTGCCTGGGAAGCAGAAGTGTTCACATTGCCTCACAGAATCGCTTTTGTGCAGAAAACACTAACACTTGTTCAGAACGAAAGAAAGCACAGAGCCCCAGATTCTATGTTGTCCTGGAGAGCTTGCAGAGCACTGGGGAAAGGCAGGCAGAGAATTCCCTGCTAGCACCTTCTCTGTGCCTGGGAAGCAGAAGTGTTCACATTGCTTCGCAGAATCGCTTTTGTGCAGAAAACAGTAACACTCGTTCAGAATGAAAGAAAGCACAGAGCCCCAGATTCTATGTTGTCCTGGAGAGCTTGCAGAGCACTGGGGAAAGGCAGGCAGAGAATTCCCTGCTAGCACCTTCTCTGTGCCTGGGAAGCAGAGTGTTCTCATTGCTTCGCAGAATCGTTTTTGTGCAGAAAACAGCAACACTTGTTCAGAAGGAAAGAAAGCACAGAGCCCCAGATTTTATGTTGTCCTGGAGAGCTTGCAGAGCACTGGTGAAAGGCAGGCAGAGAATTCCCTGCTAGCACCTTCTCTGTGCCTGGGAAGCAGAAGTGTTCACATTGCTTCGCAGAATCGCTTTTGTGCAGAAAACAGTAACACTTGTTCAGAACGAAAGAAAGCACAGAGCCCCAAATTTGATGTTGTCCTGGAGAGCTTGCAGAGCACTGGGGAAAGGCAGTCAGAGAATTCCCTGCTAGCACCTTCTCTGTGCCTGGGAAGCAGAAGTGTTCACATTGCTTCGCAGAATCGCTTTTGTGCAGAAAACAGTAACACTTGTTCAGAACGAAAGAAAGCACAGAGCCCCAGATTCGATGTTGTCCTGGAGAGCTTGCAGAGCACTGGGGAAAGGCAGGCAGAGAATTCCCTGCTAACACCTTCTCTGTGCCTGGGAAGCAGAAGTGTTCACATTGCTTCGCAGAATCGCTTTTGTGCAGAAAACACTAACACTTGTTCAGAAGGAAAGAAAGCACAGAGCCCCAGATTCTATGTTGTCCTGGAGAGCTTGCAGAGCACTGGGGAAAGGCAGGCAGAGAATTCCCTGCTAGCACCTTCTCTGTGCCTGGGAAGCAGAAGTGTTCACATTGCTTCGCAGAATCGCTTTTGTGCAGAAAACAGTAACACTTGTTCAGAACGAAAGAAAGCACAGAGCCCCAGATTCTATGTTGTCCTGGAGAGCTTGCAGAGCACTGGGGAAAGGCAGGCAGAGAATTCCCTGCTAGCACCTTCTCTGTGCCTGGGAAGCAGAAGTGTTCATATTGCTTCTCAGAATCGCTTTTGTGCAGAAAACAGTAACACTTGTTCAGAACGAAAGAAAGCACAGAGCCCCAGATTCGATGTTGTCCTGGAGAGCTTGCAGAGCACTGGGGAAAGGCAGGCAGAGAATTCCCTGCTAGCACCTTCTCTGTGCCTGGGAAGCAGAGGTGTTCACATTGCTTCGCAGAATCGCTTTTGTGCAGAAAACACTAACACTTGTTCAGAACAAAAGAAAGCACAGAGCCCCAGATTTGCTGTTGTCCTGGAGAGCTTGCAGAGCACTGGGGAAAGGCAGGCAGAGAATTCCCTGCTAGCACCTTCTCTGTGCCTGGGAAGCAGAAGTGTTCACATTGCTTCGCAGAATCGCTTTTGTGCAGAAAACACTAACACTTGTTCAGAATGAAAGAAAGCACAGAGCCCCAGGTTTGCTGTTGTCCTGGAGAGCTTGCAGAGCACTGGGGAAAGGCAGGCAGAGAATTCCCTGCTAGCACCTTCTCTGTGCCTGGGAAGCAGAGTGTTCACATTGCTTCGCAGAATCGCTTTTGTGCAGAAAACAGTAACACTTGTTCAGAAGGAAAGAAAGCACAGAGCCCCAGATTCTATGTTGTCCTGGAGAGCTTGCAGAGCACTGGGGAAAGGCAGGCAGAGAATTCCCTGCTAGCACCTTCTCTGTGCCTGGGAAGCAGAAGTGTTCACATTGCTTCGCAGAATCGCTTTTGTGCAGAAAACAGTAACACTTCTTCAGAAGGAAAGAAAGCACAGAGCCCCAGATTTTATGTTGTCCTGGAGAGCTTGCAGAGCACTGGGGAAAGGCAGGCAGAGAATTCCCTGCTAGCACCTTCTCTGTGCCTGGGAAGCAGAGTGTTCTCATTGCTTCGCAGAATCGCTTTTGTGCAGAAAACAGCAACACTTGTTCAGAAGGAAAGAAAGCACAGAGCCCCAGATTTTATGTTGTCCTGGAGAGCTTGCAGAGCACTGGTGAAAGGCAGGCAGAGAATTCCCTGCTAGCACCTTCTCTGTGCCTGGGAAGCAGAAGTGTTCACATTGCTTCGCAGAATCGCTTTTGTGCAGAAAACAGTAACACTTGTTCAGAACGAAAGAAAGCACAGAGCCCCAAATTTGATGTTGTCCTGGAGAGCTTGCAGAGCACTGGGGAAAGGCAGGCAGAGAATTCCCTGCTAGCACCTTCTCTGTGCCTGGGAAGCAGAAGTGTTCACATTGCTTCGCAGAATCGCTTTTGTGCAGAAAACACTAACACTTGTTCAGAACGAAAGAAAGCACAGAGCCCCAGATTCTATGTTGTCCTGGAGAGCTTGCAGAGCACTGGGGAAAGGCAGGCAGAGAATTCCCTGCTAACACCTTCTCTGTGCCTGGGAAGCAGAAGTGTTCACATTGCTTCGCAGAATCGCTTTTGTGCAGAAAACAGTAACACTTGTTCAGAACGAAAGAAAGCACAGAGCCCCAGATTTGCTGTTGTCCTGGAGAGCTTGCAGAGCACTGGGGAAAGGCAGGCAGAGAATTCCCTGCTAGCACCTTTTCTGTGCCTGGGAAGCAGAAGTGTTCACATTGCTTCGCAGAATCGCTTTTGTGCAGAAAACAGTAACACTTGTTCAGAACGAAAGAAAGCACAGAGCCCCAGATTCTATGTTGTCCTGGAGAGCTTGCAGAGCACTGGGGAAAGGCAGGCAGAGAATTCCCTGCTAGCACCTTCTCTGTGCCTGGGAAGCAGAAGTGTTCACATTGCTTCGCAGAATCGCTTTTGTGCAGAAAACACTAACACTCGTTCAGAAGGAAAGAAAGCACAGAGCCCCAGATTTTATGTTGTCCTGGAGAGCTTGCAGAGCACTGGTGAAAGGCAGGCAGAGAATTCCCTGCTAGCACCTTCTCTGTGCCTGGGAAGCAGAAGTGTTCACATTGCTTCGCAGAATCGCTTTTGTGCAGAAAACAGTAACACTTGTTCAGAACGAAAGAAAGCACAGAGCCCCAAATTTGATGTTGTCCTGGAGAGCTTGCAGAGCACTGGGGAAAGGCAGTCAGAGAATTCCCTGCTAGCACCTTCTCTGTGCCTGGGAAGCAGAAGTGTTCACATTGCTTCGCAGAATCGCTTTTGTGCAGAAAACAGTAACACTTGTTCAGAACGAAAGAAAGCACACAGCCCCAGATTCGATGTTGTCCTGGAGAGCTTGCAGAGCACTGGGGAAAGGCAGGCAGAGAATTCCCTGCTAACACCTTCTCTGTGCCTGGGAAGCAGAAGTGTTCACATTGCTTCGCAGAATCGCTTTTGTGCAGAAAACACTAACACTTGTTCAGAAGGAAAGAAAGCACAGAGCCCCAGATTCTATGTTGTCCTGGAGAGCTTGCAGAGCACTGGGGAAAGGCAGGCAGAGAATTCCCTGCTAGCACCTTCTCTGTGCCTGGGAAGCAGAAGTGTTCACATTGCTTCGCAGAATCGCTTTTGTGCAGAAAACAGTAACACTTGTTCAGAACGAAAGAAAGCACAGAGCCCCAGATTCTATGTTGTCCTGGAGAGCTTGCAGAGCACTGGGGAAAGGCAGGCAGAGAATTCCCTGCTAGCACCTTCTCTGTGCCTGGGAAGCAGAAGTGTTCACATTGCTTCGCAGAATCGCTTTTGTGCAGAAAACAGTAACACTTGTTCAGAACGAAAGAAAGCACAGAGCCCCAGATTCGATGTTGTCCTGGAGAGCTTGCAGAGCACTGGGGAAAGGCAGGCAGAGAATTCCCTGCTAGCACCTTCTCTGTGCCTGGGAAGCAGAGGTGTTCACATTGCTTCGCAGAATCGCTTTTGTGCAGAAAACACTAACACTTGTTCAGAACAAAAGAAAGCACAGAGCCCCAGATTTGCTGTTGTCCTGGAGAGCTTGCAGAGCACTGGGGAAAGGCAGGCAGAGAATTCCCTGCTAGCACCTTCTCTGTGCCTGGGAAGCAGAAGTGTTCACATTGCTTCGCAGAATCGCTTTTGTGCAGAAAACAGTAACACTTGTTCAGAAGGAAAGAAAGCACAGAGCCCCAGATTCTATGTTGTCCTGGAGAGCTTGCAGAGCACTGGGGAAAGGCAGGCAGAGAATTCCCTGCTAGCACCTTCTCTGTGCCTGGGAAGCAGAAGTGTTCACATTGCTTCGCAGAATCGCTTTTGTGCAGAAAACAGCAACACTTGTTCAGAAGGAAAGAAAGCACAGAGCCCCAGATTTTATGTTGTCCTGGAGAGCTTGCAGAGCACTGGGGAAAGGCAGGCAGAGAATTCCCTGCTAGCACCTTCTCTGTGCCTGGGAAGCAGAAGTGTTCACATTGCTTCGCAGAATCGCTTTTGTGCAGAAAACACTAACACTCGTTCAGAATGAAAGAAAGCACAGAGCCCCAGATTTGCTGTTGTCCTGGAGAGCTTGCAGAGCACTGGGGAAAGGCAGGCAGAGAATTCCCTGCTAGCACCTTCTCTGTGCCTGGGAAGCAGAGTGTTCTCATTGCTTCGCAGAATCGCTTTTGTGCAGAAAACAGCAACACTTGTTCAGAAGGAAAGAAAGCACAGAGCCCCAGATTTTATGTTGTCCTGGAGAGCTTGCAGAGCACTGGTGAAAGGCAGGCAGAGAATTCCCTGCTAGCACCTTCTCTGTGCCTGGGAAGCAGAAGTGTTCACATTGCTTCGCAGAATCGCTTTTGTGCAGAAAACAGTAACACTTGTTCAGAACGAAAGAAAGCACAGAGCCCCAAATTTGATGTTGTCCTGGAGAGCTTGCAGAGCACTGGGGAAAGGCAGGCAGAGAATTCCCTGCTAGCACCTTCTCTGTGCCTGGGAAGCAGAAGTGTTCACATTGCTTCGCAGAATCGCTTTTGTGCAGAAAACACTAACACTTGTTCAGAACGAAAGAAAGCACAGAGCCCCAGATTCTATGTTGTCCTGGAGAGCTTGCAGAGCACTGGGGAAAGGCAGGCAGAGAATTCCCTGCTAACACCTTCTCTGTGCCTGGGAAGCAGAAGTGTTCACATTGCTTCGCAGAATCGCTTTTGTGCAGAAAACACTAACACTTGTTCAGAACGAAAGAAAGCACAGAGCCCCAGATTTGCTGTTGTCCTGGAGAGCTTGCAGAGCACTGGGGAAAGGCAGGCAGAGAATTCCCTGCTAGCACCTTTTCTGTGCCTGGGAAGCAGAAGTGTTCACATTGCTTCGCAGAATCGCTTTTGTGCAGAAAACAGTAACACTTGTTCAGAACGAAAGAAAGCACAGAGCCCCAGATTCTATGTTGTCCTGGAGAGCTTGCAGAGCACTGGGGAAAGGCAGGCAGAGAATTCCCTGCTAGCACCTTCTCTGTCCCTGGGAAGCAGAAGTGTTCATATTGCTTCTCAGAATCGCTTTTGTGCAGAAAACAGTAACACTTGTTCAGAACGAAAGAAAGCACAGAGCCCCAGATTCTATGTTGTCCTGGAGAGCTTGCAGAGCACTGGGGAAAGGCAGGCAGAGAATTCCCTGCTAGCACCTTCTCTGTGCCTGGGAAGCAGAGGTGTTCACATTGCTTCGCAGAATCGCTTTTGTGCAGAAAACACTAACACTTGTTCAGAACAAAAGAAAGCACAGAGCCCCAGATTCTATGTTGTCCTGGAGAGCTTGCAGAGCACTGGGGAAAGGCAGGCAGAGAATTCCCTGCTAGCACCTTCTCTGTGCCTGGGAAGCAGAAGTGTTCATATTGCTTCTCAGAATTGCTTTTGTGCAGAAAACAGTAACACTTGTTCAGAACGAAAGACAGCACAGAGCCCCAGATTTTATGTTGTCCTGGAGAGCTTGCAGAGCACTGGGGAAAGGCAGGCAGAGAATTCCCTGCTAGCACCTTCTCTGTGCCTGGGAAGCAGAAGTGTTCACATTGCTTCGCAGAATCGCTTTTGTGCAGAAAACAGTAACACTTGTTCAGAAGGAAAGAAAGCACAGAGCCCCAGATTTTATGTTGTCCTGGAGAGCTTGCAGAGCACTGGGGAAAGGCAGGCAGAGAATTCCCTGCTAGCACCTTCTCTGTGCCTGGGAAGCAGAAGTGTTCACATTGCTTCGCAGAATCGCTTTTGTGCAGAAAACAGTAACACTTGTTCAGAACGAAAGAAAGCACAGAGCCCCAGATTCTATGTTGTCCTGGAGAGCTTGCAGAGCACTGGGGAAAGGCAGGCAGAGAATTCCCTGCTAGCACCTTCTCTGTGCCTGGGAAGCAGAAGTGTTCACATTGCTTCGCAGAATCGCTTTTGTGCAGAAAACAGTAACACTTGTTCAGAATGAAAGAAAGCACAGAGCCCCAGATTCTATGTTGTCCTGCAGAGCTTGCAGAGCACTGGGGAAAGGCAGGCAGAGAATTCCCTGCTAGCACCTTCTCTGTGCCTGGGAAGCAGAAGTGTTCACATTGCCTCACAGAAGCGCTTTTGTGCAGAATACACTAACACTCGTTCAGAACGAAAGAAAGCACAGAGCCCCAGATTTGCTGTTGTCCTGGAGAGCTTGCAGAGCACTGGGGAAAGGCAGGCAGAGAATTCCCTGCTAGCACCTTCTCTGTGCCTGGGAAGCAGAAGTGTTCACATTGCTTCGCAGAATCGCTTTTGTGCAGAAAACACTAACACTTGTTCAGAAGGAAAGAAAGCACAGAGCCCCAGATTTTATGTTGCCCTGGAGAGCTTGCAGAGCACTGGGGAAAGGCAGGCAGAGAATTCCCTGCTAGCACCTTCTCTGTGCCTGGGAAGCAGAAGTGTTCACATTGCTTCGCAGAATCGCTTTTGTGCAGAAAACACTAACACTTGTTCAGCATGAAAGAAAGCACAGAGCCCCAGATTCGATGTTGTCCTGGAGAGCTTGCAGAGCACTGGGGAAAGGCAGGCAGAGAATTCCCTGCTAGCACCTTCTCTGTGCCTGGGAAGCAGAAGTGTTCACATTGCCTCACAGAATCGCTTTTGTGCAGAAAACACTAACACTTGTTCAGAACGAAAGAAAGCACAGAGCCCCAGATTCTATGTTGTCCTGGAGAGCTTGCAGAGCACTGGGGAAAGGCAGGCAGAGAATTCCCTGCTAGCACCTTCTCTGTGCCTGGGAAGCAGAAGTGTTCACATTGCTTCGCAGAATCGCTTTTGTGCAGAAAACACTAACACTCGTTCAGAATGAAAGAAAGCACAGAGCCCCAGATTTGCTGTTGTCCTGGAGAGCTTGCAGAGCACTGGGGAAAGGCAGGCAGAGAATTCCCTGATAGCACCTTCTCTGTGCCTGGGAAGCAGAGTGTTCTCATTGCTTCGCAGAATCGTTTTTGTGCAGAAAACAGCAACACTTGTTCAGAAGGAAAGAAAGCACAGAGCCCCAGATTTTATGTTGTCCTGGAGAGCTTGCAGAGCACTGGTGAAAGGCAGGCAGAGAATTCCCTGCTAGCACCTTCTCTGTGCCTGGGAAGCAGAAGTGTTCACATTGCTTCGCAGAATCGCTTTTGTGCAGAAAACAGTAACACTTGTTCAGAACGAAAGAAAGCACAGAGCCCCAAATTTGATGTTGTCCTGGAGAGCTTGCAGAGCACTGGGGAAAGGCAGTCAGAGAATTCCCTGCTAGCACCTTCTCTGTGCCTGGGAAGCAGAAGTGTTCACATTGCTTCGCAGAATCGCTTTTGTGCAGAAAACAGTAACACTTGTTCAGAACGAAAGAAAGCACAGAGCCCCAGATTCTATGTTGTCCTGGAGAGCTTGCAGAGCACTGGGGAAAGGCAGGCAGAGAATTCCCTGCTAACACCTTCTCTGTGCCTGGGAAGCAGAAGTGTTCACATTGCTTCGCAGAATCGCTTTTGTGCAGAAAACAGTAACACTTGTTCAGAACGAAAGAAAGCACACAGCCCCAGATTCGATGTTGTCCTGGAGAGCTTGCAGAGCACTGGGGAAAGGCAGGCAGAGAATTCCCTGCTAACACCTTCTCTGTGCCTGGGAAGCAGAAGTGTTCACATTGCTTCGCAGAATCGCTTTTGTGCAGAAAACACTAACACTTGTTCAGAAGGAAAGAAAGCACAGAGCCCCAGATTCTATGTTGTCCTGGAGAGCTTGCAGAGCACTGGGGAAAGGCAGGCAGAGAATTCCCTGCTAGCACCTTCTCTGTGCCTGGGAAGCAGAAGTGTTCACATTGCTTCGCAGAATCGCTTTTGTGCAGAAAACAGTAACACTTGTTCAGAACGAAAGAAAGCACAGAGCCCCAGATTCTATGTTGTCCTGGAGAGCTTGCAGAGCACTGGGGAAAGGCAGGCAGAGAATTCCCTGCTAGCACCTTCTCTGTGCCTGGGAAGCAGAAGTGTTCACATTGCTTCGCAGAATCGCTTTTGTGCAGAAAACAGTAACACTTGTTCAGAACGAAAGAAAGCACAGAGCCCCAGATTCGATGTTGTCCTGGAGAGCTTGCAGAGCACTGGGGAAAGGCAGGCAGAGAATTCCCTGCTAGCACCTTCTCTGTGCCTGGGAAGCAGAGGTGTTCACATTGCTTCGCAGAATCGCTTTTGTGCAGAAAACACTAACACTTGTTCAGAACAAAAGAAAGCACAGAGCCCCAGATTTGCTGTTGTCCTGGAGAGCTTGCAGAGCACTGGGGAAAGGCAGGCAGAGAATTCCCTGCTAGCACCTTCTCTGTGCCTGGGAAGCAGAAGTGTTCACATTGCTTCGCAGAATCGCTTTTGTGCAGAAAACAGTAACACTTGTTCAGAAGGAAAGAAAGCACAGAGCCCCAGATTCTATGTTGTCCTGGAGAGCTTGCAGAGCACTGGGGAAAGGCAGGCAGAGAATTCCCTGCTAGCACCTTCTCTGTGCCTGGGAAGCAGAAGTGTTCACATTGCTTCGCAGAATCGCTTTTGTGCAGAAAACAGCAACACTTGTTCAGAAGGAAAGAAAGCACAGAGCCCCAGATTTTATGTTGTCCTGGAGAGCTTGCAGAGCACTGGGGAAAGGCAGGCAGAGAATTCCCTGCTAGCACCTTCTCTGTGCCTGGGAAGCAGAAGTGTTCACATTGCTTCGCAGAATCGCTTTTGTGCAGAAAACACTAACACTCGTTCAGAATGAAAGAAAGCACAGAGCCCCAGATTTGCTGTTGTCCTGGAGAGCTTGCAGAGCACTGGGGAAAGGCAGGCAGAGAATTCCCTGCTAGCACCTTCTCTGTGCCTGGGAAGCAGAGTGTTCTCATTGCTTCGCAGAATCGCTTTTGTGCAGAAAACAGCAACACTTGTTCAGAAGGAAAGAAAGCACAGAGCCCCAGATTTTATGTTGTCCTGGAGAGCTTGCAGAGCACTGGTGAAAGGCAGGCAGAGAATTCCCTGCTAGCACCTTCTCTGTGCCTGGGAAGCAGAAGTGTTCACATTGCTTCGCAGAATCGCTTTTGTGCAGAAAACAGTAACACTTGTTCAGAACGAAAGAAAGCACAGAGCCCCAAATTTGATGTTGTCCTGGAGAGCTTGCAGAGCACTGGGGAAAGGCAGGCAGAGAATTCCCTGCTAGCACCTTCTCTGTGCCTGGGAAGCAGAAGTGTTCACATTGCTTCGCAGAATCGCTTTTGTGCAGAAAACACTAACACTTGTTCAGAACGAAAGAAAGCACAGAGCCCCAGATTCTATGTTGTCCTGGAGAGCTTGCAGAGCACTGGGGAAAGGCAGGCAGAGAATTCCCTGCTAACACCTTCTCTGTGCCTGGGAAGCAGAAGTGTTCACATTGCTTCGCAGAATCGCTTTTGTGCAGAAAACACTAACACTTGTTCAGAACGAAAGAAAGCACAGAGCCCCAGATTTGCTGTTGTCCTGGAGAGCTTGCAGAGCACTGGGGAAAGGCAGGCAGAGAATTCCCTGCTAGCACCTTTTCTGTGCCTGGGAAGCAGAAGTGTTCACATTGCTTCGCAGAATCGCTTTTGTGCAGAAAACAGTAACACTTGTTCAGAACGAAAGAAAGCACAGAGCCCCAGATTCTATGTTGTCCTGGAGAGCTTGCAGAGCACTGGGGAAAGGCAGGCAGAGAATTCCCTGCTAGCACCTTCTCTGTCCCTGGGAAGCAGAAGTGTTCATATTGCTTCTCAGAATCGCTTTTGTGCAGAAAACAGTAACACTTGTTCAGAACGAAAGAAAGCACAGAGCCCCAGATTCTATGTTGTCCTGGAGAGCTTGCAGAGCACTGGGGAAAGGCAGGCAGAGAATTCCCTGCTAGCACCTTCTCTGTGCCTGGGAAGCAGAGGTGTTCACATTGCTTCGCAGAATCGCTTTTGTGCAGAAAACACTAACACTTGTTCAGAACAAAAGAAAGCACAGAGCCCCAGATTCTATGTTGTCCTGGAGAGCTTGCAGAGCACTGGGGAAAGGCAGGCAGAGAATTCCCTGCTAGCACCTTCTCTGTGCCTGGGAAGCAGAAGTGTTCATATTGCTTCTCAGAATTGCTTTTGTGCAGAAAACAGTAACACTTGTTCAGAACGAAAGACAGCACAGAGCCCCAGATTTTATGTTGTCCTGGAGAGCTTGCAGAGCACTGGGGAAAGGCAGGCAGAGAATTCCCTGCTAGCACCTTCTCTGTGCCTGGGAAGCAGAAGTGTTCACATTGCTTCGCAGAATCGCTTTTGTGCAGAAAACAGTAACACTTGTTCAGAAGGAAAGAAAGCACAGAGCCCCAGATTTTATGTTGTCCTGGAGAGCTTGCAGAGCACTGGGGAAAGGCAGGCAGAGAATTCCCTGCTAGCACCTTCTCTGTGCCTGGGAAGCAGAAGTGTTCACATTGCTTCGCAGAATCGCTTTTGTGCAGAAAACAGTAACACTTGTTCAGAACGAAAGAAAGCACAGAGCCCCAGATTCTATGTTGTCCTGGAGAGCTTGCAGAGCACTGGGGAAAGGCAGGCAGAGAATTCCCTGCTAGCACCTTCTCTGTGCCTGGGAAGCAGAAGTGTTCACATTGCTTCGCAGAATCGCTTTTGTGCAGAAAACAGTAACACTTGTTCAGAATGAAAGAAAGCACAGAGCCCCAGATTCTATGTTGTCCTGCAGAGCTTGCAGAGCACTGGGGAAAGGCAGGCAGAGAATTCCCTGCTAGCACCTTCTCTGTGCCTGGGAAGCAGAAGTGTTCACATTGCCTCACAGAAGCGCTTTTGTGCAGAATACACTAACACTCGTTCAGAACGAAAGAAAGCACAGAGCCCCAGATTTGCTGTTGTCCTGGAGAGCTTGCAGAGCACTGGGGAAAGGCAGGCAGAGAATTCCCTGCTAGCACCTTCTCTGTGCCTGGGAAGCAGAAGTGTTCACATTGCTTCGCAGAATCGCTTTTGTGCAGAAAACACTAACACTTGTTCAGAAGGAAAGAAAGCACAGAGCCCCAGATTTTATGTTGCCCTGGAGAGCTTGCAGAGCACTGGGGAAAGGCAGGCAGAGAATTCCCTGCTAGCACCTTCTCTGTGCCTGGGAAGCAGAAGTGTTCACATTGCTTCGCAGAATCGCTTTTGTGCAGAAAACACTAACACTTGTTCAGCATGAAAGAAAGCACAGAGCCCCAGATTCGATGTTGTCCTGGAGAGCTTGCAGAGCACTGGGGAAAGGCAGGCAGAGAATTCCCTGCTAGCACCTTCTCTGTGCCTGGGAAGCAGAAGTGTTCACATTGCCTCACAGAATCGCTTTTGTGCAGAAAACACTAACACTTGTTCAGAACGAAAGAAAGCACAGAGCCCCAGATTCTATGTTGTCCTGGAGAGCTTGCAGAGCACTGGGGAAAGGCAGGCAGAGAATTCCCTGCTAGCACCTTCTCTGTGCCTGGGAAGCAGAAGTGTTCACATTGCTTCGCAGAATCGCTTTTGTGCAGAAAACACTAACACTCGTTCAGAATGAAAGAAAGCACAGAGCCCCAGATTTGCTGTTGTCCTGGAGAGCTTGCAGAGCACTGGGGAAAGGCAGGCAGAGAATTCCCTGATAGCACCTTCTCTGTGCCTGGGAAGCAGAGTGTTCTCATTGCTTCGCAGAATCGTTTTTGTGCAGAAAACAGCAACACTTGTTCAGAAGGAAAGAAAGCACAGAGCCCCAGATTTTATGTTGTCCTGGAGAGCTTGCAGAGCACTGGTGAAAGGCAGGCAGAGAATTCCCTGCTAGCACCTTCTCTGTGCCTGGGAAGCAGAAGTGTTCACATTGCTTCGCAGAATCGCTTTTGTGCAGAAAACAGTAACACTTGTTCAGAACGAAAGAAAGCACAGAGCCCCAAATTTGATGTTGTCCTGGAGAGCTTGCAGAGCACTGGGGAAAGGCAGTCAGAGAATTCCCTGCTAGCACCTTCTCTGTGCCTGGGAAGCAGAAGTGTTCACATTGCTTCGCAGAATCGCTTTTGTGCAGAAAACAGTAACACTTGTTCAGAACGAAAGAAAGCACAGAGCCCCAGATTCTATGTTGTCCTGGAGAGCTTGCAGAGCACTGGGGAAAGGCAGGCAGAGAATTCCCTGCTAACACCTTCTCTGTGCCTGGGAAGCAGAAGTGTTCACATTGCTTCGCAGAATCGCTTTTGTGCAGAAAACACTAACACTTGTTCAGAACGAAAGAAAGCACAGAGCCACAGATTTGCTGTTGTCCTGGAGAGCTTGCAGAGCACTGGGGAAAGGCAGGCAGAGAATTCCCTGCTAGCACCTTCTCTGTGCCTGGGAAGCAGAAGTGTTCACATTGCTTCGCAGAATCGCTTTTGTGCAGAAAACAGTAACACTTGTTCAGAACGAAAGAAAGCACAGAGCCCCAAATTTGATGTTGTCCTGGAGAGCTTGCAGAGCACTGGGGAAAGGCAGTCAGAGAATTCCCTGCTAGCACCTTCTCTGTGCCTGGGAAGCAGAAGTGTTCACATTGCTTCGCAGAATCGCTTTTGTGCAGAAAACAGTAACACTTGTTCAGAACGAAAGAAAGCACAGAGCCCCAGATTCTATGTTGTCCTGGAGAGCTTGCAGAGCACTGGGGAAAGGCAGGCAGAGAATTCCCTGCTAACACCTTCTCTGTGCCTGGGAAGCAGAAGTGTTCACATTGCTTCGCAGAATCGCTTTTGTGCAGAAAACACTAACACTTGTTCAGAACGAAAGAAAGCACAGAGCCACAGATTTGCTGTTGTCCTGGAGAGCTTGCAGAGCACTGGGGAAAGGCAGGCAGAGAATTCCCTGCTAGCACCTTCTCTGTGCCTGGGAAGCAGAAGTGTTCATATTGCTTCTCAGAATCGCTTTTGTGCAGAAAACAGTAACACTTGTTCAGAACGAAAGAAAGCACAGAGCCCCAGATTCTATGTTGTCCTGGAGAGCTTGCAGAGCACTGGGGAAAGGCAGGCAGAGAAATCCCTGCTAGCACCTTCTCTGTGCCTGGGAAGCAGAGGTGTTCACATTGCTTCGCAGAATCGCTTTTGTGCAGAAAACACTAACACTTGTTCAGAACAAAAGAAAGCACAGAGCCCCAGATTCTATGTTGTCCTGGAGAGCTTGCAGAGCACTGGGGAAAGGCAGGCAGAGAATTCCCTGATAGCACCTTCTCTGTGCCTGGGAAGCAGAAGTGTTCACATTGCTTCGCAAGAATCGCTTTTGTGCAGAAAACAGTAACACTTGTTCAGAAGGAAAGAAAGCACAGAGCCCCAGATTCTATGTTGTCCTGGAGAGCTTGCAGAGCACTGGGGAAAGGCAGGCAGAGAATTCCCTGCTAGCACCTTCTCTGTGCCTGGGAAGCAGAAGTGTTCACATTGCTTCGCAGAATCGCTTTTGTGCAGAAAACACTAACACTTGTTCAGAATGAAAGAAAGCACAGAGCCCCAGGTTTGCTGTTGTCCTGGAGAGCTTGCAGAGCACTGGGGAAAGGCAGGCAGAGAATTCCCTGCTAGCACCTTCTCTGTGCCTGGGAAGCAGAGTGTTCACATTGCTTCGCAGAATCGCTTTTGTGCAGAAAACAGTAACACTTGTTCAGAAGGAAAGAAAGCACAGAGCCCCAGATTCTATGTTGTCCTGGAGAGCTTGCAGAGCACTGGGGAAAGGCAGGCAGAGAATTCCCTGCTAGCACCTTCTCTGTGCCTGGGAAGCAGAAGTGTTCACATTGCTTCGCAGAATCGCTTTTGTGCAGAAAACAGTAACACTTGTTCAGAACGAAAGAAAGCACAGAGCCCCAGATTCTATGTTGTCCTGGAGAGCTTGCAGAGCACTGGGGAAAGGCAGGCAGAGAATTCCCTGCTAGCACCTTCTCTGTGCCTGGGAAGCAGAAGTGTTCACATTGCTTCGCAGAATCGCTTTTGTGCAGAAAACAGTAACACTTGTTCAGAATGAAAGAAAGCACAGAGCCCCAGATTCTATGTTGTCCTGGAGAGCTTGCAGAGCACTGGGGAAAGGCAGGCAGAGAATTCCCTGCTAGCACCTTCTCTGTGCCTGGGAAGCAGAAGTGTTCACATTGCTTCGCAGAATCGCTTTTGTGCAGAAAACAGTAACACTTGTTCAGAACGAAAGAAAGCACACAGCCCCAGATTTGCTGTTGTCCTGGAGTGCTTGCAGAGCACTGGGGAAAGGCAGGCAGAGAATTCCCTGCTAGCACCTTCTCTGTGCCTGGGAAGCAGAGTGATCACATTGCTTCGCAGAATCGCTTTTGTGCAGAAAACAGTAACACTGTTTCTGAAGGAAAGAAAGCACAGAGCCCCAGATTCTATGTTGTCCTGGAGAGCTTGCAGAGCACTGGGGAAAGGCAGGCAGAGAATTCCCTGCTAGCACCTTCTCTGTGCCTGGGAAGCAGAAGTGTTCACATTGCTTCGCAGAATCGCTTTTGTGCAGAAAACAGTAACACTTGTTCAGAACGAAAGAAAGCACAGAGCCCCAAATTTGATGTTGTCCTGGAGAGCTTGCAGAGCACTGGGGAAAGGCAGGCAGAGAATTCCCTGCTAGCACCTTCTCTGTGCCTGGGAAGCAGAAGTGTTCACATTGCTTCGCAGAATCGCTTTTGTGCAGAAAACAGTAACACTTGTTCAGAAGGAAAGAAAGCACAGAGCCCCAGATTTTATGTTGTCCTGGAGAGCTTGCAGAGCACTGGGGAAAGGCAGGCAGAGAATTCCCTGCTAGCACCTTCTCTGTGCCTGGGAAGCAGAAGTGTTCACATTGCTTCGCAGAATCGCTTTTGTGCAGAAAACAGTAACACTTGTTCAGAACGAAAGAAAGCACAGAGCCCCAGATTTGCTGTTGTCCTGGAGAGCTTGCAGAGCACTGGGGAAAGGCAGGCAGAGAATTCCCTGCTAGCACCTTCTCTGTGCCTGGGAAGCAGAAGTGTTCACATTGCTTCGCAGAATCGCTTTTGTGCAGAAAACACTAACACTTGTTCAGAACGAAAGAAAGCACAGAGCCCCAGATTCTATGTTGTCCTGGAGAGCTTGCAGAGCACTGGGGAAAGGCAGGCAGAGAATTCCCTGCTAGCACCTTCTCTGTGCCTGGGAAGCAGAAGTGTTCACATTGCTTCGCAGAATCGCTTTTGTGCAGAAAACAGTAACACTTGTTCAGAACGAAAGAAAGCACACAGCCCCAGATTTGCTGTTGTCCTGGAGTGCTTGCAGAGCACTGGGGAAAGGCAGGCAGAGAATTCCCTGCAAGCACCTTCTCTGTGCCTGGTAAGCAGAATTGTTCACATTGCTTCGCAGAATCGCTTTTGTGCAGAAAACAGTAACACTTGTTCAGAAGGAAAGAAAGCACAGAGCCCCAGATTTTATGTTGTCCTGGAGAGCTTGCAGAGCACTGGGGAAAGGCAGGCAGAGAATTCCCTGCTAGCACCTTCTCTGTGCCTGGGAAGCAGAAGTGTTCACATTGCTTCGCAGAATCGCTTTTGTGCAGAAAACAGTAACACTTGTTCAGAACGAAAGAAAGCACAGAGCCCCAGATTCTATGTTGTCCTGGAGAGCTTGCAGAGCACTGGGGAAAGGCAGGCAGAGAATTCCCTGCTAGCACCTTCTCTGTGCCTGGGAAGCAGAAGTGTTCACATTGCTTCGCAGAATCGCTTTTGTGCAGAAAACACTAACACTTGTTCAGAACAAAAGAAAGCACAGAGCCCCAGATTCTATGTTGTCCTGGAGAGCTTGCAGAGCACTGGGGAAAGGCAGGCAGAGAATTCCCTGCTAGCACCTTCTCTGTGCCTGGGAAGCAGAAGTGTTCACATTGCTTCGCAGAATCGCTTTTGTGCAGAAAACAGTAACACTTGTTCAGAACGAAAGAAAGCACACAGCCCCAGATTTGCTGTTGTCCTGGAGTGCTTGCAGAGCACTGGGGAAAGGCAGGCAGAGAATTCCCTGCAAGCACCTTCTCTGTGCCTGGTAAGCAGAAGTGTTCACATTGCTTCGCAGAATCGCTTTTGTGCAGAAAACAGTAACACTTGTTCAGAAGGAAAGAAAGCACAGAGCCCCAGATTCTATGTTGTCCTGGAGAGCTTGCAGAGCACTGGGGAAAGGCAGGCAGAGAATTCCCTGCTAGCACCTTCTCTGTGCCTGGGAAGCAGAAGTGTTCACATTGCTTCGCAGAATCGCTTTTGTGCAGAAAACAGTAACACTTGTTCAGAAGGAAAGAAAGCACAGAGCCCCAGATTTTATGTTGTCCTGGAGAGCTTGCAGAGCACTGGGGAAAGGCAGGCAGAGAATTCCCTGCTAGCACCTTCTCTGTGCCTGGGAAGCAGAAGTGTTCACATTGCTTCGCAGAATCGCTTTTGTGCAGAAAACAGTAACACTTGTTCAGAACGAAAGAAAGCACACAGCCCCAGATTTGCTGTTGTCCTGGAGTGCTTGCAGAGCACTGGGGAAAGGCAGGCAGAGAATTCCCTGCAAGCACCTTCTCTGTGCCTGGTAAGCAGAAGTGTTCACATTGCTTCGCAGAATCGCTTTTGTGCAGAAAACAGTAACACTTGTTCAGAACGAAAGAAAGCACACAGCCCCAGATTTTATGTTGTCCTGGAGAGCTTGCAGAGCACTGGGGAAAGGCAGGCAGAGAATTCCCTGCTAGCACCTTCTCTGTGCCTGGGAAGCAGAAGTGTTCACATTGCTTCGCAGAATCGCTTTTGTGCAGAAAACAGTAACACTTGTTCAGAACGAAAGAAAGCACAGAGCCCCAGATTCTATGTTGTCCTGGAGAGCTTGCAGAGCACTGGGGAAAGGCAGGCAGAGAATTCCCTGCTAGCACCTTCTCTGTGCCTGGGAAGCAGAAGTGTTCACATTGCTTCGCAGAATCGCTTTTGTGCAGAAAACACTAACACTTGTTCAGAACGAAAGAAAGCACAGAGCCCCAGATTCTATGTTGTCCTGGAGAGCTTGCAGAGCACTGGGGAAAGGCAGGCAGAGAATTCCCTGCTAGCACCTTCTCTGTGCCTGGGAAGCAGAAGTGTTCACATTGCTTCGCAGAATCGCTTTTGTGCAGAAAACAGTAACACTTGTTCAGAACGAAAGAAAGCACACAGCCCCAGATTTGCTGTTGTCCTGGAGTGCTTGCAGAGCACTGGGGAAAGGCAGGCAGAGAATTCCCTGCAAGCACCTTCTCTGTGCCTGGTAAGCAGAAGTGTTCACATTGCTTCGCAGAATCGCTTTTGTGCAGAAAACAGTA
Organism: Strix aluco; assembly: GCF_031877795.1. Taxonomy (NCBI): domain Eukaryota; kingdom Metazoa; phylum Chordata; class Aves; order Strigiformes; family Strigidae; genus Strix; species Strix aluco. The sequence goes on along the minus strand of NW_027436510.1, from coordinate 2,461,219 downwards.
ACACTTGTTCAGAAGGAAAGAAAGCACAGAGCCCCAGATTCTATGTTGTCCTGGAGAGCTTGCAGAGCACTGGGGAAAGGCAGGCAGAGAATTCCCTGCTAGCACCTTCTCTGTGCCTGGGAAGCAGAAGTGTTCACATTGCTTCGCAGAATCGCTTTTGTGCAGAAAACACTAACACTTGTTCAGAAGGAAAGAAAGCACAGAGCCCCAGATTCTATGTTGTCCTGGAGAGCTTGCAGAGCACTGTGGAAAGGCAGGCAGAGAATTCCCTGCTAGCACCTTCTCTGTGCCTGTTCACATTGCTTCGCAGAATCGCTTTTGTGCAGAAAACAGTAACACTTGTTCAGAAGGAAAGAAAGCACAGAGCCCCAGATTTTATGTTGTCCTGGAGAGCTTGCAGAGCACTGGGGAAAGGCAGGCAGAGAATTCCCTGCTAGCACCTTCTCTGTGCCTGGGAAGCAGAAGTGTTCACATTGCTTCGCAAAAATCGCTTTTGTGCAGAAAACACTAACACTTGTTCAGAAGGAAAGAAAGCACAGAGCCCCAGATTCTATGTTGTCCTGGAGAGCTTGCAGAGCACTGGGGAAAGGCAGGCAGAGAATTCCCTGCTAGCACCTTCTCTGTGCCTGGTAAGCAGAAGTGTTCACATTGCTTCGCAGAATCGCTTTTGTGCAGAAAACAGTAACACTTGTTCAGAAGGAAAGAAAGCACAGAGCCCCAGATTCTATGTTGTCCTGGAGAGCTTGCAGAGCACTGGGGAAAGGCAGGCAGAGAATTCCCTGCTAGCACCTTCTCTGTGCCTGGGAAGCAGAAGTGTTCACATTGCTTCGCAAGAATCGCTTTTGTGCAGAAAACACTAACACTTGTTCAGAAGGAAAGAAAGCACAGAGCCCCAGATTCTATGTTGTCCTGGAGAGCTTGCAGAGCACTGGGGAAAGGCAGGCAGAGAATTCCCTGCTAGCACCTTCTCTGTGCCTGTTCACATTGCTTCGCAGAATCGCTTTTGTGCAGAAAACACTAACACTTGTTCAGAAGGAAAGAAAGCACAGAGCCCCAGATTCTATGTTGTCCTGGAGAGCTTGCAGAGCACTGGGGAAAGGCAGGCAGAGAATTCCCTGCTAGCACCTTCTCTGTGCCTGGGAAGCAGAAGTGTTCACATTGCTTCGCAGAATCGCTTTTGTGCAGAAAACACTAACACTTGTTCAGAACGAAAGAAAGCACAGAGCCCCAGATTCTATGTTGTCCTGGAGAGCTTGCAGAACACTGGGGAAAGGCAGGCAGAGAATTCCCTGCTAGCACCTTCTCTGTGCCTGGGAAGCAGAAGTGTTCACATTGCTTCGCAGAATCGCTTTTGTGCAGAAAACAGTAACACTTGTTCAGAACGAAAGAAAGCACACAGCCCCAGATTTGCTGTTGTCCTGGAGTGCTTGCAGAGCACTGGGGAAAGGCAGGCAGAGAATTCCCTGCTAGCACCTTCTCTGTGCCTGGGAAGCAGAAGTGTTCACATTGCTTCGCAGAATCGCTTTTGTGCAGAAAACAGTAACACTTGTTCAGAAGGAAAGAAAGCACAGAGCCCCAGATTTTATGTTGTCCTGGAGAGCTTGCAGAGCACTGGGGAAAGGCAGGCAGAGAATTCCCTGCTAGCACCTTCTCTGTGCCTGGGAAGCAGAAGTGTTCACATTGCTTCGCAGAATCGCTTTTGTGCAGAAAACACTAACACTTGTTCAGAACGAAAGAAAGCACAGAGCCCCAGATTCTATGTTGTCCTGCAGAGCTTGCAGAGCACTGGGGAAAGGCAGGCAGAGAATTCCTTGCTAGCACCTTCTCTGTGCCTGGGAAGCAGAAGTGTTCACATTGCTTCGCAAGAATCGCTTTTGTGCAGAAAACACTAACACTTGTTCAGAAGGAAAGAAAGCACAGAGCCCCAGATTCTATGTTGTCCTGGAGAGCTTGCAGAGCACTGGGGAAAGGCAGGCAGAGAATTCCTTGCTAGCACCTTCTCTGTGCCTGGGAAGCAGAAGTGTTCACATTGCTTCGCAAAAATGGCTTTTGTGCAGAAAACAGTAACACTTGTTCAGAAGGAAAGAAAGCACAGAGCCCCAGATTTTATGTTGTCCTGGAGAGCTTGCAGAGCACTGGGGAAAGGCAGGCAGAGAATTCCCTGATAGCACCTTCTCTGTGCCTGGGAAGCAGAAGTGTTCACATTGCTTCGCAGAATCGCTTTTGTGCAGAAAACGCTAACACTTGTTCAGAAGGAAAGAAAGCACAGAGAACCAGATTCTATGTTGTCCTGGAGAGCTTGCAGAGCACTGGGGAAAGGCAGGCAGAGAATTCCCTGCTAGCACCTTCTCTGTGCCTGGGAAGCAGAAGTGTTCACATTGCTTCGCAGAATCGCTTTTGTGCAGAAAACACTAACACTTGTTCAGAAGGAAAGAAAGCACAGAGCCCCAGATTCTATGTTGTCCTGGAGAGCTTGCAGAGCACTGGGGAAAGGCAGGCAGAGAATTCCCTGCTAGCACCTTCTCTGTGCCTGGGAAGCAGAAGTGTTCACATTGCTTCGCAAGAATCGCTTTTGTGCAGAAAACAGTAACACTTGTTCAGAAGGAAAGAAAGCACAGAGCCCCAGATTCTATGTTGTCCTGGAGAGCTTGCAGAGCACTGGAGAAAGGCAGGCAGAGAATTCCCTGCTAGCACCTTCTCTGTGCCTGTTCACATTGCTTCGCAGAATCGCTTTTGTGCAGAAAACAGTAACACTTGTTCAGAAGGAAAGAAAGCACAGAGCCCCAGATTTTATGTTGTCCTGGAGAGCTTGCAGAGCACTGGGGAAAGGCAGGCAGAGAATTCCCTGATAGCACCTTCTCTGTGCCTGGGAAGCAGAGGTGTTCACATTGCTTCGCAGAATCGCTTTTGTGCAGAAAACACTAACACTTGTTCAGAACAAAAGAAAGCACAGAGCCCCAGATTTGCTGTTGTCCTGGAGAGCTTGCAGAGCACTGGGGAAAGGCAGGCAGAGAATTCCCTGCTAGCACCTTCTCTGTGCCTGGGAAGCAGAAGTGTTCACATTGCTTCGCAGAATCGCTTTTGTGCAGAAAACACTAACACTTGTTCAGAATGAAAGAAAGCACAGAGCCCCAGGTTTGCTGTTGTCCTGGAGAGCTTGCAGAGCACTGGGGAAAGGCAGGCAGAGAATTCCCTGCTAGCACCTTCTCTGTGCCTGGGAAGCAGAGTGTTCACATTGCTTCGCAGAATCGCTTTTGTGCAGAAAACAGTAACACTTGTTCAGAAGGAAAGAAAGCACAGAGCCCCAGATTCTATGTTGTCCTGGAGAGCTTGCAGAGCACTGGGGAAAGGCAGGCAGAGAATTCCCTGCTAGCACCTTCTCTGTGCCTGGGAAGCAGAAGTGTTCACATTGCTTCGCAGAATCGCTTTTGTGCAGAAAACAGTAACACTTCTTCAGAAGGAAAGAAAGCACAGAGCCCCAGATTTTATGTTGTCCTGGAGAGCTTGCAGAGCACTGGGGAAAGGCAGGCAGAGAATTCCCTGCTAGCACCTTCTCTGTGCCTGGGAAGCAGAGTGTTCTCATTGCTTCGCAGAATCGCTTTTGTGCAGAAAACAGCAACACTTGTTCAGAAGGAAAGAAAGCACAGAGCCCCAGATTTTATGTTGTCCTGGAGAGCTTGCAGAGCACTGGTGAAAGGCAGGCAGAGAATTCCCTGCTAGCACCTTCTCTGTGCCTGGGAAGCAGAAGTGTTCACATTGCTTCGCAGAATCGCTTTTGTGCAGAAAACAGTAACACTTGTTCAGAACGAAAGAAAGCACAGAGCCCCAAATTTGATGTTGTCCTGGAGAGCTTGCAGAGCACTGGGGAAAGGCAGGCAGAGAATTCCCTGCTAGCACCTTCTCTGTGCCTGGGAAGCAGAAGTGTTCACATTGCTTCGCAGAATCGCTTTTGTGCAGAAAACACTAACACTTGTTCAGAACGAAAGAAAGCACAGAGCCCCAGATTCTATGTTGTCCTGGAGAGCTTGCAGAGCACTGGGGAAAGGCAGGCAGAGAATTCCCTGCTAACACCTTCTCTGTGCCTGGGAAGCAGAAGTGTTCACATTGCTTCGCAGAATCGCTTTTGTGCAGAAAACACTAACACTTGTTCAGAACGAAAGAAAGCACAGAGCCCCAGATTTGCTGTTGTCCTGGAGAGCTTGCAGAGCACTGGGGAAAGGCAGGCAGAGAATTCCCTGCTAGCACCTTTTCTGTGCCTGGGAAGCAGAAGTGTTCACATTGCTTCGCAGAATCGCTTTTGTGCAGAAAACAGTAACACTTGTTCAGAACGAAAGAAAGCACAGAGCCCCAGATTCTATGTTGTCCTGGAGAGCTTGCAGAGCACTGGGGAAAGGCAGGCAGAGAATTCCCTGCTAGCACCTTCTCTGTGCCTGGGAAGCAGAAGTGTTCACATTGCTTCGCAGAATCGCTTTTGTGCAGAAAACACTAACACTCGTTCAGAATGAAAGAAAGCACAGAGCCCCAGATTCTATGTTGTCCTGGAGAGCTTGCAGAGCACTGGGGAAAGGCAGGCAGAGAATTCCCTGCTAGCACCTTCTCTGTGCCTGGGAAGCAGAGTCTTCTCATTGCTTCGCAGAATCGTTTTTGTGCAGAAAACAGCAACACTTGTTCAGAAGGAAAGAAAGCACAGAGCCCCAGATTTTATGTTGTCCTGGAGAGCTTGCAGAGCACTGGTGAAAGGCAGGCAGAGAATTCCCTGCTAGCACCTTCTCTGTGCCTGGGAAGCAGAAGTGTTCACATTGCTTCGCAGAATCGCTTTTGTGCAGAAAACAGTAACACTTGTTCAGAACGAAAGAAAGCACAGAGCCCCAAATTTGATGTTGTCCTGGAGAGCTTGCAGAGCACTGGGGAAAGGCAGTCAGAGAATTCCCTGCTAGCACCTTCTCTGTGCCTGGGAAGCAGAAGTGTTCACATTGCTTCGCAGAATCGCTTTTGTGCAGAAAACAGTAACACTTGTTCAGAACGAAAGAAAGCACAGAGCCCCAGATTCGATGTTGTCCTGGAGAGCTTGCAGAGCACTGGGGAAAGGCAGGCAGAGAATTCCCTGCTAACACCTTCTCTGTGCCTGGGAAGCAGAAGTGTTCACATTGCTTCGCAGAATCGCTTTTGTGCAGAAAACACTAACACTTGTTCAGAAGGAAAGAAAGCACAGAGCCCCAGATTCTATGTTGTCCTGGAGAGCTTGCAGAGCACTGGGGAAAGGCAGGCAGAGAATTCCCTGCTAGCACCTTCTCTGTGCCTGGGAAGCAGAAGTGTTCACATTGCTTCGCAGAATCGCTTTTGTGCAGAAAACAGTAACACTTGTTCAGAACGAAAGAAAGCACAGAGCCCCAGATTCTATGTTGTCCTGGAGAGCTTGCAGAGCACTGGGGAAAGGCAGGCAGAGAATTCCCTGCTAGCACCTTCTCTGTGCCTGGGAAGCAGAAGTGTTCACATTGCTTCGCAGAATCGCTTTTGTGCAGAAAACAGTAACACTTGTTCAGAACGAAAGAAAGCACAGAGCCCCAGATTCGATGTTGTCCTGGAGAGCTTGCAGAGCACTGGGGAAAGGCAGGCAGAGAATTCCCTGCTAGCACCTTCTCTGTGCCTGGGAAGCAGAGGTGTTCACATTGCTTCGCAGAATCGCTTTTGTGCAGAAAACACTAACACTTGTTCAGAACAAAAGAAAGCACAGAGCCCCAGATTTGCTGTTGTCCTGGAGAGCTTGCAGAGCACTGGGGAAAGGCAGGCAGAGAATTCCCTGCTAGCACCTTCTCTGTGCCTGGGAAGCAGAAGTGTTCACATTGCTTCGCAGAATCGCTTTTGTGCAGAAAACAGTAACACTTGTTCAGAAGGAAAGAAAGCACAGAGCCCCAGATTCTATGTTGTCCTGGAGAGCTTGCAGAGCACTGGGGAAAGGCAGGCAGAGAATTCCCTGCTAGCACCTTCTCTGTGCCTGGGAAGCAGAAGTGTTCACATTGCTTCGCAGAATCGCTTTTGTGCAGAAAACAGCAACACTTGTTCAGAAGGAAAGAAAGCACAGAGCCCCAGATTTTATGTTGTCCTGGAGAGCTTGCAGAGCACTGGGGAAAGGCAGGCAGAGAATTCCCTGCTAGCACCTTCTCTGTGCCTGGGAAGCAGAAGTGTTCACATTGCTTCGCAGAATCGCTTTTGTGCAGAAAACACTAACACTCGTTCAGAATGAAAGAAAGCACAGAGCCCCAGATTTGCTGTTGTCCTGGAGAGCTTGCAGAGCACTGGGGAAAGGCAGGCAGAGAATTCCCTGCTAGCACCTTCTCTGTGCCTGGGAAGCAGAGTGTTCTCATTGCTTCGCAGAATCGCTTTTGTGCAGAAAACAGCAACACTTGTTCAGAAGGAAAGAAAGCACAGAGCCCCAGATTTTATGTTGTCCTGGAGAGCTTGCAGAGCACTGGTGAAAGGCAGGCAGAGAATTCCCTGCTAGCACCTTCTCTGTGCCTGGGAAGCAGAAGTGTTCACATTGCTTCGCAGAATCGCTTTTGTGCAGAAAACAGTAACACTTGTTCAGAACGAAAGAAAGCACAGAGCCCCAAATTTGATGTTGTCCTGGAGAGCTTGCAGAGCACTGGGGAAAGGCAGGCAGAGAATTCCCTGCTAGCACCTTCTCTGTGCCTGGGAAGCAGAAGTGTTCACATTGCTTCGCAGAATCGCTTTTGTGCAGAAAACACTAACACTTGTTCAGAACGAAAGAAAGCACAGAGCCCCAGATTCTATGTTGTCCTGGAGAGCTTGCAGAGCACTGGGGAAAGGCAGGCAGAGAATTCCCTGCTAACACCTTCTCTGTGCCTGGGAAGCAGAAGTGTTCACATTGCTTCGCAGAATCGCTTTTGTGCAGAAAACACTAACACTTGTTCAGAACGAAAGAAAGCACAGAGCCCCAGATTTGCTGTTGTCCTGGAGAGCTTGCAGAGCACTGGGGAAAGGCAGGCAGAGAATTCCCTGCTAGCACCTTTTCTGTGCCTGGGAAGCAGAAGTGTTCACATTGCTTCGCAGAATCGCTTTTGTGCAGAAAACAGTAACACTTGTTCAGAACGAAAGAAAGCACAGAGCCCCAGATTCTATGTTGTCCTGGAGAGCTTGCAGAGCACTGGGGAAAGGCAGGCAGAGAATTCCCTGCTAGCACCTTCTCTGTCCCTGGGAAGCAGAAGTGTTCATATTGCTTCTCAGAATCGCTTTTGTGCAGAAAACAGTAACACTTGTTCAGAACGAAAGAAAGCACAGAGCCCCAGATTCTATGTTGTCCTGGAGAGCTTGCAGAGCACTGGGGAAAGGCAGGCAGAGAATTCCCTGCTAGCACCTTCTCTGTGCCTGGGAAGCAGAGGTGTTCACATTGCTTCGCAGAATCGCTTTTGTGCAGAAAACACTAACACTTGTTCAGAACAAAAGAAAGCACAGAGCCCCAGATTCTATGTTGTCCTGGAGAGCTTGCAGAGCACTGGGGAAAGGCAGGCAGAGAATTCCCTGCTAGCACCTTCTCTGTGCCTGGGAAGCAGAAGTGTTCATATTGCTTCTCAGAATTGCTTTTGTGCAGAAAACAGTAACACTTGTTCAGAACGAAAGACAGCACAGAGCCCCAGATTTTATGTTGTCCTGGAGAGCTTGCAGAGCACTGGGGAAAGGCAGGCAGAGAATTCCCTGCTAGCACCTTCTCTGTGCCTGGGAAGCAGAAGTGTTCACATTGCTTCGCAGAATCGCTTTTGTGCAGAAAACAGTAACACTTGTTCAGAAGGAAAGAAAGCACAGAGCCCCAGATTTTATGTTGTCCTGGAGAGCTTGCAGAGCACTGGGGAAAGGCAGGCAGAGAATTCCCTGCTAGCACCTTCTCTGTGCCTGGGAAGCAGAAGTGTTCACATTGCTTCGCAGAATCGCTTTTGTGCAGAAAACAGTAACACTTGTTCAGAACGAAAGAAAGCACAGAGCCCCAGATTCTATGTTGTCCTGGAGAGCTTGCAGAGCACTGGGGAAAGGCAGGCAGAGAATTCCCTGCTAGCACCTTCTCTGTGCCTGGGAAGCAGAAGTGTTCACATTGCTTCGCAGAATCGCTTTTGTGCAGAAAACAGTAACACTTGTTCAGAATGAAAGAAAGCACAGAGCCCCAGATTCTATGTTGTCCTGCAGAGCTTGCAGAGCACTGGTGAAAGGCAGGCAGAGAATTCCCTGCTAGCACCTTCTCTGTGCCTGGGAAGCAGAAGTGTTCACATTGCCTCACAGAAGCGCTTTTGTGCAGAATACACTAACACTCGTTCAGAACGAAAGAAAGCACAGAGCCCCAGATTTGCTGTTGTCCTGGAGAGCTTGCAGAGCACTGGGGAAAGGCAGGCAGAGAATTCCCTGCTAGCACCTTCTCTGTGCCTGGGAAGCAGAAGTGTTCACATTGCTTCGCAGAATCGCTTTTGTGCAGAAAACACTAACACTTGTTCAGAAGGAAAGAAAGCACAGAGCCCCAGATTTTATGTTGCCCTGGAGAGCTTGCAGAGCACTGGGGAAAGGCAGGCAGAGAATTCCCTGCTAGCACCTTCTCTGTGCCTGGGAAGCAGAAGTGTTCACATTGCTTCGCAGAATCGCTTTTGTGCAGAAAACACTAACACTTGTTCAGCATGAAAGAAAGCACAGAGCCCCAGATTCGATGTTGTCCTGGAGAGCTTGCAGAGCACTGGGGAAAGGCAGGCAGAGAATTCCCTGCTAGCACCTTCTCTGTGCCTGGGAAGCAGAAGTGTTCACATTGCCTCACAGAATCGCTTTTGTGCAGAAAACACTAACACTTGTTCAGAACGAAAGAAAGCACAGAGCCCCAGATTCTATGTTGTCCTGGAGAGCTTGCAGAGCACTGGGGAAAGGCAGGCAGAGAATTCCCTGCTAGCACCTTCTCTGTGCCTGGGAAGCAGAAGTGTTCACATTGCTTCGCAGAATCGCTTTTGTGCAGAAAACACTAACACTCGTTCAGAATGAAAGAAAGCACAGAGCCCCAGATTTGCTGTTGTCCTGGAGAGCTTGCAGAGCACTGGGGAAAGGCAGGCAGAGAATTCCCTGATAGCACCTTCTCTGTGCCTGGGAAGCAGAGTGTTCTCATTGCTTCGCAGAATCGTTTTTGTGCAGAAAACAGCAACACTTGTTCAGAAGGAAAGAAAGCACAGAGCCCCAGATTTTATGTTGTCCTGGAGAGCTTGCAGAGCACTGGTGAAAGGCAGGCAGAGAATTCCCTGCTAGCACCTTCTCTGTGCCTGGGAAGCAGAAGTGTTCACATTGCTTCGCAGAATCGCTTTTGTGCAGAAAACAGTAACACTTGTTCAGAACGAAAGAAAGCACAGAGCCCCAAATTTGATGTTGTCCTGGAGAGCTTGCAGAGCACTGGGGAAAGGCAGTCAGAGAATTCCCTGCTAGCACCTTCTCTGTGCCTGGGAAGCAGAAGTGTTCACATTGCTTCGCAGAATCGCTTTTGTGCAGAAAACAGTAACACTTGTTCAGAACGAAAGAAAGCACAGAGCCCCAGATTCTATGTTGTCCTGGAGAGCTTGCAGAGCACTGGGGAAAGGCAGGCAGAGAATTCCCTGCTAACACCTTCTCTGTGCCTGGGAAGCAGAAGTGTTCACATTGCTTCGCAGAATCGCTTTTGTGCAGAAAACACTAACACTTGTTCAGAACGAAAGAAAGCACAGAGCCCCAGATTTGCTGTTGTCCTGGAGAGCTTGCAGAGCACTGGGGAAAGGCAGGCAGAGAATTCCCTGCTAGCACCTTCTCTGTGCCTGGGAAGCAGAAGTGTTCACATTGCTTCGCAGAATCGCTTTTGTGCAGAAAACAGTAACACTTGTTCAGAACGAAAGAAAGCACAGAGCCCCAAATTTGATGTTGTCCTGGAGAGCTTGCAGAGCACTGGGGAAAGGCAGTCAGAGAATTCCCTGCTAGCACCTTCTCTGTGCCTGGGAAGCAGAAGTGTTCACATTGCTTCGCAGAATCGCTTTTGTGCAGAAAACAGTAACACTTGTTCAGAACGAAAGAAAGCACAGAGCCCCAGATTCTATGTTGTCCTGGAGAGCTTGCAGAGCACTGGGGAAAGGCAGGCAGAGAATTCCCTGCTAACACCTTCTCTGTGCCTGGGAAGCAGAAGTGTTCACATTGCTTCGCAGAATCGCTTTTGTGCAGAAAACAGTAACACTTGTTCAGAAGGAAAGAAAGCACAGAGCCCCAGATTCTATGTTGTCCTGGAGAGCTTGCAGAGCACTGGGGAAAGGCAGGCAGAGAATTCCCTGCTAGCACCTTCTCTGTGCCTGGGAAGCAGAAGTGTTCATATTGCTTCTCAGAATCGCTTTTGTGCAGAAAACAGTAACACTTGTTCAGAACGAAAGAAAGCACAGAGCCCCAGATTCTATGTTGTCCTGGAGAGCTTGCAGAGCACTGGGGAAAGGCAGGCAGAGAAATCCCTGCTAGCACCTTCTCTGTGCCTGGGAAGCAGAGGTGTTCACATTGCTTCGCAGAATCGCTTTTGTGCAGAAAACACTAACACTTGTTCAGAACAAAAGAAAGCACAGAGCCCCAGATTCTATGTTGTCCTGGAGAGCTTGCAGAGCACTGGAGAAAGGCAGGCAGAGAATTCCCTGCTAGCACCTTCTCTGTGCCTGGGAAGCAGAAGTGTTCATATTGCTTCTCAGAATCGCTTTTGTGCAGAAAACAGTAACACTTGTTCAGAAGGAAAGAAAGCACAGAGCCCCAGATTCTATGTTGTCCTGGAGAGCTTGCAGAGCACTGGGGAAAGGCAGGCAGAGAATTCCCTGCTAGCACCTTCTCTGTGCCTGGGAAGCAGAAGTGTTCACATTGCTTCGCAGAATCGCTTTTGTGCAGAAAACACTAACACTTGTTCAGAATGAAAGAAAGCACAGAGCCCCAGGTTTGCTGTTGTCCTGGAGAGCTTGCAGAGCACTGGGGAAAGGCAGGCAGAGAATTCCCTGCTAGCACCTTCTCTGTGCCTGGGAAGCAGAGTGTTCACATTGCTTCGCAGAATCGCTTTTGTGCAGAAAACAGTAACACTTGTTCAGAAGGAAAGAAAGCACAGAGCCCCAGATTCTATGTTGTCCTGGAGAGCTTGCAGAGCACTGGGGAAAGGCAGGCAGAGAATTCCCTGCTAGCACCTTCTCTGTGCCTGGGAAGCAGAAGTGTTCACATTGCTTCGCAGAATCGCTTTTGTGCAGAAAACAGTAACACTTGTTCAGAACGAAAGAAAGCACAGAGCCCCAGATTCTATGTTGTCCTGGAGAGCTTGCAGAGCACTGGGGAAAGGCAGGCAGAGAATTCCCTGCTAGCACCTTCTCTGTGCCTGGGAAGCAGAAGTGTTCACATTGCTTCGCAGAATCGCTTTTGTGCAGAAAACAGTAACACTTGTTCAGAATGAAAGAAAGCACAGAGCCCCAGATTCTATGTTGTCCTGGAGAGCTTGCAGAGCACTGGGGAAAGGCAGGCAGAGAATTCCCTGCTAGCACCTTCTCTGTGCCTGGGAAGCAGAAGTGTTCACATTGCTTCGCAGAATCGCTTTTGTGCAGAAAACAGTAACACTTGTTCAGAACGAAAGAAAGCACACAGCCCCAGATTTGCTGTTGTCCTGGAGTGCTTGCAGAGCACTGGGGAAAGGCAGGCAGAGAATTCCCTGCTAGCACCTTCTCTGTGCCTGGGAAGCAGAGTGATCACATTGCTTCGCAGAATCGCTTTTGTGCAGAAAACAGTAACACTGTTTCTGAAGGAAAGAAAGCACAGAGCCCCAGATTCTATGTTGTCCTGGAGAGCTTGCAGAGCACTGGGGAAAGGCAGGCAGAGAATTCCCTGCTAGCACCTTCTCTGTGCCTGGGAAGCAGAAGTGTTCACATTGCTTCGCAGAATCGCTTTTGTGCAGAAAACAGTAACACTTGTTCAGAACGAAAGAAAGCACAGAGCCCCAAATTTGATGTTGTCCTGGAGAGCTTGCAGAGCACTGGGGAAAGGCAGGCAGAGAATTCCCTGCTAGCACCTTCTCTGTGCCTGGGAAGCAGAAGTGTTCACATTGCTTCGCAGAATCGCTTTTGTGCAGAAAACAGTAACACTTGTTCAGAAGGAAAGAAAGCACAGAGCCCCAGATTTTATGTTGTCCTGGAGAGCTTGCAGAGCACTGGGGAAAGGCAGGCAGAGAATTCCCTGCTAGCACCTTCTCTGTGCCTGGGAAGCAGAAGTGTTCACATTGCTTCGCAGAATCGCTTTTGTGCAGAAAACAGTAACACTTGTTCAGAACGAAAGAAAGCACAGAGCCCCAGATTTGCTGTTGTCCTGGAGAGCTTGCAGAGCACTGGGGAAAGGCAGGCAGAGAATTCCCTGCTAGCACCTTCTCTGTGCCTGGGAAGCAGAAGTGTTCACATTGCTTCGCAGAATCGCTTTTGTGCAGAAAACACTAACACTTGTTCAGAACGAAAGAAAGCACAGAGCCCCAGATTCTATGTTGTCCTGGAGAGCTTGCAGAGCACTGGGGAAAGGCAGGCAGAGAATTCCCTGCTAGCACCTTCTCTGTGCCTGGGAAGCAGAAGTGTTCACATTGCTTCGCAGAATCGCTTTTGTGCAGAAAACAGTAACACTTGTTCAGAACGAAAGAAAGCACACAGCCCCAGATTTGCTGTTGTCCTGGAGTGCTTGCAGAGCACTGGGGAAAGGCAGGCAGAGAATTCCCTGCAAGCACCTTCTCTGTGCCTGGTAAGCAGAATTGTTCACATTGCTTCGCAGAATCGCTTTTGTGCAGAAAACAGTAACACTTGTTCAGAAGGAAAGAAAGCACAGAGCCCCAGATTTTATGTTGTCCTGGAGAGCTTGCAGAGCACTGGGGAAAGGCAGGCAGAGAATTCCCTGCTAGCACCTTCTCTGTGCCTGGGAAGCAGAAGTGTTCACATTGCTTCGCAGAATCGCTTTTGTGCAGAAAACAGTAACACTTGTTCAGAACGAAAGAAAGCACAGAGCCCCAGATTCTATGTTGTCCTGGAGAGCTTGCAGAGCACTGGGGAAAGGCAGGCAGAGAATTCCCTGCTAGCACCTTCTCTGTGCCTGGGAAGCAGAAGTGTTCACATTGCTTCGCAGAATCGCTTTTGTGCAGAAAACACTAACACTTGTTCAGAACAAAAGAAAGCACAGAGCCCCAGATTCTATGTTGTCCTGGAGAGCTTGCAGAGCACTGGGGAAAGGCAGGCAGAGAATTCCCTGCTAGCACCTTCTCTGTGCCTGGGAAGCAGAAGTGTTCACATTGCTTCGCAGAATCGCTTTTGTGCAGAAAACAGTAACACTTGTTCAGAACGAAAGAAAGCACACAGCCCCAGATTTGCTGTTGTCCTGGAGTGCTTGCAGAGCACTGGGGAAAGGCAGGCAGAGAATTCCCTGCAAGCACCTTCTCTGTGCCTGGTAAGCAGAAGTGTTCACATTGCTTCGCAGAATCGCTTTTGTGCAGAAAACAGTAACACTTGTTCAGAAGGAAAGAAAGCACAGAGCCCCAGATTCTATGTTGTCCTGGAGAGCTTGCAGAGCACTGGGGAAAGGCAGGCAGAGAATTCCCTGCTAGCACCTTCTCTGTGCCTGGGAAGCAGAAGTGTTCACATTGCTTCGCAGAATCGCTTTTGTGCAGAAAACAGTAACACTTGTTCAGAAGGAAAGAAAGCACAGAGCCCCAGATTTTATGTTGTCCTGGAGAGCTTGCAGAGCACTGGGGAAAGGCAGGCAGAGAATTCCCTGCTAGCACCTTCTCTGTGCCTGGGAAGCAGAAGTGTTCACATTGCTTCGCAGAATCGCTTTTGTGCAGAAAACAGTAACACTTGTTCAGAACGAAAGAAAGCACACAGCCCCAGATTTGCTGTTGTCCTGGAGTGCTTGCAGAGCACTGGGGAAAGGCAGGCAGAGAATTCCCTGCAAGCACCTTCTCTGTGCCTGGTAAGCAGAAGTGTTCACATTGCTTCGCAGAATCGCTTTTGTGCAGAAAACAGTAACACTTGTTCAGAAGGAAAGAAAGCACAGAGCCCCAGATTTTATGTTGTCCTGGAGAGCTTGCAGAGCACTGGGGAAAGGCAGGCAGAGAATTCCCTGCTAGCACCTTCTCTGTGCCTGGGAAGCAGAAGTGTTCACATTGCTTCGCAGAATCGCTTTTGTGCAGAAAACAGTAACACTTGTTCAGAACGAAAGAAAGCACAGAGCCCCAGATTCTATGTTGTCCTGGAGAGCTTGCAGAGCACTGGGGAAAGGCAGGCAGAGAATTCCCTGCTAGCACCTTCTCTGTGCCTGGGAAGCAGAAGTGTTCACATTGCTTCGCAGAATCGCTTTTGTGCAGAAAACACTAACACTTGTTCAGAACGAAAGAAAGCACAGAGCCCCAGATTCTATGTTGTCCTGGAGAGCTTGCAGAGCACTGGGGAAAGGCAGGCAGAGAATTCCCTGCTAGCACCTTCTCTGTGCCTGGGAAGCAGAAGTGTTCACATTGCTTCGCAGAATCGCTTTTGTGCAGAAAACAGTAACACTTGTTCAGAACGAAAGAAAGCACACAGCCCCAGATTTGCTGTTGTCCTGGAGTGCTTGCAGAGCACTGGGGAAAGGCAGGCAGAGAATTCCCTGCAAGCACCTTCTCTGTGCCTGGTAAGCAGAAGTGTTCACATTGCTTCGCAGAATCGCTTTTGTGCAGAAAACAGTAACACTTGTTCAGAAGGAAAGAAAGCACAGAGCCCCAGATTCTATGTTGTCCTGGAGAGCTTGCAGAGCACTGGGGAAAGGCAGGCAGAGAATTCCCTGCTAGCACCTTCTCTGTGCCTGGGAAGCAGAAGTGTTCACATTGCTTCGCAGAATCGCTTTTGTGCAGAAAACACTAACACTTGTTCAGAAGGAAAGAAAGCACAGAGCCCCAGATTCTATGTTGTCCTGGAGAGCTTGCAGAGCACTGTGGAAAGGCAGGCAGAGAATTCCCTGCTAGCACCTTCTCTGTGCCTGTTCACATTGCTTCGCAGAATCGCTTTTGTGCAGAAAACAGTAACACTTGTTCAGAAGGAAAGAAAGCACAGAGCCCCAGATTTTATGTTGTCCTGGAGAGCTTGCAGAGCACTGGGGAAAGGCAGGCAGAGAATTCCCTGCTAGCACCTTCTCTGTGCCTGGGAAGCAGAAGTGTTCACATTGCTTCGCAAAAATCGCTTTTGTGCAGAAAACACTAACACTTGTTCAGAAGGAAAGAAAGCACAGAGCCCCAGATTCTATGTTGTCCTGGAGAGCTTGCAGAGCACTGGGGAAAGGCAGGCAGAGAATTCCCTGCTAGCACCTTCTCTGTGCCTGGTAAGCAGAAGTGTTCACATTGCTTCGCAGAATCGCTTTTGTGCAGAAAACAGTAACACTTGTTCAGAAGGAAAGAAAGCACAGAGCCCCAGATTCTATGTTGTCCTGGAGAGCTTGCAGAGCACTGGGGAAAGGCAGGCAGAGAATTCCCTGCTAGCACCTTCTCTGTGCCTGGGAAGCAGAAGTGTTCACATTGCTTCGCAAGAATCGCTTTTGTGCAGAAAACACTAACACTTGTTCAGAAGGAAAGAAAGCACAGAGCCCCAGATTCTATGTTGTCCTGGAGAGCTTGCAGAGCACTGGGGAAAGGCAGGCAGAGAATTCCCTGCTAGCACCTTCTCTGTGCCTGTTCACATTGCTTCGCAGAATCGCTTTTGTGCAGAAAACACTAACACTTGTTCAGAAGGAAAGAAAGCACAGAGCCCCAGATTCTATGTTGTCCTGGAGAGCTTGCAGAGCACTGGGGAAAGGCAGGCAGAGAATTCCTTGCTAGCACCTTCTCTGTGCCTGGGAAGCAGAAGTGTTCACATTGCTTCGCAGAATCGCTTTTGTGCAGAAAACAGTAACACTTGTTCAGAAGGAAAGAAAGCACAGAGCCCCAGATTCTATGTTGTCCTGGAGAGCTTGCAGAACACTGGGGAAAGGCAGGCAGAGAATTCCCTGCTAGCACCTTCTCTGTGCCTGGGAAGCAGAAGTGTTCACATTGCTTCGCAGAAACGCTTTTGTGCAGAAAACAGTAACACTTGTTCAGAACGAAAGAAAGCACACAGCCCCAGATTTGCTGTTGTCCTGGAGTGCTTGCAGAGCACTGGGGAAAGGCAGGCAGAGAATTCCCTGCTAGCACCTTCTCTGTGCCTGGGAAGCAGAAGTGTTCACATTGCTTCGCAGAATCGCTTTTGTGCAGAAAACAGTAACACTTGTTCAGAAGGAAAGAAAGCACAGAGCCCCAGATTTTATGTTGTCCTGGAGAGCTTGCAGAGCACTGGGGAAAGGCAGGCAGAGAATTCCCTGATAGCACCTTCTCTGTGCCTGGGAAGCAGAAGTGTTCACATTGCTTCGCAGAATCGCTTTTGTGCAGAAAACACTAACACTTGTTCAGAACGAAAGAAAGCACAGAGCCCCAGATTCTATGTTGTCCTGCAGAGCTTGCAGAGCACTGGGGAAAGGCAGGCAGAGAATTCCTTGCTAGCACCTTCTCTGTGCCTGGGAAGCAGAAGTGTTCACATTGCTTCGCAAGAATCGCTTTTGTGCAGAAAACACTAACACTTGTTCAGAAGGAAAGAAAGCACAGAGCCCCAGATTCTATGTTGTCCTGGAGAGCTTGCAGAGCACTGGGGAAAGGCAGGCAGAGAATTCCTTGCTAGCACCTTCTCTGTGCCTGGGAAGCAGAAGTGTTCACATTGCTTCGCAAAAATGGCTTTTGTGCAGAAAACAGTAACACTTGTTCAGAAGGAAAGAAAGCACAGAGCCCCAGATTTTATGTTGTCCTGGAGAGCTTGCAGAGCACTGGGGAAAGGCAGGCAGAGAATTCCCTGATAGCACCTTCTCTGTGCCTGGGAAGCAGAAGTGTTCACATTGCTTCGCAGAATCGCTTTTGTGCAGAAAACGCTAACACTTGTTCAGAAGGAAAGAAAGCACAGAGAACCAGATTCTATGTTGTCCTGGAGAGCTTGCAGAGCACTGGGGAAAGGCAGGCAGAGAATTCCCTGCTAGCACCTTCTCTGTGCCTGGGAAGCAGAAGTGTTCACATTGCTTCGCAGAATCGCTTTTGTGCAGAAAACAGTAACACTTGTTCAGAACGAAAGAAAGCACAGAGCCCCAGATTCTATGTTGCCCTGGAGAGCTTGCAGAGCACTGGGGAAAGGCAGGCAGAGAATTCCCTGCTAGCACCTTCTCTGTGCCTGGGAAGCAGAAGTGTTCACATTGCTTCGCAAGAATCGCTTTTGTGCAGAAAACAGTAACACTTGTTCAGAAGGAAAGAAAGCACAGAGCCCCAGATTCTATGTTGTCCTGGAGAGCTTGCAGAGCACTGGAGAAAGGCAGGCAGAGAATTCCCTGCTAGCACCTTCTCTGTGCCTGTTCACATTGCTTCGCAGAATCGCTTTTGTGCAGAAAACAGTAACACTTGTTCAGAAGGAAAGAAAGCACAGAGCCCCAGATTTTATGTTGTCCTGGAGAGCTTGCAGAGCACTGGGGAAAGGCAGGCAGAGAATTCCCTGATAGCACCTTCTCTGTGCCTGGGAAGCAGAAGTGTTCACATTGCTTCGCAAAAATCGCTTTTGTGCAGAAAACACTAACACTTGTTCAGAAGGAAAGAAAGCACAGAGCCCCAGATTCTATGTTGTCCTGGAGAGCTTGCAGAGCACTGGGGAAAGGCAGGCAGAGAATTCCCTGCTAGCACCTTCTCTGTGCCTGGTAAGCAGAAGTGTTCACATTGCTTCGCAGAATCGCTTTTCTGCAGAAAACACTAACACTTGTTCAGAACGAAAGAAAGCACAGAGCCCCAGATTCGATGTTGTCCTGGAGAGCTTGCAGAGCACTGGGGAAAGGCAGGCAGAGAATTCCCTGATAGCACCTTCTCTGTGCCTGGGAAGCAGAAGTGTTCACATTGCTTCGCAAGAATCGCTTTTGTGCAGAAAACAGTAACACTTGTTCAGAAGGAAAGAAAGCACAGAGCCCCAGATTCTATGTTGTCCTGGAGAGCTTGCAGAGCACTGGGGAAAGGCAGGCAGAGAATTCCCTGCTAGCACCTTCTCTGTGCCTGTTCACATTGCTTCGCAGAATCGCTTTTGTGCAGAAAACACTAACACTTGTTCAGAAGGAAAGAAAGCACAGAGCCCCAGATTCTATGTTGTCCTGGAGAGCTTGCAGAGCACTGGGGAAAGGCAGGCAGAGAATTCCTTGCTAGCACCTTCTCTGTGCCTGGGAAGCAGAAGTGTTCACATTGCTTCGCAGAATCGCTTTTGTGCAGAAAACAGTAACACTTGTTCAGAAGGAAAGAAAGCACAGAGCCCCAGATTTTATGTTGTCCTGGAGAGCTTGCAGAGCACTGGGGAAAGGCAGGCAGAGAATTCCCTGATAGCACCTTCTCTGTGCCTGGGAAGCAGAAGTGTTCACATTGCTTCGCAATAATTGCTTTTGGGCAGAAAACACTAACACTTGTTCAGAAGGAAAGAAAGCACAGAGCCCCAGATTTTATGTTGTCCTGCAGAGCTTGCAGAGCACTGGGGAAAGGCAGGCAGAGAATTCCTTGCTAGCACCTTCTCTGTGCCTGGGAAGCAGAAGTGTTCACATTGCTTCGCAGAATCACTTTTCTGCAGAAAACAGTAACACTTGTTCAGAAGGAAAGAAAGCACAGAGCCCCAGATTTTATGTTGTCCTGGAGAGCTTGCAGAGCACTGGGGAAAGGCAGGCAGAGAATTCCCTGCTAGCACCTTCTCTGTGCCTGGGAAGCAGAAGTGTTCACATTGCTTCGCAGAATCGCTTTTGTGCAGAAAACAGTAACACTTGTTCAGAAGGAAAGAAAGCACAGAGCCCCAGATTCTATGTTGTCCTGGAGAGCTTGCAGAGCACTGGGGAAAGGCAGGCAGAGAATTCCCTGCTAGCACCTTCTCTGTGCCTGGGAAGCAGAAGTGTTCACATTGCTTCGCAAGAATCGCTTTTGTGCAGAAAACAGTAACACTTGTTCAGAAGGAAAGAAAGCACAGAGCCCCAGATTCTATGTTGTCCTGGAGAGCTTGCAGAGCACTGGGGAAAGGCAGGCAGAGAATTCCCTGCTAGCACCTTGTCTGTGCCTGGGAAGCAGAAGTGTTCACATTGCTTCGCAAGAATCGCTTTTGTGCAGAAAACAGTAACACTTGTTCAGAAGGAAAGAAAGCACAGAGCCCCAGATTTTATGTTGTCCTGGAGAGCTTGCAGAGCACTGGGGAAAGGCAGGCAGAGAATTCCCTGCTAGCACCTTCTCTGTGCCTGGGAAGCAGAAGTGTTCACATTGCTTCGCAGAATCGCTTTTGTGCAGAAAACAGTAACACTTGTTCAGAACGAAAGAAAGCACAGAGCCCCAGATTCTATGTTGTCCTGCAGAGCTTGCAGAGCACTGGGGAAAGGCAGGCAGAGAATTCCTTGCTAGCACCTTCTCTGTGCCTGGGAAGCAGAAGTGTTCACATTGCTTCGCAAGAATCGCTTTTGTGCAGAAAACACTAACACTTGTTCAGAAGGAAAGAAAGCACAGAGCCCCAGATTCTATGTTGTCCTGGAGAGCTTGCAGAGCACTGGGGAAAGGCAGGCAGAGAATTCCCTGCTAGCACCTTCTCTGTGCCTGTTCACATTGCTTCGCAGAATCGCTTTTGTGCAGAAAACAGTAACACTTGTTCAGAAGGAAAGAAAGCACAGAGCCCCAGATTTTATGTTGTCCTGGAGAGCTTGCAGAGCACTGGGGAAAGGCAGGCAGAGAATTCCCTGCTAGCACCTTCTCTGTGCCTGGGAAGCAGAAGTGTTCACATTGCTTCGCAAAAATCGCTTTTGTGCAGAAAACACTAACACTTGTTCAGAAGGAAAGAAAGCACAGAGCCCCAGATTCTATGTTGTCCTGGAGAGCTTGCAGAGCACTGGGGAAAGGCAGGCAGAGAATTCCCTGCTAGCACCTTCTCTGTGCCTGGTAAGCAGAAGTGTTCACATTGCTTCGCAGAATCGCTTTTGTGCAGAAAACAGTAACACTTGTTCAGAAGGAAAGAAAGCACAGAGCCCCAGATTCTATGTTGTCCTGGAGAGCTTGCAGAGCACTGGGGAAAGGCAGGCAGAGAATTCCCTGCTAGCACCTTCTCTGTGCCTGGGAAGCAGAAGTGTTCACATTGCTTCGCAAGAATCGCTTTTGTGCAGAAAACACTAACACTTGTTCAGAAGGAAAGAAAGCACAGAGCCCCAGATTCTATGTTGTCCTGGAGAGCTTGCAGAGCACTGGGGAAAGGCAGGCAGAGAATTCCCTGCTAGCACCTTCTCTGTGCCTGTTCACATTGCTTCGCAGAATCGCTTTTGTGCAGAAAACACTAACACTTGTTCAGAAGGAAAGAAAGCACAGAGCCCCAGATTCTATGTTGTCCTGGAGAGCTTGCAGAGCACTGGGGAAAGGCAGGCAGAGAATTCCTTGCTAGCACCTTCTCTGTGCCTGGGAAGCAGAAGTGTTCACATTGCTTCGCAGAATCGCTTTTGTGCAGAAAACAGTAACACTTGTTCAGAAGGAAAGAAAGCACAGAGCCCCAGATTTTATGTTGTCCTGCAGAGCTTGCAGGGCACTGGGGAAAGGCAGGCAGAGAATTCCTTGCTAGCACCTTCTCTGTGCCTGGGAAGCAGAAGTGTTCACATTGCTTCGCAATAATCGCTTTTGGGCAGAAAACACTAACACTTGTTCAGAAGGAAAGAAAGCACAGAGCCCCAGATTTTATGTTGTCCTGCAGAGCTTGCAGAGCACTGGGGAAAGGCAGGCAGAGAATTCCTTGCTAGCACCTTCTCTGTGCCTGGGAAGCAGAAGTGTTCACATTGCTTCGCAGAATCGCTTTTCTGCAGAAAACAGTAACACTTGTTCAGAAGGAAAGAAAGCACAGAGCCCCAGATTTTATGTTGTCCTGGAGAGCTTGCAGAGCACTGGGGAAAGGCAGGCAGAGAATTCCCTGCTAGCACCTTCTCTGTGCCTGGGAAGCAGAAGTGTTCACATTGCTTCGCAGAATCGCTTTTGTGCAGAAAACAGTAACACTTGTTCAGAACGAAAGAAAGCACAGAGCCCCAGATTCTATGTTGTCCTGGAGAGCTTGCAGAGCACTGGGGAAAGGCAGGCAGAGAATTCCCTGCTAGCACCTTCTCTGTGCCTGGGAAGCAGAAGTGTTCACATTGCTTCGCAGAATCGCTTTTGTGCAGAAAACAGTAACACTTGTTCAGAAGGAAAGAAAGCACAGAGCCCCAGATTCTATGTTGTCCTGGAGAGCTTGCAGAACACTGGGGAAAGGCAGGCAGAGAATTCCCTGCTAGCACCTTCTCTGTGCCTGGGAAGCAGAAGTGTTCACATTGCTTCGCAGAATCGCTTTTGTGCAGAAAACAGTAACACTTGTTCAGAACGAAAGAAAGCACACAGCCCCAGATTTGCTGTTGTCCTGGAGTGCTTGCAGAGCACTGGGGAAAGGCAGGCAGAGAATTCCCTGCTAGCACCTTCTCTGTGCCTGGGAAGCAGAAGTGTTCACATTGCTTCGCAGAATCGCTTTTGTGCAGAAAACAGTAACACTTGTTCAGAAGGAAAGAAAGCACAGAGCCCCAGATTTTATGTTGTCCTGGAGAGCTTGCAGAGCACTGGGGAAAGGCAGGCAGAGAATTCCCTGATAGCACCTTCTCTGTGCCTGGGAAGCAGAAGTGTTCACATTGCTTCGCAGAATCGCTTTTGTGCAGAAAACACTAACACTTGTTCAGAACGAAAGAAAGCACAGAGCCCCAGATTCTATGTTGTCCTGCAGAGCTTGCAGAGCACTGGGGAAAGGCAGGCAGAGAATTCCTTGCTAGCACCTTCTCTGTGCCTGGGAAGCAGAAGTGTTCACATTGCTTCGCAAGAATCGCTTTTGTGCAGAAAACACTAACACTTGTTCAGAAGGAAAGAAAGCACAGAGCCCCAGATTCTATGTTGTCCTGGAGAGCTTGCAGAGCACTGGGGAAAGGCAGGCAGAGAATTCCTTGCTAGCACCTTCTCTGTGCCTGGGAAGCAGAAGTGTTCACATTGCTTCGCAAAAATGGCTTTTGTGCAGAAAACAGTAACACTTGTTCAGAAGGAAAGAAAGCACAGAGCCCCAGATTTTATGTTGTCCTGGAGAGCTTGCAGAGCACTGGGGAAAGGCAGGCAGAGAATTCCCTGATAGCACCTTCTCTGTGCCTGGGAAGCAGAAGTGTTCACATTGCTTCGCAGAATCGCTTTTGTGCAGAAAACGCTAACACTTGTTCAGAAGGAAAGAAAGCACAGAGAACCAGATTCTATGTTGTCCTGGAGAGCTTGCAGAGCACTGGGGAAAGGCAGGCAGAGAATTCCCTGCTAGCACCTTCTCTGTGCCTGGGAAGCAGAAGTGTTCACATTGCTTCGCAGAATCGCTTTTGTGCAGAAAACACTAACACTTGTTCAGAAGGAAAGAAAGCACAGAGCCCCAGATTCTATGTTGTCCTGGAGAGCTTGCAGAGCACTGGGGAAAGGCAGGCAGAGAATTCCCTGCTAGCACCTTCTCTGTGCCTGGGAAGCAGAAGTGTTCACATTGCTTCGCAAGAATCGCTTTTGTGCAGAAAACAGTAACACTTGTTCAGAAGGAAAGAAAGCACAGAGCCCCAGATTCTATGTTGTCCTGGAGAGCTTGCAGAGCACTGGAGAAAGGCAGGCAGAGAATTCCCTGCTAGCACCTTCTCTGTGCCTGTTCACATTGCTTCGCAGAATCGCTTTTGTGCAGAAAACAGTAACACTTGTTCAGAAGGAAAGAAAGCACAGAGCCCCAGATTTTATGTTGTCCTGGAGAGCTTGCAGAGCACTGGGGAAAGGCAGGCAGAGAATTCCCTGATAGCACCTTCTCTGTGCCTGGGAAGCAGAAGTGTTCACATTGCTTCGCAAAAATCGCTTTTGTGCAGAAAACACTAACACTTGTTCAGAAGGAAAGAAAGCACAGAGCCCCAGATTCTATGTTGTCCTGGAGAGCTTGCAGAGCACTGGGGAAAGGCAGGCAGAGAATTCCCTGCTAGCACCTTCTCTGTGCCTGGTAAGCAGAAGTGTTCACATTGCTTCGCAGAATCGCTTTTCTGCAGAAAACACTAACACTTGTTCAGAACGAAAGAAAGCACAGAGCCCCAGATTCGATGTTGTCCTGGAGAGCTTGCAGAGCACTGGGGAAAGGCAGGCAGAGAATTCCCTGATAGCACCTTCTCTGTGCCTGGGAAGCAGAAGTGTTCACATTGCTTCACAAGAATCGCTTTTGTGCAGAAAACAGTAACACTTGTTCAGAAGGAAAGAAAGCACAGAGCCCCAGATTCTATGTTGTCCTGGAGAGCTTGCAGAGCACTGGGGAAAGGCAGGCAGAGAATTCCCTGCTAGCACCTTCTCTGTGCCTGTTCACATTGCTTCGCAGAATCGCTTTTGTGCAGAAAACACTAACACTTGTTCAGAAGGAAAGAAAGCACAGAGCCCCAGATTCTATGTTGTCCTGGAGAGCTTGCAGAGCACTGGGGAAAGGCAGGCAGAGAATTCCTTGCTAGCACCTTCTCTGTGCCTGGGAAGCAGAAGTGTTCACATTGCTTCGCAGAATCGCTTTTGTGCAGAAAACAGTAACACTTGTTCAGAAGGAAAGAAAGCACAGAGCCCCAGATTTTATGTTGTCCTGGAGAGCTTGCAGAGCACTGGGGAAAGGCAGGCAGAGAATTCCCTGATAGCACCTTCTCTGTGCCTGGGAAGCAGAAGTGTTCACATTGCTTCGCAATAATTGCTTTTGGGCAGAAAACACTAACACTTGTTCAGAAGGAAAGAAAGCACAGAGCCCCAGATTTTATGTTGTCCTGCAGAGCTTGCAGAGCACTGGGGAAAGGCAGGCAGAGAATTCCTTGCTAGCACCTTCTCTGTGCCTGGGAAGCAGAAGTGTTCACATTGCTTCGCAGAATCACTTTTCTGCAGAAAACAGTAACACTTGTTCAGAAGGAAAGAAAGCACAGAGCCCCAGATTTTATGTTGTCCTGGAGAGCTTGCAGAGCACTGGGGAAAGGCAGGCAGAGAATTCCCTGCTAGCACCTTCTCTGTGCCTGGGAAGCAGAAGTGTTCACATTGCTTCGCAGAATCGCTTTTGTGCAGAAAACAGTAACACTTGTTCAGAAGGAAAGAAAGCACAGAGCCCCAGATTCTATGTTGTCCTGGAGAGCTTGCAGAGCACTGGGGAAAGGCAGGCAGAGAATTCCCTGCTAGCACCTTCTCTGTGCCTGGGAAGCAGAAGTGTTCACATTGCTTCGCAAGAATCGCTTTTGTGCAGAAAACAGTAACACTTGTTCAGAAGGAAAGAAAGCACAGAGCCCCAGATTCTATGTTGTCCTGGAGAGCTTGCAGAGCACTGGGGAAAGGCAGGCAGAGAATTCCCTGCTAGCACCTTCTCTGTGCCTGTTCACATTGCTTCGCAGAATCGCTTTTGTGCAGAAAACACTAACACTTGTTCAGAAGGAAAGAAAGCAGAGAGCCAGATTCTATGTTGTCCTGGAGAGCTTGCAGAGCACTGGGGAAAGGCAGGCAGAGAATTCCCTGCTAGCACCTTCTCTGTGCCTGGGAAGCAGAAGTGTTCACATTGCTTCGCAGAATCGCTTTTGTGCAGAAAACAGTAACACTTGTTCAGAAGGAAAGAAAGCACAGAGCCCCAGATTTTATGTTGTCCTGCAGAGCTTGCAGAGCACTGGGGAAAGGCAGGCAGAGAATTCCTTGCTAGCACCTTCTCTGTGCCTGGGAAGCAGAAGTGTTCACATTGCTTCGCAGAATCGCTTTTGTGCAGAAAACAGTAACACTTGTTCAGAAGGAAAGAAAGCACAGAGCCCCAGATTCTATGTTGTCCTGGAGAGCTTGCAGAGCACTGGGGAAAGGCAGGCAGAGAATTCCTTGCTAGCACCTTCTCTGTGCCTGGGAAGCAGAAGTGTTCACATTGCTTCGCAGAATCGCTTTTGTGCAGAAAACAGTAACACTTGTTCAGAAGGAAAGAAAGCACAGAGCCCCAGATTTTATGTTGTCCTGCAGAGCTTGCAGAGCACTGGGGAAAGGCAGGCAGAGAATTCCCTGATAGCACCTTCTCTGTGCCTGGGAAGCAGAAGTGTTCACATTGCTTCGCAAAAATCGCTTTTGTGCAGAAAACACTAACACTTGTTCAGAAGGAAAGAAAGCACAGAGCCCCAGATTCTATGTTGTCCTGGAGAGCTTGCAGAGCACTGGGGAAAGGCAGGCAGAGAATTCCCTGCTAGCACCTTCTCTGTGCCTGGGAAGCAGAAGTGTTCACATTGCTTCGCAGAATCGCTTTTGTGCAGAAAACAGTAACACTTGTTCAGAAGGAAAGAAAGCACAGAGCCCCAGATTCTATGTTGTCCTGGAGAGCTTGCAGAGCACTGGGGAAAGGCAGGCAGAGAATTCCCTGATAGCACCTTCTCTGTGCCTGGGAAGCAGAAGTGTTCACATTGCATCGCAAGAATCGCTTTTGTGCAGAAAACAGTAACACTTGTTCAGAAGGAAAGAAAGCACAGAGCCCCAGATTCTATGTTGTCCTGGAGAGCTTGCAGAGCACTGGGGAAAGGCAGGCAGAAAATTCCCTGCTAGCACCTTGTCTGTGCCTGGGAAGCAGAAGTGTTCACATTGCTTCGCAGAATCGCTTTTCTGCAGAAAACACTAACACTTGTTCATAAGGAAAGAAAGCACAGAGCCCCAGATTCTATGTTGTCCTGGAGAGCTTGCAGAGCACTGGGGAAAGGCAGGCAGAGAATTCCCTGCTAGCACCTTCTCTGTGCCTGGGAAGCAGAAGTGTTCACATTGCTTCGCAAGAATCGCTTTTGTGCAGAAAACAGTAACACTTGTTCAGAAGGAAAGAAAGCACAGAGCCCCAGATTCTATGTTGTCCTGGAGAGCTTGCAGAGCACTGGGGAAAGGCAGGCAGAGAATTCCCTGCTAGCACCTTCTCTGTGCCTGTTCACATTGCTTCGCAGAATCGCTTTTGTGCAGAAAACAGTAACACTTGTTCAGAAGGAAAGAAAGCACAGAGCCCCAGATTCGATGTTGTCCTGGAGAGCTTGCAGAGCACTGGGGAAAGGCAGGCAGAGAATTCCCTGCTAGCACCTTGTCTGTGCCTGGGAAGCAGAAGTGTTCACATTGCTTCGCAGAATCGCTTTTCTGCAGAAAACACTAACACTTGTTCATAAGGAAAGAAAGCACAGAGCCCCAGATTCTATGTTGTCCTGGAGAGCTTGCAGAGCACTGGGGAAAGGCAGGCAGAGAATTCCCTGCTAGCACCTTCTCTGTGCCTGGGAAGCAGAAGTGTTCACATTGCTTCGCAAGAATCGCTTTTGTGCAGAAAACAGTAACACTTGTTCAGAAGGAAAGAAAGCACAGAGCCCCAGATTCTATGTTGTCCTGGAGAGCTTGCAGAGCACTGGGGAAAGGCAGGCAGAGAATTCCCTGCTAGCACCTTCTCTGTGCCTGTTCACATTGCTTCGCAGAATCGCTTTTGTGCAGAAAACAGTAACACTTGTTCAGAAGGAAAGAAAGCACAGAGCCCCAGATTCTATGTTGTCCTGGAGAGCTTGCAGAGCACTGGGGAAAGGCAGGCAGAGAATTCCTTGCTAGCACCTTCTCTGTGCCTGGGAAGCAGAAGTGTTCACATTGCTTCGCAGAATCGCTTTTGTGCAGAAAACAGTAACACTTGTTCAGAAGGAAAGAAAGCACAGAGCCCCAGATTTTATGTTGTCCTGCAGAGCTTGCAGAGCACTGGGGAAAGGCAGGCAGAGAATTCCTTGCTAGCACCTTCTCTGTGCCTGGGAAGCAGAAGTGTTCACATTGCTTCGCAAGAATCGCTTTTGTGCAGAAAACACTAACACTTGTTCAGAACGAAAGAAAGCACAGAGCCCCAGATTTTATGTTGTCCTGGAGAGCTTGCAGAGCACTGGGGAAAGGCAGGCAGAGAATTCCTTGCTAGCACCTTCTCTGTGCCTGGTAAGCAGAAGTGTTCACATTGCTTCGCAGAATCGCTTTTGTGCAGAAAACAGTAACACTTGTTCAGAAGGAAAGAAAGCACAGAGCCCCAGATTCTATGTTGTCCTGGAGAGCTTGCAGAGCACTGGGGAAAGGCAGGCAGAGAATTCCCTGCTAGCACCTTGTCTGTGCCTGGGAAGCAGAAGTGTTCACATTGCTTTGCAAGAATCGCTTTTGTGCAGAAAACACTAACACTTGTTCAGAAGGAAAGAAAGCACAGAGCCCCAGATTCTATGTTGTCCTGGAGAGCTTGCAGAGCACTGGGGAAAGGCAGGCAGAGAATTCCCTGCTAGCACCTTCTCTGTGCCTGGGAAGCAGAAGTGTTCACATTGCTTCGCAAAAATCGCTTTTGTGCAGAAAACAGTAACACTTGTTCAGAAGGAAAGAAAGCACAGAGCCCCAGATTTTATGTTGTCCTGGAGAGCTTGCAGAGCACTGGGGAAAGGCAGGCAGAGAATTCCCTGCTAGCACCTTCTCTGAGCCTGTTCACAGTTCTTCGCAGAATCGCTTTTGTGCAGAAAACAGTAACACTTGTTCATAAGTAAAGAAAGCACAGAGCCCCAGATTCTATGTTGTCCTGGAGAGCTTGCAGAGCACTGGGGAAAGGCAGGCAGAGAATTCCCTGCTAGCACCTTCTCTGTGCCTGGGAAGCAGAAGTGTTCACATTGCTTCGCAAGAATCGCTTTTGTGCAGAAAACACTAACACTTGTTCAGAAGGAAAGAAAGCACAGAGCCCCAGATTCTATGTTGTCCTGGAGAGCTTGCAGAGCACTGGGGAAAGGCAGGCAGAGAATTCCCTGATAGCACCTTCTCTGTGCCTGGGAAGCAGAAGTGTTCACATTGCTTCGCAAGAATCGCTTTTGTGCAGAAAACAGTAACACTTGTTCAGAAGGAAAGAAAGCACAGAGCCCCAGATTCTATGTTGTCCTGGAGAGCTTGCAGAGCACTGGGGAAAGGCAGGCAGAGAATTCCCTGCTAGCACCTTCTCTGTGCCTGTTCACATTGCTTCGCAGAATCGCTTTTGTGCAGAAAACAGTAACACTTGTTCAGAAGGAAAGAAAGCACAGAGCCCCAGATTTTATGTTGTCCTGGAGAGCTTGCAGAGCACTGGGGAAAGGCAGGCAGAGAATTCCCTGATAGCACCTTCTCTGTGC
Source organism: Strix aluco (assembly GCF_031877795.1). Classification (NCBI taxonomy): domain Eukaryota; kingdom Metazoa; phylum Chordata; class Aves; order Strigiformes; family Strigidae; genus Strix; species Strix aluco. The sequence continues at coordinate 2,432,923 of NW_027436510.1, read as the reverse complement.
CTGGGAAGCAGAAGTGTTCACATTGCTTCGCAAAAATCGCTTTTGTGCAGAAAACACTAACACTTGTTCAGAACGAAAGAAAGCACAGAGCCCCAGATTCTATGTTGTCCTGGAGAGCTTGCAGAGCACTGGGGAAAGGCAGGCAGAGAATTCCCTGCTAGCACCTTCTCTGTGCCTGGTAAGCAGAAGTGTTCACATTGCTTCGCAGAATCGCTTTTGTGCAGAAAACACTAACACTTGTTCAGAAGGAAAGAAAGCACAGAGCCCCAGATTCTATGTTGTCCTGGAGAGCTTGCAGAGCACTGGGGAAAGGCAGGCAGAGAATTCCCTGATAGCACCTTCTCTGTGCCTGGGAAGCAGAAGTGTTCACATTGCATCGCAAGAATCGCTTTTGTGCAGAAAACAGTAACACTTGTTCAGAAGGAAAGAAAGCACAGAGCCCCAGATTCTATGTTGTCCTGGAGAGCTTGCAGAGCACTGGGGAAAGGCAGGCAGAGAATTCCCTGCTAGCACCTTGTCTGTGCCTGGGAAGCAGAAGTGTTCACATTGCTTCGCAAGAATCGCTTTTGTGCAGAAAACACTAACACTTGTTCAGAAGGAAAGAAAGCACAGAGCCCCAGATTTTATGTTGTCCTGGAGAGCTTGCAGAGCACTGGGGAAAGGCAGGCAGAGAATTCCCTGCTAGCACCTTCTCTGTGCCTGTGAAGCAGAAGTGTTCACATTGCTTCGCAAGAATCGCTTTTGTGCAGAAAACAGTAACACTTGTTCAGAAGGAAAGAAAGCACAGAGCCCCAGATTCTATGTTGTCCTGGAGAGCTTGCAGAGCACTGGGGAAAGGCAGGCAGAGAATTCCCTGCTAGCACCTTCTCTGTGCCTGTTCACATTGCTTCGCAGAATCGCTTTTGTGCAGAAAACAGTAACACTTGTTCAGAAGGAAAGAAAGCACAGAGCCCCAGATTCTATGTTGTCCTGGAGAGCTTGCAGAGCACTGGGGAAAGGCAGGCAGAGAATTCCTTGCTAGCACCTTCTCTGTGCCTGGGAAGCAGAAGTGTTCACATTGCTTCGCAGAATCGCTTTTGTGCAGAAAACAGTAACACTTGTTCAGAAGGAAAGAAAGCACAGAGCCCCAGATTTTATGTTGTCCTGCAGAGCTTGCAGAGCACTGGGGAAAGGCAGGCAGAGAATTCCCTGCTAACACCTTCTCTGTGCCTGGGAAGCAGAAGTGTTCACATTGCTTCGCAGAATCGCTTTTGTGCAGAAAACACTAACACTTGTTCAGAACGAAAGAAAGCACAGAGCCCCAGATTTGCTGTTGTCCTGGAGAGCTTGCAGAGCACTGGGGAAAGGCAGGCAGAGAATTCCCTGCTAGCACCTTCTCTGTGCCTGGGAAGCAGAAGTGTTCACATTGCTTCGCAGAATCGCTTTTGTGCAGAAAACAGTAACACTTGTTCAGAAGGAAAGAAAGCACACAGCCCCAGATTCTATGTTGTCCTGGAGAGCTTGCAGAGCACTGGGGAAAGGCAGGCAGAGAATTCCCTGCTAGCACCTTCTCTGTGCCTGGGAAGCAGAAGTGTTCATATTGCTTCTCAGAATCGCTTTTGTGCAGAAAACAGTAACACTTGTTCAGAACGAAAGAAAGCACAGAGCCCCAGATTCTATGTTGTCCTGGAGAGCTTGCAGAGCACTGGGGAAAGGCAGGCAGAGAAATCCCTGCTAGCACCTTCTCTGTGCCTGGGAAGCAGAGGTGTTCATATTGCTTCTCAGAATCGCTTTTGTGCAGAAAACAGTAACACTTGTTCAGAAGGAAAGAAAGCACAGAGCCCCAGATTCTATGTTGTCCTGGAGAGCTTGCAGAGCACTGGGGAAAGGCAGGCAGAGAATTCCCTGCTAGCACCTTCTCTGTGCCTGGGAAGCAGAAGTGTTCACATTGCTTCGCAGAATCGCTTTTGTGCAGAAAACACTAACACTTGTTCAGAATGAAAGAAAGCACAGAGCCCCAGGTTTGCTGTTGTCCTGGAGAGCTTGCAGAGCACTGGGGAAAGGCAGGCAGAGAATTCCCTGCTAGCACCTTCTCTGTGCCTGGGAAGCAGAGTGTTCACATTGCTTCGCAGAATCGCTTTTGTGCAGAAAACAGTAACACTTGTTCAGAAGGAAAGAAAGCACAGAGCCCCAGATTCTATGTTGTCCTGGAGAGCTTGCAGAGCACTGGGGAAAGGCAGGCAGAGAATTCCCTGCTAGCACCTTCTCTGTGCCTGGGAAGCAGAAGTGTTCACATTGCTTCGCAGAATCGCTTTTGTGCAGAAAACAGTAACACTTGTTCAGAACGAAAGAAAGCACAGAGCCCCAGATTCTATGTTGTCCTGGAGAGCTTGCAGAGCACTGGGGAAAGGCAGGCAGAGAATTCCCTGCTAGCACCTTCTCTGTGCCTGGGAAGCAGAAGTGTTCACATTGCTTCGCAGAATCGCTTTTGTGCAGAAAACAGTAACACTTGTTCAGAATGAAAGAAAGCACAGAGCCCCAGATTCTATGTTGTCCTGGAGAGCTTGCAGAGCACTGGGGAAAGGCAGGCAGAGAATTCCCTGCTAGCACCTTCTCTGTGCCTGGGAAGCAGAAGTGTTCACATTGCTTCGCAGAATCGCTTTTGTGCAGAAAACAGTAACACTTGTTCAGAACGAAAGAAAGCACACAGCCCCAGATTTGCTGTTGTGCTGGAGTGCTTGCAGAGCACTGGGGAAAGGCAGGCAGAGAATTCCCTGCTAGCACCTTCTCTGTGCCTGGGAAGCAGAGTGATCACATTGCTTCGCAGAATCGCTTTTGTGCAGAAAACAGTAACACTGTTTCTGAAGGAAAGAAAGCACAGAGCCCCAGATTCTATGTTGTCCTGGAGAGCTTGCAGAGCACTGGGGAAAGGCAGGCAGAGAATTCCCTGCTAGCACCTTCTCTGTGCCTGGGAAGCAGAAGTGTTCACATTGCTTCGCAGAATCGCTTTTGTGCAGAAAACAGTAACACTTGTTCAGAACGAAAGAAAGCACAGAGCCCCAAATTTGATGTTGTCCTGGAGAGCTTGCAGAGCACTGGGGAAAGGCAGGCAGAGAATTCCCTGCTAGCACCTTCTCTGTGCCTGGGAAGCAGAAGTGTTCACATTGCTTCGCAGAATCGCTTTTGTGCAGAAAACACTAACACTTGTTCAGAAGGAAAGAAAGCACAGAGCCCCAGATTTTATGTTGTCCTGGAGAGCTTGCAGAGCACTGGGGAAAGGCAGGCAGAGAATTCCCTGCTAGCACCTTCTCTGTGCCTGGGAAGCAGAAGTGTTCACATTGCTTCGCAGAATCGCTTTTGTGCAGAAAACACTAACACTTGTTCAGAACGAAAGAAAGCACAGAGCCCCAGATTCTATGTTGTCCTGGAGAGCTTGCAGAGCACTGGGGAAAGGCAGGCAGAGAATTCCCTGCTAGCACCTTCTCTGTGCCTGGGAAGCAGAAGTGTTCACATTGCTTCGCAGAATCGCTTTTGTGCAGAAAACAGTAACACTTGTTCAGAACGAAAGAAAGCACAGAGCCCCAGATTCTATGTTGTCCTGGAGAGCTTGCAGAGCACTGGGGAAAGGCAGGCAGAGAATTCCCTGCTAGCACCTTCTCTGTGCCTGGGAAGCAGAAGTGTTCACATTGCTTCGCAGAATCGCTTTTGTGCAGAAAACAGTAACACTTGTTCAGAAGGAAAGAAAGCACAGAGCCCCAGATTTGCTGTTGTCCTGGAGTGCTTGCAGAGCACTGGGGAAAGGCAGGCAGAGAATTCCCTGCAAGCACCTTCTCTGTGCCTGGTAAGCAGAATTGTTCACATTGCTTCGCAGAATCGCTTTTGTGCAGAAAACAGTAACACTTGTTCAGAACGAAAGAAAGCACACAGCCCCAGATTTTATGTTGTCCTGGAGAGCTTGCAGAGCACTGGGGAAAGGCAGGCAGAGAATTCCCTGCTAGCACCTTCTCTGTGCCTGGGAAGCAGAAGTGTTCACATTGCTTCGCAGAATCGCTTTTGTGCAGAAAACAGTAACACTTGTTCAGAACGAAAGAAAGCACAGAGCCCCAGATTTTATGTTGTCCTGGAGAGCTTGCAGAGCACTGGGGAAAGGCAGGCAGAGAATTCCCTGCTAGCACCTTCTCTGTGCCTGGGAAGCAGAAGTGTTCACATTGCTTCGCAGAATCGCTTTTGTGCAGAAAACACTAACACTTGTTCAGAACGAAAGAAAGCACAGAGCCCCAGATTCTATGTTGTCCTGGAGAGCTTGCAGAGCACTGGGGAAAGGCAGGCAGAGAATTCCCTGCTAGCACCTTCTCTGTGCCTGGGAAGCAGAAGTGTTCACATTGCTTCGCAGAATCGCTTTTGTGCAGAAAACAGTAACACTTGTTCAGAACGAAAGAAAGCACACAGCCCCAGATTTGCTGTTGTCCTGGAGTGCTTGCAGAGCACTGGGGAAAGGCAGGCAGAGAATTCCCTGCAAGCACCTTCTCTGTGCCTGGTAAGCAGAAGTGTTCACATTGCTTCGCAGAATCGCTTTTGTGCAGAAAACAGTAACACTTGTTCAGAAGGAAAGAAAGCACAGAGCCCCAGATTCTATGTTGTCCTGGAGAGCTTGCAGAGCACTGGGGAAAGGCAGGCAGAGAATTCCCTGCTAGCACCTTCTCTGTGCCTGGGAAGCAGAAGTGTTCACATTGCTTCGCAGAATCGCTTTTGTGCAGAAAACAGTAACACTTGTTCAGAAGGAAAGAAAGCACAGAGCCCCAGATTTTATGTTGTCCTGGAGAGCTTGCAGAGCACTGGGGAAAGGCAGGCAGAGAATTCCCTGCTAGCACCTTCTCTGTGCCTGGGAAGCAGAAGTGTTCACATTGCTTCGCAGAATCGCTTTTGTGCAGAAAACAGTAACACTTGTTCAGAACGAAAGAAAGCACACAGCCCCAGATTTGCTGTTGTCCTGGAGTGCTTGCAGAGCACTGGGGAAAGGCAGGCAGAGAATTCCCTGCAAGCACCTTCTCTGTGCCTGGTAAGCAGAAGTGTTCACATTGCTTCGCAGAATCGCTTTTGTGCAGAAAACAGTAACCCTTGTTCAAAAGGAAAGAAAGCACAGAGCCCCAGATTTTATGTTGTCCTGGAGAGCTTGCAGAGCACTGGGGAAAGGCAGGCAGAGAATTCCCTGCTAGCACCTTCTCTGTGCCTGGGAAGCAGAAGTGTTCACATTGCTTCGCAGAATCGCTTTTGTGCAGAAAACAGTAACACTTGTTCAGAACGAAAGAAAGCACAGAGCCCCAGATTCTATGTTGTCCTGGAGAGCTTGCAGAGCACTGGGGAAAGGCAGGCAGAGAATTCCCTGCTAGCACCTTCTCTGTGCCTGGGAAGCAGAAGTGTTCACATTGCTTCGCAGAATCGCTTTTGTGCAGAAAACAGTAACACTTGTTCAGAACGAAAGAAAGCACAGAGCCCCAGATTCTATGTTGTCCTGGAGAGCTTGCAGAGCACTGGGGAAAGGCAGGCAGAGAATTCCCTGCTAGCACCTTCTCTGTGCCTGGGAAGCAGAAGTGTTCACATTGCTTCGCAGAATCGCTTTTGTGCAGAAAACAGTAACACTTGTTCAGAACGAAAGAAAGCACACAGCCCCAGATTTGCTGTTGTCCTGGAGTGCTTGCAGAGCACTGGGGAAAGGCAGGCAGAGAATTCCCTGCAAGCACCTTCTCTGTGCCTGGTAAGCAGAAGTGTTCACATTGCTTCGCAGAATCGCTTTTGTGCAGAAAACAGTAACACTTGTTCAGAAGGAAAGAAAGCACAGAGCCCCAGATTCTATGTTGTCCTGGAGAGCTTGCAGAGCACTGGGGAAAGGCAGGCAGAGAATTCCCTGCTAGCACCTTCTCTGTGCCTGGGAAGCAGAAGTGTTCACATTGCTTCGCAGAATCGCTTTTGTGCAGAAAACAGTAACACTTGTTCAGAAGGAAAGAAAGCACAGAGCCCCAGATTTTATGTTGTCCTGGAGTGCTTGCAGAGCACTGGGGAAAGGCAGGCAGAGAATTCCCTGCTAGCACCTTCTCTGTGCCTGGGAAGCAGAAGTGTTCACATTGCTTCGCAGAATCGCTTTTGTGCAGAAAACACTAACACTTGTTCAGAAGGAAAGAAAGCACAGAGCCCCAGATTCTATGTTGTCCTGGAGAGCTTGCAGAGCACTGGGGAAAGGCAGGCAGAGAATTCCCTGCTAGCACCTTGTCTGTGCCTGGGAAGCAGAAGTGTTCACATTGCTTCGCAATAATCGCTTTTGGGCAGAAAACACTAACACTTGTTCAGAAGGAAAGAAAGCACAGAGCCCCAGATTTTATGTTGTCCTGGAGAGCTTGCAGAGCACTGGGGAAAGGCAGGCAGAGAATTCCCTGCTAGCACCTTCTCTGTGCCTGGGAAGCAGAAGTGTTCACATTGCTTCGCAGAATCGCTTTTGTGCAGAAAACAGTAACACTTGTTCAGAACGAAAGAAAGCACAGAGCCCCAGATTCTATGTTGTCCTGCAGAGCTTGCAGAGCACTGGGGAAAGGCAGGCAGAGAATTCCTTGCTAGCACCTTCTCTGTGCCTGGGAAGCAGAAGTGTTCACATTGCTTCGCAAGAATCGCTTTTGTGCAGAAAACACTAACACTTGTTCAGAAGGAAAGAAAGCACAGAGCCCCAGATTCTATGTTGTCCTGGAGAGCTTGCAGAGCACTGGGGAAAGGCAGGCAGAGAATTCCCTGCTAGCACCTTCTCTGTGCCTGTTCACATTGCTTCGCAGAATCGCTTTTGTGCAGAAAACAGTAACACTTGTTCAGAAGGAAAGAAAGCACAGAGCCCCAGATTTTATGTTGTCCTGGAGAGCTTGCAGAGCACTGGGGAAAGGCAGGCAGAGAATTCCCTGCTAGCACCTTCTCTGTGCCTGGGAAGCAGAAGTGTTCACATTGCTTCGCAAAAATCGCTTTTGTGCAGAAAACACTAACACTTGTTCAGAAGGAAAGAAAGCACAGAGCCCCAGATTCTATGTTGTCCTGGAGAGCTTGCAGAGCACTGGGGAAAGGCAGGCAGAGAATTCCCTGCTAGCACCTTCTCTGTGCCTGGTAAGCAGAAGTGTTCACATTGCTTCGCAGAATCGCTTTTGTGCAGAAAACAGTAACACTTGTTCAGAAGGAAAGAAAGCACAGAGCCCCAGATTCTATGTTGTCCTGGAGAGCTTGCAGAGCACTGGGGAAAGGCAGGCAGAGAATTCCCTGCTAGCACCTTCTCTGTGCCTGGGAAGCAGAAGTGTTCACATTGCTTCGCAAGAATCGCTTTTGTGCAGAAAACACTAACACTTGTTCAGAAGGAAAGAAAGCACAGAGCCCCAGATTCTATGTTGTCCTGGAGAGCTTGCAGAGCACTGGGGAAAGGCAGGCAGAGAATTCCCTGCTAGCACCTTCTCTGTGCCTGTTCACATTGCTTCGCAGAATCGCTTTTGTGCAGAAAACACTAACACTTGTTCAGAAGGAAAGAAAGCACAGAGCCCCAGATTCTATGTTGTCCTGGAGAGCTTGCAGAGCACTGGGGAAAGGCAGGCAGAGAATTCCTTGCTAGCACCTTCTCTGTGCCTGGGAAGCAGAAGTGTTCACATTGCTTCGCAGAATCGCTTTTGTGCAGAAAACAGTAACACTTGTTCAGAAGGAAAGAAAGCACAGAGCCCCAGATTTTATGTTGTCCTGCAGAGCTTGCAGGGCACTGGGGAAAGGCAGGCAGAGAATTCCTTGCTAGCACCTTCTCTGTGCCTGGGAAGCAGAAGTGTTCACATTGCTTCGCAATAATCGCTTTTGGGCAGAAAACACTAACACTTGTTCAGAAGGAAAGAAAGCACAGAGCCCCAGATTTTATGTTGTCCTGCAGAGCTTGCAGAGCACTGGGGAAAAGCAGGCAGAGAATTCCTTGCTAGCACCTTCTCTGTGCCTGGGAAGCAGAAGTGTTCACATTGCTTCGCAGAATCGCTTTTCTGCAGAAAACAGTAACACTTGTTCAGAAGGAAAGAAAGCACAGAGCCCCAGATTTTATGTTGTCCTGGAGAGCTTGCAGAGCACTGGGGAAAGGCAGGCAGAGAATTCCCTGCTAGCACCTTCTCTGTGCCTGGGAAGCAGAAGTGTTCACATTGCTTCGCAGAATCGCTTTTGTGCAGAAAACAGTAACACTTGTTCAGAAGGAAAGAAAGCACAGAGCCCCAGATTCTATGTTGTCTTGGAGAGCTTTCAGAGCACTGGGGAAAGGCAGGCAGAGAATTCCCTGCTAGCACCTTCTCTGTGCCTGGGAAGCAGAAGTGTTCACATTGCTTCGCAGAATCGCTTTTGTGCAGAAAACAGTAACACTTGTTCAGAAGGAAAGAAAGCACAGAGCCCCAGATTCTATGTTGTCCTGGAGAGCTTGCAGAACACTGGGGAAAGGCAGGCAGAGAATTCCCTGCTAGCACCTTCTCTGTGCCTGGGAAGCAGAAGTGTTCACATTGCTTCGCAGAATCGCTTTTGTGCAGAAAACAGTAACACTTGTTCAGAACGAAAGAAAGCACACAGCCCCAGATTTGCTGTTGTCCTGGAGTGCTTGCAGAGCACTGGGGAAAGGCAGGCAGAGAATTCCCTGCTAGCACCTTCTCTGTGCCTGGGAAGCAGAAGTGTTCACATTGCTTCGCAGAATCGCTTTTGTGCAGAAAACAGTAACACTTGTTCAGAAGGAAAGAAAGCACAGAGCCCCAGATTTTATGTTGTCCTGGAGAGCTTGCAGAGCACTGGGGAAAGGCAGGCAGAGAATTCCCTGCTAGCACCTTCTCTGTGCCTGGGAAGCAGAAGTGTTCACATTGCTTCGCAGAATCGCTTTTGTGCAGAAAACACTAACACTTGTTCAGAACGAAAGAAAGCACAGAGCCCCAGATTCTATGTTGTCCTGCAGAGCTTGCAGAGCACTGGGGAAAGGCAGGCAGAGAATTCCTTGCTAGCACCTTCTCTGTGCCTGGGAAGCAGAAGTGTTCACATTGCTTCGCAAGAATCGCTTTTGTGCAGAAAACACTAACACTTGTTCAGAAGGAAAGAAAGCACAGAGCCCCAGATTCTATGTTGTCCTGGAGAGCTTGCAGAGCACTGGGGAAAGGCAGGCAGAGAATTCCCTGATAGCACCTTCTCTGTGCCTGGGAAGCAGAAGTGTTCACATTGCTTCGCAGAATCGCTTTTCTGCAGAAAACACTAACACTTGTTCAGAACGAAAGAAAGCACAGAGCCCCAGATTCGATGTTGTCCTGGAGAGCTTGCAGAGCACTGGGGAAAGGCAGGCAGAGAATTCCCTGATAGCACCTTCTCTGTGCCTGGGAAGCAGAAGTGTTCACATTGCTTCGCAGAATCGCTTTTCTGCAGAAAACACTAACACTTGTTCAGAACGAAAGAAAGCACAGAGCCCCAGATTCGATGTTGTCCTGGAGAGCTTGCAGAGCACTGGGGAAAGGCAGGCAGAGAATTCCCTGATAGCACCTTCTCTGTGCCTGGGAAGCAGAAGTGTTCACATTGCTTCGCAAGAATCGCTTTTGTGCAGAAAACAGTAACACTTGTTCAGAAGGAAAGAAAGCACAGAGCCCCAGATTCTATGTTGTCCTGGAGAGCTTGCAGAGCACTGGGGAAAGGCAGGCAGAGAATTCCCTGCTAGCACCTTCTCTGTGCCTGTTCACATTGCTTCGCAGAATCGCTTTTGTGCAGAAAACAGTAACACTTGTTCAGAACGAAAGAAAGCACAGAGCCCCAGATTCGATGTTGTCCTGGAGAGCTTGCAGAGCACTGGGGAAAGGCAGGCAGAGAATTCCTTGCTAGCACCTTCTCTGTGCCTGGGAAGCAGAAGTGTTCACATTGCTTCGCAGAATCGCTTTTGTGCAGAAAACAGTAACACTTGTTCAGAAGGAAAGAAAGCACAGAGCCCCAGATTTTATGTTGTCCTGGAGAGCTTGCAGAGCACTGGGGAAAGGCAGGCAGAGAATTCCCTGATAGCACCTTCTCTGTGCCTGGGAAGCAGAAGTGTTCACATTGCTTCGCAATAATCGCTTTTGGGCAGAAAACACTAACACTTGTTCAGAAGGAAAGAAAGCACAGAGCCCCAGATTTTATGTTGTCCTGGAGAGCTTGCAGAGCACTGGGGAAAGGCAGGCAGAGAATTCCTTGCTAGCACCTTCTCTGTGCCTGGGAAGCAGAAGTGTTCACATTGCTTCGCAGAATCGCTTTTCTGCAGAAAACAGTAACACTTGTTCAGAAGGAAAGAAAGCACAGAGCCCCACATTTTATGTTGTCCTGGCGAGCTTGCAGAGCACTGGGGAAAGGCAGGCAGAGAATTCCCTGCTAGCACCTTCTCTGTGCCTGGGAAGCAGAAGTGTTCACATTGCTTCGCAGAATCGCTTTTGTGCAGAAAACAGTAACACTTGTTCAGAAGGAAAGAAAGCACAGAGCCCCAGATTCTATGTTGTCCTGGAGAGCTTGCAGAGCACTGGGGAAAGGCAGGCAGAGAATTCCCTGCTAGCACCTTCTCTGTGCCTGGGAAGCAGAAGTGTTCACATTGCTTCGCAAGAATCGCTTTTGTGCAGAAAACAGTAACACTTGTTCAGAAGGAAAGAAAGCACAGAGCCCCAGATTCTATGTTGTCCTGGAGAGCTTGCAGAGCACTGGGGAAAGGCAGGCAGAGAATTCCCTGCTAGCACCTTCTCTGTGCCTGTTCACATTGCTTCGCAGAATCGCTTTTGTGCAGAAAACACTAACACTTGTTCAGAAGGAAAGAAAGCAGAGAGCCAGATTCTATGTTGTCCTGGAGAGCTTGCAGAGCACTGGGGAAAGGCAGGCAGAGAATTCCCTGCTAGCACCTTCTCTGTGCCTGGGAAGCAGAAGTGTTCACATTGCTTCGCAGAATCGCTTTTGTGCAGAAAACAGTAACACTTGTTCAGAAGGAAAGAAAGCACAGAGCCCCAGATTTTATGTTGTCCTGCAGAGCTTGCAGAGCACTGGGGAAAGGCAGGCAGAGAATTCCTTGCTAGCACCTTCTCTGTGCCTGGGAAGCAGAAGTGTTCACATTGCTTCGCAGAATCGCTTTTGTGCAGAAAACAGTAACACTTGTTCAGAAGGAAAGAAAGCACAGAGCCCCAGATTCTATGTTGTCCTGGAGAGCTTGCAGAGCACTGGGGAAAGGCAGGCAGAGAATTCCTTGCTAGCACCTTCTCTGTGCCTGGGAAGCAGAAGTGTTCACATTGCTTCGCAGAATCGCTTTTGTGCAGAAAACAGTAACACTTGTTCAGAAGGAAAGAAAGCACAGAGCCCCAGATTTTATGTTGTCCTGCAGAGCTTGCAGAGCACTGGGGAAAGGCAGGCAGAGAATTCCTTGCTAGCACCTTCTCTGTGCCTGGGAAGCAGAAGTGTTCACATTGCTTCGCAGAATCGCTTTTGTGCAGAAAACACTAACACTTGTTCAGAAGGAAAGAAAGCACAGAGCCCCAGATTCTATGTTGTCCTGGAGAGATTGCAGAGCACTGGGGAAAGGCAGGCAGAGAATTCCCTGATAGCACCTTCTCTGTGCCTGGGAAGCAGAAGTGTTCACATTGCTTCGCAAGAATCGCTTTTGTGCAGAAAACAGTAACACTTGTTCAGAAGGAAAGAAAGCACAGAGCCCCAGATTTTATGTTGTCCTGGAGAGCTTGCAGAGCACTGGGGAAAGGCAGGCAGAGAATTCCTTGCTAGCACCTTCTCTGTGCCTGGGAAGCAGAAGTGTTCACATTGCTTCGCAAGAATCGCTTTTGGGCAGAAAACACTAACACTTGTTCAGAACGAAAGAAAGCACAGAGCCCCAGATTCTATGTTGTCCTGGAGAGCTTGCAGAGCACTGGGGAAAGGCAGGCAGAGAATTCCTTGCTAGCACCTTCTCTGTGCCTGGGAAGCAGAAGTGTTCACATTGCTTCGCAGAATCGCTTTTCTGCAGAAAACAGTAACACTTGTTCAGAAGGAAAGAAAGCTCAGAGCCCCAGATTTTATGTTGTCCTGGAGAGCTTGCAGAGCACTGGGGAAAGGCAGGCAGAGAATTCCCTGCTAGCACCTTCTCTGTGCCTGGGAAGCAGAAGTGTTCACATTGCTTCACAGAATCGCTTTTGTGCAGAAAACAGTAACACTTGTTCAGAAGGAAAGAAAGCACAGAGCCCCAGATTTTATGTTGTCCTGGAGAGCTTGCAGAGCACTGGGGAAAGGCAGGCAGAGAATTCCCTGCTAGCACCTTCTCTGTGCCTGGGAAGCAGAAGTGTTCACATTGCTTCGCAGAATCGCTTTTGTGCAGAAAACAGTAACACTTGTTCAGAAGGAAAGAAAGCACAGAGCCCCAGATTCTATGTTGTCCTGGAGAGCTTGCAGAGCACTGGGGAAAGGCAGGCAGAGAATTCCCTGCTAGCACCTTCTCTGTGCCTGGGAAGCAGAAGTGTTCACATTGCTTCGCAAGAATCGCTTTTGTGCAGAAAACACTAACACTTGTTCAGAAGGAAAGAAAGCACAGAGCCCCAGATTTTATGTTGTCCTGGAGAGCTTGCAGAGCACTGGGGAAAGGCAGGCAGAGAATTCCCTGCTAGCACCTTCTCTGAGCCTGTTCACAGTTCTTCGCAGAATCGCTTTTGTGCAGAAAACATTAACACTTGTTCATAAGTAAAGAAAGCACAGAGCCCCAGATTCTATGTTGTCCTGGAGAGCTTGCAGAGCACTGGGGAAAGGCAGGCAGAGAATTCCTTGCTAGCACCTTCTCTGTGCCTGGGAAGCAGAAGTGTTCACATTGCTTCGGAAGAATCGCTTTTGTGCAGAAAACACTAACACTTGTTCAGAAGGAAAGAAAGCACAGAGCCCCAGATTCTATGTTGTCCTGGAGAGCTTGCAGAGCACTGGGGAAAGGCAGGCAGAGAATTCCCTGCTAGCACCTTCTCTGTGCCTGGGAAGCAGAAGTGTTCACATTGCTTCGCAAAAATCGCTTTTGTGCAGAAAACAGTAACACTTGTTCAGAAGGAAAGAAAGCACAGAGCCCCAGATTTTATGTTGTCCTGCAGAGCTTGCAGAGCACTGGGGAAAGGCAGGCAGAGAATTCCCTGCTAGCACCTTCTCTGTGCCTGGGAAGCAGAAGTGTTCACATTGCTTCGCAGAATCGCTTTTGTGCAGAAAACACTAACACTTGTTCAGAAGGAAAGAAAGCACAGAGCCCCAGATTCTATGTTGTCCTGGAGAGCTTGCAGAGCACTGGGGAAAGGCAGGCAGAGAATTCCCTGCTAGCACCTTCTCTGTGCCTGGGAAGCAGAAGTGTTCACATTGCTTCGCAAGAATCGCTTTTGTGCAGAAAACAGTAACACTTGTTCAGAAGGAAAGAAAGCACAGAGCCCCAGATTCTATGTTGTCCTGGAGAGCTTGCAGAGCACTGGGGAAAGGCAGGCAGAGAATTCCCTGCTAGCACCTTCTCTGTGCCTGTTCACATTGCTTCGCAGAATCGCTTTTGTGCAGAAAACAGTAACACTTGTTCAGAAGGAAAGAAAGCACAGAGCCCCAGATTTTATGTTGTCCTGGAGAGCTTGCAGAGCACTGGGGAAAGGCAGGCAGAGAATTCCCTGATAGCACCTTCTCTGTGCCTGGGAAGCAGAAGTGTTCACATTGCTTCGCAAAAATCGCTTTTGTGCAGAAAACAGTAACACTTGTTCAGAAGGAAAGAAAGCACAGAGCCCCAGATTCTATGTTGTCCTGGAGAGCTTGCAGAGCACTGGGGAAAGGCAGGCAGAGAATTCCCTGCTAGCACCTTCTCTGTGCCTGGGAAGCAGAAGTGTTCACATTGCTTCGCAGAATCGCTTTTGTGCAGAAAACAGTAACACTTGTTCAGAAGGAAAGAAAGCACAGAGCCCCAGATTCTATGTTGTCCTGGAGAGCTTGCAGAGCACTGGGGAAAGGCAGGCAGAAAATTCCCTGCTAGCACCTTGTCTGTGCCTGGGAAGCAGAAGTGTTCACATTGCTTCGCAGAATCGCTTTTCTGCAGAAAACACTAACACTTGTTCATAAGGAAAGAAAGCACAGAGCCCCAGATTCTATGTTGTCCTGGAGAGCTTGCAGAGCACTGGGGAAAGGCAGGCAGAGAATTCCCTGCTAGCACCTTCTCTGTGCCTGGGAAGCAGAAGTGTTCACATTGCTTCGCAAGAATCGCTTTTGTGCAGAAAACAGTAACACTTGTTCAGAAGGAAAGAAAGCACAGAGCCCCAGATTCTATGTTGTCCTGGAGAGCTTGCAGAGCACTGGGGAAAGGCAGGCAGAGAATTCCCTGCTAGCACCTTCTCTGTGCCTGTTCACATTGCTTCGCAGAATCGCTTTTGTGCAGAAAACAGTAACACTTGTTCAGAAGGAAAGAAAGCACAGAGCCCCAGATTCTATGTTGTCCTGGAGAGCTTGCAGAGCACTGGGGAAAGGCAGGCAGAGAATTCCTTGCTAGCACCTTCTCTGTGCCTGGGAAGCAGAAGTGTTCACATTGCTTCGCAGAATCGCTTTTGTGCAGAAAACAGTAACACTTGTTCAGAAGGAAAGAAAGCACAGAGCCCCAGATTTTATGTTGTCCTGCAGAGCTTGCAGAGCACTGGGGAAAGGCAGGCAGAGAATTCCTTGCTAGCACCTTCTCTGTGCCTGGGAAGCAGAAGTGTTCACATTGCTTCGCAAGAATCGCTTTTGTGCAGAAAACACTAACACTTGTTCAGAACGAAAGAAAGCACAGAGCCCCAGATTTTATGTTGTCCTGGAGAGCTTGCAGAGCACTGGGGAAAGGCAGGCAGAGAATTCCTTGCTAGCACCTTCTCTGTGCCTGGTAAGCAGAAGTGTTCACATTGCTTCGCAGAATCGCTTTTGTGCAGAAAACAGTAACACTTGTTCAGAAGGAAAGAAAGCACAGAGCCCCAGATTCGATGTTGTCCTGGAGAGCTTGCAGAGCACTGGGGAAAGGCAGGCAGAGAATTCCCTGCTAGCACCTTCTCTGTGCCTGGGAAGCAGAAGTGTTCACATTGCTTCGCAAAAATCGCTTTTGTGCAGAAAACAGTAACACTTGTTCAGAAGGAAAGAAAGCACAGAGCCCCAGATTTTATGTTGTCCTGGAGAGCTTGCAGAGCACTGGGGAAAGGCAGGCAGAGAATTCCCTGCTAGCACCTTCTCTGAGCCTGTTCACAGTTCTTCGCAGAATCGCTTTTGTGCAGAAAACAGTAACACTTGTTCATAAGTAAAGAAAGCACAGAGCCCCAGATTCTATGTTGTCCTGGAGAGCTTGCAGAGCACTGGGGAAAGGCAGGCAGAGAATTCCCTGCTAGCACCTTCTCTGTGCCTGGGAAGCAGAAGTGTTCACATTGCTTCGCAAGAATCGCTTTTGTGCAGAAAACACTAACACTTGTTCAGAAGGAAAGAAAGCACAGAGCCCCAGATTTTATGTTGTCCTGGAGAGCTTGCAGAGCACTGGGGAAAGGCAGGCAGAAAATTCCCTGCTAGCACCTTGTCTGTGCCTGGGAAGCAGAAGTGTTCACATTGCTTCGCAGAATCGCTTTTCTGCAGAAAACACTAACACTTGTTCATAAGGAAAGAAAGCACAGAGCCCCAGATTCTATGTTGTCCTGGAGAGCTTGCAGAGCACTGGGGAAAGGCAGGCAGAGAATTCCCTGCTAGCACCTTCTCTGTGCCTGGGAAGCAGAAGTGTTCACATTGCTTCGCAAGAATCGCTTTTGTGCAGAAAACAGTAACACTTGTTCAGAAGGAAAGAAAGCACAGAGCCCCAGATTCTATGTTGTCCTGGAGAGCTTGCAGAGCACTGGGGAAAGGCAGGCAGAGAATTCCCTGCTAGCACCTTCTCTGTGCCTGTTCACATTGCTTCGCAGAATCGCTTTTGTGCAGAAAACAGTAACACTTGTTCAGAAGGAAAGAAAGCACAGAGCCCCAGATTCTATGTTGTCCTGGAGAGCTTGCAGAGCACTGGGGAAAGGCAGGCAGAGAATTCCTTGCTAGCACCTTCTCTGTGCCTGGGAAGCAGAAGTGTTCACATTGCTTCGCAGAATCGCTTTTGTGCAGAAAACAGTAACACTTGTTCAGAAGGAAAGAAAGCACAGAGCCCCAGATTTTATGTTGTCCTGCAGAGCTTGCAGAGCACTGGGGAAAGGCAGGCAGAGAATTCCTTGCTAGCACCTTCTCTGTGCCTGGGAAGCAGAAGTGTTCACATTGCTTCGCAAGAATCGCTTTTGTGCAGAAAACACTAACACTTGTTCAGAACGAAAGAAAGCACAGAGCCCCAGATTTTATGTTGTCCTGGAGAGCTTGCAGAGCACTGGGGAAAGGCAGGCAGAGAATTCCTTGCTAGCACCTTCTCTGTGCCTGGTAAGCAGAAGTGTTCACATTGCTTCGCAGAATCGCTTTTGTGCAGAAAACAGTAACACTTGTTCAGAAGGAAAGAAAGCACAGAGCCCCAGATTCGATGTTGTCCTGGAGAGCTTGCAGAGCACTGGGGAAAGGCAGGCAGAGAATTCCCTGCTAGCACCTTGTCTGTGCCTGGGAAGCAGAAGTGTTCACATTGCTTTGCAAGAATCGCTTTTGTGCAGAAAACACTAACACTTGTTCAGAAGGAAAGAAAGCACAGAGCCCCAGATTCTATGTTGTCCTGGAGAGCTTGCAGAGCACTGGGGAAAGGCAGGCAGAGAATTCCCTGCTAGCACCTTCTCTGTGCCTGGGAAGCAGAAGTGTTCACATTGCTTCGCAAAAATCGCTTTTGTGCAGAAAACAGTAACACTTGTTCAGAAGGAAAGAAAGCACAGAGCCCCAGATTTTATGTTGTCCTGGAGAGCTTGCAGAGCACTGGGGAAAGGCAGGCAGAGAATTCCCTGCTAGCACCTTCTCTGAGCCTGTTCACAGTTCTTCGCAGAATCGCTTTTGTGCAGAAAACAGTAACACTTGTTCATAAGTAAAGAAAGCACAGAGCCCCAGATTCTATGTTGTCCTGGAGAGCTTGCAGAGCACTGGGGAAAGGCAGGCAGAGAATTCCCTGCTAGCACCTTCTCTGTGCCTGGGAAGCAGAAGTGTTCACATTGCTTCGCAGAATCGCTTTTGTGCAGAAAACAGTAACACTTGTTCAGAACGAAAGAAAGCACAGAGCCCCAGATTCTATGTTGTCCTGGAGAGCTTGCAGAGCACTGGGGAAAGGCAGGCAGAGAATTCCCTGCTAGCACCTTCTCTGTGCCTGGGAAGCAGAAGTGTTCACATTGCTTCGCAGAATCGCTTTTGTGCAGAAAACACTAACACTTGTTCAGAACGAAAGAAAGCACAGAGCCCCAGATTCTATGTTGTCCTGGAGAGCTTGCAGAGCACTGGGGAAAGGCAGGCAGAGAATTCCCTGCTAGCACCTTCTCTGTGCCTGGGAAGCAGAAGTGTTCACATTGCTTCGCAGAATCGCTTTTGTGCAGAAAACAGTAACACTTGTTCAGAACGAAAGAAAGCACACAGCCCCAGATTTGCTGTTGTCCTGGAGTGCTTGCAGAGCACTGGGGAAAGGCAGGCAGAGAATTCCCTGCAAGCACCTTCTCTGTGCCTGGTAAGCAGAAGTGTTCACATTGCTTCGCAGAATCGCTTTTGTGCAGAAAACAGTAACACTTGTTCAGAAGGAAAGAAAGCACAGAGCCCCAGATTCTATGTTGTCCTGGAGAGCTTGCAGAGCACTGGGGAAAGGCAGGCAGAGAATTCCCTGCTAGCACCTTCTCTGTGCCTGGGAAGCAGAAGTGTTCACATTGCTTCGCAGAATCGCTTTTGTGCAGAAAACAGTAACACTTGTTCAGAAGGAAAGAAAGCACAGAGCCCCAGATTTTATGTTGTCCTGGAGAGCTTGCAGAGCACTGGGGAAAGGCAGGCAGAGAATTCCCTGCTAGCACCTTCTCTGTGCCTGGGAAGCAGAAGTGTTCACATTGCTTCGCAGAATCGCTTTTGTGCAGAAAACAGTAACACTTGTTCAGAACGAAAGAAAGCACACAGCCCCAGATTTGCTGTTGTCCTGGAGTGCTTGCAGAGCACTGGGGAAAGGCAGGCAGAGAATTCCCTGCAAGCACCTTCTCTGTGCCTGGTAAGCAGAAGTGTTCACATTGCTTCGCAGAATCGCTTTTGTGCAGAAAACAGTAACACTTGTTCAGAAGGAAAGAAAGCACAGAGCCCCAGATTTTATGTTGTCCTGGAGAGCTTGCAGAGCACTGGGGAAAGGCAGGCAGAGAATTCCCTGCTAGCACCTTCTCTGTGCCTGGGAAGCAGAAGTGTTCACATTGCTTCGCAGAATCGCTTTTGTGCAGAAAACAGTAACACTTGTTCAGAACGAAAGAAAGCACAGAGCCCCAGATTCTATGTTGTCCTGGAGAGCTTGCAGAGCACTGGGGAAAGGCAGGCAGAGAATTCCCTGCTAGCACCTTCTCTGTGCCTGGGAAGCAGAAGTGTTCACATTGCTTCGCAGAATCGCTTTTGTGCAGAAAACACTAACACTTGTTCAGAACGAAAGAAAGCACAGAGCCCCAGATTCTATGTTGTCCTGGAGAGCTTGCAGAGCACTGGGGAAAGGCAGGCAGAGAATTCCCTGCTAGCACCTTCTCTGTGCCTGGGAAGCAGAAGTGTTCACATTGCTTCGCAGAATCGCTTTTGTGCAGAAAACAGTAACACTTGTTCAGAACGAAAGAAAGCACACAGCCCCAGATTTGCTGTTGTCCTGGAGTGCTTGCAGAGCACTGGGGAAAGGCAGGCAGAGAATTCCCTGCAAGCACCTTCTCTGTGCCTGGTAAGCAGAAGTGTTCACATTGCTTCGCAGAATCGCTTTTGTGCAGAAAACAGTAACACTTGTTCAGAAGGAAAGAAAGCACAGAGCCCCAGATTCTATGTTGTCCTGGAGAGCTTGCAGAGCACTGGGGAAAGGTAGGCAGAGAATTCCCTGCTAGCACCTTCTCTGTGCCTGGGAAGCAGAAGTGTTCACATTGCTTCGCAGAATCGCTTTTGTGCAGAAAACAGTAACACTTGTTCAGAAGGAAAGAAAGCACAGAGCCCCAGATTTTATGTTGTCCTGGAGAGCTTGCAGAGCACTGGGGAAAGGCAGGCAGAGAATTCCCTGCTAGCACCTTCTCTGTGCCTGGGAAGCAGAAGTGTTCACATTGCTTCGCAGAATCGCTTTTGTGCAGAAAACAGTAACACTTGTTCAGAACGAAAGAAAGCACACAGCCCCAGATTTGCTGTTGTCCTGGAGTGCTTGCAGAGCACTGGGGAAAGGCAGGCAGAGAATTCCCTGCTAGCACCTTCTCTGTGCCTGGGAAGCAGAAGTGTTCACATTGCTTCGCAGAATCGCTTTTGTGCAGAAAACACTAACACTTGTTCAGAAGGAAAGAAAGCACAGAGCCCCAGATTCTATGTTGTCCTGGAGAGCTTGCAGAGCACTGGGGAAAGGCAGGCAGAGAATTCCCTGCTAGCACCTTGTCTGTGCCTGGGAAGCAGAAGTGTTCACATTGCTTCGCAAGAATCGCTTTTGTGCAGAAAACAGTAACACTTGTTCAGAAGGAAAGAAAGCACAGAGCCCCAGATTTTATGTTGTCCTGGAGAGCTTGCAGAGCACTGGGGAAAGGCAGACAGAGAATTCCCTGCTAGCACCTTCTCTGTGCCTGGGAAGCAGAAGTGTTCACATTGCTTCGCAGAATCGCTTTTGTGCAGAAAACAGTAACACTTGTTCAGAAGGAAAGAAAGCACAGAGCCCCAGATTCTATGTTGTCCTGCAGAGCTTGCAGAGCACTGGGGAAAGGCAGGCAGAGAATTCCTTGCTAGCACCTTCTCTGTGCCTGGGAAGCAGAAGTGTTCACATTGCTTCGCAAGAATCGCTTTTGTGCAGAAAACACTAACACTTGTTCAGAAGGAAAGAAAGCACAGAGCCCCAGATTCTATGTTGTCCTGGAGAGCTTGCAGAGCACTGGGGAAAGGCAGGCAGAGAATTCCCTGCTAGCACCTTCTCTGTGCCTGTTCACATTGCTTCGCAGAATCGCTTTTGTGCAGAAAACAGTAACACTTGTTCAGAAGGAAAGAAAGCACAGAGCCCCAGATTTTATGTTGTCCTGGAGAGCTTGCAGAGCACTGGGGAAAGGCAGGCAGAGAATTCCCTGCTAGCACCTTCTCTGTGCCTGGGAAGCAGAAGTGTTCACATTGCTTCGCAAAAATCGCTTTTGTGCAGAAAACACTAACACTTGTTCAGAAGGAAAGAAAGCACAGAGCCCCAGATTCTATGTTGTCCTGGAGAGCTTGCAGAGCACTGGGGAAAGGCAGGCAGAGAATTCCCTGCTAGCACCTTCTCTGTGCCTGGTAAGCAGAAGTGTTCACATTGCTTCGCAGAATCGCTTTTGTGCAGAAAACAGTAACACTTGTTCAGAAGGAAAGAAAGCACAGAGCCCCAGATTCTATGTTGTCCTGGAGAGCTTGCAGAGCACTGGGGAAAGGCAGGCAGAGAATTCCCTGCTAGCACCTTCTCTGTGCCTGGGAAGCAGAAGTGTTCACATTGCTTCGCAAGAATCGCTTTTGTGCAGAAAACACTAACACTTGTTCAGAAGGAAAGAAAGCACAGAGCCCCAGATTCTATGTTGTCCTGGAGAGCTTGCAGAGCACTGGGGAAAGGCAGGCAGAGAATTCCCTGCTAGCACCTTCTCTGTGCCTGTTCACATTGCTTCGCAGAATCGCTTTTGTGCAGAAAACACTAACACTTGTTCAGAAGGAAAGAAAGCACAGAGCCCCAGATTCTATGTTGTCCTGGAGAGCTTGCAGAGCACTGGGGAAAGGCAGGCAGAGAATTCCTTGCTAGCACCTTCTCTGTGCCTGGGAAGCAGAAGTGTTCACATTGCTTCGCAGAATCGCTTTTGTGCAGAAAACAGTAACACTTGTTCAGAAGGAAAGAAAGCACAGAGCCCCAGATTTTATGTTGTCCTGCAGAGCTTGCAGGGCACTGGGGAAAGGCAGGCAGAGAATTCCCTGCTAGCACCTTCTCTGTGCCTGGGAAGCAGAAGTGTTCACATTGCTTCGCAATAATCGCTTTTGGGCAGAAAACACTAACACTTGTTCAGAAGGAAAGAAAGCACAGAGCCCCAGATTTTATGTTGTCCTGCAGAGCTTGCAGAGCACTGGGGAAAGGCAGGCAGAGAATTCCCTGCTAGCACCTTCTCTGTGCCTGGGAAGCAGAAGTGTTCACATTGCTTCGCAGAATCGCTTTTGTGCAGAAAACACTAACACTTGTTCAGAAGGAAAGAAAGCACAGAGCCCCAGATTTTATGTTGTCCTGGAGAGCTTGCAGAGCACTGGGGAAAGGCAGGCAGAGAATTCCCTGCTAGCACCTTCTCTGTGCCTGGGAAGCAGAAGTGTTCACATTGCTTCGCAGAATCGCTTTTGTGCAGAAAACAGTAACACTTGTTCAGAACGAAAGAAAGCACAGAGCCCCAGATTCTATGTTGTCCTGGAGAGCTTGCAGAGCACTGGGGAAAGGCAGGCAGAGAATTCCCTGCTAGCACCTTCTCTGTGCCTGGGAAGCAGAAGTGTTCACATTGCTTCGCAGAATCGCTTTTGTGCAGAAAACAGTAACACTTGTTCAGAAGGAAAGAAAGCACAGAGCCCCAGATTCTATGTTGTCCTGGAGAGCTTGCAGAACACTGGGGAAAGGCAGGCAGAGAATTCCCTGCTAGCACCTTCTCTGTGCCTGGGAAGCAGAAGTGTTCACATTGCTTCGCAGAATCGCTTTTGTGCAGAAAACAGTAACACTTGTTCAGAACGAAAGAAAGCACACAGCCCCAGATTTGCTGTTGTCCTGGAGTGCTTGCAGAGCACTGGGGAAAGGCAGGCAGAGAATTCCCTGCTAGCACCTTCTCTGTGCCTGGGAAGCAGAAGTGTTCACATTGCTTCGCAGAATCGCTTTTGTGCAGAAAACAGTAACACTTGTTCAGAAGGAAAGAAAGCACAGAGCCCCAGATTTTATGTTGTCCTGGAGAGCTTGCAGAGCACTGGGGAAAGGCAGGCAGAGAATTCCCTGATAGCACCTTCTCTGTGCCTGGGAAGCAGAAGTGTTCACATTGCTTCGCAGAATCGCTTTTGTGCAGAAAACACTAACACTTGTTCAGAACGAAAGAAAGCACAGAGCCCCAGATTCTATGTTGTCCTGCAGAGCTTGCAGAGCACTGGGGAAAGGCAGGCAGAGAATTCCTTGCTAGCACCTTCTCTGTGCCTGGGAAGCAGAAGTGTTCACATTGCTTCGCAAGAATCGCTTTTGTGCAGAAAACACTAACACTTGTTCAGAAGGAAAGAAAGCACAGAGCCCCAGATTCTATGTTGTCCTGGAGAGCTTGCAGAGCACTGGGGAAAGGCAGGCAGAGAATTCCCTGATAGCACCTTCTCTGTGCCTGGGAAGCAGAAGTGTTCACATTGCTTCGCAAAAATCGCTTTTGTGCAGAAAACACTAACACTTGTTCAGAAGGAAAGAAAGCACAGAGCCCCAGATTTTATGTTGTCCTGGAGAGCTTGCAGAGCACTGGGGAAAGGCAGGCAGAGAATTCCCTGATAGCACCTTCTCTGTGCCTGGGAAGCAGAAGTGTTCACATTGCTTCGCAGAATCGCTTTTGTGCAGAAAACGCTAACACTTGTTCAGAAGGAAAGAAAGCACAGAGAACCAGATTCTATGTTGTCCTGGAGAGCTTGCAGAGCACTGGGGAAAGGCAGGCAGAGAATTCCCTGCTAGCACCTTCTCTGTGCCTGGGAAGCAGAAGTGTTCACATTGCTTCGCAGAATCGCTTTTGTGCAGAAAACACTAACACTTGTTCAGAAGGAAAGAAAGCACAGAGCCCCAGATTCTATGTTGTCCTGGAGAGCTTGCAGAGCACTGGGGAAAGGCAGGCAGAGAATTCCCTGCTAGCACCTTCTCTGTGCCTGGGAAGCAGAAGTGTTCACATTGCTTCGCAAGAATCGCTTTTGTGCAGAAAACAGTAACACTTGTTCAGAAGGAAAGAAAGCACAGAGCCCCAGATTCTATGTTGTCCTGGAGAGCTTGCAGAGCACTGGAGAAAGGCAGGCAGAGAATTCCCTGCTAGCACCTTCTCTGTGCCTGTTCACATTGCTTCGCAGAATCGCTTTTGTGCAGAAAACAGTAACACTTGTTCAGAAGGAAAGAAAGCACAGAGCCCCAGATTTTATGTTGTCCTGGAGAGCTTGCAGAGCACTGGGGAAAGGCAGGCAGAGAATTCCCTGATAGCACCTTCTCTGTGCCTGGGAAGCAGAAGTGTTCACATTGCTTCGCAAAAATCGCTTTTGTGCAGAAAACACTAACACTTGTTCAGAAGGAAAGAAAGCACAGAGCCCCAGATTCTATGTTGTCCTGGAGAGCTTGCAGAGCACTGGGGAAAGGCAGGCAGAGAATTCCCTGCTAGCACCTTCTCTGTGCCTGGTAAGCAGAAGTGTTCACATTGCTTCGCAGAATCGCTTTTCTGCAGAAAACACTAACACTTGTTCAGAACGAAAGAAAGCACAGAGCCCCAGATTCGATGTTGTCCTGGAGAGCTTGCAGAGCACTGGGGAAAGGCAGGCAGAGAATTCCCTGATAGCACCTTCTCTGTGCCTGGGAAGCAGAAGTGTTCACATTGCTTCGCAAGAATCGCTTTTGTGCAGAAAACAGTAACACTTGTTCAGAAGGAAAGAAAGCACAGAGCCCCAGATTCTATGTTGTCCTGGAGAGCTTGCAGAGCACTGGGGAAAGGCAGGCAGAGAATTCCCTGCTAGCACCTTCTCTGTGCCTGTTCACATTGCTTCGCAGAATCGCTTTTGTGCAGAAAACACTAACACTTGTTCAGAAGGAAAGAAAGCACAGAGCCCCAGATTCTATGTTGTCCTGGAGAGCTTGCAGAGCACTGGGGAAAGGCAGGCAGAGAATTCCTTGCTAGCACCTTCTCTGTGCCTGGGAAGCAGAAGTGTTCACATTGCTTCGCAGAATCGCTTTTGTGCAGAAAACAGTAACACTTGTTCAGAAGGAAAGAAAGCACAGAGCCCCAGATTTTATGTTGTCCTGGAGAGCTTGCAGAGCACTGGGGAAAGGCAGGCAGAGAATTCCCTGATAGCACCTTCTCTGTGCCTGGGAAGCAGAAGTGTTCACATTGCTTCGCAATAATCGCTTTTGGGCAGAAAACACTAACACTTGTTCAGAAGGAAAGAAAGCACAGAGCCCCAGATTTTATGTTGTCCTGCAGAGCTTGCAGAGCACTGGGGAAAGGCAGGCAGAGAATTCCTTGCTAGCACCTTCTCTGTGCCTGGGAAGCAGAAGTGTTCACATTGCTTCGCAGAATCGCTTTTCTGCAGAAAACAGTAACACTTGTTCAGAAGGAAAGAAAGCACAGAGCCCCAGATTTTATGTTGTCCTGGAGAGCTTGCAGAGCACTGGGGAAAGGCAGGCAGAGAATTCCCTGCTAGCACCTTCTCTGTGCCTGGGAAGCAGAAGTGTTCACATTGCTTCGCAGAATCGCTTTTGTGCAGAAAACACTAACACTTGTTCAGAAGGAAAGAAAGCACAGAGCCCCAGATTCTATGTTGTCCTGGAGAGATTGCAGAGCACTGGGGAAAGGCAGGCGGAGAATTCCCTGCTAGCACCTTCTCTGTGCCTGGGAAGCAGAAGTGTTCACATTGCTTCGCAAGAATCGCTTTTGTGCAGAAAACAGTAACACTTGTTCAGAAGGAAAGAAAGCACAGAGCCCCAGATTCTATGTTGTCCTGGAGAGCTTGCAGAGCACTGGGGAAAGGCAGGCAGAGAATTCCCTGCTAGCACCTTCTCTGTGCCTGTTCACATTGCTTCGCAGAATCGCTTTTGTGCAGAAAACACTAACACTTGTTCAGAAGGAAAGAAAGCAGAGAGCCAGATTCTATGTTGTCCTGGAGAGCTTGCAGAGCACTGGGGAAAGGCAGGCAGAGAATTCCCTGCTAGCACCTTCTCTGTGCCTGGGAAGCAGAAGTGTTCACATTGCTTCGCAGAATCGCTTTTGTGCAGAAAACAGTAACACTTGTTCAGAAGGAAAGAAAGCACAGAGCCCCAGATTTTATGTTGTCCTGCAGAGCTTGCAGAGCACTGGGGAAAGGCAGGCAGAGAATTCCTTGCTAGCACCTTCTCTGTGCCTGGGAAGCAGAAGTGTTCACATTGCTTCGCAGAATCGCTTTTGTGCAGAAAACACTAACACTTGTTCAGAAGGAAAGAAAGCACAGAGCCCCAGATTCTATGTTGTCCTGGAGAGCTTGCAGAGCACTGGGGAAAGGCAGGCAGAGAATTCCTTGCTAGCACCTTCTCTGTGCCTGGGAAGCAGAAGTGTTCACATTGCTTCGCAGAATCGCTTTTGTGCAGAAAACAGTAACACTTGTTCAGAAGGAAAGAAAGCACAGAGCCCCAGATTTTATGTTGTCCTGCAGAGCTTGCAGAGCACTGGGGAAAGGCAGGCAGAGAATTCCTTGCTAGCACCTTCTCTGTGCCTGGGAAGCAGAAGTGTTCACATTGCTTCGCAGAATCGCTTTTGTGCAGAAAACACTAACACTTGTTCAGAAGGAAAGAAAGCACAGAGCCCCAGATTTTATGTTGTCCTGGAGAGATTGCAGAGCACTGGGGAAAGGCAGGCAGAGAATTCCTTGCTAGCACCTTCTCTGTGCCTGGGAAGCAGAAGTGTTCACATTGCTTCGCAAGAATCGCTTTTGGGCAGAAAACACTAACACTTGTTCAGAACGAAAGAAAGCACAGAGCCCCAGATTCTATGTTGTCCTGGAGAGCTTGCAGAGCACTGGGGAAAGGCAGGCAGAGAATTCCTTGCTAGCACCTTCTCTGTGCCTGGGAAGCAGAAGTGTTCACATTGCTTCGCAGAATCGCTTTTCTGCAGAAAACAGTAACACTTGTTCAGAAGTAAAGAAAGCACAGAGCCCCAGATTCTATGTTGTCCTGGAGAGCTTGCAGAGCACTGGGGAAAGGCAGGCAGAGAATTCCCTGCTAGCACCTTCTCTGTGCCTGGGAAGCAGAAGTGTTCACATTGCTTCACAGAATCGCTTTTGTGCAGAAAACAGTAACACTTGTTCAGAAGGAAAGAAAGCACAGAGCCCCAGATTTTATGTTGTCCTGGAGAGCTTGCAGAGCACTGGGGAAAGGCAGGCAGAGAATTCCCTGCTAGCACCTTCTCTGTGCCTGGGAAGCAGAAGTGTTCACATTGCTTCGCAGAATCGCTTTTGTGCAGAAAACAGTAACACTTGTTCAGAAGGAAAGAAAGCACAGAGCCCCAGATTCTATGTTGTCCTGGAGAGCTTGCAGAGCACTGGGGAAAGGCAGGCAGAGAATTCCCTGCTAGCACCTTCTCTGTGCCTGGGAAGCAGAAGTGTTCACATTGCTTCGCAAGAATCGCTTTTGTGCAGAAAACACTAACACTTGTTCAGAAGGAAAGAAAGCACAGAGCCCCAGATTTTATGTTGTCCTGGAGAGCTTGCAGAGCACTGGGGAAAGGCAGGCAGAGAATTCCCTGCTAGCACCTTCTCTGAGCCTGTTCACAGTTCTTCGCAGAATCGCTTTTGTGCAGAAAACATTAACACTTGTTCATAAGTAAAGAAAGCACAGAGCCCCAGATTCTATGTTGTCCTGGAGAGCTTGCAGAGCACTGGGGAAAGGCAGGCAGAGAATTCCCTGCTAGCACCTTCTCTGAGCCTGTTCACAGTTCTTCGCAGAATCGCTTTTGTGCAGAAAACATTAACACTTGTTCATAAGTAAAGAAAGCACAGAGCCCCAGATTCTATGTTGTCCTGGAGAGCTTGCAGAGCACTGGGGAAAGGCAGGCAGAGAATTCCTTGCTAGCACCTTCTCTGTGCCTGGGAAGCAGAAGTGTTCACATTGCTTCGGAAGAATCGCTTTTGTGCAGAAAACACTAACACTTGTTCAGAAGGAAAGAAAGCACAGAGCCCCAGATTCTATGTTGTCCTGGAGAGCTTGCAGAGCACTGGGGAAAGGCAGGCAGAGAATTCCCTGCTAGCACCTTCTCTGTGCCTGGGAAGCAGAAGTGTTCACATTGCTTCGCAAAAATCGCTTTTGTGCAGAAAACAGTAACACTTGTTCAGAAGGAAAGAAAGCACAGAGCCCCAGATTTTATGTTGTCCTGCAGAGCTTGCAGAGCACTGGGGAAAGGCAGGCAGAGAATTCCCTGCTAGCACCTTCTCTGTGCCTGGGAAGCAGAAGTGTTCACATTGCTTCGCAGAATCGCTTTTGTGCAGAAAACAGTAACACTTGTTCAGAAGGAAAGAAAGCACAGAGCCCCAGATTCTATGTTGTCCTGGAGAGCTTGCAGAGCACTGGGGAAAGGCAGGCAGAGAATTCCCTGCTAGCACCTTCTCTGTGCCTGGGAAGCAGAAGTGTTCACATTGCTTCGCAAGAATCGCTTTTGTGCAGAAAACAGTAACACTTGTTCAGAAGGAAAGAAAGCACAGAGCCCCAGATTCTATGTTGTCCTGGAGAGCTTGCAGAGCACTGGGGAAAGGCAGGCAGAGAATTCCCTGCTAGCACCTTCTCTGTGCCTGTTCACATTGCTTCGCAGAATCGCTTTTGTGCAGAAAACAGTAACACTTGTTCAGAAGGAAAGAAAGCACAGAGCCCCAGATTTTATGTTGTCCTGGAGAGCTTGCAGAGCACTGGGGAAAGGCAGGCAGAGAATTCCCTGATAGCACCTTCTCTGTGCCTGGGAAGCAGAAGTGTTCACATTGCTTCGCAAAAATCGCTTTTGTGCAGAAAACAGTAACACTTGTTCAGAACGAAAGAAAGCACAGAGCCCCAGATTCGATGTTGTCCTGGAGAGCTTGCAGAGCACTGGGGAAAGGCAGGCAGAGAATTCCCTGCTAGCACCTTCTCTGTGCCTGGGAAGCAGAAGTGTTCACATTGCTTCGCAGAATCGCTTTTGTGCAGAAAACAGTAACACTTGTTCAGAAGGAAAGAAAGCACAGAGCCCCAGATTCTATGTTGTCCTGGAGAGCTTGCAGAGCACTGGGGAAAGGCAGGCAGAGAATTCCCTGATAGCACCTTCTCTGTGCCTGGGAAGCAGAAGTGTTCACATTGCATCGCAAGAATCGCTTTTGTGCAGAAAACAGTAACACTTGTTCAGAAGGAAAGAAAGCACAGAGCCCCAGATTCTATGTTGTCCTGGAGAGCTTGCAGAGCACTGGGGAAAGGCAGGCAGAAAATTCCCTGCTAGCACCTTGTCTGTGCCTGGGAAGCAGAAGTGTTCACATTGCTTCGCAGAATCGCTTTTCTGCAGAAAACACTAACACTTGTTCATAAGGAAAGAAAGCACAGAGCCCCAGATTCTATGTTGTCCTGGAGAGCTTGCAGAGCACTGGGGAAAGGCAGGCAGAGAATTCCCTGCTAGCACCTTCTCTGTGCCTGGGAAGCAGAAGTGTTCACATTGCTTCGCAAGAATCGCTTTTGTGCAGAAAACACTAACACTTGTTCAGAAGGAAAGAAAGCACAGAGCCCCAGATTCTATGTTGTCCTGGAGAGCTTGCAGAGCACTGGGGAAAGGCAGGCAGAGAATTCCCTGCTAGCACCTTCTCTGTGCCTGTTCACATTGCTTCGCAGAATCGCTTTTGTGCAGAAAACAGTAACACTTGTTCAGAAGGAAAGAAAGCACAGAGCCCCAGATTCTATGTTGTCCTGGAGAGCTTGCAGAGCACTGGGGAAAGGCAGGCAGAGAATTCCTTGCTAGCACCTTCTCTGTGCCTGGGAAGCAGAAGTGTTCACATTGCTTCGCAGAATCGCTTTTGTGCAGAAAACAGTAACACTTGTTCAGAAGGAAAGAAAGCACAGAGCCCCAGATTTTATGTTGTCCTGCAGAGCTTGCAGAGCACTGGGGAAAGGCAGGCAGAGAATTCCTTGCTAGCACCTTCTCTGTGCCTGGGAAGCAGAAGTGTTCACATTGCTTCGCAAGAATCGCTTTTGTGCAGAAAACACTAACACTTGTTCAGAACGAAAGAAAGCACAGAGCCCCAGATTTTATGTTGTCCTGGAGAGCTTGCAGAGCACTGGGGAAAGGCAGGCAGAGAATTCCTTGCTAGCACCTTCTCTGTGCCTGGTAAGCAGAAGTGTTCACATTGCTTCGCAGAATCGCTTTTGTGCAGAAAACAGTAACACTTGTTCAGAAGGAAAGAAAGCACAGAGCCCCAGATTCGATGTTGTCCTGGAGAGCTTGCAGAGCACTGGGGAAAGGCAGGCAGAGAATTCCCTGCTAGCACCTTGTCTGTGCCTGGGAAGCAGAAGTGTTCACATTGCTTTGCAAGAATCGCTTTTGTGCAGAAAACACTAACACTTGTTCAGAAGGAAAGAAAGCACAGAGCCCCAGATTCTATGTTGTCCTGGAGAGCTTGCAGAGCACTGGGGAAAGGCAGGCAGAGAATTCCCTGCTAGCACCTTCTCTGTGCCTGGGAAGCAGAAGTGTTCACATTGCTTCGCAAAAATCGCTTTTGTGCAGAAAACAGTAACACTTGTTCAGAAGGAAAGAAAGCACAGAGCCCCAGATTTTATGTTGTCCTGGAGAGCTTGCAGAGCACTGGGGAAAGGCAGGCAGAGAATTCCCTGCTAGCACCTTCTCTGAGCCTGTTCACAGTTCTTCGCAGAATCGCTTTTGTGCAGAAAACAGTAACACTTGTTCATAAGTAAAGAAAGCACAGAGCCCCAGATTCTATGTTGTCCTGGAGAGCTTGCAGAGCACTGGGGAAAGGCAGGCAGAGAATTCCCTGCTAGCACCTTCTCTGTGCCTGGGAAGCAGAAGTGTTCACATTGCTTCGCAAGAATCGCTTTTGTGCAGAAAACACTAACACTTGTTCAGAAGGAAAGAAAGCACAGAGCCCCAGATTTTATGTTGTCCTGGAGAGCTTGCAGAGCACTGGGGAAAGGCAGGCAGAAAATTCCCTGCTAGCACCTTGTCTGTGCCTGGGAAGCAGAAGTGTTCACATTGCTTCGCAGAATCGCTTTTCTGCAGAAAACACTAACACTTGTTCATAAGGAAAGAAAGCACAGAGCCCCAGATTCTATGTTGTCCTGGAGAGCTTGCAGAGCACTGGGGAAAGGCAGGCAGAGAATTCCCTGCTAGCACCTTCTCTGTGCCTGGGAAGCAGAAGTGTTCACATTGCTTCGCAAGAATCGCTTTTGTGCAGAAAACAGTAACACTTGTTCAGAAGGAAAGAAAGCACAGAGCCCCAGATTCTATGTTGTCCTGGAGAGCTTGCAGAGCACTGGGGAAAGGCAGGCAGAGAATTCCCTGCTAGCACCTTCTCTGTGCCTGTTCACATTGCTTCGCAGAATCGCTTTTGTGCAGAAAACAGTAACACTTGTTCAGAAGGAAAGAAAGCACAGAGCCCCAGATTCTATGTTGTCCTGGAGAGCTTGCAGAGCACTGGGGAAAGGCAGGCAGAGAATTCCTTGCTAGCACCTTCTCTGTGCCTGGGAAGCAGAAGTGTTCACATTGCTTCGCAGAATCGCTTTTGTGCAGAAAACAGTAACACTTGTTCAGAAGGAAAGAAAGCACAGAGCCCCAGATTTTATGTTGTCCTGGAGAGCTTGCAGAGCACTGGGGAAAGGCAGGCAGAGAATTCCTTGCTAGCACCTTCTCTGTGCCTGGGAAGCAGAAGTGTTCACATTGCTTCGCAAGAATCGCTTTTGTGCAGAAAACACTAACACTTGTTCAGAACGAAAGAAAGCACAGAGCCCCAGATTTTATGTTGTCCTGGAGAGCTTGCAGAGCACTGGGGAAAGGCAGGCAGAGAATTCCTTGCTAGCACCTTCTCTGTGCCTGGTAAGCAGAAGTGTTCACATTGCTTCGCAGAATCGCTTTTGTGCAGAAAACAGTAACACTTGTTCAGAAGGAAAGAAAGCACAGAGCCCCAGATTCGATGTTGTCCTGGAGAGCTTGCAGAGCACTGGGGAAAGGCAGGCAGAGAATTCCCTGCTAGCACCTTGTCTGTGCCTGGGAAGCAGAAGTGTTCACATTGCTTTGCAAGAATCGCTTTTGTGCAGAAAACACTAACACTTGTTCAGAAGGAAAGAAAGCACAGAGCCCCAGATTCTATGTTGTCCTGGAGAGCTTGCAGAGCACTGGGGAAAGGCAGGCAGAGAATTCCCTGCTAGCACCTTCTCTGTGCCTGGGAAGCAGAAGTGTTCACATTGCTTCGCAAAAATCGCTTTTGTGCAGAAAACAGTAACACTTGTTCAGAAGGAAAGAAAGCACAGAGCCCCAGATTCTATGTTGTCCTGGAGAGCTTGCAGAGCACTGGGGAAAGGCAGGCAGAGAATTCCCTGCTAGCACCTTCTCTGAGCCTGTTCACAGTTCTTCGCAGAATCGCTTTTGTGCAGAAAACAGTAACACTTGTTCATAAGTAAAGAAAGCACAGAGCCCCAGATTCTATGTTGTCCTGGAGAGCTTGCAGAGCACTGGGGAAAGGCAGGCAGAGAATTCCCTGCTAGCACCTTCTCTGTGCCTGGGAAGCAGAAGTGTTCACATTGCTTCGCAAGAATCGCTTTTGTGCAGAAAACACTAACACTTGTTCAGAAGGAAAGAAAGCACAGAGCCCCAGATTCTATGTTGTCCTGGAGAGCTTGCAGAGCACTGGGGAAAGGCAGGCAGAGAATTCCCTGATAGCACCTTCTCTGTGCCTGGGAAGCAGAAGTGTTCACATTGCTTCGCAAGAATCGCTTTTGTGCAGAAAACAGTAACACTTGTTCAGAAGGAAAGAAAGCACAGAGCCCCAGATTCTATGTTGTCCTGGAGAGCTTGCAGAGCACTGGGGAAAGGCAGGCAGAGAATTCCCTGCTAGCACCTTCTCTGTGCCTGGGAAGCAGAAGTGTTCACATTGCTTCGCAAGAATCGCTTTTGTGCAGAAAACACTAACACTTGTTCAGAAGGAAAGAAAGCACAGAGCCCCAGATTTTATGTTGTCCTGGAGAGCTTGCAGAGCACTGGGGAAAGGCAGGCAGAAAATTCCCTGCTAGCACCTTGTCTGTGCCTGGGAAGCAGAAGTGTTCACATTGCTTCGCAGAATCGCTTTTCTGCAGAAAACACTAACACTTGTTCATAAGGAAAGAAAGCACAGAGCCCCAGATTCTATGTTGTCCTGGAGAGCTTGCAGAGCACTGGGGAAAGGCAGGCAGAGAATTCCCTGATAGCACCTTCTCTGTGCCTGGGAAGCAGAAGTGTTCACATTGCTTCGCAAGAATCGCTTTTGTGCAGAAAACAGTAACACTTGTTCAGAAGGAAAGAAAGCACAGAGCCCCAGATTCTATGTTGTCCTGGAGAGCTTGCAGAGCACTGGGGAAAGGCAGGCAGAGAATTCCCTGCTAGCACCTTCTCTGTGCCTGTTCACATTGCTTCGCAGAATCGCTTTTGTGCAGAAAACAGTAACACTTGTTCAGAAGGAAAGAAAGCACAGAGCCCCAGATTCTATGTTGTCCTGGAGAGCTTGCAGAGCACTGGGGAAAGGCAGGCAGAGAATTCCTTGCTAGCACCTTCTCTGTGCCTGGGAAGCAGAAGTGTTCACATTGCTTCGCAGAATCGCTTTTGTGCAGAAAACAGTAACACTTGTTCAGAAGGAAAGAAAGCACAGAGCCCCAGATTTTATGTTGTCCTGCAGAGCTTGCAGAGCACTGGGGAAAGGCAGGCAGAGAATTCCTTGCTAGCACCTTCTCTGTGCCTGGGAAGCAGAAGTGTTCACATTGCTTCGCAAGAATCGCTTTTGTGCAGAAAACACTAACACTTGTTCAGAACGAAAGAAAGCACAGAGCCCCAGATTTTATGTTGTCCTGGAGAGCTTGCAGAGCACTGGGGAAAGGCAGGCAGAGAATTCCTTGCTAGCACCTTCTCTGTGCCTGGTAAGCAGAAGTGTTCACATTGCTTCGCAGAATCGCTTTTGTGCAGAAAACAGTAACACTTGTTCAGAAGGAAAGAAAGCACAGAGCCCCAGATTCGATGTTGTCCTGGAGAGCTTGCAGAGCACTGGGGAAAGGCAGGCAGAGAATTCCCTGCTAGCACCTTGTCTGTGCCTGGGA
The DNA here is from genome assembly GCF_031877795.1 of Strix aluco. Classification (NCBI taxonomy): domain Eukaryota; kingdom Metazoa; phylum Chordata; class Aves; order Strigiformes; family Strigidae; genus Strix; species Strix aluco. The sequence goes on along the minus strand of NW_027436510.1, from coordinate 2,399,766 downwards.
AGCAGAAGTGTTCACATTGCTTTGCAAGAATCGCTTTTGTGCAGAAAACAGTAACACTTGTTCAGAAGGAAAGAAAGCACAGAGCCCCAGATTTTATGTTGTCCTGGAGAGCTTGCAGAGCACTGGGGAAAGGCAGGCAGAGAATTCCCTGCTAGCACCTTCTCTGAGCCTGTTCACAGTTCTTCGCAGAATCGCTTTTGTGCAGAAAACAGTAACACTTGTTCATAAGTAAAGAAAGCACAGAGCCCCAGATTCTATGTTGTCCTGGAGAGCTTGCAGAGCACTGGGGAAAGGCAGGCAGAGAATTCCCTGCTAGCACCTTCTCTGTGCCTGGGAAGCAGAAGTGTTCACATTGCTTCGCAAGAATCGCTTTTGTGCAGAAAACACTAACACTTGTTCAGAAGGAAAGAAAGCACAGAGCCCCAGATTTTATGTTGTCCTGGAGAGCTTGCAGAGCACTGGGGAAAGGCAGGCAGAAAATTCCCTGCTAGCACCTTGTCTGTGCCTGGTAAGCAGAAGTGTTCACATTGCTTCGCAGAATCGCTTTTGTGCAGAAAACAGTAACACTTGTTCAGAAGGAAAGAAAGCACAGAGAACCAGATTCTATGTTGTCCTGGAGAGCTTGCAGAGCACTGGGGAAAGGCAGGCAGAGAATTCCCTGATAGCACCTTCTCTGTGCCTGGGAAGCAGAAGTGTTCACATTGCTTTGCAAGAATCGCTTTTGTGCAGAAAACACTAACACTTGTTCAGAAGGAAAGAAAGCACAGAGCCCCAGATTCTATGTTGTCCTGGAGAGCTTGCAGAGCACTGGGGAAAGGCAGGCAGAGAATTCCCTGCTAGCACCTTCTCTGTGCCTGGGAAGCAGAAGTGTTCACATTGCTTCGCAAAAATCGCTTTTGTGCAGAAAACAGTAACACTTGTTCAGAAGGAAAGAAAGCACAGAGCCCCAGATTTTATGTTGTCCTGGAGAGCTTGCAGAGCACTGGGGAAAGGCAGGCAGAGAATTCCCTGCTAGCACCTTCTCTGAGCCTGTTCACAGTTCTTCGCAGAATCGCTTTTGTGCAGAAAACAGTAACACTTGTTCATAAGTAAAGAAAGCACAGAGCCCCAGATTCTATGTTGTCCTGGAGAGCTTGCAGAGCACTGGGGAAAGGCAGGCAGAGAATTCCCTGCTAGCACCTTCTCTGTGCCTGGGAAGCAGAAGTGTTCACATTGCTTCGCAAGAATCGCTTTTGGGCAGAAAACACTAACACTTGTTCAGAAGGAAAGAAAGCACAGAGCCCCAGATTCTATGTTGTCCTGGAGAGCTTGCAGAGCACTGGGGAAAGGCAGGCAGAGAATTCCCTGATAGCACCTTCTCTGTGCCTGGGAAGCAGAAGTGTTCACATTGCTTCGCAAGAATCGCTTTTGTGCAGAAAACAGTAACACTTGTTCAGAAGGAAAGAAAGCACAGAGCCCCAGATTCTATGTTGTCCTGGAGAGCTTGCAGAGCACTGGGGAAAGGCAGGCAGAGAATTCCCTGCTAGCACCTTCTCTGTGCCTGTTCACATTGCTTCGCAGAATCGCTTTTGTGCAGAAAACAGTAACACTTGTTCAGAAGGAAAGAAAGCACAGAGCCCCAGATTTTATGTTGTCCTGGAGAGCTTGCAGAGCACTGGGGAAAGGCAGGCAGAGAATTCCCTGATAGCACCTTCTCTGTGCCTGGGAAGCAGAAGTGTTCACATTGCTTCGCAAAAATCGCTTTTGTGCAGAAAACACTAACACTTGTTCAGAACGAAAGAAAGCACAGAGCCCCAGATTCTATGTTGTCCTGGAGAGCTTGCAGAGCACTGGGGAAAGGCAGGCAGAGAATTCCCTGCTAGCACCTTCTCTGTGCCTGGTAAGCAGAAGTGTTCACATTGCTTCGCAGAATCGCTTTTGTGCAGAAAACAGTAACACTTGTTCAGAAGGAAAGAAAGCACAGAGCCCCAGATTCTATGTTGTCCTGGAGAGCTTGCAGAGCACTGGGGAAAGGCAGGCAGAGAATTCCCTGCTAGCACCTTCTCTGTGCCTGGGAAGCAGAAGTGTTCACATTGCTTCGCAAGAATCGCTTTTGTGCAGAAAACACTAACACTTGTTCAGAAGGAAAGAAAGCACAGAGCCCCAGATTTTATGTTGTCCTGGAGAGCTTGCAGAGCACTGGGGAAAGGCAGGCAGAAAATTCCCTGCTAGCACCTTGTCTGTGCCTGGGAAGCAGAAGTGTTCACATTGCTTCGCAGAATCGCTTTTCTGCAGAAAACACTAACACTTGTTCATAAGGAAAGAAAGCACAGAGCCCCAGATTCTATGTTGTCCTGGAGAGCTTGCAGAGCACTGGGGAAAGGCAGGCAGAGAATTCCCTGCTAGCACCTTCTCTGTGCCTGGGAAGCAGAAGTGTTCACATTGCTTCGCAAGAATCGCTTTTGTGCAGAAAACAGTAACACTTGTTCAGAAGGAAAGAAAGCACAGAGCCCCAGATTCTATGTTGTCCTGGAGAGCTTGCAGAGCACTGGGGAAAGGCAGGCAGAGAATTCCCTGATAGCACCTTCTCTGTGCCTGTTCACATTGCTTCGCAGAATCGCTTTTGTGCAGAAAACAGTAACACTTGTTCAGAAGGAAAGAAAGCACAGAGCCCCAGATTCTATGTTGTCCTGGAGAGCTTGCAGAGCACTGGGGAAAGGCAGGCAGAGAATTCCTTGCTAGCACCTTCTCTGTGCCTGGGAAGCAGAAGTGTTCACATTGCTTCGCAGAATCGCTTTTGTGCAGAAAACAGTAACACTTGTTCAGAAGGAAAGAAAGCACAGAGCCCCAGATTTTATGTTGTCCTGCAGAGCTTGCAGAGCACTGGGGAAAGGCAGGCAGAGAATTCCTTGCTAGCACCTTCTCTGTGCCTGGGAAGCAGAAGTGTTCACATTGCTTCGCAAGAATCGCTTTTGTGCAGAAAACACTAACACTTGTTCAGAACGAAAGAAAGCACAGAGCCCCAGATTTTATGTTGTCCTGGAGAGCTTGCAGAGCACTGGGGAAAGGCAGGCAGAGAATTCCTTGCTAGCACCTTCTCTGTGCCTGGTAAGCAGAAGTGTTCACATTGCTTCGCAGAATCGCTTTTGTGCAGAAAACAGTAACACTTGTTCAGAAGGAAAGAAAGCACAGAGCCCCAGATTCGATGTTGTCCTGGAGAGCTTGCAGAGCACTGGGGAAAGGCAGGCAGAGAATTCCCTGCTAGCACCTTGTCTGTGCCTGGGAAGCAGAAGTGTTCACATTGCTTTGCAAGAATCGCTTTTGTGCAGAAAACACTAACACTTGTTCAGAAGGAAAGAAAGCACAGAGCCCCAGATTCTATGTTGTCCTGGAGAGCTTGCAGAGCACTGGGGAAAGGCAGGCAGAGAATTCCCTGCTAGCACCTTCTCTGTGCCTGGGAAGCAGAAGTGTTCACATTGCTTCGCAAAAATCGCTTTTGTGCAGAAAACAGTAACACTTGTTCAGAAGGAAAGAAAGCACAGAGCCCCAGATTTTATGTTGTCCTGGAGAGCTTGCAGAGCACTGGGGAAAGGCAGGCAGAGAATTCCCTGCTAGCACCTTCTCTGAGCCTGTTCACAGTTCTTCGCAGAATCGCTTTTGTGCAGAAAACAGTAACACTTGTTCATAAGTAAAGAAAGCACAGAGCCCCAGATTTTATGTTGTCCTGGAGAGCTTGCAGAGCACTGGGGAAAGGCAGGCAGAGAATTCCCTGCTAGCACCTTCTCTGTGCCTGGGAAGCAGAAGTGTTCACATTGCTTCGCAAGAATCGCTTTTGTGCAGAAAACACTAACACTTGTTCAGAAGGAAAGAAAGCACAGAGCCCCAGATTCTATGTTGTCCTGGAGAGCTTGCAGAGCACTGGGGAAAGGCAGGCAGAGAATTCCCTGATAGCACCTTCTCTGTGCCTGGGAAGCAGAAGTGTTCACATTGCTTCGCAAGAATCGCTTTTGTGCAGAAAACAGTAACACTTGTTCAGAAGGAAAGAAAGCACAGAGCCCCAGATTCTATGTTGTCCTGGAGAGCTTGCAGAGCACTGGGGAAAGGCAGGCAGAGAATTCCCTGCTAGCACCTTCTCTGTGCCTGTTCACATTGCTTCGCAGAATCGCTTTTGTGCAGAAAACAGTAACACTTGTTCAGAAGGAAAGAAAGCACAGAGCCCCAGATTTTATGTTGTCCTGGAGAGCTTGCAGAGCACTGGGGAAAGGCAGGCAGAGAATTCCCTGATAGCACCTTCTCTGTGCCTGGGAAGCAGAAGTGTTCACATTGCTTCGCAAAAATCGCTTTTGTGCAGAAAACACTAACACTTGTTCAGAACGAAAGAAAGCACAGAGCCCCAGATTCTATGTTGTCCTGGAGAGCTTGCAGAGCACTGGGGAAAGGCAGGCAGAGAATTCCCTGCTAGCACCTTCTCTGTGCCTGGTAAGCAGAAGTGTTCACATTGCTTCGCAGAATCGCTTTTGTGCAGAAAACAGTAACACTTGTTCAGAAGGAAAGAAAGCACAGAGCCCCAGATTCTATGTTGTCCTGGAGAGCTTGCAGAGCACTGGGGAAAGGCAGGCAGAGAATTCCCTGATAGCACCTTCTCTGTGCCTGGGAAGCAGAAGTGTTCACATTGCATCGCAAGAATCGCTTTTGTGCAGAAAACAGTAACACTTGTTCAGAAGGAAAGAAAGCACAGAGCCCCAGATTCTATGTTGTCCTGGAGAGCTTGCAGAGCACTGGGGAAAGGCAGGCAGAGAATTCCCTGCTAGCACCTTGTCTGTGCCTGGGAAGCAGAAGTGTTCACATTGCTTCGCAAGAATCGCTTTTGTGCAGAAAACACTAACACTTGTTCAGAAGGAAAGAAAGCACAGAGCCCCAGATTTTATGTTGTCCTGGAGAGCTTGCAGAGCACTGGGGAAAGGCAGGCAGAGAATTCCCTGCTAGCACCTTCTCTGTGCCTGTGAAGCAGAAGTGTTCACATTGCTTCGCAAGAATCGCTTTTGTGCAGAAAACAGTAACACTTGTTCAGAAGGAAAGAAAGCACAGAGCCCCAGATTCTATGTTGTCCTGGAGAGCTTGCAGAGCACTGGGGAAAGGCAGGCAGAGAATTCCCTGCTAGCACCTTCTCTGTGCCTGTTCACATTGCTTCGCAGAATCGCTTTTGTGCAGAAAACAGTAACACTTGTTCAGAAGGAAAGAAAGCACAGAGCCCCAGATTCTATGTTGTCCTGGAGAGCTTGCAGAGCACTGGGGAAAGGCAGGCAGAGAATTCCTTGCTAGCACCTTCTCTGTGCCTGGGAAGCAGAAGTGTTCACATTGCTTCGCAGAATCGCTTTTGTGCAGAAAACAGTAACACTTGTTCAGAAGGAAAGAAAGCACAGAGCCCCAGATTTTATGTTGTCCTGCAGAGCTTGCAGAGCACTGGGGAAAGGCAGGCAGAGAATTCCCTGATAGCACCTTCTCTGTGCCTGGGAAGCAGAAGTGTTCACATTGCATCGCAAGAATCGCTTTTGTGCAGAAAACAGTAACACTTGTTCAGAAGGAAAGAAAGCACAGAGCCCCAGATTCTATGTTGTCCTGGAGAGCTTGCAGAGCACTGGGGAAAGGCAGGCAGAGAATTCCCTGCTAGCACCTTGTCTGTGCCTGGGAAGCAGAAGTGTTCACATTGCTTCGCAAGAATCGCTTTTGTGCAGAAAACACTAACACTTGTTCAGAAGGAAAGAAAGCACAGAGCCCCAGATTTTATGTTGTCCTGGAGAGCTTGCAGAGCACTGGGGAAAGGCAGGCAGAGAATTCCCTGCTAGCACCTTCTCTGTGCCTGGGAAGCAGAAGTGTTCACATTGCTTCGCAAGAATCGCTTTTGTGCAGAAAACAGTAACACTTGTTCAGAAGGAAAGAAAGCACAGAGCCCCAGATTCTATGTTGTCCTGGAGAGCTTGCAGAGCACTGGGGAAAGGCAGGCAGAGAATTCCCTGCTAGCACCTTCTCTGTGCCTGTTCACATTGCTTCGCAGAATCGCTTTTGTGCAGAAAACAGTAACACTTGTTCAGAAGGAAAGAAAGCACAGAGCCCCAGATTCTATGTTGTCCTGGAGAGCTTGCAGAGCACTGGGGAAAGGCAGGCAGAGAATTCCTTGCTAGCACCTTCTCTGTGCCTGGGAAGCAGAAGTGTTCACATTGCTTCGCAGAATCGCTTTTGTGCAGAAAACAGTAACACTTGTTCAGAAGGAAAGAAAGCACAGAACCCCAGATTTTATGTTGTCCTGCAGAGCTTGCAGAGCACTGGGGAAAGGCAGGCAGAGAATTCCTTGCTAGCACCTTCTCTGTGCCTGGGAAGCAGAAGTGTTCACATTGCTTCGCAAGAATCGCTTTTGTGCAGAAAACACTAACACTTGTTCAGAACGAAAGAAAGCACAGAGCCCCAGATTTTATGTTGTCCTGGAGAGCTTGCAGAGCACTGGGGAAAGGCAGGCAGAGAATTCCTTGCTAGCACCTTCTCTGTGCCTGGGAAGCAGAAGTGTTCACATTGCTTCGCAGAATCGCTTTTGTGCAGAAAACAGTAACACTTGTTCAGAAGGAAAGAAAGCACAGAGCCCCAGATTCTATGTTGTCCTGGAGAGCTTGCAGAGCACTGGGGAAAGGCAGGCAGAGAATTCCCTGCTAGCACCTTGTCTGTGCCTGGGAAGCAGAAGTGTTCACATTGCTTCGCAAGAATCGCTTTTGTGCAGAAAACACTAACACTTGTTCAGAAGGAAAGAAAGCACAGAGCCCCAGATTCTATGTTGTCCTGGAGAGCTTGCAGAGCACTGGGGAAAGGCAGGCAGAGAATTCCCTGCTAGCACCTTCTCTGTGCCTGGGAAGCAGAAGTGTTCACATTGCTTCGCAAAAATCGCTTTTGTGCAGAAAACAGTAACACTTGTTCAGAAGGAAAGAAAGCACAGAGCCCCAGATTTTATGTTGTCCTGGAGAGCTTGCAGAGCACTGGGGAAAGGCAGGCAGAGAATTCCCTGCTAGCACCTTCTCTGAGCCTGTTCACATTTCTTCGCAGAATCGCTTTTGTGCAGAAAACAGTAACACTTTTTCATAAGTAAAGAAAGCACAGAGCCCCAGATTCTATGTTGTCCTGGAGAGCTTGCAGAGCACTGGGGAAAGGCAGGCAGAGAATTCCCTGCTAGCACCTTCTCTGTGCCTGGGAAGCAGAAGTGTTCACATTGCTTCGCAAGAATCGCTTTTGTGCAGAAAACACTAACACTTGTTCAGAAGGAAAGAAAGCACAGAGCCCCAGATTTTATGTTGTCCTGGAGAGCTTGCAGAGCACTGGGGAAAGGCAGGCAGAGAATTCCCTGCTAGCACCTTCTCTGTGCCTGGGAAGCAGAAGTGTTCACATTGCTTCGCAGAATCGCTTTTGTGCAGAAAACACTAACACTTGTTCAGAAGGAAAGAAAGCACAGAGCCCCAGATTCTATGTTGTCCTGGAGAGCTTGCAGAGCACTGGGGAAAGGCAGGCAGAGAATTCCCTGCTAGCACCTTCTCTGTGCCTGGGAAGCAGAAGTGTTCACATTGCTTCGCAAGAATCGCTTTTGTGCAGAAAACACTAACACTTGTTCAGAAGGAAAGAAAGCACAGAGCCCCAGATTCTATGTTGTCCTGGAGAGCTTGCAGAGCACTGGGGAAAGGCAGGCAGAGAATTCCCTGCTAGCACCTTCTCTGTGCCTGTTCACATTGCTTCGCAGAATCGCTTTTGTGCAGAAAACAGTAACACTTGTTCAGAAGGAAAGAAAGCACAGAGCCCCAGATTTTATGTTGTCCTGGAGAGCTTGCAGAGCACTGGGGAAAGGCAGGCAGAGAATTCCCTGATAGCACCTTCTCTGTGCCTGGGAAGCAGAAGTGTTCACATTGCTTCGCAAAAATCGCTTTTGTGCAGAAAACACTAACACTTGTTCAGAAGGAAAGAAAGCACAGAGCCCCAGATTCTGTGTTGTCCTGGAGAGCTTGCAGAGCACTGGGGAAAGGCAGGCAGAGAATTCCCTGCTAGCACCTTCTCTGTGCCTGGGAAGCAGAAGTGTTCACATTGCTTCGCAGAATCGCTTTTGTGCAGAAAACAGTAACACTTGTTCAGAAGGAAAGAAAGCACAGAGCCCCAGATTCTATGTTGTCCTGGAGAGCTTGCAGAGCACTGGGGAAAGGCAGGCAGAGAATTCCCTGATAGCACCTTCTCTGTGCCTGGGAAGCAGAAGTGTTCACATTGCATCGCAAGAATCGCTTTTGTGCAGAAAACAGTAACACTTGTTCAGAAGGAAAGAAAGCACAGAGCCCCAGATTCTATGTTGTCCTGGAGAGCTTGCAGAGCACTGGGGAAAGGCAGGCAGAGAATTCCCTGCTAGCACCTTGTCTGTGCCTGGGAAGCAGAAGTGTTCACATTGCTTCGCAAGAATCGCTTTTGTGCAGAAAACACTAACACTTGTTCAGAAGGAAAGAAAGCACAGAGCCCCAGATTTTATGTTGTCCTGGAGAGCTTGCAGAGCACTGGGGAAAGGCAGGCAGAGAATTCCCTGATAGCACCTTCTCTGTGCCTGGGAAGCAGAAGTGTTCACATTGCTTCGCAAGAATCGCTTTTGTGCAGAAAACAGTAACACTTGTTCAGAAGGAAAGAAAGCACAGAGCCCCAGATTCTATGTTGTCCTGGAGAGCTTGCAGAGCACTGGGGAAAGGCAGGCAGAGAATTCCCTGCTAGCACCTTCTCTGTGCCTGGGAAGCAGAAGTGTTCACATTGCTTCGCAAAAATCGCTTTTGTGCAGAAAACAGTAACACTTGTTCAGAAGGAAAGAAAGCACAGAGCCCCAGATTTTATGTTGTCCTGGAGAGCTTGCAGAGCACTGGGGAAAGGCAGGCAGAGAATTCCCTGCTAGCACCTTGTCTGTGCCTGGGAAGCAGAAGTGTTCACATTGCTTCGCAAGAATCGCTTTTGTGCAGAAAACACTAACACTTGTTCAGAAGGAAAGAAAGCACAGAGCCCCAGATTTTATGTTGTCCTGGAGAGCTTGCAGAGCACTGGGGAAAGGCAGGCAGAGAATTCCCTGCTAGCACCTTCTCTGTGCCTGGGAAGCAGAAGTGTTCACATTGCTTCGCAAGAATCGCTTTTGTGCAGAAAACAGTAACACTTGTTCAGAAGGAAAGAAAGCACAGAGCCCCAGATTCTATGTTGTCCTGGAGAGCTTGCAGAGCACTGGGGAAAGGCAGGCAGAGAATTCCCTGCTAGCACCTTCTCTGTGCCTGTTCACATTGCTTCGCAGAATCGCTTTTGTGCAGAAAACAGTAACACTTGTTCAGAAGGAAAGAAAGCACAGAGCCCCAGATTCTATGTTGTCCTGGAGAGCTTGCAGAGCACTGGGGAAAGGCAGGCAGAGAATTTCTTGCTAGCACCTTCTCTGTGCCTGGGAAGCAGAAGTGTTCACATTGCTTCGCAGAATCGCTTTTGTGCAGAAAACAGTAACACTTGTTCAGAAGGAAAGAAAGCACAGAGCCCCAGATTTTATGTTGTCCTGCAGAGCTTGCAGAGCACTGGGGAAAGGCAGGCAGAGAATTCCTTGCTAGCACCTTCTCTGTGCCTGGGAAGCAGAAGTGTTCACATTGCTTCGCAAGAATCGCTTTTGTGCAGAAAACACTAACACTTGTTCAGAACGAAAGAAAGCACAGAGCCCCAGATTTTATGTTGTCCTGGAGAGCTTGCAGAGCACTGGGGAAAGGCAGGCAGAGAATTCCTTGCTAGCACCTTCTCTGTGCCTGGGAAGCAGAAGTGTTCACATTGCTTCGCAGAATCGCTTTTGTGCAGAAAACAGTAACACTTGTTCAGAAGGAAAGAAAGCACAGAGCCCCAGATTCTATGTTGTCCTGGAGAGCTTGCAGAGCACTGGGGAAAGGCAGGCAGAGAATTCCCTGCTAGCACCTTGTCTGTGCCTGGGAAGCAGAAGTGTTCACATTGCTTAGCAAGAATCGCTTTTGTGCATAAAACAGTAACACTTGTTCAGAAGGAAAGAAAGCACAGAGCCCCAGATTCTATGTTGTCCTGGAGAGCTTGCAGAGCACTGGGGAAAGGCAGGCAGAGAATTCCCTGCTAGCACCTTCTCTGTGCCTGGGAAGCAGAAGTGTTCACATTGCTTCGCAAAAATCGCTTTTGTGCAGAAAACAGTAACACTTGTTCAGAAGGAAAGAAAGCACAGAGCCCCAGATTTTATGTTGTCCTGGAGAGCTTGCAGAGCACTGGGGAAAGGCAGGCAGAGAATTCCCTGCTAGCACCTTCTCTGAGCCTGTTCACAGTTCTTCGCAGAATCGCTTTTGTGCAGAAAACAGTAACACTTGTTCATAAGTAAAGAAAGCACAGAGTCCCAGATTCTATGTTGTCCTGGAGAGCTTGCAGAGCACTGGGGAAAGGCAGGCAGAGAATTCCTTGCTAGCACCTTCTCTGTGCCTGGGAAGCAGAAGTGTTCACATTGCTTCGGAAGAATCGCTTTTGTGCAGAAAACACTAACACTTGTTCAGAAGGAAAGAAAGCACAGAGCCCCAGATTCTATGTTGTCCTGGAGAGCTTGCAGAGCACTGGGGAAAGGCAGGCAGAGAATTCCCTGCTAGCACCTTCTCTGTGCCTGGGAAGCAGAAGTGTTCACATTGCTTCGCAAGAATCGCTTTTGTGCAGAAAACACTAACACTTGTTCAGAAGGAAAGAAAGCACAGAGCCCCAGATTTTATGTTGTCCTGGAGAGCTTGCAGAGCACTGGGGAAAGGCAGGCAGAGAATTCCCTGCTAGCACCTTCTCTGTGCCTGGGAAGCAGAAGTGTTCACATTGCTTCGCAGAATCGCTTTTGTGCAGAAAACACTAACACTTGTTCAGAAGGAAAGAAAGCACAGAGCCCCAGATTCTATGTTGTCCTGGAGAGCTTGCAGAGCACTGGGGAAAGGCAGGCAGAGAATTCCCTGCTAGCACCTTCTCTGTGCCTGGGAAGCAGAAGTGTTCACATTGCTTCGCAAGAATCGCTTTTGTGCAGAAAACAGTAACACTTGTTCAGAAGGAAAGAAAGCACAGAGCCCCAGATTCTATGTTGTCCTGGAGAGCTTGCAGAGCACTGGGGAAAGGCAGGCAGAGAATTCCCTGCTAGCACCTTCTCTGTGCCTGTTCACATTGCTTCGCAGAATCGCTTTTGTGCAGAAAACAGTAACACTTGTTCAGAAGGAAAGAAAACACAGAGCCCCAGATTCTGTGTTGTCCTGGAGAGCTTGCAGAGCACTGGGGAAAGGCAGGCAGAGAATTCCCTGCTAGCACCTTCTCTGTGCCTGGGAAGCAGAAGTGTTCACATTGCTTCGCAGAATCGCTTTTGTGCAGAAAACAGTAACACTTGTTCAGAAGGAAAGAAAGCACAGAGCCCCAGATTCTATGTTGTCCTGGAGAGCTTGCAGAGCACTGGGGAAAGGCAGGCAGAGAATTCCCTGATAGCACCTTCTCTGTGCCTGGGAAGCAGAAGTGTTCACATTGCATCGCAAGAATCGCTTTTGTGCAGAAAACAGTAACACTTGTTCAGAAGGAAAGAAAGCACAGAGCCCCAGATTCTATGTTGTCCTGGAGAGCTTGCAGAGCACTGGGGAAAGGCAGGCAGAGAATTCCCTGCTAGCACCTTGTCTGTGCCTGGGAAGCAGAAGTGTTCACATTGCTTCGCAAGAATCGCTTTTGTGCAGAAAACACTAACACTTGTTCAGAAGGAAAGAAAGCACAGAGCCCCAGATTTTATGTTGTCCTGGAGAGCTTGCAGAGCACTGGGGAAAGGCAGGCAGAGAATTCCCTGATAGCACCTTCTCTGTGCCTGGGAAGCAGAAGTGTTCACATTGCTTCGCAAAAATCGCTTTTGTGCAGAAAACACTAACACTTGTTCAGAAGGAAAGAAAGCACAGAGCCCCAGATTCTATGTTGTCCTGGAGAGCTTGCAGAGCACTGGGGAAAGGCAGGCAGAGAATTCCCTGCTAGCACCTTCTCTGTGCCTGGGAAGCAGAAGTGTTCACATTGCTTTGCAAAAATCGCTTTTGTGCAGAAAACAGTAACACTTGTTCAGAAGGAAAGAAAGCACAGAGCCCCAGATTTTATGTTGTCCTGGAGAGCTTGCAGAGCACTGGGGAAAGGCAGGCAGAGAATTCCCTGCTAGCACCTTCTCTGAGCCTGTTCACAGTTCTTCGCAGAATCGCTTTTGTGCAGAAAACAGTAACACTTGTTCATAAGTAAAGAAAGCACAGAGCCCCAGATTCTATGTTGTCCTGGAGAGCTTGCAGAGCACTGGGGAAAGGCAGGCAGAGAATTCCTTGCTAGCACCTTCTCTGTGCCTGGGAAGCAGAAGTGTTCACATTGCTTCGGAAGAATCGCTTTTGTGCAGAAAACACTTACACTTGTTCAGAAGGAAAGAAAGCACAGAGCCCCAGATTCTATGTTGTCCTGGAGAGCTTGCAGAGCACTGGGGAAAGGCAGGCAGAGAATTCCCTGCTAGCACCTTCTCTGTGCCTGGGAAGCAGAAGTGTTCACATTGCTTCGCAAGAATCGCTTTTGTGCAGAAAACAGTAACGCTTGTTCAGAAGGAAAGAAAGCACAGAGCCCCAGATTCTATGTTGTCCTGGAGAGCTTGCAGAGCACTGGGGAAAGGCAGGCAGAGAATTCCCTGCTAGCACCTTCTCTGTGCCTGGGAAGCAGAAGTGTTCACATTGCTTCGCAGAATCGCTTTTGTGCAGAAAACACTAACACTTGTTCAGAAGGAAAGAAAGCACAGAGAACCAGATTCTATGTTGTCCTGGAGAGCTTGCAGAGCACTGGGGAAAGGCAGGCAGAGAATTCCCTGCTAGCACCTTCTCTGTGCCTGGGAAGCAGAAGTGTTCACATTGCTTCGCAAGAATCGCTTTTGTGCAGAAAACAGTAACACTTGTTCAGAAGGAAAGAAAGCACAGAGCCCCAGATTCTATGTTGTCCTGGAGAGCTTGCAGAGCACTGGGGAAAGGCAGGCAGAGAATTCCCTGCTAGCACCTTCTCTGTGCCTGTTCACATTGCTTCGCAGAATCGCTTTTGTGCAGAAAACAGTAACACTTGTTCAGAAGGAAAGAAAGCACAGAGCCCCAGATTTTATGTTGTCCTGGAGAGCTTGCAGAGCACTGGGGAAAGGCAGGCAGAGAATTCCCTGATAGCACCTTCTCTGTGCCTGGGAAGCAGAAGTGTTCACATTGCTTCTGAAGAATCGCTTTTGTGCAGAAAACACTAACACTTGTTCAGAAGGAAAGAAAGCACAGAGCCCCAGATTCTATGTTGTCCTGGAGAGCTTGCAGAGCACTGGGGAAAGGCAGGCAGAGAATTCCCTGCTAGCACCTTCTCTGTGCCTGGTAAGCAGAAGTGTTCACATTGCTTCGCAGAATCGCTTTTGTGCAGAAAACAGTAACACTTGTTCAGAAGGAAAGAAAGCACAGAGCCCCAGATTCTATGTTGTCCTGGAGAGCTTGCAGAGCACTGGGGAAAGGCAGGCAGAGAATTCCCTGCTAGCACCTTCTCTGTGCCTGGGAAGCAGAAGTGTTCACATTGCATCGCAAGAATCGCTTTTGTGCAGAAAACAGTAACACTTGTTCAGAAGGAAAGAAAGCACAGAGCCCCAGATTCTATGTTGTCCTGGAGAGCTTGCAGAGCACTGGGGAAAGGCAGGCAGAGAATTCCCTGCTAGCACCTTGTCTGTGCCTGGGAAGCAGAAGTGTTCACATTGCTTCGCAAGAATCGCTTTTGTGCAGAAAACACTAACACTTGTTCAGAAGGAAAGAAAGCACAGAGCCCCAGATTTTATGTTGTCCTGGAGAGCTTGCAGAGCACTGGGGAAAGGCAGGCAGAGAATTCCCTGATAGCACCTTCTCTGTGCCTGGGAAGCAGAAGTGTTCACATTGCTTCGCAAAAATCGCTTTTGTGCAGAAAACACTAACACTTGTTCAGAAGGAAAGAAAGCACAGAGCCCCAGATTCTATGTTGTCCTGGAGAGCTTGCAGAGCACTGGGGAAAGGCAGGCAGAGAATTCCCTGCTAGCACCTTCTCTGTGCCTGGGAAGCAGAAGTGTTCACATTGCTTCGCAAGAATCGCTTTTGTGCAGAAAACAGTAACGCTTGTTCAGAAGGAAAGAAAGCACAGAGCCCCAGATTTTATGTTGTCCTGGAGAGCTTGCAGAGCACTGGGGAAAGGCAGGCAGAGAATTCCCTGCTAGCACCTTCTCTGTGCCTGGGAAGCAGAAGTGTTCACATTGCTTCGCAGAATCGCTTTTGTGCAGAAAACACTAACACTTGTTCAGAAGGAAAGAAAGCACAGAGCCCCAGATTCTATGTTGTCCTGGAGAGCTTGCAGAGCACTGGGGAAAGGCAGGCAGAGAATTCCCTGCTAGCACCTTCTCTGTGCCTGGGAAGCAGAAGTGTTCACATTGCTTCGCAAGAATCGCTTTTGTGCAGAAAACAGTAACACTTGTTCAGAAGGAAAGAAAGCACAGAGCCCCAGATTCTATGTTGTCCTGGAGAGCTTGCAGAGCACTGGGGAAAGGCAGGCAGAGAATTCCCTGCTAGCACCTTCTCTGTGCCTGTTCACATTGCTTCGCAGAATCGCTTTTGTGCAGAAAACAGTAACACTTGTTCAGAAGGAAAGAAAGCACAGAGCCCCAGATTTTATGTTGTCCTGGAGAGCTTGCAGAGCACTGGGGAAAGGCAGGCAGAGAATTCCCTGATAGCACCTTCTCTGTGCCTGGGAAGCAGAAGTGTTCACATTGCTTCTGAAGAATCGCTTTTGTGCAGAAAACAGTAACACTTGTTCAGAAGGAAAGAAAGCACAGAGCCCCAGATTCTATGTTGTCCTGGAGAGCTTGCAGAGCACTGGGGAAAGGCAGGCAGAGAATTCCCTGCTAGCACCTTCTCTGTGCCTGGTAAGCAGAAGTGTTCACATTGCTTCGCAGAATCGCTTTTGTGCAGAAAACAGTAACACTTGTTCAGAAGGAAAGAAAGCACAGAGCCCCAGATTCTATGTTGTCCTGGAGAGCTTGCAGAGCACTGGGGAATGGCAGGCAGAGAATTCCCTGCTAGCACCTTCTCTGTGCCTGGGAAGCAGAAGTGTTCACATTGCATCGCAAGAATCGCTTTTGTGCAGAAAACAGTAACACTTGTTCAGAAGGAAAGAAAGCACAGAGCCCCAGATTCTATGTTGTCCTGGAGAGCTTGCAGAGCACTGGGGAAAGGCAGGCAGAGAATTCCCTGCTAGCACCTTCTCTGTGCCTGGGAAGCAGAAGTGTTCACATTGCTTCGCAAGAATCGCTTTTGTGCAGAAAACACTAACACTTGTTCAGAAGGAAAGAAAGCACAGAGCCCCAGATTTTATGTTGTCCTGGAGAGCTTGCAGAGCACTGGGGAAAGGCAGGCAGAGAATTCCCTGATAGCACCTTCTCTGTGCCTGGGAAGCAGAAGTGTTCACATTGCTTCGCAAAAAACGCTTTTGTGCAGAAAACACTAACACTTGTTCAGAAGGAAAGAAAGCACAGAGCCCCAGATTCTATGTTGTCCTGGAGAGCTTGCAGAGCACTGGGGAAAGGCAGGCAGAGAATTCCCTGCTAGCACCTTCTCTGTGCCTGGGAAGCAGAAGTGTTCACATTGCTTCGCAAGAATCGCTTTTGTGCAGAAAACAGTAACACTTGTTCAGAAGGAAAGAAAGCACAGAGCCCCAGATTCTATGTTGTCCTGGAGAGCTTGCAGAGCACTGGGGAAAGGCAGGCAGAGAATTCCCTGCTAGCACCTTCTCTGTGCCTGTTCACATTGCTTCGCAGAATCGCTTTTGTGCAGAAAACAGTAACACTTGTTCAGAAGGAAAGAAAGCACAGAGCCCCAGATTCTATGTTGTCCTGGAGAGCTTGCAGAGCACTGGGGAAAGGCAGGCAGAGAATTCCCTGCTAGCACCTTCTCTGTGCCTGGGAAGCAGAAGTGTTCACATTGCTTCGCAAGAATCGCTTTTGTGCAGAAAACAGTAACGCTTGTTCAGAAGGAAAGAAAGCACAGAGCCCCAGATTTTATGTTGTCCTGGAGAGCTTGCAGAGCACTGGGGAAAGGCAGGCAGAGAATTCCCTGCTAGCACCTTCTCTGTGCCTGGGAAGCAGAAGTGTTCACATTGCTTCGCAGAATCGCTTTTGTGCAGAAAACACTAACACTTGTTCAGAAGGAAAGAAAGCACAGAGCCCCAGATTCTATGTTGTCCTGGAGAGCTTGCAGAGCACTGGGGAAAGGCAGGCAGAGAATTCCCTGCTAGCACCTTCTCTGTGCCTGGGAAGCAGAAGTGTTCACATTGCTTCGCAAGAATCGCTTTTGTGCAGAAAACAGTAACACTTGTTCAGAAGGAAAGAAAGCACAGAGCCCCAGATTCTATGTTGTCCTGGAGAGCTTGCAGAGCACTGGGGAAAGGCAGGCAGAGAATTCCCTGCTAGCACCTTCTCTGTGCCTGTTCACATTGCTTCGCAAGAATCGCTTTTGTGCAGAAAACAGTAACACTTGTTCAGAAGGAAAGAAAGCACAGAGCCCCAGATTTTATGTTGTCCTGGAGAGCTTGCAGAGCACTGGGGAAAGGCAGGCAGAGAATTCCCTGATAGCACCTTCTCTGTGCCTGGGAAGCAGAAGTGTTCACATTGCTTCGCAAAAATCGCTTTTGTGCAGAAAACAGTAACACTTGTTCAGAAGGAAAGAAAGCACAGAGCCCCAGATTCTATGTTGTCCTGGAGAGCTTGCAGAGCACTGGGGAAAGGCAGGCAGAGAATTCCCTGCTAGCACCTTCTCTGTGCCTGGTAAGCAGAAGTGTTCACATTGCTTCGCAGAATCGCTTTTGTGCAGAAAACAGTAACACTTGTTCAGAAGGAAAGAAAGCACAGAGCCCCAGATTCTATGTTGTCCTGGAGAGCTTGCAGAGCACTGGGGAAAGGCAGGCAGAGAATTCCCTGATAGCACCTTCTCTGTGCCTGGGAAGCAGAAGTGTTCACATTGCATCGCAAGAATCGCTTTTGTGCAGAAAACAGTAACACTTGTTCAGAAGGAAAGAAAGCACAGAGCCCCAGATTCTATGTTGTCCTGGAGAGCTTGCAGAGCACTGGGGAAAGGCAGGCAGAGAATTCCCTGCTAGCACCTTGTCTGTGCCTGGGAAGCAGAAGTGTTCACATTGCTTCGCAAGAATCGCTTTTGTGCAGAAAACACTAACACTTGTTCAGAAGGAAAGAAAGCACAGAGCCCCAGATTTTATGTTGTCCTGGAGAGCTTGCAGAGCACTGGGGAAAGGCAGGCAGAGAATTCCCTGATAGCACCTTCTCTGTGCCTGGGAAGCAGAAGTGTTCACATTGCTTCGCAAGAATCGCTTTTGTGCAGAAAACACTAACACTTGTTCAGAAGGAAAGAAAGCACAGAGCCCCAGATTCTATGTTGTCCTGGAGAGCTTGCAGAGCACTGGGGAAAGGCAGGCAGAGAATTCCCTGCTAGCACCTTCTCTGTGCCTGGGAAGCAGAAGTGTTCACATTGCTTCGCAAAAATCGCTTTTGTGCAGAAAACAGTAACACTTGTTCAGAAGGAAAGAAAGCACAGAGCCCCAGATTCTATGTTGTCCTGGAGAGCTTGCAGAGCACTGGGGAAAGGCAGGCAGAGAATTCCCTGCTAGCACCTTCTCTGTGCCTGGGAAGCAGAAGTGTTCACATTGCTTCGCAAAAATCGCTTTTGTGCAGAAAACAGTAACACTTGTTCAGAAGGAAAGAAAGCACAGAGCCCCAGATTCTATGTTGTCCTGGAGAGCTTGCAGAGCACTGGGGAAAGGCAGGCAGAGAATTCCCTGCTAGCACCTTCTCTGAGCCTGTTCACAGTTCTTCGCAGAATCGCTTTTGTGCAGAAAACAGTAACACTTGTTCATAAGTAAAGAAAGCACAGAGCCCCAGATTCTATGTTGTCCTGGAGAGCTTGCAGAGCACTGGGGAAAGGCAGGCAGAGAATTCCTTGCTAGCACCTTCTCTGTGCCTGGGAAGCAGAAGTGTTCACATTGCTTCGGAAGAATCGCTTTTGTGCAGAAAACACTAACACTTGTTCAGAAGGAAAGAAAGCACAGAGCCCCAGATTCTATGTTGTCCTGGAGAGCTTGCAGAGCACTGGGGAAAGGCAGGCAGAGAATTCCCTGCTAGCACCTTCTCTGTGCCTGGGAAGCAGAAGTGTTCACATTGCTTCGCAAGAATCGCTTTTGTGCAGAAAACAGTAACGCTTGTTCAGAAGGAAAGAAAGCACAGAGCCCCAGATTTTATGTTGTCCTGGAGAGCTTGCAGAGCACTGGGGAAAGGCAGGCAGAGAATTCCCTGATAGCACCTTCTCTGTGCCTGGGAAGCAGAAGTGTTCACATTGCTTCGCAAAAATCGCTTTTGTGCAGAAAACACTAACACTTGTTCAGAAGGAAAGAAAGCACAGAGCCCCAGATTCTGTGTTGTCCTGGAGAGCTTGCAGAGCACTGGGGAAAGGCAGGCAGAGAATTCCCTGCTAGCACCTTCTCTGTGCCTGGGAAGCAGAAGTGTTCACATTGCTTCGCAGAATCGCTTTTGTGCAGAAAACAGTAACACTTGTTCAGAAGGAAAGAAAGCACAGAGCCCCAGATTCTATGTTGTCCTGGAGAGCTTGCAGAGCACTGGGGAAAGGCAGGCAGAGAATTCCCTGCTAGCACCTTCTCTGTGCCTGGGAAGCAGAAGTGTTCACATTGCTTCGCAAGAATCGCTTTTGTGCAGAAAACACTAACACTTGTTCAGAAGGAAAGAAAGCACAGAGCCCCAGATTCTATGTTGTCCTGGAGAGCTTGCAGAGCACTGGGGAAAGGCAGGCAGAGAATTCCCTGATAGCACCTTCTCTGTGCCTGGGAAGCAGAAGTGTTCACATTGCTTCGCAAAAATCGCTTTTGTGCAGAAAACACTAACACTTGTTCAGAAGGAAAGAAAGCACAGAGCCCCAGATTCTATGTTGTCCTGGAGAGCTTGCAGAGCACTGGGGAAAGGCAGGCAGAGAATTCCCTGCTAGCACCTTCTCTGAGCCTGTTCACAGTTCTTCGCAGAATCGCTTTTGTGCAGAAAACAGTAACACTTGTTCATAAGTAAAGAAAGCACAGAGCCCCAGATTCTATGTTGTCCTGGAGAGCTTGCAGAGCACTGGGGAAAGGCAGGCAGAGAATTCCTTGCTAGCACCTTCTCTGTGCCTGGGAAGCAGAAGTGTTCACATTGCTTCGGAAGAATCGCTTTTGTGCAGAAAACACTAACACTTGTTCAGAAGGAAAGAAAGCACAGAGCCCCAGATTCTATGTTGTCCTGGAGAGCTTGCAGAGCACTGGGGAAAGGCAGGCAGAGAATTCCCTGCTAGCACCTTCTCTGTGCCTGGGAAGCAGAAGTGTTCACATTGCTTCGCAAGAATCGCTTTTGTGCAGAAAACAGTAACGCTTGTTCAGAAGGAAAGAAAGCACAGAGCCCCAGATTTTATGTTGTCCTGGAGAGCTTGCAGAGCACTGGGGAAAGGCAGGCAGAGAATTCCCTGCTAGCACCTTCTCTGTGCCTGGGAAGCAGAAGTGTTCACATTGCTTCGCAAAAATCGCTTTTGTGCAGAAAACACTAACACTTGTTCAGAAGGAAAGAAAGCACAGAGCCCCAGATTCTGTGTTGTCCTGGAGAGCTTGCAGAGCACTGGGGAAAGGCAGGCAGAGAATTCCCTGCTAGCACCTTCTCTGTGCCTGGTAAGCAGAAGTGTTCACATTGCTTCGCAGAATCGCTTTTGTGCAGAAAACAGTAACACTTGTTCAGAAGGAAAGAAAGCACAGAGCCCCAGATTCTATGTTGTCCTGGAGAGCTTGCAGAGCACTGGGGAAAGGCAGGCAGAGAATTCCCTGCTAGCACCTTCTCTGTGCCTGGGAAGCAGAAGTGTTCACATTGCTTCGCAAGAATCGCTTTTGTGCAGAAAACACTAACACTTGTTCAGAAGGAAAGAAAGCACAGAGCCCCAGATTCTATGTTGTCCTGGAGAGCTTGCAGAGCACTGGGGAAAGGCAGGCAGAGAATTCCCTGCTAGCACCTTCTCTGAGCCTGTTCACAGTTCTTCGCAGAATCGCTTTTGTGCAGAAAACAGTAACACTTGTTCATAAGTAAAGAAAGCACAGAGCCCCAGATTCTATGTTGTCCTGGAGAGCTTGCAGAGCACTGGGGAAAGGCAGGCAGAGAATTCCTTGCTAGCACCTTCTCTGTGCCTGGGAAGCAGAAGTGTTCACATTGCTTCGGAAGAATCGCTTTTGTGCAGAAAACACTAACACTTGTTCAGAAGGAAAGAAAGCACAGAGCCCCAGATTCTATGTTGTCCTGGAGAGCTTGCAGAGCACTGGGGAAAGGCAGGCAGAGAATTCCCTGCTAGCACCTTCTCTGTGCCTGGGAAGCAGAAGTGTTCACATTGCTTCGCAAGAATCGTTTTTGTGCAGAAAACAGTAACGCTTGTTCAGAAGGAAAGAAAGCACAGAGCCCCAGATTTTATGTTGTCCTGGAGAGCTTGCAGAGCACTGGGGAAAGGCAGGCAGAGAATTCCCTGCTAGCACCTTCTCTGTGCCTGGGAAGCAGAAGTGTTCACATTGCTTCGCAGAATCGCTTTTGTGCAGAAAACACTAACACTTGTTCAGAAGGAAAGAAAGCACAGAGCCCCAGATTCTATGTTGTCCTGGAGAGCTTGCAGAGCACTGGGGAAAGGCAGGCAGAGAATTCCCTGCTAGCACCTTCTCTGTGCCTGGGAAGCAGAAGTGTTCACATTGCTTCGCAAGAATCGCTTTTGTGCAGAAAACAGTAACACTTGTTCAGAAGGAAAGAAAGCACAGAGCCCCAGATTCTATGTTGTCCTGGAGAGCTTGCAGAGCACTGGGGAAAGGCAGGCAGAGAATTCCCTGCTAGCACCTTCTCTGTGCCTGTTCACATTGCTTCGCAGAAGCGCTTTTGTGCAGAAAACAGTAACACTTGTTCAGAAGGAAAGAAAGCACAGAGCCCCAGATTTTATGTTGTCCTGGAGAGCTTGCAGAGCACTGGGGAAAGGCAGGCAGAGAATTCCCTGCTAGCACCTTCTCTGTGCCTGGTAAGCAGAAGTGTTCACATTGCTTCGCAGAATCGCTTTTGTGCAGAAAACACTAACACTTGTTCAGAAGGAAAGAAAGCACAGAGCCCCAGATTCTATGTTGTCCTGGAGAGCTTGCAGAGCACTGGGGAAAGGCAGGCAGAGAATTCCCTGCTAGCACCTTGTCTGTGCCTGTTCACATTGCTTCGCAGAATCGCTTTTGTGCAGAAAACAGTAACACTTGTTCAGAAGGAAAGAAAGCACAGAGCCCCAGATTTTATGTTGTCCTGGAGAGCTTGCAGAGCACTGGGGAAAGGCAGGCAGAGAATTCCCTGCTAGCACCTTCTCTGTGCCTGGGAAGCAGAAGTGTTCACATTGCTTCGCAAAAATCGCTTTTGTGCAGAAAACACTAACACTTGTTCAGAAGGAAAGAAAGCACAGAGCCCCAGATTCTATGTTGTCCTGGAGAGCTTGCAGAGCACTGGGGAAAGGCAGGCAGAGAATTCCCTGCTAGCACCTTCTCTGTGCCTGGGAAGCAGAAGTGTTCACATTGCTTCGCAAAAATCGCTTTTGTGCAGAAAACAGTAACACTTGTTCAGAAGGAAAGAAAGCACAGAGCCCCAGATTTTATGTTGTCCTGGAGAGCTTGCAGAGCACTGGAGAAAGGCAGGCAGAGAATTCCCTGCTAGCACCTTCTCTGAGCCTGTTCACAGTTCTTCGCAGAATCGCTTTTGTGCAGAAAACAGTAACACTTGTTCATAAGTAAAGAAAGCACAGAGCCCCAGATTCTATGTTGTCCTGGAGAGCTTGCAGAGCACTGGGGAAAGGCAGGCAGAGAATTCCCTGCTAGCACCTTCTCTGTGCCTGGGAAGCAGAAGTGTTCACATTGCTTCGCAAAAATCGCTTTTGTGCAGAAAACAGTAACACTTGTTCAGAAGGAAAGAAAGCACAGAGCCCCAGATTTTATGTTGTCCTGGAGAGCTTGCAGAGCACTGGAGAAAGGCAGGCAGAGAATTCCCTGCTAGCACCTTCTCTGAGCCTGTTCACAGTTCTTCGCAGAATCGCTTTTGTGCAGAAAACAGTAACACTTGTTCATAAGTAAAGAAAGCACAGAGCCCCAGATTCTATGTTGTCCTGGAGAGCTTGCAGAGCACTGGGGAAAGGCAGGCAGAGAATTCCTTGCTAGCACCTTCTCTGTGCCTGGGAAGCAGAAGTGTTCACATTGCTTCGGAAGAATCGCTTTTGTGCAGAAAACACTAACACTTGTTCAGAAGGAAAGAAAGCACAGAGCCCCAGATTCTATGTTGTCCTGGAGAGCTTGCAGAGCACTGGGGAAAGGCAGGCAGAGAATTCCCTGCTAGCACCTTCTCTGTGCCTGGGAAGCAGAAGTGTTCACATTGCTTCGCAAGAATCGCTTTTGTGCAGAAAACAGTAACACTTGTTCAGAAGGAAAGAAAGCACAGAGCCCCAGATTCTATGTTGTCCTGGAGAGCTTGCAGAGCACTGGGGAAAGGCAGGCAGAGAATTCCCTGCTAGCACCTTCTCTGTGCCTGTTCACATTGCTTCGCAGAATCGCTTTTGTGCAGAAAACAGTAACACTTGTTCAGAAGGAAAGAAAGCACAGAGCCCCAGATTTTATGTTGTCCTGGAGAGCTTGCAGAGCACTGGGGAAAGGCAGGCAGAGAATTCCCTGATAGCACCTTCTCTGTGCCTGGGAAGCAGAAGTGTTCACATTGCTTCTGAAGAATCGCTTTTGTGCAGAAAACACTAACACTTGTTCAGAAGGAAAGAAAGCACAGAGCCCCAGATTCTATGTTGTCCTGGAGAGCTTGCAGAGCACTGGGGAAAGGCAGGCAGAGAATTCCCTGCTAGCACCTTCTCTGTGCCTGGTAAGCAGAAGTGTTCACATTGCTTCGCAGAATCGCTTTTGTGCAGAAAACAGTAACACTTGTTCAGAAGGAAAGAAAGCACAGAGCCCCAGATTCTATGTTGTCCTGGAGAGCTTGCAGAGCACTGGGGAAAGGCAGGCAGAGAATTCCCTGCTAGCACCTTCTCTGTGCCTGGGAAGCAGAAGTGTTCACATTGCATCGCAAGAATCGCTTTTGTGCAGAAAACAGTAACACTTGTTCAGAAGGAAAGAAAGCACAGAGCCCCAGATTCTATGTTGTCCTGGAGAGCTTGCAGAGCACTGGGGAAAGGCAGGCAGAGAATTCCCTGCTAGCACCTTCTCTGTGCCTGGGAAGCAGAAGTGTTCACATTGCTTCGCAAGAATCGCTTTTGTGCAGAAAACACTAACACTTGTTCAGAAGGAAAGAAAGCACAGAGCCCCAGATTTTATGTTGTCCTGGAGAGCTTGCAGAGCACTGGGGAAAGGCAGGCAGAGAATTCCCTGCTAGCACCTTCTCTGTGCCTGGGAAGCAGAAGTGTTCACATTGCTTCGCAAGAATCGCTTTTGTGCAGAAAACAGTAACACTTGTTCAGAAGGAAAGAAAGCACAGAGCCCCAGATTCTATGTTGTCCTGGAGAGCTTGCAGAGCACTGGGGAAAGGCAGGCAGAGAATTCCCTGCTAGCACCTTCTCTGTGCCTGTTCACAGTTCTTCGCAGAATCGCTTTTGTGCAGAAAACAGTAACACTTGTTCAGAAGGAAAGAAAGCACAGAGCCCCAGATTCTATGTTGTCCTGGAGAGCTTGCAGAGCACTGGGGAAAGGCAGGCAGAGAATTCCCTGATAGCACCTTCTCTGTGCCTGGGAAGCAGAAGTGTTCACATTGCTTCGCAATAATCGCTTTTGTGCAGAAAACAGTAACGCTTGTTCAGAAGGAAAGAAAGCACAGAGCCCCAGATTTTATGTTGTCCTGGAGAGCTTGCAGAGCACTGGGGAAAGGCAGGCAGAGAATTCCCTGCTAGCACCTTCTCTGTGCCTGGGAAGCAGAAGTGTTCACATTGCTTCGCAGAATCGCTTTTGTGCAGAAAACACTAACACTTGTTCAGAAGGAAAGAAAGCACAGAGCCCCAGATTCTATGTTGTCCTGGAGAGCTTGCAGAGCACTGGGGAAAGGCAGGCAGAGAATTCCCTGCTAGCACCTTCTCTGTGCCTGGGAAGCAGAAGTGTTCACATTGCTTCGCAAGAATCGCTTTTGTGCAGAAAACAGTAACACTTGTTCAGAAGGAAAGAAAGCACAGAGCCCCAGATTCTATGTTGTCCTGGAGAGCTTTCAGAGCACTGGGGAAAGGCAGGCAGAGAATTCCCTGCTAGCACCTTCTCTGTGCCTGTTCACATTGCTTCGCAGAATCGCTTTTGTGCAGAAAACAGTAACACTTTTTCAGAAGGAAAGAAAGCACAGAGCCCCAGATTTTATGTTGTCCTGGAGAGCTTGCAGAGCACTGGGGAAAGGCAGGCAGAGAATTCCCTGATAGCACCTTCTCTGTGCCTGGGAAGCAGAAGTGTTCACATTGCTTCGCAGAATCGCTTTTGTGCAGAAAACACTAACACTTGTTCAGAAGGAAAGAAAGCACAGAGCCCCAGATTCTATGTTGTCCTGGAGAGCTTGCAGAGCACTGGGGAAAGGCAGGCAGAGAATTCCCTGCTAGCACCTTCTCTGTGCCTGTTCACATTGCTTCGCAGAATCGCTTTTGTGCAGAAAACAGTAACACTTGTTCAGAAGGAAAGAAAGCACAGAGCCCCAGATTTTATGTTGTCCTGGAGAGCTTGCAGAGCACTGGGGAAAGGCAGGCAGAGAATTCCCTGATAGCACCTTCTCTGTGCCTGGGAAGCAGAAGTGTTCACATTGCTTCGCAAAAATCGCTTTTGTGCAGAAAACACTAACACTTGTTCAGAAGGAAAGAAAGCACAGAGCCCCAGATTCTGTGTTGTCCTGGAGAGCTTGCAGAGCACTGGGGAAAGGCAGGCAGAGAATTCCCTGCTAGCACCTTCTCTGTGCCTGGTAAGCAGAAGTGTTCACATTGCTTCGCAGAATCGCTTTTGTGCAGAAAACAGTAACACTTGTTCAGAAGGAAAGAAAGCACAGAGCCCCAGATTCTATGTTGTCCTGGAGAGCTTGCAGAGCACTGGGGAAAGGCAGGCAGAGAATTCCCTGATAGCACCTTCTCTGTGCCTGGGAAGCAGAAGTGTTCACATTGCTTCGCAGAATCGCTTTTGTGCAGAAAACACTAACACTTGTTCAGAAGGAAAGAAAGCACAGAGCCCCAGATTCTATGTTGTCCTGGAGAGCTTGCAGAGCACTGGGGAAAGGCAGGCAGAGAATTCCCTGCTAGCACCTTCTCTGTGCCTGTTCACATTGCTTCGCAGAATCGCTTTTGTGCAGAAAACAGTAAGACTTGTTCAGAAGAAAAGAAAGCACAGAGCCCCAGATTTTATGTTGTCCTGGAGAGCTTGCAGAGCACTGGGGAAAGGCAGGCAGAGAATTCCCTGATAGCACCTTCTCTGTGCCTGGGAAGCAGAAGTGTTCACATTGCTTCGCAAAAATCGCTTTTGTGCAGAAAACACTAACACTTGTTCAGAAGGAAAGAAAGCACAGAGCCCCAGATTCTGTGTTGTCCTGGAGAGCTTGCAGAGCACTGGGGAAAGGCAGGCAGAGAATTCCCTGCTAGCACCTTCTCTGTGCCTGGTAAGCAGAAGTGTTCACATTGCTTCGCAGAATCGCTTTTGTGCAGAAAACAGTAACACTTGTTCAGAAGGAAAGAAAGCACAGAGCCCCAGATTCTATGTTGTCCTGGAGAGCTTGCAGAGCACTGGGGAAAGGCAGGCAGAGAATTCCCTGCTAGCACCTTCTCTGTGCCTGGGAAGCAGAAGTGTTCACATTGCATCGCAAGAATCGCTTTTGTGCAGAAAACAGTAACACTTGTTCAGAAGGAAAGAAAGCACAGAGCCCCAGATTCTATGTTGTCCTGGAGAGCTTGCAGAGCACTGGGGAAAGGCAGGCAGAGAATTCCCTGCTAGCACCTTCTCTGTGCCTGGGAAGCAGAAGTGTTCACATTGCTTCGCAAGAATCGCTTTTGTGCAGAAAACACTAACACTTGTTCAGAAGGAAAGAAAGCACAGAGCCCCAGATTTTATGTTGTCCTGGAGAGCTTGCAGAGCACTGGGGAAAGGCAGGCAGAGAATTCCCTGATAGCACCTTCTCTGTGCCTGGGAAGCAGAAGTGTTCACATTGCTTCGCAAAAATCGCTTTTGTGCAGAAAACACTAACACTTGTTCAGAAGGAAAGAAAGCACAGAGCCCCAGATTCTATGTTGTCCTGGAGAGCTTGCAGAGCACTGGGGAAAGGCAGGCAGAGAATTCCCTGCTAGCACCTTCTCTGTGCCTGTTCACATTGCTTCGCAGAATCGCTTTTGTGCAGAAAACAGTAACACTTGTTCAGAAGGAAAGAAAGCACAGAGCCCCAGATTCTATGTTGTCCTGGAGAGCTTGCAGAGCACTGGGGAAAGGCAGGCAGAGAATTCCCTGATAGCACCTTCTCTGTGCCTGGGAAGCAGAAGTGTTCACATTGCTTCGCAAGAATCGCTTTTGTGCAGAAAACAGTAACGCTTGTTCAGAAGGAAAGAAAGCACAGAGCCCCAGATTTTATGTTGTCCTGGAGAGCTTGCAGAGCACTGGGGAAAGGCAGGCAGAGAATTCCCTGCTAGCACCTTCTCTGTGCCTGGGAAGCAGAAGTGTTCACATTGCTTCGCAGAATCGCTTTTGTGCAGAAAACACTAACACTTGTTCAGAAGGAAAGAAAGCACAGAGCCCCAGATTCTATGTTGTCCTGGAGAGCTTGCAGAGCACTGGGGAAAGGCAGGCAGAGAATTCCCTGCTAGCACCTTGTCTGTGCCTGGGAAGCAGAAGTGTTCACATTGCTTCGCAAGAATCGCTTTTGTGCAGAAAACAGTAACACTTGTTCAGAAGGAAAGAAAGCACAGAGCCCCAGATTCTATGTTGTCCTGGAGAGCTTTCAGAGCACTGGGGAAAGGCAGGCAGAGAATTCCCTGCTAGCACCTTCTCTGTGCCTGTTCACATTGCTTCGCAGAATCGCTTTTGTGCAGAAAACAGTAACACTTGTTCAGAAGGAAAGAAAGCACAGAGCCCCAGATTTTATGTTGTCCTGGAGAGCTTGCAGAGCACTGGGGAAAGGCAGGCAGAGAATTCCCTGCTAGCACCTTCTCTGTGCCTGGGAAGCAGAAGTGTTCACATTGCTTCGCAGAATCGCTTTTGTGCAGAAAACACTAACACTTGTTCAGAAGGAAAGAAAGCACAGAGCCCCAGATTCTATGTTGTCCTGGAGAGCTTGCAGAGCACTGGGGAAAGGCAGGCAGAGAATTCCCTGCTAGCACCTTCTCTGTGCCTGTTCACATTGCTTCGCAGAATCGCTTTTGTGCAGAAAACAGTAACACTTGTTCAGAAGGAAAGAAAGCACAGAGCCCCAGATTTTATGTTGTCCTGGAGAGCTTGCAGAGCACTGGGGAAAGGCAGGCAGAGAATTCCCTGATAGCACCTTCTCTGTGCCTGGGAAGCAGAAGTGTTCACATTGCTTCGCAAAAATCGCTTTTGTGCAGAAAACACTAACACTTGTTCAGAAGGAAAGAAAGCACAGAGCCCCAGATTCTGTGTTGTCCTGGAGAGCTTGCAGAGCACTGGGGAAAGGCAGGCAGAGAATTCCCTGCTAGCACCTTCTCTGTGCCTGGTAAGCAGAAGTGTTCACATTGCTTCGCAGAATCGCTTTTGTGCAGAAAACAGTAACACTTGTTCAGAAGGAAAGAAAGCACAGAGCCCCAGATTCTATGTTGTCCTGGAGAGCTTGCAGAGCACTGGGGAAAGGCAGGCAGAGAATTCCCTGATAGCACCTTCTCTGTGCCTGGGAAGCAGAAGTGTTCACATTGCATCGCAAGAATCGCTTTTGTGCAGAAAACAGTAACACTTGTTCAGAAGGAAAGAAAGCACAGAGCCCCAGATTCTATGTTGTCCTGGAGAGCTTGCAGAGCACTGGGGAAAGGCAGGCAGAGAATTCCCTGCTAGCACCTTGTCTGTGCCTGGGAAGCAGAAGTGTTCACATTGCTTCGCAAGAATCGCTTTTGTGCAGAAAACACTAACACTTGTTCAGAAGGAAAGAAAGCACAGAGCCCCAGATTTTATGTTGTCCTGGAGAGCTTGCAGAGCACTGGGGAAAGGCAGGCAGAGAATTCCCTGATAGCACCTTCTCTGTGCCTGGGAAGCAGAAGTGTTCACATTGCTTCGCAAAAATCGCTTTTGTGCAGAAAACACTAACACTTGTTCAGAAGGAAAGAAAGCACAGAGCCCCAGATTCTATGTTGTCCTGGAGAGCTTGCAGAGCACTGGGGAAAGGCAGGCAGAGAATTCCCTGCTAGCACCTTCTCTGTGCCTGGGAAGCAGAAGTGTTCACATTGCTTCGCAAAAATCGCTTTTGTGCAGAAAACAGTAACACTTGTTCAGAAGGAAAGAAAGCACAGAGCCCCAGATTTTATGTTGTCCTGGAGAGCTTGCAGAGCACTGGAGAAAGGCAGGCAGAGAATTCCCTGCTAGCACCTTCTCTGAGCCTGTTCACAGTTCTTCGCAGAATCGCTTTTGTGCAGAAAACAGTAACACTTGTTCATAAGTAAAGAAAGCACAGAGCCCCAGATTCTATGTTGTCCTGGAGAGCTTGCAGAGCACTGGGGAAAGGCAGGCAGAGAATTCCTTGCTAGCACCTTCTCTGTGCCTGGATAGCAGAAGTGTTCACATTGCTTCGGAAGAATCGCTTTTGTGCAGAAAACACTAACACTTGTTCAGAAGGAAAGAAAGCACAGAGCCCCAGATTCTATGTTGTCCTGGAGAGCTTGCAGAGCACTGGGGAAAGGCAGGCAGAGAATTCCCTGCTAGCACCTTCTCTGTGCCTGGGAAGCAGAAGTGTTCACATTGCTTCGCAGAATCGCTTTTGTGCAGAAAACACTAACACTTGTTCAGAAGGAAAGAAAGCACAGAGAACCAGATTCTATGTTGTCCTGGAGAGCTTGCAGAGCACTGGGGAAAGGCAGGCAGAGAATTCCTTGCTAGCACCTTCTCTGTGCCTGGGAAGCAGAAGTGTTCACATTGCTTCGCAGAATCGCTTTTGTGCAGAAAACAGTAACACTTGTTCAGAAGGAAAGAAAGCACAGAGCCCCAGATTCTATGTTGTCCTGGAGAGCTTGCAGAGCACTGGGGAAAGGCAGGCAGAGAATTCCCTGCTAGCACCTTCTCTGTGCCTGTTCACATTGCTTCGCAGAATCGCTTTTGTGCAGAAAACAGTAACACTTGTTCAGAAGGAAAGAAAGCACAGAGCCCCAGATTCTATGTTGTCCTGGAGAGCTTGCAGAGCACTGGGGAAAGGCAGGCAGAGAATTCCCTGATAGCACCTTCTCTGTGCCTGGGAAGCAGAAGTGTTCACATTGCTTCGCAAAAATCGCTTTTGTGCAGAAAACACTAACACTTGTTCAGAAGGAAAGAAAGCACAGAGCCCCAGATTCTATGTTGTCCTGGAGAGCTTGCAGAGCACTGGGGAAAGGCAGGCAGAGAATTCCCTGCTAGCACCTTCTCTGTGCCTGGGAAGCAGAAGTGTTCACATTGCATCGCAAGAATCGCTTTTGTGCAGAAAACAGTAACACTTGTTCAGAAGGAAAGAAAGCACAGAGCCCCAGATTCTATGTTGTCCTGGAGAGCTTGCAGAGCACTGGGGAAAGGCAGGCAGAGAATTCCCTGCTAGCACCTTCTCTGTGCCTGGGAAGCAGAAGTGTTCACATTGCTTCGCAAGAATCGCTTTTGTGCAGAAAACAGTAACACTTGTTCAGAAGGAAAGAAAGCACAGAGCCCCAGATTTTATGTTGTCCTGGAGAGCTTGCAGAGCACTGGGGAAAGGCAGGCAGAGAATTCCCTGCTAGCACCTTCTCTGTGCCTGGGAAGCAGAAGTGTTCACATTGCTTCGCAAGAATCGCTTTTGTGCAGAAAACACTAACACTTGTTCAGAAGGAAAGAAAGCACAGAGCCCCAGATTTTATGTTGTCCTGGAGAGCTTGCAGAGCACTGGGGAAAGGCAGGCAGAGAATTCCCTGATAGCACCTTCTCTGTGCCTGGGAAGCAGAAGTGTTCACATTGCTTCGCAAAAATCGCTTTTGTGCAGAAAACACTAACACTTGTTCAGAAGGAAAGAAAGCACAGAGCCCCAGATTCTATGTTGTCCTGGAGAGCTTGCAGAGCACTGGGGAAAGGCAGGCAGAGAATTCCCTGCTAGCACCTTCTCTGTGCCTGGGAAGCAGAAGTGTTCACATTGCTTCGCAAGAATCGCTTTTGTGCAGAAAACAGTAACACTTGTTCAGAAGGAAAGAAAGCACAGAGCCCCAGATTCTATGTTGTCCTGGAGAGCTTGCACAGCACTGGGGAAAGGCAGGCAGAGAATTCCCTGATAGTACCTTCTCTGTGCCTGGGAAGCAGAAGTGTTCACATTGCTTCGCAAGAATCGCTTTTGTGCAGAAAACAGTAACGCTTGTTCAGAAGGAAAGAAAGCACAGAGCCCCAGATTTTATGTTGTCCTGGAGAGCTTGCAGAGCACTGGGGAAAGGCAGGCAGAGAATTCCCTGCTAGCACCTTCTCTGTGCCTGTTCACATTGCTTCGCAAGAATCGCTTTTGTGCAGAAAACAGTAACACTTGTTCAGAAGGAAAGAAAGCACAGAGCCCCAGATTTTATGTTGTCCTGGAGAGCTTGCAGAGCACTGGGGAAAGGCAGGCAGAGAATTCCCTGATAGCACCTTCTCTGTGCCTGGGAAGCAGAAGTGTTCACATTGCTTCGCAAAAATCGCTTTTGTGCAGAAAACACTAACACTTGTTCAGAAGGAAAGAAAGCACAGAGCCCCAGATTCTATGTTGTCCTGGAGAGCTTGCAGAGCACTGGGGAAAGGCAGGCAGAGAATTCCCTGCTAGCACCTTCTCTGTGCCTGGGAAGCAGAAGTGTTCACATTGCTTCGCAGAATCGCTTTTGTGCAGAAAACACTAACACTTGTTCAGAAGGAAAGAAAGCACAGAGCCCCAGATTCTATGTTGTCCTGGAGAGCTTGCAGAGCACTGGGGAAAGGCAGGCAGAGAATTCCCTGCTAGCACCTTCTCTGTGCCTGGGAAGCAGAAGTGTTCACATTGCTTCGCAAAAATCGCTTTTGTGCAGAAAACAGTAACACTTGTTCAGAAGGAAAGAAAGCACAGAGCCCCAGATTCTGTGTTGTCCTGGAGAGCTTGCAGAGCACTGGGGAAAGGCAGGCAGAGAATTCCCTGCTAGCACCTTCTCTGTGCCTGGTAAGCAGAAGTGTTCACATTGCTTCGCAGAATCGCTTTTGTGCAGAAAACAGTAACACTTGTTCAGAAGGAAAGAAAGCACAGAGCCCCAGATTCTATGTTGTCCTGGAGAGCTTGCAGAGCACTGGGGAAAGGCAGGCAGAGAATTCCCTGCTAGCACCTTCTCTGTGCCTGGGAAGCAGAAGTGTTCACATTGCATCGCAAGAATCGCTTTTGTGCAGAAAACAGTAACACTTGTTCAGAAGGAAAGAAAGCACAGAGCCCCAGATTCTATGTTGTCCTGGAGAGCTTGCAGAGCACTGGGGAAAGGCAGGCAGAGAATTCCCTGCTAGCACCTTCTCTGTGCCTGGGAAGCAGAAGTGTTCACATTGCTTCGCAAGAATCGCTTTTGTGCAGAAAACACTAACACTTGTTCAGAATGAAAGAAAGCACAGAGCCCCAGATTCTATGTTGTCCTGGAGAGCTTGCAGAGCACTGGGGAAAGGCAGGCAGAGAATTCCCTGCTAGCACCTTCTCTGAGCCTGTTCACAGTTCTTCGCAGAATCGCTTTTGTGCAGAAAACAGTAACACTTGTTCATAAGTAAAGAAAGCACAGAGCCCCAGATTCTATGTTGTCCTGGAGAGCTTGCAGAGCACTGGGGAAAGGCAGGCAGAGAATTCCTTGCTAGCACCTTCTCTGTGCCTGGGAAGCAGAAGTGTTCACATTGCTTCGGAAGAATCGCTTTTGTGCAGAAAACAGTAACACTTGTTCAGAAGGAAAGAAAGCACAGAGCCCCAGATTCTATGTTGTCCTGGAGAGCTTGCAGAGCACTGGGGAAAGGCAGGCAGAGAATTCCCTGCTAGCACCTTCTCTGTGCCTGGGAAGCAGAAGTGTTCACATTGCTTCGCAAGAATCGTTTTTGTGCAGAAAACAGTAACGCTTGTTCAGAAGGAAAGAAAGCACAGAGCCCCAGATTTTATGTTGTCCTGGAGAGCTTGCAGAGCACTGGGGAAAGGCAGGCAGAGAATTCCCTGCTAGCACCTTCTCTGTGCCTGGGAAGCAGAAGTGTTCACATTGCTTCGCAGAATCGCTTTTGTGCAGAAAACAGTAACACTTGTTCAGAAGGAAAGAAAGCACAGAGCCCCAGATTCTATGTTGTCCTGGAGAGCTTGCAGAGCACTGGGGAAAGGCAGGCAGAGAATTCCCTGCTAGCACCTTCTCTGTGCCTGGGAAGCAGAAGTGTTCACATTGCTTCGCAAGAATCGCTTTTGTGCAGAAAACAGTAACACTTGTTCAGAAGGAAAGAAAGCACAGAGCCCCAGATTCTATGTTGTCCTGGAGAGCTTGCAGAGCACTGGGGAAAGGCAGGCAGAGAATTCCCTGCTAGCACCTTCTCTGTGCCTGTTCACATTGCTTCGCAGAATCGCTTTTGTGCAGAAAACAGTAACACTTGTTCAGAAGGAAAGAAAGCACAGAGCCCCAGATTTTATGTTGTCCTGGAGAGCTTGCAGAGCACTGGGGAAAGGCAGGCAGAGAATTCCCTGCTAGCACCTTCTCTGTGCCTGGGAAGCAGAAGTGTTCACATTGCTTCGCAGAATCGCTTTTGTGCAGAAAACACTAACACTTGTTCAGAAGGAAAGAAAGCACAGAGCCCCAGATTCTATGTTGTCCTGGAGAGCTTGCAGAGCACTGGGGAAAGGCAGGCAGAGAATTCCCTGCTAGCACCTTCTCTGTGCCTGGGAAGCAGAAGTGTTCACATTGCTTCGCAAGAATCGCTTTTGTGCAGAAAACACTAACACTTGTTCAGAATGAAAGAAAGCACAGAGCCCCAGATTCTATGTTGTCCTGGAGAGCTTGCAGAGCACTGGGGAAAGGCAGGCAGAGAATTCCCTGCTAGCACCTTCTCTGAGCCTGTTCACAGTTCTTCGCAGAATCGCTTTTGTGCAGAAAACAGTAACACTTGTTCATAAGTAAAGAAAGCACAGAGCCCCAGATTCTATGTTGTCCTGGAGAGCTTGCAGAGCACTGGGGAAAGGCAGGCAGAGAATTCCTTGCTAGCACCTTCTCTGTGCCTGGGAAGCAGAAGTGTTCACATTGCTTTGGAAGAATCGCTTTTGTGCAGAAAACAGTAACACTTGTTCAGAAGGAAAGAAAGCACAGAGCCCCAGATTCTATGTTGTCCTGGAGAGCTTGCAGAGCACTGGGGAAAGGCAGGCAGAGAATTCCCTGCTAGCACCTTCTCTGTGCCTGGGAAGCAGAAGTGTTCACATTGCTTCGCAAGAATCGTTTTTGTGCAGAAAACAGTAACGCTTGTTCAGAAGGAAAGAAAGCACAGAGCCCCAGATTTTATGTTGTCCTGGAGAGCTTGCAGAGCACTGGGGAAAGGCAGGCAGAGAATTCCCTGCTAGCACCTTGTCTGTGCCTGGGAAGCAGAAGTGTTCACATTGCTTCGCAGAATCGCTTTTGTGCAGAAAACAGTAACACTTGTTCAGAAGGAAAGAAAGCACAGAGCCCCAGATTCTATGTTGTCCTGGAGAGCTTGCAGAGCACTGGGGAAAGGCAGGCAGAGAATTCCCTGCTAGCACCTTCTCTGTGCCTGGGAAGCAGAAGTGTTCACATTGCTTCGCAAGAATCGCTTTTGTGCAGAAAACAGTAACACTTGTTCAGAAGGAAAGAAAGCACAGAGCCCCAGATTCTATGTTGTCCTGGAGAGCTTGCAGAGCACTGGGGAAAGGCAGGCAGAGAATTCCCTGCTAGCACCTTCTCTGTGCCTGTTCACATTGCTTCGCAGAATCGCTTTTGTGCAGAAAACAGTAACACTTGTTCAGAAGGAAAGAAAGCACAGAGCCCCAGATTTTATGTTGTCCTGGAGAGCTTGCAGAGCACTGGGGAAAGGCAGGCAGAGAATTCCCTGCTAGCACCTTCTCTGTGCCTGGGAAGCAGAAGTGTTCACATTGCTTCGCAGAATCGCTTTTGTGCAGAAAACACTAACACTTGTTCAGAAGGAAAGAAAGCACAGAGCCCCAGATTCTATGTTGTCCTGGAGAGCTTGCAGAGCACTGGGGAAAGGCAGGCAGAGAATTCCCTGCTAGCACCTTCTCTGTGCCTGTTCACATTGCTTCGCAGAATCGCTTTTGTGCAGAAAACAGTAACACTTGTTCAGAAGGAAAGAAAGCACAGAGCCCCAGATTTTATGTTGTCCTGGAGAGCTTGCAGAGCACTGGGGAAAGGCAGGCAGAGAATTCCCTGATAGCACCTTCTCTGTGCCTGGGAAGCAGAAGTGTTCACATTGCTTCGCAAAAATCGCTTTTGTGCAGAAAACACTAACACTTGTTCAGAAGGAAAGAAAGCACAGAGCCCCAGATTCTGTGTTGTCCTGGAGAGCTTGCAGAGCACTGGGGAAAGGCAGGCAGAGAATTCCCTGCTAGCACCTTCTCTGTGCCTGGTAAGCAGAAGTGTTCACATTGCTTCGCAGAATCGCTTTTGTGCAGAAAACAGTAACACTTGTTCAGAAGGAAAGAAAGCACAGAGCCCCAGATTCTATGTTGTCCTGGAGAGCTTGCAGAGCACTGGGGAAAGGCAGGCAGAGAATTCCCTGATAGCACCTTCTCTGTGCCTGGGAAGCAGAAGTGTTCACATTGCATCGCAAGAATCGCTTTTGTGCAGAAAACAGTAACACTTGTTCAGAAGGAAAGAAAGCACAGAGCCCCAGATTCTATGTTGTCCTGGAGAGCTTGCAGAGCACTGGGGAAAGGCAGGCAGAGAATTCCCTGCTAGCACCTTGTCTGTGCCTGGGAAGCAGAAGTGTTCACATTGCTTCGCAAGAATCGCTTTTGTGCAGAAAACACTAACACTTGTTCAGAAGGAAAGAAAGCACAGAGCCCCAGATTTTATGTTGTCCTGGAGAGCTTGCAGAGCACTGGGGAAAGGCAGGCAGAGAATTCCCTGATAGCACCTTCTCTGTGCCTGGGAAGCAGAAGTGTTCACATTGCTTCGCAAAAATCGCTTTTGTGCAGAAAACACTAACACTTGTTCAGAAGGAAAGAAAGCACAGAGCCCCAGATTCTATGTTGTCCTGGAGAGCTTGCAGAGCACTGGGGAAAGGCAGG
The DNA here is from genome assembly GCF_031877795.1 of Strix aluco. Lineage (NCBI taxonomy): Eukaryota > Metazoa > Chordata > Aves > Strigiformes > Strigidae > Strix > Strix aluco. The sequence continues at coordinate 2,364,194 of NW_027436510.1, read as the reverse complement.
CAGAGAATTCCCTGCTAGCACCTTCTCTGTGCCTGGGAAGCAGAAGTGTTCACATTGCTTCGCAAAAATCGCTTTTGTGCAGAAAACAGTAACACTTGTTCAGAAGGAAAGAAAGCACAGAGCCCCAGATTTTATGTTGTCCTGGAGAGCTTGCAGAGCACTGGAGAAAGGCAGGCAGAGAATTCCCTGCTAGCACCTTCTCTGAGCCTGTTCACAGTTCTTCGCAGAATCGCTTTTGTGCAGAAAACAGTAACACTTGTTCATAAGTAAAGAAAGCACAGAGCCCCAGATTCTATGTTGTCCTGGAGAGCTTGCAGAGCACTGGGGAAAGGCAGGCAGAGAATTCCTTGCTAGCACCTTCTCTGTGCCTGGATAGCAGAAGTGTTCACATTGCTTCGGAAGAATCGCTTTTGTGCAGAAAACACTAACACTTGTTCAGAAGGAAAGAAAGCACAGAGCCCCAGATTCTATGTTGTCCTGGAGAGCTTGCAGAGCACTGGGGAAAGGCAGGCAGAGAATTCCCTGCTAGCACCTTCTCTGTGCCTGGGAAGCAGAAGTGTTCACATTGCTTCGCAAGAATCGCTTTTGTGCAGAAAACAGTAACACTTGTTCAGAAGGAAAGAAAGCACAGAGCCCCAGATTTTATGTTGTCCTGGAGAGCTTGCAGAGCACTGGGGAAAGGCAGGCAGAGAATTCCCTGCTAGCACCTTCTCTGTGCCTGGGAAGCAGAAGTGTTCACATTGCTTCGCAGAATCGCTTTTGTGCAGAAAACACTAACACTTGTTCAGAAGGAAAGAAAGCACAGAGAACCAGATTCTATGTTGTCCTGGAGAGCTTGCAGAGCACTGGGGAAAGGCAGGCAGAGAATTCCTTGCTAGCACCTTCTCTGTGCCTGGGAAGCAGAAGTGTTCACATTGCTTCGCAAGAATCGCTTTTGTGCAGAAAACAGTAACACTTGTTCAGAAGGAAAGAAAGCACAGAGCCCCAGATTCTATGTTGTCCTGGAGAGCTTGCAGAGCACTGGGGAAAGGCAGGCAGAGAATTCCCTGCTAGCACCTTCTCTGTGCCTGTTCACATTGCTTCGCAGAATCGCTTTTGTGCAGAAAACAGTAACACTTGTTCAGAAGGAAAGAAAGCACAGAGCCCCAGATTTTATGTTGTCCTGGAGAGCTTGCAGAGCACTGGGGAAAGGCAGGCAGAGAATTCCCTGATAGCACCTTCTCTGTGCCTGGGAAGCAGAAGTGTTCACATTGCTTCTGAAGAATCGCTTTTGTGCAGAAAACACTAACACTTGTTCAGAAGGAAAGAAAGCACAGAGCCCCAGATTCTATGTTGTCCTGGAGAGCTTGCAGAGCACTGGGGAAAGGCAGGCAGAGAATTCCCTGCTAGCACCTTCTCTGTGCCTGGGAAGCAGAAGTGTTCACATTGCATCGCAAGAATCGCTTTTGTGCAGAAAACAGTAACACTTGTTCAGAAGGAAAGAAAGCACAGAGCCCCAGATTCTATGTTGTCCTGGAGAGCTTGCAGAGCACTGGGGAAAGGCAGGCAGAGAATTCCCTGCTAGCACCTTCTCTGTGCCTGGGAAGCAGAAGTGTTCACATTGCTTCGCAAGAATCGCTTTTGTGCAGAAAACACTAACACTTGTTCAGAAGGAAAGAAAGCACAGAGCCCCAGATTTTATGTTGTCCTGGAGAGCTTGCAGAGCACTGGGGAAAGGCAGGCAGAGAATTCCCTGATAGCACCTTCTCTGTGCCTGGGAAGCAGAAGTGTTCACATTGCTTCGCAAAAATCGCTTTTGTGCAGAAAACACTAACACTTGTTCAGAAGGAAAGAAAGCACAGAGCCCCAGATTCTATGTTGTCCTGGAGAGCTTGCAGAGCACTGGGGAAAGGCAGGCAGAGAATTCCCTGCTAGCACCTTCTCTGTGCCTGGGAAGCAGAAGTGTTCACATTGCTTCGCAAGAATCGCTTTTGTGCAGAAAACAGTAACACTTGTTCAGAAGGAAAGAAAGCACAGAGCCCCAGATTCTATGTTGTCCTGGAGAGCTTGCAGAGCACTGGGGAAAGGCAGGCAGAGAATTCCCTGCTAGCACCTTCTCTGTGCCTGTTCACATTGCTTCGCAGAATCGCTTTTGTGCAGAAAACAGTAACACTTGTTCAGAAGGAAAGAAAGCACAGAGCCCCAGATTCTATGTTGTCCTGGAGAGCTTGCAGAGCACTGGGGAAAGGCAGGCAGAGAATTCCCTGATAGCACCTTCTCTGTGCCTGGGAAGCAGAAGTGTTCACATTGCTTCGCAAGAATCGCTTTTGTGCAGAAAACAGTAACGCTTGTTCAGAAGGAAAGAAAGCACAGAGCCCCAGATTTTATGTTGTCCTGGAGAGCTTGCAGAGCACTGGGGAAAGGCAGGCAGAGAATTCCCTGCTAGCACCTTCTCTGTGCCTGGGAAGCAGAAGTGTTCACATTGCTTCGCAGAATCGCTTTTGTGCAGAAAACACTAACACTTGTTCAGAAGGAAAGAAAGCACAGAGCCCCAGATTCTATGTTGTCCTGGAGAGCTTGCAGAGCACTGGGGAAAGGCAGGCAGAGAATTCCCTGCTAGCACCTTCTCTGTGCCTGGGAAGCAGAAGTGTTCACATTGCTTCGCAAGAATCGCTTTTGTGCAGAAAACAGTAACACTTGTTCAGAAGGAAAGAAAGCACAGAGCCCCAGATTCTATGTTGTCCTGGAGAGCTTGCAGAGCACTGGGGAAAGGCAGGCAGAGAATTCCCTGCTAGCACCTTCTCTGTGCCTGTTCACATTGCTTCGCAAGAATCGCTTTTGTGCAGAAAACAGTAACACTTGTTCAGAAGGAAAGAAAGCACAGAGCCCCAGATTTTATGTTGTCCTGGAGAGCTTGCAGAGCACTGGGGAAAGGCAGGCAGAGAATTCCCTGATAGCACCTTCTCTGTGCCTGGGAAGCAGAAGTGTTCACATTGCTTCGCAAAAATCGCTTTTGTGCAGAAAACACTAACACTTGTTCAGAAGGAAAGAAAGCACAGAGCCCCAGATTCTATGTTGTCCTGGAGAGCTTGCAGAGCACTGGGGAAAGGCAGGCAGAGAATTCCCTGCTAGCACCTTCTCTGTGCCTGGTAAGCAGAAGTGTTCACATTGCTTCGCAGAATCGCTTTTGTGCAGAAAACACTAACACTTGTTCAGAAGGAAAGAAAGCACAGAGCCCCAGATTCTATGTTGTCCTGGAGAGCTTGCAGAGCACTGGGGAAAGGCAGGCAGAGAATTCCCTGATAGCACCTTCTCTGTGCCTGGGAAGCAGAAGTGTTCACATTGCTTCGCAAGAATCGCTTTTGTGCAGAAAACAGTAACACTTGTTCAGAAGGAAAGAAAGCACAGAGCCCCAGATTCTATGTTGTCCTGGAGAGCTTGCAGAGCACTGGGGAAAGGCAGGCAGAGAATTCCCTGCTAGCACCTTGTCTGTGCCTGGGAAGCAGAAGTGTTCACATTGCTTCGCAAGAATCGCTTTTGTGCAGAAAACACTAACACTTGTTCAGAAGGAAAGAAAGCACAGAGCCCCAGATTTTATGTTGTCCTGGAGAGCTTGCAGAGCACTGGGGAAAGGCAGGCAGAGAATTCCCTGATAGCACCTTCTCTGTGCCTGGGAAGCAGAAGTGTTCACATTGCTTCGCAAAAATCGCTTTTGTGCAGAAAACACTAACACTTGTTCAGAAGGAAAGAAAGCACAGAGCCCCAGATTCTATGTTGTCCTGGAGAGCTTGCAGAGCACTGGGGAAAGGCAGGCAGAGAATTCCCTGCTAGCACCTTCTCTGTGCCTGGGAAGCAGAAGTGTTCACATTGCTTCGCAAAAATCGCTTTTGTGCAGAAAACAGTAACACTTGTTCAGAAGGAAAGAAAGCACAGAGCCCCAGATTTTATGTTGTCCTGGAGAGCTTGCAGAGCACTGGGGAAAGGCAGGCAGAGAATTCCCTGCTAGCACCTTCTCTGAGCCTGTTCACAGTTCTTCGCAGAATCGCTTTTGTGCAGAAAACAGTAACACTTGTTCATAAGTAAAGAAAGCACAGAGCCCCAGATTCTATGTTGTCCTGGAGAGCTTGCAGAGCACTGGGGAAAGGCAGGCAGAGAATTCCCTGCTAGCACCTTCTCTGTGCCTGGGAAGAAGAAGTGTTCACATTGCTTCGGAAGAATCGCTTTTGTGCAGAAAACACTAACACTTGTTCAGAAGGAAAGAAAGCACAGAGCCCCAGATTCTATGTTGTCCTGGAGAGCTTGCAGAGCACTGGGGAAAGGCAGGCAGAGAATTCCCTGCTAGCACCTTCTCTGTGCCTGGGAAGCAGAAGTGTTCACATTGCTTCGCAAGAATCGCTTTTGTGCAGAAAACAGTAACACTTGTTCAGAAGGAAAGAAAGCACAGAGCCCCAGATTCTATGTTGTCCTGGAGAGCTTGCAGAGCACTGGGGAAAGGCAGGCAGAGAATTCCCTGCTAGCACCTTCTCTGTGCCTGTTCACATTGCTTCGCAGAATCGCTTTTGTGCAGAAAACAGTAACACTTGTTCAGAAGGAAAGAAAGCACAGAGCCCCAGATTTTATGTTGTCCTGGAGAGCTTGCAGAGCACTGGGGAAAGGCAGGCAGAGAATTCCCTGATAGCACCTTCTCTGTGCCTGGGAAGCAGAAGTGTTCACATTGCTTCTGAAGAATCGCTTTTGTGCAGAAAACACTAACACTTGTTCAGAAGGAAAGAAAGCACAGAGCCCCAGATTCTATGTTGTCCTGGAGAGCTTGCAGAGCACTGGGGAAAGGCAGGCAGAGAATTCCCTGCTAGCACCTTCTCTGTGCCTGGTAAGCAGAAGTGTTCACATTGCTTCGCAGAATCGCTTTTGTGCAGAAAACAGTAACACTTGTTCAGAAGGAAAGAAAGCACAGAGCCCCAGATTCTATGTTGTCCTGGAGAGCTTGCAGAGCACTGGGGAAAGGCAGGCAGAGAATTCCCTGATAGCACCTTCTCTGTGCCTGGGAAGCAGAAGTGTTCACATTGCATCGCAAGAATCGCTTTTGTGCAGAAAACAGTAACACTTGTTCAGAAGGAAAGAAAGCACAGAGCCCCAGATTCTATGTTGTCCTGGAGAGCTTGCAGAGCACTGGGGAAAGGCAGGCAGAGAATTCCCTGCTAGCACCTTGTCTGTGCCTGGGAAGCAGAAGTGTTCACATTGCTTCGCAAGAATCGCTTTTGTGCAGAAAACACTAACACTTGTTCAGAAGGAAAGAAAGCACAGAGCCCCAGATTTTATGCTGTCCTGGAGAGCTTGCAGAGCACTGGGGAAAGGCAGGCAGAGAATTCCCTGATAGCACCTTCTCTGTGCCTGGGAAGCAGAAGTGTTCACATTGCTTCGCAAAAATCGCTTTTGTGCAGAAAACACTAACACTTGTTCAGAAGGAAAGAAAGCACAGAGCCCCAGATTCTATGTTGTCCTGGAGAGCTTGCAGAGCACTGGGGAAAGGCAGGCAGAGAATTCCCTGCTAGCACCTTCTCTGTGCCTGGGAAGCAGAAGTGTTCACATTGCTTCGCAAAAATCGCTTTTGTGCAGAAAACAGTAACACTTGTTCAGAAGGAAAGAAAGCACAGAGCCCCAGATTCTATGTTGTCCTGGAGAGCTTGCAGAGCACTGGGGAAAGGCAGGCAGAGAATTCCCTGCTAGCACCTTCTCTGAGCCTGTTCACAGTTCTTCGCAGAATCGCTTTTGTGCAGAAAACAGTAACACTTGTTCATAAGTAAAGAAAGCACAGAGCCCCAGATTCTATGTTGTCCTGGAGAGCTTGCAGAGCACTGGGGAAAGGCAGGCAGAGAATTCCTTGCTAGCACCTTCTCTGTGCCTGGGAAGCAGAAGTGTTCACATTGCTTCGGAAGAATCGCTTTTGTGCAGAAAACACTAACACTTGTTCAGAAGGAAAGAAAGCACAGAGCCCCAGATTCTATGTTGTCCTGGAGAGCTTGCAGAGCACTGGGGAAAGGCAGGCAGAGAATTCCCTGCTAGCACCTTCTCTGTGCCTGGGAAGCAGAAGTGTTCACATTGCTTCGCAAGAATCGCTTTTGTGCAGAAAACAGTAACGCTTGTTCAGAAGGAAAGAAAGCACAGAGCCCCAGATTTTATGTTGTCCTGGAGAGCTTGCAGAGCACTGGGGAAAGGCAGGCAGAGAATTCCCTGCTAGCACCTTCTCTGTGCCTGGGAAGCAGAAGTGTTCACATTGCTTCGCAGAATCGCTTTTGTGCAGAAAACACTAACACTTGTTCAGAAGGAAAGAAAGCACAGAGAACCAGATTCTATGTTGTCCTGGAGAGCTTGCAGAGCACTGGGGAAAGGCAGGCAGAGAATTCCTTGCTAGCACCTTCTCTGTGCCTGGGAAGCAGAAGTGTTCACATTGCTTCGCAAGAATCGCTTTTGTGCAGAAAACAGTAACACTTGTTCAGAAGGAAAGAAAGCACAGAGCCCCAGATTCTATGTTGTCCTGGAGAGCTTGCAGAGCACTGGGGAAAGGCAGGCAGAGAATTCCCTGCTAGCACCTTCTCTGTGCCTGTTCACATTGCTTCGCAGAATCGCTTTTGTGCAGAAAACAGTAACACTTGTTCAGAAGGAAAGAAAGCACAGAGCCCCAGATTTTATGTTGTCCTGGAGAGCTTGCAGAGCACTGGGGAAAGGCAGGCAGAGAATTCCCTGCTAGCACCTTCTCTGTGCCTGGGAAGCAGAAGTGTTCACATTGCTTCTGAAGAATCGCTTTTGTGCAGAAAACACTAACACTTGTTCAGAAGGAAAGAAAGCACAGAGCCCCAGATTCTATGTTGTCCTGGAGAGCTTGCAGAGCACTGGGGAAAGGCAGGCAGAGAATTCCCTGCTAGCTCCTTCTCTGTGCCTGGGAAGCAGAAGTGTTCACATTGCATCGCAAGAATCGCTTTTGTGCAGAAAACAGTAACACTTGTTCAGAAGGAAAGAAAGCACAGAGCCCCAGATTCTATGTTGTCCTGGAGAGCTTGCAGAGCACTGGGGAAAGGCAGGCAGAGAATTCCCTGCTAGCACCTTCTCTGTGCCTGGGAAGCAGAAGTGTTCACATTGCTTCGCAAGAATCGCTTTTGTGCAGAAAACAGTAACACTTGTTCAGAAGGAAAGAAAGCACAGAGCCCCAGATTCTATGTTGTCCTGGAGAGCTTGCAGAGCACTGGGGAAAGGCAGGCAGAGAATTCCCTGCTAGCACCTTCTCTGTGCCTGTTCACATTGCTTCGCAGAATCGCTTTTGTGCAGAAAACAGTAACACTTGTTCAGAAGGAAAGAAAGCACAGAGCCCCAGATTCTATGTTGTCCTGGAGAGCTTGCAGAGCACTGGGGAAAGGCAGGCAGAGAATTCCCTGATAGCACCTTCTCTGTGCCTGGGAAGCAGAAGTGTTCACATTGCTTCGCAAGAATCGCTTTTGTGCAGAAAACAGTAACGCTTGTTCAGAAGGAAAGAAAGCACAGAGCCCCAGATTTTATGTTGTCCTGGAGAGCTTGCAGAGCACTGGGGAAAGGCAGGCAGAGAATTCCCTGCTAGCACCTTCTCTGTGCCTGGGAAGCAGAAGTGTTCACATTGCTTCGCAGAATCGCTTTTGTGCAGAAAACACTAACACTTGTTCAGAAGGAAAGAAAGCACAGAGCCCCAGATTCTATGTTGTCCTGGAGAGCTTGCAGAGCACTGGGGAAAGGCAGGCAGAGAATTCCCTGCTAGCACCTTCTCTGTGCCTGGGAAGCAGAAGTGTTCACATTGCTTCGCAAGAATCGCTTTTGTGCAGAAAACACTAACACTTGTTCAGAAGGAAAGAAAGCACAGAGCCCCAGATTCTATGTTGTCCTGGAGAGCTTGCAGAGCACTGGGGAAAGGCAGGCAGAGAATTCCCTGCTAGCACCTTCTCTGTGCCTGTTCACATTGCTTCGCAAGAATCGCTTTTGTGCAGAAAACAGTAACACTTGTTCAGAAGGAAAGAAAGCACAGAGCCCCAGATTTTATGTTGTCCTGGAGAGCTTGCAGAGCACTGGGGAAAGGCAGGCAGAGAATTCCCTGATAGCACCTTCTCTGTGCCTGGGAAGCAGAAGTGTTCACATTGCTTCGCAAAAATCGCTTTTGTGCAGAAAACACTAACACTTGTTCAGAAGGAAAGAAAGCACAGAGCCCCAGATTCTATGTTGTCCTGGAGAGCTTGCAGAGCACTGGGGAAAGGCAGGCAGAGAATTCCCTGCTAGCACCTTCTCTGTGCCTGGTAAGCAGAAGTGTTCACATTGCTTCGCAGAATTGCTTTTGTGCAGAAAACACTAACACTTGTTCAGAAGGAAAGAAAGCACAGAGCCCCAGATTCTATGTTGTCCTGGAGAGCTTGCAGAGCACTGGGGAAAGGCAGGCAGAGAATTCCCTGATAGCACCTTCTCTGTGCCTGGGAAGCAGAAGTGTTCACATTGCTTCGCAAGAATCGCTTTTGTGCAGAAAACAGTAACACTTGTTCAGAAGGAAAGAAAGCACAGAGCCCCAGATTCTATGTTGTCCTGGAGAGCTTGCAGAGCACTGGGGAAAGGCAGGCAGAGAATTCCCTGCTAGCACCTTGTCTGTGCCTGGGAAGCAGAAGTGTTCACATTGCTTCGCAAGAATCGCTTTTGTGCAGAAAACACTAACACTTGTTCAGAAGGAAAGAAAGCACAGAGCCCCAGATTTTATGTTGTCCTGGAGAGCTTGCAGAGCACTGGGGAAAGGCAGGCAGAGAATTCCCTGATAGCACCTTCTCTGTGCCTGGGAAGCAGAAGTGTTCACATTGCTTCGCAAAAATCGCTTTTGTGCAGAAAACACTAACACTTGTTCAGAAGGAAAGAAAGCACAGAGCCCCAGATTCTATGTTGTCCTGGAGAGCTTGCAGAGCACTGGGGAAAGGCAGGCAGAGAATTCCCTGCTAGCACCTTCTCTGTGCCTGGGAAGCAGAAGTGTTCACATTGCTTCGCAAAAATCGCTTTTGTGCAGAAAACAGTAACACTTGTTCAGAAGGAAAGAAAGCACAGAGCCCCAGATTTTATGTTGTCCTGGAGAGCTTGCAGAGCACTGGGGAAAGGCAGGCAGAGAATTCCCTGCTAGCACCTTCTCTGAGCTTGTTCACAGTTCTTCGCAGAATCGCTTTTGTGCAGAAAACAGTAACACTTGTTCATAAGTAAAGAAAGCACAGAGCCCCAGATTCTATGTTGTCCTGGAGAGCTTGCAGAGCACTGGGGAAAGGCAGGCAGAGAATTCCCTGCTAGCACCTTCTCTGTGCCTGGGAAGAAGAAGTGTTCACATTGCTTCGGAAGAATCGCTTTTGTGCAGAAAACACTAACACTTGTTCAGAAGGAAAGAAAGCACAGAGCCCCAGATTCTATGTTGTCCTGGAGAGCTTGCAGAGCACTGGGGAAAGGCAGGCAGAGAATTCCCTGCTAGCACCTTCTCTGTGCCTGGGAAGCAGAAGTGTTCACATTGCTTCGCAAGAATCGCTTTTGTGCAGAAAACAGTAACACTTGTTCAGAAGGAAAGAAAGCACAGAGCCCCAGATTCTATGTTGTCCTGGAGAGCTTGCAGAGCACTGGGGAAAGGCAGGCAGAGAATTCCCTGCTAGCACCTTCTCTGTGCCTGTTCACATTGCTTCGCAGAATCGCTTTTGTGCAGAAAACAGTAACACTTGTTCAGAAGGAAAGAAAGCACAGAGCCCCAGATTTTATGTTGTCCTGGAGAGCTTGCAGAGCACTGGGGAAAGGCAGGCAGAGAATTCCCTGATAGCACCTTCTCTGTGCCTGGGAAGCAGAAGTGTTCACATTGCTTCTGAAGAATCGCTTTTGTGCAGAAAACACTAACACTTGTTCAGAAGGAAAGAAAGCACAGAGCCCCAGATTCTATGTTGTCCTGGAGAGCTTGCAGAGCACTGGGGAAAGGCAGGCAGAGAATTCCCTGATAGCACCTTCTCTGTGCCTGGGAAGCAGAAGTGTTCACATTGCTTCGCAAAAATCGCTTTTGTGCAGAAAACACTAACACTTGTTCAGAAGGAAAGAAAGCACAGAGCCCCAGATTTTATGCTGTCCTGGAGAGCTTGCAGAGCACTGGGGAAAGGCAGGCAGAGAATTCCCTGCTAGCACCTTCTCTGTGCCTGGGAAGCAGAAGTGTTCACATTGCTTCGCAAAAATCGCTTTTGTGCAGAAAACACTAACACTTGTTCAGAAGGAAAGAAAGCACAGAGCCCCAGATTCTATGTTGTCCTGGAGAGCTTGCAGAGCACTGGGGAAAGGCAGGCAGAGAATTCCCTGCTAGCACCTTCTCTGTGCCTGGGAAGCAGAAGTGTTCACATTGCTTCGCAAAAATCGCTTTTGTGCAGAAAACAGTAACACTTGTTCAGAAGGAAAGAAAGCACAGAGCCCCAGATTCTATGTTGTCCTGGAGAGCTTGCAGAGCACTGGGGAAAGGCAGGCAGAGAATTCCCTGCTAGCACCTTCTCTGAGCCTGTTCACAGTTCTTCGCAGAATCGCTTTTGTGCAGAAAACAGTAACACTTGTTCATAAGTAAAGAAAGCACAGAGCCCCAGATTCTATGTTGTCCTGGAGAGCTTGCAGAGCACTGGGGAAAGGCAGGCAGAGAATTCCTTGCTAGCACCTTCTCTGTGCCTGGGAAGCAGAAGTGTTCACATTGCTTCGGAAGAATCGCTTTTGTGCAGAAAACACTAACACTTGTTCAGAAGGAAAGAAAGCACAGAGCCCCAGATTCTATGTTGTCCTGGAGAGCTTGCAGAGCACTGGGGAAAGGCAGGCAGAGAATTCCCTGCTAGCACCTTCTCTGTGCCTGGGAAGCAGAAGTGTTCACATTGCTTCGCAAGAATCGCTTTTGTGCAGAAAACAGTAACGCTTGTTCAGAAGGAAAGAAAGCACAGAGCCCCAGATTTTATGTTGTCCTGGAGAGCTTGCAGAGCACTGGGGAAAGGCAGGCAGAGAATTCCCTGCTAGCACCTTCTCTGTGCCTGGGAAGCAGAAGTGTTCACATTGCTTCGCAGAATCGCTTTTGTGCAGAAAACACTAACACTTGTTCAGAAGGAAAGAAAGCACAGAGCCCCAGATTCTATGTTGTCCTGGAGAGCTTGCAGAGCACTGGGGAAAGGCAGGCAGAGAATTCCCTGCTAGCACCTTCTCTGTGCCTGGGAAGCAGAAGTGTTCACATTGCTTCGCAAGAATCGCTTTTGTGCAGAAAACAGTAACACTTGTTCAGAAGGAAAGAAAGCACAGAGCCCCAGATTCTATGTTGTCCTGGAGAGCTTGCAGAGCACTGGGGAAAGGCAGGCAGAGAATTCCCTGCTAGCACCTTCTCTGTGCCTGTTCACATTGCTTCGCAGAATCGCTTTTGTGCAGAAAACAGTAACACTTGTTCAGAAGGAAAGAAAGCACAGAGCCCCAGATTTTATGTTGTCCTGGAGAGCTTGCAGAGCACTGGGGAAAGGCAGGCAGAGAATTCCCTGATAGCACCTTCTCTGTGCCTGGGAAGCAGAAGTGTTCACATTGCTTCGCAAAAATCGCTTTTGTGCAGAAAACACTAACACTTGTTCAGAAGGAAAGAAAGCACAGAGCCCCAGATTCTATGTTGTCCTGGAGAGCTTGCAGAGCACTGGGGAAAGGCAGGCAGAGAATTCCCTGCTAGCACCTTCTCTGTGCCTGGGAAGCAGAAGTGTTCACATTGCTTCGCAGAATCGCTTTTGTGCAGAAAACACTAACACTTGTTCAGAAGGAAAGAAAGCACAGAGCCCCAGATTTTATGTTGTCCTGGAGAGCTTGCAGAGCACTGGGGAAAGGCAGGCAGAGAATTCCCTGATAGCACCTTCTCTGTGCCTGGGAAGCAGAAGTGTTCACATTGCTTCGCAGAATCGCTTTTGTGCAGAAAACACTAACACTTGTTCAGAAGGAAAGAAAGCACAGAGCCCCAGATTCTATGTTGTCCTGGAGAGCTTGCAGAGCACTGGGGAAAGGCAGGCAGAGAATTCCCTGCTAGCACCTTCTCTGTGCCTGTTCACATTGCTTCGCAGAATCGCTTTTGTGCAGAAAACAGTAACACTTGTTCAGAAGGAAAGAAAGCACAGAGCCCCAGATTTTATGTTGTCCTGGAGAGCTTGCAGAGCACTGGGGAAAGGCAGGCAGAGAATTCCCTGATAGCACCTTCTCTGTGCCTGGGAAGCAGAAGTGTTCACATTGCTTCGCAAAAATCGCTTTTGTGCAGAAAACACTAACACTTGTTCAGAAGGAAAGAAAGCACAGAGCCCCAGATTCTGTGTTGTCCTGGAGAGCTTGCAGAGCACTGGGGAAAGGCAGGCAGAGAATTCCCTGCTAGCACCTTCTCTGTGCCTGGTAAGCAGAAGTGTTCACATTGCTTCGCAGTATCACTTTTGTGCAGAAAACAGTAACATTTGTTCAGAAGGAAAGAAAGCACAGAGCCCCAGATTCTATGTTGTCCTGGAGAGCTTGCAGAGCACTGGGGAAAGGCAGGCAGAGAATTCCCTGATAGCACCTTCTCTGTGCCTGGGAAGCAGAAGTGTTCACATTGCATCGCAAGAATCGCTTTTGTGCAGAAAACAGTAACACTTGTTCAGAAGGAAAGAAAGCACAGAGCCCCAGATTCTATGTTGTCCTGCAGAGCTTGCAGAGCACTGGGGAAAGGCAGGCAGAGAATTCCCTGCTAGCACCTTCTCTGTGCCTGGGAAGCAGAAGTGTTCACATTGCTTCGCAAGAATCGCTTTTGTGCAGAAAACACTAACACTTGTTCAGAATGAAAGAAAGCACAGAGCCCCAGATTCTATGTTGTCCTGGAGAGCTTGCAGAGCACTGGGGAAAGGCAGGCAGAGAATTCCCTGCTAGCACCTTCTCTGAGCCTGTTCACAGTTCTTCGCAGAATCGCTTTTGTGCAGAAAACAGTAACACTTGTTCAGAAGGAAAGAAAGCACAGAGCCCCAGATTCTATGTTGTCCTGGAGAGCTTGCAGAGCACTGGGGAAAGGCAGGCAGAGAATTCCTTGCTAGCACCTTCTCTGTGCCTGGGAAGCAGAAGTGTTCACATTGCTTCGGAAGAATCGCTTTTGTGCAGAAAACACTAACACTTGTTCAGAAGGAAAGAAAGCACAGAGCCCCAGATTCTATGTTGTCCTGGAGAGCTTGCAGAGCACTGGGGAAAGGCAGGCAGAGAATTCCCTGCTAGCACCTTCTCTGTGCCTGGGAAGCAGAAGTGTTCACATTGCTTCGCAAGAATCGTTTTTGTGCAGAAAACAGTAACACTTGTTCAGAAGGAAAGAAAGCACAGAGCCCCAGATTTTATGTTGTCCTGGAGAGCTTGCAGAGCACTGGGGAAAGGCAGGCAGAGAATTCCCTGCTAGCACCTTCTCTGTGCCTGGGAAGCAGAAGTGTTCACATTGCTTCGCAGAATCGCTTTTGTGCAGAAAACACTAACACTTGTTCAGAAGGAAAGAAAGCACAGAGCCCCAGATTCTATGTTGTCCTGGAGAGCTTGCAGAGCACTGGGGAAAGGCAGGCAGAGAATTCCCTGCTAGCACCTTCTCTGTGCCTGGGAAGCAGAAGTGTTCACATTGCTTCGCAAGAATCGCTTTTGTGCAGAAAACAGTAACACTTGTTCAGAAGGAAAGAAAGCACAGAGCCCCAGATTCTATGTTGTCCTGGAGAGCTTGCAGAGCACTGGGGAAAGGCAGGCAGAGAATTCCCTGCTAGCACCTTCTCTGTGCCTGTTCACATTGCTTCGCAAGAATCGCTTTTGTGCAGAAAACAGTAACACTTGTTCAGAAGGAAAGAAAGCACAGAGCCCCAGATTTTATGTTGTCCTGGAGAGCTTGCAGAGCACTGGGGAAAGGCAGGCAGAGAATTCCCTGCTAGCACCTTCTCTGTGCCTGGGAAGCAGAAGTGTTCACATTGCTTCGCAGAATCGCTTTTGTGCAGAAAACACTAACACTTGTTCAGAAGGAAAGAAAGCACAGAGCCCCAGATTCTATGTTGTCCTGGAGAGCTTGCAGAGCACTGGGGAAAGGCAGGCAGAGAATTCCCTGCTAGCACCTTCTCTGTGCCTGTTCACATTGCTTCGCAGAATCGCTTTTGTGCAGAAAACAGTAACACTTGTTCAGAAGGAAAGAAAGCACAGAGCCCCAGATTTTATGTTGTCCTGGAGAGCTTGCAGAGCACTGGGGAAAGGCAGGCAGAGAATTCCCTGATAGCACCTTCTCTGTGCCTGGGAAGCAGAAGTGTTCACATTGCTTCGCAAAAATCGCTTTTGTGCAGAAAACACTAACACTTGTTCAGAAGGAAAGAAAGCACAGAGCCCCAGATTCTGTGTTGTCCTGGAGAGCTTGCAGAGCACTGGGGAAAGGCAGGCAGAGAATTCCCTGCTAGCACCTTCTCTGTGCCTGGTAAGCAGAAGTGTTCACATTGCTTCGCAGAATCGCTTTTGTGCAGAAAACAGTAACACTTGTTCAGAAGGAAAGAAAGCACAGAGCCCCAGATTCTATGTTGTCCTGGAGAGCTTGCAGAGCACTGGGGAAAGGCAGGCAGAGAATTCCCTGCTAGCACCTTCTCTGAGCCTGTTCACAGTTCTTCGCAGAATCGCTTTTGTGCAGAAAACAGTAACACTTGTTCATAAGTAAAGAAAGCACAGAGCCCCAGATTCTATGTTGTCCTGGAGAGCTTGCAGAGCACTGGGGAAAGGCAGGCAGAGAATTCCTTGCTAGCACCTTCTCTGTGCCTGGGAAGCAGAAGTGTTCACATTGCTTCGGAAGAATCGCTTTTGTGCGGAAAACACTAACACTTGTTCAGAAGGAAAGAAAGCACAGAGCCCCAGATTCTATGTTGTCCTGGAGAGCTTGCAGAGCACTGGGGAAAGGCAGGCAGAGAATTCCCTGCTAGCACCTTCTCTGTGCCTGGGAAGCAGAAGTGTTCACATTGCTTCGCAAGAATCGCTTTTGTGCAGAAAACAGTAACGCTTGTTCAGAAGGAAAGAAAGCACAGAGCCCCAGATTTTATGTTGTCCTGGAGAGCTTGCAGAGCACTGGGGAAAGGCAGGCAGAGAATTCCCTGCTAGCACCTTCTCTGTGCCTGGGAAGCAGAAGTGTTCACATTGCTTCGCAGAATCGCTTTTCTGCAGAAAACACTAACACTTGTTCAGAAGGAAAGAAAGCACAGAGAACCAGATTCTATGTTGTCCTGGAGAGCTTGCAGAGCACTGGGGAAAGGCAGGCAGAGAATTCCTTGCTAGCACCTTCTCTGTGCCTGGGAAGCAGAAGTGTTCACATTGCTTCGCAAGAATCGCTTTTGTGCAGAAAACAGTAACACTTGTTCAGAAGGAAAGAAAGCACAGAGCCCCAGATTCTATGTTGTCCTGGAGAGCTTGCAGAGCACTGGGGAAAGGCAGGCAGAGAATTCCCTGCTAGCACCTTCTCTGTGCCTGTTCACATTGCTTCGCAGAATCGCTTTTGTGCAGAAAACACTAACACTTGTTCAGAAGGAAAGAAAGCACAGAGCCCCAGATTTTATGTTGTCCTGGAGAGCTTGCAGAGCACTGGGGAAAGGCAGGCAGAGAATTCCCTGATAGCACCTTCTCTGTGCCTGGGAAGCAGAAGTGTTCACATTGCTTCGCAAAAATCGCTTTTGTGCAGAAAACACTAACACTTGTTCAGAAGGAAAGAAAGCACAGAGCCCCAGATTCTATGTTGTCCTGGAGAGCTTGCAGAGCACTGGGGAAAGGCAGGCAGAGAATTCCCTGCTAGCACCTTCTCTGTGCCTGGTAAGCAGAAGTGTTCACATTGCTTCGCAGAATCGCTTTTGTGCAGAAAACAGTAACACTTGTTCAGAAGGAAAGAAAGCACAGAGCCCCAGATTCTATGTTGTCCTGGAGAGCTTGCAGAGCACTGGGGAAAGGCAGGCAGAGAATTCCCTGCTAGCACCTTCTCTGTGCCTGGGAAGCAGAAGTGTTCACATTGCATCGCAAGAATCGCTTTTGTGCAGAAAACAGTAACACTTGTTCAGAAGGAAAGAAAGCACAGAGCCCCAGATTCTATGTTGTCCTGGAGAGCTTGCAGAGCACTGGGGAAAGGCAGGCAGAGAATTCCCTGCTAGCACCTTCTCTGTGCCTGGGAAGCAGAAGTGTTCACATTGCTTCGCAGAATCGCTTTTGTGCAGAAAACAGTAACACTTGTTCAGAAGGAAAGAAAGCACAGAGCCCCAGATTCTATGTTGTCCTGGAGAGCTTGCAGAGCACTGGGGAAAGGCAGGCAGAGAATTCCCTGCTAGCACCTTCTCTGTGCCTGTTCACATTGCTTCGCAGAATCGCTTTTGTGCAGAAAACAGTAACACTTGTTCAGAAGGAAAGAAAGCACAGAGCCCCAGATTCTATGTTGTCCTGGAGAGCTTGCAGAGCACTGGGGAAAGGCAGGCAGAGAATTCCCTGCTAGCACCTTCTCTGTGCCTGGGAAGCAGAAGTGTTCACATTGCTTCGCAAGAATCGCTTTTGTGCAGAAAACAGTAACGCTTGTTCAGAAGGAAAGAAAGCACAGAGCCCCAGATTTTATGTTGTCCTGGAGAGCTTGCAGAGCACTGGGGAAAGGCAGGCAGAGAATTCCCTGCTAGCACCTTCTCTGTGCCTGGGAAGCAGAAGTGTTCACATTGCTTCGCAGAATCGCTTTTGTGCAGAAAACACTAACACTTGTTCAGAAGGAAAGAAAGCACAGAGCCCCAGATTCTATGTTGTCCTGTAGAGCTTGCAGAGCACTGGGGAAAGGCAGGCAGAGAATTCCCTGCTAGCACCTTCTCTGTGCCTGGGAAGCAGAAGTGTTCACATTGCTTCGCAAGAATCGCTTTTGTGCAGAAAACAGTAACATTTGTTCAGAAGGAAAGAAAGCACAGAGCCCCAGATTCTATGTTGTCCTGGAGAGCTTGCAGAGCACTGGGGAAAGGCAGGCAGAGAATTCCCTGCTAGCACCTTCTCTGTGCCTGTTCACATTGCTTCGCAAGAATCGCTTTTGTGCAGAAAACAGTAACACTTGTTCAGAAGGAAAGAAAGCACAGAGCCCCAGATTTTATGTTGTCCTGGAGAGCTTGCAGAGCACTGGGGAAAGGCAGGCAGAGAATTCCCTGATAGCACCTTCTCTGTGCCTGGGAAGCAGAAGTGTTCACATTGCTTCGCAAAAATCGCTTTTGTGCAGAAAACACTAACACTTGTTCAGAAGGAAAGAAAGCACAGAGCCCCAGATTCTATGTTGTCCTGGAGAGCTTGCAGAGCACTGGGGAAAGGCAGGCAGAGAATTCCCTGCTAGCACCTTCTCTGTGCCTGGTAAGCAGAAGTGTTCACATTGCTTCGCAGAATCGCTTTTGTGCAGAAAACAGTAACACTTGTTCAGAAGGAAAGAAAGCACAGAGCCCCAGATTCTATGTTGTCCTGGAGAGCTTGCAGAGCACTGGGGAAAGGCAGGCAGAGAATTCCCTGATAGCACCTTCTCTGTGCCTGGGAAGCAGAAGTGTTCACATTGCATCGCAAGAATCGCTTTTGTGCAGAAAACAGTAACACTTGTTCAGAAGGAAAGAAAGCAGAGAGCCCCAGATTCTATGTTGTCCTGGAGAGCTTGCAGAGCACTGGGGAAAGGCAGGCAGAGAATTCCCTGCTAGCACCTTGTCTGTGCCTGGGAAGCAGAAGTGTTCACATTGCTTCGCAAGAATCGCTTTTGTGCAGAAAACACTAACACTTGTTCAGAAGGAAAGAAAGCACAGAGCCCCAGATTCTATGTTGTCCTGGAGAGCTTGCAGAGCACTGGGGAAAGGCAGGCAGAGAATTCCCTGCTAGCACCTTCTCTGTGCCTGGGAAGCAGAAGTGTTCACATTGCTTCGCAAAAATCGCTTTTGTGCAGAAAACAGTAACACTTGTTCAGAAGGAAAGAAAGCACAGAGCCCCAGATTTTATGTTGTCCTGGAGAGCTTGCAGAGCACTGGGGAAAGGCAGGCAGAGAATTCCCTGCTAGCACCTTCTCTGAGCCTGTTCACAGTTCTTCGCAGAATCGCTTTTGTGCAGAAAACAGTAACACTTGTTCATAAGTAAAGAAAGCACAGAGCCCCAGATTCTATGTTGTCCTGGAGAGCTTGCAGAGCACTGGGGAAAGGCAGGCAGAGAATTCCTTGCTAGCACCTTCTCTGTGCCTGGGAAGCAGAAGTGTTCACATTGCTTCGGAAGAATCGCTTTTGTGCAGAAAACACTAACACTTGTTCAGAAGGAAAGAAAGCACAGAGCCCCAGATTCTATGTTGTCCTGGAGAGCTTGCAGAGCACTGGGGAAAGGCAGGCAGAGAATTCCCTGCTAGCACCTTCTCTGTGCCTGGGAAGCAGAAGTGTTCACATTGCTTCGCAAGAATCGCTTTTGTGCAGAAAACAGTAACGCTTGTTCAGAAGGAAAGAAAGCACAGAGCCCCAGATTTTATGTTGTCCTGGAGAGCTTGCAGAGCACTGGGGAAAGGCAGGCAGAGAATTCCCTGCTAGCACCTTCTCTGTGCCTGGGAAGCAGAAGTGTTCACATTGCTTCGCAGAATCGCTTTTGTGCAGAAAACACTAACACTTGTTCAGAAGGAAAGAAAGCACAGAGCCCCAGATTCTATGTTGTCCTGGAGAGCTTGCAGAGCACTGGGGAAAGGCAGGCAGAGAATTCCCTGCTAGCACCTTCTCTGTGCCTGGGAAGCAGAAGTGTTCACATTGCTTCGCAAGAATCGCTTTTGTGCAGAAAACAGTAACACTTGTTCAGAAGGAAAGAAAGCACAGAGCCCCAGATTCTATGTTGTCCTGGAGAGCTTGCAGAGCACTGGGGAAAGGCAGGCAGAGAATTCCCTGCTAGCACCTTCTCTTTGCCTGTTCACATTGCTTCGCAGAATCGCTTTTGTGCAGAAAACAGTAACACTTGTTCAGAAGGAAAGAAAGCACAGAGCCCCAGATTCTATGTTGTCCTGGAGAGCTTGCAGAGCACTGGGGAAAGGCAGGCAGAGAATTCCCTGCTAGCACCTTCTCTGTGCCTGGTAAGCAGAAGTGTTCACATTGCTTCGCAGAATCGCTTTTGTGCAGAAAACAGTAACACTTGTTCAGAAGGAAAGAAAGCACAGAGCCCCAGATTCTATGTTGTCCTGGAGAGCTTGCAGAGCACTGGGGAAAGGCAGGCAGAGAATTCCCTGATAGCACCTTCTCTGTGCCTGGGAAGCAGAAGTGTTCACATTGCATCGCAAGAATCGCTTTTGTGCAGAAAACACTAACACTTGTTCAGAAGGAAAGAAAGCACAGAGCCCCAGATTCTATGTTGTCCTGGAGAGCTTGCAGAGCACTGGGGAAAGGCAGGCAGAGAATTCCCTGCTAGCACCTTGTCTGTGCCTGGGAAGCAGAAGTGTTCACATTGCTTCGCAAGAATCGCTTTTGTGCAGAAAACAGTAACACTTGTTCAGAAGGAAAGAAAGCACAGAGCCCCAGATTCTATGTTGTCCTGGAGAGCTTGCAGAGCACTGGGGAAAGGCAGGCAGAGAATTCCCTGCTAGCACCTTCTCTGTGCCTGGGAAGCAGAAGTGTTCACATTGCTTCGCAAGAATCGCTTTTGTGCAGAAAACAGTAACACTTGTTCAGAACGAAAGAAAGCACAGAGCCCCAGATTCTATGTTGTCCTGGAGAGCTTGCAGAGCACTGGGGAAAGGCAGGCAGAGAATTCCCTGCTAGCACCTTCTCTGTGCCTGTTCACATTGCTTCGCAGAATCGCTTTTGTGCAGAAAACACTAACACTTGTTCAGAAGGAAAGAAAGCACAGAGCCCCAGATTCTATGTTGTCCTGGAGAGCTTGCAGAGCACTGGGGAAAGGCAGGCAGAGAATTCCCTGCTAGCACCTTCTCTGTGCCTGGGAAGCAGAAGTGTTCACATTGCTTCGCAAAAATCGCTTTTGTGCAGAAAACAGTAACACTTGTTCAGAAGGAAAGAAAGCACAGAGCCCCAGATTTTATGTTGTCCTGGAGAGCTTGCAGAGCACTGGGGAAAGGCAGGCAGAGAATTCCCTGCTAGCACCTTCTCTGAGCCTGTTCACAGTTCTTCGCAGAATCGCTTTTGTGCAGAAAACAGTAACACTTGTTCATAAGTAAAGAAAGCACAGAGCCCCAGATTCTATGTTGTCCTGGAGAGCTTGCAGAGCACTGGGGAAAGGCAGGCAGAGAATTCCTTGCTAGCACCTTCTCTGTGCCTGGGAAGCAGAAGTGTTCACATTGCTTCGGAAGAATCGCTTTTGTGCAGAAAACACTAACACTTGTTCAGAAGGAAAGAAAGCACAGAGCCCCAGATTCTATGTTGTCCTGGAGAGCTTGCAGAGCACTGGGGAAAGGCAGGCAGAGAATTCCCTGCTAGCACCTTCTCTGTGCCTGGGAAGCAGAAGTGTTCACATTGCTTCGCAAGAATCGCTTTTGTGCAGAAAACAGTAACACTTGTTCAGAACGAAAGAAAGCACAGAGCCCCAGATTTTATGTTGTCCTGGAGAGCTTGCAGAGCACTGGGGAAAGGCAGGCAGAGAATTCCCTGCTAGCACCTTCTCTGTGCCTGGGAAGCAGAAGTGTTCACATTGCTTCGCAGAATCGCTTTTGTGCAGAAAACACTAACACTTGTTCAGAAGGAAAGAAAGCACAGAGCCCCAGATTCTATGTTGTCCTGGAGAGCTTGCAGAGCACTGGGGAAAGGCAGGCAGAGAATTCCCTGCTAGCACCTTCTCTGTGCCTGGGAAGCAGAAGTGTTCACATTGCTTCGCAAGAATCGCTTTTGTGCAGAAAACACTAACACTTGTTCAGAAGGAAAGAAAGCACAGAGCCCCAGATTCTATGTTGTCCTGGAGAGCTTGCAGAGCACTGGGGAAAGGCAGGCAGAGAATTCCCTGATAGCACCTTCTCTGTGCCTGGGAAGCAGAAGTGTTCACATTGCTTCTGAAGAATCGCTTTTGTGCAGAAAACAGTAACACTTGTTCAGAAGGAAAGAAAGCACAGAGCCCCAGATTCTATGTTGTCCTGGAGAGCTTGCAGAGCACTGGGGAAAGGCAGGCAGAGAATTCCCTGATAGCACCTTCTCTGTGCCTGGGAAGCAGAAGTGTTCACATTGCATCGCAAGAATCGCTTTTGTGCAGAAAACACTAACACTTGTTCAGAAGGAAAGAAAGCACAGAGCCCCAGATTCTATGTTGTCCTGGAGAGCTTGCAGAGCACTGGGGAAAGGCAGGCAGAGAATTCCCTGCTAGCACCTTGTCTGTGCCTGGGAAGCAGAAGTGTTCACATTGCTTCGCAAGAATCGCTTTTGTGCAGAAAACAGTAACACTTGTTCAGAAGGAAAGAAAGCACAGAGCCCCAGATTCTATGTTGTCCTGGAGAGCTTGCAGAGCACTGGGGAAAGGCAGGCAGAGAATTCCCTGCTAGCACCTTCTCTGTGCCTGGGAAGCAGAAGTGTTCACATTGCTTCGGAAGAATCGCTTTTGTGCAGAAAACAGTAACACTTGTTCAGAACGAAAGAAAGCACAGAGCCCCAGATTCTATGTTGTCCTGGAGAGCTTGCAGAGCACTGGGGAAAGGCAGGCAGAGAATTCCCTGCTAGCACCTTCTCTGTGCCTGTTCACATTGCTTCGCAGAATCGCTTTTGTGCAGAAAACACTAACACTTGTTCAGAAGGAAAGAAAGCACAGAGCCCCAGATTCTATGTTGTCCTGGAGAGCTTGCAGAGCACTGGGGAAAGGCAGGCAGAGAATTCCCTGCTAGCACCTTCTCTGTGCCTGGGAAGCAGAAGTGTTCACATTGCTTCGCAGAATCGCTTTTGTGCAGAAAACACTAACACTTGTTCAGAAGGAAAGAAAGCACAGAGCCCCAGATTCTATGTTGTCCTGGAGAGATTGCAGAGCACTGGGGAAAGGCAGGCAGAGAATTCCCTGATAGCACCTTCTCTGTGCCTGGGAAGCAGCAGTGTTCACATTGCTTCGCAGAATCGCTTTTGTGCAGAAAACAGTAACACTTGTTCAGAAGGAAAGAAAGCACAGAGCCCCAGATTCTATGTTGTCCTGGAGAGCTTGCAGAGCACTGGGGAAAGGCAGGCAGAGAATTCCCTGCTAGCACCTTCTCTGTGCCTGTTCACATTGCTTCGCAGAATCGCTTTTGTGCAGAAAACACTAACACTTGTTCAGAAGGAAAGAAAGCACAGAGCCCCAGATTCTATGTTGTCCTGGAGAGCTTGCAGAGCACTGGGGAAAGGCAGGCAGAGAATTCCTTGCTAGCACCTTCTCTGTGCCTGGGAAGCAGAAGTGTTCACATTGCTTCGCAGAATCGCTTTTGTGCAGAAAACAGTAACACTTGTTCAGAAGGAAAGAAAGCACAGAGCCCCAGATTCTATGTTGTCCTGGAGAGCTTGCAGAGCACTGGGGAAAGGCAGGCAGAGAATTCCTTGCTAGCACCTTCTCTGTGCCTGGGAAGCAGAAGTGTTCACATTGCTTCGCAAGAATCGCTTTTGGGCAGAAAACACTAACACTTGTTCAGAACGAAAGAAAGCACAGAGCCCCAGATTTTATGTTGTCCTGCAGAGCTTGCAGAGCACTGGGGAAAGGCAGGCAGAGAATTCCTTGCTAGCACCTTCTCTGTGCCTGGGAAGCAGAAGTGTTCACATTGCTTCGCAGAATCGCTTTTCTGCAGAAAACAGTAACACTTGTTCAGAAGGAAAGAAAGCACAGAGCCCCAGATTTTATGTTGTCCTGGAGAGCTTGCAGAGCACTGGGGAAAGGCAGGCAGAGAATTCCCTGCTAGCACCTTCTCTGTGCCTGGGAAGCAGAAGTGTTCACATTGCTTCGCAGAATCGCTTTTGTGCAGAAAACACTAACACTTGTTCAGAAGGAAAGAAAGCACAGAGCCCCAGATTCTATGTTGTCCTGGAGAGCTTGCAGAGCACTGGGGAAAGGCAGGCAGAGAATTCCCTGATAGCACCTTCTCTGTGCCTGGGAAGCAGAAGTGTTCACATTGCTTCGCAAGAATCGCTTTTGTGCAGAAAACAGTAACACTTGTTCAGAAGGAAAGAAAGCACAGAGCCCCAGATTCTATGTTGTCCTGGAGAGCTTGCAGAGCACTGGGGAAAGGTAGGCAGAGAATTCCCTGCTAGCACCTTCTCTGTGCCTGGGAAGCAGAAGTGTTCACATTGCTTCGCAGAATCGCTTTTGTGCAGAAAACAGTAACACTTGTTCATAAGGAAAGAAAGCACAGAGCCCCAGATTCTATGTTGTCCTGCAGAGCTTGCAGAGCACTGGGGAAAGGCGGGCAGAGAATTCCTTGCTAGCACCTTCTCTGTGCCTGGGAAGCAGAAGTGTTCACATTGCTTCGCAAGAATCGCTTTTGGGCAGAAAACACTAACACTTGTTCAGAAGGAAAGAAAGCACAGAGCCCCAGATTTTATGTTGTCCTGGAGAGCTTGCAGAGCACTGGGGAAAGGCAGGCAGAGAATTCCTTGCTAGCACCTTCTCTGTGCCTGGGAAGCAGAAGTGTTCACATTGCTTCGCAGAATCGCTTTTCTGCAGAAAACAGTAACACTTGTTCAGAAGGAAAGAAAGCACAGAGCCCCAGATTTTATGTTGTCCTGGAGAGCTTGCAGAGCACTGGGGAAAGGCAGGCAGAGAATTCCCTGCTAGCACCTTCTCTGTGCCTGGGAAGCAGAAGTGTTCACATTGCTTCGCAGAATCGCTTTTGTGCAGAAAACAGTAACACTTGTTCAGAAGGAAAGAAAGCACAGAGCCCCAGATTTTATGTTGTCCTGGAGAGCTTGCAGAGCACTGGGGAAAGGCAGGCAGAGAATTCCCTGCTAGCACCTTCTCTGTGCCTGGGAAGCAGAAGTGTTCACATTGCTTCGCAGAATCGCTTTTGTGCAGAAAACAGTAACACTTGTTCAGAAGGAAAGAAAGCACAGAGCCCCAGATTCTATGTTGTCCTGCAGAGCTTGCAGAGCACTGGGGAAAGGCAGGCAGAGAATTCCTTGCTAGCACCTTCTCTGTGCCTGGGAAGCAGAAGTGTTCACATTGCTTCGCAAGAATCGCTTTTGTGCAGAAAACAGTAACACTTGTTCAGAAGGAAAGAAAGCACAGAGCCCCAGATTCTATGTTGTCCTGGAGAGCTTGCAGAGCACTGGGGAAAGGCAGGCAGAGAATTCCCTGCTAGCACCTTCTCTGTGCCTGGGAAGCAGAAGTGTTCACATTGCTTCGCAAGAATCGCTTTTGTGCAGAAAACAGTAACACTTGTTCAGAAGGAAAGAAAGCACAGAGCCCCAGATTCTATGTTGTCCTGGAGAGCTTGCAGAGCACTGGGGAAAGGCAGGCAGAGAATTCCCTGCTAGCACCTTCTCTGAGCCTGTTCACAGTTCTTCGCAGAATCGCTTTTGTGCAGAAAACAGTAACACTTGTTCAGAACGAAAGAAAGCACAGAGCCCCAGATTCTATGTTGTCCTGGAGAGCTTGCAGAGCACTGGGGAAAGGCAGGCAGAGAATTCCTTGCTAGCACCTTCTCTGTGCCTGGGAAGCAGAAGTGTTCACATTGCTTCGCAAGAATCGCTTTTGTGCAGAAAACACTAACACTTGTTCAGAAGGAAAGAAAGCACAGAGCCCCAGATTCTATGTTGTCCTGGAGAGCTTGCAGAGCACTGGGGAAAGGCAGGCAGAGAATTCCCTGCTAGCACCTTCTCTGTGCCTGGGAAGCAGAACTGTTCACATTGCTTCGCAAGAATCGCTTTTGTGCAGAAAACAGTAACGCTTGTTCAGAAGGAAAGAAAGCACAGAGCCCCAGATTTTATGTTGTCCTGGAGAGCTTGCAGAGCACTGGGGAAAGGCAGGCAGAGAATTCCCTGCTAGCACCTTCTCTGTGCCTGGGAAGCAGAAGTGTTCACATTGCTTCGCAGAATCGCTTTTGTGCAGAAAACACTAACACTTGTTCAGAAGGAAAGAAAGCACAGAGCCCCAGATTCTATGTTGTCCTGGAGAGCTTGCAGAGCACTGGGGAAAGGCAGGCAGAGAATTCCCTGCTAGCACCTTCTCTGTGCCTGGGAAGCAGAAGTGTTCACATTGCTTCGCAAGAATCGCTTTTGTGCAGAAAACAGTAACACTTGTTCAGAAGGAAAGAAAGCACAGAGCCCCAGATTCTATGTTGTCCTGGAGAGCTTGCAGAGCACTGGGGAAAGGCAGGCAGAGAATTCCCTGCTAGCACCTTCTCTGTGCCTGTTCACATTGCTTCGCAGAATCGCTTTTGTGCAGAAAACAGTAACACTTGTTCAGAAGGAAAGAAAGCACAGAGCCCCAGATTTTATGTTGTCCTGGAGAGCTTGCAGAGCACTGGGGAAAGGCAGGCAGAGAATTCCCTGATAGCACCTTCTCTGTGCCTGGGAAGCAGAAGTGTTCACATTGCTTCTGAAGAATCGCTTTTGTGCAGAAAACAGTAACACTTGTTCAGAAGGAAAGAAAGCACAGAGCCCCAGATTCTATGTTGTCCTGGAGAGCTTGCAGAGCACTGGGGAAAGGCAGGCAGAGAATTCCCTGCTAGCACCTTCTCTGTGCCTGGTAAGCAGAAGTGTTCACATTGCTTCGCAGAATCGCTTTTGTGCAGAAAACAGTAACACTTGTTCAGAAGGAAAGAAAGCACAGAGCCCCAGATTCTATGTTGTCCTGGAGAGCTTGCAGAGCACTGGGGAAAGGCAGGCAGAGAATTCCCTGATAGCACCTTCTCTGTGCCTGGGAAGCAGAAGTGTTCACATTGCATCGCAAGAATCGCTTTTGTGCAGAAAACACTAACACTTGTTCAGAAGGAAAGAAAGCACAGAGCCCCAGATTCTATGTTGTCCTGGAGAGCTTGCAGAGCACTGGGGAAAGGCAGGCAGAGAATTCCCTGCTAGCACCTTGTCTGTGCCTGGGAAGCAGAAGTGTTCACATTGCTTCGCAAGAATCGCTTTTGTGCAGAAAACAGTAACACTTGTTCAGAAGGAAAGAAAGCACAGAGCCCCAGATTCTATGTTGTCCTGGAGAGCTTGCAGAGCACTGGGGAAAGGCAGGCAGAGAATTCCCTGCTAGCACCTTCTCTGTGCCTGGGAAGCAGAAGTGTTCACATTGCTTCGGAAGAATCGCTTTTGTGCAGAAAACAGTAACACTTGTTCAGAACGAAAGAAAGCACAGAGCCCCAGATTCTATGTTGTCCTGGAGAGCTTGCAGAGCACTGGGGAAAGGCAGGCAGAGAATTCCCTGCTAGCACCTTCTCTGTGCCTGTTCACATTGCTTCGCAGAATCGCTTTTGTGCAGAAAACACTAACACTTGTTCAGAAGGAAAGAAAGCACAGAGCCCCAGATTCTATGTTGTCCTGGAGAGCTTGCAGAGCACTGGGGAAAGGCAGGCAGAGAATTCCCTGCTAGCACCTTCTCTGTGCCTGGGAAGCAGAAGTGTTCACATTGCTTCGCAGAATCGCTTTTGTGCAGAAAACACTAACACTTGTTCAGAAGGAAAGAAAGCACAGAGCCCCAGATTCTATGTTGTCCTGGAGAGATTGCAGAGCACTGGGGAAAGGCAGGCAGAGAATTCCCTGATAGCACCTTCTCTGTGCCTGGGAAGCAGCAGTGTTCACATTGCTTCGCAGAATCGCTTTTGTGCAGAAAACAGTAACACTTGTTCAGAAGGAAAGAAAGCACAGAGCCCCAGATTCTATGTTGTCCTGGAGAGCTTGCAGAGCACTGGGGAAAGGCAGGCAGAGAATTCCCTGCTAGCACCTTCTCTGTGCCTGTTCACATTGCTTCGCAGAATCGCTTTTGTGCAGAAAACACTAACACTTGTTCAGAAGGAAAGAAAGCACAGAGCCCCAGATTCTATGTTGTCCTGGAGAGCTTGCAGAGCACTGGGGAAAGGCAGGCAGAGAATTCCTTGCTAGCACCTTCTCTGTGCCTGGGAAGCAGAAGTGTTCACATTGCTTCGCAGAATCGCTTTTGTGCAGAAAACAGTAACACTTGTTCAGAAGGAAAGAAAGCACAGAGCCCCAGATTCTATGTTGTCCTGGAGAGCTTGCAGAGCACTGGGGAAAGGCAGGCAGAGAATTCCTTGCTAGCACCTTCTCTGTGCCTGGGAAGCAGAAGTGTTCACATTGCTTCGCAAGAATCGCTTTTGGGCAGAAAACACTAACACTTGTTCAGAACGAAAGAAAGCACAGAGCCCCAGATTTTATGTTGTCCTGCAGAGCTTGCAGAGCACTGGGGAAAGGCAGGCAGAGAATTCCTTGCTAGCACCTTCTCTGTGCCTGGGAAGCAGAAGTGTTCACATTGCTTCGCAGAATCGCTTTTCTGCAGAAAACAGTAACACTTGTTCAGAAGGAAAGAAAGCACAGAGCCCCAGATTTTATGTTGTCCTGGAGAGCTTGCAGAGCACTGGGGAAAGGCAGGCAGAGAATTCCCTGCTAGCACCTTCTCTGTGCCTGGGAAGCAGAAGTGTTCACATTGCTTCGCAGAATCGCTTTTGTGCAGAAAACACTAACACTTGTTCAGAAGGAAAGAAAGCACAGAGCCCCAGATTCTATGTTGTCCTGGAGAGCTTGCAGAGCACTGGGGAAAGGCAGGCAGAGAATTCCCTGATAGCACCTTCTCTGTGCCTGGGAAGCAGAAGTGTTCACATTGCTTCGCAAGAATCGCTTTTGTGCAGAAAACAGTAACACTTGTTCAGAAGGAAAGAAAGCACAGAGCCCCAGATTCTATGTTGTCCTGGAGAGCTTGCAGAGCACTGGGGAAAGGTAGGCAGAGAATTCCCTGCTAGCACCTTCTCTGTGCCTGGGAAGCAGAAGTGTTCACATTGCTTCGCAGAATCGCTTTTGTGCAGAAAACAGTAACACTTGTTCAGAAGGAAAGAAAGCACAGAGCCCCAGATTCTATGTTGTCCTGCAGAGCTTGCAGAGCACTGGGGAAAGGCAGGCAGAGAATTCCTTGCTAGCACCTTCTCTGTGCCTGGGAAGCAGAAGTGTTCACATTGCTTCGCAAGAATCGCTTTTGGGCAGAAAACACTAACACTTGTTCAGAAGGAAAGAAAGCACAGAGCCCCAGATTTTATGTTGTCCTGGAGAGCTTGCAGAGCACTGGGGAAAGGCAGGCAGAGAATTCCTTGCTAGCACCTTCTCTGTGCCTGGGAAGCAGAAGTGTTCACATTGCTTCGCAGAATCGCTTTTCTGCAGAAAACAGTAACACTTGTTCAGAAGGAAAGAAAGCACAGAGCCCCAGATTTTATGTTGTCCTGGAGAGCTTGCAGAGCACTGGGGAAAGGCAGGCAGAGAATTCCCTGCTAGCACCTTCTCTGTGCCTGGGAAGCAGAAGTGTTCACATTGCTTCACAGAATCGCTTTTGTGCAGAAAACAGTAACACTTGTTCAGAAGGAAAGAAAGCACAGAGCCCCAGATTTTATGTTGTCCTGGAGAGCTTGCAGAGCACTGGGGAAAGGCAGGCAGAGAATTCCCTGCTAGCACCTTCTCTGTGCCTGGGAAGCAGAAGTGTTCACATTGCTTCGCAGAATCGCTTTTGTGCAGAAAACAGTAACACTTGTTCAGAAGGAAAGAAAGCACAGAGCCCCAGATTCTATGTTGTCCTGCAGAGCTTGCAGAGCACTGGGGAAAGGCAGGCAGAGAATTCCTTGCTAGCACCTTCTCTGTGCCTGGGAAGCAGAAGTGTTCACATTGCTTCGCAAGAATCGCTTTTGTGCAGAAAACAGTAACACTTGTTCAGAAGGAAAGAAAGCACAGAGCCCCAGATTCTATGTTGTCCTGGAGAGCTTGCAGAGCACTGGGGAAAGGCAGGCAGAGAATTCCCTGCTAGCACCTTCTCTGTGCCTGGGAAGCAGAAGTGTTCACATTGCTTCGCAAGAATCGCTTTTGTGCAGAAAACAGTAACACTTGTTCAGAAGGAAAGAAAGCACAGAGCCCCAGATTCTATGTTGTCCTGGAGAGCTTGCAGAGCACTGGGGAAAGGCAGGCAGAGAATTCCCTGCTAGCACCTTCTCTGTGCCTGGGAAGCAGAAGTGTTCACATTGCTTCGCAGAATCGCTTTTGTGCAGAAAACACTAACACTTGTTCAGAAGGAAAGAAAGCACAGAGCCCCAGATTCTATGTTGTCCTGGAGAGCTTGCAGAGCACTGGGGAAAGGCAGGCAGAGAATTCCCTGCTAGCACCTTCTCTGTGCCTGGGAAGCAGAAGTGTTCACATTGCTTCGCAAGAATCGCTTTTGTGCAGAAAACAGTAACACTTGTTCAGAACGAAAGAAAGCACAGAGCCCCAGATTCTATGTTGTCCTGGAGAGCTTGCAGAGCACTGGGGAAAGGCAGGCAGAGAATTCCCTGCTAGCACCTTCTCTGTGCCTGTTCACATTGCTTCGCAGAATCGCTTTTGTGCAGAAAACACTAACACTTGTTCAGAAGGAAAGAAAGCACAGAGCCCCAGATTCTATGTTGTCCTGGAGAGCTTGCAGAGCACTGGGGAAAGGCAGGCAGAGAATTCCCTGCTAGCACCTTCTCTGTGCCTGGGAAGCAGAAGTGTTCACATTGCTTCGCAAAAATCGCTTTTGTGCAGAAAACAGTAACACTTGTTCAGAAGGAAAGAAAGCACAGAGCCCCAGATTTTATGTTGTCCTGGAGAGCTTGCAGAGCACTGGGGAAAGGCAGGCAGAGAATTCCCTGCTAGCACCTTCTCTGAGCCTGTTCACAGTTCTTCGCAGAATCGCTTTTGTGCAGAAAACAGTAACACTTGTTCATAAGTAAAGAAAGCACAGAGCCCCAGATTCTATGTTGTCCTGGAGAGCTTGCAGAGCACTGGGGAAAGGCAGGCAGAGAATTCCTTGCTAGCACCTTCTCTGTGCCTGGGAAGCAGAAGTGTTCACATTGCTTCGGAAGAATCGCTTTTGTGCAGAAAACACTAACACTTGTTCAGAAGGAAAGAAAGCACAGAGCCCCAGATTCTATGTTGTCCTGGAGAGCTTGCAGAGCACTGGGGAAAGGCAGGCAGAGAATTCCCTGCTAGCACCTTCTCTGTGCCTGGGAAGCAGAAGTGTTCACATTGCTTCGCAAGAATCGCTTTTGTGCAGAAAACAGTAACGCTTGTTCAGAAGGAAAGAAAGCACAGAGCCCCAGATTTTATGTTGTCCTGGAGAGCTTGCAGAGCACTGGGGAAAGGCAGGCAGAGAATTCCCTGCTAGCACCTTCTCTGTGCCTGGGAAGCAGAAGTGTTCACATTGCTTCGCAGAATCGCTTTTGTGCAGAAAACACTAACACTTGTTCAGAAGGAAAGAAAGCACAGAGCCCCAGATTCTATGTTGTCCTGGAGAGCTTGCAGAGCACTGGGGAAAGGCAGGCAGAGAATTCCCTGCTAGCACCTTCTCTGTGCCTGGGAAGCAGAAGTGTTCACATTGCTTCGCAAGAATCGCTTTTGTGCAGAAAACAGTAACACTTGTTCAGAAGGAAAGAAAGCACAGAGCCCCAGATTCTATGTTGTCCTGGAGAGCTTGCAGAGCACTGGGGAAAGGCAGGCAGAGAATTCCCTGCTAGCACCTTCTCTGTGCCTGTTCACATTGCTTCGCAGAATCGCTTTTGTGCAGAAAACAGTAACACTTGTTCAGAAGGAAAGAAAGCACAGAGCCCCAGATTCTATGTTGTCCTGGAGAGCTTGCAGAGCACTGGGGAAAGGCAGGCAGAGAATTCCTTGCTAGCACCTTCTCTGTGCCTGGGAAGCAGAAGTGTTCACATTGCTTCTGAAGAATCGCTTTTGTGCAGAAAACAGTAACACTTGTTCAGAAGGAAAGAAAGCACAGAGCCCCAGATTCTATGTTGTCCTGGAGAGCTTGCAGAGCACTGGGGAAAGGCAGGCAGAGAATTCCCTGCTAGCACCTTCTCTGTGCCTGGTAAGCAGAAGTGTTCACATTGCTTCGCAGAATCGCTTTTGTGCAGAAAACAGTAACACTTGTTCAGAAGGAAAGAAAGCACAGAGCCCCAGATTCTATGTTGTCCTGGAGAGCTTGCAGAGCACTGGGGAAAGGCAGGCAGAGAATTCCCTGATAGCACCTTCTCTGTGCCTGGGAAGCAGAAGTGTTCACATTGCATCGCAAGAATCGCTTTTGTGCAGAAAACACTAACACTTGTTCAGAAGGAAAGAAAGCACAGAGCCCCAGATTCTATGTTGTCCTGGAGAGCTTGCAGAGCACTGGGGAAAGGCAGGCAGAGAATTCCCTGATAGCACCTTGTCTGTGCCTGGGAAGCAGAAGTGTTCACATTGCTTCGCAAGAATCGCTTTTGTGCAGAAAACAGTAACACTTGTTCAGAAGGAAAGAAAGCACAGAGCCCCAGATTCTATGTTGTCCTGGAGAGCTTGCAGAGCACTGGGGAAAGGCAGGCAGAGAATTCCCTGCTAGCACCTTCTCTGTGCCTGGGAAGCAGAAGTGTTCACATTGCTTCGGAAGAATCGCTTTTGTGCAGAAAACAGTAACACTTGTTCAGAACGAAAGAAAGCACAGAGCCCCAGATTCTATGTTGTCCTGGAGAGCTTGCAGAGCACTGGGGAAAGGCAGGCAGAGAATTCCCTGCTAGCACCTTCTCTGTGCCTGTTCACATTGCTTCGCAGAATCGCTTTTGTGCAGAAAACACTAACACTTGTTCAGAAGGAAAGAAAGCACAGAGCCCCAGATTCTATGTTGTCCTGGAGAGCTTGCAGAGCACTGGGGAAAGGCAGGCAGAGAATTCCCTGCTAGCACCTTCTCTGTGCCTGGGAAGCAGAAGTGTTCACATTGCTTCGCAGAATCGCTTTTGTGCAGAAAACACTAACACTTGTTCAGAAGGAAAGAAAGCACAGAGCCCCAGATTCTATGTTGTCCTGGAGAGATTGCAGAGCACTGGGGAAAGGCAGGCAGAGAATTCCCTGATAGCACCTTCTCTGTGCCTGGGAAGCAGCAGTGTTCACATTGCTTCGCAGAATCGCTTTTGTGCAGAAAACAGTAACACTTGTTCAGAAGGAAAGAAAGCACAGAGCCCCAGATTCTATGTTGTCCTGGAGAGCTTGCAGAGCACTGGGGAAAGGCAGGCAGAGAATTCCCTGCTAGCACCTTCTCTGTGCCTGTTCACATTGCTTCGCAGAATCGCTTTTGTGCAGAAAACACTAACACTTGTTCAGAAGGAAAGAAAGCACAGAGCCCCAGATTCTATGTTGTCCTGGAGAGCTTGCAGAGCACTGGGGAAAGGCAGGCAGAGAATTCCTTGCTAGCACCTTCTCTGTGCCTGGGAAGCAGAAGTGTTCACATTGCTTCGCAGAATCGCTTTTGTGCAGAAAACAGTAACACTTGTTCAGAAGGAAAGAAAGCACAGAGCCCCAGATTCTATGTTGTCCTGGAGAGCTTGCAGAGCACTGGGGAAAGGCAGGCAGAGAATTCCTTGCTAGCACCTTCTCTGTGCCTGGGAAGCAGAAGTGTTCACATTGCTTCGCAAGAATCGCTTTTGGGCAGAAAACACTAACACTTGTTCAGAACGAAAGAAAGCACAGAGCCCCAGATTTTATGTTGTCCTGCAGAGCTTGCAGAGCACTGGGGAAAGGCAGGCAGAGAATTCCTTGCTAGCACCTTCTCTGTGCCTGGGAAGCAGAAGTGTTCACATTGCTTCGCAGAATCGCTTTTCTGCAGAAAACAGTAACACTTGTTCAGAAGGAAAGAAAGCACAGAGCCCCAGATTTTATGTTGTCCTGGAGAGCTTGCAGAGCACTGGGGAAAGGCAGGCAGAGAATTCCCTGCTAGCACCTTCTCTGTGCCTGGGAAGCAGAAGTGTTCACATTGCTTCGCAGAATCGCTTTTGTGCAGAAAACACTAACACTTGTTCAGAAGGAAAGAAAGCACAGAGCCCCAGATTCTATGTTGTCCTGGAGAGCTTGCAGAGCACTGGGGAAAGGCAGGCAGAGAATTCCCTGCTAGCACCTTCTCTGTGCCTGTGAAGCAGAAGTGTTCACATTGCATCGCAAGAATCGCTTTTGTGCAGAAAACAGTAACACTTGTTCAGAAGGAAAGAAAGCACAGAGCCCCAGATTCTATGTTGTCCTGGAGAGCTTGCAGAGCACTGGGGAAAGGTAGGCAGAGAATTCCCTGCTAGCACCTTCTCTGTGCCTGGGAAGCAGAAGTGTTCACATTGCTTCGCAGAATCGCTTTTGTGCAGAAAACAGTAACACTTGTTCATAAGGAAAGAAAGCACAGAGCCCCAGATTCTATGTTGTCCTGCAGAGCTTGCAGAGCACTGGGGAAAGGCAGGCAGAGAATTCCTTGCTAGCACCTTCTCTGTGCCTGGGAAGCAGAAGTGTTCACATTGCTTCGCAAGAATCGCTTTTGGGCAGAAAACACTAACACTTGTTCAGAAGGAAAGAAAGCACAGAGCCCCAGATTTTATGTTGTCCTGGAGAGCTTGCAGAGCACTGGGGAAAGGCAGGCAGAGAATTCCTTGCTAGCACCTTCTCTGTGCCTGGGAAGCAGAAGTGTTCACATTGCTTCGCAGAATCGCTTTTCTGCAGAAAACAGTAACACTTGTTCAGAAGGAAAGAAAGCACAGAGCCCCAGATTTTATGTTGTCCTGGAGAGCTTGCAGAGCACTGGGGAAAGGCAGGCAGAGAATTCCCTGCTAGCACCTTCTCTGTGCCTGGGAAGCAGAAGTGTTCACATTGCTTCACAGAATCGCTTTTGTGCAGAAAACAGTAACACTTGTTCAGAAGGAAAGAAAGCACAGAGCCCCAGATTTTATGTTGTCCTGGAGAGCTTGCAGAGCACTGGGGAAAGGCAGGCAGAGAATTCCCTGCTAGCACCTTCTCTGTGCCTGGGAAGCAGAAGTGTTCACATTGCTTCGCAGAATCGCTTTTGTGCAGAAAACAGTAACACTTGTTCAGAAGGAAAGAAAGCACAGAGCCCCAGATTCTATGTTGTCCTGCAGAGCTTGCAGAGCACTGGGGAAAGGCAGGCAGAGAATTCCTTGCTAGCACCTTCTCTGTGCCTGGGAAGCAGAAGTGTTCACATTGCTTCGCAAGAATCGCTTTTGTGCAGAAAACAGTAACACTTGTTCAGAAGGAAAGAAAGCACAGAGCCCCAGATTCTATGTTGTCCTGGAGAGCTTGCAGAGCACTGGGGAAAGGCAGGCAGAGAATTCCCTGCTAGCACCTTCTCTGTGCCTGGGAAGCAGAAGTGTTCACATTGCTTCGCAAGAATCGCTTTTGTGCAGAAAACAGTAACACTTGTTCAGAAGGAAAGAAAGCACAGAGCCCCAGATTCTATGTTGTCCTGGAGAGCTTGCAGAGCACTGGGGAAAGGCAGGCAGAGAATTCCCTGCTAGCACCTTCTCTGAGCCTGTTCACAGTTCTTCGCAGAATCGCTTTTGTGCAGAAAACAGTAACACTTGTTCAGAACGAAAGAAAGCACAGAGCCCCAGATTCTATGTTGTCCTGGAGAGCTTGCAGAGCACTGGGGAAAGGCAGGCAGAGAATTCCTTGCTAGCACCTTCTCTGTGCCTGGGAAGCAGAAGTGTTCACATTGCTTCGCAAGAATCGCTTTTGTGCAGAAAACACTAACACTTGTTCAGAAGGAAAGAAAGCACAGAGCCCCAGATTCTATGTTGTCCTGGAGAGCTTGCAGAGCACTGGGGAAAGGCAGGCAGAGAATTCCCTGCTAGCACCTTCTCTGTGCCTGGGAAGCAGAACTGTTCACATTGCTTCGCAAGAATCGCTTTTGTGCAGAAAACAGTAACGCTTGTTCAGAAGGAAAGAAAGCACAGAGCCCCAGATTTTATGTTGTCCTGGAGAGCTTGCAGAGCACTGGGGAAAGGCAGGCAGAGAATTCCCTGCTAGCACCTTCTCTGTGCCTGGGAAGCAGAAGTGTTCACATTGCTTCTGAAGAATCGCTTTTGTGCAGAAAACAGTAACACTTGTTCAGAAGGAAAGAAAGCACAGAGCCCCAGATTCTATGTTGTCCTGGAGAGCTTGCAGAGCACTGGGGAAAGGCAGGCAGAGAATTCCCTGCTAGCACCTTCTCTGTGCCTGGTAAGCAGAAGTGTTCACATTGCTTCGCAGAATCGCTTTTGTGCAGAAAACAGTAACACTTGTTCAGAAGGAAAGAAAGCACAGAGCCCCAGATTCTATGTTGTCCTGGAGAGCTTGCAGAGCACTGGGGAAAGGCAGGCAGAGAATTCCCTGATAGCACCTTCTCTGTGCCTGGGAAGCAGAAGTGTTCACATTGCATCGCAAGAATCGCTTTTGTGCAGAAAACACTAACACTTGTTCAGAAGGAAAGAAAGCACAGAGCCCCAGATTCTATGTTGTCCTGGAGAGCTTGCAGAGCACTGGGGAAAGGCAGGCAGAGAATTCCCTGCTAGCACCTTGTCTGTGCCTGGGAAGCAGAAGTGTTCACATTGCTTCGCAAGAATCGCTTTTGTGCAGAAAACAGTAACACTTGTTCAGAAGGAAAGAAAGCACAGAGCCCCAGATTCTATGTTGTCCTGGAGAGCTTGCAGAGCACTGGGGAAAGGCAGGCAGAGAATTCCCTGCTAGCACCTTCTCTGTGCCTGGGAAGCAGAAGTGTTCACATTGCTTCGGAAGAATCGCTTTTGTGCAGAAAACAGTAACACTTGTTCAGAACGAAAGAAAGCACAGAGCCCCAGATTCTATGTTGTCCTGGAGAGCTTGCAGAGCACTGGGGAAAGGCAGGCAGAGAATTCCCTGCTAGCACCTTCTCTGTGCCTGTTCACATTGCTTCGCAGAATCGCTTTTGTGCAGAAAACACTAACACTTGTTCAGAAGGAAAGAAAGCACAGAGCCCCAGATTCTATGTTGTCCTGGAGAGCTTGCAGAGCACTGGGGAAAGGCAGGCAGAGAATTCCCTGCTAGCACCTTCTCTGTGCCTGGGAAGCAGAAGTGTTCACATTGCTTCGCAGAATCGCTTTTGTGCAGAAAACACTAACACTTGTTCAGAAGGAAAGAAAGCACAGAGCCCCAGATTCTATGTTGTCCTGGAGAGATTGCAGAGCACTGGGGAAAGGCAGGCAGAGAATTCCCTGATAGCACCTTCTCTGTGCCTGGGAAGCAGCAGTGTTCACATTGCTTCGCAGAATCGCTTTTGTGCAGAAAACAGTAACACTTGTTCAGAAGGAAAGAAAGCACAGAGCCCCAGATTCTATGTTGTCCTGGAGAGCTTGCAGAGCACTGGGGAAAGGCAGGCAGAGAATTCCCTGCTAGCACCTTCTCTGTGCCTGTTCACATTGCTTCGCAGAATCGCTTTTGTGCAGAAAACACTAACACTTGTTCAGAAGGAAAGAAAGCACAGAGCCCCAGATTCTATGTTGTCCTGGAGAGCTTGCAGAGCACTGGGGAAAGGCAGGCAGAGAATTCCTTGCTAGCACCTTCTCTGTGCCTGGGAAGCAGAAGTGTTCACATTGCTTCGCAGAATCGCTTTTGTGCAGAAAACAGTAACACTTGTTCAGAAGGAAAGAAAGCACAGAGCCCCAGATTCTATGTTGTCCTGGAGAGCTTGCAGAGCACTGGGGAAAGGCAGGCAGAGAATTCCTTGCTAGCACCTTCTCTGTGCCTGGGAAGCAGAAGTGTTCACATTGCTTCGCAAGAATCGCTTTTGGGCAGAAAACACTAACACTTGTTCAGAACGAAAGAAAGCACAGAGCCCCAGATTTTATGTTGTCCTGCAGAGCTTGCAGAGCACTGGGGAAAGGCAGGCAGAGAATTCCTTGCTAGCACCTTCTCTGTGCCTGGGAAGCAGAAGTGTTCACATTGCTTCGCAGAATCGCTTTTCTGCAGAAAACAGTAACACTTGTTCAGAAGGAAAGAAAGCACAGAGCCCCAGATTTTATGTTGTCCTGGAGAGCTTGCAGAGCACTGGGGAAAGGCAGGCAGAGAATT
This sequence comes from Strix aluco, assembly GCF_031877795.1. Lineage (NCBI taxonomy): Eukaryota > Metazoa > Chordata > Aves > Strigiformes > Strigidae > Strix > Strix aluco. The sequence continues at coordinate 2,327,175 of NW_027436510.1, read as the reverse complement.
CCCTGCTAGCACCTTCTCTGTGCCTGGGAAGCAGAAGTGTTCACATTGCTTCGCAGAATCGCTTTTGTGCAGAAAACACTAACACTTGTTCAGAAGGAAAGAAAGCACAGAGCCCCAGATTCTATGTTGTCCTGGAGAGCTTGCAGAGCACTGGGGAAAGGCAGGCAGAGAATTCCCTGATAGCACCTTCTCTGTGCCTGGGAAGCAGAAGTGTTCACATTGCTTCGCAAGAATCGCTTTTGTGCAGAAAACAGTAACACTTGTTCAGAAGGAAAGAAAGCACAGAGCCCCAGATTCTATGTTGTCCTGGAGAGCTTGCAGAGCACTGGGGAAAGGTAGGCAGAGAATTCCCTGCTAGCACCTTCTCTGTGCCTGGGAAGCAGAAGTGTTCACATTGCTTCGCAGAATCGCTTTTGTGCAGAAAACAGTAACACTTGTTCAGAAGGAAAGAAAGCACAGAGCCCCAGATTCTATGTTGTCCTGCAGAGCTTGCAGAGCACTGGGGAAAGGCAGGCAGAGAATTCCTTGCTAGCACCTTCTCTGTGCCTGGGAAGCAGAAGTGTTCACATTGCTTCGCAAGAATCGCTTTTGGGCAGAAAACACTAACACTTGTTCAGAAGGAAAGAAAGCACAGAGCCCCAGATTTTATGTTGTCCTGGAGAGCTTGCAGAGCACTGGGGAAAGGCAGGCAGAGAATTCCTTGCTAGCACCTTCTCTGTGCCTGGGAAGCAGAAGTGTTCACATTGCTTCGCAGAATCGCTTTTGTGCAGAAAACAGTAACACTTGTTCAGAAGGAAAGAAAGCACAGAGCCCCAGATTCTATGTTGTCCTGGAGAGCTTGCAGAGCACTGGGGAAAGGCAGGCAGAGAATTCCCTGCTAGCACCTTCTCTGTGCCTGGGAAGCAGAAGTGTTCACATTGCTTCACAGAATCGCTTTTGTGCAGAAAACAGTAACACTTGTTCAGAAGGAAAGAAAGCACAGAGCCCCAGATTTTATGTTGTCCTGGAGAGCTTGCAGAGCACTGGGGAAAGGCAGGCAGAGAATTCCCTGCTAGCACCTTCTCTGTGCCTGGGAAGCAGAAGTGTTCACATTGCTTCGCAGAATCGCTTTTGTGCAGAAAACAGTAACACTTGTTCAGAAGGAAAGAAAGCACAGAGCCCCAGATTCTATGTTGTCCTGCAGAGCTTGCAGAGCACTGGGGAAAGGCAGGCAGAGAATTCCTTGCTAGCACCTTCTCTGTGCCTGGGAAGCAGAAGTGTTCACATTGCTTCGCAAGAATCGCTTTTGTGCAGAAAACAGTAACACTTGTTCAGAAGGAAAGAAAGCACAGAGCCCCAGATTCTATGTTGTCCTGGAGAGCTTGCAGAGCACTGGGGAAAGGCAGGCAGAGAATTCCCTGCTAGCACCTTCTCTGTGCCTGGGAAGCAGAAGTGTTCACATTGCTTCGCAAGAATCGCTTTTGTGCAGAAAACAGTAACACTTGTTCAGAAGGAAAGAAAGCACAGAGCCCCAGATTCTATGTTGTCCTGGAGAGCTTGCAGAGCACTGGGGAAAGGCAGGCAGAGAATTCCCTGCTAGCACCTTCTCTGTGCCTGGGAAGCAGAAGTGTTCACATTGCTTCGCAGAATCGCTTTTGTGCAGAAAACACTAACACTTGTTCAGAAGGAAAGAAAGCACAGAGCCCCAGATTCTATGTTGTCCTGGAGAGCTTGCAGAGCACTGGGGAAAGGCAGGCAGAGAATTCCCTGCTAGCACCTTCTCTGTGCCTGGGAAGCAGAAGTGTTCACATTGCTTCGCAAGAATCGCTTTTGTGCAGAAAACAGTAACACTTGTTCAGAAGGAAAGAAAGCACAGAGCCCCAGATTCTATGTTGTCCTGGAGAGCTTGCAGAGCACTGGGGAAAGGCAGGCAGAGAATTCCCTGCTAGCACCTTCTCTGTGCCTGTTCACATTGCTTCGCAGAATCGCTTTTGTGCAGAAAACACTAACACTTGTTCAGAAGGAAAGAAAGCACAGAGCCCCAGATTCTATGTTGTCCTGGAGAGCTTGCAGAGCACTGGGGAAAGGCAGGCAGAGAATTCCTTGCTAGCACCTTCTCTGTGCCTGGGAAGCAGAAGTGTTCACATTGCTTCGCAAGAATCGCTTTTGTGCAGAAAACACTAACACTTGTTCAGAAGGAAAGAAAGCACAGAGCCCCAGATTCTATGTTGTCCTGGAGAGCTTGCAGAGCACTGGGGAAAGGCAGGCAGAGAATTCCCTGCTAGCACCTTCTCTGTGCCTGGGAAGCAGAACTGTTCACATTGCTTCGCAAGAATCGCTTTTGTGCAGAAAACAGTAACGCTTGTTCAGAAGGAAAGAAAGCACAGAGCCCCAGATTTTATGTTGTCCTGGAGAGCTTGCAGAGCACTGGGGAAAGGCAGGCAGAGAATTCCCTGCTAGCACCTTCTCTGTGCCTGGGAAGCAGAAGTGTTCACATTGCTTCTGAAGAATCGCTTTTGTGCAGAAAACAGTAACACTTGTTCAGAAGGAAAGAAAGCACAGAGCCCCAGATTCTATGTTGTCCTGGAGAGCTTGCAGAGCACTGGGGAAAGGCAGGCAGAGAATTCCCTGCTAGCACCTTCTCTGTGCCTGGTAAGCAGAAGTGTTCACATTGCTTCGCAGAATCGCTTTTGTGCAGAAAACAGTAACACTTGTTCAGAAGGAAAGAAAGCACAGAGCCCCAGATTCTATGTTGTCCTGGAGAGCTTGCAGAGCACTGGGGAAAGGCAGGCAGAGAATTCCCTGATAGCACCTTCTCTGTGCCTGGGAAGCAGAAGTGTTCACATTGCATCGCAAGAATCGCTTTTGTGCAGAAAACACTAACACTTGTTCAGAAGGAAAGAAAGCACAGAGCCCCAGATTCTATGTTGTCCTGGAGAGCTTGCAGAGCACTGGGGAAAGGCAGGCAGAGAATTCCCTGCTAGCACCTTGTCTGTGCCTGGGAAGCAGAAGTGTTCACATTGCTTCGCAAGAATCGCTTTTGTGCAGAAAACAGTAACACTTGTTCAGAAGGAAAGAAAGCACAGAGCCCCAGATTCTATGTTGTCCTGGAGAGCTTGCAGAGCACTGGGGAAAGGCAGGCAGAGAATTCCCTGCTAGCACCTTCTCTGTGCCTGGGAAGCAGAAGTGTTCACATTGCTTCGGAAGAATCGCTTTTGTGCAGAAAACAGTAACACTTGTTCAGAACGAAAGAAAGCACAGAGCCCCAGATTCTATGTTGTCCTGGAGAGCTTGCAGAGCACTGGGGAAAGGCAGGCAGAGAATTCCCTGCTAGCACCTTCTCTGTGCCTGTTCACATTGCTTCGCAGAATCGCTTTTGTGCAGAAAACACTAACACTTGTTCAGAAGGAAAGAAAGCACAGAGCCCCAGATTCTATGTTGTCCTGGAGAGCTTGCAGAGCACTGGGGAAAGGCAGGCAGAGAATTCCCTGCTAGCACCTTCTCTGTGCCTGGGAAGCAGAAGTGTTCACATTGCTTCGCAGAATCGCTTTTGTGCAGAAAACACTAACACTTGTTCAGAAGGAAAGAAAGCACAGAGCCCCAGATTCTATGTTGTCCTGGAGAGATTGCAGAGCACTGGGGAAAGGCAGGCAGAGAATTCCCTGATAGCACCTTCTCTGTGCCTGGGAAGCAGCAGTGTTCACATTGCTTCGCAGAATCGCTTTTGTGCAGAAAACAGTAACACTTGTTCAGAAGGAAAGAAAGCACAGAGCCCCAGATTCTATGTTGTCCTGGAGAGCTTGCAGAGCACTGGGGAAAGGCAGGCAGAGAATTCCCTGCTAGCACCTTCTCTGTGCCTGTTCACATTGCTTCGCAGAATCGCTTTTGTGCAGAAAACACTAACACTTGTTCAGAAGGAAAGAAAGCACAGAGCCCCAGATTCTATGTTGTCCTGGAGAGCTTGCAGAGCACTGGGGAAAGGCAGGCAGAGAATTCCTTGCTAGCACCTTCTCTGTGCCTGGGAAGCAGAAGTGTTCACATTGCTTCGCAGAATCGCTTTTGTGCAGAAAACAGTAACACTTGTTCAGAAGGAAAGAAAGCACAGAGCCCCAGATTCTATGTTGTCCTGGAGAGCTTGCAGAGCACTGGGGAAAGGCAGGCAGAGAATTCCTTGCTAGCACCTTCTCTGTGCCTGGGAAGCAGAAGTGTTCACATTGCTTCGCAAGAATCGCTTTTGGGCAGAAAACACTAACACTTGTTCAGAACGAAAGAAAGCACAGAGCCCCAGATTTTATGTTGTCCTGCAGAGCTTGCAGAGCACTGGGGAAAGGCAGGCAGAGAATTCCTTGCTAGCACCTTCTCTGTGCCTGGGAAGCAGAAGTGTTCACATTGCTTCGCAGAATCGCTTTTCTGCAGAAAACAGTAACACTTGTTCAGAAGGAAAGAAAGCACAGAGCCCCAGATTTTATGTTGTCCTGGAGAGCTTGCAGAGCACTGGGGAAAGGCAGGCAGAGAATTCCCTGCTAGCACCTTCTCTGTGCCTGGGAAGCAGAAGTGTTCACATTGCTTCGCAGAATCGCTTTTGTGCAGAAAACACTAACACTTGTTCAGAAGGAAAGAAAGCACAGAGCCCCAGATTCTATGTTGTCCTGGAGAGCTTGCAGAGCACTGGGGAAAGGCAGGCAGAGAATTCCCTGATAGCACCTTCTCTGTGCCTGGGAAGCAGAAGTGTTCACATTGCTTCGCAAGAATCGCTTTTGTGCAGAAAACAGTAACACTTGTTCAGAAGGAAAGAAAGCACAGAGCCCCAGATTCTATGTTGTCCTGGAGAGCTTGCAGAGCACTGGGGAAAGGTAGGCAGAGAATTCCCTGCTAGCACCTTCTCTGTGCCTGGGAAGCAGAAGTGTTCACATTGCTTCGCAGAATCGCTTTTGTGCAGAAAACAGTAACACTTGTTCAGAAGGAAAGAAAGCACAGAGCCCCAGATTCTATGTTGTCCTGCAGAGCTTGCAGAGCACTGGGGAAAGGCAGGCAGAGAATTCCTTGCTAGCACCTTCTCTGTGCCTGGGAAGCAGAAGTGTTCACATTGCTTCGCAAGAATCGCTTTTGGGCAGAAAACACTAACACTTGTTCAGAAGGAAAGAAAGCACAGAGCCCCAGATTTTATGTTGTCCTGGAGAGCTTGCAGAGCACTGGGGAAAGGCAGGCAGAGAATTCCTTGCTAGCACCTTCTCTGTGCCTGGGAAGCAGAAGTGTTCACATTGCTTCGCAGAATCGCTTTTGTGCAGAAAACAGTAACACTTGTTCAGAAGGAAAGAAAGCACAGAGCCCCAGATTCTATGTTGTCCTGGAGAGCTTGCAGAGCACTGGGGAAAGGCAGGCAGAGAATTCCCTGCTAGCACCTTCTCTGTGCCTGGGAAGCAGAAGTGTTCACATTGCTTCACAGAATCGCTTTTGTGCAGAAAACAGTAACACTTGTTCAGAAGGAAAGAAAGCACAGAGCCCCAGATTTTATGTTGTCCTGGAGAGCTTGCAGAGCACTGGGGAAAGGCAGGCAGAGAATTCCCTGCTAGCACCTTCTCTGTGCCTGGGAAGCAGAAGTGTTCACATTGCTTCGCAGAATCGCTTTTGTGCAGAAAACAGTAACACTTGTTCAGAAGGAAAGAAAGCACAGAGCCCCAGATTCTATGTTGTCCTGCAGAGCTTGCAGAGCACTGGGGAAAGGCAGGCAGAGAATTCCTTGCTAGCACCTTCTCTGTGCCTGGGAAGCAGAAGTGTTCACATTGCTTCGCAAGAATCGCTTTTGTGCAGAAAACAGTAACACTTGTTCAGAAGGAAAGAAAGCACAGAGCCCCAGATTCTATGTTGTCCTGGAGAGCTTGCAGAGCACTGGGGAAAGGCAGGCAGAGAATTCCCTGCTAGCACCTTCTCTGTGCCTGGGAAGCAGAAGTGTTCACATTGCTTCGCAAGAATCGCTTTTGTGCAGAAAACAGTAACACTTGTTCAGAAGGAAAGAAAGCACAGAGCCCCAGATTCTATGTTGTCCTGGAGAGCTTGCAGAGCACTGGGGAAAGGCAGGCAGAGAATTCCCTGCTAGCACCTTCTCTGTGCCTGGGAAGCAGAAGTGTTCACATTGCTTCGCAGAATCGCTTTTGTGCAGAAAACACTAACACTTGTTCAGAAGGAAAGAAAGCACAGAGCCCCAGATTCTATGTTGTCCTGGAGAGCTTGCAGAGCACTGGGGAAAGGCAGGCAGAGAATTCCCTGCTAGCACCTTCTCTGTGCCTGGGAAGCAGAAGTGTTCACATTGCTTCGCAAGAATCGCTTTTGTGCAGAAAACAGTAACACTTGTTCAGAAGGAAAGAAAGCACAGAGCCCCAGATTCTATGTTGTCCTGGAGAGCTTGCAGAGCACTGGGGAAAGGCAGGCAGAGAATTCCCTGCTAGCACCTTCTCTGTGCCTGTTCACATTGCTTCGCAGAATCGCTTTTGTGCAGAAAACACTAACACTTGTTCAGAAGGAAAGAAAGCACAGAGCCCCAGATTCTATGTTGTCCTGGAGAGCTTGCAGAGCACTGGGGAAAGGCAGGCAGAGAATTCCCTGCTAGCACCTTCTCTGTGCCTGGGAAGCAGAAGTGTTCACATTGCTTCGCAAAAATCGCTTTTGTGCAGAAAACAGTAACACTTGTTCAGAAGGAAAGAAAGCACAGAGCCCCAGATTTTATGTTGTCCTGGAGAGCTTGCAGAGCACTGGGGAAAGGCAGGCAGAGAATTCCCTGCTAGCACCTTCTCTGAGCCTGTTCACAGTTCTTCGCAGAATCGCTTTTGTGCAGAAAACAGTAACACTTGTTCATAAGTAAAGAAAGCACAGAGCCCCAGATTCTATGTTGTCCTGGAGAGCTTGCAGAGCACTGGGGAAAGGCAGGCAGAGAATTCCTTGCTAGCACCTTCTCTGTGCCTGGGAAGCAGAAGTGTTCACATTGCTTCGGAAGAATCGCTTTTGTGCAGAAAACACTAACACTTGTTCAGAAGGAAAGAAAGCACAGAGCCCCAGATTTTATGTTGTCCTGGAGAGCTTGCAGAGCACTGGGGAAAGGCAGGCAGAGAATTCCCTGCTAGCACCTTCTCTGTGCCTGGGAAGCAGAAGTGTTCACATTGCTTCGCAAGAATCGCTTTTGTGCAGAAAACAGTAACGCTTGTTCAGAAGGAAAGAAAGCACAGAGCCCCAGATTTTATGTTGTCCTGGAGAGCTTGCAGAGCACTGGGGAAAGGCAGGCAGAGAATTCCCTGCTAGCACCTTCTCTGTGCCTGGGAAGCAGAAGTGTTCACATTGCTTCGCAGAATCGCTTTTGTGCAGAAAACACTAACACTTGTTCAGAAGGAAAGAAAGCACAGAGCCCCAGATTCTATGTTGTCCTGGAGAGCTTGCAGAGCACTGGGGAAAGGCAGGCAGAGAATTCCCTGCTAGCACCTTCTCTGTGCCTGGGAAGCAGAAGTGTTCACATTGCTTCGCAAGAATCGCTTTTGTGCAGAAAACAGTAACACTTGTTCAGAAGGAAAGAAAGCACAGAGCCCCAGATTCTATGTTGTCCTGGAGAGCTTGCAGAGCACTGGGGAAAGGCAGGCAGAGAATTCCCTGCTAGCACCTTCTCTGTGCCTGTTCACATTGCTTCGCAGAATCGCTTTTGTGCAGAAAACAGTAACACTTGTTCAGAAGGAAAGAAAGCACAGAGCCCCAGATTCTATGTTGTCCTGGAGAGCTTGCAGAGCACTGGGGAAAGGCAGGCAGAGAATTCCCTGATAGCACCTTCTCTGTGCCTGGGAAGCAGAAGTGTTCACATTGCTTCTGAAGAATCGCTTTTGTGCAGAAAACAGTAACACTTGTTCAGAAGGAAAGAAAGCACAGAGCCCCAGATTCTATGTTGTCCTGGAGAGCTTGCAGAGCACTGGGGAAAGGCAGGCAGAGAATTCCCTGCTAGCACCTTCTCTGTGCCTGGTAAGCAGAAGTGTTCACATTGCTTCGCAGAATCGCTTTTGTGCAGAAAACAGTAACACTTGTTCAGAAGGAAAGAAAGCACAGAGCCCCAGATTCTATGTTGTCCTGGAGAGCTTGCAGAGCACTGGGGAAAGGCAGGCAGAGAATTCCCTGATAGCACCTTCTCTGTGCCTGGGAAGCAGAAGTGTTCACATTGCATCGCAAGAATCGCTTTTGTGCAGAAAACACTAACACTTGTTCAGAAGGAAAGAAAGCACAGAGCCCCAGATTCTATGTTGTCCTGGAGAGCTTGCAGAGCACTGGGGAAAGGCAGGCAGAGAATTCCCTGCTAGCACCTTGTCTGTGCCTGGGAAGCAGAAGTGTTCACATTGCTTCGCAAGAATCGCTTTTGTGCAGAAAACAGTAACACTTGTTCAGAAGGAAAGAAAGCACAGAGCCCCAGATTCTATGTTGTCCTGGAGAGCTTGCAGAGCACTGGGGAAAGGCAGGCAGAGAATTCCCTGCTAGCACCTTCTCTGTGCCTGGGAAGCAGAAGTGTTCACATTGCTTCGGAAGAATCGCTTTTGTGCAGAAAACAGTAACACTTGTTCAGAACGAAAGAAAGCACAGAGCCCCAGATTCTATGTTGTCCTGGAGAGCTTGCAGAGCACTGGGGAAAGGCAGGCAGAGAATTCCCTGCTAGCACCTTCTCTGTGCCTGTTCACATTGCTTCGCAGAATCGCTTTTGTGCAGAAAACACTAACACTTGTTCAGAAGGAAAGAAAGCACAGAGCCCCAGATTCTATGTTGTCCTGGAGAGCTTGCAGAGCACTGGGGAAAGGCAGGCAGAGAATTCCCTGCTAGCACCTTCTCTGTGCCTGGGAAGCAGAAGTGTTCACATTGCTTCGCAGAATCGCTTTTGTGCAGAAAACACTAACACTTGTTCAGAAGGAAAGAAAGCACAGAGCCCCAGATTCTATGTTGTCCTGGAGAGATTGCAGAGCACTGGGGAAAGGCAGGCAGAGAATTCCCTGATAGCACCTTCTCTGTGCCTGGGAAGCAGCAGTGTTCACATTGCTTCGCAGAATCGCTTTTGTGCAGAAAACAGTAACACTTGTTCAGAAGGAAAGAAAGCACAGAGCCCCAGATTCTATGTTGTCCTGGAGAGCTTGCAGAGCACTGGGGAAAGGCAGGCAGAGAATTCCCTGCTAGCACCTTCTCTGTGCCTGTTCACATTGCTTCGCAGAATCGCTTTTGTGCAGAAAACACTAACACTTGTTCAGAAGGAAAGAAAGCACAGAGCCCCAGATTCTATGTTGTCCTGGAGAGCTTGCAGAGCACTGGGGAAAGGCAGGCAGAGAATTCCTTGCTAGCACCTTCTCTGTGCCTGGGAAGCAGAAGTGTTCACATTGCTTCGCAGAATCGCTTTTGTGCAGAAAACAGTAACACTTGTTCAGAAGGAAAGAAAGCACAGAGCCCCAGATTCTATGTTGTCCTGGAGAGCTTGCAGAGCACTGGGGAAAGGCAGGCAGAGAATTCCTTGCTAGCACCTTCTCTGTGCCTGGGAAGCAGAAGTGTTCACATTGCTTCGCAAGAATCGCTTTTGGGCAGAAAACACTAACACTTGTTCAGAACGAAAGAAAGCACAGAGCCCCAGATTTTATGTTGTCCTGCAGAGCTTGCAGAGCACTGGGGAAAGGCAGGCAGAGAATTCCTTGCTAGCACCTTCTCTGTGCCTGGGAAGCAGAAGTGTTCACATTGCTTCGCAGAATCGCTTTTCTGCAGAAAACAGTAACACTTGTTCAGAAGGAAAGAAAGCACAGAGCCCCAGATTTTATGTTGTCCTGGAGAGCTTGCAGAGCACTGGGGAAAGGCAGGCAGAGAATTCCCTGCTAGCACCTTCTCTGTGCCTGGGAAGCAGAAGTGTTCACATTGCTTCGCAGAATCGCTTTTGTGCAGAAAACACTAACACTTGTTCAGAAGGAAAGAAAGCACAGAGCCCCAGATTCTATGTTGTCCTGGAGAGCTTGCAGAGCACTGGGGAAAGGCAGGCAGAGAATTCCCTGCTAGCACCTTCTCTGTGCCTGTGAAGCAGAAGTGTTCACATTGCATCGCAAGAATCGCTTTTGTGCAGAAAACAGTAACACTTGTTCAGAAGGAAAGAAAGCACAGAGCCCCAGATTCTATGTTGTCCTGGAGAGCTTGCAGAGCACTGGGGAAAGGTAGGCAGAGAATTCCCTGCTAGCACCTTCTCTGAGCCTGGGAAGCAGAAGTGTTCACATTGCTTCGCAGAATCGCTTTTGTGCAGAAAACAGTAACACTTGTTCATAAGGAAAGAAAGCACAGAGCCCCAGATTCTATGTTGTCCTGCAGAGCTTGCAGAGCACTGGGGAAAGGCAGGCAGAGAATTCCTTGCTAGCACCTTCTCTGTGCCTGGGAAGCAGAAGTGTTCACATTGCTTCGCAAGAATCGCTTTTGGGCAGAAAACACTAACACTTGTTCAGAAGGAAAGAAAGCACAGAGCCCCAGATTTTATGTTGTCCTGGAGAGCTTGCAGAGCACTGGGGAAAGGCAGGCAGAGAATTCCTTGCTAGCACCTTCTCTGTGCCTGGGAAGCAGAAGTGTTCACATTGCTTCGCAGAATCGCTTTTCTGCAGAAAACAGTAACACTTGTTCAGAAGGAAAGAAAGCACAGAGCCCCAGATTTTATGTTGTCCTGGAGAGCTTGCAGAGCACTGGGGAAAGGCAGGCAGAGAATTCCCTGCTAGCACCTTCTCTGTGCCTGGGAAGCAGAAGTGTTCACATTGCTTCACAGAATCGCTTTTGTGCAGAAAACAGTAACACTTGTTCAGAAGGAAAGAAAGCACAGAGCCCCAGATTTTATGTTGTCCTGGAGAGCTTGCAGAGCACTGGGGAAAGGCAGGCAGAGAATTCCCTGCTAGCACCTTCTCTGTGCCTGGGAAGCAGAAGTGTTCACATTGCTTCGCAGAATCGCTTTTGTGCAGAAAACAGTAACACTTGTTCAGAAGGAAAGAAAGCACAGAGCCCCAGATTCTATGTTGTCCTGCAGAGCTTGCAGAGCACTGGGGAAAGGCAGGCAGAGAATTCCTTGCTAGCACCTTCTCTGTGCCTGGGAAGCAGAAGTGTTCACATTGCTTCGCAAGAATCGCTTTTGTGCAGAAAACAGTAACACTTGTTCAGAAGGAAAGAAAGCACAGAGCCCCAGATTCTATGTTGTCCTGGAGAGCTTGCAGAGCACTGGGGAAAGGCAGGCAGAGAATTCCCTGCTAGCACCTTCTCTGTGCCTGGGAAGCAGAAGTGTTCACATTGCTTCGCAAGAATCGCTTTTGTGCAGAAAACAGTAACACTTGTTCAGAAGGAAAGAAAGCACAGAGCCCCAGATTCTATGTTGTCCTGGAGAGCTTTCAGAGCACTGGGGAAAGGCAGGCAGAGAATTCCCTGCTAGCACCTTCTCTGAGCCTGTTCACAGTTCTTCGCAGAATCGCTTTTGTGCAGAAAACAGTAACACTTGTTCAGAACGAAAGAAAGCACAGAGCCCCAGATTCTATGTTGTCCTGGAGAGCTTGCAGAGCACTGGGGAAAGGCAGGCAGAGAATTCCTTGCTAGCACCTTCTCTGTGCCTGGGAAGCAGAAGTGTTCACATTGCTTCGCAAGAATCGCTTTTGTGCAGAAAACACTAACACTTGTTCAGAAGGAAAGAAAGCACAGAGCCCCAGATTCTATGTTGTCCTGGAGAGCTTGCAGAGCACTGGGGAAAGGCAGGCAGAGAATTCCCTGCTAGCACCTTCTCTGTGCCTGGGAAGCAGAACTGTTCACATTGCTTCGCAAGAATCGCTTTTGTGCAGAAAACAGTAACGCTTGTTCAGAAGGAAAGAAAGCACAGAGCCCCAGATTTTATGTTGTCCTGGAGAGCTTGCAGAGCACTGGGGAAAGGCAGGCAGAGAATTCCCTGCTAGCACCTTCTCTGTGCCTGGGAAGCAGAAGTGTTCACATTGCTTCGCAGAATCGCTTTTGTGCAGAAAACACTAACACTTGTTCAGAAGGAAAGAAAGCACAGAGCCCCAGATTCTATGTTGTCCTGGAGAGCTTGCAGAGCACTGGGGAAAGGCAGGCAGAGAATTCCCTGCTAGCACCTTCTCTGTGCCTGGGAAGCAGAAGTGTTCACATTGCTTCGCAAGAATCGCTTTTGTGCAGAAAACAGTAACACTTGTTCAGAAGGAAAGAAAGCACAGAGCCCCAGATTCTATGTTGTCCTGGAGAGCTTGCAGAGCACTGGGGAAAGGCAGGCAGAGAATTCCCTGCTAGCACCTTCTCTGTGCCTGTTCACATTGCTTCGCAGAATCGCTTTTGTGCAGAAAACAGTAACACTTGTTCAGAAGGAAAGAAAGCACAGAGCCCCAGATTCTATGTTGTCCTGGAGAGCTTGCAGAGCACTGGGGAAAGGCAGGCAGAGAATTCCCTGCTAGCACCTTCTCTGTGCCTGGTAAGCAGAAGTGTTCACATTGCTTCGCAGAATCGCTTTTGTGCAGAAAACAGTAACACTTGTTCAGAAGGAAAGAAAGCACAGAGCCCCAGATTCTATGTTGTCCTGGAGAGCTTGCAGAGCACTGGGGAAAGGCAGGCAGAGAATTCCCTGATAGCACCTTCTCTGTGCCTGGGAAGCAGAAGTGTTCACATTGCATCGCAAGAATCGCTTTTGTGCAGAAAACACTAACACTTGTTCAGAAGGAAAGAAAGCACAGAGCCCCAGATTCTATGTTGTCCTGGAGAGCTTGCAGAGCACTGGGGAAAGGCAGGCAGAGAATTCCCTGCTAGCACCTTGTCTGTGCCTGGGAAGCAGAAGTGTTCACATTGCTTCGCAAGAATCGCTTTTGTGCAGAAAACAGTAACACTTGTTCAGAAGGAAAGAAAGCACAGAGCCCCAGATTCTATGTTGTCCTGGAGAGCTTGCAGAGCACTGGGGAAAGGCAGGCAGAGAATTCCCTGCTAGCACCTTCTCTGTGCCTGGGAAGCAGAAGTGTTCACATTGCTTCGGAAGAATCGCTTTTGTGCAGAAAACAGTAACACTTGTTCAGAACGAAAGAAAGCACAGAGCCCCAGATTCTATGTTGTCCTGGAGAGCTTGCAGAGCACTGGGGAAAGGCAGGCAGAGAATTCCCTGCTAGCACCTTCTCTGTGCCTGTTCACATTGCTTCGCAAGAATCGCTTTTGTGCAGAAAACACTAACACTTGTTCAGAAGGAAAGAAAGCACAGAGCCCCAGATTCTATGTTGTCCTGGAGAGCTTGCAGAGCACTGGGGAAAGGCAGGCAGAGAATTCCCTGCTAGCACCTTCTCTGTGCCTGGGAAGCAGAAGTGTTCACATTGCTTTGCAGAATCGCTTTTGTGCAGAAAACAGTAACACTTGTTCAGAAGGAAAGAAAGCACAGAGCCCCAGATTCTATGTTGTCCTGGAGAGATTGCAGAGCACTGGGGAAAGGCAGGCAGAGAATTCCCTGATAGCACCTTCTCTGTGCCTGGGAAGCAGCAGTGTTCACATTGCTTCGCAGAATCGCTTTTGTGCAGAAAACAGTAACACTTGTTCAGAAGGAAAGAAAGCACAGAGCCCCAGATTCTATGTTGTCCTGGAGAGCTTGCAGAGCACTGGGGAAAGGCAGGCAGAGAATTCCCTGCTAGCACCTTCTCTGTGCCTGTTCACATTGCTTCGCAGAATCGCTTTTGTGCAGAAAACACTAACACTTGTTCAGAAGGAAAGAAAGCACAGAGCCCCAGATTCTATGTTGTCCTGGAGAGCTTGCAGAGCACTGGGGAAAGGCAGGCAGAGAATTCCTTGCTAGCACCTTCTCTGTGCCTGGGAAGCAGAAGTGTTCACATTGCTTCGCAGAATCGCTTTTGTGCAGAAAACAGTAACACTTGTTCAGAAGGAAAGAAAGCACAGAGCCCCAGATTCTATGTTGTCCTGGAGAGCTTGCAGAGCACTGGGGAAAGGCAGGCAGAGAATTCCTTGCTAGCACCTTCTCTGTGCCTGGGAAGCAGAAGTGTTCACATTGCTTCGCAAGAATCGCTTTTGGGCAGAAAACACTAACACTTGTTCAGAACGAAAGAAAGCACAGAGCCCCAGATTTTATGTTGTCCTGCAGAGCTTGCAGAGCACTGGGGAAAGGCAGGCAGAGAATTCCTTGCTAGCACCTTCTCTGTGCCTGGGAAGCAGCAGTGTTCACATTGCTTCGCAGAATCGCTTTTCTGCAGAAAACAGTAACACTTGTTCAGAAGGAAAGAAAGCACAGAGCCCCAGATTTTATGTTGTCCTGGAGAGCTTGCAGAGCACTGGGGAAAGGCAGGCAGAGAATTCCCTGCTAGCACCTTCTCTGTGCCTGGGAAGCAGAAGTGTTCACATTGCTTCGCAGAATCGCTTTTGTGCAGAAAACACTAACACTTGTTCAGAAGGAAAGAAAGCACAGAGCCCCAGATTCTATGTTGTCCTGGAGAGCTTGCAGAGCACTGGGGAAAGGCAGGCAGAGAATTCCCTGATAGCACCTTCTCTGTGCCTGGGAAGCAGAAGTGTTCACATTGCTTCGCAAGAATCGCTTTTGTGCAGAAAACAGTAACACTTGTTCAGAAGGAAAGAAAGCACAGAGCCCCAGATTCTATGTTGTCCTGGAGAGCTTGCAGAGCACTGGGGAAAGGTAGGCAGAGAATTCCCTGCTAGCACCTTCTCTGTGCCTGGGAAGCAGAAGTGTTCACATTGCTTCGCAGAATCGCTTTTGTGCAGAAAACAGTAACACTTGTTCAGAAGGAAAGAAAGCACAGAGCCCCAGATTCTATGTTGTCCTGCAGAGCTTGCAGAGCACTGGGGAAAGGCAGGCAGAGAATTCCTTGCTAGCACCTTCTCTGTGCCTGGGAAGCAGAAGTGTTCACATTGCTTCGCAAGAATCGCTTTTGGGCAGAAAACACTAACACTTGTTCAGAAGGAAAGAAAGCACAGAGCCCCAGATTCTATGTTGTCCTGGAGAGCTTGCAGAGCACTGGGGAAAGGCAGGCAGAGAATTCCCTGCTAGCACCTTCTCTGTGCCTGGGAAGCAGAAGTGTTCACATTGCTTCGCAAAAATCGCTTTTGTGCAGAAAACAGTAACACTTGTTCAGAACGAAAGAAAGCACAGAGCCCCAGATTTTATGTTGTCCTGCAGAGCTTGCAGAGCACTGGGGAAAGGCAGGCAGAGAATTCCCTGCTAGCACCTTCTCTGTGCCTGGGAAGCAGAAGTGTTCACATTGCTTCGCAGAATCGCTTTTGTGCAGAAAACACTAACACTTGTTCAGAAGGAAAGAAAGCACAGAGCCCCAGATTCTATGTTGTCCTGGAGAGCTTGCAGAGCACTGGGGAAAGGCAGGCAGAGAATTCCCTGCTAGCACCTTCTCTGTGCCTGGGAAGCAGAAGTGTTCACATTGCTTCGCAAAAATCGCTTTTGTGCAGAAAACACTAACACTTGTTCAGAAGGAAAGAAAACACAGAGCCCCAGATTTTATGTTGTCCTGGAGAGCTTGCAGAGCACTGGGGAAAGGCAGGCAGAGAATTCCCTGATAGCACCTTCTCTGTGCCTGGGAAGCAGAAGTGTTCACATTGCTTCGCAGAATCGCTTTTGTGCAGAAAACACTAACACTTGTTCAGAAGGAAAGAAAGCACAGAGCCCCAGATTCTATGTTGTCCTGGAGAGCTTGCAGAGCACTGGGGAAAGGCAGGCAGAGAATTCCCTGCTAGCACCTTCTCTGTGCCTGGGAAGCAGAAGTGTTCACATTGCTTCGCAAGAATCGCTTTTGTGCAGAAAACAGTAACACTTGTTCAGAAGGAAAGAAAGCACAGAGCCCCAGATTCTATGTTGTCCTGGAGAGCTTGCAGAGCACTGGGTAAAGGCAGGCAGAGAATTCCCTGCTAGCACCTTGTCTGTGCCTGGGAAGCAGAAGTGTTCACATTGCTTCGCAAGAATCGCTTTTGTGCAGAAAACACTAACACTTGTTCAGAAGGAAAGAAAGCACAGAGCCCCAGATTCTATGTTGTCCTGGAGAGCTTGCAGAGCACTGGGGAAAGGCAGGCAGAGAATTCCCTGCTAGCACCTTCTCTGTGCCTGGGAAGCAGAAGTGTTCACATTGCTTCGCAAGAATCGCTTTTGTGCAGAAAACACTAACACTTGTTCAGAAGGAAAGAAAGCACAGAGCCCCAGATTCTATGTTGTCCTGGAGAGCTTGCAGAGCACTGGGGAAAGGCAGGCAGAGAATTCCCTGATAGCACCTTCTCTGTGCCTGGGAAGCAGAAGTGTTCACATTGCTTCGCAAGAATCGCTTTTGTGCAGAAAACAGTAACACTTGTTCAGAAGGAAAGAAAGCACAGAGCCCCAGATTCTATGTTGTCCTGGAGAGCTTGCAGAGCACTGGGGAAAGGCAGGCAGAGAATTCCCTGCTAGCACCTTCTCTGTGCCTGTTCACATTGCTTCGCAGAATCGCTTTTGTGCAGAAAACAGTAACACTTGTTCAGAAGGAAAGAAAGCACAGAGCCCCAGATTTTATGTTGTCCTGCAGAGCTTGCAGAGCACTGGGGAAAGGCAGGCAGAGAATTCCCTGATAGCACCTTCTCTGTGCCTGGGAAGCAGAAGTGTTCACATTGCTTCGCAAGAATCGCTTTTGTGCAGAAAACACTAACACTTGTTCAGAAGGAAAGAAAGCACAGAGCCCCAAATTCTATGTTGTCCTGCAGAGCTTGCAGAGCACTGGGGAAAGGCAGGCAGAGAATTCCCTGCTAGCACCTTCTCTGTGCCTGGTAAGCAGAAGTGTTCACATTGCTTCGCAGAATCGCTTTTGTGCAGAAAACAGTAACACTTGTTCAGAAGGAAAGAAAGCACAGAGCCCCAGATTCTATGTTGTCCTGGAGAGCTTGCAGAGCACTGGGGAAAGGCAGGCAGAGAATTCCCTGCTAGCACCTTCTCTGTGCCTGTGAAGCAGAAGTGTTCACATTGCATCGCAAGAATCGCTTTTGTGCAGAAAACAGTAACACTTGTTCAGAAGGAAAGAAAGCACAGAGCCCCAGATTCTATGTTGTCCTGGAGAGCTTTCAGAGCACTGGGGAAAGGCAGGCAGAGAATTCCCTGCTAGCACCTTCTCTGTGCCTGGGAAGCAGAAGTGTTCACATTGCTTCGGAAGAATCGCTTTTGTGCAGAAAACACTAACACTTGTTCAGAACGAAAGAAAGCACAGAGCCCCAGATTCTATGTTGTCCTGGAGAGCTTGCAGAGCACTGGGGAAAGGCAGGCAGAGAATTCCCTGCTAGCACCTTCTCTGTGCCTGGGAAGCAGAAGTGTTCACATTGCTTCGCAGAATCGCTTTTGTGCAGAAAACACTAACACTTGTTCAGAAGGAAAGAAAGCACAGAGCCCCAGATTCTATGTTGTCCTGGAGAGCTTGCAGAGCACTGGGGAAAGGCAGGCAGAGAATTCCCTGATAGCACCTTCTCTGTGCCTGGGAAGCAGAAGTGTTCACATTGCTTCGCAAGAATCGCTTTTGTGCAGAAAACAGTAACACTTGTTCAGAAGGAAAGAAAGCACAGAGCCCCAGATTCTATGTTGTCCTGGAGAGCTTGCAGAGCACTGGGGAAAGGCAGGCAGAGAATTCCCTGCTAGCACCTTCTCTGTGCCTGTTCACATTGCTTCGCAGAATCGCTTTTGTGCAGAAAACAGTAACACTTGTTCAGAAGGAAAGAAAGCACAGAGCCCCAGATTCTATGTTGTCCTGGAGAGCTTGCAGAGCACTGGGGAAATGCAGGCAGAGAATTCCTTGCTAGCACCTTCTCTGTGCCTGGGAAGCAGAAGTGTTCACATTGCTTCGCAGAATCGCTTTTGTGCAGAAAACAGTAACACTTGTTCAGAAGGAAAGAAAGCACAGAGCCCCAGATTCTATGTTGTCCTGCAGAGCTTGCAGAGCACTGGGGAAAGGCAGGCAGAGAATTCCTTGCTAGCACCTTCTCTGTGCCTGGGAAGCAGAAGTGTTCACATTGCTTCTGAAGAATCGCTTTTGTGCAGAAAACACTAACACTTGTTCAGAAGGAAAGAAAGCACAGAGCCCCAGATTCTATGTTGTCCTGGAGAGCTTGCAGAGCACTGGGGAAAGGCAGGCAGAGAATTCCCTGATAGCACCTTCTCTGTGCCTGGGAAGCAGAAGTGTTCACATTGCATCGCAAGAATCGCTTTTGTGCAGAAAACAGTAACACTTGTTCAGAAGGAAAGAAAGCACAGAGCCCCAGATTTTATGTTGTCCTGGAGAGCTTGCAGAGCACTGGGGAAAGGCAGGCAGAGAATTCCCTGCTAGCACCTTCTCTGTGCCTGGGAAGCAGAAGTGTTCACATTGCTTCGCAGAATCGCTTTTGTGCAGAAAACACTAACACTTGTTCAGAAGGAAAGAAAGCACAGAGCCCCAGATTCTATGTTGTCCTGGAGAGCTTGCAGAGCACTGGGGAAAGGCAGGCAGAGAATTCCCTGCTAGCACCTTCTCTGTGCCTGGGAAGCAGAAGTGTTCACATTGCTTCGCAAGAATCGCTTTTGTGCAGAAAACACTAACACTTGTTCAGAAGGAAAGAAAGCACAGAGCCCCAGATTCTATGTTGTCCTGGAGAGCTTGCAGAGCACTGGGGAAAGGCAGGCAGAGAATTCCCTGCTAGCACCTTCTCTGTGCCTGGGAAGCAGAAGTGTTCACATTGCTTCGCAAGAATCGCTTTTGTGCAGAAAACAGTAACACTTGTTCAGAAGGAAAGAAAGCACAGAGCCCCAGATTCTATGTTGTCCTGGAGAGCTTGCAGAGCACTGGGTAAAGGCAGGCAGAGAATTCCCTGCTAGCACCTTGTCTGTGCCTGGGAAGCAGAAGTGTTCACATTGCTTCGCAAGAATCGCTTTTGTGCAGAAAACACTAACACTTGTTCAGAAGGAAAGAAAGCACAGAGCCCCAGATTCTATGTTGTCCTGGAGAGCTTGCAGAGCACTGGGGAAAGGCAGGCAGAGAATTCCCTGCTAGCACCTTCTCTGTGCCTGGGAAGCAGAAGTGTTCACATTGCTTCGCAGAATCGCTTTTGTGCAGAAAACACTAACACTTGTTCAGAAGGAAAGAAAGCACAGAGCCCCAGATTCTATGTTGTCCTGGAGAGCTTGCAGAGCACTGGGGAAAGGCAGGCAGAGAATTCCCTGATAGCACCTTCTCTGTGCCTGGGAAGCAGAAGTGTTCACATTGCTTCGCAAGAATCGCTTTTGTGCAGAAAACAGTAACACTTGTTCAGAAGGAAAGAAAGCACAGAGCCCCAGATTCTATGTTGTCCTGGAGAGCTTGCAGAGCACTGGGGAAAGGCAGGCAGAGAATTCCCTGCTAGCACCTTCTCTGTGCCTGTTCACATTGCTTCGCAGAATCGCTTTTGTGCAGAAAACAGTAACACTTGTTCAGAAGGAAAGAAAGCACAGAGCCCCAGATTTTATGTTGTCCTGCAGAGCTTGCAGAGCACTGGGGAAAGGCAGGCAGAGAATTCCTTGCTAGCACCTTCTCTGTGCCTGGGAAGCAGAAGTGTTCACATTGCTTCGCAAGAATCGCTTTTGGGCAGAAAACACTAACACTTGTTCAGAACGAAAGAAAGCACAGAGCCCCAGATTTTATGTTGTCCTGCAGAGCTTGCAGAGCACTGGGGAAAGGCAGGCAGAGAATTCCTTGCTAGCACCTTCTCTGTGCCTGGGAAGCAGAAGTGTTCACATTGCTTCGCAGAATCGCTTTTCTGCAGAAAACAGTAACACTTGTTCAGAAGGAAAGAAAGCACAGAGCCCCAGATTTTATGTTGTCCTGCAGAGCTTGCAGAGCACTGGGGAAAGGCAGGCAGAGAATTCCCTGCTAGCACCTTCTCTGTGCCTGGGAAGCAGAAGTGTTCACATTGCTTCGCAGAATCGCTTTTGTGCAGAAAGCACTAACACTTGTTCAGAAGGAAAGAAAGCACAGAGCCCCAGATTCTATGTTGTCCTGGAGAGCTTGCAGAGCACTGGGGAAAGGCAGGCAGAGAATTCCCTGCTAGCACCTTCTCTGTGCCTGGGAAGCAGAAGTGTTCACATTGCTTCGCAAGAATCGCTTTTGTGCAGAAAACACTAACACTTGTTCAGAAGGAAAGAAAGCACAGAGCCCCAGATTCTATGTTGTCCTGGAGAGCTTGCAGAGCACTGGGGAAAGGCAGGCAGAGAATTCCCTGCTAGCACCTTCTCTGTGCCTGGGAAGCAGAAGTGTTCACATTGCTTCGCAGAATCGCTTTTGTGCAGAAAACAGTAACACTTGTTCAGAAGGAAAGAAAGCACAGAGCCCCAGATTTTATGTTGTCCTGCAGAGCTTGCAGAGCACTGGGGAAAGGCAGGCAGAGAATTCCTTGCTAGCACCTTCTCTGTGCCTGGGAAGCAGAAGTGTTCACATTGCTTCGCAAGAATCGCTTTTGGGCAGAAAACACTAACACTTGTTCAGAACGAAAGAAAGCACAGAGCCCCAGATTCTATGTTGTCCTGGAGAGCTTGCAGAGCACTGGGGAAAGGCAGGCAGAGAATTCCCTGCTAGCACCTTCTCTGTGCCTGGGAAGCAGAAGTGTTCACATTGCTTCGCAAAAATCGCTTTTGTGCAGAAAACACTAACACTTGTTCAGAAGGAAAGAAAGCACAGAGCCCCAGATTTTATGTTGTCCTGGAGAGCTTGCAGAGCACTGGGGAAAGGCAGGCAGAGAATTCCCTGCTAGCACCTTCTCTGTGCCTGGGAAGCAGAAGTGTTCACATTGCTTCACAGAATCGCTTTTGTGCAGAAAACAGTAACACTTGTTCAGAAGGAAAGAAAGCACAGAGCCCCAGATTTTATGTTGTCCTGGAGAGCTTGCAGAGCACTGGGGAAAGGCAGGCAGAGAATTCCCTGCTAGCACCTTCTCTGTGCCTGGGAAGCAGAAGTGTTCACATTGCTTCGCAGAATCGCTTTTGTGCAGAAAACAGTAACACTTGTTCAGAACGAAAGAAAGCACAGAGCCCCAGATTCTATGTTGTCCTGCAGAGCTTGCAGAGCACTGGGGAAAGGCAGGCAGAGAATTCCTTGCTAGCACCTTCTCTGTGCCTGGGAAGCAGAAGTGTTCACATTGCTTCGCAAGAATCGCTTTTGTGCAGAAAACAGTAACACTTGTTCAGAACGAAAGAAAGCACAGAGCCCCAGATTCTATGTTGTCCTGGAGAGCTTGCAGAGCACTGGGGAAAGGCAGGCAGAGAATTCCCTGCTAGCACCTTCTCTGTGCCTGGGAAGCAGAAGTGTTCACATTGCTTCGCAGAATCGCTTTTGTGCAGAAAACACTAACACTTGTTCATAAGGAAAGAAAGCACAGAGCCCCAGATTCTATGTTGTCCTGGAGAGCTTGCAGAGCACTGGGGAAAGGCAGGCAGAGAATTCCCTGCTAGCACCTTCTCTGTGCCTGGGAAGCAGAAGTGTTCACATTGCTTCGCAAGAATCGCTTTTGTGCAGAAAACAGTAACACTTGTTCAGAAGGAAAGAAAGCACAGAGCCCCAGATTCTATGTTGTCCTGGAGAGCTTGCAGAGCACTGGGGAAAGGCAGGCAGAGAATTCCCTGCTAGCACCTTCTCTGTGCCTGTTCACATTGCTTCGCAGAATCGCTTTTGTGCAGAAAACAGTAACACTTGTTCAGAAGGAAAGAAAGCACAGAGCCCCAGATTTTATGTTGTCCTGCAGAGCTTGCAGAGCACTGGGGAAAGGCAGGCAGAGAATTCCCTGCTAGCACCTTCTCTGTGCCTGGGAAGCAGAAGTGTTCACATTGCTTCGCAGAATCGCTTTTGTGCAGAAAGCACTAACACTTGTTCAGAAGGAAAGAAAGCACAGAGCCCCAGATTCTATGTTGTCCTGGAGAGCTTGCAGAGCACTGGGGAAAGGCAGGCAGAGAATTCCCTGCTAGCACCTTCTCTGTGCCTGGGAAGCAGAAGTGTTCACATTGCTTCGCAAGAATCGCTTTTGTGCAGAAAACACTAACACTTGTTCAGAAGGAAAGAAAGCACAGAGCCCCAGATTCTATGTTGTCCTGGAGAGCTTGCAGAGCACTGGGGAAAGGCAGGCAGAGAATTCCCTGCTAGCACCTTCTCTGTGCCTGGGAAGCAGAAGTGTTCACATTGCTTCGCAGAATCGCTTTTGTGCAGAAAACAGTAACACTTGTTCAGAAGGAAAGAAAGCACAGAGCCCCAGATTTTATGTTGTCCTGCAGAGCTTGCAGAGCACTGGGGAAAGGCAGGCAGAGAATTCCTTGCTAGCACCTTCTCTGTGCCTGGGAAGCAGAAGTGTTCACATTGCTTCGCAAGAATCGCTTTTGGGCAGAAAACACTAACACTTGTTCAGAACGAAAGAAAGCACAGAGCCCCAGATTCTATGTTGTCCTGGAGAGCTTGCAGAGCACTGGGGAAAGGCAGGCAGAGAATTCCCTGCTAGCACCTTCTCTGTGCCTGGGAAGCAGAAGTGTTCACATTGCTTCGCAAAAATCGCTTTTGTGCAGAAAACACTAACACTTGTTCAGAAGGAAAGAAAGCACAGAGCCCCAGATTTTATGTTGTCCTGGAGAGCTTGCAGAGCACTGGGGAAAGGCAGGCAGAGAATTCCCTGCTAGCACCTTCTCTGTGCCTGGGAAGCAGAAGTGTTCACATTGCTTCACAGAATCGCTTTTGTGCAGAAAACAGTAACACTTGTTCAGAAGGAAAGAAAGCACAGAGCCCCAGATTTTATGTTGTCCTGGAGAGCTTGCAGAGCACTGGGGAAAGGCAGGCAGAGAATTCCCTGCTAGCACCTTCTCTGTGCCTGGGAAGCAGAAGTGTTCACATTGCTTCGCAGAATCGCTTTTGTGCAGAAAACAGTAACACTTGTTCAGAACGAAAGAAAGCACAGAGCCCCAGATTCTATGTTGTCCTGCAGAGCTTGCAGAGCACTGGGGAAAGGCAGGCAGAGAATTCCTTGCTAGCACCTTCTCTGTGCCTGGGAAGCAGAAGTGTTCACATTGCTTCGCAAGAATCGCTTTTGTGCAGAAAACAGTAACACTTGTTCAGAACGAAAGAAAGCACAGAGCCCCAGATTCTATGTTGTCCTGGAGAGCTTGCAGAGCACTGGGGAAAGGCAGGCAGAGAATTCCCTGCTAGCACCTTCTCTGTGCCTGGGAAGCAGAAGTGTTCACATTGCTTCGCAAAAATCGCTTTTGTGCAGAAAACAGTAACACTTGTTCAGAAGGAAAGAAAGCACAGAGCCCCAGATTTTATGTTGTCCTGGAGAGCTTGCAGAGCACTGGGGAAAGGCAGGCAGAGAATTCCCTGCTAGCACCTTCTCTGTGCCTGGGAAGCAGAAGTGTTCACATTGCTTCGCAGAATCGCTTTTGTGCAGAAAACACTAACACTTGTTCATAAGGAAAGAAAGCACAGAGCCCCAGATTCTATGTTGTCCTGGAGAGCTTGCAGAGCACTGGGGAAAGGCAGGCAGAGAATTCCCTGCTAGCACCTTCTCTGTGCCTGGGAAGCAGAAGTGTTCACATTGCTTCGCAAGAATCGCTTTTGTGCAGAAAACAGTAACACTTGTTCAGAAGGAAAGAAAGCACAGAGCCCCAGATTCTATGTTGTCCTGGAGAGCTTGCAGAGCACTGGGGAAAGGCAGGCAGAGAATTCCCTGCTAGCACCTTCTCTGTGCCTGTTCACATTGCTTCGCAGAATCGCTTTTGTGCAGAAAACAGTAACACTTGTTCAGAAGGAAAGAAAGCACAGAGCCCCAGATTTTATGTTGTCCTGCAGAGCTTGCAGAGCACTGGGGAAAGGCAGGCAGAGAATTCCCTGATAGCACCTTCTCTGTGCCTGGGAAGCAGAAGTGTTCACATTGCTTCGCAAGAATCGCTTTTGTGCAGAAAACACTAACACTTGTTCAGAAGGAAAGAAAGCACAGAGCCCCAAATTCTATGTTGTCCTGCAGAGCTTGCAGAGCACTGGGGAAAGGCAGGCAGAGAATTCCCTGCTAGCACCTTCTCTGTGCCTGGTAAGCAGAAGTGTTCACATTGCTTCGCAGAATCGCTTTTGTGCAGAAAACAGTAACACTTGTTCAGAAGGAAAGAAAGCACAGAGCCCCAGATTCTATGTTGTCCTGGAGAGCTTGCAGAGCACTGGGGAAAGGCAGGCAGAGAATTCCCTGCTAGCACCTTCTCTGTGCCTGTGAAGCAGAAGTGTTCACATTGCATCGCAAGAATCGCTTTTGTGCAGAAAACAGTAACACTTGTTCAGAAGGAAAGAAAGCACAGAGCCCCAGATTCTATGTTGTCCTGGAGAGCTTTCAGAGCACTGGGGAAAGGCAGGCAGAGAATTCCCTGCTAGCACCTTCTCTGTGCCTGTTCACATTGCTTCGCAGAATCGCTTTTGTGCAGAAAACAGTAACACTTGTTCAGAAGGAAAGAAAGCACAGAGCCCCAGATTCTATGTTGTCCTGCAGAGCTTGCAGAGCACTGGGGAAATGCAGGCAGAGAATTCCTTGCTAGCACCTTCTCTGTGCCTGGGAAGCAGAAGTGTTCACATTGCTTCGCAGAATCGCTTTTGTGCAGAAAACAGTAACACTTGTTCAGAAGGAAAGAAAGCACAGAGCCCCAGATTCTATGTTGTCCTGCAGAGCTTGCAGAGCACTGGGGAAAGGCAGGCAGAGAATTCCTTGCTAGCACCTTCTCTGTGCCTGGGAAGCAGAAGTGTTCACATTGCTTCTGAAGAATCGCTTTTGTGCAGAAAACACTAACACTTGTTCAGAAGGAAAGAAAGCACAGAGCCCCAGATTCTATGTTGTCCTGGAGAGCTTGCAGAGCACTGGGGAAAGGCAGGCAGAGAATTCCCTGCTAGCACCTTCTCTGTGCCTGGGAAGCAGAAGTGTTCACATTGCTTCGCAAAAATCGCTTTTGTGCAGAAAACAGTAACACTTGTTCAGAAGGAAAGAAAGCACAGAGCCCCAGATTTTATGTTGTCCTGGAGAGCTTGCAGAGCACTGGGGAAAGGCAGGCAGAGAATTCCCTGCTAGCACCTTCTCTGTGCCTGGGAAGCAGAAGTGTTCACATTGCTTCGCAGAATCGCTTTTGTGCAGAAAACACTAACACTTGTTCAGAAGGAAAGAAAGCACAGAGCCCCAGATTCTATGTTGTCCTGGAGAGCTTGCAGAGCACTGGGGAAAGGCAGGCAGAGAATTCCCTGCTAGCACCTTCTCTGTGCCTGGGAAGCAGAAGTGTTCACATTGCTTCGCAAGAATCGCTTTTGTGCAGAAAACAGTAACACTTGTTCAGAAGGAAAGAAAGCACAGAGCCCCAGATTCTATGTTGTCCTGCAGAGCTTGCAGAGCACTGGGGAAAGGCAGGCAGAGAATTCCCTGCTAGCACCTTCTCTGAGCCTGTTCACAGTTCTTCGCAGAATCGCTTTTGTGCAGAAAACAGTAACACTTGTTCAGAAGGAAAGAAAGCACAGAGCCCCAGATTCTATGTTGTCCTGGAGAGCTTGCAGAGCACTGGGGAAAGGCAGGCAGAGAATTCCCTGATAGCACCTTCTCTGTGCCTGGGAAGCAGAAGTGTTCACATTGCTTCGCAAAAATCGCTTTTGTGCAGAAAACACTAACACTTGTTCAGAAGGAAAGAAAGCACAGAGCCCCAGATTTTATGTTGTCCTGGAGAGCTTGCAGAGCACTGGGGAAAGGCAGGCAGAGAATTCCCTGATAGCACCTTCTCTGTGCCTGGGAAGCAGAAGTGTTCACATTGCTTCGCAGAATCGCTTTTGTGCAGAAAACACTAACACTTGTTCAGAAGGAAAGAAAGCACAGAGCCCCAGATTCTATGTTGTCCTGGAGAGCTTGCAGAGCACTGGGGAAAGGCAGGCAGAGAATTCCCTGCTAGCACCTTCTCTGTGCCTGGGAAGCAGAAGTGTTCACATTGCTTCGCAAGAATCGCTTTTGTGCAGAAAACAGTAACACTTGTTCAGAAGGAAAGAAAGCACAGAGCCCCAGATTCTATGTTGTCCTGGAGAGCTTGCAGAGCACTGGGTAAAGGCAGGCAGAGAATTCCCTGCTAGCACCTTGTCTGTGCCTGGGAAGCAGAAGTGTTCACATTGCTTCGCAAGAATCGCTTTTGTGCAGAAAACACTAACACTTGTTCAGAAGGAAAGAAAGCACAGAGCCCCAGATTCTATGTTGTCCTGGAGAGCTTGCAGAGCACTGGGGAAAGGCAGGCAGAGAATTCCCTGCTAGCACCTTCTCTGTGCCTGGGAAGCAGAAGTGTTCACATTGCTTCGCAAGAATCGCTTTTGTGCAAAAAACAGTAACACTTGTTCAGAAGGAAAGAAAGCACAGAGCCCCAGATTCTATGTTGTCCTGGAGAGCTTGCAGAGCACTGGGGAAAGGCAGGCAGAGAATTCCCTGCTAGCACCTTCTCTGTGCCTGGGAAGCAGAAGTGTTCACATTGCTTCGCAAGAATCGCTTTTGTGCAGAAAACAGTAACACTTGTTCAGAAGGAAAGAAAGCACAGAGCCCCAGATTCTATGTTGTCCTGCAGAGCTTGCAGAGCACTGGGGAAAGGCAGGCAGAGAATTCCCTGCTAGCACCTTCTCTGTGCCTGTTCACATTGCTTCGCAGAATCGCTTTTGTGCAGAAAACAGTAACACTTGTTCAGAAGGAAAGAAAGCACAGAGCCCCAGATTTTATGTTGTCCTGCAGAGCTTGCAGAGCACTGGGGAAAGGCAGGCAGAGAATTCCTTGCTAGCACCTTCTCTGTGCCTGGGAAGCAGAAGTGTTCACATTGCTTCGCAAGAATCGCTTTTGGGCAGAAAACACTAACACTTGTTCAGAACGAAAGAAAGCACAGAGCCCCAGATTTTATGTTGTCCTGCAGAGCTTGCAGAGCACTGGGGAAAGGCAGGCAGAGAATTCCTTGCTAGCACCTTCTCTGTGCCTGGGAAGCAGAAGTGTTCACATTGCTTCGCAGAATCGCTTTTCTGCAGAAAACAGTAACACTTGTTCAGAAGGAAAGAAAGCACAGAGCCCCAGATTTTATGTTGTCCTGCAGAGCTTGCAGAGCACTGGGGAAAGGCAGGCAGAGAATTCCCTGCTAGCACCTTCTCTGTGCCTGGGAAGCAGAAGTGTTCACATTGCTTCGCAGAATCGCTTTTGTGCAGAAAGCACTAACACTTGTTCAGAAGGAAAGAAAGCACAGAGCCCCAGATTCTATGTTGTCCTGGAGAGCTTGCAGAGCACTGGGGAAAGGCAGGCAGAGAATTCCCTGCTAGCACCTTGTCTGTGCCTGGGAAGCAGAAGTGTTCACATTGCTTCGCAAGAATCGCTTTTGTGCAGAAAACACTAACACTTGTTCAGAAGGAAAGAAAGCACAGAGCCCCAGATTCTATGTTGTCCTGGAGAGCTTGCAGAGCACTGGGGAAAGGCAGGCAGAGAATTCCCTGCTAGCACCTTCTCTGTGCCTGTGAAGCAGAAGTGTTCACATTGCTTCGCAGAATCGCTTTTGTGCAGAAAACAGTAACACTTCTTCAGAAGGAAAGAAAGCACAGAGCCCCAGATTTTATGTTGTCCTGTAGAGCTTGCAGAGCACTGGGGAAAGGCAGGCAGAGAATTCCTTGCTAGCACCTTCTCTGTGCCTGGGAAGCAGAAGTGTTCACATTGCTTCGCAAGAATCGCTTTTGGGCAGAAAACACTAACACTTGTTCAGAACGAAAGAAAGCACAGAGCCCCAGATTCTATGTTGTCCTGGAGAGCTTGCAGAGCACTGGGGAAAGGCAGGCAGAGAATTCCTTGCTAGCACCTTCTCTGTGCCTGGGAAGCAGAAGTGTTCACATTGCTTCGCAGAATCGCTTTTGTGCAGAAAACAGTAACACTTGTTCAGAACGAAAGAAAGCACAGAGCCCCAGATTCTATGTTGTCCTGCAGAGCTTGCAGAGCACTGGGGAAAGGCAGGCAGAGAATTCCTTGCTAGCACCTTCTCTGTGCCTGGGAAGCAGAAGTGTTCACATTGCTTCGCAAGAATCGCTTTTGTGCAGAAAACAGTAACACTTGTTCAGAAGGAAAGAAAGCACAGAGCCCCAGATTTTATGTTGCCCTGCAGAGCTTGCAGAGCACTGGGGAAAGGCAGGCAGAGAATTCCCTGATAGCACCTTCTCTGTGCCTGGGAAGCAGAAGTGTTCACATTGCTTCGCAAGAATCGCTTTTGTGCAGAAAACACTAACACTTGTTCAGAAGGAAAGAAAGCACAGAGCCCCAAATTCTATGTTGTCCTGCAGAGCTTGCAGAGCACTGGGGAAAGGCAGGCAGAGAATTCCCTGCTAGCACCTTCTCTGTGCCTGGTAAGCAGAAGTGTTCACATTGCTTCGCAGAATCGCTTTTGTGCAGAAAACAGTAACACTTGTTCAGAAGGAAAGAAAGCACAGAGCCCCAGATTCTATGTTGTCCTGGAGAGCTTGCAGAGCACTGGGGAAAGGCAGGCAGAGAATTCCCTGCTAGCACCTTCTCTGTGCCTGTGAAGCAGAAGTGTTCACATTGCATCGCAAGAATCGCTTTTGTGCAGAAAACAGTAACACTTGTTCAGAAGGAAAGAAAGCACAGAGCCCCAGATTCTATGTTGTCCTGGAGAGCTTTCAGAGCACTGGGGAAAGGCAGGCAGAGAATTCCCTGCTAGCACCTTCTCTGTGCCTGGGAAGCAGAAGTGTTCACATTGCTTCGGAAGAATCGCTTTTGTGCAGAAAACACTAACACTTGTTCAGAACGAAAGAAAGCACAGAGCCCCAGATTCTATGTTGTCCTGCAGAGCTTGCAGAGCACTGGGGAAAGGCAGGCAGAGAATTCCCTGCTAGCACCTTCTCTGTGCCTGGGAAGCAGAAGTGTTCACATTGCTTCGCAGAATCGCTTTTGTGCAGAAAACACTAACACTTGTTCAGAAGGAAAGAAAGCACAGAGCCCCAGATTCTATGTTGTCCTGGAGAGCTTGCAGAGCACTGGGGAAAGGCAGGCAGAGAATTCCCTGATAGCACCTTCTCTGTGCCTGGGAAGCAGAAGTGTTCACATTGCTTCGCAAGAATCGCTTTTGTGCAGAAAACAGTAACACTTGTTCAGAAGGAAAGAAAGCACAGAGCCCCAGATTCTATGTTGTCCTGGAGAGCTTGCAGAGCACTGGGGAAAGGCAGGCAGAGAATTCCCTGCTAGCACCTTCTCTGTGCCTGTTCACATTGCTTCGCAGAATCGCTTTTGTGCAGAAAACAGTAACACTTGTTCAGAAGGAAAGAAAGCACAGAGCCCCAGATTCTATGTTGTCCTGGAGAGCTTGCAGAGCACTGGGGAAATGCAGGCAGAGAATTCCTTGCTAGCACCTTCTCTGTGCCTGGGAAGCAGAAGTGTTCACATTGCTTCGCAGAATCGCTTTTGTGCAGAAAACAGTAACACTTGTTCAGAAGGAAAGAAAGCACAGAGCCCCAGATTCTATGTTGTCCTGCAGAGCTTGCAGAGCACTGGGGAAAGGCAGGCAGAGAATTCCTTGCTAGCACCTTCTCTGTGCCTGGGAAGCAGAAGTGTTCACATTGCTTCTGAAGAATTGCTTTTGTGCAGAAAACACTAACACTTGTTCAGAAGGAAAGAAAGCACAGAGCCCCAGATTCTATGTTGTCCTGGAGAGCTTGCAGAGCACTGGGGAAAGGCAGGCAGAGAATTCCCTGCTAGCACCTTCTCTGTGCCTGGGAAGCAGAAGTGTTCACATTGCTTCGCAAAAATCGCTTTTGTGCAGAAAACAGTAACACTTGTTCAGAAGGAAAGAAAGCACAGAGCCCCAGATTTTATGTTGTCCTGGAGAGCTTGCAGAGCACTGGGGAAAGGCAGGCAGAGAATTCCCTGCTAGCACCTTCTCTGTGCCTGGGAAGCAGAAGTGTTCACATTGCTTCGCAGAATCGCTTTTGTGCAGAAAACACTAACACTTGTTCAGAAGGAAAGAAAGCACAGAGCCCCAGATTCTATGTTGTCCTGGAGAGCTTGCAGAGCACTGGGGAAAGGCAGGCAGAGAATTCCCTGCTAGCACCTTCTCTGTGCCTGGGAAGCAGAAGTGTTCACATTGCTTCGCAAGAATCGCTTTTGTGCAGAAAACAGTAACACTTGTTCAGAAGGAAAGAAAGCACAGAGCCCCAGATTCTATGTTGTCCTGCAGAGCTTGCAGAGCACTGGGGAAAGGCAGGCAGAGAATTCCCTGCTAGCACCTTCTCTGAGCCTGTTCACAGTTCTTCGCAGAATCGCTTTTGTGCAGAAAACAGTAACACTTGTTCAGAAGGAAAGAAAGCACAGAGCCCCAGATTCTATGTTGTCCTGGAGAGCTTGCAGAGCACTGGGGAAAGGCAGGCAGAGAATTCCCTGATAGCACCTTCTCTGTGCCTGGGAAGCAGAAGTGTTCACATTGCTTCGCAAAAATCGCTTTTGTGCAGAAAACACTAACACTTGTTCAGAAGGAAAGAAAGCACAGAGCCCCAGATTTTATGTTGTCCTGGAGAGCTTGCAGAGCACTGGGGAAAGGCAGGCAGAGAATTCCCTGATAGCACCTTCTCTGTGCCTGGGAAGCAGAAGTGTTCACATTGCTTCGCAGAATCGCTTTTGTGCAGAAAACACTAACACTTGTTCAGAAGGAAAGAAAGCACAGAGCCCCAGATTCTATGTTGTCCTGGAGAGCTTGCAGAGCACTGGGGAAAGGCAGGCAGAGAATTCCCTGCTAGCACCTTCTCTGTGCCTGGGAAGCAGAAGTGTTCACATTGCTTCGCAAGAATCGCTTTTGTGCAGAAAACAGTAACACTTGTTCAGAAGGAAAGAAAGCACAGAGCCCCAGATTCTATGTTGTCCTGGAGAGCTTGCAGAGCACTGGGTAAAGGCAGGCAGAGAATTCCCTGCTAGCACCTTGTCTGTGCCTGGGAAGCAGAAGTGTTCACATTGCTTCGCAAGAATCGCTTTTGTGCAGAAAACACTAACACTTGTTCAGAAGGAAAGAAAGCACAGAGCCCCAGATTCTATGTTGTCCTGGAGAGCTTGCAGAGCACTGGGGAAAGGCAGGCAGAGAATTCCCTGCTAGCACCTTCTCTGTGCCTGGGAAGCAGAAGTGTTCACATTGCTTCGCAGAATCGCTTTTGTGCAGAAAACACTAACACTTGTTCAGAAGGAAAGAAAGCACAGAGCCCCAGATTCTATGTTGTCCTGGAGAGCTTGCAGAGCACTGGGGAAAGGCAGGCAGAGAATTCCCTGATAGCACCTTCTCTGTGCCTGGGAAGCAGAAGTGTTCACATTGCTTCGCAAGAATCGCTTTTGTGCAGAAAACAGTAACACTTGTTCAGAAGGAAAGAAAGCACAGAGCCCCAGATTCTATGTTGTCCTGGAGAGCTTGCAGAGCACTGGGGAAAGGCAGGCAGAGAATTCCCTGCTAGCACCTTCTCTGTGCCTGTTCACATTGCTTCGCAGAATCGCTTTTGTGCAGAAAACAGTAACACTTGTTCAGAAGGAAAGAAAGCACAGAGCCCCAGATTTTATGTTGTCCTGCAGAGCTTGCAGAGCACTGGGGAAAGGCAGGCAGAGAATTCCTTGCTAGCACCTTCTCTGTGCCTGGGAAGCAGAAGTGTTCACATTGCTTCGCAAGAATCGCTTTTGGGCAGAAAACACTAACACTTGTTCAGAACGAAAGAAAGCACAGAGCCCCAGATTTTATGTTGTCCTGCAGAGCTTGCAGAGCACTGGGGAAAGGCAGGCAGAGAATTCCTTGCTAGCACCTTCTCTGTTCCTGGGAAGCAGAAGTGTTCACATTGCTTCGCAGAATTGCTTTTCTGCAGAAAACAGTAACACTTGTTCAGAAGGAAAGAAAGCACAGAGCCCCAGATTTTATGTTGTCCTGCAGAGCTTGCAGAGCACTGGGGAAAGGCAGGCAGAGAATTCCCTGCTAGCACCTTCTCTGTGCCTGGGAAGCAGAAGTGTTCACATTGCTTCGCAGAATCGCTTTTGTGCAGAAAGCACTAACACTTGTTCAGAACGAAAGAAAGCACAGAGCCCCAGATTCTATGTTGTCCTGGAGAGCTTGCAGAGCACTGGGGAAAGGCAGGCAGAGAATTCCCTGCTAGCACCTTCTCTGTGCCTGGGAAGCAGAAGTGTTCACATTGCTTCGCAAGAATCGCTTTTGTGCAGAAAACACTAACACTTGTTCAGAAGGAAAGAAAGCACAGAGCCCCAGATTCTATGTTGTCCTGGAGAGCTTGCAGAGCACTGGGGAAAGGCA
Source organism: Strix aluco (assembly GCF_031877795.1). NCBI lineage: Eukaryota > Metazoa > Chordata > Aves > Strigiformes > Strigidae > Strix > Strix aluco. Next base: position 2,294,852 of record NW_027436510.1, on the reverse strand, counting down.
GGCAGAGAATTCCCTGCTAGCACCTTCTCTGTGCCTGGGAAGCAGAAGTGTTCACATTGCTTCGCAGAATCGCTTTTGTGCAGAAAACAGTAACACTTGTTCAGAAGGAAAGAAAGCACAGAGCCCCAGATTTTATGTTGTCCTGCAGAGCTTGCAGAGCACTGGGGAAAGGCAGGCAGAGAATTCCTTGCTAGCACCTTCTCTGTGCCTGGGAAGCAGAAGTGTTCACATTGCTTCGCAAGAATCGCTTTTGGGCAGAAAACACTAACACTTGTTCAGAAGGAAAGAAAGCACAGAGCCCCAGATTCTATGTTGTCCTGGAGAGCTTGCAGAGCACTGGGGAAAGGCAGGCAGAGAATTCCCTGCTAGCACCTTCTCTGTGCCTGGGAAGCAGAAGTGTTCACATTGCTTCGCAAAAATCGCTTTTGTGCAGAAAACAGTAACACTTGTTCAGAAGGAAAGAAAGCACAGAGCCCCAGATTTTATGTTGTCCTGGAGAGCTTGCAGAGCACTGGGGAAAGGCAGGCAGAGAATTCCCTGCTAGCACCTTCTCTGTGCCTGGGAAGCAGAAGTGTTCACATTGCTTCACAGAATCGCTTTTGTGCAGAAAACAGTAACACTTGTTCAGAAGGAAAGAAAGCACAGAGCCCCAGATTTTATGTTGTCCTGGAGAGCTTGCAGAGCACTGGGGAAAGGCAGGCAGAGAATTCCCTGCTAGCACCTTCTCTGTGCCTGGGAAGCAGAAGTGTTCACATTGCTTCGCAGAATCGCTTTTGTGCAGAAAACAGTAACACTTGTTCAGAAGGAAAGAAAGCACAGAGCCCCAGATTCTATGTTGTCCTGCAGAGCTTGCAGAGCACTGGGGAAAGGCAGGCAGAGAATTCCTTGCTAGCACCTTCTCTGTGCCTGGGAAGCAGAAGTGTTCACATTGCTTCGCAAGAATCGCTTTTGTGCAGAAAACAGTAACACTTGTTCAGAACGAAAGAAAGCACAGAGCCCCAGATTCTATGTTGTCCTGGAGAGCTTGCAGAGCACTGGGGAAAGGCAGGCAGAGAATTCCCTGCTAGCACCTTCTCTGTGCCTGGGAAGCAGAAGTGTTCACATTGCTTCGCAAAAATCGCTTTTGTGCAGAAAACAGTAACACTTGTTCAGAAGGAAAGAAAGCACAGAGCCCCAGATTTTATGTTGTCCTGGAGAGCTTGCAGAGCACTGGGGAAAGGCAGGCAGAGAATTCCCTGCTAGCACCTTCTCTGTGCCTGGGAAGCAGAAGTGTTCACATTGCTTCGCAGAATCGCTTTTGTGCAGAAAACACTAACACTTGTTCAGAAGGAAAGAAAGCACAGAGCCCCAGATTCTATGTTGTCCTGGAGAGCTTGCAGAGCACTGGGGAAAGGCAGGCAGAGAATTCCCTGCTAGCACCTTCTCTGTGCCTGGGAAGCAGAAGTGTTCACATTGCTTCGCAAGAATCGCTTTTGTGCAAAAAACAGTAACACTTGTTCAGAAGGAAAGAAAGCACAGAGCCCCAGATTCTATGTTGTCCTGGAGAGCTTGCAGAGCACTGGGGAAAGGCAGGCAGAGAATTCCCTGCTAGCACCTTCTCTGTGCCTGTTCACATTGCTTCGCAGAATCGCTTTTGTGCAGAAAACAGTAACACTTGTTCAGAAGGAAAGAAAGCACAGAGCCCCAGATTTTATGTTGTCCTGCAGAGCTTGCAGAGCACTGGGGAAAGGCAGGCAGAGAATTCCCTGATAGCACCTTCTCTGTGCCTGGGAAGCAGAAGTGTTCACATTGCTTCGCAAGAATCGCTTTTGTGCAGAAAACACTAACACTTGTTCAGAAGGAAAGAAAGCACAGAGCCCCAAATTCTATGTTGTCCTGCAGAGCTTGCAGAGCACTGGGGAAAGGCAGGCAGAGAATTCCCTGCTAGCACCTTCTCTGTGCCTGGTAAGCAGAAGTGTTCACATTGCTTCGCAGAATCGCTTTTGTGCAGAAAACAGTAACACTTGTTCAGAAGGAAAGAAAGCACAGAGCCCCAGATTCTATGTTGTCCTGGAGAGCTTGCAGAGCACTGGGGAAAGGCAGGCAGAGAATTCCCTGCTAGCACCTTCTCTGTGCCTGTGAAGCAGAAGTGTTCACATTGCATCGCAAGAATCGCTTTTGTGCAGAAAACAGTAACACTTGTTCAGAAGGAAAGAAAGCACAGAGCCCCAGATTCTATGTTGTCCTGGAGAGCTTTCAGAGCACTGGGGAAAGGCAGGCAGAGAATTCCCTGCTAGCACCTTCTCTGTGCCTGGGAAGCAGAAGTGTTCACATTGCTTCGGAAGAATCGCTTTTGTGCAGAAAACAGTAACACTTGTTCAGAAGGAAAGAAAGCACAGAGCCCCAGATTCTATGTTGTCCTGGAGAGCTTGCAGAGCACTGGGGAAATGCAGGCAGAGAATTCCTTGCTAGCACCTTCTCTGTGCCTGGGAAGCAGAAGTGTTCACATTGCTTCGCAGAATCGCTTTTGTGCAGAAAACAGTAACACTTGTTCAGAAGGAAAGAAAGCACAGAGCCCCAGATTCTATGTTGTCCTGCAGAGCTTGCAGAGCACTGGGGAAAGGCAGGCAGAGAATTCCTTGCTAGCACCTTCTCTGTGCCTGGGAAGCAGAAGTGTTCACATTGCTTCTGAAGAATCGCTTTTGTGCAGAAAACACTAACACTTGTTCAGAAGGAAAGAAAGCACAGAGCCCCAGATTCTATGTTGTCCTGGAGAGCTTGCAGAGCACTGGGGAAAGGCAGGCAGAGAATTCCCTGCTAGCACCTTCTCTGTGCCTGGGAAGCAGAAGTGTTCACATTGCTTCGCAAAAATCGCTTTTGTGCAGAAAACAGTAACACTTGTTCAGAAGGAAAGAAAGCACAGAGCCCCAGATTTTATGTTGTCCTGGAGAGCTTGCAGAGCACTGGGGAAAGGCAGGCAGAGAATTCCCTGCTAGCACCTTCTCTGTGCCTGGGAAGCAGAAGTGTTCACATTGCTTCGCAGAATCGCTTTTGTGCAGAAAACACTAACACTTGTTCAGAAGGAAAGAAAGCACAGAGCCCCAGATTCTATGTTGTCCTGGAGAGCTTGCAGAGCACTGGGGAAAGGCAGGCAGAGAATTCCCTGCTAGCACCTTCTCTGTGCCTGGGAAGCAGAAGTGTTCACATTGCTTCGCAAGAATCGCTTTTGTGCAGAAAACAGTAACACTTGTTCAGAAGGAAAGAAAGCACAGAGCCCCAGATTCTATGTTGTCCTGCAGAGCTTGCAGAGCACTGGGGAAAGGCAGGCAGAGAATTCCCTGCTAGCACCTTCTCTGAGCCTGTTCACAGTTCTTCGCAGAATCGCTTTTGTGCAGAAAACAGTAACACTTGTTCAGAAGGAAAGAAAGCACAGAGCCCCAGATTCTATGTTGTCCTGGAGAGCTTGCAGAGCACTGGGGAAAGGCAGGCAGAGAATTCCCTGATAGCACCTTCTCTGTGCCTGGGAAGCAGAAGTGTTCACATTGCTTCGCAAAAATCGCTTTTGTGCAGAAAACACTAACACTTGTTCAGAAGGAAAGAAAGCACAGAGCCCCAGATTTTATGTTGTCCTGGAGAGCTTGCAGAGCACTGGGGAAAGGCAGGCAGAGAATTCCCTGATAGCACCTTCTCTGTGCCTGGGAAGCAGAAGTGTTCACATTGCTTCGCAGAATCGCTTTTGTGCAGAAAACACTAACACTTGTTCAGAAGGAAAGAAAGCACAGAGCCCCAGATTCTATGTTGTCCTGGAGAGCTTGCAGAGCACTGGGGAAAGGCAGGCAGAGAATTCCCTGCTAGCACCTTCTCTGTGCCTGGGAAGCAGAAGTGTTCACATTGCTTCGCAAGAATCGCTTTTGTGCAGAAAACAGTAACACTTGTTCAGAAGGAAAGAAAGCACAGAGCCCCAGATTCTATGTTGTCCTGGAGAGCTTGCAGAGCACTGGGTAAAGGCAGGCAGAGAATTCCCTGCTAGCACCTTGTCTGTGCCTGGGAAGCAGAAGTGTTCACATTGCTTCGCAAGAATCGCTTTTGTGCAGAAAACACTAACACTTGTTCAGAAGGAAAGAAAGCACAGAGCCCCAGATTCTATGTTGTCCTGGAGAGCTTGCAGAGCACTGGGGAAAGGCAGGCAGAGAATTCCCTGCTAGCACCTTCTCTGTGCCTGGGAAGCAGAAGTGTTCACATTGCTTCGCAAGAATCGCTTTTGTGCAAAAAACAGTAACACTTGTTCAGAAGGAAAGAAAGCACAGAGCCCCAGATTCTATGTTGTCCTGGAGAGCTTGCAGAGCACTGGGGAAAGGCAGGCAGAGAATTCCCTGCTAGCACCTTCTCTGTGCCTGGGAAGCAGAAGTGTTCACATTGCTTCGCAAGAATCGCTTTTGTGCAGAAAACAGTAACACTTGTTCAGAAGGAAAGAAAGCACAGAGCCCCAGATTCTATGTTGTCCTGCAGAGCTTGCAGAGCACTGGGGAAAGGCAGGCAGAGAATTCCCTGCTAGCACCTTCTCTGTGCCTGTTCACATTGCTTCGCAGAATCGCTTTTGTGCAGAAAACAGTAACACTTGTTCAGAAGGAAAGAAAGCACAGAGCCCCAGATTTTATGTTGTCCTGCAGAGCTTGCAGAGCACTGGGGAAAGGCAGGCAGAGAATTCCTTGCTAGCACCTTCTCTGTGCCTGGGAAGCAGAAGTGTTCACATTGCTTCGCAAGAATCGCTTTTGGGCAGAAAACACTAACACTTGTTCAGAACGAAAGAAAGCACAGAGCCCCAGATTTTATGTTGTCCTGCAGAGCTTGCAGAGCACTGGGGAAAGGCAGGCAGAGAATTCCTTGCTAGCACCTTCTCTGTGCCTGGGAAGCAGAAGTGTTCACATTGCTTCGCAAGAATCGCTTTTGTGCAGAAAACACTAACACTTGTTCAGAAGGAAAGAAAGCACAGAGCCCCAGATTTTATGTTGTCCTGCAGAGCTTGCAGAGCACTGGGGAAAGGCAGGCAGAGAATTCCCTGCTAGCACCTTCTCTGTGCCTGGGAAGCAGAAGTGTTCACATTGCTTCGCAGAATCGCTTTTGTGCAGAAAGCACTAACACTTGTTCAGAAGGAAAGAAAGCACAGAGCCCCAGATTCTATGTTGTCCTGGAGAGCTTGCAGAGCACTGGGGAAAGGCAGGCAGAGAATTCCCTGCTAGCACCTTCTCTGTGCCTGGGAAGCAGAAGTGTTCACATTGCTTCGCAAGAATCGCTTTTGTGCAGAAAACACTAACACTTGTTCAGAAGGAAAGAAAGCACAGAGCCCCAGATTCTATGTTGTCCTGGAGAGCTTGCAGAGCACTGGGGAAAGGCAGGCAGAGAATTCCCTGCTAGCACCTTCTCTGTGCCTGGGAAGCAGAAGTGTTCACATTGCTTCGCAGAATCGCTTTTGTGCAGAAAACAGTAACACTTGTTCAGAAGGAAAGAAAGCACAGAGCCCCAGATTTTATGTTGTCCTGCAGAGCTTGCAGAGCACTGGGGAAAGGCAGGCAGAGAATTCCTTGCTAGCACCTTCTCTGTGCCTGGGAAGCAGAAGTGTTCACATTGCTTCGCAAGAATCGCTTTTGGGCAGAAAACACTAACACTTGTTCAGAACGAAAGAAAGCACAGAGCCCCAGATTCTATGTTGTCCTGGAGAGCTTGCAGAGCACTGGGGAAAGGCAGGCAGAGAATTCCTTGCTAGCACCTTCTCTGTGCCTGGGAAGCAGAAGTGTTCACATTGCTTCGCAGAATCGCTTTTCTGCAGAAAACAGTAACACTTGTTCAGAAGGAAAGAAAGCACAGAGCCCCAGATTTTATGTTGTCCTGGAGAGCTTGCAGAGCACTGGGGAAAGGCAGGCAGAGAATTCCCTGCTAGCACCTTCTCTGTGCCTGGGAAGCAGAAGTGTTCACATTGCTTCACAGAATCGCTTTTGTGCAGAAAACAGTAACACTTGTTCAGAAGGAAAGAAAGCACAGAGCCCCAGATTTTATGTTGTCCTGGAGAGCTTGCAGAGCACTGGGGAAAGGCAGGCAGAGAATTCCCTGCTAGCACCTTCTCTGTGCCTGGGAAGCAGAAGTGTTCACATTGCTTCGCAGAATCGCTTTTGTGCAGAAAACAGTAACACTTGTTCAGAACGAAAGAAAGCACAGAGCCCCAGATTCTATGTTGTCCTGCAGAGCTTGCAGAGCACTGGGGAAAGGCAGGCAGAGAATTCCTTGCTAGCACCTTCTCTGTGCCTGGGAAGCAGAAGTGTTCACATTGCTTCGCAAGAATCGCTTTTGTGCAGAAAACAGTAACACTTGTTCAGAAGGAAAGAAAGCACAGAGCCCCAGATTTTATGTTGTCCTGCAGAGCTTGCAGAGCACTGGGGAAAGGCAGGCAGAGAATTCCCTGATAGCACCTTCTCTGTGCCTGGGAAGCAGAAGTGTTCACATTGCTTCGCAAGAATCGCTTTTGTGCAGAAAACACTAACACTTGTTCAGAAGGAAAGAAAGCACAGAGCCCCAAATTCTATGTTGTCCTGCAGAGCTTGCAGAGCACTGGGGAAAGGCAGGCAGAGAATTCCCTGCTAGCACCTTCTCTGTGCCTGGTAAGCAGAAGTGTTCACATTGCTTCGCAGAATCGCTTTTGTGCAGAAAACAGTAACACTTGTTCAGAAGGAAAGAAAGCACAGAGCCCCAGATTCTATGTTGTCCTGGAGAGCTTGCAGAGCACTGGGGAAAGGCAGGCAGAGAATTCCCTGCTAGCACCTTCTCTGTGCCTGTGAAGCAGAAGTGTTCACATTGCATCGCAAGAATCGCTTTTGTGCAGAAAACAGTAACACTTGTTCAGAAGGAAAGAAAGCACAGAGCCCCAGATTCTATGTTGTCCTGGAGAGCTTTCAGAGCACTGGGGAAAGGCAGGCAGAGAATTCCCTGCTAGCACCTTCTCTGTGCCTGGGAAGCAGAAGTGTTCACATTGCTTCGGAAGAATCGCTTTTGTGCAGAAAACACTAACACTTGTTCAGAACGAAAGAAAGCACAGAGCCCCAGATTCTATGTTGTCCTGGAGAGCTTGCAGAGCACTGGGGAAAGGCAGGCAGAGAATTCCCTGCTAGCACCTTCTCTGTGCCTGGGAAGCAGAAGTGTTCACATTGCTTCGCAGAATCGCTTTTGTGCAGAAAACACTAACACTTGTTCAGAAGGAAAGAAAGCACAGAGCCCCAGATTCTATGTTGTCCTGGAGAGCTTGCAGAGCACTGGGGAAAGGCAGGCAGAGAATTCCCTGATAGCACCTTCTCTGTGCCTGGGAAGCAGAAGTGTTCACATTGCTTCGCAAGAATCGCTTTTGTGCAGAAAACAGTAACACTTGTTCAGAAGGAAAGAAAGCACAGAGCCCCAGATTCTATGTTGTCCTGGAGAGCTTGCAGAGCACTGGGGAAAGGCAGGCAGAGAATTCCCTGCTAGCACCTTCTCTGTGCCTGTTCACATTGCTTCGCAGAATCGCTTTTGTGCAGAAAACAGTAACACTTGTTCAGAAGGAAAGAAAGCACAGAGCCCCAGATTCTATGTTGTCCTGGAGAGCTTGCAGAGCACTGGGGAAATGCAGGCAGAGAATTCCTTGCTAGCACCTTCTCTGTGCCTGGGAAGCAGAAGTGTTCACATTGCTTCGCAGAATCGCTTTTGTGCAGAAAACAGTAACACTTGTTCAGAAGGAAAGAAAGCACAGAGCCCCAGATTCTATGTTGTCCTGCAGAGCTTGCAGAGCACTGGGGAAAGGCAGGCAGAGAATTCCTTGCTAGCACCTTCTCTGTGCCTGGGAAGCAGAAGTGTTCACATTGCTTCTGAAGAATCGCTTTTGTGCAGAAAACACTAACACTTGTTCAGAAGGAAAGAAAGCACAGAGCCCCAGATTCTATGTTGTCCTGGAGAGCTTGCAGAGCACTGGGGAAAGGCAGGCAGAGAATTCCCTGCTAGCACCTTCTCTGTGCCTGGGAAGCAGAAGTGTTCACATTGCTTCGCAAAAATCGCTTTTGTGCAGAAAACAGTAACACTTGTTCAGAAGGAAAGAAAGCACAGAGCCCCAGATTTTATGTTGTCCTGGAGAGCTTGCAGAGCACTGGGGAAAGGCAGGCAGAGAATTCCCTGCTAGCACCTTCTCTGTGCCTGGGAAGCAGAAGTGTTCACATTGCTTCGCAGAATCGCTTTTGTGCAGAAAACACTAACACTTGTTCAGAAGGAAAGAAAGCACAGAGCCCCAGATTCTATGTTGTCCTGGAGAGCTTGCAGAGCACTGGGGAAAGGCAGGCAGAGAATTCCCTGCTAGCACCTTCTCTGTGCCTGTTCACATTGCTTCGCAGAATCGCTTTTGTGCAGAAAACAGTAACACTTGTTCAGAAGGAAAGAAAGCACAGAGCCCCAGATTTTATGTTGTCCTGCAGAGCTTGCAGAGCACTGGGGAAAGGCAGGCAGAGAATTCCTTGCTAGCACCTTCTCTGTGCCTGGGAAGCAGAAGTGTTCACATTGCTTCGCAAGAATCGCTTTTGGGCAGAAAACACTAACACTTGTTCAGAACGAAAGAAAGCACAGAGCCCCAGATTTTATGTTGTCCTGCAGAGCTTGCAGAGCACTGGGGAAAGGCAGGCAGAGAATTCCTTGCTAGCACCTTCTCTGTGCCTGGGAAGCAGAAGTGTTCACATTGCTTCGCAAGAATCGCTTTTGTGCAGAAAACACTAACACTTGTTCAGAAGGAAAGAAAGCACAGAGCCCCAGATTTTATGTTGTCCTGCAGAGCTTGCAGAGCACTGGGGAAAGGCAGGCAGAGAATTCCCTGCTAGCACCTTCTCTGTGCCTGGGAAGCAGAAGTGTTCACATTGCTTCGCAGAATCGCTTTTGTGCAGAAAGCACTAACACTTGTTCAGAAGGAAAGAAAGCACAGAGCCCCAGATTCTATGTTGTCCTGGAGAGCTTGCAGAGCACTGGGGAAAGGCAGGCAGAGAATTCCCTGCTAGCACCTTGTCTGTGCCTGGGAAGCAGAAGTGTTCACATTGCTTCGCAAGAATCGCTTTTGTGCAGAAAACACTAACACTTGTTCAGAAGGAAAGAAAGCACAGAGCCCCAGATTCTATGTTGTCCTGGAGAGCTTGCAGAGCACTGGGGAAAGGCAGGCAGAGAATTCCCTGCTAGCACCTTCTCTGTGCCTGGGAAGCAGAAGTGTTCACATTGCTTCGCAGAATCGCTTTTGTGCAGAAAACAGTAACACTTGTTCAGAAGGAAAGAAAGCACAGAGCCCCAGATTTTATGTTGTCCTGCAGAGCTTGCAGAGCACTGGGGAAAGGCAGGCAGAGAATTCCTTGCTAGCACCTTCTCTGTGCCTGGGAAGCAGAAGTGTTCACATTGCTTCGCAAGAATCGCTTTTGGGCAGAAAACACTAACACTTGTTCAGAACGAAAGAAAGCACAGAGCCCCAGATTCTATGTTGTCCTGGAGAGCTTGCAGAGCACTGGGGAAAGGCAGGCAGAGAATTCCTTGCTAGCACCTTCTCTGTGCCTGGGAAGCAGAAGTGTTCACATTGCTTCGCAGAATCGCTTTTCTGCAGAAAACAGTAACACTTGTTCAGAAGGAAAGAAAGCACAGAGCCCCAGATTTTATGTTGTCCTGGAGAGCTTGCAGAGCACTGGGGAAAGGCAGGCAGAGAATTCCCTGCTAGCACCTTCTCTGTGCCTGGGAAGCAGAAGTGTTCACATTGCTTCACAGAATCGCTTTTGTGCAGAAAACAGTAACACTTGTTCAGAAGGAAAGAAAGCACAGAGCCCCAGATTTTATGTTGTCCTGGAGAGCTTGCAGAGCACTGGGGAAAGGCAGGCAGAGAATTCCCTGCTAGCACCTTCTCTGTGCCTGGGAAGCAGAAGTGTTCACATTGCTTCGCAGAATCGCTTTTGTGCAGAGAACAGTAACACTTGTTCAGAACGAAAGAAAGCACAGAGCCCCAGATTCTATGTTGTCCTGCAGAGCTTGCAGAGCACTGGGGAAAGGCAGGCAGAGAATTCCTTGCTAGCACCTTCTCTGTGCCTGGGAAGCAGAAGTGTTCACATTGCTTCGCAAGAATCGCTTTTGTGCAGAAAACAGTAACACTTGTTCAGAAGGAAAGAAAGCACAGAGCCCCAGATTTTATGTTGTCCTGCAGAGCTTGCAGAGCACTGGGGAAAGGCAGGCAGAGAATTCCCTGATAGCACCTTCTCTGTGCCTGGGAAGCAGAAGTGTTCACATTGCTTCGCAAGAATCGCTTTTGTGCAGAAAACACTAACACTTGTTCAGAAGGAAAGAAAGCACAGAGCCCCAAATTCTATGTTGTCCTGCAGAGCTTGCAGAGCACTGGGGAAAGGCAGGCAGAGAATTCCCTGCTAGCACCTTCTCTGTGCCTGGTAAGCAGAAGTGTTCACATTGCTTCGCAGAATCGCTTTTGTGCAGAAAACAGTAACACTTGTTCAGAAGGAAAGAAAGCACAGAGCCCCAGATTCTATGTTGTCCTGGAGAGCTTGCAGAGCACTGGGGAAAGGCAGGCAGAGAATTCCCTGCTAGCACCTTCTCTGTGCCTGTGAAGCAGAAGTGTTCACATTGCATCGCAAGAATCGCTTTTGTGCAGAAAACAGTAACACTTGTTCAGAAGGAAAGAAAGCACAGAGCCCCAGATTCTATGTTGTCCTGGAGAGCTTTCAGAGCACTGGGGAAAGGCAGGCAGAGAATTCCCTGCTAGCACCTTCTCTGTGCCTGGGAAGCAGAAGTGTTCACATTGCTTCGGAAGAATCGCTTTTGTGCAGAAAACACTAACACTTGTTCAGAACGAAAGAAAGCACAGAGCCCCAGATTCTATGTTGTCCTGGAGAGCTTGCAGAGCACTGGGGAAAGGCAGGCAGAGAATTCCCTGCTAGCACCTTCTCTGTGCCTGGGAAGCAGAAGTGTTCACATTGCTTCGCAGAATCGCTTTTGTGCAGAAAACACTAACACTTGTTCAGAAGGAAAGAAAGCACAGAGCCCCAGATTCTATGTTGTCCTGGAGAGCTTGCAGAGCACTGGGGAAAGGCAGGCAGAGAATTCCCTGATAGCACCTTCTCTGTGCCTGGGAAGCAGAAGTGTTCACATTGCTTCGCAAGAATCGCTTTTGTGCAGAAAACAGTAACACTTGTTCAGAAGGAAAGAAAGCACAGAGCCCCAGATTCTATGTTGTCCTGGAGAGCTTGCAGAGCACTGGGGAAAGGCAGGCAGAGAATTCCCTGCTAGCACCTTCTCTGTGCCTGTTCACATTGCTTCGCAGAATCGCTTTTGTGCAGAAAACAGTAACACTTGTTCAGAAGGAAAGAAAGCACAGAGCCCCAGATTCTATGTTGTCCTGGAGAGCTTGCAGAGCACTGGGGAAATGCAGGCAGAGAATTCCTTGCTAGCACCTTCTCTGTGCCTGGGAAGCAGAAGTGTTCACATTGCTTCGCAGAATCGCTTTTGTGCAGAAAACAGTAACACTTGTTCAGAAGGAAAGAAAGCACAGAGCCCCAGATTCTATGTTGTCCTGCAGAGCTTGCAGAGCACTGGGGAAAGGCAGGCAGAGAATTCCTTGCTAGCACCTTCTCTGTGCCTGGGAAGCAGAAGTGTTCACATTGCTTCTGAAGAATCGCTTTTGTGCAGAAAACACTAACACTTGTTCAGAAGGAAAGAAAGCACAGAGCCCCAGATTCTATGTTGTCCTGGAGAGCTTGCAGAGCACTGGGGAAAGGCAGGCAGAGAATTCCCTGCTAGCACCTTCTCTGTGCCTGGGAAGCAGAAGTGTTCACATTGCTTCGCAAAAATCGCTTTTGTGCAGAAAACAGTAACACTTGTTCAGAAGGAAAGAAAGCACAGAGCCCCAGATTTTATGTTGTCCTGGAGAGCTTGCAGAGCACTGGGGAAAGGCAGGCAGAGAATTCCCTGCTAGCACCTTCTCTGTGCCTGGGAAGCAGAAGTGTTCACATTGCTTCGCAGAATCGCTTTTGTGCAGAAAACACTAACACTTGTTCAGAAGGAAAGAAAGCACAGAGCCCCAGATTCTATGTTGTCCTGGAGAGCTTGCAGAGCACTGGGGAAAGGCAGGCAGAGAATTCCCTGCTAGCACCTTCTCTGTGCCTGGGAAGCAGAAGTGTTCACATTGCTTCGCAAGAATCGCTTTTGTGCAGAAAACAGTAACACTTGTTCAGAAGGAAAGAAAGCACAGAGCCCCAGATTCTATGTTGTCCTGCAGAGCTTGCAGAGCACTGGGGAAAGGCAGGCAGAGAATTCCCTGCTAGCACCTTCTCTGAGCCTGTTCACAGTTCTTCGCAGAATCGCTTTTGTGCAGAAAACAGTAACACTTGTTCAGAAGGAAAGAAAGCACAGAGCCCCAGATTCTATGTTGTCCTGGAGAGCTTGCAGAGCACTGGGGAAAGGCAGGCAGAGAATTCCCTGATAGCACCTTCTCTGTGCCTGGGAAGCAGAAGTGTTCACATTGCTTCGCAAAAATCGCTTTTGTGCAGAAAACACTAACACTTGTTCAGAAGGAAAGAAAGCACAGAGCCCCAGATTTTATGTTGTCCTGGAGAGCTTGCAGAGCACTGGGGAAAGGCAGGCAGAGAATTCCCTGATAGCACCTTCTCTGTGCCTGGGAAGCAGAAGTGTTCACATTGCTTCGCAGAATCGCTTTTGTGCAGAAAACACTAACACTTGTTCAGAAGGAAAGAAAGCACAGAGCCCCAGATTCTATGTTGTCCTGGAGAGCTTGCAGAGCACTGGGGAAAGGCAGGCAGAGAATTCCCTGCTAGCACCTTCTCTGTGCCTGGGAAGCAGAAGTGTTCACATTGCTTCGCAAGAATCGCTTTTGTGCAGAAAACAGTAACACTTGTTCAGAAGGAAAGAAAGCACAGAGCCCCAGATTCTATGTTGTCCTGGAGAGCTTGCAGAGCACTGGGTAAAGGCAGGCAGAGAATTCCCTGCTAGCACCTTGTCTGTGCCTGGGAAGCAGAAGTGTTCACATTGCTTCGCAAGAATCGCTTTTGTGCAGAAAACACTAACACTTGTTCAGAAGGAAAGAAAGCACAGAGCCCCAGATTCTATGTTGTCCTGGAGAGCTTGCAGAGCACTGGGGAAAGGCAGGCAGAGAATTCCCTGCTAGCACCTTCTCTGTGCCTGGGAAGCAGAAGTGTTCACATTGCTTCGCAGAATCGCTTTTGTGCAGAAAACACTAACACTTGTTCAGAAGGAAAGAAAGCACAGAGCCCCAGATTCTATGTTGTCCTGGAGAGCTTGCAGAGCACTGGGGAAAGGCAGGCAGAGAATTCCCTGATAGCACCTTCTCTGTGCCTGGGAAGCAGAAGTGTTCACATTGCTTCGCAAGAATCGCTTTTGTGCAGAAAACAGTAACACTTGTTCAGAAGGAAAGAAAGCACAGAGCCCCAGATTCTATGTTGTCCTGGAGAGCTTGCAGAGCACTGGGGAAAGGCAGGCAGAGAATTCCCTGCTAGCACCTTCTCTGTGCCTGTTCACATTGCTTCGCAGAATCGCTTTTGTGCAGAAAACAGTAACACTTGTTCAGAAGGAAAGAAAGCACAGAGCCCCAGATTTTATGTTGTCCTGCAGAGCTTGCAGAGCACTGGGGAAAGGCAGGCAGAGAATTCCTTGCTAGCACCTTCTCTGTGCCTGGGAAGCAGAAGTGTTCACATTGCTTCGCAGAATTGCTTTTCTGCAGAAAACAGTAACACTTGTTCAGAAGGAAAGAAAGCACAGAGCCCCAGATTTTATGTTGTCCTGCAGAGCTTGCAGAGCACTGGGGAAAGGCAGGCAGAGAATTCCCTGCTAGCACCTTCTCTGTGCCTGGGAAGCAGAAGTGTTCACATTGCTTCGCAGAATCGCTTTTGTGCAGAAAGCACTAACACTTGTTCAGAACGAAAGAAAGCACAGAGCCCCAGATTCTATGTTGTCCTGGAGAGCTTGCAGAGCACTGGGGAAAGGCAGGCAGAGAATTCCCTGCTAGCACCTTCTCTGTGCCTGGGAAGCAGAAGTGTTCACATTGCTTCGCAAGAATCGCTTTTGTGCAGAAAACACTAACACTTGTTCAGAAGGAAAGAAAGCACAGAGCCCCAGATTCTATGTTGTCCTGGAGAGCTTGCAGAGCACTGGGGAAAGGCAGGCAGAGAATTCCCTGCTAGCACCTTCTCTGTGCCTGGGAAGCAGAAGTGTTCACATTGCTTCGCAGAATCGCTTTTGTGCAGAAAACAGTAACACTTGTTCAGAAGGAAAGAAAGCACAGAGCCCCAGATTTTATGTTGTCCTGCAGAGCTTGCAGAGCACTGGGGAAAGGCAGGCAGAGAATTCCTTGCTAGCACCTTCTCTGTGCCTGGGAAGCAGAAGTGTTCACATTGCTTCGCAAGAATCGCTTTTGGGCAGAAAACACTAACACTTGTTCAGAACGAAAGAAAGCACAGAGCCCCAGATTCTATGTTGTCCTGGAGAGCTTGCAGAGCACTGGGGAAAGGCAGGCAGAGAATTCCCTGCTAGCACCTTCTCTGTGCCTGGGAAGCAGAAGTGTTCACATTGCTTCGCAAAAATCGCTTTTGTGCAGAAAACACTAACACTTGTTCAGAAGGAAAGAAAGCACAGAGCCCCAGATTTTATGTTGTCCTGGAGAGCTTGCAGAGCACTGGGGAAAGGCAGGCAGAGAATTCCCTGCTAGCACCTTCTCTGTGCCTGGGAAGCAGAAGTGTTCACATTGCTTCACAGAATCGCTTTTGTGCAGAAAACAGTAACACTTGTTCAGAAGGAAAGAAAGCACAGAGCCCCAGATTTTATGTTGTCCTGGAGAGCTTGCAGAGCACTGGGGAAAGGCAGGCAGAGAATTCCCTGCTAGCACCTTCTCTGTGCCTGGGAAGCAGAAGTGTTCACATTGCTTCGCAGAATCGCTTTTGTGCAGAAAACAGTAACACTTGTTCAGAAGGAAAGAAAGCACAGAGCCCCAGATTCTATGTTGTCCTGCAGAGCTTGCAGAGCACTGGGGAAAGGCAGGCAGAGAATTCCTTGCTAGCACCTTCTCTGTGCCTGGGAAGCAGAAGTGTTCACATTGCTTCGCAAGAATCGCTTTTGTGCAGAAAACAGTAACACTTGTTCAGAACGAAAGAAAGCACAGAGCCCCAGATTCTATGTTGTCCTGGAGAGCTTGCAGAGCACTGGGGAAAGGCAGGCAGAGAATTCCCTGCTAGCACCTTCTCTGTGCCTGGGAAGCAGAAGTGTTCACATTGCTTCGCAAAAATCGCTTTTGTGCAGAAAACAGTAACACTTGTTCAGAAGGAAAGAAAGCACAGAGCCCCAGATTTTATGTTGTCCTGGAGAGCTTGCAGAGCACTGGGGAAAGGCAGGCAGAGAATTCCCTGCTAGCACCTTCTCTGTGCCTGGGAAGCAGAAGTGTTCACATTGCTTCGCAGAATCGCTTTTGTGCAGAAAACACTAACACTTGTTCATAAGGAAAGAAAGCACAGAGCCCCAGATTCTATGTTGTCCTGGAGAGCTTGCAGAGCACTGGGGAAAGGCAGGCAGAGAATTCCCTGCTAGCACCTTCTCTGTGCCTGGGAAGCAGAAGTGTTCACATTGCTTCGCAAGAATCGCTTTTGTGCAAAAAACAGTAACACTTGTTCAGAAGGAAAGAAAGCACAGAGCCCCAGATTCTATGTTGTCCTGGAGAGCTTGCAGAGCACTGGGGAAAGGCAGGCAGAGAATTCCCTGCTAGCACCTTCTCTGTGCCTGTTCACATTGCTTCGCAGAATCGCTTTTGTGCAGAAAACAGTAACACTTGTTCAGAAGGAAAGAAAGCACAGAGCCCCAGATTTTATGTTGTCCTGCAGAGCTTGCAGAGCACTGGGGAAAGGCAGGCAGAGAATTCCCTGATAGCACCTTCTCTGTGCCTGGGAAGCAGAAGTGTTCACATTGCTTCGCAAGAATCGCTTTTGTGCAGAAAACACTAACACTTGTTCAGAAGGAAAGAAAGCACAGAGCCCCAAATTCTATGTTGTCCTGCAGAGCTTGCAGAGCACTGGGGAAAGGCAGGCAGAGAATTCCCTGCTAGCACCTTCTCTGTGCCTGGTAAGCAGAAGTGTTCACATTGCTTCGCAGAATCGCTTTTGTGCAGAAAACAGTAACACTTGTTCAGAAGGAAAGAAAGCACAGAGCCCCAGATTCTATGTTGTCCTGGAGAGCTTGCAGAGCACTGGGGAAAGGCAGGCAGAGAATTCCCTGCTAGCACCTTCTCTGTGCCTGTGAAGCAGAAGTGTTCACATTGCATCGCAAGAATCGCTTTTGTGCAGAAAACAGTAACACTTGTTCAGAAGGAAAGAAAGCACAGAGCCCCAGATTCTATGTTGTCCTGGAGAGCTTTCAGAGCACTGGGGAAAGGCAGGCAGAGAATTCCCTGCTAGCACCTTCTCTGTGCCTGGGAAGCAGAAGTGTTCACATTGC
Organism: Strix aluco; assembly: GCF_031877795.1. Lineage (NCBI taxonomy): Eukaryota > Metazoa > Chordata > Aves > Strigiformes > Strigidae > Strix > Strix aluco. The sequence goes on along the minus strand of NW_027436510.1, from coordinate 2,278,328 downwards.
TTCGGAAGAATCGCTTTTGTGCAGAAAACACTAACACTTGTTCAGAACGAAAGAAAGCACAGAGCCCCAGATTCTATGTTGTCCTGGAGAGCTTGCAGAGCACTGGGGAAAGGCAGGCAGAGAATTCCCTGCTAGCACCTTCTCTGTGCCTGGGAAGCAGAAGTGTTCACATTGCTTCGCAGAATCGCTTTTGTGAAGAAAACAGTAACACTTGTTCAGAAGGAAAGAAAGCACAGAGCCCCAGATTCTATGTTGTCCTGGAGAGCTTGCAGAGCACTGGGGAAAGGCAGGCAGAGAATTCCCTGCTAGCACCTTCTCTGTGCCTGTTCACATTGCTTCGCAGAATCGCTTTTGTGCAGAAAACAGTAACACTTGTTCAGAAGGAAAGAAAGCACAGAGCCCCAGATTCTATGTTGTCCTGGAGAGCTTGCAGAGCACTGGGGAAATGCAGGCAGAGAATTCCTTGCTAGCACCTTCTCTGTGCCTGGGAAGCAGAAGTGTTCACATTGCTTCGCAGAATCGCTTTTGTGCAGAAAACAGTAACACTTGTTCAGAAGGAAAGAAAGCACAGAGCCCCAGATTCTATGTTGTCCTGCAGAGCTTGCAGAGCACTGGGGAAAGGCAGGCAGAGAATTCCTTGCTAGCACCTTCTCTGTGCCTGGGAAGCAGAAGTGTTCACATTGCTTCGCAAGAATCGCTTTTGTGCAGAAAACACTAACACTTGTTCAGAAGGAAAGAAAGCACAGAGCCCCAGATTCTATGTTGTCCTGGAGAGCTTGCAGAGCACTGGGGAAAGGCAGGCAGAGAATTCCCTGCTAGCACCTTCTCTGTGCCTGGGAAGCAGAAGTGTTCACATTGCTTCGCAAAAATCGCTTTTGTGCAGAAAACAGTAACACTTGTTCAGAAGGAAAGAAAGCACAGAGCCCCAGATTTTATGTTGTCCTGGAGAGCTTGCAGAGCACTGGGGAAAGGCAGGCAGAGAATTCCCTGCTAGCACCTTCTCTGTGCCTGGGAAGCAGAAGTGTTCACATTGCTTCGCAGAATCGCTTTTGTGCAGAAAACACTAACACTTGTTCAGAAGGAAAGAAAGCACAGAGCCCCAGATTCTATGTTGTCCTGGAGAGCTTGCAGAGCACTGGGGAAAGGCAGGCAGAGAATTCCCTGCTAGCACCTTCTCTGTGCCTGGGAAGCAGAAGTGTTCACATTGCTTCGCAAGAATCGCTTTTGTGCAGAAAACAGTAACACTTGTTCAGAAGGAAAGAAAGCACAGAGCCCCAGATTCTATGTTGTCCTGCAGAGCTTGCAGAGCACTGGGGAAAGGCAGGCAGAGAATTCCCTGCTAGCACCTTCTCTGAGCCTGTTCACAGTTCTTCGCAGAATCGCTTTTGTGCAGAAAACAGTAACACTTGTTCAGAAGGAAAGAAAGCACAGAGCCCCAGATTCTATGTTGTCCTGGAGAGCTTGCAGAGCACTGGGGAAAGGCAGGCAGAGAATTCCCTGATAGCACCTTCTCTGTGCCTGGGAAGCAGAAGTGTTCACATTGCTTCGCAAGAATCGCTTTTGGGCAGAAAACACTAACACTTGTTCAGAAGGAAAGAAAGCACAGAGCCCCAGATTTTATGTTGTCCTGGAGAGCTTGCAGAGCACTGGGGAAAGGCAGGCAGAGAATTCCCTGATAGCACCTTCTCTGTGCCTGGGAAGCAGAAGTGTTCACATTGCTTCGCAGAATCGCTTTTGTGCAGAAAACACTAACACTTGTTCAGAAGGAAAGAAAGCACAGAGCCCCAGATTCTATGTTGTCCTGGAGAGCTTGCAGAGCACTGGGGAAAGGCAGGCAGAGAATTCCCTGCTAGCACCTTCTCTGTGCCTGGGAAGCAGAAGTGTTCACATAGCTTCGCAAGAATCGCTTTTGTGCAGAAAACAGTAACACTTGTTCAGAAGGAAAGAAAGCACAGAGCCCCAGATTCTATGTTGTCCTGGAGAGCTTGCAGAGCACTGGGTAAAGGCAGGCAGAGAATTCCCTGCTAGCACCTTGTCTGTGCCTGGGAAGCAGAAGTGTTCACATTGCTTCGCAAGAATCGCTTTTGTGCAGAAAACACTAACACTTGTTCAGAAGGAAAGAAAGCACAGAGCCCCAGATTCTATGTTGTCCTGGAGAGCTTGCAGAGCACTGGGGAAAGGCAGGCAGAGAATTCCCTGCTAGCACCTTCTCTGTGCCTGGGAAGCAGAAGTGTTCACATTGCTTCGCAGAATCGCTTTTGTGCAGAAAACACTAACACTTGTTCATAAGGAAAGAAAGCACAGAGCCCCAGATTCTATGTTGTCCTGGAGAGCTTGCAGAGCACTGGGGAAAGGCAGGCAGAGAATTCCCTGCTAGCACCTTCTCTGTGCCTGGGAAGCAGAAGTGTTCACATTGCTTCGCAAGAATCGCTTTTGTGCAGAAAACAGTAACACTTGTTCAGAAGGAAAGAAAGCACAGAGCCCCAGATTCTATGTTGTCCTGGAGAGCTTGCAGAGCACTGGGGAAAGGCAGGCAGAGAATTCCCTGCTAGCACCTTCTCTGTGCCTGTTCACATTGCTTCGCAGAATCGCTTTTGTGCAGAAAACAGTAACACTTGTTCAGAAGGAAAGAAAGCACAGAGCCCCAGATTTTATGTTGTCCTGCAGAGCTTGCAGAGCACTGGGGAAAGGCAGGCAGAGAATTCCTTGCTAGCACCTTCTCTGTGCCTGGGAAGCAGAAGTGTTCACATTGCTTCGCAAGAATCGCTTTTGGGCAGAAAACACTAACACTTGTTCAGAAGGAAAGAAAGCACAGAGCCCCAGATTTTATGTTGTCCTGCAGAGCTTGCAGAGCACTGGGGAAAGGCAGGCAGAGAATTCCTTGCTAGCACCTTCTCTGTGCCTGGGAAGCAGAAGTGTTCACATTGCTTCGCAGAATCGCTTTTCTGCAGAAAACAGTAACACTTGTTCAGAAGGAAAGAAAGCACAGAGCCCCAGATTTTATGTTGTCCTGCAGAGCTTGCAGAGCACTGGGGAAAGGCAGGCAGAGAATTCCCTGCTAGCACCTTCTCTGTGCCTGGGAAGCAGAAGTGTTCACATTGCTTCGCAGAATCGCTTTTGTGCAGAAAGCACTAACACTTGTTCAGAAGGAAAGAAAGCACAGAGCCCCAGATTCTATGTTGTCCTGGAGAGCTTGCAGAGCACTGGGGAAAGGCAGGCAGAGAATTCCCTGCTAGCACCTTCTCTGTGCCTGGGAAGCAGAAGTGTTCACATTGCTTCGCAAGAATCGCTTTTGTGCAGAAAACACTAACACTTGTTCAGAAGGAAAGAAAGCACAGAGCCCCAGATTCTATGTTGTCCTGGAGAGCTTGCAGAGCACTGGGGAAAGGCAGGCAGAGAATTCCCTGCTAGCACCTTCTCTGTGCCTGGGAAGCAGAAGTGTTCACATTGCTTCGCAGAATCGCTTTTGTGCAGAAAACAGTAACACTTGTTCAGAAGGAAAGAAAGCACAGAGCCCCAGATTTTATGTTGTCCTGCAGAGCTTGCAGAGCACTGGGGAAAGGCAGGCAGAGAATTCCTTGCTAGCACCTTCTCTGTGCCTGGGAAGCAGAAGTGTTCACATTGCTTCGCAAGAATCGCTTTTGGGCAGAAAACACTAACACTTGTTCAGAACGAAAGAAAGCACAGAGCCCCAGATTCTATGTTGTCCTGGAGAGCTTGCAGAGCACTGGGGAAAGGCAGGCAGAGAATTCCTTGCTAGCACCTTCTCTGTGCCTGGGAAGCAGAAGTGTTCACATTGCTTCGCAGAATCGCTTTTCTGCAGAAAACAGTAACACTTGTTCAGAAGGAAAGAAAGCACAGAGCCCCAGATTTTATGTTGTCCTGGAGAGCTTGCAGAGCACTGGGGAAAGGCAGGCAGAGAATTCCCTGCTAGCACCTTCTCTGTGCCTGGGAAGCAGAAGTGTTCACATTGCTTCACAGAATCGCTTTTGTGCAGAAAACAGTAACACTTGTTCAGAAGGAAAGAAAGCACAGAGCCCCAGATTTTATGTTGTCCTGGAGAGCTTGCAGAGCACTGGGGAAAGGCAGGCAGAGAATTCCCTGCTAGCACCTTCTCTGTGCCTGGGAAGCAGAAGTGTTCACATTGCTTCGCAGAATCGCTTTTGTGCAGAAAACAGTAACACTTGTTCAGAACGAAAGAAAGCACAGAGCCCCAGATTCTATGTTGTCCTGCAGAGCTTGCAGAGCACTGGGGAAAGGCAGGCAGAGAATTCCTTGCTAGCACCTTCTCTGTGCCTGGGAAGCAGAAGTGTTCACATTGCTTCGCAAGAATCGCTTTTGTGCAGAAAACAGTAACACTTGTTCAGAACGAAAGAAAGCACAGAGCCCCAGATTCTATGTTGTCCTGGAGAGCTTGCAGAGCACTGGGGAAAGGCAGGCAGAGAATTCCCTGCTAGCACCTTCTCTGTGCCTGGGAAGCAGAAGTGTTCACATTGCTTCGCAAAAATCGCTTTTGTGCAGAAAACAGTAACACTTGTTCAGAAGGAAAGAAAGCACAGAGCCCCAGATTTTATGTTGTCCTGGAGAGCTTGCAGAGCACTGGGGAAAGGCAGGCAGAGAATTCCCTGCTAGCACCTCTCTGTGCCTGGGAAGCAGAAGTGTTCACATTGCTTCGCAGAATCGCTTTTGTGCAGAAAACACTAACACTTGTTCATAAGGAAAGAAAGCACAGAGCCCCAGATTCTATGTTGTCCTGGAGAGCTTGCAGAGCACTGGGGAAAGGCAGGCAGAGAATTCCCTGCTAGCACCTTCTCTGTGCCTGGGAAGCAGAAGTGTTCACATTGCTTCGCAAGAATCGCTTTTGTGCAGAAAACAGTAACACTTGTTCAGAAGGAAAGAAAGCACAGAGCCCCAGATTCTATGTTGTCCTGGAGAGCTTGCAGAGCACTGGGGAAAGGCAGGCAGAGAATTCCCTGCTAGCACCTTCTCTGTGCCTGTTCACATTGCTTCGCAGAATCGCTTTTGTGCAGAAAACAGTAACACTTGTTCAGAAGGAAAGAAAGCACAGAGCCCCAGATTCTATGTTGTCCTGGAGAGCTTGCAGAGCACTGGGGAAATGCAGGCAGAGAATTCCTTGCTAGCACCTTCTCTGTGCCTGGGAAGCAGAAGTGTTCACATTGCTTCGCAGAATCGCTTTTGTGCAGAAAACAGTAACACTTGTTCAGAAGGAAAGAAAGCACAGAGCCCCAGATTCTATGTTGTCCTGCAGAGCTTGCAGAGCACTGGGGAAAGGCAGGCAGAGAATTCCTTGCTAGCACCTTCTCTGTGCCTGGGAAGCAGAAGTGTTCACATTGCTTCGCAAGAATCGCTTTTGTGCAGAAAACACTAACACTTGTTCAGAACGAAAGAAAGCACAGAGCCCCAGATTTTATGTTGTCCTGGAGAGCTTGCAGAGCACTGGGGAAAGTCAGGCAGAGAATTCCTTGCTAGCACCTTCTCTGTGCCTGGGAAGCAGAAGTGTTCACATTGCTTCGCAGAATCGCTTTTGTGCAGAAAACAGTAACACTTGTTCAGAAGGAAAGAAAGCACAGAGCCCCAGATTTTATGTTGTCCTGCAGAGCTTGCAGAGCACTGGGGAAAGGCAGGCAGAGAATTCCCTGATAGCACCTTCTCTGTGCCTGGGAAGCAGAAGTGTTCACATTGCTTCGCAGAATCGCTTTTGTGCAGAAAACACTAACACTTGTTCAGAAGGAAAGAAAGCACAGAGCCCCAGATTCTATGTTGTCCTGGAGAGATTGCAGAGCACTGGGGAAAGGCAGGCAGAGAATTCCCTGATAGCACCTTCTCTGTGCCTGGGAAGCAGAAGTGTTCACATTGCTTCGCAGAATCGCTTTTGTGCAGAAAACAGTAACACTTGTTCAGAAGGAAAGAAAGCACAGAGCCCCAGATTTTATGTTGTCCTGCAGAGCTTGCAGAGCACTGGGGAAAGGCAGGCAGAGAATTCCTTGCTAGCACCTTCTCTGTGCCTGGGAAGCAGAAGTGTTCACATTGCTTCGCAAGAATCGCTTTTGTGCAGAAAACACTAACACTTGTTCAGAACGAAAGAAAGCACAGAGCCCCAGATTTTATGTTGTCCTGGAGAGCTTGCAGAGCACTGGGGAAAGGCAGGCAGAGAATTCCTTGCTAGCACCTTCTCTGTGCCTGGGAAGCAGAAGTGTTCACATTGCTTCGCAGAATCGCTTTTCTGCAGAAAACAGTAACACTTGTTCAGAAGGAAAGAAAGCACAGAGCCCCAGATTTTATGTTGTCCTGGAGAGCTTGCAGAGCACTGGGGAAAGGCAGGCAGAGAATTCCCTGCTAGCACCTTCTCTGTGCCTGGGAAGCAGAAGTGTTCACATTGCTTCGCAGAATCGCTTTTGTGCAGAAAACACTAACACTTGTTCAGAAGGAAAGAAAGCACAGAGCCCCAGATTCTATGTTGTCCTGGAGAGATTGCAGAGCACTGGGGAAAGGCAGGCAGAGAATTCCCTGATAGCACCTTCTCTGTGCCTGGGAAGCAGAAGTGTTCACATTGCTTCGCAAGAATCGCTTTTGTGCAGAAAACAGTAACACTTGTTCAGAAGGAAAGAAAGCACAGAGCCCCAGATTCTATGTTGTCCTGGAGAGCTTGCAGAGCACTGGGGAAAGGCAGGCAGAGAATTCCCTGCTAGCACCTTCTCTGTGCCTGTTCACATTGCTTCGCAGAATCGCTTTTGTGCAGAAAACAGTAACACTTGTTCAGAAGGAAAGAAAGCACAGAGCCCCAGATTCCATGTTGTCCTGGAGAGCTTGCAGAGCACTGGGGAAAGGCAGGCAGAGAATTCCCTGCTAGCACCTTCTCTGTGCCTGGGAAGCAGAAGTGTTCACATTGCTTCGCAGAATCGCTTTTGTGCAGAAAACAGTAACACTTGTTCAGAAGGAAAGAAAGCACAGAGCCCCAGATTTTATGTTGTCCTGCAGAGCTTGCAGAGCACTGGGGAAAGGCAGGCAGAGAATTCCTTGCTAGCACCTTCTCTGTGCCTGGGAAGCAGAAGTGTTCACATTGCTTCGCAAGAATCGCTTTTGGGCAGAAAACACTAACACTTGTTCAGAACGAAAGAAAGCACAGAGCCCCAGATTCTATGTTGTCCTGCAGAGCTTGCAGAGCACTGGGGAAAGGCAGGCAGAGAATTCCTTGCTAGCACCTTCTCTGTGCCTGGGAAGCAGAAGTGTTCACATTGCTTCGCAGAATCGCTTTTCTGCAGAAAACAGTAACACTTGTTCAGAAGGAAAGAAAGCACAGAGCCCCAGATTTTATGTTGTCCTGGAGAGCTTGCAGAGCACTGGGGAAAGGCAGGCAGAGAATTCCCTGCTAGCACCTTCTCTGTGCCTGGGGTAGCAGAAGTGTTCACATTGCTTCGCAGAATCGCTTTTGTGCAGAAAACACTAACACTTGTTCAGAAGGAAAGAAAGCACAGAGCCCCAGATTCTATGTTGTCCTGGAGAGCTTGCAGAGCACTGGGGAAAGGCAGGCAGAGAATTCCTTGCTAGCACCTTCTCTGTGCCTGGGAAGCAGAAGTGTTCACATTGCTTCGCAAGAATCGCTTTTGTGCAGAAAACACTAACACTTGTTCAGAAGGAAAGAAAGCACAGAGCCCCAGATTTTATGTTGTCCTGGAGAGCTTGCAGAGCACTGGGGAAAGGCAGGCAGAGAATTCCCTGATAGCACCTTCTCTGTGCCTGTTCACAGTTCTTCGCAGAATCGCTTTTGTGCAGAAAACAGTAACACTTGTTCAGAAGGAAAGAAAGCACAGAGCCCCAGATTCTATGTTGTCCTGCAGAGCTTGCAGAGCACTGGGGAAAGGCAGGCAGAGAATTCCTTGCTAGCACCTTCTCTGTGCCTGGGAAGCAGAAGTGTTCACATTGCTTCGCAAGAATCGCTTTTGTGCAGAAAACACTAACACTTGTTCAGAACGAAAGAAAGCACAGAGCCCCAGATTTTATGTTGTCCTGGAGAGCTTGCAGAGCACTGGGGAAAGTCAGGCAGAGAATTCCTTGCTAGCACCTTCTCTGTGCCTGGGAAGCAGAAGTGTTCACATTGCTTCGCAGAATCGCTTTTGTGCAGAAAACAGTAACACTTGTTCAGAAGGAAAGAAAGCACAGAGCCCCAGATTTTATGTTGTCCTGGAGAGCTTGCAGAGCACTGGGGAAAGGCAGGCAGAGAATTCCCTGCTAGCACCTTCTCTGTGCCTGGGAAGCAGAAGTGTTCACATTGCTTCGCAGAATCGCTTTTGTGCAGAAAACACTAACACTTGTTCAGAAGGAAAGAAAGCACAGAGCCCCAGATTCTATGTTGTCCTGGAGAGATTGCAGAGCACTGGGGAAAGGCAGGCAGAGAATTCCCTGATAGCACCTTCTCTGTGCCTGGGAAGCAGAAGTGTTCACATTGCTTCGCAGAATCGCTTTTGTGCAGAAAACAGTAACACTTGTTCAGAAGGAAAGAAAGCACAGAGCCCCAGATTTTATGTTGTCCTGCAGAGCTTGCAGAGCACTGGGGAAAGGCAGGCAGAGAATTCCCTGCTAGCACCTTCTCTGTGCCTGTTCACAGTTCTTCGCAGAATCGCTTTTGTGCAGAAAACAGTAACACTTGTTCAGAAGGAAAGAAAGCACAGAGCCCAAGATTCTATGTTGTCCTGGAGAGCTTGCAGAGCACTGGGGAAAGGCAGCAGAGAATTCCCTGCTAGCACCTTCTCTGTGCCTGGGAAGCAGAAGTGTTCACATTGCTTCGCAGAATCGCTTTTGTGCAGAAAACACTAACACTTGTTCAGAAGGAAAGAAAGCACAGAGAACCAGATTCTATGTTGTCCTGGAGAGCTTGCAGAGCACTGGGGAAAGGCAGGCAGAGAATTCCTTGCTAGCACCTTCTCTGTGCCTGGGAAGCAGAACTGTTCACATTGCTTCGCAAGAATCGCTTTTGTGCAGAAAACAGTAACACTTATTAAGAAGGAAAGAAAGCACAGAGCCCCAGATTTTATGTTGTCCTGGAGAGCTTGCAGAGCACTGGGGAAAGGCAGGCAGAGAATTCCTTGCTAGCACCTTCTCTGTGCCTGGGAAGCAGAAGTGTTCACATTGCTTCGCAAGAATCGCTTTTGTGCAGAAAACAGTAACACTTGTTCAGAAGGAAAGAAAGCACAGAGCCCCAGATTCTATGTTGTCCTGGAGAGCTTGCAGAGCACTGGGGAAAGGCAGGCAGAGAATTCCCTGCTAGCACCTTCTCTGTGCCTGGGAAGCAGAAGTGTTCACATTGCTTCGCAGAATCGCTTTTGTGCAGAAAACACTAACACTTGTTCAGAACGAAAGAAAGCACAGAGCCCCAGATTCTATGTTGTCCTGGAGAGCTTGTAGAGCACTGGGGAAAGGCAGGCAGAGAATTCCTTGCTAGCACCTTCTCTGTGCCTGGGAAGCAGAAGTGTTCACATTGCTTCGCAAGAATCGCTTTTGTGCAGAAAACACTAACACTTGTTCAGAAGGAAAGAAAGCACAGAGCCCCAGATTCTATGTTGTCCTGGAGAGCTTGCAGAGCACTGGGGAAAGGCAGGCAGAGAATTCCCTGCTAGCACCTTCTCTGTGCCTGGGAGAAGTGTTCACATTGCTTCGCAGAATCGCTTTTGTGCAGAAAACACTAACACTTGTTCAGAAGGAAAGAAAGCACAGAGCCCCAGATTCTATGTTGATTGGAGAGCTTGCAGAGCACTGTGGAAAGCCAGGCAGAGAATTCCCTGCTAGCACCTTCTCTGTGCCTGGGAAGCAGAAGTGTTCACAATGCTTCGCAAGAATCGCTTTTGTGCAGAAAACACTAACACTTGTTCAGAAGGAAAGAAAGCACAGAGCCCCAGATTCTATGTTGTCCTGGAGAGCTTGCAGAGCACTGGGGAAAGGCAGGCAGAGAATTCCTTGCTAGCACCTTCTCTGTGCCTGGGAAGCAGAAGTGTTCACATTGCTTCGCAAGAATCGCTTTTGTGCAGAAAACAGTAACACTTGTTCAGAAGGAAAGAAAGCACAGAGCCCCAGATTCTATGTTGTCCTGCAGAGCTTGCAGAGCACTGGGGAAAGGCAGGCAGAGAATTCCCTGCTAGCACCTTCTCTGTGCCTGGGAAGCAGAAGTGTTCACATTGCTTCGCAAAAATCGCTTTTGTGCAGAAAACAGTAACACTTGTTCAGAACGAAAGAAAGCACAGAGCCCCAGATTCTATGTTGTCCTGGAGAGCTTGCAGAGCACTGGGGAAAGGCAGGCAGAGAATTCCCTGCTAGCACCTTCTCTGTGCCTGTTCACAGTTCTTCGCAGAATCGCTTTTGTGCAGAAAACAGTAACACTTGTTCAGAAGGAAAGAAAGCACAGAGCCCCAGATTCTATGTTGTCCTGGAGAGCTTGCAGAGCACTGGGGAAAGGCAGGCAGAGAATTCCCTGCTAGCACCTTCTCTGTGCCTGGGAAGCAGAAGTGTTCACATTGCTTCGCAGAATCGCTTTTGTGCAGAAAACACTAACACTTGTTCAGAAGGAAAGAAAGCACAGAGAACCAGATTCTATGTTGTCCTGGAGAGCTTGCAGAGCACTGGGGAAAGGCAGGCAGAGAATTCCTTGCTAGCACCTTCTCTGTGCCTGGGAAGCAGAACTGTTCACATTGCTTCGCAAGAATCGCTTTTGTGCAGAAAACACTTACACTTATTAAGAAGGAAAGAAAGCACAGAGCCCCAGATTCTATGTTGTCCTGGAGAGCTTGCAGAGCACTGGGGAAAGGCAGGCAGAGAATTCCTTGCTAGCACCTTCTCTGTGCCTGGGAAGCAGAAGTGTTCACATTGCTTCGCAAGAATCGCTTTTGTGCAGAAAACAGTAACACTTGTTCAGAAGGAAAGAAAGCACAGAGCCCCAGATTCTATGTTGTCCTGGAGAGCTTGCAGAGCACTGGGGAAAGGCAGGCAGAGAATTCCCTGCTAGCACCTTCTCTGTGCCTGTTCACATTGCTTCGCAGAATCGCTTTTGTGCAGAAAACACTAACACTTGTTCAGAAGGAAAGAAAGCACAGAGCCCCAGATTCTATGTTGTCCTGGAGAGCTTGCAGAGCACTGTGGAAAGCCAGGCAGAGAATTCCCTGCTAGCACCTTCTCTGTGCCTGGGAAGCAGAAGTGTTCACAATGCTTCGCAAGAATCGCTTTTGTGCAGAAAACACTAACACTTGTTCAGAAGGAAAGAAAGCACAGAGCCCCAGATTCTATGTTGTCCTGGAGAGCTTGCAGAGCACTGGGGAAAGGCAGGCAGAGAATTCCTTGCTAGCACCTTCTCTGTGCCTGGGAAGCAGAAGTGTTCACATTGCTTCGCAAAAATCGCTTTTGTGCAGAAAACAGTAACACTTGTTCAGAACGAAAGAAAGCACAGAGCCCCAGATTCTATGTTGTCCTGCAGAGCTTGCAGAGCACTGGGGAAAGGCAGGCAGAGAATTCCCTGCTAGCACCTTCTCTGTGCCTGTTCACAGTTCTTCGCAGAATCGCTTTTGTGCAGAAAACAGTAACACTTGTTCAGAAGGAAAGAAAGCACAGAGCCCCAGATTCTATGTTGTCCTGGAGAGCTTGCAGAGCACTGGGGAAAGGCAGGCAGAGAATTCCCTGCTAGCACCTTCTCTGTGCCTGGGAAGCAGAAGTGTTCACATTGCTTCGCAGAATCGCTTTTGTGCAGAAAACACTAACACTTGTTCAGAAGGAAAGAAAGCACACAGAACCAGATTCTATGTTGTCCTGGAGAGCTTGCAGAGCACTGGGGAAAGGCAGGCAGAGAATTCCTTGCTAGCACCTTCTCTGTGCCTGGGAAGCAGAACTGTTCACATTGCTTCGCAAGAATCGCTTTTGTGCAGAAAACACTTACACTTATTAAGAAGGAAAGAAAGCACAGAGCCCCAGATTTTATGTTGTCCTGGAGAGCTTGCAGAGCACTGGGGAAAGGCAGGCAGAGAATTCCTTGCTAGCACCTTCTCTGTGCCTGGGAAGCAGAAGTGTTCACATTGCTTCGCAAGAATCGCTTTTGTGCAGAAAACAGTAACACTTGTTCAGAACGAAAGAAAGCACAGAGCCCCAGATTCTATGTTGTCCTGGAGAGCTTGCAGAGCACTGGGGAAAGGCAGGCAGAGAATTCCCTGCTAGCACCTTCTCTGTGCCTGGGAAGCAGAAGTGTTCACATTGCTTCGCAGAATCGCTTTTGTGCAGAAAACACTAACACTTGTTCAGAACGAAAGAAAGCACAGAGCCCCAGATTCTATGTTGTCCTGGAGAGCTTGTAGAGCACTGGGGAAAGGCAGGCAGAGAATTCCTTGCTAGCACCTTCTCTGTGCCTGGGAAGCAGAAGTGTTCACATTGCTTCGCAAGAATCGCTTTTGTGCAGAAAACAGTAACACTTGTTCAGAAGGAAAGAAAGCACAGAGCCCCAGATTCTATGTTGTCCTGGAGAGCTTGCAGAGCACTGGGGAAAGGCAGGCAGAGAATTCCCTGCTAGCACCTTCTCTGTGCCTGGGAGAAGTGTTCACATTGCTTCGCAGAATCGCTTTTGTGCAGAAAACACTAACACTTGTTCAGAAGGAAAGAAAGCACAGAGCCCCAGATTCTATGTTGTCCTGGAGAGCTTGTAGAGCACTGGGGAAAGGCAGGCAGAGAATTCCTTGCTAGCACCTTCTCTGTGCCTGGGAAGCAGAAGTGTTCACATTGCTTCGCAAGAATCGCTTTTGTGCAGAAAACAGTAACACTTGTTCACAAGGAAAGAAAGCACAGAGCCCCAGATTCTATGTTGATTGGAGAGCTTGCAGAGCACTGTGGAAAGCCAGGCAGAGAATTCCCTGCTAGCACCTTCTCTGTGCCTGGGAAGCAGAAGTGTTCACAATGCTTCGCAAGAATCGCTTTTGTGCAGAAAACACTAACACTTGTTCAGAAGGAAAGAAAGCACAGAGAACCAGATTCTATGTTGTCCTGGAGAGCTTGCAGAGCACTGGGGAAAGGCAGGCAGAGAATTCCTTGCTAGCACCTTCTCTGTGCCTGGGAAGCAGAAGTGTTCACATTGCTTCGCAAGAATCGCTTTTGTGCAGAAAACAGTAACACTTGTTCAGAAGGAAAGAAAGCACAGAGCCCCAGATTCTATGTTGTCCTGGAGAGCTTGCAGAGCACTGGGGAAAGGCAGGCAGAGAATTCCCTGCTAGCACCTTCTCTGTGCCTGTTCACATTGCTTCGCAGAATCGCTTTTGTGCAGAAAACAGTAACACTTGTTCAGAAGGAAAGAAAGCACAGAGCCCCAGATTCTATGTTGTCCTGGAGAGCTTGCAGAGCACTGGGGAAAGGCAGGCAGAGAATTCCCTGCTAGCACCTTCTCTGTGACTGGGAAGCAGAAGTGTTCACATTGCTTCGCAGAATCGCTTTTGTGCAGAAAACAGTAACACTTGTTCAGAACGAAAGAAAGCACAGAGCCCCAGATTCTATGTTGTCCTGCAGAGCTTGCAGAGCACTGGGGAAAGGCAGGCAGAGAATTCCCTGCTAGCACCTTCTCTGTGCCTGGGAAGCAGAAGTGTTCACATTGCTTCGCAAGAATCGCTTTTGTGCAGAAAACACTAACACTTGTTCAGAAGGAAAGAAAGCACAGAGCCCCAGATTCTATGTTGTCCTGGAGAGCTTGCAGAGCACTGGGGAAAGGCAGGCAGAGAATTCCCTGCTAGCACCTTCTCTGTGCCTGGGAGAAGTGTTCACATTGCTTCGCAGAATCGCTTTTGTGCAGAAAACAGTAACACTTGTTCAGAAGGAAAGAAAGCACAGAGCCCCAGATTTTATGTTGTCCTGGAGAGCTTGCAGAGCACTGGGGAAAGGCAGGCAGAGAATTCCCTGCTAGCACCTTCTCTGTGCCTGGGAAGCAGAAGTGTTCACATTGCTTCGCAGAATCGCTTTTGTGCAGAAAACACTAACACTTGTTCAGAAGGAAAGAAAGCACAGAGCCCCAGATTTTATGTTGTCCTGGAGAGCTTGCAGAGCACTGGGGAAAGGCAGGCAGAGAATTCCCTGCTAGCACCTTCTCTGTGCCTGTTCACATTGCTTCGCAGAATCGCTTTTGTGCAGAAAACAGTAACACTTGTTCAGAAGGAAAGAAAGCACAGAGCCCCAGATTCTATGTTGTCCTGGAGAGCTTGCAGAGCACTGGGGAAAGGCAGGCAGAGAATTCCCTGCTAGCACCTTCTCTGTGCCTGGGAAGCAGAAGTGTTCACATTGCTTCGCAGAATCGCTTTTGTGCAGAAAACAGTAACACTTGTTCAGAAGGAAAGAAAGCACAGAGCCCCAGATTCTATGTTGTCCTGGAGAGCTTGCAGAGCACTGGGGAAAGGCAGGCAGAGAATTCCCTGCTAGCACCTTCTCTGTGCCTGGGAAGCAGAAGTGTTCACATTGCTTCGCAGAATCGCTTTTGTGCAGAAAACACTAACACTTGTTCAGAAGGAAAGAAAGCACAGAGAACCAGATTCTATGTTGTCCTGGAGAGCTTGCAGAGCACTGGGGAAAGGCAGGCAGAGAATTCCTTGCTAGCACCTTCTCTGTGCCTGGGAAGCAGAACTGTTCACATTGCTTCGCAAGAATCGCTTTTGTGCAGAAAACACTTACACTTATTAAGAAGGAAAGAAAGCACAGAGCCCCAGATTCTACGTTGTCCTGGAGAGCTTGCAGAGCACTGGGGAAAGGCAGGCAGAGAATTCCTTGCTAGCACCTTCTCTGTGCCTGGGAAGCAGAAGTGTTCACATTGCTTCGCAAGAATCGCTTTTGTGCAGAAAACAGTAACACTTGTTCACAAGGAAAGAAAGCACAGAGCCCCAGATTCTATGTTGTCCTGGAGAGCTTGCAGAGCACTGGGGAAAGGCAGGCAGAGAATTCCCTGCTAGCACCTTCTCTGTGCCTGGGAGAAGTGTTCACATTGCTTCGCAGAATCGCTTTTGTGCAGAAAACACTAACACTTGTTCAGAAGGAAAGAAAGCACAGAGCCCCAGATTCTATGTTGTCCTGGAGAGCTTGTAGAGCACTGGGGAAAGGCAGGCAGAGAATTCCTTGCTAGCACCTTCTCTGTGCCTGGGAAGCAGAAGTGTTCACATTTCTTCGCAAGAATCGCTTTTGTGCAGAAAACAGTAACACTTGTTCAGAAGGAAAGAAAGCACAGAGCCCCAGATTCTATGTTGATTGGAGAGCTTGCAGAGCACTGTGGAAAGCCAGGCAGAGAATTCCCTGATAGCACCTTCTCTGTGCCTGGGAAGCAGAAGTGTTCACAATGCTTCGCAAGAATCGCTTTTGTGCAGAAAACACTAACACTTGTTCAGAAGGAAAGAAAGCACAGAGCCCCAGATTCTATGTTGTCCTGGAGAGCTTGCAGAGCACTGGGGAAAGGCAGGCAGAGAATTCCTTGCTAGCACCTTCTCTATGCCTGGGAAGCAGAAGTGTTCACATTGCTTCGCAAGAATCGCTTTTGTGCAGAAAACAGTAACACTTGTTCAGAAGGAAAGAAAGCACAGAGCCCCAGATTCTATGTTGTCCTGGAGAGCTTGCAGAGCACTGGGGAAAGGCAGGCAGAGAATTCCCTGCTAGCACCTTCTCTGTGCCTGGGAAGCAGAAGTGTTCACATTGCTTCGCAGAATCGCTTTTGTGCAGAAAACAGTAACACTTGTTCAGAAGGAAAGAAAGCACAGAGCCCCAGATTTTATGTTGTCCTGGAGAGCTTGCAGAGCACTGGGGAAAGGCAGGCAGAGAATTCCCTGCTAGCACCTTCTCTGTGCCTGGTAAGCAGAAGTGTTCACATTGCTTCGCAAGAATCGCTTTTGTGCAGAAAACAGTAACACTTGTTCAGAAGGAAAGAAAGCACAGAGCCCCAGATTTTATGTTGTCCTGGAGAGCTTGCAGAGCACTGGGGAAAGGCAGGCAGAGAATTCCCTGCTAGCACCTTCTCTGTGCCTGGGAAGCAGAAGTGTTCACATTGCTTCGCAGAATCGCTTTTGTGCAGAAAACACTAACACTTGTTCAGAAGGAAAGAAAGCACAGAGCCCCAGATTTTATGTTGTCCTGGAGAGCTTGCAGAGCACTGGGGAAAGGCAGGCAGAGAATTCCCTGCTAGCACCTTCTCTGTGCCTGTTCACATTGCTTCGCAAGAATCGCTTTTGTGCAGAAAACAGTAACACTTGTTCAGAAGGAAAGAAAGCACAGAGCCCCAGATTCTATGTTGTCCTGGAGAGCTTGCAGAGCACTGGGGAAAGGCAGGCAGAGAATTCCCTGCTAGCACCTTCTCTGTGCCTGGGAAGCAGAAGTGTTCACATTGCTTCGCAGAATCGCTTTTGTGCAGAAAACAGTAACACTTGTTCAGAAGGAAAGAAAGCACAGAGCCCCAGATTCTATGTTGTCCTGGAGAGCTTGCAGAGCACTGGGGAAAGGCAGGCAGAGAATTCCTTGCTAGCACCTTCTCTGTGCCTGGGAAGCAGAAGTGTTCACATTGCTTCGCAGAATCGCTTTTGTGCAGAAAACAGTAACACTTGTTCAGAAGGAAAGAAAGCACAGAGCCCCAGATTTTATGTTGTCCTGGAGAGCTTGCAGAGCACTGGGGAAAGGCAGGCAGAGAATTCCCTGCTAGCACCTTCTCTGTGCCTGGGAGAAGTGTTCACATAGCTTCGCAGAATCGCTTTTGTGCAGAAAACACTAACACTTGTTCAGAAGGAAAGAAAGCACAGAGCCCCAGATTCTATGTTGATTGGAGAGCTTGCAGAGCACTGTGGAAAGCCAGGCAGAGAATTCCCTGCTAGCACCTTCTCTGTGCCTGGGAAGCAGAAGTGTTCACAATGCTTCGCAAGAATCGCTTTTGTGCAGAAAACACTAACACTTGTTCAGAAGGAAAGAAAGCACAGAGCCCCAGATTCTATGTTGTCCTGGAGAGCTTGCAGAGCACTGGGGAAAGGCAGGCAGAGAATTCCTTGCTAGCACCTTCTCTGTGCCTGGGAAGCAGAAGTGTTCACATTGCTTCGCAAGAATCGCTTTTGTGCAGAAAACAGTAACACTTGTTCAGAAGGAAAGAAAGCACAGAGCCCCAGATTTTATGTTCTCCTGGAGAGCTTGCAGAGCACTGGGGAAAGGCAGGCAGAGAATTCCCTGCTAGCACCTTCTCTGTGCCTGGGAAGCAGAAGTGTTCACATTGCTTCGCAAACATCGCTTTTGTGCAGAAAACACTAACGCTTGTTCAGAAGGAAAGAAAGCACAGAGCCCCAGATTTTATGTTGTCCTGGAGAGCTTGCAGAGCACTGGGGAAAGGCAGGCAGAGAATTCCCTGCTAGCACCTTCTCTGTGCCTGTTCACATTGCTTCGCAGAATCGCTTTTGTGCAGAAAACAGTAACACTTGTTCAGAACGAAAGAAAGCACAGAGCCCCAGATTCTATGTTGTCCTGCAGAGCTTGCAGAGCACTGGGGAAAGGCAGGCAGAGAATTCCCTGCTAGCACCTTCTCTGTGCCTGGGAAGCAGAAGTGTTCACATTGCTTCGCAGAATCGCTTTTGTGCAGAAAACAGTAACACTTGTTCAGAAGGAAAGAAAGCACAGAGCCCCAGATTCTATGTTGTCCTGCAGAGCTTGCAGAGCACTGGGGAAAGGCAGGCAGAGAATTCCCTGCTAGCACCTTCTCTGTGCCTGGGAAGCAGAAGTGTTCACATTGCTTCGCAAAAATCGCTTTTGTGCAGAAAACAGTAACACTTGTTCAGAAGGAAAGAAAGCACAGAGCCCCAGATTCTATGTTGTCCTGGAGAGCTTGCAGAGCACTGGGGAAAGGCAGGCAGAGAATTCCCTGCTAGCACCTTCTCTGTGCCTGTTCACAGTTCTTCGCAGAATCGCTTTTGTGCAGAAAACAGTAACACTTGTTCAGAAGGAAAGAAAGCACAGAGCCCCAGATTCTATGTTGTCCTGGAGAGCTTGCAGAGCACTGGGGAAAGGCAGGCAGAGAATTCCCTGCTAGCACCTTCTCTGTGCCTGGGAAGCAGAAGTGTTCACATTGCTTCGCAGAATCGCTTTTGTGCAGAAAACACTAACACTTGTTCAGAAGGAAAGAAAGCACAGAGAACCAGATTCTATGTTGTCCTGGAGAGCTTGCAGAGCACTGGGGAAAGGCAGGCAGAGAATTCCTTGCTAGCACCTTCTCTGTGCCTGGGAAGCAGAAGTGTTCACATTGCTTCGCAAGAATCGCTTTTGTGCAGAAAACACTTACACTTATTAAGAAGGAAAGAAAGCACAGAGCCCCAGATTTTATGTTGTCCTGGAGAGCTTGCAGAGCACTGGGGAAAGGCAGGCAGAGAATTCCTTGCTAGCACCTTCTCTGTGCCTGGGAAGCAGCAGTGTTCACATTGCTTCGCAAGAATCGCTTTTGTGCAGAAAACAGTAACACTTGTTCAGAAGGAAAGAAAGCACAGAGTCCCAGATTCTATGTTGTCCTGGAGAGCTTGCAGAGCACTGGGGAAAGGCAGGCAGAGAATTCCTTGCTAGCACCTTCTCTGTGCCTGGGAAGCAGAAGTGTTCACATTGCTTCGCAGAATCGCTTTTGTGCAGAAAACACTAACACTTGTTCAGAAGGAAAGAAAGCACAGAGCCCCAGATTTTATGTTGTCCTGGAGAGCTTGCAGAGCACTGGGGAAAGGCAGGCAGAGAATTCCCTGCTAGCACCTTCTCTGTGCCTGGGAGAAGTGTTCACATTGCTTCGCAGAATCGCTTTTGTGCAGAAAACACTAACACTTGTTCAGAAGGAAAGAAAGCACAGAGCCCCAGATTCTATGTTGTCCTGGAGAGCTTGTAGAGCACTGGGGAAAGGCAGGCAGAGAATTCCTTGCTAGCACCTTCTCTGTGCCTGGGAAGCAGAAGTGTTCACAATGCTTCGCAAGAATCGCTTTTGTGCAGAAAACACTAACACTTGTTCAGAAGGAAAGAAAGCACAGAGCCCCAGATTCTATGTTGATTGGAGAGCTTGCAGAGCACTGTGGAAAGCCAGGCAGAGAATTCCCTGCTAGCACCTTCTCTGTGCCTGGGAAGCAGAAGTGTTCACAATGCTTCGCAAGAATCGCTTTTGTGCAGAAAACACTAACACTTGTTCAGAAGGAAAGAAAGCACAGAGCCCCAGATTCTATGTTGTCCTGGAGAGCTTGCAGAGCACTGGGGAAAGACAGGCAGAGAATTCCTTGCTAGCACCTTCTCTGTGCCTGGGAAGCAGAAGTGTTCACATTGCTTCGCAAGAATCGCTTTTGTGCAGAAAACAGTAACACTTGTTCAGAAGGAAAGAAAGCACAGAGCCCCAGATTCTATGTTGTCCTGGAGAGCTTGCAGAGCACTGGGGAAAGGCAGGCAGAGAATTCCCTGCTAGCACCTTCTCTGTGCCTGGGAAGCAGAAGTGTTCACATTGCTTCGCAAGAATCGCTTTTGTGCAGAAAACAGTAACACTTGTTCAGAAGGAAAGAAAGCACAGAGCCCCAGATTTTATGTTGTCCTGGAGAGCTTGCAGAGCACTGGGGAAAGGCAGGCAGAGAATTCCCTGCTAGCACCTTCTCTGTGCCTGGGAAGCAGAAGTGTTCACATTGCTTCGCAAACATCGCTTTTGTGCAGAAAACACTAACACTTGTTCAGAAGGAAAGAAAGCACAGAGCCCCAGATTTTATGTTGTCCTGGAGAGCTTGCAGAGCACTGGGGAAAGGCAGGCAGAGAATTCCCTGCTAGCACCTTCTCTGTGCCTGTTCACAGTTCTTCGCAGAATCGCTTTTGTGCAGAAAACAGTAACACTTGTTCAGAAGGAAAGAAAGCACAGAGCCCCAGATTCTATGTTGTCCTGGAGAGCTTGCAGAGCACTGGGGAAAGGCAGGCAGAGAATTCCCTGCTAGCACCTTCTCTGTGCCTGGGAAGCAGAAGTGTTCACATTGCTTCGCAGAATCGCTTTTGTGCAGAAAACAGTAACACTTGTTCAGAAGGAAAGAAAGCACAGAGAACCAGATTCTATGTTGTCCTGGAGAGCTTGCAGAGCACTGGGGAAAGGCAGGCAGAGAATTCCCTGCTAGCACCTTCTCTGTGCCTGGGAAGCAGAAGTGTTCACATTGCTTCGCAAGAATCGCTTTTGTGCAGAAAACACTTACACTTATTAAGAAGGAAAGAAAGCACAGAGCCCCAGATTTTATGTTGTCCTGGAGAGCTTGCAGAGCACTGGGGAAAGGCAGGCAGAGAATTCCTTGCTAGCACCTTCTCTGTGCCTGGGAAGTAGAAGTGTTCACATTGCTTCGCAAGAATCGCTTTTGTGCAGAAAACAGTAACACTTGTTCAGAAGGAAAGAAAGCACAGAGCCCCAGATTCTATGTTGTCCTGGAGAGCTTGCAGAGCACTGGGGAAAGGCAGGCAGAGAATTCCCTGCTAGCACCTTCTCTGTGCCTGTTCACAGTTCTTCGCAGAATCGCTTTTGTGCAGAAAACAGTAACACTTGTTCAGAAGGAAAGAAAGCACAGAGCCCCAGATTCTATGTTGTCCTGGAGAGCTTGCAGAGCACTGGGGAAAGGCAGGCAGAGAATTCCCTGCTAGCACCTTCTCTGTGCCTGGGAAGCAGAAGTGTTCACATTGCTTCGCAGAATCGCTTTTGTGCAGAAAACACTAACACTTGTTCAGAAGGAAAGAAAGCACAGAGAACCAGATTCTATGTTGTCCTGGAGAGCTTGCAGAGCACTGGGGAAAGGCAGGCAGAGAATTCCTTGCTAGCACCTTCTCTGTGCCTGGGAAGCAGAACTGTTCACATTGCTTCGCAAGAATCGCTTTTGTGCAGAAAACACTTACACTTATTAAGAAGGAAAGAAAGCACAGAGCCCCAGATTTTATGTTGTCCTGGAGAGCTTGCAGAGCACTGGGGAAAGGCAGGCAGAGAATTCCTTGCTAGCACCTTCTCTGTGCCTGGGAAGCAGAAGTGTTCACATTGCTTCGCAAGAATCGCTTTTGTGCAGAAAACACTAACACTTGTTCAGAAGGAAAGAAAGCACAGAGCCCCAGATTCTATGTTGTCCTGGAGAGCTTGTAGAGCACTGGGGAAAGGCAGGCAGAGAATTCCTTGCTAGCACCTTCTCTGTGCCTGGGAAGCAGAAGTGTTCACATTGCTTCGCAAGAATCGCTTTTGTGCAGAAAACAGTAACACTTGTTCAGAAGGAAAGAAAGCACAGAGCCCCAGATTCTATGTTGATTGGAGAGCTTGCAGAGCACTGTGGAAAGCCAGGCAGAGAATTCCCTGCTAGCACCTTCTCTGTGCCTGGGAAGCAGAAGTGTTCACAATGCTTCGCAAGAATCGCTTTTGTGCAGAAAACACTAACACTTGTTCAGAAGGAAAGAAAGCACAGAGCCCCAGATTCTATGTTGTCCTGGAGAGCTTGCAGAGCACTGGGGAAAGGCAGGCAGAGAATTCCTTGCTAGCACCTTCTCTGTGCCTGGGAAGCAGAAGTGTTCACATTGCTTCGCAAGAATCGCTTTTGTGCAGAAAACACTAACACTTGTTCAGAAGGAAAGAAAGCACAGAGCCCCAGATTCTATGTTGTCCTGGAGAGCTTGCAGAGCACTGGGGAAAGGCAGGCAGAGAATTCCCTGCTAGCACCTTCTCTGTGCCTGGGAAGCAGAAGTGTTCACATTGCTTCGCAGAATCGCTTTTGTGCAGAAAACAGTAACACTTGTTCAGAAGGAAAGAAAGCACAGAGCCCCAGATTTTATGTTGTCCTGGAGAGCTTGCAGAGCACTGGGGAAAGGCAGGCAGAGAATTCCCTGCTAGCACATTCTCTGTGCCTGGGAAGCAGAAGTGTTCACATTGCTTCGCAAGAATCGCTTTTGTGCAGAAAACAGTAACACTTGTTCAGAAGGAAAGAAAGCACAGAGCCCCAGATTTTATGTTGTCCTGGAGAGCTTGCAGAGCACTGGGGAAAGGCAGGCAGAGAATTCCCTGCTAGCACCTTCTCTGTGCCTGGGAAGCAGAAGTGTTCACATTGCTTCGCAAACATCGCTTTTGTGCAGAAAACACTAACACTTGTTCAGAAGGAAAGAAAGCACAGAGCCCCAGATTTTATGTTGTCCTGGAGAGCTTGCAGAGCACTGGGGAAAGGCAGGCAGAGAATTCCCTGCTAGCACCTTCTCTGTGCCTGTTCACATTGCTTCGCAGAATCGCTTTTGTGCAGAAAACACTAACACTTGTTCAGAAGGAAAGAAAGCACAGAGCCCCAGATTCTATGTTGTCCTGGAGAGCTTGCAGAGCACTGGGGAAAGGCAGGCAGAGAATTCCCTGCTAGCACCTTCTCTGTGCCTGGGAAGCAGAAGTGTTCACATTGCTTCGCAAAAATCGCTTTTGTGCAGAAAACAGTAACACTTGTTCAGAACGAAAGAAAGCACAGAGCCCCAGATTCTATGTTGTCCTGCAGAGCTTGCAGAGCACTGGGGAAAGGCAGGCAGAGAATTCCCTGCTAGCACCTTCTCTGTGCCTGGGAAGCAGAAGTGTTCACATTGCTTCGCAGAATCGCTTTTGTGCAGAAAACAGTAACACTTGTTCAGAACGAAAGAAAGCACAGAGCCCCAGATTCTATGTTGTCCTGCAGAGCTTGCAGAGCACTGGGGAAAGGCAGGCAGAGAATTCCCTGCTAGCACCTTCTCTGTGCCTGGGAAGCAGAAGTGTTCACATTGCTTCGCAAAAATCGCTTTTGTGCAGAAAACAGTAACACTTGTTCAGAACGAAAGAAAGCACAGAGCCCCAGATTCTATGTTGTCCTGGAGAGCTTGCAGAGCACTGGGGAAAGGCAGGCAGAGAATTCCCTGCTAGCACCTTCTCTGTGCCTGTTCACAGTTCTTCGCAGAATCGCTTTTGTGCAGAAAACAGTAACACTTGTTCAGAAGGAAAGAAAGCACAGAGCCCCAGATTCTATGTTGTCCTGGAGAGCTTGCAGAGCACTGGGGAAAGGCAGGCAGAGAATTCCCTGCTAGCACCTTCTCTGTGCCTGGGAAGCAGAAGTGTTCACATTGCTTCGCAGAATCGCTTTTGTGCAGAAAACAGTAACACTTGTTCAGAAGGAAAGAAAGCACAGAGAACCAGATTCTATGTTGTCCTGGAGAGCTTGCAGAGCACTGGGGAAAGGCAGGCAGAGAATTCCCTGCTAGCACCTTCTCTGTGCCTGGGAAGCAGAAGTGTTCACATTGCTTCGCAAGAATCGCTTTTGTGCAGAAAACACTTACACTTATTAAGAAGGAAAGAAAGCACAGAGCCCCAGATTTTATGTTGTCCTGGAGAGCTTGCAGAGCACTGGGGAAAGGCAGGCAGAGAATTCCTTGCTAGCACCTTCTCTGTGCCTGGGAAGTAGAAGTGTTCACATTGCTTCGCAAGAATCGCTTTTGTGCAGAAAACAGTAACACTTGTTCAGAAGGAAAGAAAGCACAGAGCCCCAGATTCTATGTTGTCCTGGAGAGCTTGCAGAGCACTGGGGAAAGGCAGGCAGAGAATTCCCTGCTAGCACCTTCTCTGTGCCTGGGAAGCAGAAGTGTTCACATTGCTTCGCAGAATCGCTTTTGTGCAGAAAACACTAACACTTGTTCAGAAGGAAAGAAAGCACAGAGCCCCAGATTCTATGTTGATTGGAGAGCTTGCAGAGCACTGTGGAAAGCCAGGCAGAGAATTCCCTGCTAGCACCTTCTCTGTGCCTGGGAAGCAGAAGTGTTCACAATGCTTCGCAAGAATCGCTTTTGTGCAGAAAACACTAACACTTGTTCAGAAGGAAAGAAAGCACAGAGCCCCAGATTCTATGTTGTCCTGGAGAGCTTGCAGAGCAGTGGGGAAAGGCAGGCAGAGAATTCCTTGCTAGCACCTTCTCTGTGCCTGGGAAGCAGAAGTGTTCACATTGCTTCGCAAGAATCGCTTTTGTGCAGAAAACAGTAACACTTGTTCAGAACGAAAGAAAGCACAGAGCCCCAGATTCTATGTTGTCCTGCAGAGCTTGCAGAGCACTGGGGAAAGGCAGGCAGAGAATTCCCTGCTAGCACCTTCTCTGTGCCTGGGAAGCAGAAGTGTTCACATTGCTTCGCAAAAATCGCTTTTGTGCAGAAAACAGTAACACTTGTTCAGAACGAAAGAAAGCACAGAGCCCCAGATTCTATGTTGTCCTGGAGAGCTTGCAGAGCACTGGGGAAAGGCAGGCAGAGAATTCCCTGCTAGCACCTTCTCTGTGCCTGGGAAGCAGAAGTGTTCACATTGCTTCGCAGAATCGCTTTTGTGCAGAAAACAGTAACACTTGTTCAGAAGGAAAGAAAGCACAGAGCCCCAGATTTTATGTTGTCCTGGAGAGCTTGCAGAGCACTGGGGAAAGGCAGGCAGAGAATTCCCTGCTAGCACATTCTCTGTGCCTGGGAAGCAGAAGTGTTCACATTGCTTCGCAAGAATCGCTTTTGTGCAGAAAACAGTAACACTTGTTCAGAAGGAAAGAAAGCACAGAGCCCCAGATTTTATGTTGTCCTGGAGAGCTTGCAGAGCACTGGGGAAAGGCAGGCAGAGAATTCCCTGCTAGCACCTTCTCTGTGCCTGGGAAGCAGAAGTGTTCACATTGCTTCGCAAACATCGCTTTTGTGCAGAAAACACTAACACTTGTTCAGAAGGAAAGAAAGCACAGAGCCCCAGATTTTATGTTGTCCTGGAGAGCTTGCAGAGCACTGGGGAAAGGCAGGCAGAGAATTCCCTGCTAGCACCTTCTCTGTGCCTGTTCACATTGCTTCGCAGAATCGCTTTTGTGCAGAAAACACTAACACTTGTTCAGAAGGAAAGAAAGCACAGAGCCCCAGATTCTATGTTGTCCTGCAGAGCTTGCAGAGCACTGGGGAAAGGCAGGCAGAGAATTCCCTGCTAGCACCTTCTCTGTGCCTGGGAAGCAGAAGTGTTCACATTGCTTCGCAAAAATCGCTTTTGTGCAGAAAACAGTAACACTTGTTCAGAACGAAAGAAAGCACAGAGCCCCAGATTCTATGTTGTCCTGCAGAGCTTGCAGAGCACTGGGGAAAGGCAGGCAGAGAATTCCCTGCTAGCACCTTCTCTGTGCCTGGGAAGCAGAAGTGTTCACATTGCTTCGCAGAATCGCTTTTGTGCAGAAAACAGTAACACTTGTTCAGAACGAAAGAAAGCACAGAGCCCCAGATTCTATGTTGTCCTGCAGAGCTTGCAGAGCACTGGGGAAAGGCAGGCAGAGAATTCCCTGCTAGCACCTTCTCTGTGCCTGGGAAGCAGAAGTGTTCACATTGCTTCGCAAAAATCGCTTTTGTGCAGAAAACAGTAACACTTGTTCAGAACGAAAGAAAGCACAGAGCCCCAGATTCTATGTTGTCCTGGAGAGCTTGCAGAGCACTGGGGAAAGGCAGGCAGAGAATTCCCTGCTAGCACCTTCTCTGTGCCTGTTCACAGTTCTTCGCAGAATCGCTTTTGTGCAGAAAACAGTAACACTTGTTCAGAAGGAAAGAAAGCACAGAGCCCCAGATTCTATGTTGTCCTGGAGAGCTTGCAGAGCACTGGGGAAAGGCAGGCAGAGAATTCCCTGCTAGCACCTTCTCTGTGCCTGGGAAGCAGAAGTGTTCACATTGCTTCGCAGAATCGCTTTTGTGCAGAAAACAGTAACACTTGTTCAGAAGGAAAGAAAGCACAGAGAACCAGATTCTATGTTGTCCTGGAGAGCTTGCAGAGCACTGGGGAAAGGCAGGCAGAGAATTCCCTGCTAGCACCTTCTCTGTGCCTGGGAAGCAGAAGTGTTCACATTGCTTCGCAAGAATCGCTTTTGTGCAGAAAACACTTACACTTATTAAGAAGGAAAGAAAGCACAGAGCCCCAGATTTTATGTTGTCCTGGAGAGCTTGCAGAGCACTGGGGAAAGGCAGGCAGAGAATTCCTTGCTAGCACCTTCTCTGTGCCTGGGAAGTAGAAGTGTTCACATTGCTTCGCAAGAATCGCTTTTGTGCAGAAAACAGTAACACTTGTTCAGAAGGAAAGAAAGCACAGAGCCCCAGATTCTATGTTGTCCTGGAGAGCTTGCAGAGCACTGGGGAAAGGCAGGCAGAGAATTCCCTGCTAGCACCTTCTCTGTGCCTGGGAGAAGTGTTCACATTGCTTCGCAGAATCGCTTTTGTGCAGAAAACACTAACACTTGTTCAGAAGGAAAGAAAGCACAGAGCCCCAGATTCTATGTTGATTGGAGAGCTTGCAGAGCACTGTGGAAAGCCAGGCAGAGAATTCCCTGCTAGCACCTTCTCTGTGCCTGGGAAGCAGAAGTGTTCACAATGCTTCGCAAGAATCGCTTTTGTGCAGAAAACACTAACACTTGTTCAGAAGGAAAGAAAGCACAGAGCCCCAGATTCTATGTTGTCCTGGAGAGCTTGCAGAGCACTGGGGAAAGGCAGGCAGAGAATTCCTTGCTAGCACCTTCTCTGTGCCTGGGAAGCAGAAGTGTTCACATTGCTTCGCAAGAATCGCTTTTGTGCAGAAAACAGTAACACTTGTTCAGAACGAAAGAAAGCACAGAGCCCCAGATTCTATGTTGTCCTGCAGAGCTTGCAGAGCACTGGGGAAAGGCAGGCAGAGAATTCCCTGCTAGCACCTTCTCTGTGCCTGGGAAGCAGAAGTGTTCACATTGCTTCGCAAAAATCGCTTTTGTGCAGAAAACAGTAACACTTGTTCAGAACGAAAGAAAGCACAGAGCCCCAGATTCTATGTTGTCCTGGAGAGCTTGCAGAGCACTGGGGAAAGGCAGGCAGAGAATTCCCTGCTAGCACCTTCTCTGTGCCTGTTCACAGTTCTTCGCAGAATCGCTTTTGTGCAGAAAACAGTAACACTTGTTCAGAAGGAAAGAAAGCACAGAGCCCCAGATTCTATGTTGTCCTGGAGAGCTTGCAGAGGACTGGGGAAAGGCAGGCAGAGAATTCCTTGCTAGCACCTTCTCTGTGCCTGGGAAGCAGAAGTGTTCACATTGCTTCGCAAGAATCGCTTTTGGGCAGAAAACACTAACACTTGTTCAGAACGAAAGAAAGCACAGAGCCCCAGATTTTATGTTGTCCTGCAGAGCTTGCAGAGCACTGGGGAAAGGCAGGCAGAGAATTCCTTGCTAGCACCTTCTCTGTGCCTGGGAAGCAGAAGTGTTCACATTGCTTCGCAAGAATCGCTTTTGTGCAGAAAACACTAACACTTGTTCAGAAGGAAAGAAAGCACAGAGCCCCAGATTCTATGTTGTCCTGGAGAGCTTGTAGAGCACTGGGGAAAGGCAGGCAGAGAATTCCTTGCTAGCACCTTCTCTGTGCCTGGGAAGCAGAAGTGTTCACATTGCTTCGCAAGAATCGCTTTTGTGCAGAAAACAGTAACACTTGTTCAGAAGGAAAGAAAGCACAGAGCCCCAGATTCTATGTTGATTGGAGAGCTTGCAGAGCACTGTGGAAAGCCAGGCAGAGAATTCCCTGCTAGCACCTTCTCTGTGCCTGGGAAGCAGAAGTGTTCACAATGCTTCGCAAGAATCGCTTTTGTGCAGAAAACACTAACACTTGTTCAGAAGGAAAGAAAGCACAGAGCCCCAGATTCTATGTTGTCCTGGAGAGCTTGCAGAGCACTGGGGAAAGGCAGGCAGAGAATTCCTTGCTAGCACCTTCTCTGTGCCTGGGAAGCAGAAGTGTTCACATTGCTTCGCAAGAATCGCTTTTGTGCAGAAAACACTAACACTTGTTCAGAAGGAAAGAAAGCACAGAGCCCCAGATTCTATGTTGTCCTGGAGAGCTTGCAGAGCACTGGGGAAAGGCAGGCAGAGAATTCCTTGCTAGCACCTTCTCTGTGCCTGGGAAGCAGAAGTGTTCACATTGCTTCGCAAGAATCGCTTTTGTGCAGAAAACAGTAACACTTGTTCAGAACGAAAGAAAGCACAGAGCCCCAGATTCTATGTTGTCCTGCAGAGCTTGCAGAGCACTGGGGAAAGGCAGGCAGAGAATTCCCTGCTAGCACCTTCTCTGTGCCTGGGAAGCAGAAGTGTTCACATTGCTTCGCAAAAATCGCTTTTGTGCAGAAAACAGTAACACTTGTTCAGAACGAAAGAAAGCACAGAGCCCCAGATTCTATGTTGTCCTGGAGAGCTTGCAGAGCACTGGGGAAAGGCAGGCAGAGAATTCCCTGCTAGCACCTTCTCTGTGCCTGTTCACAGTTCTTCGCAGAATCGCTTTTGTGCAGAAAACAGTAACACTTGTTCAGAAGGAAAGAAAGCACAGAGCCCCAGATTCTATGTTGTCCTGGAGAGCTTGCAGAGGACTGGGGAAAGGCAGGCAGAGAATTCCTTGCTAGCACCTTCTCTGTGCCTGGGAAGCAGAAGTGTTCACATTGCTTCGCAAGAATCGCTTTTGGGCAGAAAACACTAACACTTGTTCAGAACGAAAGAAAGCACAGAGCCCCAGATTTTATGTTGTCCTGCAGAGCTTGCAGAGCACTGGGGAAAGGCAGGCAGAGAATTCCTTGCTAGCACCTTCTCTGTGCCTGGGAAGCAGAAGTGTTCACATTGCTTCGCAAGAATCGCTTTTGTGCAGAAAACACTAACACTTGTTCAGAAGGAAAGAAAGCACAGAGCCCCAGATTCTATGTTGTCCTGGAGAGCTTGTAGAGCACTGGGGAAAGGCAGGCAGAGAATTCCTTGCTAGCACCTTCTCTGTGCCTGGGAAGCAGAAGTGTTCACATTGCTTCGCAAGAATCGCTTTTGTGCAGAAAACAGTAACACTTGTTCAGAAGGAAAGAAAGCACAGAGCCCCAGATTCTATGTTGATTGGAGAGCTTGCAGAGCACTGTGGAAAGCCAGGCAGAGAATTCCCTGCTAGCACCTTCTCTGTGCCTGGGAAGCAGAAGTGTTCACAATGCTTCGCAAGAATCGCTTTTGTGCAGAAAACACTAACACTTGTTCAGAAGGAAAGAAAGCACAGAGCCCCAGATTCTATGTTGTCCTGGAGAGCTTGCAGAGCACTGGGGAAAGGCAGGCAGAGAATTCCTTGCTAGCACCTTCTCTGTGCCTGGGAAGCAGAAGTGTTCACATTGCTTCGCAAGAATCGCTTTTGTGCAGAAAACACTAACACTTGTTCAGAAGGAAAGAAAGCACAGAGCCCCAGATTCTATGTTGTCCTGGAGAGCTTGCAGAGCACTGGGGAAAGGCAGGCAGAGAATTCCCTGCTAGCACCTTCTCTGTGCCTGGGAAGCAGAAGTGTTCACATTGCTTCGCAGAATCGCTTTTGTGCAGAAAACAGTAACACTTGTTCAGAAGGAAAGAAAGCACAGAGCCCCAGATTTTATGTTGTCCTGGAGAGCTTGCAGAGCACTGGGGAAAGGCAGGCAGAGAATTCCCTGCTAGCACATTCTCTGTGCCTGGGAAGCAGAAGTGTTCACATTGCTTCGCAAGAATCGCTTTTGTGCAGAAAACAGTAACACTTGTTCAGAAGGAAAGAAAGCACAGAGCCCCAGATTTTATGTTGTCCTGGAGAGCTTGCAGAGCACTGGGGAAAGGCAGGCAGAGAATTCCCTGCTAGCACCTTCTCTGTGCCTGGGAAGCAGAAGTGTTCACATTGCTTCGCAAACATCGCTTTTGTGCAGAAAACACTAACACTTGTTCAGAAGGAAAGAAAGCACAGAGCCCCAGATTTTATGTTGTCCTGGAGAGCTTGCAGAGCACTGGGGAAAGGCAGGCAGAGAATTCCCTGCTAGCACCTTCTCTGTGCCTGTTCACATTGCTTCGCAGAATCGCTTTTGTGCAGAAAACACTAACACTTGTTCAGAAGGAAAGAAAGCACAGAGCCCCAGATTCTATGTTGTCCTGGAGAGCTTGCAGAGCACTGGGGAAAGGCAGGCAGAGAATTCCCTGCTAGCACCTTCTCTGTGCCTGGGAAGCAGAAGTGTTCACATTGCTTCGCAGAATCGCTTTTGTGCAGAAAACACTAACACTTGTTCAGAAGGAAAGAAAGCACAGAGCCCCAGATTCTATGTTGTCCTGGAGAGCTTGCAGAGCACTGGGGAAAGGCAGGCAGAGAATTCCCTGCTAGCACCTTCTCTGTGCCTGTTCACATTGCTTCGCAGAATCGCTTTTGTGCAGAAAACAGTAACACTTGTTCAGAAGGAAAGAAAGCACAGAGCCCCAGATTCTATGTTGTCCTGCAGAGCTTGCAGAGCACTGGGGAAAGGCAGGCAGAGAATTCCCTGCTAGCACCTTCTCTGTGCCTGGGAAGCAGAAGTGTTCACATTGCTTCGCAGAATCGCTTTTGTGCAGAAAACAGTAACACTTGTTCAGAAGGAAAGAAAGCACAGAGCCCCAGATTCTATGTTGTCCTGCAGAGCTTGCAGAGCACTGGGGAAAGGCAGGCAGAGAATTCCCTGCTAGCACCTTCTCTGTGCCTGGGAAGCAGAAGTGTTCACATTGCTTCGCAAGAATCGCTTTTGTGCAGAAAACAGTAACACTTGTTCAGAAGGAAAGAAAGCACAGAGCCCCAGATTCTATGTTGTCCTGGAGAGCTTGCAGAGCACTGGGGAAAGGCAGGCAGAGAATTCCCTGCTAGCACCTTCTCTGTGCCTGTTCACAGTTCTTCGCAGAATCGCTTTTGTGCAGAAAACAGTAACACTTGTTCAGAAGGAAAGAAAGCACAGAGCCCCAGATTCTATGTTGTCCTGGAGAGCTTGCAGAGCACTGGGGAAAGGCAGGCAGAGAATTCCCTGCTAGCACCTTCTCTGTGCCTGGGAAGCAGAAGTGTTCACATTGCTTCGCAGAATCGCTTTTGTGCAGAAAACACTAACACTTGTTCAGAAGGAAAGAAAGCACAGAGAACCAGATTCTATGTTGTCCTGGAGAGCTTGCAGAGCACTGGGGAAAGGCAGGCAGAGAATTCCTTGCTAGCACCTTCTCTGTGCCTGGGAAGCAGAACTGTTCACATTGCTTCGCAAGAATCGCTTTTGTGCAGAAAACACTTACACTTATTAAGAAGGAAAGAAAGCACAGAGCCCCAGATTTTATGTTGTCCTGGAGAGCTTGCAGAGCACTGGGGAAAGGCAGGCAGAGAATTCCTTGCTAGCACCTTCTCTGTGCCTGGGAAGCAGAAGTGTTCACATTGCTTCGCAAGAATCGCTTTTGTGCAGAAAACAGTAACACTTGTTCAGAAGGAAAGAAAGCACAGAGCCCCAGATTTTATGTTGTCCTGGAGAGCTTGCAGAGCACTGGGGAAAGGCAGGCAGAGAATTCCCTGCTAGCACCTTCTCTGTGCCTGGGAGAAGTGTTCACATTGCTTCGCAGAATCGCTTTTGTGCAGAAAACACTAACACTTGTTCAGAAGGAAAGAAAGCACAGAGCCCCAGATTCTATGTTTTCCTGGAGAGCTTGCAGAGCACTGTGGAAAGCCAGGCAGAGAATTCCCTGCTAGCACCTTCTCTGTGCCTGGGAAGCAGAAGTGTTCACAATGCTTCGCAAGAATCGCTTTTGTGCAGAAAACACTAACACTTGTTCAGAAGGAAAGAAAGCACAGAGCCCCAGATTCTATGTTGTCCTGGAGAGCTTGCAGAGCACTGGGGAAAGGCAGGCAGAGAATTCCTTGCTAGCACCTTCTCTGTGCCTGGGAAGCAGAAGTGTTCACATTGCTTCGCAAGAATCGCTTTTGTGCAGAAAACAGTAACACTTGTTCAGAACGAAAGAAAGCACAGAGCCCCAGATTCTATGTTGTCCTGCAGAGCTTGCAGAGCACTGGGGAAAGGCAGGCAGAGAATTCCCTGCTAGCACCTTCTCTGTGCCTGGGAAGCAGAAGTGTTCACATTGCTTCGCAAAAATCGCTTTTCTGCAGAAAACAGTAACACTTGTTCAGAACGAAAGAAAGCACAGAGCCCCAGATTCTATGTTGTCCTGCAGAGCTTGCAGAGCACTGGGGAAAGGCAGGCAGAGAATTCCCTGCTAGCACCTTCTCTGTGCCTGTTCACAGTTCTTCGCAGAATCGCTTTTGTGCAGAAAACAGTAACACTTGTTCAGAAGGAAAGAAAGCACAGAGCCCCAGATTCTATGTTGTCCTGGAGAGCTTTTAGAGCACTGGGGAAAGGCAGGCAGAGAATTCCCTGCTAGCACCTTCTCTGTGCCTGGGAAGCAGAAGTGTTCACATTGCTTCGCAGAATCGCTTTTGTGCAGAAAACACTAACACTTGTTCAGAAGGAAAGAAAGCACAGAGAACCAGATTCTATGTTGTCCTGGAGAGCTTGCAGAGCACTGGGGAAAGGCAGGCAGAGAATTCCTTGCTAGCACCTTCTCTGTGCCTGGGAAGCAGAACTGTTCACATTGCTTCGCAAGAATCGCTTTTGTGCAGAAAACACTTACACTTATTAAGAAGGAAAGAAAGCACAGAGCCCCAGATTTTATGTTGTCCTGGAGAGCTTGCAGAGCACTGGGGAAAGGCAGGCAGAGAATTCCTTGCTAGCACCTTCTCTGTGCCTGGGAAGCAGAAGTGTTCACATTGCTTCGCAAGAATCGCTTTTGTGCAGAAAACAGTAACACTTGTTCAGAACGAAAGAAAGCACAGAGCCCCAGATTCTATGTTGTCCTGGAGAGCTTGCAGAGCACTGGGGAAAGGCAGGCAGAGAATTCCCTGCTAGCACCTTCTCTGTGCCTGGGAAGCAGAAGTGTTCACATTGCTTCGCAGAATCGCTTTTGTGCAGAAAACACTAACACTTGTTCAGAACGAAAGAAAGCACAGAGCCCCAGATTCTATGTTGTCCTGGAGAGCTTGTAGAGCACTGGGGAAAGGCAGGCAGAGAATTCCTTGCTAGCACCTTCTCTGTGCCTGGGAAGCAGAAGTGTTCACATTGCTTCGCAAGAATCGCTTTTGTGCAGAAAACAGTAACACTTGTTCAGAAGGAAAGAAAGCACAGAGCCCCAGATTCTATGTTGTCCTGGAGAGCTTGCAGAGCACTGGGGAAAGGCAGGCAGAGAATTCCTTGCTAGCACCTTCTCTGTGCCTGGGAAGCAGAAGTGTTCACATTGCTTCGCAGAATCGCTTTTGTGCAGAAAACAGTAACACTTGTTCAGAAGGAAAGAAAGCACAGAGCCCCAGATTCTATGTTGTCCTGCAGAGCTTGCAGAGCACTGGGGAAAGGCAGGCAGAGAATTCCCTGCTAGCACCTTCTCTGTGCCTGGGAGAAGTGTTCACATTGCTTCGCAGAATCGCTTTTGTGCAGAAAACACTAACACTTGTTCAGAAGGAAAGAAAGCACAGAGCCCCAGATTCTATGTTGTCCTGGAGAGCTTGTAGAGCACTGGGGAAAGGCAGGCAGAGAATTCCTTGCTAGCACCTTCTCTGTGCCTGGGAAGCAGAAGTGTTCACATTTCTTCGCAAGAATCGCTTTTGTGCAGAAAACAGTAACACTTGTTCAGAAGGAAAGAAAGCACAGAGCCCCAGATTCTATGTTGATTGGAGAGCTTGCAGAGCACTGTGGAAAGCCAGGCAGAGAATTCCCTGATAGCACCTTCTCTGTGCCTGGGAAGCAGAAGTGTTCACAATGCTTCGCAAGAATCGCTTTTGTGCAGAAAACACTAACACTTGTTCAGAAGGAAAGAAAGCACAGAGCCCCAGATTCTATGTTGTCCTGGAGAGCTTGCAGAGCACTGGGGAAAGGCAGGCAGAGAATTCCTTGCTAGCACCTTCTCTGTGCCTGGGAAGCAGAAGTGTTCACATTGCTTCGCAAGAATCGCTTTTGTGCAGAAAACACTAACACTTGTTCAGAACGAAAGAAAGCACAGAGCCCCAGATTCTATGTTGTCCTGGAGAGCTTGCAGAGCACTGGGGAAAGGCAGGCAGAGAATTCCCTGCTAGCACCTTCTCTGTGCCTGGGAAGCAGAAGTGTTCACATTGCTTCGCAGAATCGCTTTTGTGCAGAAAACACTAACACTTGTTCAGAAGGAAAGAAAGCACAGAGCCCCAGATTTTATGTTGTCCTGGAGAGCTTGCAGAGCACTGGGGAAAGGCAGGCAGAGAATTCCCTGCTAGCACCTTCTCTGTGCCTGGGAAGCAGAAGTGTTCACATTGCTTCGCAAGAATCGCTTTTGTGCAGAAAACAGTAACACTTGTTCAGAAGGAAAGAAAGCACAGAGCCCCAGATTTTATGTTGTCCTGGAGAGCTTGCAGAGCACTGGGGAAAGGCAGGCAGAGAATTCCCTGCTAGCACCTTCTCTGTGCCTGTTCACATTGCTTCGCAGAATCGCTTTTGTGCAGAAAACAGTAACACTTGTTCAGAAGGAAAGAAAGCACAGAGCCCCAGATTCTATGTTGTCCTGGAGAGCTTGCAGAGCACTGGGGAAAGGCAGGCAGAGAATTCCCTGCTAGCACCTTCTCTGTGCCTGGGAAGCAGAAGTGTTCACATTGCTTCGCAGAATCGCTTTTGTGCAGAAAACAGTAACACTTGTTCAGAAGGAAAGAAAGCACAGAGCCCCAGATTCTATGTTGTCCTGGAGAGCTTGCAGAGCACTGGGGAAAGGCAGGCAGAGAATTCCCTGCTAGCACCTTCTCTGTGCCTGGGAAGCAGAAGTGTTCACATTGCTTCGCAGAATCGCTTTTGTGCAGAAAACACTAACACTTGTTCAGAAGGAAAGAAAGCACAGAGAACCAGATTCTATGTTGTCCTGGAGAGCTTGCAGAGCACTGGGGAAAGGCAGGCAGAGAATTCCTTGCTAGCACCTTCTCTGTGCCTGGGAAGCAGAACTGTTCACATTGCTTCGCAAGAATCGCTTTTGTGCAGAAAACACTTACACTTATTAAGAAGGAAAGAAAGCACAGAGCCCCAGATTCTATGTTGTCCTGGAGAGCTTGCAGAGCACTGGGGAAAGGCAGGCAGAGAATTCCTTGCTAGCACCTTCTCTGTGCCTGGGAAGCAGAAGTGTTCACATTGCTTCGCAAGAATCGCTTTTGTGCAGAAAACAGTAACACTTGTTCACAAGGAAAGAAAGCACAGAGCCCCAGATTCTATGTTGTCCTGGAGAGCTTGCAGAGCACTGGGGAAAGGCAGGCAGAGAATTCCCTGCTAGCACCTTCTCTGTGCCTGGGAGAAGTGTTCACATTGCTTCGCAGAATCGCTTTTGTGCAGAAAACACTAACACTTGTTCAGAAGGAAAGAAAGCACAGAGCCCCAGATTCTATGTTGTCCTGGAGAGCTTGTAGAGCACTGGGGAAAGGCAGGCAGAGAATTCCTTGCTAGCACCTTCTCTGTGCCTGGGAAGCAGAAGTGTTCACATTGCTTCGCAAGAATCGCTTTTGTGCAGAAAACAGTAACACTTGTTCAGAAGGAAAGAAAGCACAGAGCCCCAGATTCTATGTTGTCCTGGAGAGCTTGCAGAGCACTGGGGAAAGGCAGGCAGAGAATTCCTTGCTAGCACCTTCTCTGTGCCTGGGAAGCAGAAGTGTTCACATTGCTTCGCAGAATCGCTTTTGTGCAGAAAACAGTAACACTTGTTCAGAAGGAAAGAAAGCACAGAGCCCCAGATTCTATGTTGTCCTGCAGAGCTTGCAGAGCACTGGGGAAAGGCAGGCAGAGAATTCCCTGCTAGCACCTTCTCTGTGCCTGGGAGAAGTGTTCACATTGCTTCGCAGAATCGCTTTTGTGCAGAAAACACTAACACTTGTTCAGAAGGAAAGAAAGCACAGAGCCCCAGATTCTATGTTGTCCTGGAGAGCTTGTAGAGCACTGGGGAAAGGCAGGCAGAGAATTCCTTGCTAGCACCTTCTCTGTGCCTGGGAAGCAGAAGTGTTCACATTTCTTCGCAAGAATCGCTTTTGTGCAGAAAACAGTAACACTTGTTCAGAAGGAAAGAAAGCACAGAGCCCCAGATTCTATGTTGATTGGAGAGCTTGCAGAGCACTGTGGAAAGCCAGGCAGAGAATTCCCTGATAGCACCTTCTCTGTGCCTGGGAAGCAGAAGTGTTCACAATGCTTCGCAAGAATCGCTTTTGTGCAGAAAACACTAACACTTGTTCAGAAGGAAAGAAAGCACAGAGCCCCAGATTCTATGTTGTCCTGGAGAGCTTGCAGAGCACTGGGGAAAGGCAGGCAGAGAATTCCTTGCTAGCACCTTCTCTGTGCCTGGGAAGCAGAAGTGTTCACATTGCTTCGCAAGAATCGCTTTTGTGCAGAAAACACTAACACTTGTTCAGAACGAAAGAAAGCACAGAGCCCCAGATTCTATGTTGTCCTGGAGAGCTTGCAGAGCACTGGGGAAAGGCAGGCAGAGAATTCCCTGCTAGCACCTTCTCTGTGCCTGGGAAGCAGAAGTGTTCACATTGCTTCGCAGAATCGCTTTTGTGCAGAAAACACTAACACTTGTTCAGAAGGAAAGAAAGCACAGAGCCCCAGATTTTATGTTGTCCTGGAGAGCTTGCAGAGCACTGGGGAAAGGCAGGCAGAGAATTCCCTGCTAGCACCTTCTCTGTGCCTGGGAAGCAGAAGTGTTCACATTGCTTCGCAAGAATCGCTTTTGTGCAGAAAACAGTAACACTTGTTCAGAAGGAAAGAAAGCACAGAGCCCCAGATTTTATGTTGTCCTGGAGAGCTTGCAGAGCACTGGGGAAAGGCAGGCAGAGAATTCCCTGCTAGCACCTTCTCTGTGCCTGTTCACATTGCTTCGCAGAATCGCTTTTGTGCAGAAAACAGTAACACTTGTTCAGAAGGAAAGAAAGCACAGAGCCCCAGATTCTATGTTGTCCTGGAGAGCTTGCAGAGCACTGGGGAAAGGCAGGCAGAGAATTCCCTGCTAGCACCTTCTCTGTGCCTGGGAAGCAGAAGTGTTCACATTGCTTCGCAGAATCGCTTTTGTGCAGAAAACAGTAACACTTGTTCAGAAGGAAAGAAAGCACAGAGCCCCAGATTCTATGTTGTCCTGGAGAGCTTGCAGAGCACTGGGGAAAGGCAGGCAGAGAATTCCCTGCTAGCACCTTCTCTGTGCCTGGGAAGCAGAAGTGTTCACATTGCTTCGCAGAATCGCTTTTGTGCAGAAAACACTAACACTTGTTCAGAAGGAAAGAAAGCACAGAGAACCAGATTCTATGTTGTCCTGGAGAGCTTGCAGAGCACTGGGGAAAGGCAGGCAGAGAATTCCTTGCTAGCACCTTCTCTGTGCCTGGGAAGCAGAACTGTTCACATTGCTTCGCAAGAATCGCTTTTGTGCAGAAAACACTTACACTTATTAAGAAGGAAAGAAAGCACAGAGCCCCAGATTCTATGTTGTCCTGGAGAGCTTGCAGAGCACTGGGGAAAGGCAGGCAGAGAATTCCTTGCTAGCACCTTCTCTGTGCCTGGGAAGCAGAAGTGTTCACATTGCTTCGCAAGAATCGCTTTTGTGCAGAAAACAGTAACACTTGTTCACAAGGAAAGAAAGCACAGAGCCCCAGATTCTATGTTGTCCTGGAGAGCTTGCAGAGCACTGGGGAAAGGCAGGCAGAGAATTCCCTGCTAGCACCTTCTCTGTGCCTGGGAGAAGTGTTCACATTGCTTCGCAGAA
This sequence comes from Strix aluco, assembly GCF_031877795.1. Taxonomy (NCBI): domain Eukaryota; kingdom Metazoa; phylum Chordata; class Aves; order Strigiformes; family Strigidae; genus Strix; species Strix aluco. The sequence continues at coordinate 2,240,709 of NW_027436510.1, read as the reverse complement.
TCGCTTTTGTGCAGAAAACACTAACACTTGTTCAGAAGGAAAGAAAGCACAGAGCCCCAGATTCTATGTTGTCCTGGAGAGCTTGTAGAGCACTGGGGAAAGGCAGGCAGAGAATTCCTTGCTAGCACCTTCTCTGTGCCTGGGAAGCAGAAGTGTTCACATTTCTTCGCAAGAATCGCTTTTGTGCAGAAAACAGTAACACTTGTTCAGAAGGAAAGAAAGCACAGAGCCCCAGATTCTATGTTGATTGGAGAGCTTGCAGAGCACTGTGGAAAGCCAGGCAGAGAATCCCCTGATAGCACCTTCTCTGTGCCTGGGAAGCAGAAGTGTTCACAATGCTTCGCAAGAATCGCTTTTGTGCAGAAAACACTAACACTTGTTCAGAAGGAAAGAAAGCACAGAGCCCCAGATTCTATGTTGTCCTGGAGAGCTTGCAGAGCACTGGGGAAAGGCAGGCAGAGAATTCCTTGCTAGCACCTTCTCTGTGCCTGGGAAACAGAAGTGTTCACATTGCTTCGCAAGAATCGCTTTTGTGCAGAAAACAGTAACACTTGTTCAGAAGGAAAGAAAGCACAGAGCCCCAGATTCTATGTTGTCCTGGAGAGCTTGCAGAGCACTGGGGAAAGGCAGGCAGAGAATTCCCTGCTAGCACCTTCTCTGTGCCTGGGAAGCAGAAGTGTTCACATTGCTTCGCAGAATCGCTTTTGTGCAGAAAACAGTAACACTTGTTCAGAAGGAAAGAAAGCACAGAGCCCCAGATTTTATGTTGTCCTGGAGAGCTTGCAGAGCACTGGGGAAAGGCAGGCAGAGAATTCCCTGCTAGCACCTTCTCTGTGCCTGGGAAGCAGAAGTGTTCACATTGCTTCGCAAGAATCGCTTTTGTGCAGAAAACAGTAACACTTGTTCAGAAGGAAAGAAAGCACAGAGCCCCAGATTTTATGTTGTCCTGGAGAGCTTGCAGAGCACTGGGGAAAGGCAGGCAGAGAATTCCCTGCTAGCACCTTCTCTGTGCCTGGGAAGCAGAAGTGTTCACATTGCTTCGCAGAATCGCTTTTGTGCAGAAAACAGTAACACTTGTTCAGAAGGAAAGAAAGCACAGAGCCCCAGATTCTATGTTGTCCTGGAGAGCTTGCAGAGCACTGGGGAAAGGCAGGCAGAGAATTCCCTGCTAGCACCTTCTCTGTGCCTGGGAAGCAGAAGTGTTCACATTGCTTCGCAGAATCGCTTTTGTGCAGAAAACAGTAACACTTGTTCAGAAGGAAAGAAAGCACAGAGCCCCAGATTTTATGTTGTCCTGGAGAGCTTGCAGAGCACTGGGGAAAGGCAGGCAGAGAATTCCCTGCTAGCACCTTCTCTGTGCCTGTTCACATTGCTTCGCAGAATCGCTTTTGTGCAGAAAACAGTAACACTTGTTCAGAAGGAAAGAAAGCACAGAGCCCCAGATTCTATGTTGTCCTGGAGAGCTTGCAGAGCACTGGGGAAAGGCAGGCAGAGAATTCCCTGCTAGCACCTTCTCTGTGCCTGGGAAGCAGAAGTGTTCACATTGCTTCGCAGAATCGCTTTTGTGCAGAAAACAGTAACACTTGTTCAGAAGGAAAGAAAGCACAGAGCCCCAGATTCTATGTTGTCCTGGAGAGCTTGCAGAGCACTGGGGAAAGGCAGGCAGAGAATTCCCTGCTAGCACCTTCTCTGTGCCTGGGAAGCAGAAGTGTTCACATTGCTTCGCAGAATCGCTTTTGTGCAGAAAACACTAACACTTGTTCAGAAGGAAAGAAAGCACAGAGAACCAGATTCTATGTTGTCCTGGAGAGCTTGCAGAGCACTGGGGAAAGGCAGGCAGAGAATTCCTTGCTAGCACCTTCTCTGTGCCTGGGAAGCAGAACTGTTCACATTGCTTCGCAAGAATCGCTTTTGTGCAGAAAACACTTACACTTATTAAGAAGGAAAGAAAGCACAGAGCCCCAGATTCTATGTTGTCCTGGAGAGCTTGCAGAGCACTGGGGAAAGGCAGGCAGAGAATTCCTTGCTAGCACCTTCTCTGTGCCTGGGAAGCAGAAGTGTTCACATTGCTTCGCAAGAATCGCTTTTGTGCAGAAAACAGTAACACTTGTTCACAAGGAAAGAAAGCACAGAGCCCCAGATTCTATGTTGTCCTGGAGAGCTTGCAGAGCACTGGGGAAAGGCAGGCAGAGAATTCCCTGCTAGCACCTTCTCTGTGCCTGGGAGAAGTGTTCACATTGCTTCGCAGAATCGCTTTTGTGCAGAAAACACTAACACTTGTTCAGAAGGAAAGAAAGCACAGAGCCCCAGATTCTATGTTGTCCTGGAGAGCTTGTAGAGCACTGGGGAAAGGCAGGCAGAGAATTCCTTGCTAGCACCTTCTCTGTGCCTGGGAAGCAGAAGTGTTCACATTTCTTCGCAAGAATCGCTTTTGTGCAGAAAACAGTAACACTTGTTCAGAAGGAAAGAAAGCACAGAGCCCCAGATTCTATGTTGATTGGAGAGCTTGCAGAGCACTGTGGAAAGCCAGGCAGAGAATCCCCTGATAGCACCTTCTCTGTGCCTGGGAAGCAGAAGTGTTCACAATGCTTCGCAAGAATCGCTTTTGTGCAGAAAACACTAACACTTGTTCAGAAGGAAAGAAAGCACAGAGCCCCAGATTCTATGTTGTCCTGGAGAGCTTGCAGAGCACTGGGGAAAGGCAGGCAGAGAATTCCTTGCTAGCACCTTCTCTGTGCCTGGGAAACAGAAGTGTTCACATTGCTTCGCAAGAATCGCTTTTGTGCAGAAAACAGTAACACTTGTTCAGAAGGAAAGAAAGCACAGAGCCCCAGATTCTATGTTGTCCTGGAGAGCTTGCAGAGCACTGGGGAAAGGCAGGCAGAGAATTCCCTGCTAGCACCTTCTCTGTGCCTGGGAAGCAGAAGTGTTCACATTGCTTCGCAGAATCGCTTTTGTGCAGAAAACAGTAACACTTGTTCAGAAGGAAAGAAAGCACAGAGCCCCAGATTTTATGTTGTCCTGGAGAGCTTGCAGAGCACTGGGGAAAGGCAGGCAGAGAATTCCCTGCTAGCACCTTCTCTGTGCCTGGGAAGCAGAAGTGTTCACATTGCTTCGCAAGAATCGCTTTTGTGCAGAAAACAGTAACACTTGTTCAGAAGGAAAGAAAGCACAGAGCCCCAGATTTTATGTTGTCCTGGAGAGCTTGCAGAGCACTGGGGAAAGGCAGGCAGAGAATTCCCTGCTAGCACCTTCTCTGTGCCTGGGAAGCAGAAGTGTTCACATTGCTTCGCAGAATCGCTTTTGTGCAGAAAACACTAACACTTGTTCAGAAGGAAAGAAAGCACAGAGCCCCAGATTTTATGTTGTCCTGGAGAGCTTGCAGAGCACTGGGGAAAGGCAGGCAGAGAATTCCCTGCTAGCACCTTCTCTGTGCCTGTTCACATTGCTTCGCAGAATCGCTTTTGTGCAGAAAACAGTAACACTTGTTCAGAAGGAAAGAAAGCACAGAGCCCCAGATTCTATGTTGTCCTGGAGAGCTTGCAGAGCACTGGGGAAAGGCAGGCAGAGAATTCCCTGCTAGCACCTTCTCTTTGCCTGGGAAGCAGAAGTGTTCACATTGCTTCGCAGAATCGCTTTTGTGCAGAAAACAGTAACACTTGTTCAGAAGGAAAGAAAGCACAGAGCCCCAGATTCTATGTTGTCCTGGAGAGCTTGCAGAGCACTGGGGAAAGGCAGGCAGAGAATTCCCTGCTAGCACCTTCTCTGTGACTGGGAAGCAGAAGTGTTCACATTGCTTCGCAGAATCGCTTTTGTGCAGAAAACAGTAACACTTGTTCAGAACGAAAGAAAGCACAGAGCCCCAGATTCTATGTTGTCCTGCAGAGCTTGCAGAGCACTGGGGAAAGGCAGGCAGAGAATTCCTTGCTAGCACCTTCTCTGTGCCTGGGAAGCAGAAGTGTTCACATTGCTTCGCAAGAATCGCTTTTGGGCAGAAAACACTAACACTTGTTCAGAACGAAAGAAAGCACAGAGCCCCAGATTCTATGTTGTCCTGGAGAGCTTGCAGAGCACTGGGGAAAGGCAGGCAGAGAATTCCCTGCTAGCACCTTCTCTGTGCCTGGGAAGCAGAAGTGTTCACATTGCTTCGCAAAAATCGCTTTTCTGCAGAAAACAGTAACACTTGTTCAGAACGAAAGAAAGCACAGAGCCCCAGATTCTATGTTGTCCTGCAGAGCTTGCAGAGCACTGGGGAAAGGCAGGCAGAGAATTCCCTGCTAGCACCTTCTCTGTGCCTGTTCACAGTTCTTCGCAGAATCGCTTTTGTGCAGAAAACAGTAACACTTGTTCAGAAGGAAAGAAAGCACAGAGCCCCAGATTCTATGTTGTCCTGGAGAGCTTGCAGAGCACTGGGGAAAGGCAGGCAGAGAATTCCCTGCTAGCACCTTCTCTGTGCCTGGGAAGCAGAAGTGTTCACATTGCTTCGCAGAATCGCTTTTGTGCAGAAAACACTAACACTTGTTCAGAAGGAAAGAAAGCACAGAGCCCCAGATTCTATGTTGTCCTGGAGAGCTTGCAGAGCACTGGGGAAAGGCAGGCAGAGAATTCCCTGCTAGCACCTTCTCTGTGCCTGGGAAGCAGAAGTGTTCACATTGCTTCGCAGAATCGCTTTTGTGCAGAAAACAGTAACACTTGTTCAGAAGGAAAGAAAGCACAGAGCCCCAGATTCTATGTTGTCCTGCAGAGCTTGCAGAGCACTGGGGAAAGGCAGGCAGAGAATTCCTTGCTAGCACCTTCTCTGTGCCTGGGAAGCAGAAGTGTTCACATTGCTTCGCAAGAATCGCTTTTGTGCAGAAAACAGTAACACTTGTTCAGAAGGAAAGAAAGCACAGAGCCCCAGATTCTATGTTGTCCTGGAGAGCTTGCAGAGCACTGGGGAAAGGCAGGCAGAGAATTCCCTGCTAGCACCTTCTCTGTGCCTGGGAAGCAGAAGTGTTCACATTGCTTCGCAGAATCGCTTTTGTGCAGAAAACACTAACACTTGTTCAGAACGAAAGAAAGCACAGAGCCCCAGATTCTATGTTGATTGGAGAGCTTGCAGAGCACTGTGGAAAGCCAGGCAGAGAATTCCCTGCTAGCACCTTCTCTGTGCCTGGGAAGCAGAAGTGTTCACAATGCTTCGCAAGAATCGCTTTTGTGCAGAAAACACTAACACTTGTTCAGAAGGAAAGAAAGCACAGAGCCCCAGATTCTATGTTGTCCTGGAGAGCTTGCAGAGCACTGGGGAAAGGCAGGCAGAGAATTCCTTGCTAGCACCTTCTCTGTGCCTGGGAAGCAGAAGTGTTCACATTGCTTCGCAAGAATCGCTTTTGTGCAGAAAACAGTAACACTTGTTCAGAAGGAAAGAAAGCACAGAGCCCCAGATTCTATGTTGTCCTGCAGAGCTTGCAGAGCACTGGGGAAAGGCAGGCAGAGAATTCCCTGCTAGCACCTTCTCTGTGCCTGGGAAGCAGAAGTGTTCGCATTGCTTCGCAAAAATCGCTTTTGTGCAGAAAACAGTAACACTTGTTCAGAACGAAAGAAAGCACAGAGCCCCAGATTCTATGTTGTCCTGGAGAGCTTGCAGAGCACTGGGGAAAGGCAGGCAGAGAATTCCCTGCTAGCACCTTCTCTGTGCCTGTTCACAGTTCTTCGCAGAATCGCTTTTGTGCAGAAAACAGTAACACTTGTTCAGAAGGAAAGAAAGCACAGAGCCCCAGATTCTATGTTGTCCTGGAGAGCTTGCAGAGCACTGGGGAAAGGCAGGCAGAGAATTCCCTGCTAGCACCTTCTCTGTGCCTGGGAAGCAGAAGTGTTCACAATGCTTCGCAAGAATCGCTTTTGTGCAGAAAACACTAACACTTGTTCAGAACGAAAGAAAGCACAGAGCCCCAGATTCTATGTTGATTGGAGAGCTTGCAGAGCACTGTGGAAAGCCAGGCAGAGAATTCCCTGCTAGCACCTTCTCTGTGCCTGGGAAGCAGAAGTGTTCACAATGCTTCGCAAGAATCGCTTTTGTGCAGAAAACACTAACACTTGTTCAGAAGGAAAGAAAGCACAGAGCCCCAGATTCTATGTTGTCCTGGAGAGCTTGCAGAGCACTGGGGAAAGGCAGGCAGAGAATTCCTTGCTAGCACCTTCTCTGTGCCTGGGAAGCAGAAGTGTTCACATTGCTTCGCAAGAATCGCTTTTGTGCAGAAAACAGTAACACTTGTTCAGAAGGAAAGAAAGCACAGAGCCCCAGATTCTATGTTGTCCTGCAGAGCTTGCAGAGCACTGGGGAAAGGCAGGCAGAGAATTCCCTGCTAGCACCTTCTCTGTGCCTGGGAAGCAGAAGTGTTCGCATTGCTTCGCAAAAATCGCTTTTGTGCAGAAAACAGTAACACTTGTTCAGAACGAAAGAAAGCACAGAGCCCCAGATTCTATGTTGTCCTGGAGAGCTTGCAGAGCACTGGGGAAAGGCAGGCAGAGAATTCCCTGCTAGCACCTTCTCTGTGCCTGTTCACAGTTCTTCGCAGAATCGCTTTTGTGCAGAAAACAGTAACACTTGTTCAGAAGGAAAGAAAGCACAGAGCCCCAGATTCTATGTTGTCCTGGAGAGCTTGCAGAGCACTGGGGAAAGGCAGGCAGAGAATTCCCTGCTAGCACCTTCTCTGTGCCTGTTCACATTGCTTCGCAGAATCGCTTTTGTGCAGAAAACAGTAACACTTGTTCAGAAGGAAAGAAAGCACAGAGCCCCAGATTCTATGTTGTCCTGGAGAGCTTGCAGAGCACTGGGGAAAGGCAGGCAGAGAATTCCCTGCTAGCACCTTCTCTGTGCCTGGGAAGCAGAAGTGTTCACATTGCTTCGCAGAATCGCTTTTGTGCAGAAAACAGTAACACTTGTTCAGAAGGAAAGAAAGCACAGAGCCCCAGATTCTATGTTGTCCTGGAGAGCTTGCAGAGCACTGGGGAAAGGCAGGCAGAGAATTCCCTGCTAGCACCTTCTCTGTGCCTGGGAAGCAGAAGTGTTCACATTGCTTCGCAGAATCGCTTTTGTGCAGAAAACACTAACACTTGTTCAGAAGGAAAGAAAGCACAGAGAACCAGATTCTATGTTGTCCTGGAGAGCTTGCAGAGCACTGGGGAAAGGCAGGCAGAGAATTCCTTGCTAGCACCTTCTCTGTGCCTGGGAAGCAGAACTGTTCACATTGCTTCGCAAGAATCGCTTTTGTGCAGAAAACACTTACACTTATTAAGAAGGAAAGAAAGCACAGAGCCCCAGATTCTATGTTGTCCTGGAGAGCTTGCAGAGCACTGGGGAAAGGCAGGCAGAGAATTCCTTGCTAGCACCTTCTCTGTGCCTGGGAAGCAGAAGTGTTCACATTGCTTCGCAAGAATCGCTTTTGTGCAGAAAACAGTAACACTTGTTCACAAGGAAAGAAAGCACAGAGCCCCAGATTCTATGTTGTCCTGGAGAGCTTGCAGAGCACTGGGGAAAGGCAGGCAGAGAATTCCCTGCTAGCACCTTCTCTGTGCCTGGGAGAAGTGTTCACATTGCTTCGCAGAATCGCTTTTGTGCAGAAAACACTAACACTTGTTCAGAAGGAAAGAAAGCACAGAGCCCCAGATTCTATGTTGTCCTGGAGAGCTTGTAGAGCACTGGGGAAAGGCAGGCAGAGAATTCCTTGCTAGCACCTTCTCTGTGCCTGGGAAGCAGAAGTGTTCACATTTCTTCGCAAGAATCGCTTTTGTGCAGAAAACAGTAACACTTGTTCAGAAGGAAAGAAAGCACAGAGCCCCAGATTCTATGTTGATTGGAGAGCTTGCAGAGCACTGTGGAAAGCCAGGCAGAGAATCCCCTGATAGCACCTTCTCTGTGCCTGGGAAGCAGAAGTGTTCACAATGCTTCGCAAGAATCGCTTTTGTGCAGAAAACACTAACACTTGTTCAGAAGGAAAGAAAGCACAGAGCCCCAGATTCTATGTTGTCCTGGAGAGCTTGCAGAGCACTGGGGAAAGGCAGGCAGAGAATTCCTTGCTAGCACCTTCTCTGTGCCTGGGAAACAGAAGTGTTCACATTGCTTCGCAAGAATCGCTTTTGTGCAGAAAACAGTAACACTTGTTCAGAAGGAAAGAAAGCACAGAGCCCCAGATTCTATGTTGTCCTGGAGAGCTTGCAGAGCACTGGGGAAAGGCAGGCAGAGAATTCCCTGCTAGCACCTTCTCTGTGCCTGGGAAGCAGAAGTGTTCACATTGCTTCGCAGAATCGCTTTTGTGCAGAAAACAGTAACACTTGTTCAGAAGGAAAGAAAGCACAGAGCCCCAGATTTTATGTTGTCCTGGAGAGCTTGCAGAGCACTGGGGAAAGGCAGGCAGAGAATTCCCTGCTAGCACCTTCTCTGTGCCTGGGAAGCAGAAGTGTTCACATTGCTTCGCAAGAATCGCTTTTGTGCAGAAAACAGTAACACTTGTTCAGAAGGAAAGAAAGCACAGAGCCCCAGATTTTATGTTGTCCTGGAGAGCTTGCAGAGCACTGGGGAAAGGCAGGCAGAGAATTCCCTGCTAGCACCTTCTCTGTGCCTGGGAAGCAGAAGTGTTCACATTGCTTCGCAGAATCGCTTTTGTGCAGAAAACACTAACACTTGTTCAGAAGGAAAGAAAGCACAGAGCCCCAGATTTTATGTTGTCCTGGAGAGCTTGCAGAGCACTGGGGAAAGGCAGGCAGAGAATTCCCTGCTAGCACCTTCTCTTTGCCTGGGAAGCAGAAGTGTTCACATTGCTTCGCAGAATCGCTTTTGTGCAGAAAACAGTAACACTTGTTCAGAAGGAAAGAAAGCACAGAGCCCCAGATTCTATGTTGTCCTGGAGAGCTTGCAGAGCACTGGGGAAAGGCAGGCAGAGAATTCCCTGCTAGCACCTTCTCTGTGACTGGGAAGCAGAAGTGTTCACATTGCTTCGCAGAATCGCTTTTGTGCAGAAAACAGTAACACTTGTTCAGAACGAAAGAAAGCACAGAGCCCCAGATTCTATGTTGTCCTGCAGAGCTTGCAGAGCACTGGGGAAAGGCAGGCAGAGAATTCCTTGCTAGCACCTTCTCTGTGCCTGGGAAGCAGAAGTGTTCACATTGCTTCGCAAGAATCGCTTTTGGGCAGAAAACACTAACACTTGTTCAGAACGAAAGAAAGCACAGAGCCCCAGATTCTATGTTGTCCTGGAGAGCTTGCAGAGCACTGGGGAAAGGCAGGCAGAGAATTCCCTGCTAGCACCTTCTCTGTGCCTGGGAAGCAGAAGTGTTCACATTGCTTCGCAAAAATCGCTTTTCTGCAGAAAACAGTAACACTTGTTCAGAACGAAAGAAAGCACAGAGCCCCAGATTCTATGTTGTCCTGCAGAGCTTGCAGAGCACTGGGGAAAGGCAGGCAGAGAATTCCCTGCTAGCACCTTCTCTGTGCCTGTTCACAGTTCTTCGCAGAATCGCTTTTGTGCAGAAAACAGTAACACTTGTTCAGAAGGAAAGAAAGCACAGAGCCCCAGATTCTATGTTGTCCTGGAGAGCTTGCAGAGCACTGGGGAAAGGCAGGCAGAGAATTCCCTGCTAGCACCTTCTCTGTGCCTGGGAAGCAGAAGTGTTCACATTGCTTCGCAGAATCGCTTTTGTGCAGAAAACACTAACACTTGTTCAGAAGGAAAGAAAGCACAGAGCCCCAGATTCTATGTTGTCCTGGAGAGCTTGCAGAGCACTGGGGAAAGGCAGGCAGAGAATTCCCTGCTAGCACCTTCTCTGTGCCTGGGAAGCAGAAGTGTTCACATTGCTTCGCAGAATCGCTTTTGTGCAGAAAACAGTAACACTTGTTCAGAAGGAAAGAAAGCACAGAGCCCCAGATTCTATGTTGTCCTGCAGAGCTTGCAGAGCACTGGGGAAAGGCAGGCAGAGAATTCCTTGCTAGCACCTTCTCTGTGCCTGGGAAGCAGAAGTGTTCACATTGCTTCGCAAGAATCGCTTTTGTGCAGAAAACAGTAACACTTGTTCAGAAGGAAAGAAAGCACAGAGCCCCAGATTCTATGTTGTCCTGGAGAGCTTGCAGAGCACTGGGGAAAGGCAGGCAGAGAATTCCCTGCTAGCACCTTCTCTGTGCCTGGGAAGCAGAAGTGTTCACATTGCTTCGCAGAATCGCTTTTGTGCAGAAAACACTAACACTTGTTCAGAACGAAAGAAAGCACAGAGCCCCAGATTCTATGTTGATTGGAGAGCTTGCAGAGCACTGTGGAAAGCCAGGCAGAGAATTCCCTGCTAGCACCTTCTCTGTGCCTGGGAAGCAGAAGTGTTCACAATGCTTCGCAAGAATCGCTTTTGTGCAGAAAACACTAACACTTGTTCAGAAGGAAAGAAAGCACAGAGCCCCAGATTCTATGTTGTCCTGGAGAGCTTGCAGAGCACTGGGGAAAGGCAGGCAGAGAATTCCTTGCTAGCACCTTCTCTGTGCCTGGGAAGCAGAAGTGTTCACATTGCTTCGCAAGAATCGCTTTTGTGCAGAAAACAGTAACACTTGTTCAGAAGGAAAGAAAGCACAGAGCCCCAGATTCTATGTTGTCCTGCAGAGCTTGCAGAGCACTGGGGAAAGGCAGGCAGAGAATTCCCTGCTAGCACCTTCTCTGTGCCTGGGAAGCAGAAGTGTTCGCATTGCTTCGCAAAAATCGCTTTTGTGCAGAAAACAGTAACACTTGTTCAGAACGAAAGAAAGCACAGAGCCCCAGATTCTATGTTGTCCTGGAGAGCTTGCAGAGCACTGGGGAAAGGCAGGCAGAGAATTCCCTGCTAGCACCTTCTCTGTGCCTGTTCACAGTTCTTCGCAGAATCGCTTTTGTGCAGAAAACAGTAACACTTGTTCAGAAGGAAAGAAAGCACAGAGCCCCAGATTCTATGTTGTCCTGGAGAGCTTGCAGAGCACTGGGGAAAGGCAGGCAGAGAATTCCCTGCTAGCACCTTCTCTGTGCCTGGGAAGCAGAAGTGTTCACAATGCTTCGCAAGAATCGCTTTTGTGCAGAAAACACTAACACTTGTTCAGAAGGAAAGAAAGCACAGAGCCCCAGATTCTATGTTGTCCTGGAGAGCTTGCAGAGCACTGGGGAAAGGCAGGCAGAGAATTCCTTGCTAGCACCTTGTCTGTGCCTGGGAAGCAGAAGTGTTCACATTGCTTCGCAAGAATCGCTTTTGTGCAGAAAACAGTAACACTTGTTCAGAAGGAAAGAAAGCACAGAGCCCCAGATTCTATGTTGTCCTGCAGAGCTTGCAGAGCACTGGGGAAAGGCAGGCAGAGAATTCCCTGCTAGCACCTTCTCTGTGCCTGGGAAGCAGAAGTGTTCACATTGCTTCGCAAAAATCGCTTTTGTGCAGAAAACAGTAACACTTGTTCAGAACGAAAGAAAGCACAGAGCCCCAGATTCTATGTTGTCCTGGAGAGCTTGCAGAGCACTGGGGAAAGGCAGGCAGAGAATTCCCTGCTAGCACTTTCTCTGTACCTGTTCACAGTTCTTCGCAGAATCGCTTTTGTGCAGAAAACAGTAACACTTGTTCAGAAGGAAAGAAAGCACAGAGCCCCAGATTCTATGTTGTCCTGGAGAGCTTGCAGAGCACTGGGGAAAGGCAGGCAGAGAATTCCCTGCTAGCACCTTCTCTGTGCCTGGGAAGCAGAAGTGTTCACATTGCTTCGCAGAATCGCTTTTGTGCAGAAAACACTAACACTTGTTCAGAAGGAAAGAAAGCACAGAGAACCAGATTCTATGTTGTCCTGGAGAGCTTGCAGAGCACTGGGGAAAGGCAGGCAGAGAATTCCTTGCTAGCACCTTCTCTGTGCCTGGGAAGCAGAACTGTTCACATTGCTTCGCAAGAATCGCTTTTGTGCAGAAAACACTTACACTTATTAAGAAGGAAAGAAAGCACAGAGCCCCAGATTCTATGTTGTCCTGGAGAGCTTGCAGAGCACTGGGGAAAGGCAGGCAGAGAATTCCTTGCTAGCACCTTCTCTGTGCCTGGGAAGCAGAAGTGTTCACATTGCTTCGCAAGAATCGCTTTTGTGCAGAAAACAGTAACACTTGTTCAGAAGGAAAGAAAGCACAGAGCCCCAGATTCTATGTTGTCCTGCAGAGCTTGCAGAGCACTGGGGAAAGGCAGGCAGAGAATTCCCTGCTAGCACCTTCTCTGTGCCTGGGAGAAGTGTTCACATTGCTTCGCAGAATCGCTTTTGTGCAGAAAACACTAACACTTGTTCAGAAGGAAAGAAAGTACAGAGCCCCAGATTCTATGTTGTCCTGGAGAGCTTGTAGAGCACTGGGGAAAGGCAGGCAGAGAATTCCTTGCTAGCACCTTCTCTGTGCCTGGGAAGCAGAAGTGTTCACATTTCTTCGCAAGAATCGCTTTTGTGCAGAAAACAGTAACACTTGTTCAGAAGGAAAGAAAGCACAGAGCCCCAGATTCTATGTTGATTGGAGAGCTTGCAGAGCACTGTGGAAAGCCAGGCAGAGAATTCCCTGATAGCACCTTCTCTGTGCCTGGGAAGCAGAAGTGTTCACAATGCTTCGCAAGAATCGCTTTTGTGCAGAAAACACTAACACTTGTTCAGAAGGAAAGAAAGCACAGAGCCCCAGATTCTATGTTGTCCTGGAGAGCTTGCAGAGCACTGGGGAAAGGCAGGCAGAGAATTCCTTGCTAGCACCTTCTCTGTGCCTGGGAAGCAGAAGTGTTCACATTGCTTCGCAAGAATCGCTTTTGTGCAGAAAACAGTAACACTTGTTCAGAAGGAAAGAAAGCACAGAGCCCCAGATTCTATGTTGTCCTGGAGAGCTTGCAGAGCACTGGGGAAAGGCAGGCAGAGAATTCCCTGCTAGCACCTTCTCTGTGCCTGGGAAGCAGAAGTGTTCACATTGCTTCGCAGAATCGCTTTTGTGCAGAAAACAGTAACACTTGTTCAGAAGGAAAGAAAGCACAGAGCCCCAGATTTTATGTTGTCCTGGAGAGCTTGCAGAGCACTGGGGAAAGGCAGGCAGAGAATTCCCTGCTAGCACATTCTCTGTGCCTGGGAAGCAGAAGTGTTCACATTGCTTCGCAAGAATCGCTTTTGTGCAGAAAACAGTAACACTTGTTCAGAAGGAAAGAAAGCACAGAGCCCCAGATTTTATGTTGTCCTGGAGAGCTTGCAGAGCACTGGGGAAAGGCAGGCAGAGAATTCCCTGCTAGCACCTTCTCTGTGCCTGGGAAGCAGAAGTGTTCACATTGCTTCGCAAACATCGCTTTTGTGCAGAAAACACTAACACTTGTTCAGAAGGAAAGAAAGCACAGAGCCCCAGATTTTATGTTGTCCTGGAGAGCTTGCAGAGCACTGGGGAAAGGCAGGCAGAGAATTCCCTGCTAGCACCTTCTCTGTGCCTGTTCACATTGCTTCGCAGAATCGCTTTTGTGCAGAAAACAGTAACACTTGTTCAGAAGGAAAGAAAGCACAGAGCCCCAGATTCTATGTTGATTGGAGAGCTTGCAGAGCACTGGGGAAAGGCAGGCAGAGAATTCCCTGCTAGCACCTTCTCTGTGCCTGGGAAGCAGAAGTGTTCACATTGCTTCGCAGAATCGCTTTTGTGCAGAAAACAGTAACACTTGTTCAGAAGGAAAGAAAGCACAGAGCCCCAGATTCTATGTTGTCCTGGAGAGCTTGCAGAGCACTGGGGAAAGGCAGGCAGAGAATTCCCTGCTAGCACCTTCTCTGTGCCTGGGAAGCAGAAGTGTTCACATTGCTTCGCAGAATCGCTTTTGTGCAGAAAACACTAACACTTGTTCAGAAGGAAAGAAAGCACAGAGAACCAGATTCTATGTTGTCCTGGAGAGCTTGCAGAGCACTGGGGAAAGGCAGGCAGAGAATTCCTTGCTAGCACCTTCTCTGTGCCTGGGAAGCAGAAGTGTTCACATTGCTTCGCAAGAATCGCTTTTGTGCAGAAAACAGTAACACTTGTTCAGAAGGAAAGAAAGCACAGAGCCCCAGATTTTATGTTGTCCTGGAGAGCTTGCAGAGCACTGGGGAAAGGCAGGCAGAGAATTCCCTGCTAGCACCTTCTCTGTGCCTGGGAAGCAGAAGTGTTCACATTGCTTCGCAGAATCGCTTTTGTGCAGAAAACAGTAACACTTGTTCAGAAGGAAAGAAAGCACAGAGCCCCAGATTTTATGTTGTCCTGGAGAGCTTGCAGAGCACTGGGGAAAGGCAGGCAGAGAATTCCCTGCTAGCACCTTCTCTGTGCCTGTTCACATTGCTTCGCAGAATCGCTTTTGTGCAGAAAACAGTAACACTTGTTCAGAAGGAAAGAAAGCACAGAGCCCCAGATTCTATGTTGTCCTGGAGAGCTTGCAGAGCACTGGGGAAAGGCAGGCAGAGAATTCCCTGCTAGCACCTTCTCTGTGCCTGGGAAGCAGAAGTGTTCACATTGCTTCGCAGAATCGCTTTTGTGCAGAAAACAGTAACACTTGTTCAGAAGGAAAGAAAGCACAGAGCCCCAGATTCTATGTTGTCCTGGAGAGCTTGCAGAGCACTGGGGAAAGGCAGGCAGAGAATTCCCTGCTAGCACCTTCTCTGTGACTGGGAAGCAGAAGTGTTCACATTGCTTCGCAGAATCGCTTTTGTGCAGAAAACAGTAACACTTGTTCAGAACGAAAGAAAGCACAGAGCCCCAGATTCTATGTTGTCCTGCAGAGCTTGCAGAGCACTGGGGAAAGGCAGGCAGAGAATTCCCTGCTAGCACCTTCTCTGTGCCTGGGAAGCAGAAGTGTTCACATTGCTTCGCAGAATCGCTTTTGTGCAGAAAACAGTAACACTTGTTCAGAAGGAAAGAAAGCACAGAGCCCCAGATTCTATGTTGTCCTGGAGAGCTTGCAGAGCACTGGGGAAAGGCAGGCAGAGAATTCCCTGCTAGCACCTTCTCTGTGCCTGGGAAACAGAAGTGTTCACATTGCTTCGCAGAATCGCTTTTGTGCAGAAAACAGTAACACTTGTTCAGAACGAAAGAAAGCACAGAGCCCCAGATTCTATGTTGTCCTGGAGAGCTTGCAGAGCACTGGGGAAAGGCAGGCAGAGAATTCCTTGCTAGCACCTTCTCTGTGCCTGGGAAGCAGAAGTGTTCACATTGCTTCGCAAGAATCGCTTTTGTGCAGAAAACAGTAACACTTGTTCAGAAGGAAAGAAAGCACAGAGCCCCAGATTCTATGTTGTCCTGGAGAGCTTGCAGAGCACTGGGGAAAGGCAGGCAGAGAATTCCCTGCTAGCACCTTCTCTGTGCCTGGGAAGCAGAAGTGTTCACATTGCTTCGCAGAATCGCTTTTGTGCAGAAAACACTAACACTTGTTCAGAAGGAAAGAAAGCACAGAGCCCCAGATTTTATGTTGTCCTGGAGAGCTTGCAGAGCACTGGGGAAAGGCAGGCAGAGAATTCCCTGCTAGCACCTTCTCTGTGCCTGTTCACATTGCTTCGCAGAATCGCTTTTGTGCAGAAAACAGTAACACTTGTTCAGAAGGAAAGAAAGCACAGAGCCCCAGATTCTATGTTGTCCTGGAGAGCTTGCAGAGCACTGGGGAAAGGCAGGCAGAGAATTCCCTGCTAGCACCTTCTCTGTGACTGGGAAGCAGAAGTGTTCACATTGCTTCGCAGAATCGCTTTTGTGCAGAAAACAGTAACACTTGTTCAGAAGGAAAGAAAGCACAGAGCCCCAGATTCTATGTTGTCCTGGAGAGCTTGCAGAGCACTGGGGAAAGGCAGGCAGAGAATTCCCTGCTAGCACCTTCTCTGTGCCTGGGAAGCAGAAGTGTTCACATTGCTTCGCAAGAATCGCTTTTGTGCAGAAAACAGTAACACTTGTTCAGAAGGAAAGAAAGCACAGAGCCCCAGATTCTATGTTGTCCTGCAGAGCTTGCAGAGCACTGGGGAAAGGCAGGCAGAGAATTCCTTGCTAGCACCTTCTCTGTGCCTGGGAAGCAGAAGTGTTCACATTGCTTCGCAAGAATCGCTTTTGTGCAGAAAACAGTAACACTTGTTCAGAAGGAAAGAAAGCACAGAGCCCCAGATTCTATGTTGTCCTGGAGAGCTTGCAGAGCACTGGGGAAAGGCAGGCAGAGAATTCCCTGCTAGCACCTTCTCTGTGCCTGGGAAGCAGAAGTGTTCACATTGCTTCGCAGAATCGCTTTTGTGCAGAAAACAGTAACACTTGTTCAGAAGGAAAGAAAGCACAGAGCCCCAGATTTTATGTTGTCCTGGAGAGCTTGCAGAGCACTGGGGAAAGGCAGGCAGAGAATTCCCTGCTAGCACATTCTCTGTGCCTGGGAAGCAGAAGTGTTCACATTGCTTCGCAAGAATCGCTTTTGTGCAGAAAACAGTAACACTTGTTCAGAAGGAAAGAAAGCACAGAGCCCCAGATTTTATGTTGTCCTGGAGAGCTTGCAGAGCACTGGGGAAAGGCAGGCAGAGAATTCCCTGCTAGCACCTTCTCTGTGCCTGGGAAGCAGAAGTGTTCACATTGCTTCGCAAACATCGCTTTTGTGCAGAAAACACTAACACTTGTTCAGAAGGAAAGAAAGCACAGAGCCCCAGATTTTATGTTGTCCTGGAGAGCTTGCAGAGCACTGGGGAAAGGCAGGCAGAGAATTCCCTGCTAGCACCTTCTCTGTGCCTGTTCACATTGCTTCGCAGAATCGCTTTTGTGCAGAAAACACTAACACTTGTTCAGAAGGAAAGAAAGCACAGAGCCCCAGATTCTATGTTGTCCTGGAGAGCTTGCAGAGCACTGGGGAAAGGCAGGCAGAGAATTCCCTGCTAGCACCTTCTCTGTGCCTGGGAAGCAGAAGTGTTCACATTGCTTCGCAGAATCGCTTTTGTGCAGAAAACAGTAACACTTGTTCAGAAGGAAAGAAAGCACAGAGCCCCAGATTTTATGTTGTCCTGGAGAGCTTGCAGAGCACTGGGGAAAGGCAGGCAGAGAATTCCCTGCTAGCACCTTCTCTGTGCCTGTTCACATTGCTTCGCAGAATCGCTTTTGTGCAGAAAACAGTAACACTTGTTCAGAAGGAAAGAAAGCACAGAGCCCCAGATTCTATGTTGTCCTGCAGAGCTTGCAGAGCACTGGGGAAAGGCAGGCAGAGAATTCCCTGCTAGCACCTTCTCTGTGCCTGGGAAGCAGAAGTGTTCACATTGCTTCGCAGAATCGCTTTTGTGCAGAAAACAGTAACACTTGTTCAGAAGGAAAGAAAGCACAGAGCCCCAGATTCTATGTTGTCCTGGAGAGCTTGCAGAGCACTGGGGAAAGGCAGGCAGAGAATTCCCTGCTAGCACCTTCTCTGTGCCTGGGAAACAGAAGTGTTCACATTGCTTCGCAGAATCGCTTTTGTGCAGAAAACAGTAACACTTGTTCAGAACGAAAGAAAGCACAGAGCCCCAGATTCTATGTTGTCCTGGAGAGCTTGCAGAGCACTGGGGAAAGGCAGGCAGAGAATTCCCTGCTAGCACCTTCTCTGTGCCTGGGAAGCAGAAGTGTTCACATTGCTTCGCAAGAATCGCTTTTGTGCAGAAAACAGTAACACTTGTTCAGAAGGAAAGAAAGCACAGAGCCCCAGATTCTATGTTGTCCTGGAGAGCTTGCAGAGCACTGGGGAAAGGCAGGCAGAGAATTCCCTGCTAGCACCTTCTCTGTGCCTGGGAAGCAGAAGTGTTCACATTGCTTCGCAGAATCGCTTTTGTGCAGAAAACACTAACACTTGTTCAGAAGGAAAGAAAGCACAGAGCCCCAGATTTTATGTTGTCCTGGAGAGCTTGCAGAGCACTGGGGAAAGGCAGGCAGAGAATTCCCTGCTAGCACCTTCTCTGTGCCTGTTCACATTGCTTCGCAGAATCGCTTTTGTGCAGAAAACAGTAACACTTGTTCAGAAGGAAAGAAAGCACAGAGCCCCAGATTCTATGTTGTCCTGGAGAGCTTGCAGAGCACTGGGGAAAGGCAGGCAGAGAATTCCCTGCTAGCACCTTCTCTGTGCCTGGGAAGCAGAAGTGTTCACATTGCTTCGCAGAATCGCTTTTGTGCAGAAAACAGTAACACTTGTTCAGAACGAAAGAAAGCACAGAGCCCCAGATTCTATGTTGTCCTGGAGAGCTTGCAGAGCACTGGGGAAAGGCAGGCAGAGAATTCCCTGCTAGCACCTTCTCTGTGACTGGGAAGCAGAAGTGTTCACATTGCTTCGCAGAATCGCTTTTGTGCAGAAAACAGTAACACTTGTTCAGAAGGAAAGAAAGCACAGAGCCCCAGATTCTATGTTGTCCTGGAGAGCTTGCAGAGCACTGGGGAAAGGCAGGCAGAGAATTCCTTGCTAGCACCTTCTCTGTGCCTGGGAAGCAGAAGTGTTCACATTGCTTCGCAAGAATCGCTTTTGGGCAGAAAACACTAACACTTGTTCAGAAGGAAAGAAAGCACAGAGCCCCAGATTCTATGTTGTCCTGCAGAGCTTGCAGAGCACTGGGGAAAGGCAGGCAGAGAATTCCTTGCTAGCACCTTCTCTGTGCCTGGGAAGCAGAAGTGTTCACATTGCTTCGCAAGAATCGCTTTTGGGCAGAAAACACTAACACTTGTTCAGAAGGAAAGAAAGCACAGAGCCCCAGATTCTATGTTGTCCTGCAGAGCTTGCAGAGCACTGGGGAAAGGCAGGCAGAGAATTCCTTGCTAGCACCTTCTCTGTGCCTGGGAAGCAGAAGTGTTCACATTGCTTCGCAAGAATCGCTTTTGTGCAGAAAACAGTAACACTTGTTCAGAAGGAAAGAAAGCACAGAGCCCCAGATTCTATGTTGTCCTGGAGAGCTTGCAGAGCACTGGGGAAAGGCAGGCAGAGAATTCCCTGCTAGCACCTTCTCTGTGCCTGGGAAGCAGAAGTGTTCACATTGCTTCGCAGAATCGCTTTTGTGCAGAAAACAGTAACACTTGTTCAGAAGGAAAGAAAGCACAGAGCCCCAGATTTTATGTTGTCCTGGAGAGCTTGCAGAGCACTGGGGAAAGGCAGGCAGAGAATTCCCTGCTAGCACATTCTCTGTGCCTGGGAAGCAGAAGTGTTCACATTGCTTCGCAAGAATCGCTTTTGTGCAGAAAACAGTAACACTTGTTCAGAAGGAAAGAAAGCACAGAGCCCCAGATTTTATGTTGTCCTGGAGAGCTTGCAGAGCACTGGGGAAAGGCAGGCAGAGAATTCCCTGCTAGCACCTTCTCTGTGCCTGGGAAGCAGAAGTGTTCACATTGCTTCGCAAACATCGCTTTTGTGCAGAAAACACTAACACTTGTTCAGAAGGAAAGAAAGCACAGAGCCCCAGATTTTATGTTGTCCTGGAGAGCTTGCAGAGCACTGGGGAAAGGCAGGCAGAGAATTCCCTGCTAGCACCTTCTCTGTGCCTGTTCACATTGCTTCGCAGAATCGCTTTTGTGCAGAAAACACTAACACTTGTTCAGAAGGAAAGAAAGCACAGAGCCCCAGATTCTATGTTGTCCTGGAGAGCTTGCAGAGCACTGGGGAAAGGCAGGCAGAGAATTCCCTGCTAGCACCTTCTCTGTGCCTGGGAAGCAGAAGTGTTCACATTGCTTCGCAGAATCGCTTTTGTGCAGAAAACAGTAACACTTGTTCAGAAGGAAAGAAAGCACAGAGCCCCAGATTTTATGTTGTCCTGGAGAGCTTGCAGAGCACTGGGGAAAGGCAGGCAGAGAATTCCCTGCTAGCACCTTCTCTGTGCCTGTTCACATTGCTTCGCAGAATCGCTTTTGTGCAGAAAACAGTAACACTTGTTCAGAAGGAAAGAAAGCACAGAGCCCCAGATTCTATGTTGTCCTGGAGAGCTTGCAGAGCACTGGGGAAAGGCAGGCAGAGAATTCCCTGCTAGCACCTTCTCTGTGCCTGGGAAACAGAAGTGTTCACATTGCTTCGCAGAATCGCTTTTGTGCAGAAAACAGTAACACTTGTTCAGAACGAAAGAAAGCACAGAGCCCCAGATTCTATGTTGTCCTGGAGAGCTTGCAGAGCACTGGGGAAAGGCAGGCAGAGAATTCCTTGCTAGCACCTTCTCTGTGCCTGGGAAGCAGAAGTGTTCACATTGCTTCGCAAGAATCGCTTTTGTGCAGAAAACAGTAACACTTGTTCAGAAGGAAAGAAAGCACAGAGCCCCAGATTCTATGTTGTCCTGGAGAGCTTGCAGAGCACTGGGGAAAGGCAGGCAGAGAATTCCCTGCTAGCACCTTCTCTGTGCCTGGGAAGCAGAAGTGTTCACATTGCTTCGCAGAATCGCTTTTGTGCAGAAAACACTAACACTTGTTCAGAAGGAAAGAAAGCACAGAGCCCCAGATTTTATGTTGTCCTGGAGAGCTTGCAGAGCACTGGGGAAAGGCAGGCAGAGAATTCCCTGCTAGCACCTTCTCTGTGCCTGTTCACATTGCTTCGCAGAATCGCTTTTGTGCAGAAAACAGTAACACTTGTTCAGAAGGAAAGAAAGCACAGAGCCCCAGATTCTATGTTGTCCTGGAGAGCTTGCAGAGCACTGGGGAAAGGCAGGCAGAGAATTCCCTGCTAGCACCTTCTCTGTGCCTGGGAAGCAGAAGTGTTCACATTGCTTCGCAGAATCGCTTTTGTGCAGAAAACAGTAACACTTGTTCAGAACGAAAGAAAGCACAGAGCCCCAGATTCTATGTTGTCCTGCAGAGCTTGCAGAGCACTGGGGAAAGGCAGGCAGAGAATTCCCTGCTAGCACCTTCTCTGTGCCTGGGAAGCAGAAGTGTTCACATTGCTTCGCAGAATCGCTTTTGTGCAGAAAACAGTAACACTTGTTCAGAACGAAAGAAAGCACAGAGCCCCAGATTCTATGTTGTCCTGGAGAGCTTGCAGAGCACTGGGGAAAGGCAGGCAGAGAATTCCTTGCTAGCACCTTCTCTGTGCCTGGGAAGCAGAAGTGTTCACATTGCTTCGCAAGAATCGCTTTTGTGCAGAAAACAGTAACACTTGTTCAGAAGGAAAGAAAGCACAGAGCCCCAGATTCTATGTTGTCCTGGAGAGCTTGCAGAGCACTGGGGAAAGGCAGGCAGAGAATTCCCTGCTAGCACCTTCTCTGTGCCTGGGAAGCAGAAGTGTTCACATTGCTTCGCAGAATCGCTTTTGTGCAGAAAACACTAACACTTGTTCAGAAGGAAAGAAAGCACAGAGCCCCAGATTTTATGTTGTCCTGGAGAGCTTGCAGAGCACTGGGGAAAGGCAGGCAGAGAATTCCCTGCTAGCACCTTCTCTGTGCCTGTTCACATTGCTTCGCAGAATCGCTTTTGTGCAGAAAACAGTAACACTTGTTCAGAAGGAAAGAAAGCACAGAGCCCCAGATTCTATGTTGTCCTGGAGAGCTTGCAGAGCACTGGGGAAAGGCAGGCAGAGAATTCCCTGCTAGCACCTTCTCTGTGCCTGGGAAGCAGAAGTGTTCACATTGCTTCGCAGAATCGCTTTTGTGCAGAAAACAGTAACACTTGTTCAGAACGAAAGAAAGCACAGAGCCCCAGATTCTATGTTGTCCTGGAGAGCTTGCAGAGCACTGGGGAAAGGCAGGCAGAGAATTCCCTGCTAGCACCTTCTCTGTGCCTGGGAAGCAGAAGTGTTCACATTGCTTCGCAAACATCGCTTTTGTGCAGAAAACAGTAACACTTGTTCAGAAGGAAAGAAAGCACAGAGCCCCAGATTCTATGTTGTCCTGGAGAGCTTGCAGAGCACTGGGGAAAGGCAGGCAGAGAATTCCTTGCTAGCACCTTCTCTGTGCCTGGGAAGCAGAAGTGTTCACATTGCTTCGCAAGAATCGCTTTTGGGCAGAAAACACTAACACTTGTTCAGAAGGAAAGAAAGCACAGAGCCCCAGATTCTATGTTGTCCTGCAGAGCTTGCAGAGCACTGGGGAAAGGCAGGCAGAGAATTCCTTGCTAGCACCTTCTCTGTGCCTGGGAAGCAGAAGTGTTCACATTGCTTCGCAAGAATCGCTTTTGTGCAGAAAACAGTAACACTTGTTCAGAAGGAAAGAAAGCACAGAGCCCCAGATTCTATGTTGTCCTGGAGAGCTTGCAGAGCACTGGGGAAAGGCAGGCAGAGAATTCCCTGCTAGCACCTTCTCTGTGCCTGGGAAGCAGAAGTGTTCACATTGCTTCGCAGAATCGCTTTTGTGCAGAAAACAGTAACACTTGTTCAGAAGGAAAGAAAGCACAGAGCCCCAGATTTTATGTTGTCCTGGAGAGCTTGCAGAGCACTGGGGAAAGGCAGGCAGAGAATTCCCTGCTAGCACATTCTCTGTGCCTGGGAAGCAGAAGTGTTCACATTGCTTCGCAAGAATCGCTTTTGTGCAGAAAACAGTAACACTTGTTCAGAAGGAAAGAAAGCACAGAGCCCCAGATTTTATGTTGTCCTGGAGAGCTTGCAGAGCACTGGGGAAAGGCAGGCAGAGAATTCCCTGCTAGCACCTTCTCTGTGCCTGGGAAGCAGAAGTGTTCACATTGCTTCGCAAACATCGCTTTTGTGCAGAAAACACTAACACTTGTTCAGAAGGAAAGAAAGCACAGAGCCCCAGATTTTATGTTGTCCTGGAGAGCTTGCAGAGCACTGGGGAAAGGCAGGCAGAGAATTCCCTGCTAGCACCTTCTCTGTGCCTGTTCACATTGCTTCGCAGAATCGCTTTTGTGCAGAAAACACTAACACTTGTTCAGAAGGAAAGAAAGCACAGAGCCCCAGATTCTATGTTGTCCTGGAGAGCTTGCAGAGCACTGGGGAAAGGCAGGCAGAGAATTCCCTGCTAGCACCTTCTCTGTGCCTGGGAAGCAGAAGTGTTCACATTGCTTCGCAGAATCGCTTTTGTGCAGAAAACAGTAACACTTGTTCAGAAGGAAAGAAAGCACAGAGCCCCAGATTTTATGTTGTCCTGGAGAGCTTGCAGAGCACTGGGGAAAGGCAGGCAGAGAATTCCCTGCTAGCACCTTCTCTGTGCCTGTTCACATTGCTTCGCAGAATCGCTTTTGTGCAGAAAACAGTAACACTTGTTCAGAAGGAAAGAAAGCACAGAGCCCCAGATTCTATGTTGTCCTGGAGAGCTTGCAGAGCACTGGGGAAAGGCAGGCAGAGAATTCCCTGCTAGCACCTTCTCTGTGACTGGGAAGCAGAAGTGTTCACATTGCTTCGCAGAATCGCTTTTGTGCAGAAAACAGTAACACTTGTTCAGAACGAAAGAAAGCACAGAGCCCCAGATTCTATGTTGTCCTGCAGAGCTTGCAGAGCACTGGGGAAAGGCAGGCAGAGAATTCCCTGCTAGCACCTTCTCTGTGCCTGGGAAGCAGAAGTGTTCACATTGCTTCGCAAGAATCGCTTTTGTGCAGAAAACACTAACACTTGTTCAGAAGGAAAGAAAGCACAGAGCCCCAGATTCTATGTTGTCCTGGAGAGCTTGCAGAGCACTGGGGAAAGGCAAGCAGAGAATTCCCTGCTAGCACCTTCTCTGTGCCTGTTCACAGTTCTTCGCAGAATCGCTTTTGTGCAGAAAACAGTAACACTTGTTCAGAAGGAAAGAAAGCACAGAGCCCCAGATTCTATGTTGTCCTGGAGAGCTTGCAGAGCACTGGGGAAAGGCAGGCAGAGAATTCCCTGCTAGCACCTTCTCTGTGCCTGGGAAGCAGAAGTGTTCACATTGCTTCGCAGAATCGCTTTTGTGCAGAAAACAGTAACACTTGTTCAGAAGGAAAGAAAGCACAGAGTCCCAGATTCTATGTTGTCCTGGAGAGCTTGCAGAGCACTGGGGAAAGGCAGGCAGAGAATTCCTTGCTAGCACCTTCTCTGTGCCTGGGAAGCAGAAGTGTTCACATTGCTTCGCAAGAATCGCTTTTGTGCAGAAAACAGTAACACTTGTTCAGAAGGAAAGAAAGCACAGAGCCCCAGATTTTATGTTGTCCTGGAGAGCTTGCAGAGCACTGGGGAAAGGCAGGCAGAGAATTCCTTGCTAGCACCTTCTCTGTGCCTGGGAAGCAGAAGTGTTCACATTGCTTCGCAAGAATCGCTTTTGTGCAGAAAACAGTAACACTTGTTCAGAAGGAAAGAAAGCACAGAGCCCCAGATTCTATGTTGTCCTGGAGAGCTTGCAGAGCACTGGGGAAAGGCAGGCAGAGAATTCCCTGCTAGCACCTTCTCTGTGCCTGGGAGAAGTGTTCACATTGCTTCGCAGAATCGCTTTTGTGCAGAAAACACTAACACTTGTTCAGAAGGAAAGAAAGCACAGAGCCCCAGATTCTATGTTTTCCTGGAGAGCTTGCAGAGCACTGTGGAAAGCCAGGCAGAGAATTCCCTGCTAGCACCTTCTCTGTGCCTGGGAAGCAGAAGTGTTCACAATGCTTCGCAAGAATCGCTTTTGTGCAGAAAACACTAACACTTGTTCAGAAGGAAAGAAAGCACAGAGCCCCAGATTCTATGTTGTCCTGGAGAGCTTGCAGAGCACTGGGGAAAGGCAGGCAGAGAATTCCTTGCTAGCACCTTCTCTGTGCCTGGGAAGCAGAAGTGTTCACATTGCTTCGCAAGAATCGCTTTTGTGCAGAAAACAGTAACACTTGTTCAGAACGAAAGAAAGCACAGAGCCCCAGATTCTATGTTGTCCTGCAGAGCTTGCAGAGCACTGGGGAAAGGCAGGCAGAGAATTCCCTGATAGCACCTTCTCTGTGCCTGGGAAGCAGAAGTGTTCACATTGCTTCGCAAGAATCGCTTTTGTGCAGAAAACAGTAACACTTGTTCAGAACGAAAGAAAGCACAGAGCCCCAGATTCTATGTTGTCCTGCAGAGCTTGCAGAGCACTGGGGAAAGGCAGGCAGAGAATTCCCTGCTAGCACCTTCTCTGTGCCTGTTCACAGTTCTTCGCAGAATCGCTTTTGTGCAGAAAACAGTAACACTTGTTCAGAAGGAAAGAAAGCACAGAGCCCCAGATTCTATGTTGTCCTGGAGAGCTTGCAGAGCACTGGGGAAAGGCAGGCAGAGAATTCCCTGCTAGCACCTTCTCTGTGCCTGGGAAGCAGAAGTGTTCACATTGCTTCGCAGAATCGCTTTTGTGCAGAAAACACTAACACTTGTTCAGAAGGAAAGAAAGCACAGAGAACCAGATTCTATGTTGTCCTGGAGAGCTTGCAGAGCACTGGGGAAAGGCAGGCAGAGAATTCCTTGCTAGCACCTTCTCTGTGCCTGGGAAGCAGAACTGTTCACATTGCTTCGCAAGAATCGCTTTTGTGCAGAAAACACTTACACTTATTAAGAAGGAAAGAAAGCACAGAGCCCCAGATTTTATGTTGTCCTGGAGAGCTTGCAGAGCACTGGGGAAAGGCAGGCAGAGAATTCCTTGCTAGCACCTTCTCTGTGCCTGGGAAGCAGAAGTGTTCACATTGCTTCGCAAGAATCGCTTTTGTGCAGAAAACAGTAACACTTGTTCAGAAGGAAAGAAAGCACAGAGCCCCAGATTCTATGTTGTCCTGGAGAGCTTGCAGAGCACTGGGGAAAGGCAGGCAGAGAATTCCCTGCTAGCACCTTCTCTGTGCCTGGGAAGCAGAAGTGTTCACATTGCTTCGCAGAATCGCTTTTGTGCAGAAAACACTAACACTTGTTCAGAACGAAAGAAAGCACAGAGCCCCAGATTCTATGTTGTCCTGGAGAGCTTGTAGAGCACTGGGGAAAGGCAGGCAGAGAATTCCTTGCTAGCACCTTCTCTGTGCCTGGGAAGCAGAAGTGTTCACATTGCTTCGCAAGAATCGCTTTTGTGCAGAAAACAGTAACACTTGTTCAGAAGGAAAGAAAGCACAGAGCCCCAGATTCTATGTTGTCCTGGAGAGCTTGCAGAGCACTGGGGAAAGGCAGGCAGAGAATTCCCTGCTAGCACCTTCTCTGTGCCTGGGAGAAGTGTTCACATTGCTTCGCAGAATCGCTTTTGTGCAGAAAACACTAACACTTGTTCAGAAGGAAAGAAAGCACAGAGCCCCAGATTCTATGTTGATTGGAGAGCTTGCAGAGCACTGTGGAAAGCCAGGCAGAGAATTCCCTGCTAGCACCTTCTCTGTGCCTGGGAAGCAGAAGTGTTCACAATGCTTCGCAAGAATCGCTTTTGTGCAGAAAACACTAACACTTGTTCAGAAGGAAAGAAAGCACAGAGACCCAGATTCTATGTTGTCCTGGAGAGCTTGCAGAGCACTGGGGAAAGGCAGGCAGAGAATTCCTTGCTAGCACCTTCTCTGTGCCTGGGAAGCAGAAGTGTTCACATTGCTTCGCAAGAATCGCTTTTGTGCAGAAAACAGTAACACTTGTTCAGAAGGAAAGAAAGCACAGAGCCCCAGATTCTATGTTGTCCTGCAGAGCTTGCAGAGCACTGGGGAAAGGCAGGCAGAGAATTCCCTGCTAGCACCTTCTCTGTGCCTGGGAAGCAGAAGTGTTCACATTGCTTCGCAAAAATCGCTTTTCTGCAGAAAACAGTAACACTTGTTCAGAACGAAAGAAAGCACAGAGCCCCAGATTCTATGTTGTCCTGGAGAGCTTGCAGAGCACTGGGGAAAGGCAGGCAGAGAATTCCCTGCTAGCACCTTCTCTGTGCCTGTTCACAGTTCTTCGCAGAATCGCTTTTGTGCAGAAAACAGTAACACTTGTTCAGAAGGAAAGAAAGCACAGAGCCCCAGATTCTATGTTGTCCTGGAGAGCTTGCAGAGCACTGGGGAAAGGCAGGCAGAGAATTCCCTGCTAGCACCTTCTCTGTGCCTGGGAAGCAGAAGTGTTCACATTGCTTCGCAGAATCGCTTTTGTGCAGAAAACACTAACACTTGTTCAGAAGGAAAGAAAGCACAGAGAACCAGATTCTATGTTGTCCTGGAGAGCTTGCAGAGCACTGGGGAAAGGCAGGCAGAGAATTCCTTGCTAGCACCTTCTCTGTGCCTGGGAAGCAGAACTGTTCACATTGCTTCGCAAGAATCGCTTTTGTGCAGAAAACACTTACACTTATTAAGAAGGAAAGAAAGCACAGAGCCCCAGATTCTATGTTGTCCTGGAGAGCTTGCAGAGCACTGGGGAAAGGCAGGCAGAGAATTCCTTGCTAGCACCTTCTCTGTGCCTGGGAAGCAGAAGTGTTCACATTGCTTCGCAAGAATCGCGTTTGTGCAGAAAACAGTAACACTTGTTCAGAAGGAAAGAAAGCACAGAGCCCCAGATTCTATGTTGTCCTGCAGAGCTTGCAGAGCACTGGGGAAAGGCAGGCAGAGAATTCCCTGCTAGCACCTTCTCTGTGCCTGGGAGAAGTGTTCACATTGCTTCGCAGAATCGCTTTTGTGCAGAAAACACTAACACTTGTTCAGAAGGAAAGAAAGCACAGAGTCCCAGATTCTATGTTGTCCTGGAGAGCTTGTAGAGCACTGGGGAAAGGCAGGCAGAGAATTCCTTGCTAGCACCTTCTCTGTGCCTGGGAAGCAGAAGTGTTCACATTTCTTCGCAAGAATCGCTTTTGTGCAGAAAACAGTAACACTTGTTCAGAAGGAAAGAAAGCACAGAGCCCCAGATTCTATGTTGATTGGAGAGCTTGCAGAGCACTGTGGAAAGCCAGGCAGAGAATTCCCTGATAGCACCTTCTCTGTGCCTGGGAAGCAGAAGTGTTCACAATGCTTCGCAAGAATCGCTTTTGTGCAGAAAACAGTAACACTTGTTCAGAAGGAAAGAAAGCACAGAGCCCCAGATTCTATGTTGTCCTGGAGAGCTTGCAGAGCACTGGGGAAAGGCAGGCAGAGAATTCCCTGCTAGCACCTTCTCTGTGACTGGGAAGCAGAAGTGTTCACATTGCTTCGCAGAATCGCTTTTGTGCAGAAAACAGTAACACTTGTTCAGAACGAAAGAAAGCACAGAGCCCCAGATTCTATGTTGTCCTGCAGAGCTTGCAGAGCACTGGGGAAAGGCAGGCAGAGAATTCCCTGCTAGCACCTTCTCTGTGCCTGGGAAGCAGAAGTGTTCACATTGCTTCGCAGAATCGCTTTTGTGCAGAAAACAGTAACACTTGTTCAGAAGGAAAGAAAGCACAGAGCCCCAGATTCTATGTTGTCCTGGAGAGCTTGCAGAGCACTGGGGAAAGGCAGGCAGAGAATTCCCTGCTAGCACCTTCTCTGTGCCTGGGAAACAGAAGTGTTCACATTGCTTCGCAGAATCGCTTTTGTGCAGAAAACAGTAACACTTGTTCAGAACGAAAGAAAGCACAGAGCCCCAGATTCTATGTTGTCCTGGAGAGCTTGCAGAGCACTGGGGAAAGGCAGGCAGAGAATTCCTTGCTAGCACCTTCTCTGTGCCTGGGAAGCAGAAGTGTTCACATTGCTTCGCAAGAATCGCTTTTGTGCAGAAAACAGTAACACTTGTTCAGAAGGAAAGAAAGCACAGAGCCCCAGATTCTATGTTGTCCTGGAGAGCTTGCAGAGCACTGGGGAAAGGCAGGCAGAGAATTCCCTGCTAGCACCTTCTCTGTGCCTGGGAAGCAGAAGTGTTCACATTGCTTCGCAGAATCGCTTTTGTGCAGAAAACACTAACACTTGTTCAGAAGGAAAGAAAGCACAGAGCCCCAGATTTTATGTTGTCCTGGAGAGCTTGCAGAGCACTGGGGAAAGGCAGGCAGAGAATTCCCTGCTAGCACCTTCTCTGTGCCTGTTCACATTGCTTCGCAGAATCGCTTTTGTGCAGAAAACAGTAACACTTGTTCAGAAGGAAAGAAAGCACAGAGCCCCAGATTCTATGTTGTCCTGGAGAGCTTGCAGAGCACTGGGGAAAGGCAGGCAGAGAATTCCCTGCTAGCACCTTCTCTGTGCCTGGGAAGCAGAAGTGTTCACATTGCTTCGCAGAATCGCTTTTGTGCAGAAAACAGTAACACTTGTTCAGAACGAAAGAAAGCACAGAGCCCCAGATTCTATGTTGTCCTGGAGAGCTTGCAGAGCACTGGGGAAAGGCAGGCAGAGAATTCCCTGCTAGCACCTTCTCTGTGCCTGGGAAGCAGAAGTGTTCACATTGCTTCGCAGAATCGCTTTTGTGCAGAAAACAGTAACACTTGTTCAGAAGGAAAGAAAGCACAGAGCCCCAGATTCTATGTTGTCCTGGAGAGCTTGCAGAGCACTGGGGAAAGGCAGGCAGAGAATTCCTTGCTAGCACCTTCTCTGTGCCTGGGAAGCAGAAGTGTTCACATTGCTTCGCAAGAATCGCTTTTGGGCAGAAAACACTAACACTTGTTCAGAAGGAAAGAAAGCACAGAGCCCCAGATTCTATGTTGTCCTGCAGAGCTTGCAGAGCACTGGGGAAAGGCAGGCAGAGAATTCCTTGCTAGCACCTTCTCTGTGCCTGGGAAGCAGAAGTGTTCACATTGCTTCGCAAGAATCGCTTTTGTGCAGAAAACAGTAACACTTGTTCAGAAGGAAAGAAAGCACAGAGCCCCAGATTCTATGTTGTCCTGGAGAGCTTGCAGAGCACTGGGGAAAGGCAGGCAGAGAATTCCCTGCTAGCACCTTCTCTGTGCCTGGGAAGCAGAAGTGTTCACATTGCTTCGCAGAATCGCTTTTGTGCAGAAAACAGTAACACTTGTTCAGAAGGAAAGAAAGCACAGAGCCCCAGATTTTATGTTGTCCTGGAGAGCTTGCAGAGCACTGGGGAAAGGCAGGCAGAGAATTCCCTGCTAGCACATTCTCTGTGCCTGGGAAGCAGAAGTGTTCACATTGCTTCGCAAGAATCGCTTTTGTGCAGAAAACAGTAACACTTGTTCAGAAGGAAAGAAAGCACAGAGCCCCAGATTTTATGTTGTCCTGGAGAGCTTGCAGAGCACTGGGGAAAGGCAGGCAGAGAATTCCCTGCTAGCACCTTCTCTGTGCCTGGGAAGCAGAAGTGTTCACATTGCTTCGCAAACATCGCTTTTGTGCAGAAAACACTAACACTTGTTCAGAAGGAAAGAAAGCACAGAGCCCCAGATTTTATGTTGTCCTGGAGAGCTTGCAGAGCACTGGGGAAAGGCAGGCAGAGAATTCCCTGCTAGCACCTTCTCTGTGCCTGTTCACATTGCTTCGCAGAATCGCTTTTGTGCAGAAAACACTAACACTTGTTCAGAAGGAAAGAAAGCACAGAGCCCCAGATTCTATGTTGTCCTGGAGAGCTTGCAGAGCACTGGGGAAAGGCAGGCAGAGAATTCCCTGCTAGCACCTTCTCTGTGCCTGGGAAGCAGAAGTGTTCACATTGCTTCGCAGAATCGCTTTTGTGCAGAAAACAGTAACACTTGTTCAGAAGGAAAGAAAGCACAGAGCCCCAGATTTTATGTTGTCCTGGAGAGCTTGCAGAGCACTGGGGAAAGGCAGGCAGAGAATTCCCTGCTAGCACCTTCTCTGTGCCTGTTCACATTGCTTCGCAGAATCGCTTTTGTGCAGAAAACAGTAACACTTGTTCAGAAGGAAAGAAAGCACAGAGCCCCAGATTCTATGTTGTCCTGCAGAGCTTGCAGAGCACTGGGGAAAGGCAGGCAGAGAATTCCCTGCTAGCACCTTCTCTGTGCCTGGGAAGCAGAAGTGTTCACATTGCTTCGCAGAATCGCTTTTGTGCAGAAAACAGTAACACTTGTTCAGAAGGAAAGAAAGCACAGAGCCCCAGATTCTATGTTGTCCTGGAGAGCTTGCAGAGCACTGGGGAAAGGCAGGCAGAGAATTCCCTGCTAGCACCTTCTCTGTGCCTGGGAAACAGAAGTGTTCACATTGCTTCGCAGAATCGCTTTTGTGCAGAAAACAGTAACACTTGTTCAGAACGAAAGAAAGCACAGAGCCCCAGATTCTATGTTGTCCTGGAGAGCTTGCAGAGCACTGGGGAAAGGCAGGCAGAGAATTCCTTGCTAGCACCTTCTCTGTGCCTGGGAAGCAGAAGTGTTCACATTGCTTCGCAAGAATCGCTTTTGTGCAGAAAACAGTAACACTTGTTCAGAAGGAAAGAAAGCACAGAGCCCCAGATTCTATGTTGTCCTGGAGAGCTTGCAGAGCACTGGGGAAAGGCAGGCAGAGAATTCCCTGCTAGCACCTTCTCTGTGCCTGGGAAGCAGAAGTGTTCACATTGCTTCGCAGAATCGCTTTTGTGCAGAAAACACTAACACTTGTTCAGAAGGAAAGAAAGCACAGAGCCCCAGATTTTATGTTGTCCTGGAGAGCTTGCAGAGCACTGGGGAAAGGCAGGCAGAGAATTCCCTGCTAGCACCTTCTCTGTGCCTGTTCACATTGCTTCGCAGAATCGCTTTTGTGCAGAAAACAGTAACACTTGTTCAGAAGGAAAGAAAGCACAGAGCCCCAGATTCTATGTTGTCCTGGAGAGCTTGCAGAGCACTGGGGAAAGGCAGGCAGAGAATTCCCTGCTAGCACCTTCTCTGTGCCTGGGAAGCAGAAGTGTTCACATTGCTTCGCAGAATCGCTTTTGTGCAGAAAACAGTAACACTTGTTCAGAACGAAAGAAAGCACAGAGCCCCAGATTCTATGTTGTCCTGGAGAGCTTGCAGAGCACTGGGGAAAGGCAGGCAGAGAATTCCCTGCTAGCACCTTCTCTGTGACTGGGAAGCAGAAGTGTTCACATTGCTTCGCAGAATCGCTTTTGTGCAGAAAACAGTAACACTTGTTCAGAAGGAAAGAAAGCACAGAGCCCCAGATTCTATGTTGTCCTGGAGAGCTTGCAGAGCACTGGGGAAAGGCAGGCAGAGAATTCCTTGCTAGCACCTTCTCTGTGCCTGGGAAGCAGAAGTGTTCACATTGCTTCGCAAGAATCGCTTTTGGGCAGAAAACACTAACACTTGTTCAGAAGGAAAGAAAGCACAGAGCCCCAGATTCTATGTTGTCCTGCAGAGCTTGCAGAGCACTGGGGAAAGGCAGGCAGAGAATTCCTTGCTAGCACCTTCTCTGTGCCTGGGAAGCAGAAGTGTTCACATTGCTTCGCAAGAATCGCTTTTGGGCAGAAAACACTAACACTTGTTCAGAAGGAAAGAAAGCACAGAGCCCCAGATTCTATGTTGTCCTGCAGAGCTTGCAGAGCACTGGGGAAAGGCAGGCAGAGAATTCCTTGCTAGCACCTTCTCTGTGCCTGGGAAGCAGAAGTGTTCACATTGCTTCGCAAGAATCGCTTTTGTGCAGAAAACAGTAACACTTGTTCAGAAGGAAAGAAAGCACAGAGCCCCAGATTCTATGTTGTCCTGGAGAGCTTGCAGAGCACTGGGGAAAGGCAGGCAGAGAATTCCCTGCTAGCACCTTCTCTGTGCCTGGGAAGCAGAAGTGTTCACATTGCTTCGCAGAATCGCTTTTGTGCAGAAAACAGTAACACTTGTTCAGAAGGAAAGAAAGCACAGAGCCCCAGATTTTATGTTGTCCTGGAGAGCTTGCAGAGCACTGGGGAAAGGCAGGCAGAGAATTCCCTGCTAGCACATTCTCTGTGCCTGGGAAGCAGAAGTGTTCACATTGCTTCGCAAGAATCGCTTTTGTGCAGAAAACAGTAACACTTGTTCAGAAGAAAAGAAAGCACAGAGCCCCAGATTTTATGTTGTCCTGGAGAGCTTGCAGAGCACTGGGGAAAGGCAGGCAGAGAATTCCCTGCTAGCACCTTCTCTGTGCCTGGGAAGCAGAAGTGTTCACATTGCTTCGCAAACATCGCTTTTGTGCAGAAAACACTAACACTTGTTCAGAAGGAAAGAAAGCACAGAGCCCCAGATTTTATGTTGTCCTGGAGAGCTTGCAGAGCACTGGGGAAAGGCAGGCAGAGAATTCCCTGCTAGCACCTTCTCTGTGCCTGTTCACATTGCTTCGCAAGAATCGCTTTTGTGCAGAAAACACTAACACTTGTTCAGAAGGAAAGAAAGCACAGAGCCCCAGATTCTATGTTGTCCTGGAGAGCTTGCAGAGCACTGGGGAAAGGCAGGCAGAGAATTCCCTGCTAGCACCTTCTCTGTGCCTGGGAAGCAGAAGTGTTCACATTGCTTCGCAGAATCGCTTTTGTGCAGAAAACAGTAACACTTGTTCAGAAGGAAAGAAAGCACAGAGCCCCAGATTTTATGTTGTCCTGGAGAGCTTGCAGAGCACTGGGGAAAGGCAGGCAGAGAATTCCCTGCTAGCACCTTCTCTGTGCCTGTTCACATTGCTTCGCAGAATCGCTTTTGTGCAGAAAACAGTAACACTTGTTCAGAAGGAAAGAAAGCACAGAGCCCCAGATTCTATGTTGTCCTGCAGAGCTTGCAGAGCACTGGGGAAAGGCAGGCAGAGAATTCCCTGCTAGCACCTTCTCTGTGCCTGGGAAGCAGAAGTGTTCACATTGCTTCGCAGAATCGCTTTTGTGCAGAAAACAGTAACACTTGTTCAGAAGGAAAGAAAGCACAGAGCCCCAGATTCTATGTTGTCCTGGAGAGCTTGCAGAGCACTGGGGAAAGGCAGGCAGAGAATTCCCTGCTAGCACCTTCTCTGTGCCTGGGAAACAGAAGTGTTCACATTGCTTCGCAGAATCGCTTTTGTGCAGAAAACAGTAACACTTGTTCAGAACGAAAGAAAGCACAGAGCCCCAGATTCTATGTTGTCCTGGAGAGCTTGCAGAGCACTGGGGAAAGGCAGGCAGAGAATTCCTTGCTAGCACCTTCTCTGTGCCTGGGAAGCAGAAGTGTTCACATTGCTTCGCAAGAATCGCTTTTGTGCAGAAAACAGTAACACTTGTTCAGAAGGAAAGAAAGCACAGAGCCCCAGATTCTATGTTGTCCTGGAGAGCTTGCAGAGCACTGGGGAAAGGCAGGCAGAGAATTCCCTGCTAGCACCTTCTCTGTGCCTGGGAAGCAGAAGTGTTCACATTGCTTCGCAGAATCGCTTTTGTGCAGAAAACAGTAACACTTGTTCAGAAGGAAAGAAAGCACAGAGCCCCAGATTTTATGTTGTCCTGGAGAGCTTGCAGAGCACTGGGGAAAGGCAGGCAGAGAATTCCCTGCTAGCACCTTCTCTGTGCCTGTTCACATTGCTTCGCAGAATCGCTTTTGTGCAGAAAACAGTAACACTTGTTCAGAAGGAAAGAAAGCACAGAGCCCCAGATTCTATGTTGTCCTGGAGAGCTTGCAGAGCACTGGGGAAAGGCAGGCAGAGAATTCCCTGCTAGCACCTTCTCTGTGCCTGGGAAGCAGAAGTGTTCACATTGCTTCGCAGAATCGCTTTTGTGCAGAAAACAGTAACACTTGTTCAGAACGAAAGAAAGCACAGAGCCCCAGATTCTATGTTGTCCTGCAGAGCTTGCAGAGCACTGGGGAAAGGCAGGCAGAGAATTCCCTGCTAGCACCTTCTCTGTGCCTGGGAAGCAGAAGTGTTCACATTGCTTCGCAGAATCGCTTTTGTGCAGAAAACAGTAACACTTGTTCAGAACGAAAGAAAGCACAGAGCCCCAGATTCTATGTTGTCCTGGAGAGCTTGCAGAGCACTGGGGAAAGGCAGGCAGAGAATTCCTTGCTAGCACCTTCTCTGTGCCTGGGAAGCAGAAGTGTTCACATTGCTTCGCAAGAATCGCTTTTGTGCAGAAAACAGTAACACTTGTTCAGAAGGAAAGAAAGCACAGAGCCCCAGATTCTATGTTGTCCTGGAGAGCTTGCAGAGCACTGGGGAAAGGCAGGCAGAGAATTCCCTGCTAGCACCTTCTCTGTGCCTGGGAAGCAGAAGTGTTCACATTGCTTCGCAGAATCGCTTTTGTGCAGAAAACACTAACACTTGTTCAGAAGGAAAGAAAGCACAGAGCCCCAGATTTTATGTTGTCCTGGAGAGCTTGCAGAGCACTGGGGAAAGGCAGGCAGAGAATTCCCTGCTAGCACCTTCTCTGTGCCTGTTCACATTGCTTCGCAGAATCGCTTTTGTGCAGAAAACAGTAACACTTGTTCAGAAGGAAAGAAAGCACAGAGCCCCAGATTCTATGTTGTCCTGGAGAGCTTGCAGAGCACTGGGGAAAGGCAGGCAGAGAATTCCCTGCTAGCACCTTCTCTGTGCCTGGGAAGCAGAAGTGTTCACATTGCTTCGCAGAATCGCTTTTGTGCAGAAAACAGTAACACTTGTTCAGAACGAAAGAAAGCACAGAGCCCCAGATTCTATGTTGTCCTGGAGAGCTTGCAGAGCACTGGGGAAAGGCAGGCAGAGAATTCCCTGCTAGCACCTTCTCTGTGCCTGGGAAGCAGAAGTGTTCACATTGCTTCGCAGAATCGCTTTTGTGCAGAAAACAGTAACACTTGTTCAGAAGGAAAGAAAGCACAGAGCCCCAGATTCTATGTTGTCCTGGAGAGCTTGCAGAGCACTGGGGAAAGGCAGGCAGAGAATTCCTTGCTAGCACCTTCTCTGTGCCTGGGAAGCAGAAGTGTTCACATTGCTTCGCAAGAATCGCTTTTGGGCAGAAAACACTAACACTTGTTCAGAAGGAAAGAAAGCACAGAGCCCCAGATTCTATGTTGTCCTGCAGAGCTTGCAGAGCACTGGGGAAAGGCAGGCAGAGAATTCCTTGCTAGCACCTTCTCTGTGCCTGGGAAGCAGAAGTGTTCACATTGCTTCGCAAGAATCGCTTTTGTGCAGAAAACAGTAACACTTGTTCAGAAGGAAAGAAAGCACAGAGCCCCAGATTCTATGTTGTCCTGGAGAGCTTGCAGAGCACTGGGGAAAGGCAGGCAGAGAATTCCCTGCTAGCACCTTCTCTGTGCCTGGGAAGCAGAAGTGTTCACATTGCTTCGCAGAATCGCTTTTGTGCAGAAAACAGTAACACTTGTTCAGAAGGAAAGAAAGCACAGAGCCCCAGATTTTATGTTGTCCTGGAGAGCTTGCAGAGCACTGGGGAAAGGCAGGCAGAGAATTCCCTGCTAGCACATTCTCTGTGCCTGGGAAGCAGAAGTGTTCACATTGCTTCGCAAGAATCGCTTTTGTGCAGAAAACAGTAACACTTGTTCAGAAGGAAAGAAAGCACAGAGCCCCAGATTTTATGTTGTCCTGGAGAGCTTGCAGAGCACTGGGGAAAGGCAGGCAGAGAATTCCCTGCTAGCACCTTCTCTGTGCCTGGGAAGCAGAAGTGTTCACATTGCTTCGCAAACATCGCTTTTGTGCAGAAAACAGTAACACTTGTTCAGAAGGAAAGAAAGCACAGAGCCCCAGATTTTATGTTGTCCTGGAGAGCTTGCAGAGCACTGGGGAAAGGCAGGCAGAGAATTCCCTGCTAGCACCTTCTCTGTGCCTGTTCACATTGCTTCGCAGAATCGCTTTTGTGCAGAAAACACTAACACTTGTTCAGAAGGAAAGAAAGCACAGAGCCCCAGATTCTATGTTGTCCTGGAGAGCTTGCAGAGCACTGGGGAAAGGCAGGCAGAGAATTCCCTGCTAGCACCTTCTCTGTGCCTGGGAAGCAGAAGTGTTCACATTGCTTCGCAGAATCGCTTTTGTGCAGAAAACAGTAACACTTGTTCAGAAGGAAAGAAAGCACAGAGCCCCAGATTTTATGTTGTCCTGGAGAGCTTGCAGAGCACTGGGGAAAGGCAGGCAGAGAATTCCCTGCTAGCACCTTCTCTGTGCCTGTTCACATTGCTTCGCAGAATCGCTTTTGTGCAGAAAACAGTAACACTTGTTCAGAAGGAAAGAAAGCACAGAGCCCCAGATTCTATGTTGTCCTGGAGAGCTTGCAGAGCACTGGGGAAAGGCAGGCAGAGAATTCCCTGCTAGCACCTTCTCTGTGACTGGGAAGCAGAAGTGTTCACATTGCTTCGCAGAATCGCTTTTGTGCAGAAAACAGTAACACTTGTTCAGAACGAAAGAAAGCACAGAGCCCCAGATTCTATGTTGTCCTGCAGAGCTTGCAGAGCACTGGGGAAAGGCAGGCAGAGAATTCCCTGCTAGCACCTTCTCTGTGCCTGGGAAGCAGAAGTGTTCACATTGCTTCGCAAGAATCGCTTTTGTGCAGAAAACACTAACACTTGTTCAGAAGGAAAGAAAGCACAGAGCCCCAGATTCTATGTTGTCCTGGAGAGCTTGCAGAGCACTGGGGAAAGGCAAGCAGAGAATTCCCTGCTAGCACCTTCTCTGTGCCTGTTCACAGTTCTTCGCAGAATCGCTTTTGTGCAGAAAACAGTAACACTTGTTCAGAAGGAAAGAAAGCACAGAGCCCCAGATTCTATGTTGTCCTGGAGAGCTTGCAGAGCACTGGGGAAAGGCAGGCAGAGAATTCCCTGCTAGCACCTTCTCTGTGCCTGGGAAGCAGAAGTGTTCACATTGCTTCGCAGAATCGCTTTTGTGCAGAAAACAGTAACACTTGTTCAGAAGGAAAGAAAGCACAGAGTCCCAGATTCTATGTTGTCCTGGAGAGCTTGCAGAGCACTGGGGAAAGGCAGGCAGAGAATTCCTTGCTAGCACCTTCTCTGTGCCTGGGAAGCAGAAGTGTTCACATTGCTTCGCAAGAATCGCTTTTGTGCAGAAAACAGTAACACTTGTTCAGAAGGAAAGAAAGCACAGAGCCCCAGATTTTATGTTGTCCTGGAGAGCTTGCAGAGCACTGGGGAAAGGCAGGCAGAGAATTCCTTGCTAGCACCTTCTCTGTGCCTGGGAAGCAGAAGTGTTCACATTGCTTCGCAAGAATCGCTTTTGTGCAGAAAACAGTAACACTTGTTCAGAAGGAAAGAAAGCACAGAGCCCCAGATTCTATGTTGTCCTGGAGAGCTTGCAGAGCACTGGGGAAAGGCAGGCAGAGAATTCCCTGCTAGCACCTTCTCTGTGCCTGGGAGAAGTGTTCACATTGCTTCGCAGAATCGCTTTTGTGCAGAAAACACTAACACTTGTTCAGAAGGAAAGAAAGCACAGAGCCCCAGATTCTATGTTTTCCTGGAGAGCTTGCAGAGCACTGTGGAAAGCCAGGCAGAGAATTCCCTGCTAGCACCTTCTCTGTGCCTGGGAAGCAGAAGTGTTCACAATGCTTCGCAAGAATCGCTTTTGTGCAGAAAACACTAACACTTGTTCAGAAGGAAAGAAAGCACAGAGCCCCAGATTCTATGTTGTCCTGGAGAGCTTGCAGAGCACTGGGGAAAGGCAGGCAGAGAATTCCTTGCTAGCACCTTCTCTGTGCCTGGGAAGCAGAAGTGTTCACATTGCTTCGCAAGAATCGCTTTTGTGCAGAAAACAGTAACACTTGTTCAGAACGAAAGAAAGCACAGAGCCCCAGATTCTATGTTGTCCTGCAGAGCTTGCAGAGCACTGGGGAAAGGCAGGCAGAGAATTCCCTGATAGCACCTTCTCTGTGCCTGGGAAGCAGAAGTGTTCACATTGCTTCGCAAGAATCGCTTTTGTGCAGAAAACAGTAACACTTGTTCAGAACGAAAGAAAGCACAGAGCCCCAGATTCTATGTTGTCCTGCAGAGCTTGCAGAGCACTGGGGAAAGGCAGGCAGAGAATTCCCTGCTAGCACCTTCTCTGTGCCTGTTCACAGTTCTTCGCAGAATCGCTTTTGTGCAGAAAACAGTAACACTTGTTCAGAAGGAAAGAAAGCACAGAGCCCCAGATTCTATGTTGTCCTGGAGAGCTTGCAGAGCACTGGGGAAAGGCAGGCAGAGAATTCCCTGCTAGCACCTTCTCTGTGCCTGGGAAGCAGAAGTGTTCACATTGCTTCGCAGAATCGCTTTTGTGCAGAAAACACTAACACTTGTTCAGAAGGAAAGAAAGCACAGAGAACCAGATTCTATGTTGTCCTGGAGAGCTTGCAGAGCACTGGGGAAAGGCAGGCAGAGAATTCCTTGCTAGCACCTTCTCTGTGCCTGGGAAGCAGAACTGTTCACATTGCTTCGCAAGAATCGCTTTTGTGCAGAAAACACTTACACTTATTAAGAAGGAAAGAAAGCACAGAGCCCCAGATTTTATGTTGTCCTGGAGAGCTTGCAGAGCACTGGGGAAAGGCAGGCAGAGAATTCCTTGCTAGCACCTTCTCTGTGCCTGGGAAGCAGAAGTGTTCACATTGCTTCGCAAGAATCGCTTTTGTGCAGAAAACAGTAACACTTGTTCAGAAGGAAAGAAAGCACAGAGCCCCAGATTCTATGTTGTCCTGGAGAGCTTGCAGAGCACTGGGGAAAGGCAGGCAGAGAATTCCCTGCTAGCACCTTCTCTGTGCCTGGGAAGCAGAAGTGTTCACATTGCTTCGCAGAATCGCTTTTGTGCAGAAAACACTAACACTTGTTCAGAACGAAAGAAAGCACAGAGCCCCAGATTCTATGTTGTCCTTGAGAGCTTGTAGAGCACTGGGGAAAGGCAGGCAGAGAATTCCTTGCTAGCACCTTCTCTGTGCCTGGGAAGCAGAAGTGTTCACATTGCTTCGCAAGAATCGCTTTTGTGCAGAAAACAGTAACACTTGTTCAGAAGGAAAGAAAGCACAGAGCCCCAGATTCTATGTTGTCCTGGAGAGCTTGCAGAGCACTGGGGAAAGGCAGGCAGAGAATTCCCTGCTAGCACCTTCTCTGTGCCTGGGAGAAGTGTTCACATTGCTTCGCAGAATCGCTTTTGTGCAGAAAACACTAACACTTGTTCAGAAGGAAAGAAAGCACAGAGCCCCAGATTCTATGTTGATTGGAGAGCTTGCAGAGCACTGGGGAAAGGCAGGCAGAGAATTCCCTGCTAGCACATTCTCTGTGCCTGGGAAGCAGAAGTGTTCACATTGCTTCGCAAGAATCGCTTTTGTGCAGAAAACAGTAACACTTGTTCAGAAGGAAAGAAAGCACAGAGCCCCAGATTTTATGTTGTCCTGGAGAGCTTGCAGAGCACTGGGGAAAGGCAGGCAGAGAATTCCCTGCTAGCACCTTCTCTGTGCCTGGGAAGCAGAAGTGTTCACATTGCTTCGCAAACATCGCTTTTGTGCAGAAAACACTAACACTTGTTCAGAAGGAAAGAAAGCACAGAGCCCCAGATTTTATGTTGTCCTGGAGAGCTTGCAGAGCACTGGGGAAAGGCAGGCAGAGAATTCCCTGCTAGCACCTTCTCTGTGCCTGTTCACATTGCTTCGCAGAATCGCTTTTGTGCAGAAAACACTAACACTTGTTCAGAAGGAAAGAAAGCACAGAGCCCCAGATTCTATGTTGTCCTGGAGAGCTTGCAGAGCACTGGGGAAAGGCAGGCAGAGAATTCCCTGCTAGCACCTTCTCTGTGCCTGGGAAGCAGAAGTGTTCACATTGCTTCGCAGAATCGCTTTTGTGCAGAAAACAGTAACACTTGTTCAGAAGGAAAGAAAGCACAGAGCCCCAGATTTTATGTTGTCCTGGAGAGCTTGCAGAGCACTGGGGAAAGGCAGGCAGAGAATTCCCTGCTAGCACCTTCTCTGTGCCTGTTCACATTGCTTCGCAGAATCGCTTTTGTGCAGAAAACAGTAACACTTGTTCAGAAGGAAAGAAAGCACAGAGCCCCAGATTCTATGTTGTCCTGCAGAGCTTGCAGAGCACTGGGGAAAGGCAGGCAGAGAATTCCCTGCTAGCACCTTCTCTGTGCCTGGGAAGCAGAAGTGTTCACATTGCTTCGCAGAATCGCTTTTGTGCAGAAAACAGTAACACTTGTTCAGAAGGAAAGAAAGCACAGAGCCCCAGATTCTATGTTGTCCTGGAGAGCTTGCAGAGCACTGGGGAAAGGCAGGCAGAGAATTCCCTGCTAGCACCTTCTCTGTGCCTGGGAAACAGAAGTGTTCACATTGCTTCGCAGAATCGCTTTTGTGCAGAAAACAGTAACACTTGTTCAGAACGAAAGAAAGCACAGAGCCCCAGATTCTATGTTGTCCTGGAGAGCTTGCAGAGCACTGGGGAAAGGCAGGCAGAGAATTCCTTGCTAGCACCTTCTCTGTGCCTGGGAAGCAGAAGTGTTCACATTGCTTCGCAAGAATCGCTTTTGTGCAGAAAACAGTAACACTTGTTCAGAAGGAAAGAAAGCACAGAGCCCCAGATTCTATGTTGTCCTGGAGAGCTTGCAGAGCACTGGGGAAAGGCAGGCAGAGAATTCCCTGCTAGCACCTTCTCTGTGCCTGGGAAGCAGAAGTGTTCACATTGCTTCGCAGAATCGCTTTTGTGCAGAAAACACTAACACTTGTTCAGAAGGAAAGAAAGCACAGAGCCCCAGATTTTATGTTGTCCTGGAGAGCTTGCAGAGCACTGGGGAAAGGCAGGCAGAGAATTCCCTGCTAGCACCTTCTCTGTGCCTGTTCACATTGCTTCGCAGAATCGCTTTTGTGCAGAAAACAGTAACACTTGTTCAGAAGGAAAGAAAGCACAGAGCCCCAGATTCTATGTTGTCCTGGAGAGCTTGCAGAGCACTGGGGAAAGGCAGGCAGAGAATTCCCTGCTAGCACCTTCTCTGTGCCTGGGAAGCAGAAGTGTTCACATTGCTTCGCAGAATCGCTTTTGTGCAGAAAACAGTAACACTTGTTCAGAACGAAAGAAAGCACAGAGCCCCAGATTCTATGTTGTCCTGCAGAGCTTGCAGAGCACTGGGGAAAGGCAGGCAGAGAATTCCCTGCTAGCACCTTCTCTGTGCCTGGGAAGCAGAAGTGTTCACATTGCTTCGCAGAATCGCTTTTGTGCAGAAAACAGTAACACTTGTTCAGAACGAAAGAAAGCACAGAGCCCCAGATTCTATGTTGTCCTGGAGAGCTTGCAGAGCACTGGGGAAAGGCAGGCAGAGAATTCCTTGCTAGCACCTTCTCTGTGCCTGGGAAGCAGAAGTGTTCACATTGCTTCGCAAGAATCGCTTTTGTGCAGAAAACAGTAACACTTGTTCAGAAGGAAAGAAAGCACAGAGCCCCAGATTCTATGTTGTCCTGGAGAGCTTGCAGAGCACTGGGGAAAGGCAGGCAGAGAATTCCCTGCTAGCACCTTCTCTGTGCCTGGGAAGCAGAAGTGTTCACATTGCTTCGCAGAATCGCTTTTGTGCAGAAAACACTAACACTTGTTCAGAAGGAAAGAAAGCACAGAGCCCCAGATTTTATGTTGTCCTGGAGAGCTTGCAGAGCACTGGGGAAAGGCAGGCAGAGAATTCCCTGCTAGCACCTTCTCTGTGCCTGTTCACATTGCTTCGCAGAATCGCTTTTGTGCAGAAAACAGTAACACTTGTTCAGAAGGAAAGAAAGCACAGAGCCCCAGATTCTATGTTGTCCTGGAGAGCTTGCAGAGCACTGGGGAAAGGCAGGCAGAGAATTCCCTGCTAGCACCTTCTCTGTGCCTGGGAAGCAGAAGTGTTCACATTGCTTCGCAGAATCGCTTTTGTGCAGAAAACAGTAACACTTGTTCAGAACGAAAGAAAGCACAGAGCCCCAGATTCTATGTTGTCCTGGAGAGCTTGCAGAGCACTGGGGAAAGGCAGGCAGAGAATTCCCTGCTAGCACCTTCTCTGTGCCTGGGAAGCAGAAGTGTTCACATTGCTTCGCAGAATCGCTTTTGTGCAGAAAACAGTAACACTTGTTCAGAAGGAAAGAAAGCACAGAGCCCCAGATTCTATGTTGTCCTGGAGAGCTTGCAGAGCACTGGGGAAAGGCAGGCAGAGAATTCCTTGCTAGCACCTTCTCTGTGCCTGGGAAGCAGAAGTGTTCACATTGCTTCGCAAGAATCGCTTTTGGGCAGAAAACACTAACACTTGTTCAGAAGGAAAGAAAGCACAGAGCCCCAGATTCTATGTTGTCCTGCAGAGCTTGCAGAGCACTGGGGAAAGGCAGGCAGAGAATTCCTTGCTAGCACCTTCTCTGTGCCTGGGAAGCAGAAGTGTTCACATTGCTTCGCAAGAATCGCTTTTGTGCAGAAAACAGTAACACTTGTTCAGAAGGAAAGAAAGCACAGAGCCCCAGATTCTATGTTGTCCTGGAGAGCTTGCAGAGCACTGGGGAAAGGCAGGCAGAGAATTCCCTGCTAGCACCTTCTCTGTGCCTGGGAAGCAGAAGTGTTCACATTGCTTCGCAGAATCGCTTTTGTGCAGAAAACAGTAACACTTGTTCAGAAGGAAAGAAAGCACAGAGCCCCAGATTTTATGTTGTCCTGGAGAGCTTGCAGAGCACTGGGGAAAGGCAGGCAGAGAATTCCCTGCTAGCACATTCTCTGTGCCTGGGAAGCAGA
The DNA here is from genome assembly GCF_031877795.1 of Strix aluco. Classification (NCBI taxonomy): domain Eukaryota; kingdom Metazoa; phylum Chordata; class Aves; order Strigiformes; family Strigidae; genus Strix; species Strix aluco. The sequence continues at coordinate 2,197,511 of NW_027436510.1, read as the reverse complement.
AGTGTTCACATTGCTTCGCAAGAATCGCTTTTGTGCAGAAAACAGTAACACTTGTTCAGAAGGAAAGAAAGCACAGAGCCCCAGATTTTATGTTGTCCTGGAGAGCTTGCAGAGCACTGGGGAAAGGCAGGCAGAGAATTCCCTGCTAGCACCTTCTCTGTGCCTGGGAAGCAGAAGTGTTCACATTGCTTCGCAAACATCGCTTTTGTGCAGAAAACACTAACACTTGTTCAGAAGGAAAGAAAGCACAGAGCCCCAGATTTTATGTTGTCCTGGAGAGCTTGCAGAGCACTGGGGAAAGGCAGGCAGAGAATTCCCTGCTAGCACCTTCTCTGTGCCTGTTCACATTGCTTCGCAGAATCGCTTTTGTGCAGAAAACACTAACACTTGTTCAGAAGGAAAGAAAGCACAGAGCCCCAGATTCTATGTTGTCCTGGAGAGCTTGCAGAGCACTGGGGAAAGGCAGGCAGAGAATTCCCTGCTAGCACCTTCTCTGTGCCTGGGAAGCAGAAGTGTTCACATTGCTTCGCAGAATCGCTTTTGTGCAGAAAACAGTAACACTTGTTCAGAAGGAAAGAAAGCACAGAGCCCCAGATTTTATGTTGTCCTGGAGAGCTTGCAGAGCACTGGGGAAAGGCAGGCAGAGAATTCCCTGCTAGCACCTTCTCTGTGCCTGTTCACATTGCTTCGCAGAATCGCTTTTGTGCAGAAAACAGTAACACTTGTTCAGAAGGAAAGAAAGCACAGAGCCCCAGATTCTATGTTGTCCTGGAGAGCTTGCAGAGCACTGGGGAAAGGCAGGCAGAGAATTCCCTGCTAGCACCTTCTCTGTGACTGGGAAGCAGAAGTGTTCACATTGCTTCGCAGAATCGCTTTTGTGCAGAAAACAGTAACACTTGTTCAGAACGAAAGAAAGCACAGAGCCCCAGATTCTATGTTGTCCTGCAGAGCTTGCAGAGCACTGGGGAAAGGCAGGCAGAGAATTCCCTGCTAGCACCTTCTCTGTGCCTGGGAAGCAGAAGTGTTCACATTGCTTCGCAAGAATCGCTTTTGTGCAGAAAACACTAACACTTGTTCAGAAGGAAAGAAAGCACAGAGCCCCAGATTCTATGTTGTCCTGGAGAGCTTGCAGAGCACTGGGGAAAGGCAAGCAGAGAATTCCCTGCTAGCACCTTCTCTGTGCCTGTTCACAGTTCTTCGCAGAATCGCTTTTGTGCAGAAAACAGTAACACTTGTTCAGAAGGAAAGAAAGCACAGAGCCCCAGATTCTATGTTGTCCTGGAGAGCTTGCAGAGCACTGGGGAAAGGCAGGCAGAGAATTCCCTGCTAGCACCTTCTCTGTGCCTGGGAAGCAGAAGTGTTCACATTGCTTCGCAGAATCGCTTTTGTGCAGAAAACAGTAACACTTGTTCAGAAGGAAAGAAAGCACAGAGTCCCAGATTCTATGTTGTCCTGGAGAGCTTGCAGAGCACTGGGGAAAGGCAGGCAGAGAATTCCTTGCTAGCACCTTCTCTGTGCCTGGGAAGCAGAAGTGTTCACATTGCTTCGCAAGAATCGCTTTTGTGCAGAAAACAGTAACACTTGTTCAGAAGGAAAGAAAGCACAGAGCCCCAGATTTTATGTTGTCCTGGAGAGCTTGCAGAGCACTGGGGAAAGGCAGGCAGAGAATTCCTTGCTAGCACCTTCTCTGTGCCTGGGAAGCAGAAGTGTTCACATTGCTTCGCAAGAATCGCTTTTGTGCAGAAAACAGTAACACTTGTTCAGAAGGAAAGAAAGCACAGAGCCCCAGATTCTATGTTGTCCTGGAGAGCTTGCAGAGCACTGGGGAAAGGCAGGCAGAGAATTCCCTGCTAGCACCTTCTCTGTGCCTGGGAGAAGTGTTCACATTGCTTCGCAGAATCGCTTTTGTGCAGAAAACACTAACACTTGTTCAGAAGGAAAGAAAGCACAGAGCCCCAGATTCTATGTTTTCCTGGAGAGCTTGCAGAGCACTGTGGAAAGCCAGGCAGAGAATTCCCTGCTAGCACCTTCTCTGTGCCTGGGAAGCAGAAGTGTTCACAATGCTTCGCAAGAATCGCTTTTGTGCAGAAAACACTAACACTTGTTCAGAAGGAAAGAAAGCACAGAGCCCCAGATTCTATGTTGTCCTGGAGAGCTTGCAGAGCACTGGGGAAAGGCAGGCAGAGAATTCCTTGCTAGCACCTTCTCTGTGCCTGGGAAGCAGAAGTGTTCACATTGCTTCGCAAGAATCGCTTTTGTGCAGAAAACAGTAACACTTGTTCAGAACGAAAGAAAGCACAGAGCCCCAGATTCTATGTTGTCCTGCAGAGCTTGCAGAGCACTGGGGAAAGGCAGGCAGAGAATTCCCTGATAGCACCTTCTCTGTGCCTGGGAAGCAGAAGTGTTCACATTGCTTCGCAAGAATCGCTTTTGTGCAGAAAACAGTAACACTTGTTCAGAACGAAAGAAAGCACAGAGCCCCAGATTCTATGTTGTCCTGCAGAGCTTGCAGAGCACTGGGGAAAGGCAGGCAGAGAATTCCCTGCTAGCACCTTCTCTGTGCCTGTTCACAGTTCTTCGCAGAATCGCTTTTGTGCAGAAAACAGTAACACTTGTTCAGAAGGAAAGAAAGCACAGAGCCCCAGATTCTATGTTGTCCTGGAGAGCTTGCAGAGCACTGGGGAAAGGCAGGCAGAGAATTCCCTGCTAGCACCTTCTCTGTGCCTGGGAAGCAGAAGTGTTCACATTGCTTCGCAGAATCGCTTTTGTGCAGAAAACACTAACACTTGTTCAGAAGGAAAGAAAGCACAGAGAACCAGATTCTATGTTGTCCTGGAGAGCTTGCAGAGCACTGGGGAAAGGCAGGCAGAGAATTCCTTGCTAGCACCTTCTCTGTGCCTGGGAAGCAGAACTGTTCACATTGCTTCGCAAGAATCGCTTTTGTGCAGAAAACACTTACACTTATTAAGAAGGAAAGAAAGCACAGAGCCCCAGATTTTATGTTGTCCTGGAGAGCTTGCAGAGCACTGGGGAAAGGCAGGCAGAGAATTCCTTGCTAGCACCTTCTCTGTGCCTGGGAAGCAGAAGTGTTCACATTGCTTCGCAAGAATCGCTTTTGTGCAGAAAACAGTAACACTTGTTCAGAAGGAAAGAAAGCACAGAGCCCCAGATTCTATGTTGTCCTGGAGAGCTTGCAGAGCACTGGGGAAAGGCAGGCAGAGAATTCCCTGCTAGCACCTTCTCTGTGCCTGGGAAGCAGAAGTGTTCACATTGCTTCGCAGAATCGCTTTTGTGCAGAAAACACTAACACTTGTTCAGAACGAAAGAAAGCACAGAGCCCCAGATTCTATGTTGTCCTGGAGAGCTTGTAGAGCACTGGGGAAAGGCAGGCAGAGAATTCCTTGCTAGCACCTTCTCTGTGCCTGGGAAGCAGAAGTGTTCACATTGCTTCGCAAGAATCGCTTTTGTGCAGAAAACAGTAACACTTGTTCAGAAGGAAAGAAAGCACAGAGCCCCAGATTCTATGTTGTCCTGGAGAGCTTGCAGAGCACTGGGGAAAGGCAGGCAGAGAATTCCCTGCTAGCACCTTCTCTGTGCCTGGGAGAAGTGTTCACATTGCTTCGCAGAATCGCTTTTGTGCAGAAAACACTAACACTTGTTCAGAAGGAAAGAAAGCACAGAGCCCCAGATTCTATGTTGATTGGAGAGCTTGCAGAGCACTGTGGAAAGCCAGGCAGAGAATTCCCTGCTAGCACCTTCTCTGTGCCTGGGAAGCAGAAGTGTTCACAATGCTTCGCAAGAATCGCTTTTGTGCAGAAAACACTAACACTTGTTCAGAAGGAAAGAAAGCACAGAGACCCAGATTCTATGTTGTCCTGGAGAGCTTGCAGAGCACTGGGGAAAGGCAGGCAGAGAATTCCTTGCTAGCACCTTCTCTGTGCCTGGGAAGCAGAAGTGTTCACATTGCTTCGCAAGAATCGCTTTTGTGCAGAAAACAGTAACACTTGTTCAGAAGGAAAGAAAGCACAGAGCCCCAGATTCTATGTTGTCCTGCAGAGCTTGCAGAGCACTGGGGAAAGGCAGGCAGAGAATTCCCTGCTAGCACCTTCTCTGTGCCTGGGAAGCAGAAGTGTTCACATTGCTTCGCAAAAATCGCTTTTCTGCAGAAAACAGTAACACTTGTTCAGAACGAAAGAAAGCACAGAGCCCCAGATTCTATGTTGTCCTGGAGAGCTTGCAGAGCACTGGGGAAAGGCAGGCAGAGAATTCCCTGCTAGCACCTTCTCTGTGCCTGTTCACAGTTCTTCGCAGAATCGCTTTTGTGCAGAAAACAGTAACACTTGTTCAGAAGGAAAGAAAGCACAGAGCCCCAGATTCTATGTTGTCCTGGAGAGCTTGCAGAGCACTGGGGAAAGGCAGGCAGAGAATTCCCTGCTAGCACCTTCTCTGTGCCTGGGAAGCAGAAGTGTTCACATTGCTTCGCAGAATCGCTTTTGTGCAGAAAACACTAACACTTGTTCAGAAGGAAAGAAAGCACAGAGAACCAGATTCTATGTTGTCCTGGAGAGCTTGCAGAGCACTGGGGAAAGGCAGGCAGAGAATTCCTTGCTAGCACCTTCTCTGTGCCTGGGAAGCAGAACTGTTCACATTGCTTCGCAAGAATCGCTTTTGTGCAGAAAACACTTACACTTATTAAGAAGGAAAGAAAGCACAGAGCCCCAGATTCTATGTTGTCCTGGAGAGCTTGCAGAGCACTGGGGAAAGGCAGGCAGAGAATTCCTTGCTAGCACCTTCTCTGTGCCTGGGAAGCAGAAGTGTTCACATTGCTTCGCAAGAATCGCGTTTGTGCAGAAAACAGTAACACTTGTTCAGAAGGAAAGAAAGCACAGAGCCCCAGATTCTATGTTGTCCTGCAGAGCTTGCAGAGCACTGGGGAAAGGCAGGCAGAGAATTCCCTGCTAGCACCTTCTCTGTGCCTGGGAGAAGTGTTCACATTGCTTCGCAGAATCGCTTTTGTGCAGAAAACAGTAACACTTGTTCAGAAGGAAAGAAAGCACAGAGTCCCAGATTCTATGTTGTCCTGGAGAGCTTGTAGAGCACTGGGGAAAGGCAGGCAGAGAATTCCTTGCTAGCACCTTCTCTGTGCCTGGGAAGCAGAAGTGTTCACATTTCTTCGCAAGAATCGCTTTTGTGCAGAAAACAGTAACACTTGTTCAGAAGGAAAGAAAGCACAGAGCCCCAGATTCTATGTTGATTGGAGAGCTTGCAGAGCACTGTGGAAAGCCAGGCAGAGAATTCCCTGATAGCACCTTCTCTGTGCCTGGGAAGCAGAAGTGTTCACAATGCTTCGCAAGAATCGCTTTTGTGCAGAAAACACTAACACTTGTTCAGAAGGAAAGAAAGCACAGAGCCCCAGATTCTATGTTGTCCTGGAGAGCTTGCAGAGCACTGGGGAAAGGCAGGCAGAGAATTCCTTGCTAGCACCTTCTCTGTGCCTGGGAAGCAGAAGTGTTCACATTGCTTCGCAAGAATCGCTTTTGTGCAGAAAACAGTAACACTTGTTCAGAAGGAAAGAAAGCACAGAGCCCCAGATTCTATGTTGTCCTGGAGAGCTTGCAGAGCACTGGGGAAAGGCAGGCAGAGAATTCCCTGCTAGCACCTTCTCTGTGCCTGGGAAGCAGAAGTGTTCACATTGCTTCGCAGAATCGCTTTTGTGCAGAAAACAGTAACACTTGTTCAGAAGGAAAGAAAGCACAGAGCCCCAGATTTTATGTTGTCCTGGAGAGCTTGCAGAGCACTGGGGAAAGGCAGGCAGAGAATTCCCTGCTAGCACATTCTCTGTGCCTGGGAAGCAGAAGTGTTCACATTGCTTCGCAAGAATCGCTTTTGTGCAGAAAACAGTAACACTTGTTCAGAAGGAAAGAAAGCACAGAGCCCCAGATTTTATGTTGTCCTGGAGAGCTTGCAGAGCACTGGGGAAAGGCAGGCAGAGAATTCCCTGCTAGCACCTTCTCTGTGCCTGGGAAGCAGAAGTGTTCACATTGCTTCGCAGAATCGCTTTTGTGCAGAAAACACTAACACTTGTTCAGAAGGAAAGAAAGCACAGAGCCCCAGATTTTATGTTGTCCTGGAGAGCTTGCAGAGCACTGGGGAAAGGCAGGCAGAGAATTCCCTGCTAGCACCTTCTCTGTGCCTGTTCACATTGCTTCGCAGAATCGCTTTTGTGCAGAAAACACTAACACTTGTTCAGAAGGAAAGAAAGCACAGAGCCCCAGATTCTATGTTGTCCTGGAGAGCTTGCAGAGCACTGGGGAAAGGCAGGCAGAGAATTCCCTGCTAGCACCTTCTCTGTGCCTGGGAAGCAGAAGTGTTCACATTGCTTCGCAGAATCGCTTTTGTGCAGAAAACAGTAACACTTGTTCAGAAGGAAAGAAAGCACAGAGCCCCAGATTCTATGTTGTCCTGGAGAGCTTGCAGAGCACTGGGGAAAGGCAGGCAGAGAATTCCCTGCTAGCACCTTCTCTGTGCCTGGGAAGCAGAAGTGTTCACATTGCTTCGCAAGAATCGCTTTTGTGCAGAAAACACTAACACTTGTTCAGAAGGAAAGAAAGCACAGAGAACCAGATTCTATGTTGTCCTGGAGAGCTTGCAGAGCACTGGGGAAAGGCAGGCAGAGAATTCCTTGCTAGCACCTTCTCTGTGCCTGGGAAGCAGAACTGTTCACATTGCTTCGCAAGAATCGCTTTTGTGCAGAAAACACTTACACTTATTAAGAAGGAAAGAAAGCACAGAGCCCCAGATTCTATGTTGTCCTGGAGAGCTTGCAGAGCACTGGGGAAAGGCAGGCAGAGAATTCCTTGCTAGCACCTTCTCTGTGCCTGGGAAGCAGAAGTGTTCACATTGCTTCGCAAGAATCGCTTTTGTGCAGAAAACAGTAACACTTGTTCAGAAGGAAAGAAAGCACAGAGCCCCAGATTCTATGTTGTCCTGGAGAGCTTGCAGAGCACTGGGGAAAGGCAGGCAGAGAATTCCCTGCTAGCACCTTCTCTGTGCCTGTTCACATTGCTTCGCAGAATCGCTTTTGTGCAGAAAACAGTAACACTTGTTCAGAAGGAAAGAAAGCACAGATCCCCAGATTCTATGTTGTCCTGCAGAGCTTGCAGAGCACTGGGGAAAGGCAGGCAGAGAATTCCTTGCTAGCACCTTCTCTGTGCCTGGGAAGCAGAAGTGTTCACATTGCTTCGCAAGAATCGCTTTTGTGCAGAAAACAGTAACACTTGTTCACAAGGAAAGAAAGCACAGAGCCCCAGATTCTATGTTGTCCTGGAGAGCTTGCAGAGCACTGGGGAAAGGCAGGCAGAGAATTCCCTGCTAGCACCTTCTCTGTGCCTGGGAGAAGTGTTCACATTGCTTCGCAGAATTGCTTTTGTGCAGAAAACACTAACACTTGTTCAGAAGGAAAGAAAGCACAGAGCCCCAGATTCTATGTTGTCCTGGAGAGCTTGTAGAGCACTGGGGAAAGGCAGGCAGAGAATTCCTTGCTAGCACCTTCTCTGTGCCTGGGAAGCAGAAGTGTTCACATTTCTTCGCAAGAATCGCTTTTGTGCAGAAAACAGTAACACTTGTTCAGAAGGAAAGAAAGCACAGAGCCCCAGATTCTATGTTGATTGGAGAGCTTGCAGAGCACTGTGGAAAGCCAGGCAGAGAATTCCCTGATAGCACCTTCTCTGTGCCTGGGAAGCAGAAGTGTTCACAATGCTTCGCAAGAATCGCTTTTGTGCAGAAAACACTAACACTTGTTCAGAAGGAAAGAAAGCACAGAGCCCCAGATTCTATGTTGTCCTGGAGAGCTTGCAGAGCACTGGGGAAAGGCAGGCAGAGAATTCCTTGCTAGCACCTTCTCTGTGCCTGGGAAGCAGAAGTGTTCACATTGCTTCGCAAGAATCGCTTTTGTGCAGAAAACAGTAACACTTGTTCAGAAGGAAAGAAAGCACAGAGCCCCAGATTCTATGTTGTCCTGGAGAGCTTGCAGAGCACTGGGGAAAGGCAGGCAGAGAATTCCCTGCTAGCACCTTCTCTGTGCCTGGGAAGCAGAAGTGTTCACATTGCTTCTCAGAATCGCTTTTGTGCAGAAAACAGTAACACTTGTTCAGAAGGAAAGAAAGCACAGAGCCCCAGATTTTATGTTGTCCTGGAGAGCTTGCAGAGCACTGGGGAAAGGCAGGCAGAGAATTCCCTGCTAGCACCTTCTCTGTGCCTGGGAAGCAGAAGTGTTCACATTGCTTCGCAGAATCGCTTTTGTGCAGAAAACACTAACACTTGTTCAGAAGGAAAGAAAGCACAGAGCCCCAGATTTTATGTTGTCCTGGAGAGCTTGCAGAGCACTGGGGAAAGGCAGGCAGAGAATTCCCTGCTAGCACCTTCTCTGTGCCTGTTCACATTGCTTCGCAGAATCGCTTTTGTGCAGAAAACAGTAACACTTGTTCAGAAGGAAAGAAAGCACAGAGCCCCAGATTCTATGTTGTCCTGGAGAGCTTGCAGAGCACTGGGGAAAGGCAGGCAGAGAATTCCCTGCTAGCACCTTCTCTGTGCCTGGGAAGCAGAAGTGTTCACATTGCTTCGCAGAATCGCTTTTGTGCAGAAAACAGTAACACTTGTTCAGAAGGAAAGAAAGCACAGAGCCCCAGATTCTATGTTGTCCTGGAGAGCTTGCAGAGCACTGGGGAAAGGCAGGCAGAGAATTCCCTGCTAGCACCTTCTCTGTGACTGGGAAGCAGAAGTGTTCACATTGCTTCGCAGAATCGCTTTTGTGCAGAAAACAGTAACACTTGTTCAGAACGAAAGAAAGCACAGAGCCCCAGATTCTATGTTGTCCTGCAGAGCTTGCAGAGCACTGGGGAAAGGCAGGCAGAGAATTCCTTGCTAGCACCTTCTCTGTGCCTGGGAAGCAGAAGTGTTCACATTGCTTCGCAAGAATCGCTTTTGGGCAGAAAACACTAACACTTGTTCAGAACGAAAGAAAGCACAGAGCCCCAGATTCTATGTTGTCCTGGAGAGCTTGCAGAGCACTGGGGAAAGGCAGGCAGAGAATTCCTTGCTAGCACCTTCTCTGTGCCTGGGAAGCAGAAGTGTTCACATTGCTTCGCAGAATCGCTTTTGTGCAGAAAACAGTAACACTTGTTCAGAAGGAAAGAAAGCACAGAGCCCCAGATTCTATGTTGTCCTGGAGAGCTTGCAGAGCACTGGGGAAAGGCAGGCAGAGAATTCCCTGCTAGCACCTTCTCTGTGCCTGTTCACATTGCTTCGCAGAATCGCTTTTGTGCAGAAAACAGTAACACTTGTTCAGAAGGAAAGAAAGCACAGAGCCCCAGATTCTATGTTGTCCTGGAGAGCTTGCAGAGCACTGGGGAAAGGCAGGCAGAGAATTCCCTGCTAGCACCTTCTCTGTGCCTGGGAAGCAGAAGTGTTCACATTGCTTCGCAAGAATCGCTTTTGTGCAGAAAACACTAACACTTGTTCAGAAGGAAAGAAAGCACAGAGCCCCAGATTCTATGTTGTCCTGGAGAGCTTGCAGAGCACTGGGGAAAGGCAAGCAGAGAATTCCCTGCTAGCACCTTCTCTGTGCCTGTTCACAGTTCTTCGCAGAATCGCTTTTGTGCAGAAAACAGTAACACTTGTTCAGAAGGAAAGAAAGCACAGAGCCCCAGATTCTATGTTGTCCTGGAGAGCTTGCAGAGCACTGGGGAAAGGCAGGCAGAGAATTCCCTGCTAGCACCTTCTCTGTGCCTGGGAAGCAGAAGTGTTCACATTGCTTCGCAGAATCGCTTTTGTGCAGAAAACAGTAACACTTGTTCAGAAGGAAAGAAAGCACAGAGTCCCAGATTCTATGTTGTCCTGGAGAGCTTGCAGAGCACTGGGGAAAGGCAGGCAGAGAATTCCTTGCTAGCACCTTCTCTGTGCCTGGGAAGCAGAACTGTTCACATTGCTTCGCAAGAATCGCTTTTGTGCAGAAAACACTTACACTTATTAAGAAGGAAAGAAAGCACAGAGCCCCAGATTTTATGTTGTCCTGGAGAGCTTGCAGAGCACTGGGGAAAGGCAGGCAGAGAATTCCTTGCTAGCACCTTCTCTGTGCCTGGGAAGCAGAAGTGTTCACATTGCTTCGCAAGAATCGCTTTTGTGCAGAAAACAGTAACACTTGTTCAGAAGGAAAGAAAGCACAGAGCCCCAGATTCTATGTTGTCCTGGAGAGCTTGCAGAGCACTGGGGAAAGGCAGGCAGAGAATTCCCTGCTAGCACCTTCTCTGTGCCTGGGAGAAGTGTTCACATTGCTTCGCAGAATCGCTTTTGTGCAGAAAACACTAACACTTGTTCAGAAGGAAAGAAAGCACAGAGCCCCAGATTCTATGTTTTCCTGGAGAGCTTGCAGAGCACTGTGGAAAGCCAGGCAGAGAATTCCCTGCTAGCACCTTCTCTGTGCCTGTTCACAGTTCTTCGCAGAATCGCTTTTGTGCAGAAAACAGTAACACTTGTTCAGAAGGAAAGAAAGCACAGAGCCCCAGATTCTATGTTGTCCTGGAGAGCTTGCAGAGCACTGGGGAAAGGCAGGCAGAGAATTCCTTGCTAGCACCTTCTCTGTGCCTGGGAAGCAGAAGTGTTCACATTGCTTCGCAGAATCGCTTTTGTGCAGAAAACACTAACACTTGTTCAGAAGGAAAGAAAGCACAGAGAACCAGATTCTATGTTGTCCTGGAGAGCTTGCAGAGCACTGGGGAAAGGCAGGCAGAGAATTCCTTGCTAGCACCTTCTCTGTGCCTGGGAAGCAGAAGTGTTCACATTGCTTCGCAGAATCGCTTTTGTGCAGAAAACACTAACACTTGTTCAGAACGAAAGAAAGCACAGAGCCCCAGATTCTATGTTGTCCTGGAGAGCTTGTAGAGCACTGGGGAAAGGCAGGCAGAGAATTCCTTGCTAGCACCTTCTCTGTGCCTGGGAAGCAGAAGTGTTCACATTGCTTCGCAAGAATCGCTTTTGTGCAGAAAACAGTAACACTTGTTCAGAAGGAAAGAAAGCACAGAGCCCCAGATTCTATGTTGTCCTGGAGAGCTTGCAGAGCACTGGGGAAAGGCAGGCAGAGAATTCCCTGCTAGCACCTTCTCTGTGCCTGGGAGAAGTGTTCACATTGCTTCGCAGAATCGCTTTTGTGCAGAAAACACTAACACTTGTTCAGAAGGAAAGAAAGCACAGAGCCCCAGATTCTATGTTGATTGGAGAGCTTGCAGAGCACTGTGGAAAGCCAGGCAGAGAATTCCCTGCTAGCACCTTCTCTGTGCCTGGGAAGCAGAAGTGTTCACAATGCTTCGCAAGAATCGCTTTTGTGCAGAAAACACTAACACTTGTTCAGAAGGAAAGAAAGCACAGAGACCCAGATTCTATGTTGTCCTGGAGAGCTTGCAGAGTACTGGGGAAAGGCAGGCAGAGAATTCCTTGCTAGCACCTTCTCTGTGCCTGGGAAGCAGAAGTGTTCACATTGCTTCGCAAGAATCGCTTTTGTGCAGAAAACAGTAACACTTGTTCAGAAGGAAAGAAAGCACAGAGCCCCAGATTCTATGTTGTCCTGCAGAGCTTGCAGAGCACTGGGGAAAGGCAGGCAGAGAATTCCCTGCTAGCACCTTCTCTGTGCCTGGGAAGCAGAAGTGTTCACATTGCTTCGCAAAAATCGCTTTTCTGCAGAAAACAGTAACACTTGTTCAGAACGAAAGAAAGCACAGAGCCCCAGATTCTATGTTGTCCTGGAGAGCTTGCAGAGCACTGGGGAAAGGCAGGCAGAGAATTCCCTGCTAGCACCTTCTCTGTGCCTGTTCACAGTTCTTCGCAGAATCGCTTTTGTGCAGAAAACAGTAACACTTGTTCAGAAGGAAAGAAAGCACAGAGCCCCAGATTCTATGTTGTCCTGGAGAGCTTGCAGAGCACTGGGGAAAGGCAGGCAGAGAATTCCCTGCTAGCACCTTCTCTGTGCCTGGGAAGCAGAAGTGTTCACATTGCTTCGCAGAATCGCTTTTGTGCAGAAAACACTAACACTTGTTCAGAAGGAAAGAAAGCACAGAGAACCAGATTCTATGTTGTCCTGGAGAGCTTGCAGAGCACTGGGGAAAGGCAGGCAGAGAATTCCTTGCTAGCACCTTCTCTGTGCCTGGGAAGCAGAACTGTTCACATTGCTTCGCAAGAATCGCTTTTGTGCAGAAAACACTTACACTTATTAAGAAGGAAAGAAAGCACAGAGCCCCAGATTCTATGTTGTCCTGGAGAGCTTGCAGAGCACTGGGGAAAGGCAGGCAGAGAATTCCTTGCTAGCACCTTCTCTGTGCCTGGGAAGCAGAAGTGTTCACATTGCTTCGCAAGAATCGCGTTTGTGCAGAAAACAGTAACACTTGTTCAGAAGGAAAGAAAGCACAGAGCCCCAGATTCTATGTTGTCCTGCAGAGCTTGCAGAGCACTGGGGAAAGGCAGGCAGAGAATTCCCTGCTAGCACCTTCTCTGTGCCTGGGAGAAGTGTTCACATTGCTTCGCAGAATCGCTTTTGTGCAGAAAACACTAACACTTGTTCAGAAGGAAAGAAAGCACAGAGTCCCAGATTCTATGTTGTCCTGGAGAGCTTGTAGAGCACTGGGGAAAGGCAGGCAGAGAATTCCTTGCTAGCACCTTCTCTGTGCCTGGGAAGCAGAAGTGTTCACATTTCTTCGCAAGAATCGCTTTTGTGCAGAAAACAGTAACACTTGTTCAGAAGGAAAGAAAGCACAGAGCCCCAGATTCTATGTTGATTGGAGAGCTTGCAGAGCACTGTGGAAAGCCAGGCAGAGAATTCCCTGATAGCACCTTCTCTGTGCCTGGGAAGCAGAAGTGTTCACAATGCTTCGCAAGAATCGCTTTTGTGCAGAAAACACTAACACTTCTTCAGAAGGAAAGAAAGCACAGAGCCCCAGATTCTATGTTGTCCTGGAGAGCTTGCAGAGCACTGGGGAAAGGCAGGCAGAGAATTCCTTGCTAGCACCTTCTCTGTGCCTGGGAAGCAGAAGTGTTCACATTGCTTCGCAAGAATCGCTTTTGTGCAGAAAACAGTAACACTTGTTCAGAAGGAAAGAAAGCACAGAGCCCCAGATTCTATGTTGTCCTGGAGAGCTTGCAGAGCACTGGGGAAAGGCAGGCAGAGAATTCCCTGCTAGCACCTTCTCTGTGCCTGGGAAGCAGAAGTGTTCACATTGCTTCGCAGAATCGCTTTTGTGCAGAAAACAGTAACACTTGTTCAGAAGGAAAGAAAGCACAGAGCCCCAGATTTTATGTTGTCCTGGAGAGCTTGCAGAGCACTGGGGAAAGGCAGGCAGAGAATTCCCTGCTAGCACATTCTCTGTGCCTGGGAAGCAGAAGTGTTCACATTGCTTCGCAAGAATCGCTTTTGTGCAGAAAACAGTAACACTTGTTCAGAAGGAAAGAAAGCACAGAGCCCCAGATTTTATGTTGTCCTGGAGAGCTTGCAGAGCACTGGGGAAAGGCAGGCAGAGAATTCCCTGCTAGCACCTTCTCTGTGCCTGGGAAGCAGAAGTGTTCACATTGCTTCGCAGAATCGCTTTTGTGCAGAAAACACTAACACTTGTTCAGAAGGAAAGAAAGCACAGAGCCCCAGATTCTATGTTGTCCTGGAGAGCTTGCAGAGCACTGGGGAAAGGCAGGCAGAGAATTCCCTGCTAGCACCTTCTCTGTGCCTGTTCACATTGCTTCGCAGAATCGCTTTTGTGCAGAAAACACTAACACTTGTTCAGAAGGAAAGAAAGCACAGAGCCCCAGATTCTATGTTGTCCTGGAGAGCTTGCAGAGCACTGGGGAAAGGCAGGCAGAGAATTCCCTGCTAGCACCTTCTCTGTGCCTGGGAAGCAGAAGTGTTCACATTGCTTCACAGAATCGCTTTTGTGCAGAAAACAGTAACACTTGTTCAGAAGGAAAGAAAGCACAGAGCCCCAGATTCTATGTTGTCCTGGAGAGCTTGCAGAGCACTGGGGAAAGGCAGGCAGAGAATTCCCTGCTAGCACCTTCTCTGTGCCTGGGAAGCAGAAGTGTTCACATTGCTTCTCAGAATCGCTTTTGTGCAGAAAACACTAACACTTGTTCAGAAGGAAAGAAAGCACAGAGCCCCAGATTTTATGTTGTCCTGGAGAGCTTGCAGAGCACTGGGGAAAGGCAGGCAGAGAATTCCTTGCTAGCACCTTCTCTGTGCCTGGGAAGCAGAACTGTTTACATTGCTTCGCAAGAATCGCTTTTGTGCAGAAAACACTAACACTTATTAAGAAGGAAAGAAAGCACAGAGCCCCAGATTCTATGTTGTCCTGGAGAGCTTGCAGAGCACTGGGGAAAGGCAGGCAGAGAATTCCTTGCTAGCACCTTCTCTGTGCCTGGGAAGCAGAAGTGTTCACATTGCTTCGCAAGAATCGCTTTTGTGCAGAAAACAGTAACACTTGTTCACAAGGAAAGAAAGCACAGAGCCCCAGATTCTATGTTGTCCTGGAGAGCTTGCAGAGCACTGGGGAAAGGCAGGCAGAGAATTCCCTGCTAGCACCTTCTCTGTGCCTGGGAGAAGTGTTCACATTGCTTCGCAGAATCGCTTTTGTGCAGAAAACACTAACACTTGTTCAGAAGGAAAGAAAGCACAGAGCCCCAGATTCTATGTTGTCCTGGAGAGCTTGCAGAGCACTGGGGAAAGGCAGGCAGAGAATTCCTTGCTAGCACCTTCTCTGTGCCTGGGAAGCAGAAGTGTTCACATTTCTTCGCAAGAATCGCTTTTGTGCAGAAAACAGTAACACTTGTTCAGAAGGAAAGAAAGCACAGAGCCCCAGATTCTATGTTGATTGGAGAGCTTGCAGAGCACTGTGGAAAGCCAGGCAGAGAATTCCCTGATAGCACCTTCTCTGTGCCTGGGAAGCAGAAGTGTTCACAATGCTTCGCAAGAATCGCTTTTGTGCAGAAAACACTAACACTTGTTCAGAAGGAAAGAAAGCACAGAGCCCCAGATTCTATGTTGTCCTGGAGAGCTTGCAGAGCACTGGGGAAAGGCAGGCAGAGAATTCCTTGCTAGCACCTTCTCTGTGCCTGGGAAGCAGAAGTGTTCACATTGCTTCGCAAGAATCGCTTTTGTGCAGAAAACAGTAACACTTGTTCAGAAGGAAAGAAAGCACAGAGCCCCAGATTCTATGTTGTCCTGGAGAGCTTGCAGAGCACTGGGGAAAGGCAGGCAGAGAATTCCCTGCTAGCACCTTCTCTGTGCCTGGGAAGCAGAAGTGTTCACATTGCTTCGCAGAATCGCTTTTGTGCAGAAAACAGTAACACTTGTTCAGAAGGAAAGAAAGCACAGAGCCCCAGATTTTATGTTGTCCTGGAGAGCTTGCAGAGCACTGGGGAAAGGCAGGCAGAGAATTCCCTGCTAGCACATTCTCTGTGCCTGGGAAGCAGAAGTGTTCACATTGCTTCGCAAGAATCGCTTTTGTGCAGAAAACAGTAACACTTGTTCAGAAGGAAAGAAAGCACAGAGCCCCAGATTTTATGTTGTCCTGGAGAGCTTGCAGAGCACTGGGGAAAGGCAGGCAGAGAATTCCCTGCTAGCACCTTCTCTGTGCCTGGGAAGCAGAAGTGTTCACATTGCTTCGCAGAATCGCTTTTGTGCAGAAAACACTAACACTTGTTCAGAAGGAAAGAAAGCACAGAGCCCCAGATTTTATGTTGTCCTGGAGAGCTTGCAGAGCACTGGGGAAAGGCAGGCAGAGAATTCCCTGCTAGCACCTTCTCTGTGCCTGTTCACATTGCTTCGCAGAATCGCTTTTGTGCAGAAAACAGTAACACTTGTTCAGAAGGAAAGAAAGCACAGAGCCCCAGATTCTATGTTGTCCTGGAGAGCTTGCAGAGCACTGGGGAAAGGCAGGCAGAGAATTCCCTGCTAGCACCTTCTCTGTGACTGGGAAGCAGAAGTGTTCACATTGCTTCGCAGAATCGCTTTTGTGCAGAAAACAGTAACACTTGTTCAGAACGAAAGAAAGCACAGAGCCCCAGATTCTATGTTGTCCTGCAGAGCTTGCAGAGCACTGGGGAAAGGCAGGCAGAGAATTCTTTGCTAGCACCTTCTCTGTGCCTGGGAAGCAGAAGTGTTCACATTGCTTCGCAAGAATCGCTTTTGGGCAGAAAACACTAACACTTGTTCAGAACGAAAGAAAGCACAGAGCCCCAGATTCTATGTTGTCCTGGAGAGCTTGCAGAGCACTGGGGAAAGGCAGGCAGAGAATTCCTTGCTAGCACCTTCTCTGTGCCTGGGAAGCAGAAGTGTTCACATTGCTTCGCAGAATCGCTTTTGTGCAGAAAACAGTAACACTTGTTCAGAAGGAAAGAAAGCACAGAGCCCCAGATTCTATGTTGTCCTGGAGAGCTTGCAGAGCACTGGGGAAAGGCAGGCAGAGAATTCCTTGCTAGCACCTTCTCTGTGCCTGGGAAGCAGAAGTGTTCACATTGCTTCGCAAGAATCGCTTTTGTGCAGAAAACAGTAACACTTGTTCAGAAGGAAAGAAAGCACAGAGCCCCAGATTCTATGTTGTCCTGGAGAGCTTGCAGAGCACTGGGGAAAGGCAGGCAGAGAATTCCCTGCTAGCACCTTCTCTGTGCCTGGGAAGCAGAAGTGTTCACATTGCTTCGCAGAATCGCTTTTGTGCAGAAAACAGTAACACTTGTTCAGAAGGAAAGAAAGCACAGAGCCCCAGATTCTATGTTGTCCTGGAGAGCTTGCAGAGCACTGGGGAAAGGCAGGCAGAGAATTCCCTGCTAGCACCTTCTCTGTGCCTGGGAAGCAGAAGTGTTCACATTGCTTCGCAGAATCGCTTTTGTGCAGAAAACAGTAACACTTGTTCAGAAGGAAAGAAAGCACAGAGCCCCAGATTCTATGTTGTCCTGGAGAGCTTGCAGAGCACTGGGGAAAGGCAGGCAGAGAATTCCCTGCTAGCACCTTCTCTGTGCCTGGGAAGCAGAAGTGTTCACATTGCTTCTCAGAATCGCTTTTGTGCAGAAAACACTAACACTTGTTCAGAAGGAAAGAAAGCACAGAGAACCAGATTCTATGTTGTCCTGGAGAGCTTGCAGAGCACTGGGGAAAGGCAGGCAGAGAATTCCTTGCTAGCACCTTCTCTGTGCCTGGGAAGCAGAACTGTTCACATTGCTTCGCAAGAATCGCTTTTGTGCAGAAAACACTTACACTTATTAAGAAGGAAAGAAAGCACAGAGCCCCAGATTCTATGTTGTCCTGGAGAGCTTGCAGAGCACTGGGGAAAGGCAGGCAGAGAATTCCTTGCTAGCACCTTCTCTGTGCCTGGGAAGCAGAAGTGTTCACATTGCTTCGCAAGAATCGCTTTTGTGCAGAAAACAGTAACACTTGTTCACAAGGAAAGAAAGCACAGAGCCCCAGATTCTATGTTGTCCTGGAGAG
This sequence comes from Strix aluco, assembly GCF_031877795.1. Lineage (NCBI taxonomy): Eukaryota > Metazoa > Chordata > Aves > Strigiformes > Strigidae > Strix > Strix aluco. The sequence continues at coordinate 2,180,002 of NW_027436510.1, read as the reverse complement.
CTTGCAGAGCACTGGGGAAAGGCAGGCAGAGAATTCCCTGCTAGCACCTTCTCTGTGCCTGGGAGAAGTGTTCACATTGCTTCGCAGAATCGCTTTTGTGCAGAAAACACTAACACTTGTTCAGAAGGAAAGAAAGCACAGAGCCCCAGATTCTATGTTGTCCTGGAGAGCTTGTAGAGCACTGGGGAAAGGCAGGCAGAGAATTCCTTGCTAGCACCTTCTCTGTGCCTGGGAAGCAGAAGTGTTCACATTTCTTCGCAAGAATCGCTTTTGTGCAGAAAACAGTAACACTTGTTCAGAAGGAAAGAAAGCACAGAGCCCCAGATTCTATGTTGATTGGAGAGCTTGCAGAGCACTGTGGAAAGCCAGGCAGAGAATTCCCTGATAGCACCTTCTCTGTGCCTGGGAAGCAGAAGTGTTCACAATGCTTCGCAAGAATCGCTTTTGTGCAGAAAACAGTAACACTTGTTCAGAAGGAAAGAAAGCACAGAGCCCCAGATTTTATGTTGTCCTGGAGAGCTTGCAGAGCACTGGGGAAAGGCAGGCAGAGAATTCCCTGCTAGCACCTTCTCTGTGCCTGGGAAGCAGAAGTGTTCACATTGCTTCGCAGAATCGCTTTTGTGCAGAAAACACTAACACTTGTTCAGAAGGAAAGAAAGCACAGAGCCCCAGATTTTATGTTGTCCTGGAGAGCTTGCAGAGCACTGGGGAAAGGCAGGCAGAGAATTCCCTGCTAGCACCTTCTCTGTGCCTGTTCACATTGCTTCGCAGAATCGCTTTTGTGCAGAAAACAGTAACACTTGTTCAGAAGGAAAGAAAGCACAGAGCCCCAGATTCTATGTTGTCCTGGAGAGCTTGCAGAGCACTGGGGAAAGGCAGGCAGAGAATTCCCTGCTAGCACCTTCTCTGTGCCTGGGAAGCAGAAGTGTTCACATTGCTTCGCAGAATCGCTTTTGTGCAGAAAACAGTAACACTTGTTCAGAAGGAAAGAAAGCACAGAGCCCCAGATTCTATGTTGTCCTGGAGAGCTTGCAGAGCACTGGGGAAAGGCAGGCAGAGAATTCCCTGCTAGCACCTTCTCTGTGACTGGGAAGCAGAAGTGTTCACATTGCTTCGCAGAATCGCTTTTGTGCAGAAAACAGTAACACTTGTTCAGAACGAAAGAAAGCACAGAGCCCCAGATTCTATGTTGTCCTGCAGAGCTTGCAGAGCACTGGGGAAAGGCAGGCAGAGAATTCCTTGCTAGCACCTTCTCTGTGCCTGGGAAGCAGAAGTGTTCACATTGCTTCGCAAGAATCGCTTTTGGGCAGAAAACACTAACACTTGTTCAGAACGAAAGAAAGCACAGAGCCCCAGATTCTATGTTGTCCTGGAGAGCTTGCAGAGCACTGGGGAAAGGCAGGCAGAGAATTCCTTGCTAGCACCTTCTCTGTGCCTGGGAAGCAGAAGTGTTCACATTGCTTCGCAGAATCGCTTTTGTGCAGAAAACAGTAACACTTGTTCAGAAGGAAAGAAAGCACAGAGCCCCAGATTTTATGTTGTCCTGGAGAGCTTGCAGAGCACTGGGGAAAGGCAGGCAGAGAATTCCCTGCTAGCACCTTCTCTGTGCCTGGGAAGCAGAAGTGTTCACATTGCTTCGCAAAAATCGCTTTTGTGCAGAAAACAGTAACACTTGTTCAGAACGAAAGAAAGCACAGAGCCCCAGATTCTATGTTGTCCTGGAGAGCTTGCAGAGCACTGGGGAAAGGCAGGCAGAGAATTCCCTGCTAGCACCTTCTCTGTGCCTGTTCACAGTTCTTCGCAGAATCGCTTTTGTGCAGAAAACAGTAACACTTGTTCAGAAGGAAAGAAAGCACAGAGCCCCAGATTCTATGTTGTCCTGGAGAGCTTGCAGAGCACTGGGGAAAGGCAGGCAGAGAATTCCCTGCTAGCACCTTCTCTGTGCCTGGGAAGCAGAAGTGTTCACATTGCTTCGCAGAATCGCTTTTGTGCAGAAAACACTAACACTTGTTCAGAAGGAAAGAAAGCACAGAGAACCAGATTCTATGTTGTCCTGGAGAGCTTGCAGAGCACTGGGGAAAGGCAGGCAGAGAATTCCTTGCTAGCACCTTCTCTGTGCCTGGGAAGCAGAACTGTTCACATTGCTTCGCAGAATCGCTTTTTTGCAGAAAACAGTAACACTTGTTCAGAACGAAAGAAAGCACAGAGCCCCAGATTCTATGTTGTCCTGGAGAGCTTGCAGAGCACTGTGGAAAGGCAGGCAGAGAATTCCTTGCTAGCACCTTCTCTGTGCCTGGGAAGCAGAAGTGTTCACATTGCTTCGCAAGAATCGCTTTTGGGCAGAAAACACTAACACTTGTTCAGAACGAAAGAAAGCACAGAGCCCCAGATTCTATGTTGTCCTGGAGAGCTTGCAGAGCACTGGGGAAAGGCAGGCAGAGAATTCCCTGCTAGCACCTTCTCTGTGCCTGGGAAGCAGAAGTGTTCACATTGCTTCGCAAAAATCGCTTTTGTGCAGAAAACAGTAACACTTGTTCAGAACGAAAGAAAGCACAGAGCCCCAGATTCTATGTTGTCCTGCAGAGCTTGCAGAGCACTGGGGAAAGGCAGGCAGAGAATTCCCTGCTAGCACCTTCTCTGTGCCTGGGAAGCAGAAGTGTTCACATTGCTTCGCAGAATCGCTTTTGTGCAGAAAACAGTAACACTTGTTCAGAAGGAAAGAAAGCACAGAGCCCCAGATTCTATGTTGTCCTGGAGAGCTTGCAGAGCACTGGGGAAAGGCAGGCAGAGAATTCCCTGCTAGCACCTTCTCTGTGCCTGGGAAGCAGAAGTGTTCACATTGCTTCGCAAGAATCGCTTTTGTGCAGAAAACACTAACACTTGTTCAGAAGGAAAGAAAGCACAGAGCCCCAGATTCTATGTTGTCCTGGAGAGCTTGCAGAGCACTGGGGAAAGGCAGGCAGAGAATTCCCTGCTAGCACCTTCTCTGTGCCTGGGAAGCAGAAGTGTTCACATTGCTTCGCAGAATCGCTTTTGTGCAGAAAACAGTAACACTTGTTCAGAAGGAAAGAAAGCACAGAGCCCCAGATTCTATGTTGTCCTGCAGAGCTTGCAGAGCACTGGGGAAAGGCAGGCAGAGAATTCCTTGCTAGCACCTTCTCTGTGCCTGGGAAGCAGAAGTGTTCACATTGCTTCGCAAGAATCGCTTTTGTGCAGAAAACAGTAACACTTGTTCAGAAGGAAAGAAAGCACAGAGCCCCAGATTCTATGTTGTCCTGGAGAGCTTGCAGAGCACTGGGGAAAGGCAGGCAGAGAATTCCTTGCTAGCACCTTCTCTGTGCCTGGGAAGCAGAAGTGTTCACATTGCTTCGCAGAATCGCTTTTGTGCAGAAAACAGTAACACTTGTTCAGAAGGAAAGAAAGCACAGAGCCCCAGATTCTATGTTGTCCTGGAGAGCTTGCAGAGCACTGGGGAAAGGCAGGCAGAGAATTCCCTGCTAGCACCTTCTCTGTGCCTGGGAAGCAGAAGTGTTCACATTGCTTCGCAGAATCGCTTTTGTGCAGAAAACAGTAACACTTGTTCAGAAGGAAAGAAAGCACAGAACCCCAGATTCTATGTTGTCCTGGAGAGCTTGCAGAGCACTGGGGAAAGGCAGGCAGAGAATTCCCTGCTAGCACCTTCTCTGTGCCTGGGAAGCAGAAGTGTTCACATTGCTTCGCAAGAATCGCTTTTGTGCAGAAAACACTTACACTTATTAAGAAGGAAAGAAAGCACAGAGCCCCAGATTTTATGTTGTCCTGCAGAGCTTGCAGAGCACTGGGGAAAGGCAGGCAGAGAATTCCTTGCTAGCACCTTCTCTGTGCCTGGGAAGCAGAAGTGTTCACATTGCTTCGCAAGAATCACTTTTGTGCAGAAAACAGTAACACTTGTTCAGAAGGAAAGAAAGCACAGAGCCCCAGATTCTATGTTGTCCTGGAGAGCTTGCAGAGCACTGGGGAAAGGCAGGCAGAGAATTCCCTGCTAGCACCTTCTCTGTGCCTGGGAAGCAGAAGTGTTCACATTGCTTCGCAGAATCGCTTTTGTGCAGAAAACACTAACACTTGTTCAGAACGAAAGAAAGCACAGAGCCCCAGATTCTATGTTGTCCTGGAGAGCTTGTAGAGCACTGGGGAAAGGCAGGCAGAGAATTCCTTGCTAGCACCTTCTCTGTGCCTGGGAAGCAGAAGTGTTCACATTGCTTCGCAAAAATCGCTTTTGTGCAGAAAACAGTAACACTTGTTCAGAACGAAAGAAAGCACAGAGCCCCAGATTCTATGTTGTCCTGGAGAGCTTGCAGAGCACTGGGGAAAGGCAGGCAGAGAATTCCCTGCTAGCACCTTCTCTGTGCCTGGGAGAAGTGTTCACATTGCTTCGCAGAATCGCTTTTGTGCAGAAAACACTAACACTTGTTCAGAAGGAAAGAAAGCACAGAGCCCCAGATTCTATGTTGATTGGAGAGCTTGCAGAGCACTGTGGAAAGCCAGGCAGAGAATTCCCTGCTAGCACCTTCTCTGTGCCTGGGAAGCAGAAGTGTTCACAATGCTTCGCAAGAATCGCTTTTGTGCAGAAAACACTAACACTTGTTCAGAAGGAAAGAAAGCACAGAGCCCCAGATTCTATGTTGTCCTGGAGAGCTTGCAGAGCACTGGGGAAAGGCAGGCAGAGAATTCCTTGCTAGCACCTTCTCTGTGCCTGGGAAGCAGAAGTGTTCACATTGCTTCGCAGAATCGCTTTTGTGCAGAAAACAGTAACACTTGTTCAGAACGAAAGAAAGCACAGAGCCCCAGATTCTATGTTGTCCTGCAGAGCTTGCAGAGCACTGGGGAAAGGCAGGCAGAGAATTCCCTGCTAGCACCTTCTCTGTGCCTGGGAAGCAGAAGTGTTCACATTGCTTCGCAGAATCGCTTTTGTGCAGAAAACACTAACACTTGTTCAGAAGGAAAGAAAGCACAGAGCCCCAGATTTTATGTTGTCCTGGAGAGCTTGCAGAGCACTGGGGAAAGGCAGGCAGAGAATTCCCTGCTAGCACCTTCTCTGTGCCTGTTCACATTGCTTCGCAGAATCGCTTTTGTGCAGAAAACAGTAACACTTGTTCAGAAGGAAAGAAAGCACAGAGCCCCAGATTCTATGTTGTCCTGGAGAGCTTGCAGAGCACTGGGGAAAGGCAGGCAGAGAATTCCCTGCTAGCACCTTCTCTGTGACTGGGAAGCAGAAGTGTTCACATTGCTTCGCAGAATCGCTTTTGTGCAGAAAACAGTAACACTTGTTCAGAACGAAAGAAAGCACAGAGCCCCAGATTCTATGTTGTCCTGCAGAGCTTGCAGAGCACTGGGGAAAGGCAGGCAGAGAATTCTTTGCTAGCACCTTCTCTGTGCCTGGGAAGCAGAAGTGTTCACATTGCTTCGCAAGAATCGCTTTTGGGCAGAAAACACTAACACTTGTTCAGAACGAAAGAAAGCACAGAGCCCCAGATTCTATGTTGTCCTGGAGAGCTTGCAGAGCACTGGGGAAAGGCAGGCAGAGAATTCCTTGCTAGCACCTTCTCTGTGCCTGGGAAGCAGAAGTGTTCACATTGCTTCGCAGAATCGCTTTTGTGCAGAAAACAGTAACACTTGTTCAGAAGGAAAGAAAGCACAGAGCCCCAGATTCTATGTTGTCCTGGAGAGCTTGCAGAGCACTGGGGAAAGGCAGGCAGAGAATTCCTTGCTAGCACCTTCTCTGTGCCTGGGAAGCAGAAGTGTTCACATTGCTTCGCAAGAATCGCTTTTGTGCAGAAAACAGTAACACTTGTTCAGAAGGAAAGAAAGCACAGAGCCCCAGATTCTATGTTGTCCTGGAGAGCTTGCAGAGCACTGGGGAAAGGCAGGCAGAGAATTCCCTGCTAGCACCTTCTCTGTGCCTGGGAAGCAGAAGTGTTCACATTGCTTCGCAGAATCGCTTTTGTGCAGAAAACAGTAACACTTGTTCAGAAGGAAAGAAAGCACAGAGCCCCAGATTCTATGTTGTCCTGGAGAGCTTGCAGAGCACTGGGGAAAGGCAGGCAGAGAATTCCCTGCTAGCACCTTCTCTGTGCCTGGGAAGCAGAAGTGTTCACATTGCTTCGCAGAATCGCTTTTGTGCAGAAAACAGTAACACTTGTTCAGAAGGAAAGAAAGCACAGAGCCCCAGATTCTATGTTGTCCTGGAGAGCTTGCAGAGCACTGGGGAAAGGCAGGCAGAGAATTCCCTGCTAGCACCTTCTCTGTGCCTGGGAAGCAGAAGTGTTCACATTGCTTCTCAGAATCGCTTTTGTGCAGAAAACACTAACACTTGTTCAGAAGGAAAGAAAGCACAGAGAACCAGATTCTATGTTGTCCTGGAGAGCTTGCAGAGCACTGGGGAAAGGCAGGCAGAGAATTCCTTGCTAGCACCTTCTCTGTGCCTGGGAAGCAGAAGTGTTCACATTTCTTCGCAAGAATCGCTTTTGTGCAGAAAACAGTAACACTTGTTCAGAAGGAAAGAAAGCACAGAGCCCCAGATTCTATGTTGATTGGAGAGCTTGCAGAGCACTGTGGAAAGCCAGGCAGAGAATTCCCTGATAGCACCTTCTCTGTGCCTGGGAAGCAGAAGTGTTCACAATGCTTCGCAAGAATCGCTTTTGTGCAGAAAACAGTAACACTTGTTCAGAAGGAAAGAAAGCACAGAGCCCCAGATTTTATGTTGTCCTGGAGAGCTTGCAGAGCACTGGGGAAAGGCAGGCAGAGAATTCCCTGCTAGCACCTTCTCTGTGCCTGGGAAGCAGAAGTGTTCACATTGCTTCGCAGAATCGCTTTTGTGCAGAAAACACTAACACTTGTTCAGAAGGAAAGAAAGCACAGAGCCCCAGATTTTATGTTGTCCTGGAGAGCTTGCAGAGCACTGGGGAAAGGCAGGCAGAGAATTCCCTGCTAGCACCTTCTCTGTGCCTGTTCACATTGCTTCGCAGAATCGCTTTTGTGCAGAAAACAGTAACACTTGTTCAGAAGGAAAGAAAGCACAGAGCCCCAGATTCTATGTTGTCCTGGAGAGCTTGCAGAGCACTGGGGAAAGGCAGGCAGAGAATTCCCTGCTAGCACCTTCTCTGTGCCTGGGAAGCAGAAGTGTTCACATTGCTTCGCAGAATCGCTTTTGTGCAGAAAACAGTAACACTTGTTCAGAAGGAAAGAAAGCACAGAGCCCCAGATTCTATGTTGTCCTGGAGAGCTTGCAGAGCACTGGGGAAAGGCAGGCAGAGAATTCCCTGCTAGCACCTTCTCTGTGCCTGGGAAGCAGAAGTGTTCACATTGCTTCGCAGAATCGCTTTTGTGCAGAAAACAGTAACACTTGTTCAGAACGAAAGAAAGCACAGAGCCCCAGATTCTATGTTGTCCTGCAGAGCTTGCAGAGCACTGGGGAAAGGCAGGCAGAGAATTCCTTGCTAGCACCTTCTCTGTGCCTGGGAAGCAGAAGTGTTCACATTGCTTCGCAAGAATCGCTTTTGGGCAGAAAACACTAACACTTGTTCAGAACGAAAGAAAGCACAGAGCCCCAGATTCTATGTTGTCCTGGAGAGCTTGCAGAGCACTGGGGAAAGGCAGGCAGAGAATTCCTTGCTAGCACCTTCTCTGTGCCTGGGAAGCAGAAGTGTTCACATTGCTTCGCAGAATCGCTTTTGTGCAGAAAACAGTAACACTTGTTCAGAAGGAAAGAAAGCACAGAGCCCCAGATTTTATGTTGTCCTGGAGAGCTTGCAGAGCACTGGGGAAAGGCAGGCAGAGAATTCCCTGCTAGCACCTTCTCTGTGCCTGGGAAGCAGAAGTGTTCACATTGCTTCGCAAAAATCGCTTTTGTGCAGAAAACAGTAACACTTGTTCAGAACGAAAGAAAGCACAGAGCCCCAGATTCTATGTTGTCCTGGAGAGCTTGCAGAGCACTGGGGAAAGGCAGGCAGAGAATTCCCTGCTAGCACCTTCTCTGTGCCTGTTCACAGTTCTTCGCAGAATCGCTTTTGTGCAGAAAACAGTAACACTTGTTCAGAAGGAAAGAAAGCACAGAGCCCCAGATTCTATGTTGTCCTGGAGAGCTTGCAGAGCACTGGGGAAAGGCAGGCAGAGAATTCCCTGCTAGCACCTTCTCTGTGCCTGGGAAGCAGAAGTGTTCACATTGCTTCGCAGAATCGCTTTTGTGCAGAAAACACTAACACTTGTTCAGAAGGAAAGAAAGCACAGAGAACCAGATTCTATGTTGTCCTGGAGAGCTTGCAGAGCACTGGGGAAAGGCAGGCAGAGAATTCCTTGCTAGCACCTTCTCTGTGCCTGGGAAGCAGAACTGTTCACATTGCTTCGCAGAATCGCTTTTTTGCAGAAAACAGTAACACTTGTTCAGAACGAAAGAAAGCACAGAGCCCCAGATTCTATGTTGTCCTGGAGAGCTTGCAGAGCACTGGGGAAAGGCAGGCAGAGAATTCCCTGCTAGCACCTTCTCTGTGACTGGGAAGCAGAAGTGTTCACATTGCTTCGCAGAATCGCTTTTGTGCAGAAAACAGTAACACTTGTTCAGAACGAAAGAAAGCACAGAGCCCCAGATTCTATGTTGTCCTGCAGAGCTTGCAGAGCACTGGGGAAAGGCAGGCAGAGAATTCCTTGCTAGCACCTTCTCTGTGCCTGGGAAGCAGAAGTGTTCACATTGCTTCGCAAGAATCGCTTTTGGGCAGAAAACACTAACACTTGTTCAGAACGAAAGAAAGCACAGAGCCCCAGATTCTATGTTGTCCTGGAGAGCTTGCAGAGCACTGGGGAAAGGCAGGCAGAGAATTCCCTGCTAGCACCTTCTCTGTGCCTGGGAAGCAGAAGTGTTCACATTGCTTCGCAAAAATCGCTTTTGTGCAGAAAACAGTAACACTTGTTCAGAACGAAAGAAAGCACAGAGCCCCAGATTCTATGTTGTCCTGCAGAGCTTGCAGAGCACTGGGGAAAGGCAGGCAGAGAATTCCCTGCTAGCACCTTCTCTGTGCCTGGGAAGCAGAAGTGTTCACATTGCTTCGCAGAATCGCTTTTGTGCAGAAAACAGTAACACTTGTTCAGAAGGAAAGAAAGCACAGAGCCCCAGATTCTATGTTGTCCTGGAGAGCTTGCAGAGCACTGGGGAAAGGCAGGCAGAGAATTCCCTGCTAGCACCTTCTCTGTGCCTGGGAAGCAGAAGTGTTCACATTGCTTCGCAAGAATCGCTTTTGTGCAGAAAACACTAACACTTGTTCAGAAGGAAAGAAAGCACAGAGCCCCAGATTCTATGTTGTCCTGGAGAGCTTGCAGAGCACTGGGGAAAGGCAGGCAGAGAATTCCCTGCTAGCACCTTCTCTGTGCCTGGGAAGCAGAAGTGTTCACATTGCTTCGCAGAATCGCTTTTGTGCAGAAAACAGTAACACTTGTTCAGAAGGAAAGAAAGCACAGAGCCCCAGATTCTATGTTGTCCTGCAGAGCTTGCAGAGCACTGGGGAAAGGCAGGCAGAGAATTCCTTGCTAGCACCTTCTCTGTGCCTGGGAAGCAGAAGTGTTCACATTGCTTCGCAAGAATCGCTTTTGTGCAGAAAACAGTAACACTTGTTCAGAAGGAAAGAAAGCACAGAGCCCCAGATTCTATGTTGTCCTGGAGAGCTTGCAGAGCACTGGGGAAAGGCAGGCAGAGAATTCCTTGCTAGCACCTTCTCTGTGCCTGGGAAGCAGAAGTGTTCACATTGCTTCGCAGAATCGCTTTTGTGCAGAAAACAGTAACACTTGTTCAGAAGGAAAGAAAGCACAGAGCCCCAGATTCTATGTTGTCCTGGAGAGCTTGCAGAGCACTGGGGAAAGGCAGGCAGAGAATTCCCTGCTAGCACCTTCTCTGTGCCTGGGAAGCAGAAGTGTTCACATTGCTTCGCAGAATCGCTTTTGTGCAGAAAACAGTAACACTTGTTCAGAAGGAAAGAAAGCACAGAACCCCAGATTCTATGTTGTCCTGGAGAGCTTGCAGAGCACTGGGGAAAGGCAGGCAGAGAATTCCCTGCTAGCACCTTCTCTGTGCCTGGGAAGCAGAAGTGTTCACATTGCTTCGCAAGAATCGCTTTTGTGCAGAAAACACTTACACTTATTAAGAAGGAAAGAAAGCACAGAGCCCCAGATTTTATGTTGTCCTGCAGAGCTTGCAGAGCACTGGGGAAAGGCAGGCAGAGAATTCCTTGCTAGCACCTTCTCTGTGCCTGGGAAGCAGAAGTGTTCACATTGCTTCGCAAGAATCACTTTTGTGCAGAAAACAGTAACACTTGTTCAGAAGGAAAGAAAGCACAGAGCCCCAGATTCTATGTTGTCCTGGAGAGCTTGCAGAGCACTGGGGAAAGGCAGGCAGAGAATTCCCTGCTAGCACCTTCTCTGTGCCTGGGAAGCAGAAGTGTTCACATTGCTTCGCAGAATCGCTTTTGTGCAGAAAACACTAACACTTGTTCAGAACGAAAGAAAGCACAGAGCCCCAGATTCTATGTTGTCCTGGAGAGCTTGTAGAGCACTGGGGAAAGGCAGGCAGAGAATTCCTTGCTAGCACCTTCTCTGTGCCTGGGAAGCAGAAGTGTTCACATTGCTTCGCAAAAATCGCTTTTGTGCAGAAAACAGTAACACTTGTTCAGAACGAAAGAAAGCACAGAGCCCCAGATTCTATGTTGTCCTGGAGAGCTTGCAGAGCACTGGGGAAAGGCAGGCAGAGAATTCCCTGCTAGCACCTTCTCTGTGCCTGGGAGAAGTGTTCACATTGCTTCGCAGAATCGCTTTTGTGCAGAAAACACTAACACTTGTTCAGAAGGAAAGAAAGCACAGAGCCCCAGATTCTATGTTGATTGGAGAGCTTGCAGAGCACTGTGGAAAGCCAGGCAGAGAATTCCCTGCTAGCACCTTCTCTGTGCCTGGGAAGCAGAAGTGTTCACAATGCTTCGCAAGAATCGCTTTTGTGCAGAAAACACTAACACTTGTTCAGAAGGAAAGAAAGCACAGAGCCCCAGATTCTATGTTGTCCTGGAGAGCTTGCAGAGCACTGGGGAAAGGCAGGCAGAGAATTCCTTGCTAGCACCTTCTCTGTGCCTGGGAAGCAGAAGTGTTCACATTGCTTCGCAGAATCGCTTTTGTGCAGAAAACAGTAACACTTGTTCAGAACGAAAGAAAGCACAGAGCCCCAGATTCTATGTTGTCCTGCAGAGCTTGCAGAGCACTGGGGAAAGGCAGGCAGAGAATTCCCTGCTAGCACCTTCTCTGTGCCTGGGAAGCAGAAGTGTTCACATTGCTTCGCAAAAATCGCTTTTGTGCAGAAAACAGTAACACTTGTTCAGAACGAAAGAAAGCACAGAGCCCCAGATTCTATGTTGTCCTGGAGAGCTTGCAGAGCACTGGGGAAAGGCAGGCAGAGAATTCCCTGCTAGCACCTTCTCTGTGCCTGTTCACAGTTCTTCGCAGAATCGCTTTTGTGCAGAAAACAGTAACACTTGTTCAGAAGGAAAGAAAGCACAGAGCCCCAGATTCTATGTTGTCCTGGAGAGCTTGCAGAGCACTGGGGAAAGGCAGGCAGAGAATTCCCTGCTAGCACCTTCTCTGTGCCTGGGAAGCAGAAGTGTTCACATTGCTTCGCAGAATCGCTTTTGTGCAGAAAACACTAACACTTGTTCAGAAGGAAAGAAAGCACAGAGAACCAGATTCTATGTTGTCCTGGAGAGCTTGCAGAGCACTGGGGAAAGGCAGGCAGAGAATTCCTTGCTAGCACCTTCTCTGTGCCTGGGAAGCAGAACTGTTCACATTGCTTCGCAAGAATCGCTTTTGTGCAGAAAACACTTACACTTATTAAGAAGGAAAGAAAGCACAGAGCCCCAGATTTTATGCTGTCCTGGAGAGCTTGCAGAGCACTGGGGAAAGGCAGGCAGAGAATTCCTTGCTAGCACCTTCTCTGTGCCTGGGAAGCAGAAGTGTTCACATTGCTTCGCAAGAATCGCTTTTGTGCAGAAAACAGTAACACTTGTTCAGAAGGAAAGAAAGCACAGAGCCCCAGATTCTATGTTGTCCTGGAGAGCTTGCAGAGCACTGGGGAAAGGCAGGCAGAGAATTCCCTGCTAGCACCTTCTCTGTGCCTGGGAAGCAGAAGTGTTCACATTGCTTCGCAGAATCGCTTTTGTGCAGAAAACAGTAACACTTGTTCAGAAGGAAAGAAAGCACAGAGCCCCAGATTCTATTTTGTCCTGGAGAGCTTGCAGAGCACTGGGGAAAGGCAGGCAGAGAATTCCCTGCTAGCACCTTCTCTGTGCCTGGGAAGCAGAAGTGTTCACATTGCTTCGCAGAATCGCTTTTGTGCAGAAAACAGTAACACTTGTTCAGAAGGAAAGAAAACACAGAGCCCCAGATTTTATGTTGTCCTGGAGAGCTTGCAGAGCACTGGGGAAAGGCAGGCAGAGAATTCCCTGCTAGCACCTTCTCTGTGCCTGGGAAGCAGAAGTGTTCACATTGCTTCGCAAAAATCGCTTTTGTGCAGAAAACAGTAACACTTGTTCAGAACGAAAGAAAGCACAGAGCCCCAGATTCTATGTTGTCCTGCAGAGCTTGCAGAGCACTGGGGAAAGGCAGGCAGAGAATTCCCTGCTAGCACCTTCTCTGTGCCTGGGAAGCAGAAGTGTTCACATTGCTTCGGAAGAATCGCTTTTGTGCAGAAAACACTAACACTTGTTCAGAACGAAAGAAAGCACAGAGCCCCAGATTCTATGTTGTCCTGGAGAGCTTGCAGAGCACTGGGGAAAGGCAGGCAGAGAATTCCCTGCTAGCACCTTCTCTGTGCCTGGGAAGCAGAAGTGTTCACATTGCTTCGCAGAATCGCTTTTGTGCAGAAAACACTAACACTTGTTCAGAAGGAAAGAAAGCACAGAGCCCCAGATTCTATGTTGTCCTGGAGAGCTTGCAGAGCACTGGGGAAAGGCAGGCAGAGAATTCCCTGATAGCACCTTCTCTGTGCCTGGGAAGCAGAAGTGTTCACATTGCTTCGGAAGAATCGCTTTTGTGCAGAAAACAGTAACACTTGTTCAGAAGGAAAGAAAGCACAGAGCCCCAGATTCTATGTTGTCCTGGAGAGCTTGCAGAGCACTGGGGAAAGGCAGGCAGAGAATTCCCTGCTAGCACCTTCTCTGTGCCTGTTCACATTGCTTCGCAGAATCGCTTTTGTGCAGAAAACAGTAACACTTGTTCAGAAGGAAAGAAAGCACAGAGCCCCAGATTCTATGTTGTCCTGGAGAGCTTGCAGAGCACTGGGGAAAGGCAGGCAGAGAATTCCCTGCTAGCACCTTCTCTGTGCCTGGGAAGCAGAAGTGTTCACATTGCTTCGCAAGAATCGCTTTTGTGCAGAAAACACTTACACTTATTAAGAAGGAAAGAAAGCACAGAGCCCCAGATTTTATGTTGTCCTGGAGAGCTTGCAGAGCACTGGGGAAAGGCAGGCAGAGAATTCCTTGCTAGCACCTTCTCTGTGCCTGGGAAGCAGAAGTGTTCACATTGCTTCGCAAGAATCACTTTTGTGCAGAAAACAGTAACACTTGTTCAGAAGGAAAGAAAGCACAGAGCCCCAGATTCTATGTTGTCCTGGAGAGCTTGCAGAGCACTGGGGAAAGGCAGGCAGAGAATTCCCTGCTAGCACCTTCTCTGTGCCTGGGAAGCAGAAGTGTTCACATTGCTTCGCAGAATCGCTTTTGTGCAGAAAACACTAACACTTGTTCAGAAGGAAAGAAAGCACAGAGCCCCAGATTCTATGTTGTCCTGGAGAGCTTGTAGAGCACTGGGGAAAGGCAGGCAGAGAATTCCTTGCTAGCACCTTCTCTGTGCCTGGGAAGCAGAAGTGTTCACATTGCTTCGCAAAAATCGCTTTTGTGCAGAAAACACTAACACTTGTTCAGAAGGAAAGAAAGCACAGAGCCCCAGATTCTATGTTGTCCTGGAGAGCTTGCAGAGCACTGGGGAAAGGCAGGCAGAGAATTCCCTGCTAGCACCTTCTCTGTGCCTGGGAGAAGTGTTCACATTGCTTCGCAGAATCGCTTTTGTGCAGAAAACACTAACACTTGTTCAGAAGGAAAGAAAGCACAGAGCCCCAGATTCTATGTTGATTGGAGAGCTTGCAGAGCACTGTGGAAAGCCAGGCAGAGAATTCCCTGCTAGCACCTTCTCTGTGCCTGGGAAGCAGAAGTGTTCACAATGCTTCGCAAGAATCGCTTTTGTGCAGAAAACACTAACACTTGTTCAGAAGGAAAGAAAGCACAGAGCCCCAGATTCTATGTTGTCCTGGAGAGCTTGCAGAGCACTGGGGAAAGGCAGGCAGAGAATTCCTTGCTAGCACCTTCTCTGTGCCTGGGAAGCAGAACTGTTCACATTGCTTCGCAGAATCGCTTTTGTGCAGAAAACAGTAACACTTGTTCAGAACGAAAGAAAGCACAGAGCCCCAGATTCTATGTTGTCCTGCAGAGCTTGCAGAGCACTGGGGAAAGGCAGGCAGAGAATTCCCTGCTAGCACCTTCTCTGTGCCTGGGAAGCAGAAGTGTTCACATTGCTTCGCAAAAATCGCTTTTGTGCAGAAAACAGTAACACTTGTTCAGAACGAAAGAAAGCACAGAGCCCCAGATTCTATGTTGTCCTGGAGAGCTTGCAGAGCACTGGGGAAAGGCAGGCAGAGAATTCCCTGCTAGCACCTTCTCTGTGCCTGTTCACAGTTCTTCGCAGAATCGCTTTTGTGCAGAAAACAGTAACACTTGTTCAGAAGGAAAGAAAGCACAGAGCCCCAGATTCTATGTTGTCCTGGAGAGCTTGCAGAGCACTGGGGAAAGGCAGGCAGAGAATTCCCTGCTAGCACCTTCTCTGTGCCTGGGAAGCAGAAGTGTTCACATTGCTTCGCAGAATCGCTTTTGTGCAGAAAACACTAACACTTGTTCAGAAGGAAAGAAAGCACAGAGAACCAGATTCTATGTTGTCCTGGAGAGCTTGCAGAGCACTGGGGAAAGGCAGGCAGAGAATTCCTTGCTAGCACCTTCTCTGTGCCTGGGAAGCAGAACTGTTCACATTGCTTCGCAAGAATCGCTTTTGTGCAGAAAACACTTACACTTATTAAGAAGGAAAGAAAGCACAGAGCCCCAGATTTTATGTTGTCCTGGAGAGCTTGCAGAGCACTGGGGAAAGGCAGACAGAGAATTCCTTGCTAGCACCTTCTCTGTGCCTGGGAAGCAGAAGTGTTCACATTGCTTCGCAAGAATCGCTTTTGTGCAGAAAACAGTAACACTTGTTCAGAAGGAAAGAAAGCACAGAGCCCCAGATTTTATGTTGTCCTGGAGAGCTTGCAGAGCACTGGGGAAAGGCAGGCAGAGAATTCCCTGCTAGCACCTTCTCTGTGCCTGGGAGAAGTGTTCACATTGCTTCGCAGAATCGCTTTTGTGCAGAAAACACTAACACTTGTTCAGAAGGAAAGAAAGCACAGAGCCCCAGATTCTATGTTTTCCTGGAGAGCTTGCAGAGCACTGTGGAAAGCCAGGCAGAGAATTCCCTGCTAGCACCTTCTCTGTGCCTGGGAAGCAGAAGTGTTCACAATGCTTCGCAAGAATCGCTTTTGTGCAGAAAACACTAACACTTGTTCAGAAGGAAAGAAAGCACAGAGCCCCAGATTCTATGTTGTCCTGGAGAGCTTGCAGAGCACTGGGGAAAGGCAGGCAGAGAATTCCCTGCTAGCACCTTCTCTGTGCCTGGGAAGCAGAAGTGTTCACATTGCTTCGCAGAATCGCTTTTGTGCAGAAAACACTAACACTTGTTCAGAAGGAAAGAAAGCACAGAGAACCAGATTCTATGTTGTCCTGGAGAGCTTGCAGAGCACTGGGGAAAGGCAGGCAGAGAATTCCTTGCTAGCACCTTCTCTGTGCCTGGGAAGCAGAACTGTTCACATTGCTTCGCAAGAATCGCTTTTGTGCAGAAAACACTTACACTTATTAAGAAGGAAAGAAAGCACAGAGCCCCAGATTTTATGTTGTCCTGGAGAGCTTGCAGAGCACTGGGGAAAGGCAGGCAGAGAATTCCTTGCTAGCACCTTCTCTGTGCCTGGGAAGCAGAAGTGTTCACATTGCTTCGCAAGAATCGCTTTTGTGCAGAAAACAGTAACACTTGTTCAGAAGGAAAGAAAGCACAGAGCCCCAGATTCTATGTTGTCCTGGAGAGCTTGCAGAGCACTGGGGAAAGGCAGGCAGAGAATTCCCTGCTAGCACCTTCTCTGTGCCTGGGAGAAGTGTTCACATTGCTTCGCAGAATCGCTTTTGTGCAGAAAACACTAACACTTGTTCAGAAGGAAAGAAAGCACAGAGCCCCAGATTCTATGTTGTCCTGGAGAGCTTGTAGAGCACTGGGGAAAGGCAGGCAGAGAATTCCTTGCTAGCACCTTCTCTGTGCCTGGGAAGCAGAAGTGTTCACATTTCTTCGCAAGAATCGCTTTTGTGCAGAAAACAGTAACACTTGTTCAGAAGGAAAGAAAGCACAGAGCCCCAGATTCTATGTTGATTGGAGACCTTGCAGAGCACTGTGGAAAGCCAGGCAGAGAATTCCCTGCTAGCACCTTCTCTGTGCCTGGGAAGCAGAAGTGTTCACAATGCTTCGCAAGAATCGCTTTTGTGCAGAAAACACTAACACTTGTTCAGAAGGAAAGAAAGCACAGAGCCCCAGATTCTATGTTGTCCTGGAGAGCTTGCAGAGCACTGGGGAAAGGCAGGCAGAGAATTCCTTGCTAGCACCTTCTCTGTGCCTGGGAAGCAGAAGTGTTCACATTGCTTCGCAAGAATCGCTTTTGTGCAGAAAACAGTAACACTTGTTCAGAAGGAAAGAAAGCACAGAGCCCCAGATTCTATGTTGTCCTGGAGAGCTTGCAGAGCACTGGGGAAAGGCAGGCAGAGAATTCCCTGCTAGCACCTTCTCTGTGCCTGGGAAGCAGAAGTGTTCACATTGCTTCGCAGAATCGCTTTTGTGCAGAAAACACTAACACTTGTTCAGAAGGAAAGAAAGCACAGAGCCCCAGATTCTATGTTGTCCTGGAGAGCTTGCAGAGCACTGGGGAAAGGCAGGCAGAGAATTCCCTGCTAGCACATTCTCTGTGCCTGGGAAGCAGAAATGTTCACATTGCTTCGCAAGAATCGCTTTTGTGCAGAAAACAGTAACACTTGTTCAGAAGGAAAGAAAGCACAGAGCCCCAGATTTTATGTTGTCCTGGAGAGCTTGCAGAGCACTGGGGAAAGGCAGGCAGAGAATTCCCTGCTAGCACCTTCTCTGTGCCTGGGAAGCAGAAGTGTTCACATTGCTTCGCAGAATCGCTTTTGTGCAGAAAACACTAACACTTGTTCAGAAGGAAAGAAAGCACAGAGCCCCAGATTTTATGTTGTCCTGGAGAGCTTGCAGAGCACTGGGGAAAGGCAGGCAGAGAATTCCCTGCTAGCACCTTCTCTGTGCCTGTTCACATTGCTTCGCAGAATCGCTTTTGTGCAGAAAACAGTAACACTTGTTCAGAAGGAAAGAAAGCACAGAGCCCCAGATTCTATGTTGTCCTGGAGAGCTTGCAGAGCACTGGGGAAAGGCAGGCAGAGAATTCCCTGCTAGCACCTTCTCTGTGCCTGGGAAGCAGAAGTGTTCACATTGCTTCGCAGAATCGCTTTTGTGCAGAAAACAGTAACACTTGTTCAGAAGGAAAGAAAGCACAGAGCCCCAGATTTTATGTTGTCCTGGAGAGCTTGCAGAGCACTGGGGAAAGGCAGGCAGAGAATTCCCTGCTAGCACCTTCTCTGTGCCTGGGAGAAGTGTTCACATTCCTTCGCAGAATCGCTTTTGTGCAGAAAACACTAACACTTGTTCAGAAGGAAAGAAAGCACAGAGCCCCAGATTCTATGTTGATTGGAGAGCTTGCAGAGCACTGTGGAAAGCCAGGCAGAGAATTCCCTGCTAGCACCTTCTCTGTGCCTGGGAAGCAGAAGTGTTCACAATGCTTCGCAAGAATCGCTTTTGTGCAGAAAACACTAACACTTGTTCAGAAGGAAAGAAAGCACAGAGCCCCAGATTCTATGTTGTCCTGGAGAGCTTGCAGAGCACTGGGGAAAGGCAGGCAGAGAATTCCTTGCTAGCACCTTCTCTGTGCCTGGGAAGCAGAAGTGTTCACATTGCTTCGCAAGAATCGCTTTTGTGCAGAAAACAGTAACACTTGTTCAGAAGGAAAGAAAGCACAGAGCCCCAGATTCTATGTTGTCCTGGAGAGCTTGCAGAGCACTGGGGAAAGGCAGGCAGAGAATTCCCTGCTAGCACCTTCTCTGTGCCTGGGAAGCAGAAGTGTTCACATTGCTTCGCAGAATCGCTTTTGTGCAGAAAACAGTAACACTTGTTCAGAAGGAAAGAAAGCACAGAGCCCCAGATTTTATGTTGTCCTGGAGAGCTTGCAGAGCACTGGGGAAAGGCAGGCAGAGAATTCCCTGCTAGCACATTCTCTGTGCCTGGGAAGCAGAAGTGTTCACATTGCTTCGCAAGAATCGCTTTTGTGCAGAAAACAGTAACACTTGTTCAGAAGGAAAGAAAGCACAGAGCCCCAGATTTTATGTTGTCCTGGAGAGCTTGCAGAGCACTGGGGAAAGGCAGGCAGAGAATTCCCTGCTAGCACATTCTCTGTGCCTGGGAAGCAGAAGTGTTCACATTGCTTCGCAGAATCGCTTTTGTGCAGAAAACACTAACACTTGTTCAGAAGGAAAGAAAGCACAGAGCCCCAGATTTTATGTTGTCCTGGAGAGCTTGCAGAGCACTGGGGAAAGGCAGGCAGAGAATTCCCTGCTAGCACCTTCTCTGTGCCTGTTCACATTGCTTCGCAGAATCGCTTTTGTGCAGAAAACAGTAACACTTGTTCAGAAGGAAAGAAAGCACAGAGCCCCAGATTCTATGTTGTCCTGGAGAGCTTGCAGAGCACTGGGGAAAGGCAGGCAGAGAATTCCCTGCTAGCACCTTCTCTGTGCCTGGGAAGCAGAAGTGTTCACATTGCTTCGCAGAATCGCTTTTGTGCAGAAAACAGTAACACTTGTTCAGAAGGAAAGAAAGCACAGAGCCCCAGATTCTATGTTGTCCTGGAGAGCTTGCAGAGCACTGGGGAAAGGCAGGCAAAGAATTCCCTGCTAGCACCTTCTCTGTGACTGGGAAGCAGAAGTGTTCACATTGCTTCGCAAAATCGCTTTTGTGGAGAAAACAGTAACACTTGTTCAGAACGAAAGAAAGCACAGAGCCCCAGATTCTATGTTGTCCTGCAGAGCTTGCAGAGCACTGGGGAAAGGCAGGCAGAGAATTCCTTGCTAGCACCTTCTCTGTGCCTGGGAAGCAGAAGTGTTCACATTGCTTCGCAAGAATCGCTTTTGGGCAGAAAACACTAACACTTGTTCAGAACGAAAGAAAGCACAGAGCCCCAGATTCTATGTTGTCCTGGAGAGCTTGCAGAGCACTGGGGAAAGGCAGGCAGAGAATTCCCTGCTAGCACCTTCTCTGTGCCTGTTCACAGTTCTTCGCAGAATCGCTTTTGTGCAGAAAACAGTAACACTTGTTCAGAAGGAAAGAAAGCACAGAGCCCCAGATTCTATGTTGTCCTGGAGAGCTTGCAGAGCACTGGGGAAAGGCAGGCAGAGAATTCCCTGCTAGCACCTTCTCTGTGCCTGGGAAGCAGAAGTGTTCACATTGCTTCGCAGAATCGCTTTTGTGCAGAAAACACTAACACTTGTTCAGAAGGAAAGAAAGCACAGAGAACCAGATTCTATGTTGTCCTGGAGAGCTTGCAGAGCACTGGGGAAAGGCAGGCAGAGAATTCCTTGCTAGCACCTTCTCTGTGCCTGGGAAGCAGAACTGTTCACATTGCTTCGCAAGAATCGCTTTTGTGCAGAAAACACTTACACTTATTAAGAAGGAAAGAAAGCACAGAGCCCCAGATTTTATGTTGTCCTGGAGAGCTTGCAGAGCACTGGGGAAAGGCAGACAGAGAATTCCTTGCTAGCACCTTCTCTGTGCCTGGGAAGCAGAAGTGTTCACATTGCTTCGCAAGAATCGCTTTTGTGCAGAAAACAGTAACACTTGTTCAGAAGGAAAGAAAGCACAGAGCCCCAGATTTTATGTTGTCCTGGAGAGCTTGCAGAGCACTGGGGAAAGGCAGGCAGAGAATTCCCTGCTAGCACCTTCTCTGTGCCTGGGAGAAGTGTTCACATTGCTTCGCAGAATCGCTTTTGTGCAGAAAACACTAACACTTGTTCAGAAGGAAAGAAAGCACAGAGCCCCAGATTCTATGTTTTCCTGGAGAGCTTGCAGAGCACTGTGGAAAGCCAGGCAGAGAATTCCCTGCTAGCACCTTCTCTGTGCCTGGGAAGCAGAAGTGTTCACAATGCTTCGCAAGAATCGCTTTTGTGCAGAAAACACTAACACTTGTTCAGAAGGAAAGAAAGCACAGAGCCCCAGATTCTATGTTGTCCTGGAGAGCTTGCAGAGCACTGGGGAAAGGCAGGCAGAGAATTCCTTGCTAGCACCTTCTCTGTGCCTGGGAAGCAGAAGTGTTCACATTGCTTCGCAAGAATCGCTTTTGTGCAGAAAACAGTAACACTTGTTCAGAACGAAAGAAAGCACAGAGCCCCAGATTCTATGTTGTCCTGCAGAGCTTGCAGAGCACTGGGGAAAGGCAGGCAGAGAATTCCCTGCT
Source organism: Strix aluco (assembly GCF_031877795.1). NCBI lineage: Eukaryota > Metazoa > Chordata > Aves > Strigiformes > Strigidae > Strix > Strix aluco. The sequence continues at coordinate 2,159,208 of NW_027436510.1, read as the reverse complement.
AGCACCTTCTCTGTGCCTGGGAAGCAGAAGTGTTCACATTGCTTCGCAAAAATCGCTTTTCTGCAGAAAACAGTAACACTTGTTCAGAACGAAAGAAAGCACAGAGCCCCAGATTCTATGTTGTCCTGCAGAGCTTGCAGAGCACTGGGGAAAGGCAGGCAGAGAATTCCCTGCTAGCACCTTCTCTGTGCCTGTTCACAGTTCTTCGCAGAATCGCTTTTGTGCAGAAAACAGTAACACTTGTTCAGAAGGAAAGAAAGCACAGAGCCCCAGATTCTATGTTGTCCTGGAGAGCTTGCAGAGCACTGGGGAAAGGCAGGCAGAGAATTCCCTGCTAGCACCTTCTCTGTGCCTGGGAAGCAGAAGTGTTCACATTGCTTCGCAGAATCGCTTTTGTGCAGAAAACACTAACACTTGTTCAGAAGGAAAGAAAGCACAGAGAACCAGATTCTATGTTGTCCTGGAGAGCTTGCAGAGCACTGGGGAAAGGCAGGCAAAGAATTCCCTGCTAGCACCTTCTCTGTGACTGGGAAGCAGAAGTGTTCACATTGCTTCGCAGAATCGCTTTTGTGCAGAAAACAGTAACACTTGTTCAGAACGAAAGAAAGCACAGAGCCCCAGATTCTATGTTGTCCTGCAGAGCTTGCAGAGCACTGGGGAAAGGCAGGCAGAGAATTCCTTGCTAGCACCTTCTCTGTGCCTGGGAAGCAGAAGTGTTCACATTGCTTCGCAAGAATCGCTTTTGGGCAGAAAACACTAACACTTGTTCAGAACGAAAGAAAGCACAGAGCCCCAGATTCTATGTTGTCCTGGAGAGCTTGCAGAGCACTGGGGAAAGGCAGGCAGAGAATTCCCTGCTAGCACCTTCTCTGTGCCTGTTCACAGTTCTTCGCAGAATCGCTTTTGTGCAGAAAACAGTAACACTTGTTCAGAAGGAAAGAAAGCACAGAGCCCCAGATTCTATGTTGTCCTGGAGAGCTTGCAGAGCACTGGGGAAAGGCAGGCAGAGAATTCCCTGCTAGCACCTTCTCTGTGCCTGGGAAGCAGAAGTGTTCACATTGCTTCGCAGAATCGCTTTTGTGCAGAAAACACTAACACTTGTTCAGAAGGAAAGAAAGCACAGAGAACCAGATTCTATGTTGTCCTGGAGAGCTTGCAGAGCACTGGGGAAAGGCAGGCAGAGAATTCCTTGCTAGCACCTTCTCTGTGCCTGGGAAGCAGAACTGTTCACATTGCTTCGCAAGAATCGCTTTTGTGCAGAAAACACTTACACTTATTAAGAAGGAAAGAAAGCACAGAGCCCCAGATTTTATGTTGTCCTGGAGAGCTTGCAGAGCACTGGGGAAAGGCAGGCAGAGAATTCCTTGCTAGCACCTTCTCTGTGCCTGGGAAGCAGAAGTGTTCACATTGCTTCGCAAGAATCGCTTTTGTGCAGAAAACAGTAACACTTGTTCAGAAGGAAAGAAAGCACAGAGCCCCAGATTTTATGTTGTCCTGGAGAGCTTGCAGAGCACTGGGGAAAGGCAGGCAGAGAATTCCCTGCTAGCACCTTCTCTGTGCCTGGGAGAAGTGTTCACATTGCTTCGCAGAATCGCTTTTGTGCAGAAAACACTAACACTTGTTCAGAAGGAAAGAAAGCACAGAGCCCCAGATTCTATGTTTTCCTGGAGAGCTTGCAGAGCACTGTGGAAAGCCAGGCAGAGAATTCCCTGCTAGCACCTTCTCTGTGCCTGGGAAGCAGAAGTGTTCACAATGCTTCGCAAGAATCGCTTTTGTGCAGAAAACACTAACACTTGTTCAGAAGGAAAGAAAGCACAGAGCCCCAGATTCTATGTTGTCCTGGAGAGCTTGCAGAGCACTGGGGAAAGGCAGGCAGAGAATTCCTTGCTAGCACCTTCTCTGTGCCTGGGAAGCAGAAGTGTTCACATTGCTTCGCAAGAATCGCTTTTGTGCAGAAAACAGTAACACTTGTTCAGAACGAAAGAAAGCACAGAGCCCCAGATTCTATGTTGTCCTGCAGAGCTTGCAGAGCACTGGGGAAAGGCAGGCAGAGAATTCCCTGCTAGCACCTTCTCTGTGCCTGGGAAGCAGAAGTGTTCACATTGCTTCGCAAAAATCGCTTTTCTGCAGAAAACAGTAACACTTGTTCAGAACGAAAGAAAGCACAGAGCCCCAGATTCTATGTTGTCCTGCAGAGCTTGCAGAGCACTGGGGAAAGGCAGGCAGAGAATTCCCTGCTAGCACCTTCTCTGTGCCTGTTCACAGTTCTTCGCAGAATCGCTTTTGTGCAGAAAACAGTAACACTTGTTCAGAAGGAAAGAAAGCACAGAGCCCCAGATTCTATGTTGTCCTGGAGAGCTTGCAGAGCACTGGGGAAAGGCAGGCAGAGAATTCCCTGCTAGCACCTTCTCTGTGCCTGGGAAGCAGAAGTGTTCACATTGCTTCGCAGAATCGCTTTTGTGCAGAAAACACTAACACTTGTTCAGAAGGAAAGAAAGCACAGAGAACCAGATTCTATGTTGTCCTGGAGAGCTTGCAGAGCACTGGGGAAAGGCAGGCAGAGAATTCCTTGCTAGCACCTTCTCTGTGCCTGGGAAGCAGAAGTGTTCACATTGCTTCGCAAGAATCGCTTTTGTGCAGAAAACACTTACACTTATTAAGAAGGAAAGAAAGCACAGAGCCCCAGATTTTATCTTGTCCTGGAGAGCTTGCAGAGCACTGGGGAAAGGCAGGCAGAGAATTCCTTGCTAGCACCTTCTCTGTGCCTGGGAAGCAGAAGTGTTCACATTGCTTCGCAAGAATCGCTTTTGTGCAGAAAACAGTAACACTTGTTCAGAAGGAAAGAAAGCACAGAGCCCCAGATTCTATGTTGTCCTGGAGAGCTTGCAGAGCACTGGGGAAAGGCAGGCAGAGAATTCCCTGCTAGCACCTTCTCTGTGCCTGGGAAGCAGAAGTGTTCACATTGCTTCGCAGAATCGCTTTTGTGCAGAAAACACTAACACTTGTTCAGAACGAAAGAAAGCACAGAGCCCCAGATTCTATGTTGTCCTGGAGAGCTTGTAGAGCACTGGGGAAAGGCAGGCAGAGAATTCCTTGCTAGCACCTTCTCTGTGCCTGGGAAGCAGAAGTGTTCACATTGCTTCGCAAGAATCGCTTTTGTGCAGAAAACAGTAACACTTGTTCAGAAGGAAAGAAAGCACAGAGCCCCAGATTCTATGTTGTCCTGGAGAGCTTGCAGAGCACTGTGGAAAGCCAGGCAGAGAATTCCCTGCTAGCACCTTCTCTGTGCCTGGGAAGCAGAAGTGTTCACAATGCTTCGCAAGAATCGCTTTTGTGCAGAAAACACTAACACTTGTTCAGAAGGAAAGAAAGCACAGAGCCCCAGATTCTATGTTGTCCTGGAGAGCTTGCAGAGCACTGGGGAAAGGCAGGCAGAGAATTCCTTGCTAGCACCTTCTCTGTGCCTGGGAAGCAGAAGTGTTCACATTGCTTCGCAAGAATCGCTTTTGTGCAGAAAACAGTAACACTTGTTCAGAAGGAAAGAAAGCACAGAGCCCCAGATTCTATGTTGTCCTGCAGAGCTTGCAGAGCACTGGGGAAAGGCAGGCAGAGAATTCCCTGCTAGCACCTTCTCTGTGCCTGGGAAGCAGAAGTGTTCACATTGCTTCGCAAAAATCGCTTTTGTGCAGTAAACAGTAACACTTGTTCAGAACGAAAGAAAGCACAGAGCCCCAGATTCTATGTTGTCCTGGAGAGCTTGCAGAGCACTGGGGAAAGGCAGGCAGAGAATTCCCTGCTAGCACCTTCTCTGTGCCTGTTCACAGTTCTTCGCAGAATCGCTTTTGTGCAGAAAACAGTAACACTTGTTCAGAAGGAAAGAAAGCACAGAGCCCCAGATTCTATGTTGTCCTGGAGAGCTTGCAGAGCACTGGGGAAAGGCAGGCAGAGAATTCCCTGCTAGCACCTTCTCTGTGCCTGGGAAGCAGAAGTGTTCACATTGCTTCGCAGAATCGCTTTTGTGCAGAAAACACTAACACTTGTTCAGAAGGAAAGAAAGCACAGAGAACCAGATTCTATGTTGTCCTGGAGAGCTTGCAGAGCACTGGGGAAAGGCAGGCAGAGAATTCCTTGCTAGCACCTTCTCTGTGCCTGGGAAGCAGAACTGTTCACATTGCTTCGCAAGAATCGCTTTTGTGCAGAAAACACTTACACTTATTAAGAAGGAAAGAAAGCACAGAGCCCCAGATTCTATGTTGTCCTGGAGAGCTTGCAGAGCACTGGGGAAAGGCAGGCAGAGAATTCCTTGCTAGCACCTTCTCTGTGCCTGGGAAGCAGAAGTGTTCACATTGCTTCGCAAGAATCGCTTTTGTGCAGAAAACAGTAACACTTGTTCAGAAGGAAAGAAAGCACAGAGCCCCAGATTCTATGTTGTCCTGGAGAGCTTGCAGAGCACTGGGGAAAGGCAGGCAGAGAATTCCCTGCTAGCACCTTCTCTGTGCCTGGGAAGCAGAAGTGTTCACATTGCTTCGCAGAATCGCTTTTGTGCAGAAAACACTAACACTTGTTCAGAAGGAAAGAAAGCACAGAGCCCCAGATTCTATGTTGTCCTGGAGAGCTTGTAGAGCACTGGGGAAAGGCAGGCAGAGAATTCCTTGCTAGCACCTTCTCTGTGCCTGGGAAGCAGAAGTGTTCACATTTCTTCGCAAGAATCGCTTTTGTGCAGAAAACAGTAACACTTGTTCAGAAGGAAAGAAAGCACAGAGCCCCAGATTCTATGTTGATTGGAGAGCTTGCAGAGCACTGTGGAAAGCCAGGCAGAGAATTCCCTGATAGCACCTTCTCTGTGCCTGGGAAGCAGAAGTGTTCACAATGCTTCGCAAGAATCGCTTTTGTGCAGAAAACACTAACACTTGTTCAGAAGGAAAGAAAGCACAGAGCCCCAGATTCTATGTTGTCCTGGAGAGCTTGCAGAGCACTGGGGAAAGGCAGGCAGAGAATTCCTTGCTAGCACCTTCTCTGTGCCTGGGAAGCAGAAGTGTTCACATTGCTTCGCAAGAATCGCTTTTGTGCAGAAAACAGTAACACTTGTTCAGAAGGAAAGAAAGCACAGAGCCCCAGATTCTATGTTGTCCTGGAGAGCTTGCAGAGCACTGGGGAAAGGCAGGCAGAGAATTCCCTGCTAGCACCTTCTCTGTGCCTGGGAAGCAGAAGTGTTCACATTGCTTCGCAGAATCGCTTTTGTGCAGAAAACAGTAACACTTGTTCAGAAGGAAAGAAAGCACAGAGCCCCAGATTTTATGTTGTCCTGGAGAGCTTGCAGAGCACTGGGGAAAGGCAGGCAGAGAATTCCCTGCAAGCACATTCTCTGTGCCTGGGAAGCAGAAGTGTTCACATTGCTTCGCAAGAATCGCTTTTGTGCAGAAAACAGTAACACTTGTTCAGAAGGAAAGAAAGCACAGAGCCCCAGATTTTATGTTGTCCTGGAGAGCTTGCAGAGCACTGGGGAAAGGCAGGCAGAGAATTCCCTGCTAGCACCTTCTCTGTGCCTGTTCACATTGCTTCGCAGAATCGCTTTTGTGCAGAAAACAGTAACACTTGTTCAGAAGGAAAGAAAGCACAGAGCCCCAGATTCTATGTTGTCCTGGAGAGCTTGCAGAGCACTGGGGAAAGGCAGGCAGAGAATTCCCTGCTAGCACCTTCTCTGTGCCTGGGAAGCAGAAGTGTTCACATTGCTTCGCAGAATCGCTTTTGTGCAGAAAACAGTAACACTTGTTCAGAAGGAAAGAAAGCACAGAGCCCCAGATTCTATGTTGTCCTGGAGAGCTTGCAGAGCACTGGGGAAAGGCAGGCAGAGAATTCCCTGCTAGCACCTTCTCTGTGCCTGGGAAGCAGAAGTGTTCACATTGCTTCGCAGAATCGCTTTTGTGCAGAAAACACTAACACTTGTTCAGAAGGAAAGAAAGCACAGAGAACCAGATTCTATGTTGTCCTGGAGAGCTTGCAGAGCACTGGGGAAAGGCAGGCAGAGAATTCCTTGCTAGCACCTTCTCTGTGCCTGGGAAGCAGAACTGTTCACATTGCTTCGCAAGAATCGCTTTTGTGCAGAAAACACTTACACTTATTAAGAAGGAAAGAAAGCACAGAGCCCCAGATTCTATGTTGTCCTGGAGAGCTTGCAGAGCACTGGGGAAAGGCAGGCAGAGAATTCCTTGCTAACACCTTCTCTGTGCCTGGGAAGCAGAAGTGTTCACATTGCTTCGCAAGAATCGCTTTTGTGCAGAAAACAGTAACACTTGTTCACAAGGAAAGAAAGCACAGAGCCCCAGATTCTATGTTGTCCTGGAGAGCTTGCAGAGCACTGGGGAAAGGCAGGCAGAGAATTCCCTGCTAGCACCTTCTCTGTGCCTGGGAGAAGTGTTCACATTGCTTCGCAGAATCGCTTTTGTGCAGAAAACAGTAACACTTGTTCAGAAGGAAAGAAAGCACAGAGCCCCAGATTCTATGTTGTCCTGGAGAGCTTGTAGAGCACTGGGGAAAGGCAGGCAGAGAATTCCTTGCTAGCACCTTCTCTGTGCCTGTTCACATTGCTTCGCAGAATCGCTTTTGTGCAGAAAACAGTAACACTTGTTCAGAAGGAAAGAAAGCACAGAGCCCCAGATTCTATGTTGTCCTGGAGAGCTTGCAGAGCACTGGGGAAAGGCAGGCAGAGAATTCCCTGCTAGCACCTTCTCTGTGCCTGGGAAGCAGAAGTGTTCACATTGCTTCGCAGAATCGCTTTTGTGCAGAAAACAGTAACACTTGTTCAGAACGAAAGAAAGCACAGAGCCCCAGATTTGCTGTTGTCCTGGAGAGCTTGCAGAGCACTGGGGAAAGGCAGGCAGAGAATTCCCTGCTAGCACCTTCTCTGTGCCTGGGAAGCAGAAGTGTTCACATTGCTTCGCAGAATCGCTTTTGTGCAGAAAACAGTAACACTTGTTCAGAAGGAAAGAAAGCACAGAGCCCCAGATTCTATGTTGTCCTGGAGAGCTTGCAGAGCACTGGGGAAAGGCAGGCAGAGAATTCCCTGCTAGCACCTTCTCTGTGCCTGGGAAGCAGAAGTGTTCACATTGCTTCGCAGAATCGCTTTTGTGCAGAAAACACTAACACTTGTTCAGAAGGAAAGAAAGCACAGAGCCCCAGATTTTATGTTGTCCTGGAGAGCTTGCAGAGCACTGGGGAAAGGCAGGCAGAGAATTCCCTGCTAGCACCTTCTCTGTGCCTGGGAAGCAGAAGTGTTCACATTGCTTCGCAGAATCGCTTTTGTGCAGAAAACAGTAACACTTGTTCAGAAGGAAAGAAAGCACAGAGCCCCAGATTCTATGTTGTCCTGGAGAGCTTGCAGAGCACTGGGGAAAGGCAGGCAGAGAATTCCCTGCTAGCACCTTCTCTGTGCCTGGGAAGCAGAAGTGTTTCCATTGCTTCGCAGAATCGCTTTTGTGCAGAAAACAGTAACACTTGTTCAGAAGGAAAGAAAGCACAGAGCCCCAGATTCTATGTTGTCCTGGAGAGCTTGCAGAGCACTGGGGAAAGGCAGGCAGAGAATTCCCTGCTAGCACCTTCTCTGTGCCTGGGAAGCAGAAGTGTTCACATTGCTTCGCAGAATCGCTTTTGTGCAGAAAACAGTAACACTTGTTCAGAAGGAAAGAAAGCACAGAGCCCCAGATTCTATGTTGTCCTGGAGAGCTTGCAGAGCACTGGGGAAAGGCAGGCAGAGAATTCCCTGCTAGCACCTTCTCTGTGCCTGGGAAGCAGAAGTGTTCACATTGCTTCGCAGAATCGCTTTTGTGCAGAAAACAGTAACACTTGTTCAGAAGGAAAGAAAGCACAGAGTCCCAGATTCTATGTTGTCCTGCAGAGCTTGCAGAGCACTGGGGAAAGGCAGGCAGAGAATTCCTTGCTAGCACCTTCTCTGTGCCTGGGAAGCAGAAGTGTTCACATTGCTTCGCAAGAATCGCTTTTGTGCAGAAAACAGTAACACTTGTTCAGAAGGAAAGAAAGCACAGAGCCCCAGATTCTATGTTGTCCTGGAGAGCTTGCAGAGCACTGGGGAAAGGCAGGCAGAGAATTCCCTGCTAGCACCTTCTCTGTGCCTGGGAAGCAGAAGTGTTCACATTGCTTCGCAGAATCGCTTTTGTGCAGAAAACACTAACACTTGTTCAGAAGGAAAGAAAGCACAGAGCCCCAGATTCTATGTTGTCCTGGAGAGCTTGCAGAGCACTGGGGAAAGGCAGGCAGAGAATTCCCTGCTAGCACCTTCTCTGTGCCTGGGAAGCAGAAGTGTTCACATTGCTTCGCAGAATCGCTTTTGTGCAGAAAACAGTAACACTTGTTCAGAAGGAAAGAAAGCACAGAGCCCCAGATTCTATGTTGTCCTGGAGAGCTTGCAGAGCACTGGGGAAAGGCAGGCAGAGAATTCCCTGCTAGCACCTTCTCTGTGCCTGGGAAGCAGAAGTGTTCACATTGCTTCGCAAGAATCGCTTTTGTGCAGAAAACACTAACACTTGTTCAGAAGGAAAGAAAGCACAGAGCCCCAGATTCTATGTTGTCCTGGAGAGCTTGCAGAGCACTGGGGAAAGGCAGGCAGAGAATTCCCTGCTAGCACCTTCTCTGTGCCTGGGAAGCAGAAGTGTTCACATTGCTTCGCAGAATCGCTTTTGTGCAGAAAACACTAACACTTGTTCAGAAGGAAAGAAAGCACAGAGCCCCAGATTCTATGTTGTCCTGGAGAGCTTGTAGAGCACTGGGGAAAGGCAGGCAGAGAATTCCCTGCTAGCACCTTCTCTGTGCCTGTTCACAGTTCTTCGCAGAATCGCTTTTGTGCAGAAAACAGTAACACTTGTTCAGAAGGAAAGAAAGCACAGAGCCCCAGATTCTATGTTGTCCTGGAGAGCTTGCAGAGCACTGGGGAAAGGCAGGCAGAGAATTCCCTGCTAGCACCTTCTCTGTGCCTGGGAAGCAGAAGTGTTCACAATGCTTCGCAAGAATCGCTTTTGTGCAGAAAACACTAACACTTGTTCAGAAGGAAAGAAAGCACAGAGCCCCAGATTCTATGTTGTCCTGGAGAGCTTGCAGAGCACTGGGGAAAGGCAGGCAGAGAATTCCTTGCTAGCACCTTCTCTGTGCCTGGGAAGCAGAAGTGTTCACATTGCTTCGCAAGAATCGCTTTTGTGCAGAAAACAGTAACACTTGTTCAGAAGGAAAGAAAGCACAGAGCCCCAGATTCTATGTTGTCCTGCAGAGCTTGCAGAGCACTGGGGAAAGGCAGGCAGAGAATTCCCTGCTAGCACCTTCTCTGTGCCTGGGAAGCAGAAGTGTTCACATTGCTTCGCAAGAATCGCTTTTGTGCAGAAAACAGTAACACTTGTTCAGAACGAAAGAAAGCACAGAGCCCCAGATTCTATGTTGTCCTGGAGAGCTTGCAGAGCACTGGGGAAAGGCAGGCAGAGAATTCCCTGCTAGCACCTTCTCTGTGCCTGTTCACAGTTCTTCGCAGAATCGCTTTTGTGCAGAAAACAGTAACACTTGTTCAGAAGGAAAGAAAGCACAGAGCCCCAGATTCTATGTTGTCCTGGAGAGCTTGCAGAGCACTGGGGAAAGGCAGGCAGAGAATTCCCTGCTAGCACCTTCTCTGTGCCTGGGAAGCAGAAGTGTTCACATTGCTTCGCAGAATCGCTTTTGTGCAGAAAACACTAACACTTGTTCAGAAGGAAAGAAAGCACAGAGAACCAGATTCTATGTTGTCCTGGAGAGCTTGCAGAGCACTGGGGAAAGGCAGGCAGAGAATTCCTTGCTAGCACCTTCTCTGTGCCTGGGAAGCAGAACTGTTCACATTGCTTCGCAAGAATCGCTTTTGTGCAGAAAACACTTACACTTATTAAGAAGGAAAGAAAGCACAGAGCCCCAGATTCTATGTTGTCCTGGAGAGCTTGCAGAGCACTGGGGAAAGGCAGGCAGAGAATTCCTTGCTAGCACCTTCTCTGTGCCTGGGAAGCAGAAGTGTTCACATTGCTTCGCAAGAATCGCTTTTGTGCAGAAAACAGTAACACTTGTTCAGAAGGAAAGAAAGCACAGAGCCCCAGATTCTATGTTGTCCTGCAGAGCTTGCAGAGCACTGGGGAAAGGCAGGCAGAGAATTCCCTGCTAGCACCTTCTCTGTGCCTGGGAGAAGTGTTCACATTGCTTCGCAGAATCGCTTTTGTGCAGAAAACACTAACACTTGTTCAGAAGGAAAGAAAGCACAGAGCCCCAGATTCTATGTTGTCCTGGAGAGCTTGTAGAGCACTGGGGAAAGGCAGGCAGAGAATTCCTTGCTAGCACCTTCTCTGTGCCTGGGAAGCAGAAGTGTTCACATTGCTTCGCAAGAATCGCTTTTGTGCAGAAAACAGTAACACTTGTTCAGAAGGAAAGAAAGCACAGAGCCCCAGATTCTATGTTGATTGGAGAGCTTGCAGAGCACTGTGGAAAGCCAGGCAGAGAATTCCCTGATAGCACCTTCTCTGTGCCTGGGAAGCAGAAGTGTTCACAATGCTTCGCAAGAATCGCTTTTGTGCAGAAAACACTAACACTTGTTCAGAAGGAAAGAAAGCACAGAGCCCCAGATTTTATGTTGTCCTGGAGAGCTTGCAGAGCACTGGGGAAAGGCAGGCAGAGAATTCCCTGCTAGCACCTTCTCTGTGCCTGGGAAGCAGAAGTGTTCACATTGCTTCGCAAGAATCGCTTTTGTGCAGAAAACACTAACACTTGTTCAGAAGGAAAGAAAGCACAGAGCCCCAGATTCTATGTTGTCCTGGAGAGCTTGCAGAGCACTGGGGAAAGGCAGGCAGAGAATTCCCTGCTAGCACCTTCTCTGTGCCTGGGAAGCAGAAGTGTTCACATTGCTTCGCAAACATCGCTTTTGTGCAGAAAACACTAACACTTGTTCAGAAGGAAAGAAAGCACAGAGCCCCAGATTTTATGTTGTCCTGGAGAGCTTGCAGAGCACTGGGGAAAGGCAGGCAGAGAATTCCCTGCTAGCACCTTCTCTGTGCCTGTTCACATTGCTTCGCAGAATCGCTTTTGTGCAGAAAACAGTAACACTTGTTCAGAAGGAAAGAAAGCACAGAGCCTCAGATTCTATGTTGATTGGAGAGCTTGCAGAGCACTGGGGAAAGGCAGGCAGAGAATTCCCTGCTAGCACCTTCTCTGTGCCTGGGAAGCAGAAGTGTTCACATTGCTTCGCAGAATCGCTTTTGTGCAGAAAACAGTAACACTTGTTCAGAAGGAAAGAAAGCACAGAGCCCCAGATTCTATGTTGTCCTGGAGAGCTTGCAGAGCACTGGGGAAAGGCAGGCAGAGAATTCCCTGCTAGCACCTTCTCTGTGCCTGGGAAGCAGAAGTGTTCACATTGCTTCGCAGAATCGCTTTTGTGCAGAAAACACTAACACTTGTTCAGAAGGAAAGAAAGCACAGAGCCCCAGATTCTATGTTGTCCTGGAGAGCTTGCAGAGCACTGGGGAAAGGCAGGCAGAGAATTCCTTGCTAGCACCTTCTCTGTGCCTGGGAAGCAGAACTGTTCACATTGCTTCGCAAGAATCGCTTTTGTGCAGAAAACACTTACACTTATTAAGAAGGAAAGAAAGCACAGAGCCCCAGATTCTATGTTGTCCTGGAGAGCTTGCAGAGCACTGGGGAAAGGCAGGCAGAGAATTCCTTGCTAGCACCTTCTCTGTGCCTGGGAAGCAGAAGTGTTCACATTGCTTCGCAAGAATCGCTTTTGTGCAGAAAACAGTAACACTTGTTCACAAGGAAAGAAAGCACAGAGCCCCAGATTCTATGTTGTCCTGGAGAGCTTGCAGAGCACTGGGGAAAGGCAGGCAGAGAATTCCCTGCTAGCACCTTCTCTGTGCCTGGGAGAAGTGTTCACATTGCTTCGCAGAATCGCTTTTGTGCAGAAAACACTAACACTTGTTCAGAAGGAAAGAAAGCACAGAGCCCCAGATTCTATGTTGTCCTGGAGAGCTTGTAGAGCACTGGGGAAAGGCAGGCAGAGAATTCCTTGCTAGCACCTTCTCTGTGCCTGGGAAGCAGAAGTGTTCACATTTCTTCGCAAGAATCGCTTTTGTGCAGAAAACAGTAACACTTGTTCAGAAGGAAAGAAAGCACAGAGCCCCAGATTCTATGTTGTCCTGGAGAGCTTGCAGAGCACTGTGGAAAGCCAGGCAGAGAATTCCCTGATAGCACCTTCTCTGTGCCTGGGAAGCAGAAGTGTTCACAATGCTTCGCAAGAATCGCTTTTGTGCAGAAAACACTAACACTTGTTCAGAAGGAAAGAAAGCACAGAGCCCCAGATTCTATGTTGTCCTGGAGAGCTTGCAGAGCACTGGGGAAAGGCAGGCAGAGAATTCCTTGCTAGCACCTTCTCTGTGCCTGGGAAACAGAAGTGTTCACATTGCTTCGCAAGAATCGCTTTTGTGCAGAAAACAGTAACACTTGTTCAGAAGGAAAGAAAGCACAGAGCCCCAGATTCTATGTTGTCCTGGAGAGCTTGCAGAGCACTGGGGAAAGGCAGGCAGAGAATTCCCTGCTAGCACCTTCTCTGTGCCTGGGAAGCAGAAGTGTTCACATTGCTTCGCAGAATCGCTTTTGTGCAGAAAACAGTAACACTTGTTCAGAAGGAAAGAAAGCACAGAGCCCCAGATTTTATGTTGTCCTGGAGAGCTTGCAGAGCACTGGGGAAAGGCAGGCAGAGAATTCCCTGCTAGCACATTCTCTGTGCCTGGGAAGCAGAAGTGTTCACATTGCTTCGCAAGAATCGCTTTTGTGCAGAAAACAGTAACACTTGTTCAGAAGGAAAGAAAGCACAGAGCCCCAGATTTTATGTTGTCCTGGAGAGCTTGCAGAGCACTGGGGAAAGGCAGGCAGAGAATTCCCTGCTAGCACCTTCTCTGTGCCTGGGAAGCAGAAGTGTTCACATTGCTTCGCAGAATCGCTTTTGTGCAGAAAACACTAACACTTGTTCAGAAGGAAAGAAAGCACAGAGCCCCAGATTTTATGTTGTCCTGGAGAGCTTGCAGAGCACTGGGGAAAGGCAGGCAGAGAATTCCCTGCTAGCACCTTCTCTGTGCCTGGGAAGCAGAAGTGTTCACATTGCTTCGCAGAATCGCTTTTGTGCAGAAAACAGTAACACTTGTTCAGAAGGAAAGAAAGCACAGAGCCCCAGATTCTATGTTGTCCTGGAGAGCTTGCAGAGCACTGGGGAAAGGCAGGCAGAGAATTCCCTGCTAGCACCTTCTCTGTGACTGGGAAGCAGAAGTGTTCACATTGCTTCGCAGAATCGCTTTTGTGCAGAAAACAGTAACACTTGTTCAGAAGGAAAGAAAGCACAGAGCCCCAGATTCTATGTTGTCCTGGAGAGCTTGCAGAGCACTGGGGAAAGGCAGGCAGAGAATTCCTTGCTAGCACCTTCTCTGTGCCTGGGAAGCAGAAGTGTTCACATTGCTTCGCAAGAATCGCTTTTGGGCAGAAAACACTAACACTTGTTCAGAACGAAAGAAAGCACAGAGCCCCAGATTCTATGTTGTCCTGGAGAGCTTGCAGAGCACTGGGGAAAGGCAGGCAGAGAATTCCTTGCTAGCACCTTCTCTGTGCCTGGGAAGCAGAAGTGTTCACATTGCTTCGCAAGAATCGCTTTTGTGCAGAAAACAGTAACACTTGTTCAGAAGGAAATAAAGCACAGAGCCCCAGATTCTATGTTGTCCTGGAGAGCTTGCAGAGCACTGGGGATAGGCAGGCAGAGAATTCCCTGCTAGCACCTTCTCTGTGCCTGGGAAGCAGAAGTGTTCACATTGCTTCGCAGAATCGCTTTTGTGCAGAAAACAGTAACACTTGTTCAGAAGGAAAGAAAGCACAGAGCCCCAGATTTTATGTTGTCCTGGAGAGCTTGCAGAGCACTGGGGAAAGGCAGGCAGAGAATTCCCTGCTAGCACATTCTCTGTGCCTGGGAAGCAGAAGTGTTCACATTGCTTCGCAAGAATCGCTTTTGTGCAGAAAACAGTAACACTTGTTCAGAAGGAAAGAAAGCACAGAGCCCCAGATTTTATGTTGTCCTGGAGAGCTTGCAGAGCACTGGGGAAAGGCAGGCAGAGAATTCCCTGCTAGCACCTTCTCTGTGCCTGGGAAGCAGAAGTGTTCACATTGCTTCGCAAACATCGCTTTTGTGCAGAAAACACTAACACTTGTTCAGAAGGAAAGAAAGCACAGAGCCCCAGATTTTATGTTGTCCTGGAGAGCTTGCAGAGCACTGGGGAAAGGCAGGCAGAGAATTCCCTGCTAGCACCTTCTCTGTGCCTGTTCACATTGCTTCGCAGAATCGCTTTTGTGCAGAAAACACTAACACTTGTTCAGAAGGAAAGAAAGCACAGAGCCCCAGATTCTATGTTGTCCTGGAGAGCTTGCAGAGCACTGGGGAAAGGCAGGCAGAGAATTCCCTGCTAGCACCTTCTCTGTGCCTGGGAAGCAGAAGTGTTCACATTGCTTCGCAGAATCGCTTTTGTGCAGAAAACAGTAACACTTGTTCAGAAGGAAAGAAAGCACAGAGCCCCAGATTCTATGTTGTCCTGGAGAGCTTGCAGAGCACTGGGGAAAGGCAGGCAGAGAATTCCCTGCTAGCACCTTCTCTGTGCCTGTTCACATTGCTTCGCAGAATCGCTTTTGTGCAGAAAACAGTAACACTTGTTCAGAAGGAAAGAAAGCACAGAGCCCCAGATTCTATGTTGTCCTGGAGAGCTTGCAGAGCACTGGGGAAAGGCAGGCAGAGAATTCCCTGCTAGCACCTTCTCTGTGACTGGGAAGCAGAAGTGTTCACATTGCTTCGCAGAATCGCTTTTGTGCAGAAAACAGTAACACTTGTTCAGAACGAAAGAAAGCACAGAGCCCCAGATTCTATGTTGTCCTGCAGAGCTTGCAGAGCACTGGGGAAAGGCAGGCAGAGAATTCCCTGCTAGCACCTTCTCTGTGCCTGGGAAGCAGAAGTGTTCACATTGCTTCGCAAGAATCGCTTTTGTGCAGAAAACACTAACACTTGTTCAGAAGGAAAGAAAGCACAGAGCCCCAGATTCTATGTTGTCCTGGAGAGCTTGCAGAGCACTGGGGAAAGGCAGGCAGAGAATTCCCTGCTAGCACCTTCTCTGTGCCTGTTCA
This sequence comes from Strix aluco, assembly GCF_031877795.1. Lineage (NCBI taxonomy): Eukaryota > Metazoa > Chordata > Aves > Strigiformes > Strigidae > Strix > Strix aluco. Next base: position 2,143,992 of record NW_027436510.1, on the reverse strand, counting down.
CAGTTCTTCGCAGAATCGCTTTTGTGCAGAAAACATTAACACTTGTTCAGAAGGAAAGAAAGCACAGAGCCCCAGATTCTATGTTGTCCTGGAGAGCTTGCAGAGCACTGGGGAAAGGCAGGCAGAGAATTCCCTGCTAGCACCTTCTCTGTGCCTGGGAAGCAGAAGTGTTCACATTGCTTCGCAGAATCGCTTTTGTGCAGAAAACACTAACACTTGTTCAGAAGGAAAGAAAGCACAGAGAACCAGATTCTATGTTGTCCTGGAGAGCTTGCAGAGCACTGGGGAAAGGCAGGCAGAGAATTCCTTGCTAGCACCTTCTCTGTGCCTGGGAAGCAGAACTGTTCACATTGCTTCGCAAGAATCGCTTTTGTGCAGAAAACACTTACACTTATTAAGAAGGAAAGAAAGCACAGAGCCCCAGATTTTATGTTGTCCTGGAGAGCTTGCAGAGCACTGGGGAAAGGCAGGCAGAGAATTCCTTGCTAGCACCTTCTCTGTGCCTGGGAAGCAGAAGTGTTCACATTGCTTCGCAAGAATCGCTTTTGTGCAGAAAACAGTAACACTTGTTCAGAAGGAAAGAAAGCACAGAGCCCCAGATTCTATGTTGTCCTGGAGAGCTTGCAGAGCACTGGGGAAAGGCAGGCAGAGAATTCCCTGCTAGCACCTTCTCTGTGCCTGGGAGAAGTGTTCACATTGCTTCGCAGAATCGCTTTTGTGCAGAAAACACTAACACTTGTTCAGAAGGAAAGAAAGCACAGAGCCCCAGATTCTATGTTTTCCTGGAGAGCTTGCAGAGCACTGTGGAAAGCCAGGCAGAGAATTCCCTGCTAGCACCTTCTCTGTGCCTGGGAAGCAGAAGTGTTCACAATGCTTCGCAAGAATCGCTTTTGTGCAGAAAACACTAACACTTGTTCAGAAGGAAAGAAAGCACAGAGCCCCAGATTCTATGTTGTCCTGGAGAGCTTGCAGAGCACTGGGGAAAGGCAGGCAGAGAATTCCCTGCTAGCACCTTCTCTGTGCCTGGGAAGCAGAAGTGTTCACATTGCTTCGCAGAATCGCTTTTGTGCAGAAAACACTAACACTTGTTCAGAAGGAAAGAAAGCACAGAGAACCAGATTCTATGTTGTCCTGGAGAGCTTGCAGAGCACTGGGGAAAGGCAGGCAGAGAATTCCTTGCTAGCACCTTCTCTGTGCCTGGGAAGCAGAACTGTTCACATTGCTTCGCAAGAATCGCTTTTGTGCAGAAAACACTTACACTTATTAAGAAGGAAAGAAAGCACAGAGCCCCAGATTCTATGTTGTCCTGGAGAGCTTGCAGAGCACTGGGGAAAGGCAGGCAGAGAATTCCTTGCTAGCACCTTCTCTGTGCCTGGGAAGCAGAAGTGTTCACATTGCTTCGCAAGAATCGCTTTTGTGCAGAAAACAGTAACACTTGTTCAGAAGGAAAGAAAGCACAGAGCCCCAGATTCTATGTTGTCCTGCAGAGCTTGCAGAGCACTGGGGAAAGGCAGGCAGAGAATTCCCTGCTAGCACCTTCTCTGTGCCTGGGAGAAGTGTTCACATTGCTTCGCAGAATCGCTTTTGTGCAGAAAACACTAACACTTGTTCAGAAGGAAAGAAAGCACAGAGCCCCAGATTCTATGTTGTCCTGGAGAGCTTGTAGAGCACTGGGGAAAGGCAGGCAGAGAATTCCTTGCTAGCACCTTCTCTGTGCCTGGGAAGCAGAAGTGTTCACATTGCTTCGCAAGAATCGCTTTTGTGCAGAAAACAGTAACACTTGTTCAGAAGGAAAGAAAGCACAGAGCCCCAGATTCTATGTTGATTGGAGAGCTTGCAGAGCACTGTGGAAAGCCAGGCAGAGAATTCCCTGATAGCACCTTCTCTGTGCCTGGGAAGCAGAAGTGTTCACAATGCTTCGCAAGAATCGCTTTTGTGCAGAAAACACTAACACTTGTTCAGAAGGAAAGAAAGCACAGAGCCCCAGATTTTATGTTGTCCTGGAGAGCTTGCAGAGCACTGGGGAAAGGCAGGCAGAGAATTCCCTGCTAGCACCTTCTCTGTGCCTGGGAAGCAGAAGTGTTCACATTGCTTCGCAAGAATCGCTTTTGTGCAGAAAACACTAACACTTGTTCAGAAGGAAAGAAAGCACAGAGCCCCAGATTCTATGTTGTCCTGGAGAGCTTGCAGAGCACTGGGGAAAGGCAGGCAGAGAATTCCCTGCTAGCACCTTCTCTGTGCCTGGGAAGCAGAAGTGTTCACATTGCTTCGCAAACATCGCTTTTGTGCAGAAAACACTAACACTTGTTCAGAAGGAAAGAAAGCACAGAGCCCCAGATTTTATGTTGTCCTGGAGAGCTTGCAGAGCACTGGGGAAAGGCAGGCAGAGAATTCCCTGCTAGCACCTTCTCTGTGCCTGTTCACATTGCTTCGCAGAATCGCTTTTGTGCAGAAAACAGTAACACTTGTTCAGAAGGAAAGAAAGCACAGAGCCTCAGATTCTATGTTGATTGGAGAGCTTGCAGAGCACTGGGGAAAGGCAGGCAGAGAATTCCCTGCTAGCACCTTCTCTGTGCCTGGGAAGCAGAAGTGTTCACATTGCTTCGCAGAATCGCTTTTGTGCAGAAAACAGTAACACTTGTTCAGAAGGAAAGAAAGCACAGAGCCCCAGATTCTATGTTGTCCTGGAGAGCTTGCAGAGCACTGGGGAAAGGCAGGCAGAGAATTCCCTGCTAGCACCTTCTCTGTGCCTGGGAAGCAGAAGTGTTCACATTGCTTCGCAGAATCGCTTTTGTGCAGAAAACACTAACACTTGTTCAGAAGGAAAGAAAGCACAGAGCCCCAGATTCTATGTTGTCCTGGAGAGCTTGCAGAGCACTGGGGAAAGGCAGGCAGAGAATTCCTTGCTAGCACCTTCTCTGTGCCTGGGAAGCAGAACTGTTCACATTGCTTCGCAAGAATCGCTTTTGTGCAGAAAACACTTACACTTATTAAGAAGGAAAGAAAGCACAGAGCCCCAGATTCTATGTTGTCCTGGAGAGCTTGCAGAGCACTGGGGAAAGGCAGGCAGAGAATTCCTTGCTAGCACCTTCTCTGTGCCTGGGAAGCAGAAGTGTTCACATTGCTTCGCAAGAATCGCTTTTGTGCAGAAAACAGTAACACTTGTTCACAAGGAAAGAAAGCACAGAGCCCCAGATTCTATGTTGTCCTGGAGAGCTTGCAGAGCACTGGGGAAAGGCAGGCAGAGAATTCCCTGCTAGCACCTTCTCTGTGCCTGGGAGAAGTGTTCACATTGCTTCGCAGAATCGCTTTTGTGCAGAAAACACTAACACTTGTTCAGAAGGAAAGAAAGCACAGAGCCCCAGATTCTATGTTGTCCTGGAGAGCTTGTAGAGCACTGGGGAAAGGCAGGCAGAGAATTCCTTGCTAGCACCTTCTCTGTGCCTGGGAAGCAGAAGTGTTCACATTTCTTCGCAAGAATCGCTTTTGTGCAGAAAACAGTAACACTTGTTCAGAAGGAAAGAAAGCACAGAGCCCCAGATTCTATGTTGTCCTGGAGAGCTTGCAGAGCACTGTGGAAAGCCAGGCAGAGAATTCCCTGATAGCACCTTCTCTGTGCCTGGGAAGCAGAAGTGTTCACAATGCTTCGCAAGAATCGCTTTTGTGCAGAAAACACTAACACTTGTTCAGAAGGAAAGAAAGCACAGAGCCCCAGATTCTATGTTGTCCTGGAGAGCTTGCAGAGCACTGGGGAAAGGCAGGCAGAGAATTCCTTGCTAGCACCTTCTCTGTGCCTGGGAAACAGAAGTGTTCACATTGCTTCGCAAGAATCGCTTTTGTGCAGAAAACAGTAACACTTGTTCAGAAGGAAAGAAAGCACAGAGCCCCAGATTCTATGTTGTCCTGGAGAGCTTGCAGAGCACTGGGGAAAGGCAGGCAGAGAATTCCCTGCTAGCACCTTCTCTGTGCCTGGGAAGCAGAAGTGTTCACATTGCTTCGCAGAATCGCTTTTGTGCAGAAAACAGTAACACTTGTTCAGAAGGAAAGAAAGCACAGAGCCCCAGATTTTATGTTGTCCTGGAGAGCTTGCAGAGCACTGGGGAAAGGCAGGCAGAGAATTCCCTGCTAGCACATTCTCTGTGCCTGGGAAGCAGAAGTGTTCACATTGCTTCGCAAGAATCGCTTTTGTGCAGAAAACAGTAACACTTGTTCAGAAGGAAAGAAAGCACAGAGCCCCAGATTTTATGTTGTCCTGGAGAGCTTGCAGAGCACTGGGGAAAGGCAGGCAGAGAATTCCCTGCTAGCACCTTCTCTGTGCCTGGGAAGCAGAAGTGTTCACATTGCTTCGCAGAATCGCTTTTGTGCAGAAAACACTAACACTTGTTCAGAAGGAAAGAAAGCACAGAGCCCCAGATTTTATGTTGTCCTGGAGAGCTTGCAGAGCACTGGGGAAAGGCAGGCAGAGAATTCCCTGCTAGCACCTTCTCTGTGCCTGGGAAGCAGAAGTGTTCACATTGCTTCGCAGAATCGCTTTTGTGCAGAAAACAGTAACACTTGTTCAGAAGGAAAGAAAGCACAGAGCCCCAGATTCTATGTTGTCCTGGAGAGCTTGCAGAGCACTGGGGAAAGGCAGGCAGAGAATTCCCTGCTAGCACCTTCTCTGTGACTGGGAAGCAGAAGTGTTCACATTGCTTCGCAGAATCGCTTTTGTGCAGAAAACAGTAACACTTGTTCAGAAGGAAAGAAAGCACAGAGCCCCAGATTCTATGTTGTCCTGGAGAGCTTGCAGAGCACTGGGGAAAGGCAGGCAGAGAATTCCTTGCTAGCACCTTCTCTGTGCCTGGGAAGCAGAAGTGTTCACATTGCTTCGCAAGAATCGCTTTTGGGCAGAAAACACTAACACTTGTTCAGAACGAAAGAAAGCACAGAGCCCCAGATTCTATGTTGTCCTGGAGAGCTTGCAGAGCACTGGGGAAAGGCAGGCAGAGAATTCCTTGCTAGCACCTTCTCTGTGCCTGGGAAGCAGAAGTGTTCACATTGCTTCGCAAGAATCGCTTTTGTGCAGAAAACAGTAACACTTGTTCAGAAGGAAATAAAGCACAGAGCCCCAGATTCTATGTTGTCCTGGAGAGCTTGCAGAGCACTGGGGATAGGCAGGCAGAGAATTCCCTGCTAGCACCTTCTCTGTGCCTGGGAAGCAGAAGTGTTCACATTGCTTCGCAGAATCGCTTTTGTGCAGAAAACAGTAACACTTGTTCAGAAGGAAAGAAAGCACAGAGCCCCAGATTTTATGTTGTCCTGGAGAGCTTGCAGAGCACTGGGGAAAGGCAGGCAGAGAATTCCCTGCTAGCACATTCTCTGTGCCTGGGAAGCAGAAGTGTTCACATTGCTTCGCAAGAATCGCTTTTGTGCAGAAAACAGTAACACTTGTTCAGAAGGAAAGAAAGCACAGAGCCCCAGATTTTATGTTGTCCTGGAGAGCTTGCAGAGCACTGGGGAAAGGCAGGCAGAGAATTCCCTGCTAGCACCTTCTCTGTGCCTGGGAAGCAGAAGTGTTCACATTGCTTCGCAAACATCGCTTTTGTGCAGAAAACACTAACACTTGTTCAGAAGGAAAGAAAGCACAGAGCCCCAGATTTTATGTTGTCCTGGAGAGCTTGCAGAGCACTGGGGAAAGGCAGGCAGAGAATTCCCTGCTAGCACCTTCTCTGTGCCTGTTCACATTGCTTCGCAGAATCGCTTTTGTGCAGAAAACACTAACACTTGTTCAGAAGGAAAGAAAGCACAGAGCCCCAGATTCTATGTTGTCCTGGAGAGCTTGCAGAGCACTGGGGAAAGGCAGGCAGAGAATTCCCTGCTAGCACCTTCTCTGTGCCTGGGAAGCAGAAGTGTTCACATTGCTTCGCAGAATCGCTTTTGTGCAGAAAACAGTAACACTTGTTCAGAAGGAAAGAAAGCACAGAGCCCCAGATTCTATGTTGTCCTGGAGAGCTTGCAGAGCACTGGGGAAAGGCAGGCAGAGAATTCCCTGCTAGCACCTTCTCTGTGCCTGTTCACATTGCTTCGCAGAATCGCTTTTGTGCAGAAAACAGTAACACTTGTTCAGAAGGAAAGAAAGCACAGAGCCCCAGATTCTATGTTGTCCTGGAGAGCTTGCAGAGCACTGGGGAAAGGCAGGCAGAGAATTCCCTGCTAGCACCTTCTCTGTGACTGGGAAGCAGAAGTGTTCACATTGCTTCGCAGAATCGCTTTTGTGCAGAAAACAGTAACACTTGTTCAGAACGAAAGAAAGCACAGAGCCCCAGATTCTATGTTGTCCTGCAGAGCTTGCAGAGCACTGGGGAAAGGCAGGCAGAGAATTCCCTGCTAGCACCTTCTCTGTGCCTGGGAAGCAGAAGTGTTCACATTGCTTCGCAAGAATCGCTTTTGTGCAGAAAACACTAACACTTGTTCAGAAGGAAAGAAAGCACAGAGCCCCAGATTCTATGTTGTCCTGGAGAGCTTGCAGAGCACTGGGGAAAGGCAGGCAGAGAATTCCCTGCTAGCACCTTCTCTGTGCCTGTTCACAGTTCTTCGCAGAATCGCTTTTGTGCAGAAAACATTAACACTTGTTCAGAAGGAAAGAAAGCACAGAGCCCCAGATTCTATGTTGTCCTGGAGAGCTTGCAGAGCACTGGGGAAAGGCAGGCAGAGAATTCCCTGCTAGCACCTTCTCTGTGCCTGGGAAGCAGAAGTGTTCACATTGCTTCGCAGAATCGCTTTTGTGCAGAAAACACTAACACTTGTTCAGAAGGAAAGAAAGCACAGAGAACCAGATTCTATGTTGTCCTGGAGAGCTTGCAGAGCACTGGGGAAAGGCAGGCAGAGAATTCCTTGCTAGCACCTTCTCTGTGCCTGGGAAGCAGAACTGTTCACATTGCTTCGCAAGAATCGCTTTTGTGCAGAAAACACTTACACTTATTAAGAAGGAAAGAAAGCACAGAGCCCCAGATTTTATGTTGTCCTGGAGAGCTTGCAGAGCACTGGGGAAAGGCAGGCAGAGAATTCCTTGCTAGCACCTTCTCTGTGCCTGGGAAGCAGAAGTGTTCACATTGCTTCGCAAGAATCGCTTTTGTGCAGAAAACAGTAACACTTGTTCAGAAGGAAAGAAAGCACAGAGCCCCAGATTCTATGTTGTCCTGGAGAGCTTGCAGAGCACTGGGGAAAGGCAGGCAGAGAATTCCCTGCTAGCACCTTCTCTGTGCCTGGGAGAAGTGTTCACATTGCTTCGCAGAATCGCTTTTGTGCAGAAAACACTAACACTTGTTCAGAAGGAAAGAAAGCACAGAGCCCCAGATTCTATGTTTTCCTGGAGAGCTTGCAGAGCACTGTGGAAAGCCAGGCAGAGAATTCCCTGCTAGCACCTTCTCTGTGCCTGGGAAGCAGAAGTGTTCACAATGCTTCGCAAGAATCGCTTTTGTGCAGAAAACACTAACACTTGTTCAGAAGGAAAGAAAGCACAGAGCCCCAGATTCTATGTTGTCCTGGAGAGCTTGCAGAGCACTGGGGAAAGGCAGGCAGAGAATTCCCTGCTAGCACCTTCTCTGTGCCTGGGAAGCAGAAGTGTTCACATTGCTTCGCAGAAATGGTTTTGTGCAGAAAACACTAACACTTGTTCAGAAGGAAAGAAAGCACAGAGCCCCAGATTCTATGTTGTCCTGGAGAGCTTGCAGAGCACTGGGGAAAGGCAGGCAGAGAATTCCTTGCTAGCACCTTCTCTGTGCCTGGGAAGCAGAACTGTTCACATTGCTTCGCAAGAATCGCTTTTGTGCAGAAAACACTTACACTTATTAAGAAGGAAAGAAAGCACAGAGCCCCAGATTCTATGTTGTCCTGGAGAGCTTGCAGAGCACTGGGGAAAGGCAGGCAGAGAATTCCTTGCTAGCACCTTCTCTGTGCCTGGGAAGCAGAAGTGTTCACATTGCTTCGCAAGAATCGCTTTTGTGCAGAAAACAGTAACACTTGTTCACAAGGAAAGAAAGCACAGAGCCCCAGATTCTATGTTGTCCTGGAGAGCTTGCAGAGCACTGGGGAAAGGCAGGCAGAGAATTCCCTGCTAGCACCTTCTCTGTGCCTGGGAGAAGTGTTCACATTGCTTCGCAGAATCGCTTTTGTGCAGAAAACACTAACACTTGTTCAGAAGGAAAGAAAGCACAGAGCCCCAGATTCTATGTTGTCCTGGAGAGCTTGTAGAGCACTGGGGAAAGGCAGGCAGAGAATTCCTTGCTAGCACCTTCTCTGTGCCTGGGAAGCAGAAGTGTTCACATTTCTTCGCAAGAATCGCTTTTGTGCAGAAAACAGTAACACTTGTTCAGAAGGAAAGAAATCACAGAGCCCCAGATTCTATGTTGTCCTGGAGAGCTTGCAGAGCACTGTGGAAAGCCAGGCAGAGAATTCCCTGATAGCACCTTCTCTGTGCCTGGGAAGCAGAAGTGTTCACAATGCTTCGCAAGAATCGCTTTTGTGCAGAAAACACTAACACTTGTTCAGAAGGAAAGAAAGCACAGAGCCCCAGATTCTATGTTGTCCTGGAGAGCTTGCAGAGCACTGGGGAAAGGCAGGCAGAGAATTCCTTGCTAGCACCTTCTCTGTGCCTGGGAAACAGAAGTGTTCACATTGCTTCGCAAGAATCGCTTTTGTGCAGAAAACAGTAACACTTGTTCAGAAGGAAAGAAAGCACAGAGCCCCAGATTCTATGTTGTCCTGGAGAGCTTGCAGAGCACTGGGGAAAGGCAGGCAGAGAATTCCCTGCTAGCACCTTCTCTGTGCCTGGGAAGCAGAAGTGTTCACATTGCTTCGCAGAATCGCTTTTGTGCAGAAAACAGTAACACTTGTTCAGAAGGAAAGAAAGCACAGAGCCCCAGATTTTATGTTGTCCTGGAGAGCTTGCAGAGCACTGGGGAAAGGCAGGCAGAGAATTCCCTGCTAGCACATTCTCTGTGCCTGGGAAGCAGAAGTGTTCACATTGCTTCGCAAGAATCGCTTTTGTGCAGAAAACAGTAACACTTGTTCAGAAGGAAAGAAAGCACAGAGCCCCAGATTTTATGTTGTCCTGGAGAGCTTGCAGAGCACTGGGGAAAGGCAGGCAGAGAATTCCCTGCTAGCACCTTCTCTGTGCCTGGGAAGCAGAAGTGTTCACATTGCTTCGCAGAATCGCTTTTGTGCAGAAAACACTAACACTTGTTCAGAAGGAAAGAAAGCACAGAGCCCCAGATTTTATGTTGTCCTGGAGAGCTTGCAGAGCACTGGGGAAAGGCAGGCAGAGAATTCCCTGCTAGCACCTTCTCTGTGCCTGGGAAGCAGAAGTGTTCACATTGCTTCGCAGAATCGCTTTTGTGCAGAAAACAGTAACACTTGTTCAGAAGGAAAGAAAGCACAGAGCCCCAGATTCTATGTTGTCCTGGAGAGCTTGCAGAGCACTGGGGAAAGGCAGGCAGAGAATTCCCTGCTAGCACCTTCTCTGTGCCTGGGAAGCAGAAGTGTTCACATTGCTTCGCAGAATCGCTTTTGTGCAGAAAACAGTAACACTTGTTCAGAAGGAAAGAAAGCACAGAGCCCCAGATTCTATGTTGTCCTGGAGAGCTTGCAGAGCACTGGGGAAAGGCAGGCAGAGAATTCCCTGCTAGCACCTTCTCTGTGACTGGGAAGCAGAAGTGTTCACATTGCTTCGCAGAATCGCTTTTGTGCAGAAAACAGTAACACTTGTTCAGAAGGAAAGAAAGCACAGAGCCCCAGATTCTATGTTGTCCTGGAGAGCTTGCAGAGCACTGGGGAAAGGCAGGCAGAGAATTCCTTGCTAGCACCTTCTCTGTGCCTGGGAAGCAGAAGTGTTCACATTGCTTCGCAAGAATCGCTTTTGGGCAGAAAACACTAACACTTGTTCAGAACGAAAGAAAGCACAGAGCCCCAGATTCTATGTTGTCCTGGAGAGCTTGCAGAGCACTGGGGAAAGGCAGGCAGAGAATTCCTTGCTAGCACCTTCTCTGTGCCTGGGAAGCAGAAGTGTTCACATTGCTTCGCAAGAATCGCTTTTGTGCAGAAAACAGTAACACTTGTTCAGAAGGAAATAAAGCACAGAGCCCCAGATTCTATGTTGTCCTGGAGAGCTTGCAGAGCACTGGGGAAAGGCAGGCAGAGAATTCCCTGCTAGCACCTTCTCTGTGCCTGGGAAGCAGAAGTGTTCACATTGCTTCGCAGAATCGCTTTTGTGCAGAAAACAGTAACACTTGTTCAGAAGGAAAGAAAGCACAGAGCCCCAGATTTTATGTTGTCCTGGAGAGCTTGCAGAGCACTGGGGAAAGGCAGGCAGAGAATTCCCTGCTAGCACATTCTCTGTGCCTGGGAAGCAGAAGTGTTCACATTGCTTCGCAAGAATCGCTTTTGTGCAGAAAACAGTAACACTTGTTCAGAAGGAAATAAAGCACAGAGCCCCAGATTTTATGTTGTCCTGGAGAGCTTGCAGAGCACTGGGGAAAGGCAGGCAGAGAATTCCCTGCTAGCACCTTCTCTGTGCCTGGGAAGCAGAAGTGTTCACATTGCTTCGCAAACATCGCTTTTGTGCAGAAAACACTAACACTTGTTCAGAAGGAAAGAAAGCACAGAGCCCCAGATTTTATGTTGTCCTGGAGAGCTTGCAGAGCACTGGGGAAAGGCAGGCAGAGAATTCCCTGCTAGCACCTTCTCTGTGCCTGTTCACATTGCTTCGCAGAATCGCTTTTGTGCAGAAAACACTAACACTTGTTCAGAAGGAAAGAAAGCACAGAGCCCCAGATTCTATGTTGTCCTGGAGAGCTTGCAGAGCACTGGGGAAAGGCAGGCAGAGAATTCCCTGCTAGCACCTTCTCTGTGCCTGGGAAGCAGAAGTGTTCACATTGCTTCGCAAGAATCGCTTTTGTGCAGATACACTAACACTTGTTCAGAAGGAAAGAAAGCACAGAGCCCCAGATTCTATGTTGTCCTGGAGAGCTTGCAGAGCACTGGGGAAAGGCAGGCAGAGAATTCCCTGCTAGCACCTTCTCTGTGCCTGTTCACAGTTCTTCGCAGAATCGCTTTTGTGCAGAAAACAGTAACACTTGTTCAGAAGGAAAGAAAGCACAGAGCCCCAGATTCTATGTTGTCCTGGAGAGCTTGCAGAGCACTGGGGAAAGGCAGGCAGAGAATTCCCTGCTAGCACCTTCTCTGTGCCTGGGAAGCAGAAGTGTTCACATTGCTTCGCAGAATCGCTTTTGTGCAGAAAACACTAACACTTGTTCAGAAGGAAAGAAAGCACAGAGAACCAGATTCTATGTTGTCCTGGAGAGCTTGCAGAGCACTGGGGAAAGGCAGGCAGAGAATTCCTTGCTAGCACCTTCTCTGTGCCTGGGAAGCAGAACTGTTCACATTGCTTCGCAAGAATCGCTTTTGTGCAGAAAACACTTACACTTATTAAGAAGGAAAGAAAGCACAGAGCCCCAGATTTTATGTTGTCCTGGAGAGCTTGCAGAGCACTGGGGAAAGGCAGGCAGAGAATTCCTTGCTAGCACCTTCTCTGTGCCTGGGAAGCAGAAGTGTTCACATTGCTTCGCAAGAATCGCTTTTGTGCAGAAAACAGTAACACTTGTTCAGAAGGAAAGAAAGCACAGAGCCCCAGATTCTATGTTGTCCTGGAGAGCTTGCAGAGCACTGTGGAAAGCCAGGCAGAGAATTCCCTGATAGCACCTTCTCTGTGCCTGGGAAGCAGAAGTGTTCACAATGCTTCGCAAGAATCGCTTTTGTGCAGAAAACAGTAACACTTGTTCAGAACGAAAGAAAGCACAGAGCCCCAGATTCTATGTTGTCCTGCAGAGCTTGCAGAGCACTGGGGAAAGGCAGGCAGAGAATTCCTTGCTAGCACCTTCTCTGTGCCTGGGAAGCAGAAGTGTTCACAATGCTTCGCAAGAATCGCTTTTGTGCAGAAAACAGTAACACTTGTTCAGAAGGAAAGAAAGCACAGAGCCCCAGATTCTATGTTGTCCTGGAGAGCTTGCAGAGCACTGGGGAAAGGCAGGCAGAGAATTCCCTGCTAGCACCTTCTCTGTGCCTGGGAAGCAGAAGTGTTCACATTGCTTCGCAGAATCGCTTTTGTGCAGAAAACAGTAACACTTGTTCAGAAGGAAAGAAAGCACAGAGCCCCAGATTTTATGTTGTCCTGGAGAGCTTGCAGAGCACTGGGGAAAGGCAGGCAGAGAATTCCCTGCTAGCACCTTCTCTGTGCCTGGGAAGCAGAAGTGTTCACATTGCTTCGCAAGAATCGCTTTTGTGCAGAAAACACTAACACTTGTTCAGAAGGAAAGAAAGCACAGAGCCCCAGATTCTATGTTGTCCTGGAGAGCTTGCAGAGCACTGGGGAAAGGCAGGCAGAGAATTCCCTGCTAGCACCTTCTCTGTGCCTGGGAAGCAGAAGTGTTCACATTGCTTCGCAAACATCGCTTTTGTGCAGAAAACACTAACACTTGTTCAGAAGGAAAGAAAGCACAGAGCCCCAGATTTTATGTTGTCCTGGAGAGCTTGCAGAGCACTGGGGAAAGGCAGGCAGAGAATTCCCTGCTAGCACCTTCTCTGTGCCTGTTCACATTGCTTCGCAGAATCGCTTTTGTGCAGAAAACAGTAACACTTGTTCAGAAGGAAAGAAAGCACAGAGCCTCAGATTCTATGTTGATTGGAGAGCTTGCAGAGCACTGGGGAAAGGCAGGCAGAGAATTCCCTGCTAGCACCTTCTCTGTGCCTGGGAAGCAGAAGTGTTCACATTGCTTCGCAGAATCGCTTTTGTGCAGAAAACAGTAACACTTGTTCAGAAGGAAAGAAAGCACAGAGCCCCAGATTCTATGTTGTCCTGGAGAGCTTGCAGAGCACTGGGGAAAGGCAGGCAGAGAATTCCTTGCTAGCACCTTCTCTGTGCCTGGGAAGCAGAAGTGTTCACATTGCTTCGCAGAATCGCTTTTGTGCAGAAAACACTAACACTTGTTCAGAAGGAAAGAAAGCACAGAGCCCCAGATTCTATGTTGTCCTGGAGAGCTTGCAGAGCACTGGGGAAAGGCAGGCAGAGAATTCCTTGCTAGCACCTTCTCTGTGCCTGGGAAGCAGAAGTGTTCACATTGCTTCGCAAGAATCGCTTTTGTGCAGAAAACACTTACACTTATTAAGAAGGAAAGAAAGCACAGAGCCCCAGATTCTATGTTGTCCTGGAGAGCTTGCAGAGCACTGGGGAAAGGCAGGCAGAGAATTCCTTGCTAGCACCTTCTCTGTGCCTGGGAAGCAGAAGTGTTCACATTGCTTCGCAAGAATCGCTTTTGTGCAGAAAACAGTAACACTTGTTCACAAGGAAAGAAAGCACAGAGCCCCAGATTCTATGTTGTCCTGGAGAGCTTGCAGAGCACTGGGGAAAGGCAGGCAGAGAATTCCCTGCTAGCACCTTCTCTGTGCCTGGGAGAAGTGTTCACATTGCTTCGCAGAATCGCTTTTGTGCAGAAAACACTAACACTTGTTCAGAAGGAAAGAAAGCACAGAGCCCCAGATTCTATGTTGTCCTGGAGAGCTTGTAGAGCACTGGGGAAAGGCAGGCAGAGAATTCCTTGCTAGCACCTTCTCTGTGCCTGGGAAGCAGAAGTGTTCACATTTCTTCGCAAGAATCGCTTTTGTGCAGAGAACAGTAACACTTGTTCAGAAGGAAAGAAAGCACAGAGCCCCAGATTCTATGTTGTCCTGGAGAGCTTGCAGAGCACTGTGGAAAGCCAGGCAGAGAATTCCCTGATAGCACCTTCTCTGTGCCTGGGAAGCAGAAGTGTTCACAATGCTTCGCAAGAATCGCTTTTGTGCAGAAAACACTAACACTTGTTCAGAAGGAAAGAAAGCACAGAGCCCCAGATTCTATGTTGTCCTGGAGAGCTTGCAGAGCACTGGGGAAAGGCAGGCAGAGAATTCCTTGCTAGCACCTTCTCTGTGCCTGGGAAACAGAAGTGTTCACATTGCTTCGCAAGAATCGCTTTTGTGCAGAAAACAGTAACACTTGTTCAGAAGGAAAGAAAGCACAGAGCCCCAGATTCTATGTTGTCCTGGAGAGCTTGCAGAGCACTGGGGAAAGGCAGGCAGAGAATTCCCTGCTAGCACCTTCTCTGTGCCTGGGAAGCAGAAGTGTTCACATTGCTTCGCAGAATCGCTTTTGTGCAGAAAACAGTAACACTTGTTCAGAAGGAAAGAAAGCACAGAGCCCCAGATTTTATGTTGTCCTGGAGAGCTTGCAGAGCACTGGGGAAAGGCAGGCAGAGAATTCCCTGCTAGCACCTTCTCTGTGCCTGGGAAGCAGAAGTGTTCACATTGCTTCGCAAGAATCGCTTTTGTGCAGAAAACAGTAACACTTGTTCAGAAGGAAAGAAAGCACAGAGCCCCAGATTTTATGTTGTCCTGGAGAGCTTGCAGAGCACTGGGGAAAGGCAGGCAGAGAATTCCCTGCTAGCACCTTCTCTGTGCCTGGGAAGCAGAAGTGTTCACATTGCTTCGCAGAATCGCTTTTGTGCAGAAAACACTAACACTTGTTCAGAAGGAAAGAAAGCACAGAGCCCCAGATTTTATGTTGTCCTGGAGAGCTTGCAGAGCACTGGGGAAAGGCAGGCAGAGAATTCCCTGCTAGCACCTTCTCTGTGCCTGGGAAGCAGAAGTGTTCACATTGCTTCGCAGAATCGCTTTTGTGCAGAAAACAGTAACACTTGTTCAGAAGGAAAGAAAGCACAGAGCCCCAGATTCTATGTTGTCCTGGAGAGCTTGCAGAGCACTGGGGAAAGGCAGGCAGAGAATTCCCTGCTAGCACCTTCTCTGTGCCTGGGAAGCAGAAGTGTTTCCATTGCTTCGCAGAATCGCTTTTGTGCAGAAAACAGTAACACTTGTTCAGAAGGAAAGAAAGCACAGAGCCCCAGATTCTATGTTGTCCTGGAGAGCTTGCAGAGCACTGGGGAAAGGCAGGCAGAGAATTCCCTGCTAGCACCTTCTCTGTGACTGGGAAGCAGAAGTGTTCACATTGCTTCGCAGAATCGCTTTTGTGCAGAAAACAGTAACACTTGTTCAGAAGGAAAGAAAGCACAGAGCCCCAGATTCTATGTTGTCCTGGAGAGCTTGCAGAGCACTGGGGAAAGGCAGGCAGAGAATTCCTTGCTAGCACCTTCTCTGTGCCTGGGAAGCAGAAGTGTTCACATTGCTTCGCAAGAATCGCTTTTGGGCAGAAAACACTAACACTTGTTCAGAACGAAAGAAAGCACAGAGCCCCAGATTCTATGTTGTCCTGGAGAGCTTGCAGAGCACTGGGGAAAGGCAGGCAGAGAATTCCTTGCTAGCACCTTCTCTGTGCCTGGGAAGCAGAAGTGTTCACATTGCTTCGCAAGAATCGCTTTTGTGCAGAAAACAGTAACACTTGTTCAGAAGGAAATAAAGCACAGAGCCCCAGATTCTATGTTGTCCTGGAGAGCTTGCAGAGCACTGGGGAAAGGCAGGCAGAGAATTCCCTGCTAGCACCTTCTCTGTGCCTGGGAAGCAGAAGTGTTCACATTGCTTCGCAGAATCGCTTTTGTGCAGAAAACAGTAACACTTGTTCAGAAGGAAAGAAAGCACAGAGCCCCAGATTTTATGTTGTCCTGGAGAGCTTGCAGAGCACTGGGGAAAGGCAGGCAGAGAATTCCCTGCTAGCACATTCTCTGTGCCTGGGAAGCAGAACTGTTCACATTGCTTCGCAAGAATCGCTTTTGTGCAGAAAACAGTAACACTTGTTCAGAAGGAAAGAAAGCACAGAGCCCCAGATTCTATGTTGTCCTGGAGAGCTTGCAGAGCACTGGGGAAAGGCAGGCAGAGAATTCCCTGCTAGCACCTTCTCTGTGCCTGTTCACAGTTCTTCGCAGAATCGCTTTTGTGCAGAAAACAGTAACACTTGTTCAGAAGGAAAGAAAGCACAGAGCCCCAGATTCTATGTTGTCCTGGAGAGCTTGCAGAGCACTGGGGAAAGGCAGGCAGAGAATTCCCTGCTAGCACCTTCTCTGTGCCTGGGAAGCAGAAGTGTTCACATTGCTTCGCAGAATCGCTTTTGTGCAGAAAACAGTAACACTTGTTCAGAAGGAAAGAAAGCACAGAGCCCCAGATTCTATGTTGTCCTGGAGAGCTTGCAGAGCACTGGGGAAAGGCAGGCAGAGAATTCCCTGCTAGCACCTTCTCTGTGCCTGTTCACATTGCTTCGCAGAATCGCTTTTGTGCAGAAAACAGTAACACTTGTTCAGAAGGAAAGAAAGCACAGAGCCCCAGATTCTATGTTGTCCTGGAGAGCTTGCAGAGCACTGGGGAAAGGCAGGCAGAGAATTCCCTGCTAGCACCTTCTCTGTGACTGGGAAGCAGAAGTGTTCACATTGCTTCGCAGAATCGCTTTTGTGCAGAAAACAGTAACACTTGTTCAGAACGAAAGAAAGCACAGAGCCCCAGATTCTATGTTGTCCTGCAGAGCTTGCAGAGCACTGGGGAAAGGCAGGCAGAGAATTCCCTGCTAGCACCTTCTCTGTGCCTGGGAAGCAGAAGTGTTCACATTGCTTCGCAAGAATCGCTTTTGTGCAGAAAACACTAACACTTGTTCAGAAGGAAAGAAAGCACAGAGCCCCAGATTCTATGTTGTCCTGGAGAGCTTGCAGAGCACTGGGGAAAGGCAGGCAGAGAATTCCCTGCTAGCACCTTCTCTGTGCCTGTTCACAGTTCTTCGCAGAATCGCTTTTGTGCAGAAAACAGTAACACTTGTTCAGAAGGAAAGAAAGCACAGAGCCCCAGATTCTATGTTGTCCTGGAGAGCTTGCAGAGCACTGGGGAAAGGCAGGCAGAGAATTCCCTGCTAGCACCTTCTCTGTGCCTGGGAAGCAGAAGTGTTCACATTGCTTCGCAGAATCGCTTTTGTGCAGAAAACACTAACACTTGTTCAGAAGGAAAGAAAGCACAGAGAACCAGATTCTATGTTGTCCTGGAGAGCTTGCAGAGCACTGGGGAAAGGCAGGCAGAGAATTCCTTGCTAGCACCTTCTCTGTGCCTGGGAAGCAGAACTGTTCACATTGCTTCGCAAGAATCGCTTTTGTGCAGAAAACACTTACACTTATTAAGAAGGAAAGAAAGCACAGAGCCCCAGATTTTATGTTGTCCTGGAGAGCTTGCAGAGCACTGGGGAAAGGCAGGCAGAGAATTCCTTGCTAGCACCTTCTCTGTGCCTGGGAAGCAGAAGTGTTCACATTGCTTCGCAAGAATCGCTTTTGTGCAGAAAACAGTAACACTTGTTCAGAAGGAAAGAAAGCACAGAGCCCCAGATTCTATGTTGTCCTGGAGAGCTTGCAGAGCACTGGGGAAAGGCAGGCAGAGAATTCCCTGCTAGCACCTTCTCTGTGCCTGGGAGAAGTGTTCACATTGCTTCGCAGAATCGCTTTTGTGCAGAAAACACTAACACTTGTTCAGAAGGAAAGAAAGCACAGAGCCCCAGATTCTATGTTTTCCTGGAGAGCTTGCAGAGCACTGTGGAAAGCCAGGCAGAGAATTCCCTGCTAGCACCTTCTCTGTGCCTGGGAAGCAGAAGTGTTCACAATGCTTCGCAAGAATCGCTTTTGTGCAGAAAACACTAACACTTGTTCAGAAGGAAAGAAAGCACAGAGCCCCAGATTCTATGTTGTCCTGGAGAGCTTGCAGAGCACTGGGGAAAGGCAGGCAGAGAATTCCCTGCTAGCACCTTCTCTGTGCCTGGGAAGCAGAAGTGTTCACATTGCTTCGCAGAATCGCTTTTGTGCAGAAAACACTAACACTTGTTCAGAAGGAAAGAAAGCACAGAGCCCCAGATTCTATGTTGTCCTGGAGAGCTTGCAGAGCACTGGGGAAAGGCAGGCAGAGAATTCCTTGCTAGCACCTTCTCTGTGCCTGGGAAGCAGAACTGTTCACATTGCTTCGCAAGAATCGCTTTTGTGCAGAAAACACTTACACTTATTAAGAAGGAAAGAAAGCACAGAGCCCCAGATTCTATGTTGTCCTGGAGAGCTTGCAGAGCACTGGGGAAAGGCAGGCAGAGAATTCCTTGCTAGCACCTTCTCTGTGCCTGGGAAGCAGAAGTGTTCACATTGCTTCGCAAGAATCGCTTTTGTGCAGAAAACAGTAACACTTGTTCACAAGGAAAGAAAGCACAGAGCCCCAGATTCTATGTTGTCCTGGAGAGCTTGCAGAGCACTGGGGAAAGGCAGGCAGAGAATTCCCTGCTAGCACCTTCTCTGTGCCTGGGAGAAGTGTTCACATTGCTTCGCAGAATCGCTTTTGTGCAGAAAACACTAACACTTGTTCAGAAGGAAAGAAAGCACAGAGCCCCAGATTCTATGTTGTCCTGGAGAGCTTGTAGAGCACTGGGGAAAGGCAGGCAGAGAATTCCTTGCTAGCACCTTCTCTGTGCCTGGGAAGCAGAAGTGTTCACATTTCTTCGCAAGAATCGCTTTTGTGCAGAAAACAGTAACACTTGTTCAGAAGGAAAGAAAGCACAGAGCCCCAGATTCTATGTTGTCCTGGAGAGCTTGCAGAGCACTGTGGAAAGCCAGGCAGAGAATTCCCTGATAGCACCTTCTCTGTGCCTGGGAAGCAGAAGTGTTCACAATGCTTCGCAAGAATCGCTTTTGTGCAGAAAACACTAACACTTGTTCAGAAGGAAAGAAAGCACAGAGCCCCAGATTCTATGTTGTCCTGGAGAGCTTGCAGAGCACTGGGGAAAGGCAGGCAGAGAATTCCTTGCTAGCACCTTCTCTGTGCCTGGGAAACAGAAGTGTTCACATTGCTTCGCAAGAATCGCTTTTGTGCAGAAAACAGTAACACTTGTTCAGAAGGAAAGAAAGCACAGAGCCCCAGATTCTATGTTGTCCTGGAGAGCTTGCAGAGCACTGGGGAAAGGCAGGCAGAGAATTCCCTGCTAGCACCTTCTCTGTGCCTGGGAAGCAGAAGTGTTCACATTGCTTCGCAGAATCGCTTTTGTGCAGAAAACAGTAACACTTGTTCAGAAGGAAAGAAAGCACAGAGCCCCAGATTTTATGTTGTCCTGGAGAGCTTGCAGAGCACTGGGGAAAGGCAGGCAGAGAATTCCCTGCTAGCACATTCTCTGTGCCTGGGAAGCAGAAGTGTTCACATTGCTTCGCAAGAATCGCTTTTGTGCAGAAAACAGTAACACTTGTTCAGAAGGAAAGAAAGCACAGAGCCCCAGATTTTATGTTGTCCTGGAGAGCTTGCAGAGCACTGGGGAAAGGCAGGCAGAGAATTCCCTGCTAGCACCTTCTCTGTGCCTGGGAAGCAGAAGTGTTCACATTGCTTCGCAGAATCGCTTTTGTGCAGAAAACACTAACACTTGTTCAGAAGGAAAGAAAGCACAGAGCCCCAGATTTTATGTTGTCCTGGAGAGCTTGCAGAGCACTGGGGAAAGGCAGGCAGAGAATTCCCTGCTAGCACCTTCTCTGTGCCTGGGAAGCAGAAGTGTTCACATTGCTTCGCAGAATCGCTTTTGTGCAGAAAACAGTAACACTTGTTCAGAAGGAAAGAAAGCACAGAGCCCCAGATTCTATGTTGTCCTGGAGAGCTTGCAGAGCACTGGGGAAAGGCAGGCAGAGAATTCCTTGCTAGCACCTTCTCTGTGCCTGGGAAGCAGAAGTGTTCACATTGCTTCGCAAGAATCGCTTTTGGGCAGAAAACACTAACACTTGTTCAGAACGAAAGAAAGCACAGAGCCCCAGATTCTATGTTGTCCTGGAGAGCTTGCAGAGCACTGGGGAAAGGCAGGCAGAGAATTCCTTGCTAGCACCTTCTCTGTGCCTGGGAAGCAGAAGTGTTCACATTGCTTCGCAGAATCGCTTTTGTGCAGAAAACAGTAACACTTGTTCAGAAGGAAAGAAAGCACAGAGCCCCAGATTTTATGTTGTCCTGGAGAGCTTGCAGAGCAGTGGGGAAAGGCAGGCAGAGAATTCCCTGCTAGCACATTCTCTGTGCCTGGGAAGCAGAAGTGTTCACATTGCTTCGCAAGAATCGCTTTTGTGCAGAAAACAGTAACACTTGTTCAGAAGGAAAGAAAGCACAGAGCCCCAGATTTTATGTTGTCCTGGAGAGCTTGCAGAGCACTGGGGAAAGGCAGGCAGAGAATTCCCTGCTAGCACCTTCTCTGTGCCTGGGAAGCAGAAGTGTTCACATTGCTTCGCAGAATCGCTTTTGTGCAGAAAACACTAACACTTGTTCAGAAGGAAAGAAAGCACAGAGCCCCAGATTTTATGTTGTCCTGGAGAGCTTGCAGAGCACTGGGGAAAGGCAGGCAGAGAATTCCCTGCTAGCACCTTCTCTGTGCCTGGGAAGCAGAAGTGTTCACATTGCTTCGCAGAATCGCTTTTGTGCAGAAAACAGTAACACTTGTTCAGAAGGAAAGAAAGCACAGAGCCCCAGATTCTATGTTGTCCTGGAGAGCTTGCAGAGCACTGGGGAAAGGCAGGCAGAGAATTCCCTGCTAGCACCTTCTCTGTGACTGGGAAGCAGAAGTGTTCACATTGCTTCGCAGAATCGCTTTTGTGCAGAAAACAGTAACACTTGTTCAGAAGGAAAGAAAGCACAGAGCCCCAGATTCTATGTTGTCCTGGAGAGCTTGCAGAGCACTGGGGAAAGGCAGGCAGAGAATTCCTTGCTAGCACCTTCTCTGTGCCTGGGAAGCAGAAGTGTTCACATTGCTTCGCAAGAATCGCTTTTGGGCAGAAAACACTAACACTTGTTCAGAACGAAAGAAAGCACAGAGCCCCAGATTCTATGTTGTCCTGGAGAGCTTGCAGAGCACTGGGGAAAGGCAGGCAGAGAATTCCTTGCTAGCACCTTCTCTGTGCCTGGGAAGCAGAAGTGTTCACATTGCTTCGCAAGAATCGCTTTTGTGCAGAAAACAGTAACACTTGTTCAGAAGGAAATAAAGCACAGAGCCCCAGATTCTATGTTGTCCTGGAGAGCTTGCAGAGCACTGGGGAAAGGCAGGCAGAGAATTCCCTGCTAGCACCTTCTCTGTGCCTGGGAAGCAGAAGTGTTCACATTGCTTCGCAGAATCGCTTTTGTGCAGAAAACATTAACACTTGTTCAGAAGGAAAGAAAGCACAGAGCCCCAGATTTTATGTTGTCCTGGAGAGCTTGCAGAGCACTGGGGAAAGGCAGGCAGAGAATTCCCTGCTAGCACATTCTCTGTGCCTGGGAAGCAGAAGTGTTCACATTGCTTCGCAAGAATCGCTTTTGTGCAGAAAACAGTAACACTTGTTCAGAAGGAAAGAAAGCACAGAGCCCCAGATTTTATGTTGTCCTGGAGAGCTTGCAGAGCACTGGGGAAAGGCAGGCAGAGAATTCCCTGCTAGCACCTTCTCTGTGCCTGGGAAGCAGAAGTGTTCACATTGCTTCGCAAACATCGCTTTTGTGCAGAAAACACTAACACTTGTTCAGAAGGAAAGAAAGCACAGAGCCCCAGATTTTATGTTGTCCTGGAGAGCTTGCAGAGCACTGGGGAAAGGCAGGCAGAGAATTCCCTGCTAGCACCTTCTCTGTGCCTGTTCACATTGCTTCGCAGAATCGCTTTTGTGCAGAAAACAGTAACACTTGTTCAGAAGGAAAGAAAGCACAGAGCCCCAGATTTTATGTTGTCCTGGAGAGCTTGCAGAGCACTGGGGAAAGGCAGGCAGAGAATTCCCTGCTAGCACCTTCTCTGTGACTGGGAAGCAGAAGTGTTCACATTGCTTCGCAGAATCGCTTTTGTGCAGAAAACAGTAACACTTGTTCAGAACGAAAGAAAGCACAGAGCCCCAGATTCTATGTTGTCCTGCAGAGCTTGCAGAGCACTGGGGAAAGGCAGGCAGAGAATTCCCTGCTAGCACCTTCTCTGTGCCTGGGAAGCAGAAGTGTTCACATTGCTTCGCAAGAATCGCTTTTGTGCAGAAAACACTAACACTTGTTCAGAAGGAAAGAAAGCACAGAGCCCCAGATTCTATGTTGTCCTGGAGAGCTTGCAGAGCACTGGGGAAAGGCAGGCAGAGAATTCCCTGCTAGCACCTTCTCTGTGCCTGTTCACAGTTCTTCGCAGAATCGCTTTTGTGCAGAAAACAGTAACACTTGTTCAGAAGGAAAGAAAGCACAGAGCCCCAGATTCTATGTTGTCCTGGAGAGCTTGCAGAGCACTGGGGAAAGGCAGGCAGAGAATTCCCTGCTAGCACCTTCTCTGTGCCTGGGAAGCAGAAGTGTTCACATTGCTTCGCAGAATCGCTTTTGTGCAGAAAACACTAACACTTGTTCAGAAGGAAAGAAAGCACAGAGAACCAGATTCTATGTTGTCCTGGAGAGCTTGCAGAGCACTGGGGAAAGGCAGGCAGAGAATTCCTTGCTAGCACCTTCTCTGTGCCTGGGAAGCAGAACTGTTCACATTGCTTCGCAAGAATCGCTTTTGTGCAGAAAACACTTACACTTATTAAGAAGGAAAGAAAGCACAGAGCCCCAGATTTTATGTTGTCCTGGAGAGCTTGCAGAGCACTGGGGAAAGGCAGGCAGAGAATTCCTTGCTAGCACCTTCTCTGTGCCTGGGAAGCAGAAGTGTTCACATTGCTTCGCAAGAATCGCTTTTGTGCAGAAAACAGTAACACTTGTTCAGAAGGAAAGAAAGCACAGAGCCCCAGATTCTATGTTGTCCTGGAGAGCTTGCAGAGCACTGGGGAAAGGCAGGCAGAGAATTCCCTGCTAGCACCTTCTCTGTGCCTGGGAGAAGTGTTCACATTGCTTCGCAGAATCGCTTTTGTGCAGAAAACACTAACACTTGTTCAGAAGGAAAGAAAGCACAGAGCCCCAGATTCTATGTTTTCCTGGAGAGCTTGCAGAGCACTGTGGAAAGCCAGGCAGAGAATTCCCTGCTAGCACCTTCTCTGTGCCTGGGAAGCAGAAGTGTTCACAATGCTTCGCAAGAATCGCTTTTGTGCAGAAAACACTAACACTTGTTCAGAAGGAAAGAAAGCACAGAGCCCCAGATTCTATGTTGTCCTGGAGAGCTTGCAGAGCACTGGGGAAAGGCAGGCAGAGAATTCCTTGCTAGCACCTTCTCTGTGCCTGGGAAGCAGAAGTGTTCACATTGCTTCGCAAGAATCGCTTTTGTGCAGAAAACACTAACACTTGTTCAGAAGGAAAGAAAGCACAGAGCCCCAGATTCTATGTTGTCCTGCAGAGCTTGCAGAGCACTGGGGAAAGGCAGGCAGAGAATTCCCTGCTAGCACCTTCTCTGTGCCTGTTCACAGTTCTTCGCAGAATCGCTTTTGTGCAGAAAACAGTAACACTTGTTCAGAAGGAAAGAAAGCACAGAGCCCCAGATTCTATGTTGTCCTGGAGAGCTTGCAGAGCACTGGGGAAAGGCAGGCAGAGAATTCCCTGCTAGCACCTTCTCTGTGCCTGGGAAGCAGAAGTGTTCACATTGCTTCGCAGAATCGCTTTTGTGCAGAAAACACTAACACTTGTTCAGAAGGAAAGAAAGCACAGAGAACCAGATTCTATGTTGTCCTGGAGAGCTTGCAGAGCACTGGGGAAAGGCAGGCAGAGAATTCCTTGCTAGCACCTTCTCTGTGCCTGGGAAGCAGAACTGTTCACATTGCTTCGCAAGAATCGCTTTTGTGCAGAAAACACTTACACTTATTAAGAAGGAAAGAAAGCACAGAGCCCCAGATTTTATGTTGTCCTGGAGAGCTTGCAGAGCACTGGGGAAAGGCAGGCAGAGAATTCCTTGCTAGCACCTTCTCTGTGCCTGGGAAGCAGAAGTGTTCACATTGCTTCGCAAGAATCGCTTTTGTGCAGAAAACAGTAACACTTGTTCAGAAGGAAAGAAAGCACAGAGCCCCAGATTCTATGTTGTCCTGGAGAGCTTGCAGAGCACTGGGGAAAGGCAGGCAGAGAATTCCCTGCTAGCACCTTCTCTGTGCCTGGGAGAAGTGTTCACATTGCTTCGCAGAATCGCTTTTGTGCAGAAAACACTAACACTTGTTCAGAAGGAAAGAAAGCACAGAGCCCCAGATTCTATGTTTTCCTGGAGAGCTTGCAGAGTACTGTGGAAAGCCAGGCAGAGAATTCCCTGCTAGCACCTTCTCTGTGCCTGGGAAGCAGAAGTGTTCACAATGCTTCGCAAGAATCGCTTTTGTGCAGAAAACACTAACACTTGTTCAGAAGGAAAGAAAGCACAGAGCCCCAGATTCTATGTTGTCCTGGAGAGCTTGCAGAGCACTGGGGAAAGGCAGGCAGAGAATTCCTTGCTAGCACCTTCTCTGTGCCTGGGAAGCAGAAGTGTTCACATTGCTTCGCAAGAATCGCTTTTGTGCAGAAAACAGTAACACTTGTTCAGAAGGAAAGAAAGCACAGAGCCCCAGATTTTATGTTGTCCTGGAGAGCTTGCAGAGCACTGGGGAAAGGCAGGCAGAGAATTCCCTGCTAGCACCTTCTCTGTGCCTGGGAAGCAGAAGTGTTCACATTGCTTCGCAAACATCGCTTTTGTGCAGAAAACACTAACACTTGTTCAGAAGGAAAGAAAGCACAGAGCCCCAGATTTTATGTTGTCCTGGAGAGCTTGCAGAGCACTGGGGAAAGGCAGGCAGAGAATTCCCTGCTAGCACCTTCTCTGTGCCTGTTCACATTGCTTCGCAGAATCGCTTTTGTGCAGAAAACAGTAACACTTGTTCAGAAGGAAAGAAAGCACAGAGCCCCAGATTTTATGTTGTCCTGGAGAGCTTGCAGAGCACTGGGGAAAGGCAGGCAGAGAATTCCCTGCTAGCACCTTCTCTGTGCCTGGGAAGCAGAAGTGTTCACATTGCTTCGCAGAATCGCTTTTGTGCAGAAAACAGTAACACTTGTTCAGAAGGAAAGAAAGCACAGAGCCCCAGATTCTATGTTGTCCTGGAGAGCTTGCAGAGCACTGGGGAAAGGCAGGCAGAGAATTCCCTGCTAGCACCTTCTCTGTGACTGGGAAGCAGAAGTGTTCACATTGCTTCGCAGAATCGCTTTTGTGCAGAAAACAGTAACACTTGTTCAGAACGAAAGAAAGCACAGAGCCCCAGATTCTATGTTGTCCTGCAGAGCTTGCAGAGCACTGGGGAAAGGCAGGCAGAGAATTCCCTGCTAGCACCTTCTCTGTGCCTGGGAAGCAGAAGTGTTCACATTGCTTCGCAAGAATCGCTTTTGTGCAGAAAACACTAACACTTGTTCAGAAGGAAAGAAAGCACAGAGCCCCAGATTCTATGTTGTCCTGGAGAGCTTGCAGAGCACTGGGGAAAGGCAGGCAGAGAATTCCCTGCTAGCACCTTCTCTGTGCCTGTTCACAGTTCTTCGCAGAATCGCTTTTGTGCAGAAAACAGTAACACTTGTTCAGAAGGAAAGAAAGCACAGAGCCCCAGATTCTATGTTGTCCTGGAGAGCTTGCAGAGCACTGGGGAAAGGCAGGCAGAGAATTCCCTGCTAGCACCTTCTCTGTGCCTGGGAAGCAGAAGTGTTCACATTGCTTCGCAGAATCGCTTTTGTGCAGAAAACACTAACACTTGTTCAGAAGGAAAGAAAGCACAGAGAACCAGATTCTATGTTGTCCTGGAGAGCTTGCAGAGCACTGGGGAAAGGCAGGCAGAGAATTCCTTGCTAGCACCTTCTCTGTGCCTGGGAAGCAGAACTGTTCACATTGCTTCGCAAGAATCGCTTTTGTGCAGAAAACACTTACACTTATTAAGAAGGAAAGAAAGCACAGAGCCCCAGATTTTATGTTGTCCTGGAGAGCTTGCAGAGCACTGGGGAAAGGCAGGCAGAGAATTCCTTGCTAGCACCTTCTCTGTGCCTGGGAAGCAGAAGTGTTCACATTGCTTCGCAAGAATCGCTTTTGTGCAGAAAACAGTAACACTTGTTCAGAAGGAAAGAAAGCACAGAGCCCCAGATTCTATGTTGTCCTGGAGAGCTTGCAGAGCACTGGGGAAAGGCAGGCAGAGAATTCCCTGCTAGCACCTTCTCTGTGACTGGGAAGCAGAAGTGTTCACATTGCTTCGCAGAATCGCTTTTGTGCAGAAAACAGTAACACTTGTTCAGAACGAAAGAAAGCACAGAGCCCCAGATTCTATGTTGTCCTGCAGAGCTTGCAGAGCACTGGGGAAAGGCAGGCAGAGAATTCCCTGCTAGCACCTTCTCTGTGCCTGGGAAGCAGAAGTGTTCACATTGCTTCGCAAGAATCGCTTTTGTGCAGAAAACACTAACACTTGTTCAGAAGGAAAGAAAGCACAGAGCCCCAGATTCTATGTTGTCCTGGAGAGCTTGCAGAGCACTGGGGAAAGGCAGGCAGAGAATTCCCTGCTAGCACCTTCTCTGTGCCTGTTCACAGTTCTTCGCAGAATCGCTTTTGTGCAGAAAACAGTAACACTTGTTCAGAAGGAAAGAAAGCACAGAGCCCCAGATTCTATGTTGTCCTGGAGAGCTTGCAGAGCACTGGGGAAAGGCAGGCAGAGAATTCCCTGCTAGCACCTTCTCTGTGCCTGGGAAGCAGAAGTGTTCACATTGCTTCGCAGAATCGCTTTTGTGCAGAAAACACTAACACTTGTTCAGAAGGAAAGAAAGCACAGAGAACCAGATTCTATGTTGTCCTGGAGAGCTTGCAGAGCACTGGGGAAAGGCAGGCAGAGAATTCCTTGCTAGCACCTTCTCTGTGCCTGGGAAGCAGAACTGTTCACATTGCTTCGCAAGAATCGCTTTTGTGCAGAAAACACTTACACTTATTAAGAAGGAAAGAAAGCACAGAGCCCCAGATTTTATGTTGTCCTGGAGAGCTTGCAGAGCACTGGGGAAAGGCAGGCAGAGAATTCCTTGCTAGCACCTTCTCTGTGCCTGGGAAGCAGAAGTGTTCACATTGCTTCGCAAGAATCGCTTTTGTGCAGAAAACAGTAACACTTGTTCAGAAGGAAAGAAAGCACAGAGCCCCAGATTCTATGTTGTCCTGGAGAGCTTGCAGAGCACTGGGGAAAGGCAGGCAGAGAATTCCCTGCTAGCACCTTCTCTGTGCCTGGGAGAAGTGTTCACATTGCTTCGCAGAATCGCTTTTGTGCAGAAAACACTAACACTTGTTCAGAAGGAAAGAAAGCACAGAGCCCCAGATTCTATGTTTTCCTGGAGAGCTTGCAGAGTACTGTGGAAAGCCAGGCAGAGAATTCCCTGCTAGCACCTTCTCTGTGCCTGGGAAGCAGAAGTGTTCACAATGCTTCGCAAGAATCGCTTTTGTGCAGAAAACACTAACACTTGTTCAGAAGGAAAGAAAGCACAGAGCCCCAGATTCTATGTTGTCCTGGAGAGCTTGCAGAGCACTGGGGAAAGGCAGGCAGAGAATTCCTTGCTAGCACCTTCTCTGTGCCTGGGAAGCAGAAGTGTTCACATTGCTTCGCAAGAATCGCTTTTGTGCAGAAAACAGTAACACTTGTTCAGAACGAAAGAAAGCACAGAGCCCCAGATTCTATGTTGTCCTGCAGAGCTTGCAGAGCACTGGGGAAAGGCAGGCAGAGAATTCCCTGCTAGCACCTTCTCTGTGCCTGGGAAGCAGAAGTGTTCACATTGCTTCGCAAAAATCGCTTTTGTGCAGAAAACAGTAACACTTGTTCAGAACGAAAGAAAGCACAGAGCCCCAGATTCTATGTTGTCCTGCAGAGCTTGCAGAGCACTGGGGAAAGGCAGGCAGAGAATTCCCTGCTAGCACCTTCTCTGTGCCTGTTCACAGTTCTTCGCAGAATCGCTTTTGTGCAGAAAACAGTAACACTTGTTCAGAAGGAAAGAAAGCACAGAGCCCCAGATTCTATGTTGTCCTGGAGAGCTTGCAGAGCACTGGGGAAAGGCAGGCAGAGAATTCCCTGCTAGCACCTTCTCTGTGCCTGGGAAGCAGAAGTGTTCACATTGCTTCGCAGAATCGCTTTTGTGCAGAAAACACTTACACTTATTAAGAAGGAAAGAAAGCACAGAGCCCCAGATTTTATGTTGTCCTGGAGAGCTTGCAGAGCACTGGGGAAAGGCAGGCAGAGAATTCCTTGCTAGCACCTTCTCTGTGCCTGGGAAGCAGAAGTGTTCACATTGCTTCGCAAGAATCGCTTTTGTGCAGAAAACAGTAACACTTGTTCAGAAGGAAAGAAAGCACAGAGCCCCAGATTCTATGTTGTCCTGGAGAGCTTGCAGAGCACTGGGGAAAGGCAGGCAGAGAATTCCCTGCTAGCACCTTCTCTGTGCCTGGGAAGCAGAAGTGTTCACATTGCTTCGCAGAATCGCTTTTGTGCAGAAAACAGTAACACTTGTTCAGAAGGAAAGAAAGCACAGAGCCCCAGATTTTATGTTGTCCTGGAGAGCTTGCAGAGCAGTGGGGAAAGGCAGGCAGAGAATTCCCTGCTAGCACATTCTCTGTGCCTGGGAAGCAGAAGTGTTCACATTGCTTCGCAAGAATCGCTTTTGTGCAGAAAACAGTAACACTTGTTCAGAAGGAAAGAAAGCACAGAGCCCCAGATTTTATGTTGTCCTGGAGAGCTTGCAGAGCACTGGGGAAAGGCAGGCAGAGAATTCCCTGCTAGCACCTTCTCTGTGCCTGGGAAGCAGAAGTGTTCACATTGCTTCGCAAACATCGCTTTTGTGCAGAAAACACTAACACTTGTTCAGAAGGAAAGAAAGCACAGAGCCCCAGATTTTATGTTGTCCTGGAGAGCTTGCAGAGCACTGGGGAAAGGCAGGCAGAGAATTCCCTGCTAGCACCTTCTCTGTGCCTGTTCACATTGCTTCGCAGAATCGCTTTTGTGCAGAAAACAGTAACACTTGTTCAGAAGGAAAGAAAGCACAGAGCCCCAGATTCTATGTTGTCCTGGAGAGCTTGCAGAGCACTGGGGAAAGGCAGGCAGAGAATTCCCTGCTAGCACCTTCTCTGTGCCTG
The DNA here is from genome assembly GCF_031877795.1 of Strix aluco. Lineage (NCBI taxonomy): Eukaryota > Metazoa > Chordata > Aves > Strigiformes > Strigidae > Strix > Strix aluco. Next base: position 2,114,972 of record NW_027436510.1, on the reverse strand, counting down.
GGAAGCAGAAGTGTTCACATTGCTTCGCAGAATCGCTTTTGTGCAGAAAACAGTAACACTTGTTCAGAAGGAAAGAAAGCACAGAGCCCCAGATTCTATGTTGTCCTGGAGAGCTTGCAGAGCACTGGGGAAAGGCAGGCAGAGAATTCCCTGCTAGCACCTTCTCTGTGCCTGGGAAGCAGAAGTGTTCACATTGCTTCGCAGAATCGCTTTTGTGCAGAAAACACTAACACTTGTTCAGAAGGAAAGAAAGCACAGAGAACCAGATTCTATGTTGTCCTGGAGAGCTTGCAGAGCACTGGGGAAAGGCAGGCAGAGAATTCCTTGCTAGCACCTTCTCTGTGCCTGGGAAGCAGAACTGTTCACATTGCTTCGCAAGAATCGCTTTTGTGCAGAAAACACTTACACTTATTAAGAAGGAAAGAAAGCACAGAGCCCCAGATTTTATGTTGTCCTGGAGAGCTTGCAGAGCACTGGGGAAAGGCAGGCAGAGAATTCCTTGCTAACACCTTCTCTGTGCCTGGGAAGCAGAAGTGTTCACATTGCTTCGCAAGAATCGCTTTTGTGCAGAAAACAGTAACACTTGTTCACAAGGAAAGAAAGCACAGAGCCCCAGATTCTATGTTGTCCTGGAGAGCTTGCAGAGCACTGGGGAAAGGCAGGCAGAGAATTCCCTGCTAGCACCTTCTCTGTGCCTGGGAGAAGTGTTCACATTGCTTCGCAGAATCGCTTTTGTGCAGAAAACACTAACACTTGTTCAGAAGGAAAGAAAGCACAGAGCCCCAGATTCTATGTTGTCCTGGAGAGCTTGTAGAGCACTGGGGAAAGGCAGGCAGAGAATTCCTTGCTAGCACCTTCTCTGTGCCTGGGAAGCAGAAGTGTTCACATTTCTTCGCAAGAATCGCTTTTGTGCAGAAAACAGTAACACTTGTTCAGAAGGAAAGAAAGCACAGAGCCCCAGATTCTATGTTGATTGGAGAGCTTGCAGAGCACTGTGGAAAGCCAGGCAGAGAATCCCCTGATAGCACCTTCTCTGTGCCTGGGAAGCAGAAGTGTTCACAATGCTTCGCAAGAATCGCTTTTGTGCAGAAAACACTAACACTTGTTCAGAAGGAAAGAAAGCACAGAGCCCCAGATTCTATGTTGTCCTGGAGAGCTTGCAGAGCACTGGGGAAAGGCAGGCAGAGAATTCCTTGCTAGCACCTTCTCTGTGCCTGGGAAACAGAAGTGTTCACATTGCTTCGCAAGAATCGCTTTTGTGCAGAAAACAGTAACACTTGTTCAGAAGGAAAGAAAGCACAGAGCCCCAGATTCTATGTTGTCCTGGAGAGCTTGCAGAGCACTGGGGAAAGGCAGGCAGAGAATTCCCTGCTAGCACCTTCTCTGTGCCTGGGAAGCAGAAGTGTTCACATTGCTTCGCAGAATCGCTTTTGTGCAGAAAACAGTAACACTTGTTCAGAAGGAAAGAAAGCACAGAGCCCCAGATTTTATGTTGTCCTGGAGAGCTTGCAGAGCACTGGGGAAAGGCAGGCAGAGAATTCCCTGCTAGCACCTTCTCTGTGCCTGGGAAGCAGAAGTGTTCACATTGCTTCGCAAGAATCGCTTTTGTGCAGAAAACAGTAACACTTGTTCAGAAGGAAAGAAAGCACAGAGCCCCAGATTTTATGTTGTCCTGGAGAGCTTGCAGAGCACTGGGGAAAGGCAGGCAGAGAATTCCCTGCTAGCACCTTCTCTGTGCCTGGGAAGCAGAAGTGTTCACATTGCTTCGCAGAATCGCTTTTGTGCAGAAAACACTAACACTTGTTCAGAAGGAAAGAAAGCACAGAGCCCCAGATTTTATGTTGTCCTGGAGAGCTTGCAGAGCACTGGGGAAAGGCAGGCAGAGAATTCCCTGCTAGCACCTTCTCTGTGCCTGTTCACATTGCTTCGCAGAATCGCTTTTGTGCAGAAAACAGTAACACTTGTTCAGAAGGAAAGAAAGCACAGAGCCCCAGATTCTATGTTGTCCTGGAGAGCTTGCAGAGCACTGGGGAAAGGCAGGCAGAGAATTCCCTGCTAGCACCTTCTCTGTGCCTGGGAAGCAGAAGTGTTCACATTGCTTCGCAGAATCGCTTTTGTGCAGAAAACAGTAACACTTGTTCAGAAGGAAAGAAAGCACAGAGCCCCAGATTCTATGTTGTCCTGGAGAGCTTGCAGAGCACTGGGGAAAGGCAGGCAGAGAATTCCCTGCTAGCACCTTCTCTGTGACTGGGAAGCAGAAGTGTTCACATTGCTTCGCAGAATCGCTTTTGTGCAGAAAACAGTAACACTTGTTCAGAACGAAAGAAAGCACAGAGCCCCAGATTCTATGTTGTCCTGCAGAGCTTGCAGAGCACTGGGGAAAGGCAGGCAGAGAATTCCCTGCTAGCACCTTCTCTGTGCCTGTTCACAGTTCTTCGCAGAATCGCTTTTGTGCAGAAAACAGTAACACTTGTTCAGAAGGAAAGAAAGCACAGAGCCCCAGATTCTATGTTGTCCTGGAGAGCTTGCAGAGCACTGGGGAAAGGCAGGCAGAGAATTCCCTGCTAGCACCTTCTCTGTGCCTGGGAAGCAGAAGTGTTCACATTGCTTCGCAGAATCGCTTTTGTGCAGAAAACAGTAACACTTGTTCAGAAGGAAAGAAAGCACAGAGCCCCAGATTCTATGTTGTCCTGGAGAGCTTGCAGAGCACTGGGGAAAGGCAGGCAGAGAATTCCCTGCTAGCACCTTCTCTGTGCCTGGGAAGCAGAAGTGTTCACATTGCTTCGCAGAATCGCTTTTGTGCAGAAAACAGTAACACTTGTTCAGAAGGAAAGAAAGCACAGAGTCCCAGATTCTATGTTGTCCTGCAGAGCTTGCAGAGCACTGGGGAAAGGCAGGCAGAGAATTCCTTGCTAGCACCTTCTCTGTGCCTGGGAAGCAGAAGTGTTCACATTGCTTCGCAAGAATCGCTTTTGTGCAGAAAACAGTAACACTTGTTCAGAAGGAAAGAAAGCACAGAGCCCCAGATTCTATGTTGTCCTGGAGAGCTTGCAGAGCACTGGGGAAAGGCAGGCAGAGAATTCCCTGCTAGCACCTTCTCTGTGCCTGGGAAGCAGAAGTGTTCACATTGCTTCGCAGAATCGCTTTTGTGCAGAAAACAGTAACACTTGTTCAGAAGGAAAGAAAGCACAGAGCCCCAGATTCTATGTTGTCCTGGAGAGCTTGCAGAGCACTGGGGAAAGGCAGGCAGAGAATTCCTTGCTAGCACCTTCTCTGTGCCTGGGAAGCAGAAGTGTTCACATTGCTTCGCAAGAATCGCTTTTGTGCAGAAAACAGTAACACTTGTTCAGAAGGAAAGAAAGCACAGAGCCCCAGATTCTATGTTGTCCTGCAGAGCTTGCAGAGCACTGGGGAAAGGCAGGCAGAGAATTCCCTGCTAGCACCTTCTCTGTGCCTGGGAAGCAGAAGTGTTCACATTGCTTCGCAAAAATCGCTTTTGTGCAGAAAACAGTAACACTTGTTCAGAACGAAAGAAAGCACAGAGCCCCAGATTCTATGTTGTCCTGGAGAGCTTGCAGAGCACTGGGGAAAGGCAGGCAGAGAATTCCCTGCTAGCACCTTCTCTGTGCCTGTTCACAGTTCTTCGCAGAATCGCTTTTGTGCAGAAAACAGTAACACTTGTTCAGAAGGAAAGAAAGCACAGAGCCCCAGATTCTATGTTGTCCTGGAGAGCTTGCAGAGCACTGGGGAAAGGCAGGCAGAGAATTCCCTGCTAGCACCTTCTCTGTGCCTGGGAAGCAGAAGTGTTCACATTGCTTCGCAGAATCGCTTTTGTGCAGAAAACAGTAACACTTGTTCAGAAGGAAAGAAAGCACAGAGCCCCAGATTCTATGTTGTCCTGGAGAGCTTGCAGAGCACTGGGGAAAGGCAGGCAGAGAATTCCCTGCTAGCACCTTCTCTGTGCCTGGGAAGCAGAAGTGTTCACATTGCTTCGCAGAATCGCTTTTGTGCAGAAAACAGTAACACTTGTTCAGAACGAAAGAAAGCACAGAGCCCCAGATTCTATGTTGTCCTGCAGAGCTTGCAGAGCACTGGGGAAAGGCAGGCAGAGAATTCCCTGCTAGCACCTTCTCTGTGCCTGTTCACAGTTCTTCGCAGAATCGCTTTTGTGCAGAAAACAGTAACACTTGTTCAGAAGGAAAGAAAGCACAGAGCCCCAGATTCTATGTTGTCCTGGAGAGCTTGCAGAGCACTGGGGAAAGGCAGGCAGAGAATTCCCTGCTAGCACCTTCTCTGTGCCTGGGAAGCAGAAGTGTTCACATTGCTTCGCAGAATCGCTTTTGTGCAGAAAACAGTAACACTTGTTCAGAAGGAAAGAAAGCACAGAGCCCCAGATTCTATGTTGTCCTGGAGAGCTTGCAGAGCACTGGGGAAAGGCAGGCAGAGAATTCCCTGCTAGCACCTTCTCTGTGCCTGGGAAGCAGAAGTGTTCACATTGCTTCGCAGAATCGCTTTTGTGCAGAAAACAGTAACACTTGTTCAGAAGGAAAGAAAGCACAGAGTCCCAGATTCTATGTTGTCCTGCAGAGCTTGCAGAGCACTGGGGAAAGGCAGGCAGAGAATTCCTTGCTAGCACCTTCTCTGTGCCTGGGAAGCAGAAGTGTTCACATTGCTTCGCAAGAATCGCTTTTGTGCAGAAAACAGTAACACTTGTTCAGAAGGAAAGAAAGCACAGAGCCCCAGATTTTATGTTGTCCTGGAGAGCTTGCAGAGCACTGGGGAAAGGCAGGCAGAGAATTCCCTGCTAGCACCTTCTCTGTGCCTGTTCACAGTTCTTCGCAGAATCGCTTTTGTGCAGAAAACAGTAACACTTGTTCAGAAGGAAAGAAAGCACAGAGCCCCAGATTCTATGTTGTCCTGGAGAGCTTGCAGAGCACTGGGGAAAGGCAGGCAGAGAATTCCCTGCTAGCACCTTCTCTGTGCCTGGGAAGCAGAAGTGTTCACATTGCTTCGCAGAATCGCTTTTGTGCAGAAAACAGTAACACTTGTTCAGAAGGAAAGAAAGCACAGAGCCCCAGATTCTATGTTGTCCTGGAGAGCTTGCAGAGCACTGGGGAAAGGCAGGCAGAGAATTCCCTGCTAGCACCTTCTCTGTGCCTGGGAAGCAGAAGTGTTCACATTGCTTCGCAGAATCGCTTTTGTGCAGAAAACAGTAACACTTGTTCAGAAGGAAAGAAAGCACAGAGTCCCAGATTCTATGTTGTCCTGCAGAGCTTGCAGAGCACTGGGGAAAGGCAGGCAGAGAATTCCTTGCTAGCACCTTCTCTGTGCCTGGGAAGCAGAAGTGTTCACATTGCTTCGCAAGAATCGCTTTTGTGCAGAAAACAGTAACACTTGTTCAGAAGGAAAGAAAGCACAGAGCCCCAGATTTTATGTTGTCCTGGAGAGCTTGCAGAGCACTGGGGAAAGGCAGGCAGAGAATTCCCTGCTAGCACCTTCTCTGTGCCTGGGAAGCAGAAGTGTTCACATTGCTTCGCAAACATCGCTTTTGTGCAGAAAACAGTAACACTTGTTCAGAAGGAAAGAAAGCACAGAGCCCCAGATTTTATGTTGTCCTGGAGAGCTTGCAGAGCACTGGGGAAAGGCAGGCAGAGAATTCCCTGCTAGCACCTTCTCTGTGCCTGTTCACATTGCTTCGCAGAATCGCTTTTGTGCAGAAAACAGTAACACTTGTTCAGAAGGAAAGAAAGCACAGAGCCCCAGATTTTATGTTGTCCTGGAGAGCTTGCAGAGCACTGGGGAAAGGCAGGCAGAGAATTCCCTGCTAGCACCTTCTCTGTGCCTGGGAAGCAGAAGTGTTCACATTGCTTCGCAGAATCGCTTTTGTGCAGAAAACAGTAACACTTGTTCAGAAGGAAAGAAAGCACAGAGCCCCAGATTCTATGTTGTCCTGGAGAGCTTGCAGAGCACTGGGGAAAGGCAGGCAGAGAATTCCCTGCTAGCACCTTCTCTGTGCCTGGGAAGCAGAAGTGTTCACATTGCTTCGCAGAATCGCTTTTGTGCAGAAAACACTAACACTTGTTCAGAAGGAAAGAAAGCACAGAGAACCAGATTCTATGTTGTCCTGGAGAGCTTGCAGAGCACTGGGGAAAGGCAGGCAGAGAATTCCTTGCTAGCACCTTCTCTGTGCCTGGGAAGCAGAACTGTTCACATTGCTTCGCAAGAATCGCTTTTGTGCAGAAAACACTTACACTTATTAAGAAGGAAAGAAAGCACAGAGCCCCAGATTTTATGTTGTCCTGGAGAGCTTGCAGAGCACTGGGGAAAGGCAGGCAGAGAATTCCTTGCTAGCACCTTCTCTGTGCCTGGGAAGCAGAAGTGTTCACATTGCTTCGCAAGAATCGCTTTTGTGCAGAAAACAGTAACACTTGTTCAGAAGGAAAGAAAGCACAGAGCCCCAGATTCTATGTTGTCCTGGAGAGCTTGCAGAGCACTGGGGAAAGGCAGGCAGAGAATTCCCTGCTAGCACCTTCTCTGTGACTGGGAAGCAGAAGTGTTCACATTGCTTCGCAGAATCGCTTTTGTGCAGAAAACAGTAACACTTGTTCAGAACGAAAGAAAGCACAGAGCCCCAGATTCTATGTTGTCCTGCAGAGCTTGCAGAGCACTGGGGAAAGGCAGGCAGAGAATTCCCTGCTAGCACCTTCTCTGTGCCTGGGAAGCAGAAGTGTTCACATTGCTTCGCAAGAATCGCTTTTGTGCAGAAAACACTAACACTTGTTCAGAAGGAAAGAAAGCACAGAGCCCCAGATTCTATGTTGTCCTGGAGAGCTTGCAGAGCACTGGGGAAAGGCAGGCAGAGAATTCCCTGCTAGCACCTTCTCTGTGCCTGTTCACAGTTCTTCGCAGAATCGCTTTTGTGCAGAAAACAGTAACACTTGTTCAGAAGGAAAGAAAGCACAGAGCCCCAGATTCTATGTTGTCCTGGAGAGCTTGCAGAGCACTGGGGAAAGGCAGGCAGAGAATTCCCTGCTAGCACCTTCTCTGTGCCTGGGAAGCAGAAGTGTTCACATTGCTTCGCAGAATCGCTTTTGTGCAGAAAACACTAACACTTGTTCAGAAGGAAAGAAAGCACAGAGATCCAGATTCTATGTTGTCCTGGAGAGCTTGCAGAGCACTGGGGAAAGGCAGGCAGAGAATTCCTTGCTAGCACCTTCTCTGTGCCTGGGAAGCAGAACTGTTCACATTGCTTCGCAAGAATCGCTTTTGTGCAGAAAACAGTAACACTTGTTCAGAAGGAAAGAAAGCACAGAGCCCCAGATTTTATGTTGTCCTGGAGAGCTTGCAGAGCACTGGGGAAAGGCAGGCAGAGAATTCCTTGCTAGCACCTTCTCTGTGCCTGGGAAGCAGAAGTGTTCACATTGCTTCGCAAGAATCGCTTTTGTGCAGAAAACAGTAACACTTGTTCAGAAGGAAAGAAAGCACAGAGCCCCAGATTCTATGTTGTCCTGGAGAGCTTGCAGAGCACTGGGGAAAGGCAGGCAGAGAATTCCCTGCTAGCACCTTCTCTGTGCCTGGGAGAAGTGTTCACATTGCTTCGCAGAATCGCTTTTGTGCAGAAAACACTAACACTTGTTCAGAAGGAAAGAAAGCACAGAGCCCCAGATTCTATGTTTTCCTGGAGAGCTTGCAGAGTACTGTGGAAAGCCAGGCAGAGAATTCCCTGCTAGCACCTTCTCTGTGCCTGGGAAGCAGAAGTGTTCACAATGCTTCGCAAGAATCGCTTTTGTGCAGAAAACACTAACACTTGTTCAGAAGGAAAGAAAGCACAGAGCCCCAGATTCTATGTTGTCCTGGAGAGCTTGCAGAGCACTGGGGAAAGGCAGGCAGAGAATTCCTTGCTAGCACCTTCTCTGTGCCTGGGAAGCAGAAGTGTTCACATTGCTTCGCAAGAATCGCTTTTGTGCAGAAAACAGTAACACTTGTTCAGAACGAAAGAAAGCACAGAGCCCCAGATTCTATGTTGTCCTGCAGAGCTTGCAGAGCACTGGGGAAAGGCAGGCAGAGAATTCCCTGCTAGCACCTTCTCTGTGCCTGGGAAGCAGAAGTGTTCACATTGCTTCGCAAAAATCGCTTTTGTGCAGAAAACAGTAACACTTGTTCAGAACGAAAGAAAGCACAGAGCCCCAGATTCTATGTTGTCCTGCAGAGCTTGCAGAGCACTGGGGAAAGGCAGGCAGAGAATTCCCTGCTAGCACCTTCTCTGTGCCTGTTCACAGTTCTTCGCAGAATCGCTTTTGTGCAGAAAACAGTAACACTTGTTCAGAAGGAAAGAAAGCACAGAGCCCCAGATTCTATGTTGTCCTGGAGAGCTTGCAGAGCACTGGGGAAAGGCAGGCAGAGAATTCCCTGCTAGCACCTTCTCTGTGCCTGGGAAGCAGAAGTGTTCACATTGCTTCGCAGAATCGCTTTTGTGCAGAAAACACTTACACTTATTAAGAAGGAAAGAAAGCACAGAGCCCCAGATTTTATGTTGTCCTGGAGAGCTTGCAGAGCACTGGGGAAAGGCAGGCAGAGAATTCCTTGCTAGCACCTTCTCTGTGCCTGGGAAGCAGAAGTGTTCACATTGCTTCGCAAGAATCGCTTTTGTGCAGAAAACAGTAACACTTGTTCAGAAGGAAAGAAAGCACAGAGCCCCAGATTCTATGTTGTCCTGGAGAGCTTGCAGAGCACTGGGGAAAGGCAGGCAGAGAATTCCCTGCTAGCACCTTCTCTGTGCCTGGGAAGCAGAAGTGTTCACATTGCTTCGCAGAATCGCTTTTGTGCAGAAAACAGTAACACTTGTTCAGAAGGAAAGAAAGCACAGAGCCCCAGATTTTATGTTGTCCTGGAGAGCTTGCAGAGCAGTGGGGAAAGGCAGGCAGAGAATTCCCTGCTAGCACATTCTCTGTGCCTGGGAAGCAGAAGTGTTCACATTGCTTCGCAAGAATCGCTTTTGTGCAGAAAACAGTAACACTTGTTCAGAAGGAAAGAAAGCACAGAGCCCCAGATTTTATGTTGTCCTGGAGAGCTTGCAGAGCACTGGGGAAAGGCAGGCAGAGAATTCCCTGCTAGCACCTTCTCTGTGCCTGGGAAGCAGAAGTGTTCACATTGCTTCGCAAACATCGCTTTTGTGCAGAAAACACTAACACTTGTTCAGAAGGAAAGAAAGCACAGAGCCCCAGATTTTATGTTGTCCTGGAGAGCTTGCAGAGCACTGGGGAAAGGCAGGCAGAGAATTCCCTGCTAGCACCTTCTCTGTGCCTGTTCACATTGCTTCGCAGAATCGCTTTTGTGCAGAAAACAGTAACACTTGTTCAGAAGGAAAGAAAGCACAGAGCCCCAGAATCTATGTTGTCCTGGAGAGCTTGCAGAGCACTGGGGAAAGGCAGGCAGAGAATTCCCTGCTAGCACCTTCTCTGTGCCTGGGAAGCAGAAGTGTTCACATTGCTTCGCAGAATCGCTTTTGTGCAGAAAACAGTAACACTTGTTCAGAAGGAAAGAAAGCACAGAGCCCCAGATTCTATGTTGTCCTGGAGAGCTTGCAGAGCACTGGGGAAAGGCAGGCAGAGAATTCCCTGCTAGCACCTTCTCTGTGCCTGGGAAGCAGAAGTGTTCACATTGCTTCGCAGAATCGCTTTTGTGCAGAAAACACTAACACTTGTTCAGAAGGAAAGAAAGCACAGAGAACCAGATTCTATGTTGTCCTGGAGAGCTTGCAGAGCACTGGGGAAAGGCAGGCAGAGAATTCCTTGCTAGCACCTTCTCTGTGCCTGGGAAGCAGAACTGTTCACATTGCTTCGCAAGAATCGCTTTTGTGCAGAAAACACTTACACTTATTAAGAGGGAAAGAAAGCACAGAGCCCCAGATTTTATGTTGTCCTGGAGAGCTTGCAGAGCACTGGGGAAAGGCAGGCAGAGAATTCCTTGCTAGCACCTTCTCTGTGCCTGGGAAGCAGAAGTGTTCACATTGCTTCGCAAGAATCGCTTTTGTGCAGAAAACAGTAACACTTGTTCACAAGGAAAGAAAGCACAGAGCCCCAGATTCTATGTTGTCCTGGAGAGCTTGCAGAGCACTGGGGAAAGGCAGGCAGAGAATTCCCTGCTAGCACCTTCTCTGTGCCTGGGAGAAGTGTTCACATTGCTTCGCAGAATCGCTTTTGTGCAGAAAACACTAACACTTGTTCAGAAGGAAAGAAAGCACAGAGCCCCAGATTCTATGTTGTCCTGGAGAGCTTGTAGAGCACTGGGGAAAGGCAGGCAGAGAATTCCTTGCTAGCACCTTCTCTGTGCCTGGGAAGCAGAAGTGTTCACATTTCTTCGCAAGAATCGCTTTTGTGCAGAAAACAGTAACACTTGTTCAGAAGGAAAGAAAGCACAGAGCCCCAGATTCTATGTTGATTGGAGAGCTTGCAGAGCACTGTGGAAAGCCAGGCAGAGAATCCCCTGATAGCACCTTCTCTGTGCCTGGGAAGCAGAAGTGTTCACAATGCTTCGCAAGAATCGCTTTTGTGCAGAAAACACTAACACTTGTTCAGAAGGAAAGAAAGCACAGAGCCCCAGATTCTATGTTGTCCTGGAGAGCTTGCAGAGCACTGGGGAAAGGCAGGCAGAGAATTCCTTGCTAGCACCTTCTCTGTGCCTGGGAAACAGAAGTGTTCACATTGCTTCGCAAGAATCGCTTTTGTGCAGAAAACAGTAACACTTGTTCAGAAGGAAAGAAAGCACAGAGCCCCAGATTCTATGTTGTCCTGGAGAGCTTGCAGAGCACTGGGGAAAGGCAGGCAGAGAATTCCCTGCTAGCACCTTCTCTGTGCCTGGGAAGCAGAAGTGTTCACATTGCTTCGCAGAATCGCTTTTGTGCAGAAAACAGTAACACTTGTTCAGAAGGAAAGAAAGCACAGAGCCCCAGATTTTATGTTGTCCTGGAGAGCTTGCAGAGCACTGGGGAAAGGCAGGCAGAGAATTCCCTGCTAGCACCTTCTCTGTGCCTGGGAAGCAGAAGTGTTCACATTGCTTCGCAAGAATCGCTTTTGTGCAGAAAACAGTAACACTTGTTCAGAAGGAAAGAAAGCACAGAGCCCCAGATTTTATGTTGTCCTGGAGAGCTTGCAGAGCACTGGGGAAAGGCAGGCAGAGAATTCCCTGCTAGCACCTTCTCTGTGCCTGGGAAGCAGAAGTGTTCACATTGCTTCGCAGAATCGCTTTTGTGCAGAAAACACTAACACTTGTTCAGAAGGAAAGAAAGCACAGAGCCCCAGATTTTATGTTGTCCTGGAGAGCTTGCAGAGCACTGGGGAAAGGCAGGCAGAGAATTCCCTGCTAGCACCTTCTCTGTGCCTGTTCACATTGCTTCGCAGAATCGCTTTTGTGCAGAAAACAGTAACACTTGTTCAGAAGGAAAGAAAGCACAGAGCCCCAGATTCTATGTTGTCCTGGAGAGCTTGCAGAGCACTGGGGACAGGCAGGCAGAGAATTCCCTGCTAGCACCTTCTCTGTGCCTGGGAAGCAGAAGTGTTCACATTGCTTCGCAGAATCGCTTTTGTGCAGAAAACAGTAACACTTGTTCAGAAGGAAAGAAAGCACAGAGCCCCAGATTCTATGTTGTCCTGGAGAGCTTGCAGAGCACTGGGGAAAGGCAGGCAGAGAATTCCCTGCTAGCACCTTCTCTGTGACTGGGAAGCAGAAGTGTTCACATTGCTTCGCAGAATCGCTTTTGTGCAGAAAACAGTAACACTTGTTCAGAACGAAAGAAAGCACAGAGCCCCAGATTCTATGTTGTCCTGCAGAGCTTGCAGAGCACTGGGGAAAGGCAGGCAGAGAATTCCCTGCTAGCACCTTCTCTGTGCCTGTTCACAGTTCTTCGCAGAATCGCTTTTGTGCAGAAAACAGTAACACTTGTTCAGAAGGAAAGAAAGCACAGAGCCCCAGATTCTATGTTGTCCTGGAGAGCTTGCAGAGCACTGGGGAAAGGCAGGCAGAGAATTCCCTGCTAGCACCTTCTCTGTGCCTGGGAAGCAGAAGTGTTCACATTGCTTCGCAGAATCGCTTTTGTGCAGAAAACAGTAACACTTGTTCAGAAGGAAAGAAAGCACAGAGCCCCAGATTCTATGTTGTCCTGGAGAGCTTGCAGAGCACTGGGGAAAGGCAGGCAGAGAATTCCCTGCTAGCACCTTCTCTGTGCCTGGGAAGCAGAAGTGTTCACATTGCTTCGCAGAATCGCTTTTGTGCAGAAAACAGTAACACTTGTTCAGAAGGAAAGAAAGCACAGAGTCCCAGATTCTATGTTGTCCTGCAGAGCTTGCAGAGCACTGGGGAAAGGCAGGCAGAGAATTCCTTGCTAGCACCTTCTCTGTGCCTGGGAAGCAGAAGTGTTCACATTGCTTCGCAAGAATCGCTTTTGTGCAGAAAACAGTAACACTTGTTCAGAAGGAAAGAAAGCACAGAGCCCCAGATTCTATGTTGTCCTGGAGAGCTTGCAGAGCACTGGGGAAAGGCAGGCAGAGAATTCCCTGCTAGCACCTTCTCTGTGCCTGGGAAGCAGAAGTGTTCACATTGCTTCGCAGAATCGCTTTTGTGCAGAAAACACTAACACTTGTTCAGAAGGAAAGAAAGCACAGAGCCCCAGATTCTATGTTGTCCTGGAGAGCTTGCAGAGCACTGGGGAAAGGCAGGCAGAGAATTCCTTGCTAGCACCTTCTCTGTGCCTGGGAAGCAGAAGTGTTCACATTGCTTCGCAAGAATCGCTTTTGTGCAGAAAACAGTAACACTTGTTCAGAAGGAAAGAAAGCACAGAGCCCCAGATTCTATGTTGTCCTGCAGAGCTTGCAGAGCACTGGGGAAAGGCAGGCAGAGAATTCCCTGCTAGCACCTTCTCTGTGCCTGGGAAGCAGAAGTGTTCACATTGCTTCGCAAAAATCGCTTTTGTGCAGAAAACAGTAACACTTGTTCAGAACGAAAGAAAGCACAGAGCCCCAGATTCTATGTTGTCCTGGAGAGCTTGCAGAGCACTGGGGAAAGGCAGGCAGAGAATTCCCTGCTAGCACCTTCTCTGTGCCTGTTCACAGTTCTTCGCAGAATCGCTTTTGTGCAGAAAACAGTAACACTTGTTCAGAAGGAAAGAAAGCACAGAGCCCCAGATTCTATGTTGTCCTGGAGAGCTTGCAGAGCACTGGGGAAAGGCAGGCAGAGAATTCCCTGCTAGCACCTTCTCTGTGCCTGGGAAGCAGAAGTGTTCACAATGCTTCGCAAGAATCGCTTTTGTGCAGAAAACACTAACACTTGTTCAGAAGGAAAGAAAGCACAGAGCCCCAGATTCTATGTTGTCCTGGAGAGCTTGCAGAGCACTGGGGAAAGGCAGGCAGAGAATTCCTTGCTAGCACCTTCTCTGTGCCTGGGAAGCAGAAGTGTTCACATTGCTTCGCAAGAATCGCTTTTGTGCAGAAAACAGTAACACTTGTTCAGAAGGAAAGAAAGCACAGAGCCCCAGATTCTATGTTGTCCTGCAGAGCTTGCAGAGCACTGGGGAAAGGCAGGCAGAGAATTCCCTGCTAGCACCTTCTCTGTGCCTGGGAAGCAGAAGTGTTCACATTGCTTCGCAAGAATCGCTTTTGTGCAGAAAACAGTAACACTTGTTCAGAACGAAAGAAAGCACAGAGCCCCAGATTCTATGTTGTCCTGGAGAGCTTGCAGAGCACTGGGGAAAGGCAGGCAGAGAATTCCCTGCTAGCACCTTCTCTGTGCCTGGGAGAAGTGTTCACATTGCTTCGCAGAATCGCTTTTGTGCAGAAAACACTAACACTTGTTCAGAAGGAAAGAAAGCACAGAGCCCCAGATTCTATGTTGTCCTGCAGAGCTTGTAGAGCACTGGGGAAAGGCAGGCAGAGAATTCCTTGCTAGCACCTTCTCTGTGCCTGGGAAGCAGAAGTGTTCACATTTCTTCGCAAGAATCGCTTTTGTGCAGAAAACAGTAACACTTGTTCAGAAGGAAAGAAAGCACAGAGCCCCAGATTCTATGTTGATTGGAGAGCTTGCAGAGCACTGTGGAAAGCCAGGCAGAGAATTCCCTGATAGCACCTTCTCTGTGCCTGGGAAGCAGAAGTGTTCACAATGCTTCGCAAGAATCGCTTTTGTGCAGAAAACACTAACACTTGTTCAGAAGGAAAGAAAGCACAGAGCCCCAGATTCTATGTTGTCCTGGAGAGCTTGCAGAGCACTGGGGAAAGGCAGGCAGAGAATTCCTTGCTAGCACCTTCTCTGTGCCTGGGAAGCAGAAGTGTTCACATTGCTTCGCAAGAATCGCTTTTGTGCAGAAAACAGTAACACTTGTTCAGAAGGAAAGAAAGCACAGAGCCCCAGATTCTATGTTGTCCTGGAGAGCTTGCAGAGCACTGGGGAAAGGCAGGCAGAGAATTCCCTGCTAGCACCTTCTCTGTGCCTGGGAAGCAGAAGTGTTCACATTGCTTCGCAGAATCGCTTTTGTGCAGAAAACAGTAACACTTGTTCAGAAGGAAAGAAAGCACAGAGCCCCAGATTTTATGTTGTCCTGGAGAGCTTGCAGAGCACTGGGGAAAGGCAGGCAGAGAATTCCCTGCTAGCACCTTCTCTGTGCCTGGGAAGCAGAAGTGTTCACATTGCTTCGCAAGAATCGCTTTTGTGCAGAAAACACTAACACTTGTTCAGAAGGAAAGAAAGCACAGAGCCCCAGATTCTATGTTGTCCTGGAGAGCTTGCAGAGCACTGGGGAAAGGCAGGCAGAGAATTCCCTGCTAGCACCTTCTCTGTGCCTGGGAAGCAGAAGTGTTCACATTGCTTCGCTAACATCGCTTTTGTGCAGAAAACACTAACACTTGTTCAGAAGGAAAGAAAGCACAGAGCCCCAGATTTTATGTTGTCCTGGAGAGCTTGCAGAGCACTGGGGAAAGGCAGGCAGAGAATTCCCTGCTAGCACCTTCTCTGTGCCTGTTCACATTGCTTCGCAGAATCGCTTTTGTGCAGAAAACAGTAACACTTGTTCAGAAGGAAAGAAAGCACAGAGCCTCAGATTCTATGTTGATTGGAGAGCTTGCAGAGCACTGGGGAAAGGCAGGCAGAGAATTCCCTGCTAGCACCTTCTCTGTGCCTGGGAAGCAGAAGTGTTCACATTGCTTCGCAGAATCGCTTTTGTGCAGAAAACAGTAACACTTGTTCAGAAGGAAAGAAAGCACAGAGCCCCAGATTCTATGTTGTCCTGGAGAGCTTGCAGAGCACTGGGGAAAGGCAGGCAGAGAATTCCCTGCTAGCACCTTCTCTGTGCCTGGGAAGCAGAAGTGTTCACATTGCTTCGCAAGAATCGCTTTTGTGCAGAAAACACTTACACTTATTAAGAAGGAAAGAAAGCACAGAGCCCCAGATTCTATGTTGTCCTGGAGAGCTTGCAGAGCACTGGGGAAAGGCAGGCAGAGAATTCCCTGCTAGCACCTTCTCTGTGCCTGGGAGAAGTGTTCACATTGCTTCGCAGAATCGCTTTTGTGCAGAAAACACTAACACTTGTTCAGAAGGAAAGAAAGCACAGAGCCCCAGATTCTATGTTGTCCTGGAGAGCTTGTAGAGCACTGGGGAAAGGCAGGCAGAGAATTCCTTGCTAGCACCTTCTCTGTGCCTGGGAAGCAGAAGTGTTCACATTTCTTCGCAAGAATCGCTTTTGTGCAGAAAACAGTAACACTTGTTCAGAAGGAAAGAAAGCACAGAGCCCCAGATTCTATGTTGTCCTGGAGAGCTTGCAGAGCACTGTGGAAAGCCAGGCAGAGAATTCCCTGATAGCACCTTCTCTGTGCCTGGGAAGCAGAAGTGTTCACAATGCTTCGCAAGAATCGCTTTTGTGCAGAAAACACTAACACTTGTTCAGAAGGAAAGAAAGCACAGAGCCCCAGATTCTATGTTGTCCTGGAGAGCTTGCAGAGCACTGGGGAAAGGCAGGCAGAGAATTCCTTGCTAGCACCTTCTCTGTGCCTGGGAAACAGAAGTGTTCACATTGCTTCGCAAGAATCGCTTTTGTGCAGAAAACAGTAACACTTGTTCAGAAGGAAAGAAAGCACAGAGCCCCAGATTCTATGTTGTCCTGGAGAGCTTGCAGAGCACTGGGGAAAGGCAGGCAGAGAATTCCCTGCTAGCACCTTCTCTGTGCCTGGGAAGCAGAAGTGTTCACATTGCTTCGCAGAATCGCTTTTGTGCAGAAAACAGTAACACTTGTTCAGAAGGAAAGAAAGCACAGAGCCCCAGATTTTATGTTGTCCTGGAGAGCTTGCAGAGCACTGGGGAAAGGCAGGCAGAGAATTCCCTGCTAGCACATTCTCTGTGCCTGGGAAGCAGAAGTGTTCACATTGCTTCGCAAGAATCGCTTTTGTGCAGAAAACAGTAACACTTGTTCAGAAGGAAAGAAAGCACAGAGCCCCAGATTTTATGTTGTCCTGGAGAGCTTGCAGAGCACTGGGGAAAGGCAGGCAGAGAATTCCCTGCTAGCACCTTCTCTGTGCCTGGGAAGCAGAAGTGTTCACATTGCTTCGCAGAATCGCTTTTGTGCAGAAAACACTAACACTTGTTCAGAAGGAAAGAAAGCACAGAGCCCCAGATTTTATGTTGTCCTGGAGAGCTTGCAGAGCACTGGGGAAAGGCAGGCAGAGAATTCCCTGCTAGCACCTTCTCTGTGCCTGGGAAGCAGAAGTGTTCACATTGCTTCGCAGAATCGCTTTTGTGCAGAAAACAGTAACACTTGTTCAGAAGGAAAGAAAGCACAGAGCCCCAGATTTTATGTTGTCCTGGAGAGCTTGCAGAGCACTGGGGAAAGGCAGGCAGAGAATTCCCTGCTAGCACCTTCTCTGTGCCTGGGAAGCAGAAGTGTTCACATTGCTTCGCAGAATCGCTTTTGTGCAGAAAACAGTAACACTTGTTCAGAAGGAAAGAAAGCACAGAGCCCCAGATTCTATGTTGTCCTGGAGAGCTTGCAGAGCACTGGGGAAAGGCAGGCAGAGAATTCCCTGCTAGCACCTTCTCTGTGACTGGGAAGCAGAAGTGTTCACATTGCTTCGCAGAATCGCTTTTGTGCAGAAAACACTAACACTTGTTCAGAAGGAAAGAAAGCACAGAGCCCCAGATTCTATGTTGTCCTGGAGAGCTTGCAGAGCACTGGGGAAAGGCAGGCAGAGAATTCCTTGCTAGCACCTTCTCTGTGCCTGGGAAGCAGAAGTGTTCACATTGCTTCGCAAGAATCGCTTTTGGGCAGAAAACACTAACACTTGTTCAGAACGAAAGAAAGCACAGAGCCCCAGATTCTATGTTGTCCTGGAGAGCTTGCAGAGCACTGGGGAAAGGCAGGCAGAGAATTCCTTGCTAGCACCTTCTCTGTGCCTGGGAAGCAGAAGTGTTCACATTGCTTCGCAAGAATCGCTTTTGTGCAGAAAACAGTAACACTTGTTCAGAAGGAAAGAAAGCACAGAGCCCCAGATTCTATGTTGTCCTGGAGAGCTTGCAGAGCACTGGGGAAAGGCAGGCAGAGAATTCCCTGCTAGCACCTTCTCTGTGCCTGGGAAGCAGAAGTGTTCACATTGCTTCGCAGAATCGCTTTTGTGCAGAAAACAGTAACACTTGTTCAGAAGGAAAGAAAGCACAGAGCCCCAGATTCTATGTTGTCCTGGAGAGCTTGCAGAGCACTGGGGAAAGGCAGGCAGAGAATTCCCTGCTAGCACCTTCTCTGTGCCTGGGAAGCAGAAGTGTTCACATTGCTTCGCAGAATCGCTTTTGTGCAGAAAACACTAACACTTGTTCAGAAGGAAAGAAAGCACAGAGAAGCAGATTCTATGTTGTCCTGGAGAGCTTGCAGAGCACTGGGGAAAGGCAGGCAGAGAATTCCTTGCTAGCACCTTCTCTGTGCCTGGGAAGCAGAACTGTTCACATTGCTTCGCAAGAATCGCTTTTGTGCAGAAAACACTTACACTTATTAAGAAGGAAAGAAAGCACAGAGCCCCAGATTCTATGTTGTCCTGGAGAGCTTGCAGAGCACTGGGGAAAGGCAGGCAGAGAATTCCTTGCTAGCACCTTCTCTGTGCCTGGGAAGCAGAAGTGTTCACATTGCTTCGCAAGAATCGCGTTTGTGCAGAAAACAGTAACACTTGTTCAGAAGGAAAGAAAGCACAGAGCCCCAGATTCTATGTTGTCCTGCAGAGCTTGCAGAGCACTGGGGAAAGGCAGGCAGAGAATTCCCTGCTAGCACCTTCTCTGTGCCTGGGAGAAGTGTTCACATTGCTTCGCAGAATCGCTTTTGTGCAGAAAACACTAACACTTGTTCAGAAGGAAAGAAAGCACAGAGCCCCAGATTCTATGTTGTCCTGGAGAGCTTGTAGAGCACTGGGGAAAGGCAGGCAGAGAATTCCTTGCTAGCACCTTCTCTGTGCCTGGGAAGCAGAAGTGTTCACATTTCTTCGCAAGAATCGCTTTTGTGCAGAAAACAGTAACACTTGTTCAGAAGGAAAGAAAGCACAGAGCCCCAGATTCTATGTTGATTGGAGAGCTTGCAGAGCACTGTGGAAAGCCAGGCAGAGAATTCCCTGATAGCACCTTCTCTGTGCCTGGGAAGCAGAAGTGTTCACAATGCTTCGCAAGAATCGCTTTTGTGCAGAAAACAGTAACACTTGTTCAGAAGGAAAGAAAGCACAGAGCCCCAGATTCTATGTTGTCCTGGAGAGCTTGCAGAGCACTGGGGAAAGGCAGGCAGAGAATTCCTTGCTAGCACCTTCTCTGTGCCTGGGAAGCAGAAGTGTTCACATTGCTTCGCAAGAATCGCTTTTGTGCAGAAAACAGTAACACTTGTTCAGAAGGAAAGAAAGCACAGAGCCCCAGATTCTATGTTGTCCTGGAGAGCTTGCAGAGCACTGGGGAAAGGCAGGCAGAGAATTCCCTGCTAGCACCTTCTCTGTGCCTGGGAAGCAGAAGTGTTCACATTGCTTCGCAGAATCGCTTTTGTGCAGAAAACAGTAACACTTGTTCAGAAGGAAAGAAAGCACAGAGCCCCAGATTTTATGTTGTCCTGGAGAGCTTGCAGAGCACTGGGGAAAGGCAGGCAGAGAATTCCCTGCTAGCACATTCTCTGTGCCTGGGAAGCAGAAGTGTTCACATTGCTTCGCAAGAATCGCTTTTGTGCAGAAAACAGTAACACTTGTTCAGAAGGAAAGAAAGCACAGAGCCCCAGATTTTATGTTGTCCTGGAGAGCTTGCAGAGCACTGGGGAAAGGCAGGCAGAGAATTCCCTGCTAGCACCTTCTCTGTGACTGGGAAGCAGAAGTGTTCACATTGCTTCGCAGAATCGCTTTTGTGCAGAAAACACTAACACTTGTTCAGAAGGAAAGAAAGCACAGAGCCCCAGATTTTATGTTGTCCTGCAGAGCTTGCAGAGCACTGGGGAAAGGCAGGCAGAGAATTCCCTGCTAGCACCTTCTCTGTGCCTGTTCACATTGCTTCGCAGAATCGCTTTTGTGCAGAAAACAGTAACACTTGTTCAGAAGGAAAGAAAGCACAGAGCCCCAGATTCTATGTTGTCCTGGAGAGCTTGCAGAGCACTGGGGAAAGGCAGGCAGAGAATTCCCTGCTAGCACCTTCTCTGTGCCTGGGAAGCAGAAGTGTTCACATTGCTTCGCAGAATCGCTTTTGTGCAGAAAACAGTAACACTTGTTCAGAAGGAAAGAAAGCACAGAGCCCCAGATTCTATGTTGTCCTGGAGAGCTTGCAGAGCACTGGGGAAAGGCAGGCAGAGAATTCCCTGCTAGCACCTTCTCTGTGCCTGGGAAGCAGAAGTGTTCACATTGCTTCGCAGAATCGCTTTTGTGCAGAAAACACTAACACTTGTTCAGAAGGAAAGAAAGCACAGAGCCCCAGATTCTATGTTGTCCTGGAGAGCTTGTAGAGCACTGGGGAAAGGCAGGCAGAGAATTCCTTGCTAGCACCTTCTCTGTGCCTGGGAAGCAGAAGTGTTCACATTTCTTCGCAAGAATCGCTTTTGTGCAGAAAACAGTAACACTTGTTCAGAAGGAAAGAAAGCACAGAGCCCCAGATTCTATGTTGATTGGAGAGCTTGCAGAGCACTGTGGAAAGCCAGGCAGAGAATTCCCTGATAGCACCTTCTCTGTGCCTGGGAAGCAGAAGTGTTCACAATGCTTCGCAAGAATCGCTTTTGTGCAGAAAACAGTAACACTTGTTCAGAAGGAAAGAAAGCACAGAGCCCCAGATTCTATGTTGTCCTGGAGAGCTTGCAGAGCACTGGGGAAAGGCAGGCAGAGAATTCCTTGCTAGCACCTTCTCTGTGCCTGGGAAGCAGAAGTGTTCACATTGCTTCGCAAGAATCGCTTTTGTGCAGAAAACACTTACACTTATTAAGAAGGAAAGAAAGCACAGAGCCCCAGATTCTATGTTGTCCTGGAGAGCTTGCAGAGCACTGGGGAAAGGCAGGCAGAGAATTCCCTGCTAGCACCT
Organism: Strix aluco; assembly: GCF_031877795.1. Classification (NCBI taxonomy): domain Eukaryota; kingdom Metazoa; phylum Chordata; class Aves; order Strigiformes; family Strigidae; genus Strix; species Strix aluco. Next base: position 2,094,434 of record NW_027436510.1, on the reverse strand, counting down.
TCTCTGTGCCTGGGAAGCAGAAGTGTTCACATTGCTTCGCAGAATCGCTTTTGTGCAGAAAACAGTAACACTTGTTCAGAAGGAAAGAAAGCACAGAGCCCCAGATTTTATGTTGTCCTGGAGAGCTTGCAGAGCACTGGGGAAAGGCAGGCAGAGAATTCCCTGCTAGCACATTCTCTGTGCCTGGGAAGCAGAAGTGTTCACATTGCTTCGCAAGAATCGCTTTTGTGCAGAAAACAGTAACACTTGTTCAGAAGGAAAGAAAGCACAGAGCCCCAGATTTTATGTTGTCCTGGAGAGCTTGCAGAGCACTGGGGAAAGGCAGGCAGAGAATTCCCTGCTAGCACCTTCTCTGTGACTGGGAAGCAGAAGTGTTCACATTGCTTCGCAGAATCGCTTTTGTGCAGAAAACACTAACACTTGTTCAGAAGGAAAGAAAGCACAGAGCCCCAGATTTTATGTTGTCCTGCAGAGCTTGCAGAGCACTGGGGAAAGGCAGGCAGAGAATTCCCTGCTAGCACCTTCTCTGTGCCTGTTCACATTGCTTCGCAGAATCGCTTTTGTGCAGAAAACAGTAACACTTGTTCAGAAGGAAAGAAAGCACAGAGCCCCAGATTCTATGTTGTCCTGGAGAGCTTGCAGAGCACTGGGGAAAGGCAGGCAGAGAATTCCCTGCTAGCACCTTCTCTGTGCCTGGGAAGCAGAAGTGTTCACATTGCTTCGCAGAATCGCTTTTGTGCAGAAAACAGTAACACTTGTTCAGAAGGAAAGAAAGCACAGAGCCCCAGATTCTATGTTGTCCTGGAGAGCTTGCAGAGCACTGGGGAAAGGCAGGCAGAGAATTCCCTGCTAGCACCTTCTCTGTGCCTGGGAAGCAGAAGTGTTCACATTGCTTCGCAGAATCGCTTTTGTGCAGAAAACACTAACACTTGTTCAGAAGGAAAGAAAGCACAGAGAACCAGATTCTATGTTGTCCTGGAGAGCTTGCAGAGCACTGGGGAAAGGCAGGCAGAGAATTCCTTGCTAGCACCTTCTCTGTGCCTGGGAAGCAGAACTGTTCACATTGCTTCGCAAGAATCGCTTTTGTGCAGAAAACACTTACACTTATTAAGAAGGAAAGAAAGCACAGAGCCCCAGATTCTATGTTGTCCTGGAGAGCTTGCAGAGCACTGGGGAAAGGCAGGCAGAGAATTCCTTGCTAGCACCTTCTCTGTGCCTGGGAAGCAGAAGTGTTCACATTGCTTCGCAAGAATCGCTTTTGTGCAGAAAACAGTAACACTTGTTCAGAAGGAAAGAAAGCACAGAGCCCCAGATTCTATGTTGTCCTGGAGAGCTTGCAGAGCACTGGGGAAAGGCAGGCAGAGAATTCCCTGCTAGCACCTTCTCTGTGCCTGTTCACATTGCTTCGCAGAATCGCTTTTGTGCAGAAAACAGTAACACTTGTTCAGAAGGAAAGAAAGCACAGAGCCCCAGATTTTATGTTGTCCTGGGGAGCTTGCAGAGCACTGGGGAAAGGCAGGCAGAGAATTCCCTGCTAGCACCTTCTCTGTGCCTGGGAAGCAGAAGTGTTCACATTGCTTCGCAGAATCGCTTTTGTGCAGAAAACAGTAACACTTGTTCAGAAGGAAAGAAAGCACAGAGCCCCAGATTCTATGTTGTCCTGGAGAGCTTGCAGAGCACTGGGGAAAGGCAGGCAGAGAATTCCCTGCTAGCACCTTCTCTGTGACTGGGAAGCAGAAGTGTTCACATTGCTTCGCAGAATCGCTTTTGTGCAGAAAACAGTAACACTTGTTCAGAAGGAAAGAAAGCACAGAGCCCCAGATTCTATGTTGTCCTGGAGAGCTTGCAGAGCACTGGGGAAAGGCAGGCAGAGAATTCCCTGCTAGCACCTTCTCTGTGCCTGGGAAGCAGAAGTGTTCACATTGCTTCGCAGAATCGCTTTTGTGCAGAAAACACTAACACTTGTTCAGAAGGAAAGAAAGCACAGAGCCCCAGATTCTATGTTGTCCTGGAGAGCTTGTAGAGCACTGGGGAAAGGCAGGCAGAGAATTCCTTGCTAGCACCTTCTCTGTGCCTGGGAAGCAGAAGTGTTCACATTTCTTCGCAAGAATCGCTTTTGTGCAGAAAACAGTAACACTTGTTCAGAAGGAAAGAAAGCACAGAGCCCCAGATTCTATGTTGATTGGAGAGCTTGCAGAGCACTGTGGAAAGCCAGGCAGAGAATTCCCTGATAGCACCTTCTCTGTGCCTGGGAAGCAGAAGTGTTCACAATGCTTCGCAAGAATCGCTTTTGTGCAGAAAACAGTAACACTTGTTCAGAAGGAAAGAAAGCACAGAGCCCCAGATTCTATGTTGTCCTGGAGAGCTTGCAGAGCACTGGGGAAAGGCAGGCAGAGAATTCCTTGCTAGCACCTTCTCTGTGCCTGGGAAGCAGAAGTGTTCACATTGCTTCGCAAGAATCGCTTTTGTGCAGAAAACACTTACACTTATTAAGAAGGAAAGAAAGCACAGAGCCCCAGATTCTATGTTGTCCTGGAGAGCTTGCAGAGCACTGGGGAAAGGCAGGCAGAGAATTCCCTGCTAGCACCTTCTCTGTGCCTGGGAAGCAGAAGTGTTCACATTGCTTCGCAGAATCGCTTTTGTGCAGAAAACAGTAACACTTGTTCAGAAGGAAAGAAAGCACAGAGCCCCAGATTTTATGTTGTCCTGGAGAGCTTGCAGAGCACTGGGGAAAGGCAGGCAGAGAATTCCCTGCTAGCACATTCTCTGTGCCTGGGAAGCAGAAGTGTTCACATTGCTTCGCAAGAATCGCTTTTGTGCAGAAAACAGTAACACTTGTTCAGAAGGAAAGAAAGCACAGAGCCCCAGATTTTATGTTGTCCTGGAGAGCTTGCAGAGCACTGGGGAAAGGCAGGCAGAGAATTCCCTGCTAGCACCTTCTCTGTGACTGGGAAGCAGAAGTGTTCACATTGCTTCGCAGAATCGCTTTTGTGCAGAAAACACTAACACTTGTTCAGAAGGAAAGAAAGCACAGAGCCCCAGATTTTATGTTGTCCTGCAGAGCTTGCAGAGCACTGGGGAAAGGCAGGCAGAGAATTCCCTGCTAGCACCTTCTCTGTGCCTGTTCACATTGCTTCGCAGAATCGCTTTTGTGCAGAAAACAGTAACACTTGTTCAGAAGGAAAGAAAGCACAGAGCCCCAGATTCTATGTTGTCCTGGAGAGCTTGCAGAGCACTGGGGAAAGGCAGGCAGAGAATTCCCTGCTAGCACCTTCTCTGTGCCTGGGAAGCAGAAGTGTTCACATTGCTTCGCAGAATCGCTTTTGTGCAGAAAACAGTAACACTTGTTCAGAAGGAAAGAAAGCACAGAGCCCCAGATTCTATGTTGTCCTGGAGAGCTTGCAGAGCACTGGGGAAAGGCAGGCAGAGAATTCCCTGCTAGCACCTTCTCTGTGCCTGGGAAGCAGAAGTGTTCACATTGCTTCGCAGAATCGCTTTTGTGCAGAAAACACTAACACTTGTTCAGAAGGAAAGAAAGCACAGAGAACCAGATTCTATGTTGTCCTGGAGAGCTTGCAGAGCACTGGGGAAAGGCAGGCAGAGAATTCCTTGCTAGCACCTTCTCTGTGCCTGGGAAGCAGAACTGTTCACATTGCTTCGCAAGAATCGCTTTTGTGCAGAAAACACTTACACTTATTAAGAAGGAAAGAAAGCACAGAGCCCCAGATTCTATGTTGTCCTGGAGAGCTTGCAGAGCACTGGGGAAAGGCAGGCAGAGAATTCCTTGCTAGCACCTTCTCTGTGCCTGGGAAGCAGAAGTGTTCACATTGCTTCGCAAGAATCGCTTTTGTGCAGAAAACAGTAACACTTGTTCAGAAGGAAAGAAAGCACAGAGCCCCAGATTCTATGTTGTCCTGGAGAGCTTGCAGAGCACTGGGGAAAGGCAGGCAGAGAATTCCCTGCTAGCACCTTCTCTGTGCCTGGGAAGCAGAAGTGTTCACATTGCTTCGCAAGAATCGCTTTTGTGCAGAAAACACTAACACTTGTTCAGAAGGAAAGAAAGCACAGAGCCCCAGATTCTATGTTGTCCTGGAGAGCTTGCAGAGCACTGGGGAAAGGCAGGCAGAGAATTCCCTGCTAGCACCTTCTCTGTGCCTGGGAAGCAGAAGTGTTCACATTGCTTCGCAGAATCGCTTTTGTGCAGAAAACACTAACACTTGTTCAGAAGGAAAGAAAGCACAGAGCCCCAGATTCTATGTTGTCCTGGAGAGCTTGCAGAGCACTGGGGAAAGGCAGGCAGAGAATTCCCTGCTAGCACCTTCTCTGTGCCTGGGAAGCAGAAGTGTTCACATTGCTTCGCAGAATCGCTTTTGTGCAGAAAACAGTAACACTTGTTCAGAAGGAAAGAAAACACAGAGCCCCAGATTTTATGTTGTCCTGGAGAGCTTGCAGAGCACTGGGGAAAGGCAGGCAGAGAATTCCCTGCTAGCACCTTCTCTGTGCCTGGGAAGCAGAAGTGTTCACATTGCTTCGCAAAAATCGCTTTTGTGCAGAAAACAGTAACACTTGTTCAGAACGAAAGAAAGCACAGAGCCCCAGATTCTATGTTGTCCTGCAGAGCTTGCAGAGCACTGGGGAAAGGCAGGCAGAGAATTCCCTGCTAGCACCTTCTCTGTGCCTGGGAAGCAGAAGTGTTCACATTGCTTCGCAAAAATCGCTTTTGTGCAGAAAACAGTAACACTTGTTCAGAACGAAAGAAAGCACAGAGCCCCAGATTCTATGTTGTCCTGCAGAGCTTGCAGAGCACTGGGGAAAGGCAGGCAGAGAATTCCCTGCTAGCACCTTCTCTGTGCCTGGGAAGCAGAAGTGTTCACATTGCTTCGCAGAATCGCTTTTGTGCAGAAAACAGTAACACTTGTTCAGAAGGAAAGAAAGCACAGAGCCCCAGATTCTATGTTGTCCTGGAGAGCTTGCAGAGCACTGGGGAAAGGCAGGCAGAGAATTCCTTGCTAGCACCTTCTCTGTGCCTGGGAAGCAGAAGTGTTCACATTGCTTCGCAAGAATCGCTTTTGTGAAGAAAACAGTAACATTTGTTCAGAAGGAAAGAAAGCACAGAGCCCCAGATTTGCTGTTGTCCTGGAGAGCTTGCAGAGCACTGGGGAAAGGCAGGCAGAGAATTCCCTGCTAGCACCTTCTCTGTGCCTGTTCACATTGCTTTGCAGAATCTCTTTTGTGCAGAAAACAGTAACACTTGTTCAGTAGGAAAGAAAGCACAGAGCCCCAGATTCTATGTTGTCCTGCAGAGCTTGCAGAGCACTGGGGAAAGGCAGGCAGAGAATTCCCTGCTAGCACCTTCTCTGTGCCTGGGAAGCAGAAGTGTTCACATTGCTTCGCAGAATCGCTTTTGTGCAGAAAACAGTAACACTTGTTCAGAACGAAAGAAAGCACAGAGCCCCAGATTCTATGTTGTCCTGCAGAGCTTGCAGAGCACTGGGGAAAGGCAGGCAGAGAATTCCCTGCTAGCACCTTCTCTGTGCCTGTTCACAGTTCTTCGCAGAATCGCTTTTGTGCAGAAAACAGTAACACTTGTTCAGAACGAAAGAAAGCACAGAGCCCCAGATTCTATGTTGTCCTGGAGAGCTTGCAGAGCACTGGGGAAAGGCAGGCAGAGAATTCCCTGCTAGCACCTTCTCTGTGCCTGGGAAGCAGAAGTGTTCACATTGCTTCGCAGAATCGCTTTTGTGCAGAAAACACTAACACTTGTTCAGAAGGAAAGAAAGCACAGAGAACCAGATTCTATGTTGTCCTGGAGAGCTTGCAGAGCACTGGGGAAAGGCAGGCAGAGAATTCCTTGCTAGCACCTTCTCTGTGCCTGGGAAGCAGAAGTGTTCACATTTCTTCGCAAGAATCGCTTTTGTGAAGAAAACAGTAACACTTGTTCAGAAGGAAAGAAAGCACAGAGCCCCAGATTTGCTGTTGTCCTGGAGAGCTTGCAGAGCACTGGGGAAAGGCAGGCAGAGAATTCCCTGCTAGCACCTTCTCTGTGCCTGTTCACATTGCTTTGCAGAATCTCTTTTGTGCAGAAAACAGTAACACTTGTTCAGTAGGAAAGAAAGCACAGAGCCCCAGATTCTATGTTGTCCTGGAGAGCTTGCAGAGCACTGGGGATAGGCAGGCAGAGAATTCCCTGCTAGCACCTTCTCTGTGCCTGGGAAGCAGAAGTGTTCACATTGCTTCGCAAGAATCGCTTTTGTGCAGAAAACAGTAACACTTGTTCAGAAGGAAAGAAAGCACAGAGCCCCAGATTCTATGTTGTCCTGGAGAGCTTGCAGAGCACTGGGGAAAGGCAGGCAGAGAATTCCGTGCTAGCACCTTCTCTGTGCCTGGGAAGCAGAAGTGTTCACATTGCTTCGCAAAAATCGCTTTTGTGCAGGAAACAATAACACTCGTTCAGAAGGAAAGAAATCACAGAGCCCCAGATTCTATGTTGTCCTGGAGAGCTTGCAGAGCACTGGGGAAAGGCAGGCAGAGAATTCCCTGCTAGCACCTTCTCTGTGCCTGTTCACATTGCTTCGCAGAATCGCTTTTGTGCAGAAAACAGTAACACTTGTTCAGAAGGAAAGAAAGCACAGAGCCCCAGATTTTATGTTGTCCTGGAGAGCTTGCAGAGCACTGGGGAAAGGCAGGCAGAGAATTCCCTGCTAGCACCTTCTCTGTGCCTGGGAAGCAGAAGTGTTCACATTGCTTCGCAGAATCGCTTTTGTGCAGAAAACAGTAACACTTGTTCAGAAGGAAAGAAAGCACAGAGCCCCAGATTCTATGTTGTCCTGGAGAGCTTGCAGAGCACTGGGGAAAGGCAGGCAGAGAATTCCCTGCTAGCACCTTCTCTGTGCCTGGGAAGCAGAAGTGTTCACATTGCTTCGCAAAAATCGCTTTTGTGCAGAAAACACTAACACTTGTTCAGAAGGAAAGAAAGCACAGAGAACCAGATTCTATGTTGTCCTGGAGAGCTTGCAGAGCACTGGGGAAAGGCAGGCAGAGAATTCCTTGCTAGCACCTTCTCTGTGCCTGGGAAGCAGAAGTGTTCACATTGCTTCGCAAGAATCGCTTTTGTGCAGAAAACTCTTACACTTATTAAGAAGGAAAGAAAGCACAGAGCCCCAGATTCTATGTTGTCCTGGAGAGCTTGCAGAGCACTGGGGAAAGGCAGGCAGAGAATTCCCTGCTAGCACCTTCTCTGTGCCTGGGAAGCAGAAGTGTTCACATTGCTTCGCAGAATCGCTTTTGTGCAGAAAACAGTAACACTTGTTCAGTAGGAAAGAAAGCACAGAGCCCCAGATTCTATGTTGTCCTGGAGAGCTTGCAGAGCACTGGGGAAAGGCAGGCAGAGAATTCCCTGCTAGCACCTTCTCTGTGCCTGTTCACATTGCTTCGCAGAATCGCTTTTGTGCAGAAAACAGTAACACTTGTTCAGAAGGAAAGAAAGCACAGAGCCCCAGATTCTATGTTGTCCTGCAGAGCTTGCAGAGCACTGGGGAAAGGCAGGCAGAGAATTCCTTGCTAGCACCTTCTCTGTGCCTGGGAAGCAGAAGTGTTCACATTGCTTCGCAGAATCGCTTTTGTGCAGAAAACAGTAACACTTGTTCAGAAGGAGAGAAAGCACAGAGCCCCAGATTCTATGTTGTCCTGGAGAGCTTGCAGAGCACTGGGGAAAGGCAGGCAGAGAATTCCTTGCTAGCACCTTCTCTGTGCCTGGGAAGCAGAAGTGTTCACATTGCTTCGCAAAAATCGCTTTTGTGCAGAAAACAGTAACACTTGTTCAGAAGGAAAGAAAGCACAGAGCCCCAGATTTTATGTTGTCCTGGAGAGCTTGCAGAGCACTGGGGAAAGGCAGGCAGAGAATTCCTTGCTAGCACCTTCTCTGTGCCTGTTCACATTGCTTCGCAGAATCGCTTTTGTGCAGAAAACAGTAACACTTGTTCAGAACGAAAGAAAGCACAGAGCCCCAGATTCTATGTTGTCCTGGAGAGCTTGCAGAGCACTGGGGAAAGGCAGGCAGAGAATTCCCTGCTAGCACCTTCTCTGTGCCTGGGAAGCAGAAGTGTTCACATTGCTTCGCAGAATCGCTTTTGTGCAGAAAACACTAACACTTGTTCAGAAGGAAAGAAAGCACAGAGCCCCAGATTCTATGTTGTCCTGGAGAGCTTGCAGAGCACTGGGGAAAGGCAGGCAGAGAATTCCTTGCTAGCACCTTGTCTGTGCCTGGGAAGCAGAAGTGTTCACATTGCTTCGCAGAATCGCTTTTGTGCAGAAAACAGTAACACTTGTTCAGAAGGAAAGAAAGCACAGAGCCCCAGATTCTATGTTGTCCTGGAGAGCTTGCAGAGCACTGGGGAAAGGCAGGCAGAGAATTCCTTGCTAGCACCTTCTCTGTGCCTGGGAAGCAGAAGTGTTCACATTGCTTCGCAGAATCGCTTTTGTGCAGAAAACAGTAACACTTGTTCAGAAGGAAAGAAAGCACAGAGCCCCAGATTCTATGTTGTCCTGCAGAGCTTGCAGAGCACTGGGGAAAGGCAGGCAGAGAATTCCCTGCTAGCACCTTCTCTGTGCCTGTTCACATTGCCTCGCAGAATCGCTTTTGTGCAGAAAACAGTAACACTTGTTCAGAAGGAAAGAAAGCACAGAGCCCCAGATTTTATGTTGTCCTGGAGACCTTGCAGAGCACTGGGGAAAGGCAGGCAGAGAATTCCCTGCTAGCACCTTCTCTGTGCCTGGGAGAAGTGTTCACATTGCTTCGCAGAATCGCTTTTGTGCAGAAAACAGTAACACTTGTTCAGAAGGAAAGAAAGCACAGAGCCCCAGATTCTATGTTGTCCTGGAGTGCTTGTAGAGCACTGGGGAAAGGCAGGCAGAGAATTCCTTGCTAGCACCTTCTCTGTGCCGGGGAAGCAGAAGTGTTCACATTTCTTTGCAAGAATCGCTTTTGTGCAGAAAACAGTAACACTTGTTCAGAAGGAAAGAAAGCACAGAGCCCCAGATTCTATGTTGTTTTGGAGAGCTTGCAGAGCACTGTGGAAATCCAGGCAGAGAATTCCCTGATAGCACCTTCTCTGTGCCTGGGAAGCAGAAGTGTTCACAATGCTTCGCAAGAATCGCTTTTGTGCAGAAAACACTAACACTTGTTCAGAAGGAAAGAAAGCACAGAGCCCCAGATTCTATGTTGTCCTGCAGAGCTTGCAGAGCACTGGGGAAAGGCAGGCAGAGAATTCCTTGCTAGCACCTTCTCTGTGCCTGGGAAGCAGAAGTGTTCACATTGCTTCGCAAGAATCGCTTTTGTGCAGAAAACAGTAACACTTGTTCAGAAGGAAAGAAAGCACAGAGCCCCAGATTCTATGTTGTCCTGGAGAGCTTGCAGAGCACTGGGGAAAGGCAGGCAGAGAATTCCCTGCTAGCACCTTCTCTGTGCCTGGGAAGCAGAAGTGTTCACATTGCTTCGCAGAATCGCTTTTGTGCAGAAAACAGTAACACTTGTTCAGAAGGAAAGAAAGCACAGAGCCCCAGATTCTATGTTGTCCTGGAGAGCTTGCAGAGCACTGGGGAAAGGCAGGCAGAGAATTCCCTGCTAGCACCTTCTCTGTGCCTGGGAAGCAGAAGTGTTCACATTGCTTCGCAAGAATCGCTTTTGTGCAGAAAACAGTAACACTTGTTCATAAGGAAAGAAAGCACAGAGCCCCAGATTTTATGTTGTCCTGGAGAGCTTGCAGAGCACTGGGGAAAGGCAGGCAGAGAATTCCCTGCTAGCACCTTCTCTGTGCCTGGGAAGCAGAAGTGTTCACATTGCTTCGCAAACATCGCTTTTGTGCAGAAAACAGTAACACTTGTTCAGAAGGAAAGAAAGCACAGAGCCCCAGATTTTATGTTGTCCTGGAGAGCTTGCAGAGCACTGGGGAAAGGCAGGCAGAGAATTCCCTGCTAGCACCTTCTCTGTGCCTGTTCACATTGCTTCGCAGAATCGCTTTTGTGCAGAAAACAGTAACACTTGTTCAGAAGGAAAGAAAGCACAGAGCCCCAGATTCTATGTTGTCCTGGAGAGCTTGCAGAGCACTGGGGAAAGGCAGGCAGAGAATTCCCTGCTAGCACCTTCTCTGTGCCTGGGAAGCAGAAGTGTTCACATTGCTTCGCAAGAATCGCTTTTGTGCAGAAAACAGTAACACTTGTTCAGAACGAAAGAAAGCACAGAGCCCCAGATTCTATGTTGTCCTGCAGAGCTTGCAGAGCACTGGGGAAAGGCAGGCAGAGAATTCCTTGCTAGCACCTTCTCTGTGCCTGGGAAGCAGAAGTGTTCACATTGCTTCGCAAGAATCGCTTTTGGGCAGAAAACACTAACACTTGTTCAGAAGGAAAGAAAGCACAGAGCCCCAGATTCTATGTTGTCCTGGAGAGCTTGCAGAGCACTGGGGATAGGCAGGCAGAGAATTCCCTGCTAGCACCTTCTCTGTGCCTGGGAAGCAGAAGTGTTCACATTGCTTCGCAAGAATCGCTTTTGTGCAGAAAACAGTAACACTTGTTCAGAAGGAAAGAAAGCACAGAGCCCCAGATTCTATGTTGTCCTGGAGAGCTTGCAGAGCACTGGGGAAAGGCAGGCAGAGAATTCCCTGCTAGCACCTTCTCTGTGCCTGGGAAGCAGAAGTGTTCACATTGCTTCGCAAAAATCGCTTTTGTGCAGAAAACAGTAACACTTGTTCAGAAGGAAAGAAATCACAGAGCCCCAGATTCTATGTTGTCCTGGAGAGCTTGCAGAGCACTGGGGAAAGGCAGGCAGAGAATTCCCTGCTAGCACCTTCTCTGTGCCTGTTCACATTGCTTCGCAGAATCGCTTTTGTGCAGAAAACAGTAACACTTGTTCAGAAGGAAAGAAAGCACAGAGCCCCAGATTCTATGTTGTCCTGGAGAGCTTGCAGAGCACTGGGGAAAGGCAGGCAGAGAATTCCCTGCTAGCACCTTCTCTGTGCCTGGGAAGCAGAAGTGTTCACATTGCTTCGCAGAATCGCTTTTGTGCAGAAAACAGTAACACTTGTTCAGAAGGAAAGAAAGCACAGAGCCCCAGATTTTATGTTGTCCTGGAGAGCTTGCAGAGCACTGGGGAAAGGCAGGCAGAGAATTCCCTGCTAGCACCTTCTCTGTGCCTGGGAAGCAGAAGTGTTCACATTGCTTCGCAAAAATCGCTTTTGTGCAGAAAACACTAACACTTGTTCAGAAGGAAAGAAAGCACAGAGAACCAGATTCTATGTTGTCCTGGAGAGCTTGCAGAGCACTGGGGAAAGGCAGGCAGAGAATTCCTTGCTAGCACCTTCTCTGTGCCTGGGAAGCAGAAGTGTTCACATTGCTTCGCAAGAATCGCTTTTGTGCAGAAAACACTTACACTTATTAAGAAGGAAAGAAAGCACAGAGCCCCAGATTCTATGTTGTCCTGGAGAGCTTGCAGAGCACTGGGGAAAGGCAGGCAGAGAATTCCCTGCTAGCACCTTCTCTGTGCCTGGGAAGCAGAAGTGTTCACATTGCTTCGCAGAATCGCTTTTGTGCAGAAAACAGTAACACTTGTTCAGTAGGAAAGAAAGCACAGAGCCCCAGATTCTATGTTGTCCTGGAGAGCTTGCAGAGCACTGGGGAAAGGCAGGCAGAGAATTCCCTGCTAGCACCTTCTCTGTGCCTGGGAAGCAGAAGTGTTCACATTGCTTCGCAAAAATCGCTTTTGTGCAGAAAACAGTAACACTTGTTCAGAAGGAAAGAAAGCACAGAGCCCCAGATTCTATGTTGTCCTGGAGAGCTTGCAGAGCACTGGGGAAAGGCAGGCAGAGAATTCCTTGCTAGCACCTTCTCTGTGCCTGTTCACATTGCTTCGCAGAATCGCTTTTGTGCAGAAAACAGTAACACTTGTTCAGAAGGAAAGAAAGCACAGAGCCCCAGATTCTATGTTGTCCTGCAGAGCTTGCAGAGCACTGGGGAAAGGCAGGCAGAGAATTCCTTGCTAGCACCTTCTCTGTGCCTGGGAAGCAGAAGTGTTCACATTGCTTCGCAGAATCGCTTTTGTGCAGAAAACAGTAACACTTGTTCAGAAGGAGAGAAAGCACAGAGCCCCAGATTCTATGTTGTCCTGGAGAGCTTGCAGAGCACTGGGGAAAGGCAGGCAGAGAATTCCTTGCTAGCACCTTCTCTGTGCCTGGGAAGCAGAAGTGTTCACATTGCTTCGCAAAAATCGCTTTTGTGCAGAAAACAGTAACACTTGTTCAGAAGGAAAGAAAGCACAGAGCCCCAGATTTTATGTTGTCCTGGAGAGCTTGCAGAGCACTGGGGAAAGGCAGGCAGAGAATTCCCTGCTAGCACCTTCTCTGTGCCTGGGAGAAGTGTTCACATTGCTTCGCAGAATCGCTTTTGTGCAGAAAACAGTAACACTTGTTCAGAAGGAAAGAAAGCACAGAGCCCCAGATTCTATGTTGTCCTGGAGAGCTTGTAGAGCACTGGGGAAAGGCAGGCAGAGAATTCCTTGCTAGCACCTTCTCTGTGCCTGGGAAGCAGAAGTGTTCACATTTCTTTGCAAGAATCGCTTTTGTGCAGAAAACAGTAACACTTGTTCAGAAGGAAAGAAAGCACAGAGCCCCAGATTCTATGTTGTTTTGGAGAGCTTGCAGAGCACTGTGGAAATCCAGGCAGAGAATTCCCTGATAGCACCTTCTCTGTGCCTGGGAAGCAGAAGTGTTCACAATGCTTCGCAAGAATCGCTTTTGTGCAGAAAACACTAACACTTGTTCAGAAGGAAAGAAAGCACAGAGCCCCAGATTCTATGTTGTCCTGGAGAGCTTGCAGAGCACTGGGGAAAGGCAGGCAGAGAATTCCCTGCTAGCACCTTCTCTGTGCCTGTTCACATTGCTTCGCAGAATCGCTTTTGTGCAGAAAACAGTAACACTTGTTCAGAAGGAAAGAAAGCACAGAGCCCCAGATTCTATGTTGTCCTGCAGAGCTTGCAGAGCACTGGGGAAAGGCAGGCAGAGAATTCCTTGCTAGCACCTTCTCTGTGCCTGGGAAGCAGAAGTGTTCACATTGCTTCGCAGAATCGCTTTTGTGCAGAAAACAGTAACACTTGTTCAGAAGGAGAGAAAGCACAGAGCCCCAGATTCTATGTTGTCCTGGAGAGCTTGCAGAGCACTGGGGAAAGGCAGGCAGAGAATTCCCTGCTAGCACCTTCTCTGTGCCTGGGAAGCAGAAGTGTTCACATTGCTTCGCAAAAATCGCTTTTGTGCAGAAAACAGTAACACTTGTTCAGAAGGAAAGAAATCACAGAGCCCCAGATTCTATGTTGTCCTGGAGAGCTTGCAGAGCACTGGGGAAAGGCAGGCAGAGAATTCCCTGCTAGCACCTTCTCTGTGCCTGTTCACATTGCTTCGCAGAATCGCTTTTGTGCAGAAAACAGTAACACTTGTTCAGAAGGAAAGAAAGCACAGAGCCCCAGATTTTATGTTGTCCTGGAGAGCTTGCAGAGCACTGGGGAAAGGCAGGCAGAGAATTCCCTGCTAGCACCTTCTCTGTGGTGGGAGAAGTGTTCACATTGCTTCGCAGAATCGCTTTTGTGCAGAAAACAGTAACACTTGTTCAGAACGAAAGAAAGCACAGAGCCCCAGATTCTATGTTGTCCTGGAGAGCTTGCAGAGCACTGGGGAAAGGCAGGCAGAGAATTCCCTGCTAGCACCTTCTCTGTGCCTGGGAAGCAGAAGTGTTCACATTGCTTCGCAGAATCGCTTTTGTGCAGAAAACAGTAACACTTGTTCAGAAGGAAAGAAAGCACAGAGCCCCAGATTCTATGTTGTCCTGGAGAGCTTGCAGAGCACTGGGGAAAGGCAGGCAGAGAATTCCCTGCTAGCACCTTCTCTGTGCCTGGGAAGCAGAAGTGTTCACATTGCTTCGCAAGAATCGCTTTTGTGCAGAAAACAGTAACACTTGTTCATAAGGAAAGAAAGCACAGAGCCCCAGATTTTATGTTGTCCTGGAGAGCTTGCAGAGCACTGGGGAAAGGCAGGCAGAGAATTCCCTGCTAGCACCTTCTCTGTGCCTGGGAAGCAGAAGTGTTCACATTGCTTCGCAAACATCGCTTTTGTGCAGAAAACACTAACACTTGTTCAGAAGGAAAGAAAGCACAGAGCCCCAGATTTTATGTTGTCCTGGAGAGCTTGCAGAGCACTGGGGAAAGGCAGGCAGAGAATTCCCTGCTAGCACCTTCTCTGTGCCTGTTCACATTGCTTCGCAGAATCGCTTTTGTGCAGAAAACAGTAACACTTGTTCAGAAGGAAAGAAAGCACAGAGCCCCAGATTCTATGTTGTCCTGGAGAGCTTGCAGAGCACTGGGGAAAGGCAGGCAGAGAATTCCCTGCTAGCACCTTCTCTGTGCCTGGGAAGCAGAAGTGTTCACATTGCTTCGCAGAATCGCTTTTGTGCAGAAAACAGTAACACTTGTTCAGAACGAAAGAAAGCACAGAGCCCCAGATTCTATGTTGTCCTGCAGAGCTTGCAGAGCACTGGGGAAAGGCAGGCAGAGAATTCCTTGCTAGCACCTTCTCTGTGCCTGGGAAGCAGAAGTGTTCACATTGCTTCGCAAGAATCGCTTTTGGGCAGAAAACACTAACACTTGTTCAGAAGGAAAGAAAGCACAGAGCCCCAGATTCTATGTTGTCCTGGAGAGCTTGCAGAGCACTGGGGATAGGCAGGCAGAGAATTCCCTGCTAGCACCTTCTCTGTGCCTGGGAAGCAGAAGTGTTCACATTGCTTCGCAAGAATCGCTTTTGTGCAGAAAACAGTAACACTTGTTCAGAAGGAAAGAAAGCACAGAGCCCCAGATTCTATGTTGTCCTGGAGAGCTTGCAGAGCACTGGGGAAAGGCAGGCAGAGAATTCCCTGCTAGCACCTTCTCTGTGCCTGTTCACATTGCTTCGTAGAATCGCTTTTGTGCAGAAAACAGTAACACTTGTTCAGAAGGAAAGAAAGCACAGAGCCCCAGATTCTATGTTGTCCTGCAGAGCTTGCAGAGCACTGGGGAAAGGCAGGCAGAGAATTCCTTGCTAGCACCTTCTCTGTGCCTGGGAAGCAGAAGTGTTCACATTGCTTCGCAGAATCGCTTTTGTGCAGAAAACAGTAACACTTGTTCAGAAGGAGAGAAAGCACAGAGCCCCAGATTCTATGTTGTCCTGGAGAGCTTGCAGAGCACTGGGGAAAGGCAGGCAGAGAATTCCTTGCTAGCACCTTCTCTGTGCCTGGGAAGCAGAAGTGTTCACATTGCTTCGCAAAAATCGCTTTTGTGCAGAAAACAGTAACACTTGTTCAGAAGGAAAGAAAGCACAGAGCCCCAGATTCTATGTTGTCCTGGAGAGCTTGCAGAGCACTGGGGAAAGGCAGGCAGAGAATTCCCTGCTAGCACCTTCTCTGTGCCTGTTCACATTGCTTCGCAGAATCGCTTTTGTGCAGAAAACATTAACACTTGTTCAGAAGGAAAGAAAGCACAGAGCCCCAGATTCTATGTTGTCCTGGAGAGCTTGCAGAGCACTGGGGAAAGGCAGGCAGAGAATTCCCTGCTAGCACCTTCTCTGTGCCTGGGAAGCAGAAGTGTTCACATTGCTTCGCAGAATCGCTTTTGTGCAGAAAACAGTAACACTTGTTCAGAAGGAAAGAAAGCACAGAGCCCCAGATTTTATGTTGTCCTGGAGAGCTTGCAGAGCACTGGGGAAAGGCAGGCAGAGAATTCCCTGCTAGCACCTTCTCTGTGCCTGTTCACATTGCTTCGCAGAATCGCTTTTGTGCAGAAAACAGTAACACTTGTTCAGAAGGAAAGAAAGCACAGAGCCCCAGATTCTATGTTGTCCTGGAGAGCTTGCAGAGCACTGGGGAAAGGCAGGCAGAGAATTCCCTGCTAGCACCTTCTCTGTGCCTGGGAAGCAGAAGTGTTCACATTGCTTCGCAGAATCGCTTTTGTGCAGAAAACAGTAACACTTGTTCAGAAGGAAAGAAAGCACAGAGCCCCAGATTCTATGTTGTCCTGGAGAGCTTGCAGAGCACTGGGGAAAGGCAGGCAGAGAATTCCCTGCTAGCACCTTCTCTGTGCCTGGGAAGCAGAAGTGTTCACATTGCTTCGCAAGAATCGCTTTTGTGCAGAAAACAGTAACACTTGTTCATAAGGAAAGAAAGCACAGAGCCCCAGATTTTATGTTGTCCTGGAGAGCTTGCAGAGCACTGGGGAAAGGCAGGCAGAGAATTCCCTGCTAGCACCTTCTCTGTGCCTGGGAAGCAGAAGTGTTCACATTGCTTCGCAAACATCGCTTTTGTGCAGAAAACACTAACACTTGTTCAGAAGGAAAGAAAGCACAGAGCCCCAGATTTTATGTTGTCCTGGAGAGCTTGCAGAGCACTGGGGAAAGGCAGGCAGAGAATTCCCTGCTAGCACCTTCTCTGTGCCTGTTCACATTGCTTCGCAGAATCGCTTTTGTGCAGAAAACAGTAACACTTGTTCAGAAGGAAAGAAAGCACAGAGCCCCAGATTCTATGTTGTCCTGGAGAGCTTGCAGAGCACTGGGGAAAGGCAGGCAGAGAATTCCCTGCTAGCACCTTCTCTGTGCCTGGGAAGCAGAAGTGTTCACATTGCTTCGCAGAATCGCTTTTGTGCAGAAAACAGTAACACTTGTTCAGAACGAAAGAAAGCACAGAGCCCCAGATTCTATGTTGTCCTGCAGAGCTTGCAGAGCACTGGGGAAAGGCAGGCAGAGAATTCCTTGCTAGCACCTTCTCTGTGCCTGGGAAGCAGAAGTGTTCACATTGCTTCGCAAGAATCGCTTTTGGGCAGAAAACACTAACACTTGTTCAGAAGGAAAGAAAGCACAGAGCCCCAGATTCTATGTTGTCCTGGAGAGCTTGCAGAGCACTGGGGATAGGCAGGCAGAGAATTCCCTGCTAGCACCTTCTCTGTGCCTGGGAAGCAGAAGTGTTCACATTGCTTCGCAAGAATCGCTTTTGTGCAGAAAACAGTAACACTTGTTCAGAAGGAAAGAAAGCACAGAGCCCCAGATTCTATGTTGTCCTGGAGAGCTTGCAGAGCACTGGGGAAAGGCAGGCAGAGAATTCCCTGCTAGCACCTTCTCTGTGCCTGTTCACATTGCTTCGTAGAATCGCTTTTGTGCAGAAAACAGTAACACTTGTTCAGAAGGAAAGAAAGCACAGAGCCCCAGATTCTATGTTGTCCTGCAGAGCTTGCAGAGCACTGGGGAAAGGCAGGCAGAGAATTCCTTGCTAGCACCTTCTCTGTGCCTGGGAAGCAGAAGTGTTCACATTGCTTCGCAGAATCGCTTTTGTGCAGAAAACAGTAACACTTGTTCAGAAGGAGAGAAAGCACAGAGCCCCAGATTCTATGTTGTCCTGGAGAGCTTGCAGAGCACTGGGGAAAGGCAGGCAGAGAATTCCTTGCTAGCACCTTCTCTGTGCCTGGGAAGCAGAAGTGTTCACATTGCTTCGCAAAAATCGCTTTTGTGCAGAAAACAGTAACACTTGTTCAGAAGGAAAGAAAGCACAGAGCCCCAGATTCTATGTTGTCCTGGAGAGCTTGCAGAGCACTGGGGAAAGGCAGGCAGAGAATTCCCTGCTAGCACCTTCTCTGTGCCTGTTCACATTGCTTCGCAGAATCGCTTTTGTGCAGAAAACAGTAACACTTGTTCAGAAGGAAAGAAAGCACAGAGCCCCAGATTCTATGTTGTCCTGGAGAGCTTGCAGAGCACTGGGGAAAGGCAGGCAGAGAATTCCCTGCTAGCACCTTCTCTGTGCCTGGGAAGCAGAAGTGTTCACATTGCTTCGCAGAATCGCTTTTGTGCAGAAAACAGTAACACTTGTTCAGAAGGAAAGAAAGCACAGAGCCCCAGATTCTATGTTGTCCTGGAGAGCTTGCAGAGCACTGGGGAAAGGCAGGCAGAGAATTCCCTGCTAGCACCTTCTCTGTGCCTGGGAAGCAGAAGTGTTCACATTGCTTCGCAAGAATCGCTTTTGTGCAGAAAACAGTAACACTTGTTCATAAGGAAAGAAAGCACAGAGCCCCAGATTTTATGTTGTCCTGGAGAGCTTGCAGAGCACTGGGGAAAGGCAGGCAGAGAATTCCCTGCTAGCACCTTCTCTGTGCCTGGGAAGCAGAAGTGTTCACATTGCTTCGCAAACATCGCTTTTGTGCAGAAAACACTAACACTTGTTCAGAGAAGGAAAGAAAGCACAGAGCCCCAGATTTTATGTTGTCCTGGAGAGCTTGCAGAGCACTGGGGAAAGGCAGGCAGAGAATTCCCTGCTAGCACCTTCTCTGTGCCTGTTCACATTGCTTCGCAGAATCGCTTTTGTGCAGAAAACAGTAACACTTGTTCAGAAGGAGAGAAAGCACAGAGCCCCAGATTCTATGTTGTCCTGGAGAGCTTGCAGAGCACTGGGGAAAGGCAGGCAGAGAATTCCCTGCTAGCACCTTCTCTGTGCCTGGGAAGCAGAAGTGTTCACATTGCTTCGCAGAATCGCTTTTGTGCAGAAAACAATAACACTTGTTCAGAACGAAAGAAAGCACAGAGCCCCAGATTCTATGTTGTCCTGCAGAGCTTGCAGAGCACTGGGGAAAGGCAGGCAGAGAATTCCTTGCTAGCACCTTCTCTGTGCCTGGGAAGCAGAAGTGTTCACATTGCTTCGCAAGAATCGCTTTTGGGCAGAAAACACTAACACTTGTTCAGAACGAAAGAAAGCACAGAGCCCCAGATTCTATGTTGTCCTGGAGAGCTTGCAGAGCACTGGGGAAAGGCAGGCAGAGAATTCCCTGCTAGCACCTTCTCTGTGCCTGGGAAGCAGAAGTGTTCACATTGCTTCGCAAGAATCGCTTTTGTGCAGAAAACAGTAACACTTGTTCAGAAGGAAAGAAAGCACAGAGCCCCAGATTCTATGTTGTCCTGGAGAGCTTGCAGAGCACTGGGGAAAGGCAGGCAGAGAATTCCCTGCTAGCACCTTCTCTGTGCCTGTTCACATTGCTTCGCAGAATCGCTTTTGTGCAGAAAACAGTAACACTTGTTCAGAAGGAAAGAAAGCACAGAGCCCCAGATTCTATGTTGTCCTGGAGAGCTTGCAGAGCACTGGGGAAAGGCAGGCAGAGAATTCCCTGCTAGCACCTTCTCTGTGCCTGGGAAGCAGAAGTGTTCACATTGCTTCGCAGAATCGCTTTTGTGCAGAAAACAGTAACACTTGTTCAGAAGGAAAGAAAGCACAGAGCCCCAGATTTTATGTTGTCCTGGAGAGCTTGCAGAGCACTGGGGAAAGGCAGGCAGAGAATTCCCTGCTAGCACCTTCTCTGTGCCTGGGAAGCAGAAGTGTTCACATTGCTTCGCAAAAATCGCTTTTGTGCAGAAAACACTAACACTTGTTCAGAAGGAAAGAAAGCACAGAGAACCAGATTCTATGTTGTCCTGGAGAGCTTGCAGAGCACTGGGGAAAGGCAGGCAGAGAATTCCCTGCTAGCACCTTCTCTGTGCCTGGGAAGCAGAAGTGTTCACATTGCTTCGCAAAAATCGCTTTTGTGCAGAAAACAGTAACACTTGTTCAGAAGGAAAGAAAGCACAGAGCCCCAGATTCTATGTTGTCCTGGAGAGCTTGCAGAGCACTGGGGAAAGGCAGGCAGAGAATTCCTTGCTAGCACCTTCTCTGTGCCTGTTCACATTGCTTCGCAGAATCGCTTTTGTGCAGAAAACAGTAACACTTGTTCAGAAGGAAAGAAAGCACAGAGCCCCAGATTCTATGTTGTCCTGCAGAGCTTGCAGAGCACTGGGGAAAGGCAGGCAGAGAATTCCTTGCTAGCACCTTCTCTGTGCCTGGGAAGCAGAAGTGTTCACATTGCTTCGCAGAATCGCTTTTGTGCAGAAAACAGTAACACTTGTTCAGAAGGAGAGAAAGCACAGAGCCCCAGATTCTATGTTGTCCTGGAGAGCTTGCAGAGCACTGGGGAAAGGCAGGCAGAGAATTCCTTGCTAGCACCTTCTCTGTGCCTGGGAAGCAGAAGTGTTCACATTGCTTCGCAAAAATCGCTTTTGTGCAGAAAACAGTAACACTTGTTCAGAAGGAAAGAAAGCACAGAGCCCCAGATTTTATGTTGTCCTGGAGAGCTTGCAGAGCACTGGGGAAAGGCAGGCAGAGAATTCCCTGCTAGCACCTTCTCTGTGCCTGGGAGAAGTGTTCACATTGCTTCGCAGAATCGCTTTTGTGCAGAAAACAGTAACACTTGTTCAGAAGGAAAGAAAGCACAGAGCCCCAGATTCTATGTTGTCCTGGAGAGCTTGTAGAGCACTGGGGAAAGGCAGGCAGAGAATTCCTTGCTAGCACCTTCTCTGTGACTGGGAAGCAGAAGTGTTCACATTTCTTTGCAAGAATCGCTTTTGTGCAGAAAACAGTAACACTTGTTCAGAAGGAAAGAAAGCACAGAGCCCCAGATTCTATGTTGTTTTGGAGAGCTTGCAGAGCACTGTGGAAATCCAGGCAGAGAATTCCCTGATAGCACCTTCTCTGTGCCTGGGAAGCAGAAGTGTTCACAATGCTTCGCAAGAATCGCTTTTGTGCAGAAAACACTAACACTTGTTCAGAAGGAAAGAAAGCACAGAGCCCCAGATTCTATGTTGTCCTGGAGAGCTTGCAGAGCACTGGGGAAAGGCAGGCAGAGAATTCCCTGCTAGCACCTTCTCTGTGCCTGTTCACATTGCTTCGCAGAATCGCTTTTGTGCAGAAAACAGTAACACTTGTTCAGAAGGAAAGAAAGCACAGAGCCCCAGATTCTATGTTGTCCTGCAGAGCTTGCAGAGCACTGGGGAAAGGCAGGCAGAGAATTCCTTGCTAGCACCTTCTCTGTGCCTGGGAAGCAGAAGTGTTCACATTGCTTCGCAGAATCGCTTTTGTGCAGAAAACAGTAACACTTGTTCAGAAGGAAAGAAAGCACAGAGCCCCAGATTCTATGTTGTCCTGGAGAGCTTGTAGAGCACTGGGGAAAGGCAGGCAGAGAATTCCTTGCTAGCACCTTCTCTGTGCCTGGGAAGCAGAAGTGTTCACATTTCTTTGCAAGAATCGCTTTTGTGCAGAAAACAGTAACACTTGTTCAGAAGGAAAGAAAGCACAGAGCCCCAGATTCTATGTTGTTTTGGAGAGCTTGCAGAGCACTGTGGAAATCCAGGCAGAGAATTCCCTGATAGCACCTTCTCTGTGCCTGGGAAGCAGAAGTGTTCACAATGCTTCGCAAGAATCGCTTTTGTGCAGAAAACACTAACACTTGTTCAGAAGGAAAGAAAGCACAGAGCCCCAGATTCTATGTTGTCCTGGAGAGCTTGCAGAGCACTGGGGAAAGGCAGGCAGAGAATTCCCTGCTAGCACCTTCTCTGTGCCTGGGAGAAGTGTTCACATTGCTTCGCAGAATCGCTTTTGTGCAGAAAACAGTAACACTTGTTCAGAAGGAAAGAAAGCACAGAGCCCCAGATTCTATGTTGTCCTGGAGAGCTTGTAGAGCACTGGGGAAAGGCAGGCAGAGAATTCCTTGCTAGCACCTTCTCTGTGCCTGGGAAGCAGAAGTGTTCACATTTCTTTGCAAGAATCGCTTTTGTGCAGAAAACAGTAACACTTGTTCAGAAGGAAAGAAAGCACAGAGCCCCAGATTCTATGTTGTCCTGGAGAGCTTGCAGAGCACTGGGGAAAGGCAGGCAGAGAATTCCCTGCTAGCACCTTCTCTGTGCCTGTTCACATTGCTTCGCAGAATCGCTTTTGTGCAGAAAACAGTAACACTTGTTCAGAAGGAAAGAAAGCACAGAGCCCCAGATTTTATGTTGTCCTGGGGAGCTTGCAGAGCACTGGGGAAAGGCAGGCAGAGAATTCCCTGCTAGCACCTTCTCTGTGCCTGGGAAGCAGAAGTGTTCACATTGCTTCGCAGAATCGCTTTTGTGCAGAAAACAGTAACACTTGTTCAGAAGGAAAGAAAGCACAGAGCCCCAGATTCTATGTTGTCCTGGAGAGCTTGCAGAGCACTGGGGAAAGGCAGGCAGAGAATTCCCTGCTAGCACCTTCTCTGTGACTGGGAAGCAGAAGTGTTCACATTGCTTCGCAGAATCGCTTTTGTGCAGAAAACAGTAACACTTGTTCAGAAGGAAAGAAAGCACAGAGCCCCAGATTCTATGTTGTCCTGGAGAGCTTGCAGAGCACTGGGGAAAGGCAGGCAGAGAATTCCCTGCTAGCACCTTCTCTGTGCCTGGGAGAAGTGTTCACATTGCTTCGCAGAATCGCTTTTGTGCAGAAAACACTAACACTTGTTCAGAAGGAAAGAAAGCACAGAGCCCCAGATTCTATGTTGTCCTGGAGAGCTTGTAGAGCACTGGGGAAAGGCAGGCAGAGAATTCCTTGCTAGCACCTTCTCTGTGCCTGGGAAGCAGAAGTGTTCACATTTCTTCGCAAGAATCGCTTTTGTGCAGAAAACAGTAACACTTGTTCAGAAGGAAAGAAAGCACAGAGCCCCAGATTCTATGTTGATTGGAGAGCTTGCAGAGCACTGTGGAAAGCCAGGCAGAGAATTCCCTGATAGCACCTTCTCTGTGCCTGGGAAGCAGAAGTGTTCACAATGCTTCGCAAGAATCGCTTTTGTGCAGAAAACACTAACACTTGTTCAGAAGGAAAGAAAGCACAGAGCCCCAGATTCTATGTTGTCCTGGAGAGCTTGCAGAGCACTGGGGAAAGGCAGGCAGAGAATTCCTTGCTAGCACCTTCTCTGTGCCTGGGAAGCAGAAGTGTTCACATTGCTTCGCAAGAATCGCTTTTGTGCAGAAAACAGTAACACTTGTTCAGAAGGAAAGAAAGCACAGAGCCCCAGATTCTATGTTGTCCTGGAGAGCTTGCAGAGCACTGGGGAAAGGCAGGCAGAGAATTCCCTGCTAGCACCTTCTCTGTGCCTGGGAAGCAGAAGTGTTCACATTGCTTCGCAGAATCGCTTTTGTGCAGAAAACAGTAACACTTGTTCAGAAGGAAAGAAAGCACAGAGCCCCAGATTTTATGTTGTCCTGGAGAGCTTGCAGAGCACTGGGGAAAGGCAGGCAGAGAATTCCCTGCTAGCACATTCTCTGTGCCTGGGAAGCAGAAGTGTTCATATTGCTTCGCAAGAATCGCTTTTGTGCAGAAAACAGTAACACTTGTTCAGAAGGAAAGAAAGCACAGAGCCCCAGATTTTATGTTGTCCTGGAGAGCTTGCAGAGCACTGGGGAAAGGCAGGCAGAGAATTCCCTGCTAGCACATTCTCTGTGCCTGGGAAGCAGAAGTGTTCACATTGCTTCGCAGAATCGCTTTTGTGCAGAAAACACTAACACTTGTTCAGAAGGAAAGAAAGCACAGAGCCCCAGATTTTATGTTGTCCTGGAGAGCTTGCAGAGCACTGGGGAAAGGCAGGCAGAGAATTCCCTGCTAGCACCTTCTCTGTGCCTGTTCACATTGCTTCGCAGAATCGCTTTTGTGCAGAAAACAGTAACACTTGTTCAGAAGGAAAGAAAGCACAGAGCCCCAGATTCTATGTTGTCCTGGAGAGCTTGCAGAGCACTGGGGAAAGGCAGGCAGAGAATTCCCTGCTAGCACCTTCTCTGTGCCTGGGAAGCAGAAGTGTTCACATTGCTTCGCAGAATCGCTTTTGTGCAGAAAACAGTAACACTTGTTCAGAAGGAAAGAAAGCACAGAGCCCCAGATTCTATGTTGTCCTGGAGAGCTTGCAGAGCACTGGGGAAAGGCAGGCAGAGAATTCCCTGCTAGCACCTTCTCTGTGACTGGGAAGCAGAAGTGTTCACATTGCTTCGCAGAATCGCTTTTGTGCAGAAAACAGTAACACTTGTTCAGAAGGAAAGAAAGCACAGAGCCCCAGATTCTATGTTGTCCTGCAGAGCTTGCAGAGCACTGGGGAAAGGCAGGCAGAGAATTCCTTGCTAGCACCTTCTCTGTGCCTGGGAAGCAGAAGTGTTCACATTGCTTCGCAAGAATCGCTTTTGGGCAGAAAACACTAACACTTGTTCAGAACGAAAGAAAGCACAGAGCCCCAGATTCTATGTTGTCCTGGAGAGCTTGCAGAGCACTGGGGAAAGGCAGGCAGAGAATTCCTTGCTAGCACCTTCTCTGTGCCTGGGAAGCAGAAGTGTTCACATTGCTTCGCAGAATCGCTTTTGTGCAGAAAACAGTAACACTTGTTCAGAAGGAAAGAAAGCACAGAGCCCCAGATTTTATGTTGTCCTGGAGAGCTTGCAGAGCACTGGGGAAAGGCAGGCAGAGAATTCCCTGCTAGCACCTTCTCTGTGCCTGGGAAGCAGAAGTGTTCACATTGCTTCGCAAAAATCGCTTTTGTGCAGAAAACAGTAACACTTGTTCAGAACGAAAGAAAGCACAGAGCCCCAGATTCTATGTTGTCCTGGAGAGCTTGCAGAGCACTGGGGAAAGGCAGGCAGAGAATTCCCTGCTAGCACCTTCTCTGTGCCTGTTCACAGTTCTTCGCAGAATCGCTTTTGTGCAGAAAACAGTAACACTTGTTCAGAAGGAAAGAAAGCACAGAGCCCCAGATTCTATGTTGTCCTGGAGAGCTTGCAGAGCACTGGGGAAAGGCAGGCAGAGAATTCCCTGCTAGCACCTTCTCTGTGCCTGGGAAGCAGAAGTGTTCACATTGCTTCGCAGAATCGCTTTTGTGCAGAAAACACTAACACTTGTTCAGAAGGAAAGAAAGCACAGAGAACCAGATTCTATGTTGTCCTGGAGAGCTTGCAGAGCACTGGGGAAAGGCAGGCAGAGAATTCCTTGCTAGCACCTTCTCTGTGCCTGGGAAGCAGAACTGTTCACATTGCTTCGCAAGAATCGCTTTTGTGCAGAAAACACTAACACTTGTTCAGAAGGAAAGAAAGCACAGAGCCCCAGATTTTATGTTGTCCTGGAGAGCTTGCAGAGCACTGGGGAAAGGCAGGCAGAGAATTCCTTGCTAGCACCTTCTCTGTGCCTGGGAAGCAGAAGTGTTCACATTGCTTCGCAAGAATCGCTTTTGTGCAGAAAACAGTAACACTTGTTCAGAAGGAAAGAAAGCACAGAGCCCCAGATTCTATGTTGTCCTGGAGAGCTTGCAGAGCACTGGGGAAAGGCAGGCAGAGAATTCCCTGCTAGCACCTTCTCTGTGCCTGGGAAGCAGAAGTGTTCACATTGCTTCGCAGAATCGCTTTTGTGCAGAAAACAGTAACACTTGTTCAGAAGGAAAGAAAGCACAGAGCCCCAGATTTTATGTTGTCCTGGAGAGCTTGCAGAGCACTGGGGAAAGGCAGGCAGAGAATTCCCTGCTAGCACCTTCTCTGTGCCTGGGAAGCAGAAGTGTTCACATTGCTTCGCAAAAATCGCTTTTGTGCAGAAAACAGTAACACTTGTTCAGAAGGAAAGAAAGCACAGAGCCCCAGATTCTATGTTGTCCTGGAGAGCTTGCAGAGCACTGGGGAAAGGCAGGCAGAGAATTCCCTGCTAGCACCTTCTCTGTGCCTGTTCACATTGCTTCGCAGAATCGCTTTTGTGCAGAAAACAGTAACACTTGTTCAGAAGGAAAGAAAGCACAGAGCCCCAGATTTTATGTTGTCCTGGAGAGCTTGCAGAGCACTGGGGAAAGGCAGGCAGAGAATTCCTTGCTAGCACCTTCTCTGTGCCTGGGAAGCAGAAGTGTTCACATTGCTTCGCAGAATCGCTTTTGTGCAGAAAACAGTAACACTTGTTCAGAACGAAAGAAAGCACAGAGCCCCAGATTCTATGTTGTCCTGCAGAGCTTGCAGAGCACTGGGGAAAGGCAGGCAGAGAATTCCCTGCTAGCACCTTCTCTGTGCCTGGGAAGCAGAAGTGTTCACATTGCTTCGCAGAATCGCTTTTTTGCAGAAAACAGTAACACTTGTTCAGAAGGAAAGAAAGCACAGAGCCCCAGATTCTATGTTGTCCTGGAGAGCTTGCAGAGCACTGGGGAAAGGCAGGCAGAGAATTCCCTGCTAGCACCTTCTCTGTGACTGGGAAGCAGAAGTGTTCACATTGCTTCGCAGAATCGCTTTTGTGCAGAAAACAGTAACACTTGTTCAGAACGAAAGAAAGCACAGAGCCCCAGATTCTATGTTGTCCTGCAGAGCTTGCAGAGCACTGGGGAAAGGCAGGCAGAGAATTCCTTGCTAGCACCTTCTCTGTGCCTGGGAAGCAGAAGTGTTCACATTGCTTCGCAAGAATCGCTTTTGGGCAGAAAACACTAACACTTGTTCAGAACGAAAGAAAGCACAGAGCCCCAGATTCTATGTTGTCCTGGAGAGCTTGCAGAGCACTGGGGAAAGGCAGGCAGAGAATTCCCTGCTAGCACCTTCTCTGTGCCTGGGAAGCAGAAGTGTTCACATTGCTTCGCAAAAATCGCTTTTGTGCAGAAAACAGTAACACTTGTTCAGAAGGAAAGAAAGCACAGAGCCCCAGATTCTATGTTGTCCTGCAGAGCTTGCAGAGCACTGGGGAAAGGCAGGCAGAGAATTCCCTGCTAGCACCTTCTCTGTGCCTGGGAAGCAGAAGTGTTCACATTGCTTCGCAGAATCGCTTTTGTGCAGAAAACAGTAACACTTGTTCAGAAGGAAAGAAAGCACAGAGCCCCAGATTCTATGTTGTCCTGGAGAGCTTGCAGAGCACTGGGGAAAGGCAGGCAGAGAATTCCCTGCTAGCACCTTCTCTGTGCCTGGGAAGCAGAAGTGTTCACATTGCTTCGCAAGAATCGCTTTTGTGCAGAAAACACTAACACTTGTTCAGAAGGAAAGAAAGCACAGAGCCCCAGATTCTATGTTGTCCTGGAGAGCTTGCAGAGCACTGGGGAAAGGCAGGCAGAGAATTCCCTGCTAGCACCTTCTCTGTGCCTGGGAAGCAGAAGTGTTCACATTGCTTCGCAGAATCGCTTTTGTGCAGAAAACACTAACACTTGTTCAGAAGGAAAGAAAGCACAGAGCCCCAGATTCTATGTTGTCCTGGAGAGCTTGCAGAGCACTGGGGAAAGGCAGGCAGAGAATTCCCTGCTAGCACCTTCTCTGTGCCTGGGAAGCAGAAGTGTTCACATTGCTTCGCAGAATCGCTTTTGTGCAGAAAACAGTAACACTTGTTCAGAAGGAAAGAAAACACAGAGCCCCAGATTTTATGTTGTCCTGGAGAGCTTGCAGAGCACTGGGGAAAGGCAGGCAGAGAATTCCCTGCTAGCACCTTCTCTGTGCCTGGGAAGCAGAAGTGTTCACATTGCTTCGCAAAAATCGCTTTTGTGCAGAAAACAGTAACACTTGTTCAGAACGAAAGAAAGCACAGAGCCCCAGATTCTATGTTGTCCTGCAGAGCTTGCAGAGCACTGGGGAAAGGCAGGCAGAGAATTCCCTGCTAGCACCTTCTCTGTGCCTGGGAAGCAGAAGTGTTCACATTGCTTCGCAAAAATCGCTTTTGTGCAGAAAACAGTAACACTTGTTCAGAACGAAAGAAAGCACAGAGCCCCAGATTCTATGTTGTCCTGCAGAGCTTGCAGAGCACTGGGGAAAGGCAGGCAGAGAATTCCCTGCTAGCACCTTCTCTGTGCCTGGGAAGCAGAAGTGTTCACATTGCTTCGCAGAATCGCTTTTGTGCAGAAAACAGTAACACTTGTTCAGAAGGAAAGAAAGCACAGAGCCCCAGATTCTATGTTGTCCTGGAGAGCTTGCAGAGCACTGGGGAAAGGCAGGCAGAGAATTCCTTGCTAGCACCTTCTCTGTGCCTGGGAAGCAGAAGTGTTCACATTGCTTCGCAAGAATCGCTTTTGTGAAGAAAACAGTAACATTTGTTCAGAAGGAAAGAAAGCACAGAGCCCCAGATTTGCTGTTGTCCTGGAGAGCTTGCAGAGCACTGGGGAAAGGCAGGCAGAGAATTCCCTGCTAGCACCTTCTCTGTGCCTGTTCACATTGCTTTGCAGAATCTCTTTTGTGCAGAAAACAGTAACACTTGTTCAGTAGGAAAGAAAGCACAGAGCCCCAGATTCTATGTTGTCCTGCAGAGCTTGCAGAGCACTGGGGATAGGCAGGCAGAGAATTCCCTGCTAGCACCTTCTCTGTGCCTGGGAAGCAGAAGTGTTCACATTGCTTCGCAGAATCGCTTTTGTGCAGAAAACAGTAACACTTGTTCAGAACGAAAGAAAGCACAGAGCCCCAGATTCTATGTTGTCCTGCAGAGCTTGCAGAGCACTGGGGAAAGGCAGGCAGAGAATTCCCTGCTAGCACCTTCTCTGTGCCTGTTCACAGTTCTTCGCAGAATCGCTTTTGTGCAGAAAACAGTAACACTTGTTCAGAACGAAAGAAAGCACAGAGCCCCAGATTCTATGTTGTCCTGGAGAGCTTGCAGAGCACTGGGGAAAGGCAGGCAGAGAATTCCCTGCTAGCACCTTCTCTGTGCCTGGGAAGCAGAAGTGTTCACATTGCTTCGCAGAATCGCTTTTGTGCAGAAAACACTAACACTTGTTCAGAAGGAAAGAAAGCACAGAGAACCAGATTCTATGTTGTCCTGGAGAGCTTGCAGAGCACTGGGGAAAGGCAGGCAGAGAATTCCTTGCTAGCACCTTCTCTGTGCCTGGGAAGCAGAAGTGTTCACATTTCTTCGCAAGAATCGCTTTTGTGAAGAAAACAGTAACACTTGTTCAGAAGGAAAGAAAGCACAGAGCCCCAGATTTGCTGTTGTCCTGGAGAGCTTGCAGAGCACTGGGGAAAGGCAGGCAGAGAATTCCCTGCTAGCACCTTCTCTGTGCCTGTTCACATTGCTTTGCAGAATCTCTTTTGTGCAGAAAACAGTAACACTTGTTCAGTAGGAAAGAAAGCACAGAGCCCCAGATTCTATGTTGTCCTGGAGAGCTTGCAGAGCACTGGGGATAGGCAGGCAGAGAATTCCCTGCTAGCACCTTCTCTGTGCCTGGGAAGCAGAAGTGTTCACATTGCTTCGCAAGAATCGCTTTTGTGCAGAAAACAGTAACACTTGTTCAGAAGGAAAGAAAGCACAGAGCCCCAGATTCTATGTTGTCCTGGAGAGCTTGCAGAGCACTGGGGAAAGGCAGGCAGAGAATTCCGTGCTAGCACCTTCTCTGTGCCTGGGAAGCAGAAGTGTTCACATTGCTTCGCAAAAATCGCTTTTGTGCAGGAAACAATAACACTCGTTCAGAAGGAAAGAAATCACAGAGCCCCAGATTCTATGTTGTCCTGGAGAGCTTGCAGAGCACTGGGGAAAGGCAGGCAGAGAATTCCCTGCTAGCACCTTCTCTGTGCCTGTTCACATTGCTTCGCAGAATCGCTTTTGTGCAGAAAACAGTAACACTTGTTCAGAAGGAAAGAAAGCACAGAGCCCCAGATTTTATGTTGTCCTGGAGAGCTTGCAGAGCACTGGGGAAAGGCAGGCAGAGAATTCCCTGCTAGCACCTTCTCTGTGCCTGGGAAGCAGAAGTGTTCACATTGCTTCGCAGAATCGCTTTTGTGCAGAAAACAGTAACACTTGTTCAGAAGGAAAGAAAGCACAGAGCCCCAGATTCTATGTTGTCCTGGAGAGCTTGCAGAGCACTGGGGAAAGGCAGGCAGAGAATTCCCTGCTAGCACCTTCTCTGTGCCTGGGAAGCAGAAGTGTTCACATTGCTTCGCAAAAATCGCTTTTGTGCAGAAAACACTAACACTTGTTCAGAAGGAAAGAAAGCACAGAGAACCAGATTCTATGTTGTCCTGGAGAGCTTGCAGAGCACTGGGGAAAGGCAGGCAGAGAATTCCTTGCTAGCACCTTCTCTGTGCCTGGGAAGCAGAAGTGTTCACATTGCTTCGCAAGAATCGCTTTTGTGCAGAAAACTCTTACACTTATTAAGAAGGAAAGAAAGCACAGAGCCCCAGATTCTATGTTGTCCTGGAGAGCTTGCAGAGCACTGGGGAAAGGCAGGCAGAGAATTCCCTGCTAGCACCTTCTCTGTGCCTGGGAAGCAGAAGTGTTCACATTGCTTCGCAGAATCGCTTTTGTGCAGAAAACAGTAACACTTGTTCAGTAGGAAAGAAAGCACAGAGCCCCAGATTCTATGTTGTCCTGGAGAGCTTGCAGAGCACTGGGGAAAGGCAGGCAGAGAATTCCCTGCTAGCACCTTCTCTGTGCCTGTTCACATTGCTTCGCAGAATCGCTTTTGTGCAGAAAACAGTAACACTTGTTCAGAAGGAAAGAAAGCACAGAGCCCCAGATTCTATGTTGTCCTGCAGAGCTTGCAGAGCACTGGGGAAAGGCAGGCAGAGAATTCCTTGCTAGCACCTTCTCTGTGCCTGGGAAGCAGAAGTGTTCACATTGCTTCGCAGAATCGCTTTTGTGCAGAAAACAGTAACACTTGTTCAGAAGGAGAGAAAGCACAGAGCCCCAGATTCTATGTTGTCCTGGAGAGCTTGCAGAGCACTGGGGAAAGGCAGGCAGAGAATTCCTTGCTAGCACCTTCTCTGTGCCTGGGAAGCAGAAGTGTTCACATTGCTTCGCAAAAATCGCTTTTGTGCAGAAAACAGTAACACTTGTTCAGAAGGAAAGAAAGCACAGAGCCCCAGATTTTATGTTGTCCTGGAGAGCTTGCAGAGCACTGGGGAAAGGCAGGCAGAGAATTCCTTGCTAGCACCTTCTCTGTGCCTGTTCACATTGCTTCGCAGAATCGCTTTTGTGCAGAAAACAGTAACACTTGTTCAGAACGAAAGAAAGCACAGAGCCCCAGATTCTATGTTGTCCTGGAGAGCTTGCAGAGCACTGGGGAAAGGCAGGCAGAGAATTCCCTGCTAGCACCTTCTCTGTGCCTGGGAAGCAGAAGTGTTCACATTGCTTCGCAGAATCGCTTTTGTGCAGAAAACACTAACACTTGTTCAGAAGGAAAGAAAGCACAGAGCCCCAGATTCTATGTTGTCCTGGAGAGCTTGCAGAGCACTGGGGAAAGGCAGGCAGAGAATTCCTTGCTAGCACCTTGTCTGTGCCTGGGAAGCAGAAGTGTTCACATTGCTTCGCAGAATCGCTTTTGTGCAGAAAACAGTAACACTTGTTCAGAAGGAAAGAAAGCACAGAGCCCCAGATTCTATGTTGTCCTGGAGAGCTTGCAGAGCACTGGGGAAAGGCAGGCAGAGAATTCCTTGCTAGCACCTTCTCTGTGCCTGGGAAGCAGAAGTGTTCACATTGCTTCGCAGAATCGCTTTTGTGCAGAAAACAGTAACACTTGTTCAGAAGGAAAGAAAGCACAGAGCCCCAGATTCTATGTTGTCCTGGAGAGCTTGCAGAGCACTGGGGAAAGGCAGGCAGAGAATTCCGTGCTAGCACCTTCTCTGTGCCTGGGAAGCAGAAGTGTTCACATTGCTTCGCAAAAATCGCTTTTGTGCAGGAAACAATAACACTCGTTCAGAAGGAAAGAAATCACAGAGCCCCAGATTCTATGTTGTCCTGGAGAGCTTGCAGAGCACTGGGGAAAGGCAGGCAGAGAATTCCCTGCTAGCACCTTCTCTGTGCCTGTTCACATTGCTTCGCAGAATCGCTTTTGTGCAGAAAACAGTAACACTTGTTCAGAAGGAAAGAAAGCACAGAGCCCCAGATTTTATGTTGTCCTGGAGAGCTTGCAGAGCACTGGGGAAAGGCAGGCAGAGAATTCCCTGCTAGCACCTTCTCTGTGCCTGGGAAGCAGAAGTGTTCACATTGCTTCGCAGAATCGCTTTTGTGCAGAAAACAGTAACACTTGTTCAGAAGGAAAGAAAGCACAGAGCCCCAGATTCTATGTTGTCCTGGAGAGCTTGCAGAGCACTGGGGAAAGGCAGGCAGAGAATTCCCTGCTAGCACCTTCTCTGTGCCTGGGAAGCAGAAGTGTTCACATTGCTTCGCAAAAATCGCTTTTGTGCAGAAAACACTAACACTTGTTCAGAAGGAAAGAAAGCACAGAGAACCAGATTCTATGTTGTCCTGGAGAGCTTGCAGAGCACTGGGGAAAGGCAGGCAGAGAATTCCTTGCTAGCACCTTCTCTGTGCCTGGGAAGCAGAAGTGTTCACATTGCTTCGCAAGAATCGCTTTTGTGCAGAAAACTCTTACACTTATTAAGAAGGAAAGAAAGCACAGAGCCCCAGATTCTATGTTGTCCTGGAGAGCTTGCAGAGCACTGGGGAAAGGCAGGCAGAGAATTCCCTGCTAGCACCTTCTCTGTGCCTGGGAAGCAGAAGTGTTCACATTGCTTCGCAGAATCGCTTTTGTGCAGAAAACAGTAACACTTGTTCAGTAGGAAAGAAAGCACAGAGCCCCAGATTCTATGTTGTCCTGGAGAGCTTGCAGAGCACTGGGGAAAGGCAGGCAGAGAATTCCCTGCTAGCACCTTCTCTGTGCCTGTTCACATTGCTTCGCAGAATCGCTTTTGTGCAGAAAACAGTAACACTTGTTCAGAAGGAAAGAAAGCACAGAGCCCCAGATTCTATGTTGTCCTGCAGAGCTTGCAGAGCACTGGGGAAAGGCAGGCAGAGAATTCCTTGCTAGCACCTTCTCTGTGCCTGGGAAGCAGAAGTGTTCACATTGCTTCGCAGAATCGCTTTTGTGCAGAAAACAGTAACACTTGTTCAGAAGGAGAGAAAGCACAGAGCCCCAGATTCTATGTTGTCCTGGAGAGCTTGCAGAGCACTGGGGAAAGGCAGGCAGAGAATTCCTTGCTAGCACCTTCTCTGTGCCTGGGAAGCAGAAGTGTTCACATTGCTTCGCAAAAATCGCTTTTGTGCAGAAAACAGTAACACTTGTTCAGAAGGAAAGAAAGCACAGAGCCCCAGATTTTATGTTGTCCTGGAGAGCTTGCAGAGCACTGGGGAAAGGCAGGCAGAGAATTCCTTGCTAGCACCTTCTCTGTGCCTGTTCACATTGCTTCGCAGAATCGCTTTTGTGCAGAAAACAGTAACACTTGTTCAGAACGAAAGAAAGCACAGAGCCCCAGATTCTATGTTGTCCTGGAGAGCTTGCAGAGCACTGGGGAAAGGCAGGCAGAGAATTCCCTGCTAGCACCTTCTCTGTGCCTGGGAAGCAGAAGTGTTCACATTGCTTCGCAGAATCGCTTTTGTGCAGAAAACACTAACACTTGTTCAGAAGGAAAGAAAGCACAGAGCCCCAGATTCTATGTTGTCCTGGAGAGCTTGCAGAGCACTGGGGAAAGGCAGGCAGAGAATTCCTTGCTAGCACCTTGTCTGTGCCTGGGAAGCAGAAGTGTTCACATTGCTTCGCAGAATCGCTTTTGTGCAGAAAACAGTAACACTTGTTCAGAAGGAAAGAAAGCACAGAGCCCCAGATTCTATGTTGTCCTGGAGAGCTTGCAGAGCACTGGGGAAAGGCAGGCAGAGAATTCCTTGCTAGCACCTTCTCTGTGCCTGGGAAGCAGAAGTGTTCACATTGCTTCGCAGAATCGCTTTTGTGCAGAAAACAGTAACACTTGTTCAGAAGGAAAGAAAGCACAGAGCCCCAGATTCTATGTTGTCCTGCAGAGCTTGCAGAGCACTGGGGAAAGGCAGGCAGAGAATTCCCTGCTAGCACCTTCTCTGTGCCTGTTCACATTGCCTCGCAGAATCGCTTTTGTGCAGAAAACAGTAACACTTGTTCAGAAGGAAAGAAAGCACAGAGCCCCAGATTTTATGTTGTCCTGGAGACCTTGCAGAGCACTGGGGAAAGGCAGGCAGAGAATTCCCTGCTAGCACCTTCTCTGTGCCTGGGAGAAGTGTTCACATTGCTTCGCAGAATCGCTTTTGTGCAGAAAACAGTAACACTTGTTCAGAAGGAAAGAAAGCACAGAGCCCCAGATTCTATGTTGTCCTGGAGTGCTTGTAGAGCACTGGGGAAAGGCAGGCAGAGAATTCCTTGCTAGCACCTTCTCTGTGCCGGGGAAGCAGAAGTGTTCACATTTCTTTGCAAGAATCGCTTTTGTGCAGAAAACAGTAACACTTGTTCAGAAGGAAAGAAAGCACAGAGCCCCAGATTCTATGTTGTTTTGGAGAGCTTGCAGAGCACTGTGGAAATCCAGGCAGAGAATTCCCTGATAGCACCTTCTCTGTGCCTGGGAAGCAGAAGTGTTCACAATGCTTCGCAAGAATCGCTTTTGTGCAGAAAACACTAACACTTGTTCAGAAGGAAAGAAAGCACAGAGCCCCAGATTCTATGTTGTCCTGCAGAGCTTGCAGAGCACTGGGGAAAGGCAGGCAGAGAATTCCTTGCTAGCACCTTCTCTGTGCCTGGGAAGCAGAAGTGTTCACATTGCTTCGCAAGAATCGCTTTTGTGCAGAAAACAGTAACACTTGTTCAGAAGGAAAGAAAGCACAGAGCCCCAGATTCTATGTTGTCCTGGAGAGCTTGCAGAGCACTGGGGAAAGGCAGGCAGAGAATTCCCTGCTAGCACCTTCTCTGTGCCTGGGAAGCAGAAGTGTTCACATTGCTTCGCAAGAATCGCTTTTGTGCAGAAAACAGTAACACTTGTTCATAAGGAAAGAAAGCACAGAGCCCCAGATTTTATGTTGTCCTGGAGAGCTTGCAGAGCACTGGGGAAAGGCAGGCAGAGAATTCCCTGCTAGCACCTTCTCTGTGCCTGGGAAGCAGAAGTGTTCACATTGCTTCGCAAACATCGCTTTTGTGCAGAAAACAGTAACACTTGTTCAGAAGGAAAGAAAGCACAGAGCCCCAGATTTTATGTTGTCCTGGAGAGCTTGCAGAGCACTGGGGAAAGGCAGGCAGAGAATTCCCTGCTAGCACCTTCTCTGTGCCTGTTCACATTGCTTCGCAGAATCGCTTTTGTGCAGAAAACAGTAACACTTGTTCAGAAGGAAAGAAAGCACAGAGCCCCAGATTCTATGTTGTCCTGGAGAGCTTGCAGAGCACTGGGGAAAGGCAGGCAGAGAATTCCCTGCTAGCACCTTCTCTGTGCCTGGGAAGCAGAAGTGTTCACATTGCTTCGCAGAATCGCTTTTGTGCAGAAAACAGTAACACTTGTTCAGAACGAAAGAAAGCACAGAGCCCCAGATTCTATGTTGTCCTGCAGAGCTTGCAGAGCACTGGGGAAAGGCAGGCAGAGAATTCCTTGCTAGCACCTTCTCTGTGCCTGGGAAGCAGAAGTGTTCACATTGCTTCGCAAGAATCGCTTTTGGGCAGAAAACACTAACACTTGTTCAGAAGGAAAGAAAGCACAGAGCCCCAGATTCTATGTTGTCCTGGAGAGCTTGCAGAGCACTGGGGATAGGCAGGCAGAGAATTCCCTGCTAGCACCTTCTCTGTGCCTGGGAAGCAGAAGTGTTCACATTGCTTCGCAAGAATCGCTTTTGTGCAGAAAACAGTAACACTTGTTCAGAAGGAAAGAAAGCACAGAGCCCCAGATTCTATGTTGTCCTGGAGAGCTTGCAGAGCACTGGGGAAAGGCAGGCAGAGAATTCCCTGCTAGCACCTTCTCTGTGCCTGGGAAGCAGAAGTGTTCACATTGCTTCGCAAAAATCGCTTTTGTGCAGAAAACAGTAACACTTGTTCAGAAGGAAAGAAATCACAGAGCCCCAGATTCTATGTTGTCCTGGAGAGCTTGCAGAGCACTGGGGAAAGGCAGGCAGAGAATTCCCTGCTAGCACCTTCTCTGTGCCTGTTCACATTGCTTCGCAGAATCGCTTTTGTGCAGAAAACAGTAACACTTGTTCAGAAGGAAAGAAAGCACAGAGCCCCAGATTCTATGTTGTCCTGGAGAGCTTGCAGAGCACTGGGGAAAGGCAGGCAGAGAATTCCCTGCTAGCACCTTCTCTGTGCCTGGGAAGCAGAAGTGTTCACATTGCTTCGCAGAATCGCTTTTGTGCAGAAAACAGTAACACTTGTTCAGAAGGAAAGAAAGCACAGAGCCCCAGATTTTATGTTGTCCTGGAGAGCTTGCAGAGCACTGGGGAAAGGCAGGCAGAGAATTCCCTGCTAGCACCTTCTCTGTGCCTGGGAAGCAGAAGTGTTCACATTGCTTCGCAAAAATCGCTTTTGTGCAGAAAACACTAACACTTGTTCAGAAGGAAAGAAAGCACAGAGAACCAGATTCTATGTTGTCCTGGAGAGCTTGCAGAGCACTGGGGAAAGGCAGGCAGAGAATTCCTTGCTAGCACCTTCTCTGTGCCTGGGAAGCAGAAGTGTTCACATTGCTTCGCAAGAATCGCTTTTGTGCAGAAAACACTTACACTTATTAAGAAGGAAAGAAAGCACAGAGCCCCAGATTCTATGTTGTCCTGGAGAGCTTGCAGAGCACTGGGGAAAGGCAGGCAGAGAATTCCCTGCTAGCACCTTCTCTGTGCCTGGGAAGCAGAAGTGTTCACATTGCTTCGCAGAATCGCTTTTGTGCAGAAAACAGTAACACTTGTTCAGTAGGAAAGAAAGCACAGAGCCCCAGATTCTATGTTGTCCTGGAGAGCTTGCAGAGCACTGGGGAAAGGCAGGCAGAGAATTCCCTGCTAGCACCTTCTCTGTGCCTGGGAAGCAGAAGTGTTCACATTGCTTCGCAAAAATCGCTTTTGTGCAGAAAACAGTAACACTTGTTCAGAAGGAAAGAAAGCACAGAGCCCCAGATTCTATGTTGTCCTGGAGAGCTTGCAGAGCACTGGGGAAAGGCAGGCAGAGAATTCCTTGCTAGCACCTTCTCTGTGCCTGTTCACATTGCTTCGCAGAATCGCTTTTGTGCAGAAAACAGTAACACTTGTTCAGAAGGAAAGAAAGCACAGAGCCCCAGATTCTATGTTGTCCTGCAGAGCTTGCAGAGCACTGGGGAAAGGCAGGCAGAGAATTCCTTGCTAGCACCTTCTCTGTGCCTGGGAAGCAGAAGTGTTCACATTGCTTCGCAGAATCGCTTTTGTGCAGAAAACAGTAACACTTGTTCAGAAGGAGAGAAAGCACAGAGCCCCAGATTCTATGTTGTCCTGGAGAGCTTGCAGAGCACTGGGGAAAGGCAGGCAGAGAATTCCTTGCTAGCACCTTCTCTGTGCCTGGGAAGCAGAAGTGTTCACATTGCTTCGCAAAAATCGCTTTTGTGCAGAAAACAGTAACACTTGTTCAGAAGGAAAGAAAGCACAGAGCCCCAGATTTTATGTTGTCCTGGAGAGCTTGCAGAGCACTGGGGAAAGGCAGGCAGAGAATTCCCTGCTAGCACCTTCTCTGTGCCTGGGAGAAGTGTTCACATTGCTTCGCAGAATCGCTTTTGTGCAGAAAACAGTAACACTTGTTCAGAAGGAAAGAAAGCACAGAGCCCCAGATTCTATGTTGTCCTGGAGAGCTTGTAGAGCACTGGGGAAAGGCAGGCAGAGAATTCCTTGCTAGCACCTTCTCTGTGCCTGGGAAGCAGAAGTGTTCACATTTCTTTGCAAGAATCGCTTTTGTGCAGAAAACAGTAACACTTGTTCAGAAGGAAAGAAAGCACAGAGCCCCAGATTCTATGTTGTTTTGGAGAGCTTGCAGAGCACTGTGGAAATCCAGGCAGAGAATTCCCTGATAGCACCTTCTCTGTGCCTGGGAAGCAGAAGTGTTCACAATGCTTCGCAAGAATCGCTTTTGTGCAGAAAACACTAACACTTGTTCAGAAGGAAAGAAAGCACAGAGCCCCAGATTCTATGTTGTCCTGGAGAGCTTGCAGAGCACTGGGGAAAGGCAGGCAGAGAATTCCCTGCTAGCACCTTCTCTGTGCCTGTTCACATTGCTTCGCAGAATCGCTTTTGTGCAGAAAACAGTAACACTTGTTCAGAAGGAAAGAAAGCACAGAGCCCCAGATTCTATGTTGTCCTGCAGAGCTTGCAGAGCACTGGGGAAAGGCAGGCAGAGAATTCCTTGCTAGCACCTTCTCTGTGCCTGGGAAGCAGAAGTGTTCACATTGCTTCGCAGAATCGCTTTTGTGCAGAAAACAGTAACACTTGTTCAGAAGGAGAGAAAGCACAGAGCCCCAGATTCTATGTTGTCCTGGAGAGCTTGCAGAGCACTGGGGAAAGGCAGGCAGAGAATTCCCTGCTAGCACCTTCTCTGTGCCTGGGAAGCAGAAGTGTTCACATTGCTTCGCAAAAATCGCTTTTGTGCAGAAAACAGTAACACTTGTTCAGAAGGAAAGAAATCACAGAGCCCCAGATTCTATGTTGTCCTGGAGAGCTTGCAGAGCACTGGGGAAAGGCAGGCAGAGAATTCCCTGCTAGCACCTTCTCTGTGCCTGTTCACATTGCTTCGCAGAATCGCTTTTGTGCAGAAAACAGTAACACTTGTTCAGAAGGAAAGAAAGCACAGAGCCCCAGATTTTATGTTGTCCTGGAGAGCTTGCAGAGCACTGGGGAAAGGCAGGCAGAGAATTCCCTGCTAGCACCTTCTCTGTGGTGGGAGAAGTGTTCACATTGCTTCGCAGAATCGCTTTTGTGCAGAAAACAGTAACACTTGTTCAGAACGAAAGAAAGCACAGAGCCCCAGATTCTATGTTGTCCTGGAGAGCTTGTAGAGCACTGGGGAAAGGCAGGCAGAGAATTCCTTGCTAGCACCTTCTCTGTGCCTGGGAAGCAGAAGTGTTCACATTTCTTTGCAAGAATCGCTTTTGTGCAGAAAACAGTAACACTTGTTCAGAAGGAAAGAAAGCACAGAGCCCCAGATTCTATGTTGTTTTGGAGAGCTTGCAGAGCACTGTGGAAATCCAGGCAGAGAATTCCCTGATAGCACCTTCTCTGTGCCTGGGAAGCAGAAGTGTTCACAATGCTTCGCAAGAATCGCTTTTGTGCAGAAAACAGTAACACTTGTTCAGAAGGAAAGAAAGCACAGAGCCCCAGATTCTATGTTGTCCTGCAGAGCTTGCAGAGCACTGGGGAAAGGCAGGCAGAGAATTCCTTGCTAGCACCTTCTCTGTGCCTGGGAAGCAGAAGTGTTCACATTGCTTCGCAAGAATCGCTTTTGTGCAGAAAACAGTAACACTTGTTCAGAAGGAAAGAAAGCACAGAGCCCCAGATTCTATGTTGTCCTGGAGAGCTTGCAGAGCACTGGGGAAAGGCAGGCAGAGAATTCCCTGCTAGCACCTTCTCTGTGCCTGGGAAGCAGAAGTGTTCACATTGCTTCGCAGAATCGCTTTTGTGCAGAAAACAGTAACACTTGTTCAGAAGGAAAGAAAGCACAGAGCCCCAGATTCTATGTTGTCCTGGAGAGCTTGCAGAGCACTGGGGAAAGGCAGGCAGAGAATTCCCTGCTAGCACCTTCTCTGTGCCTGGGAAGCAGAAGTGTTCACATTGCTTCGCAAGAATCGCTTTTGTGCAGAAAACAGTAACACTTGTTCATAAGGAAAGAAAGCACAGAGCCCCAGATTTTATGTTGTCCTGGAGAGCTTGCAGAGCACTGGGGAAAGGCAGGCAGAGAATTCCCTGCTAGCACCTTCTCTGTGCCTGGGAAGCAGAAGTGTTCACATTGCTTCGCAAACATCGCTTTTGTGCAGAAAACACTAACACTTGTTCAGAAGGAAAGAAAGCACAGAGCCCCAGATTTTATGTTGTCCTGGAGAGCTTGCAGAGCACTGGGGAAAGGCAGGCAGAGAATTCCCTGCTAGCACCTTCTCTGTGCCTGTTCACATTGCTTCGCAGAATCGCTTTTGTGCAGAAAACAGTAACACTTGTTCAGAAGGAAAGAAAGCACAGAGCCCCAGATTCTATGTTGTCCTGGAGAGCTTGCAGAGCACTGGGGAAAGGCAGGCAGAGAATTCCCTGCTAGCACCTTCTCTGTGCCTGGGAAGCAGAAGTGTTCACATTGCTTCGCAGAATCGCTTTTGTGCAGAAAACAGTAACACTTGTTCAGAACGAAAGAAAGCACAGAGCCCCAGATTCTATGTTGTCCTGCAGAGCTTGCAGAGCACTGGGGAAAGGCAGGCAGAGAATTCCTTGCTAGCACCTTCTCTGTGCCTGGGAAGCAGAAGTGTTCACATTGCTTCGCAAGAATCGCTTTTGGGCAGAAAACACTAACACTTGTTCAGAAGGAAAGAAAGCACAGAGCCCCAGATTCTATGTTGTCCTGGAGAGCTTGCAGAGCACTGGGGATAGGCAGGCAGAGAATTCCCTGCTAGCACCTTCTCTGTGCCTGGGAAGCAGAAGTGTTCACATTGCTTCGCAAGAATCGCTTTTGTGCAGAAAACAGTAACACTTGTTCAGAAGGAAAGAAAGCACAGAGCCCCAGATTCTATGTTGTCCTGGAGAGCTTGCAGAGCACTGGGGAAAGGCAGGCAGAGAATTCCCTGCTAGCACCTTCTCTGTGCCTGTTCACATTGCTTCGTAGAATCGCTTTTGTGCAGAAAACAGTAACACTTGTTCAGAAGGAAAGAAAGCACAGAGCCCCAGATTCTATGTTGTCCTGCAGAGCTTGCAGAGCACTGGGGAAAGGCAGGCAGAGAATTCCTTGCTAGCACCTTCTCTGTGCCTGGGAAGCAGAAGTGTTCACATTGCTTCGCAGAATCG
The DNA here is from genome assembly GCF_031877795.1 of Strix aluco. NCBI lineage: Eukaryota > Metazoa > Chordata > Aves > Strigiformes > Strigidae > Strix > Strix aluco. Next base: position 2,053,868 of record NW_027436510.1, on the reverse strand, counting down.
CTTTTGTGCAGAAAACAGTAACACTTGTTCAGAAGGAGAGAAAGCACAGAGCCCCAGATTCTATGTTGTCCTGGAGAGCTTGCAGAGCACTGGGGAAAGGCAGGCAGAGAATTCCTTGCTAGCACCTTCTCTGTGCCTGGGAAGCAGAAGTGTTCACATTGCTTCGCAAAAATCGCTTTTGTGCAGAAAACAGTAACACTTGTTCAGAAGGAAAGAAAGCACAGAGCCCCAGATTCTATGTTGTCCTGGAGAGCTTGCAGAGCACTGGGGAAAGGCAGGCAGAGAATTCCCTGCTAGCACCTTCTCTGTGCCTGTTCACATTGCTTCGCAGAATCGCTTTTGTGCAGAAAACATTAACACTTGTTCAGAAGGAAAGAAAGCACAGAGCCCCAGATTCTATGTTGTCCTGGAGAGCTTGCAGAGCACTGGGGAAAGGCAGGCAGAGAATTCCCTGCTAGCACCTTCTCTGTGCCTGGGAAGCAGAAGTGTTCACATTGCTTCGCAGAATCGCTTTTGTGCAGAAAACAGTAACACTTGTTCAGAAGGAAAGAAAGCACAGAGCCCCAGATTTTATGTTGTCCTGGAGAGCTTGCAGAGCACTGGGGAAAGGCAGGCAGAGAATTCCCTGCTAGCACCTTCTCTGTGCCTGTTCACATTGCTTCGCAGAATCGCTTTTGTGCAGAAAACAGTAACACTTGTTCAGAAGGAAAGAAAGCACAGAGCCCCAGATTCTATGTTGTCCTGGAGAGCTTGCAGAGCACTGGGGAAAGGCAGGCAGAGAATTCCCTGCTAGCACCTTCTCTGTGCCTGGGAAGCAGAAGTGTTCACATTGCTTCGCAGAATCGCTTTTGTGCAGAAAACAGTAACACTTGTTCAGAAGGAAAGAAAGCACAGAGCCCCAGATTCTATGTTGTCCTGGAGAGCTTGCAGAGCACTGGGGAAAGGCAGGCAGAGAATTCCCTGCTAGCACCTTCTCTGTGCCTGGGAAGCAGAAGTGTTCACATTGCTTCGCAAGAATCGCTTTTGTGCAGAAAACAGTAACACTTGTTCAGAAGGAAAGAAAGCACAGAGCCCCAGATTTTATGTTGTCCTGGAGAGCTTGCAGAGCACTGGGGAAAGGCAGGCAGAGAATTCCCTGCTAGCACCTTCTCTGTGCCTGGGAAGCAGAAGTGTTCACATTGCTTCGCAGAATCGCTTTTGTGCAGAAAACAGTAACACTTGTTCAGAAGGAAAGAAAGCACAGAGCCCCAGATTTTATGTTGTCCTGGAGAGCTTGCAGAGCACTGGGGAAAGGCAGGCAGAGAATTCCCTGCTAGCACCTTCTCTGTGCCTGGGAAGCAGAAGTGTTCACATTGCTTCGCAGAATCGCTTTTGTGCAGAAAACAGTAACACTTGTTCAGAAGGAAAGAAAGCACAGAGCCCCAGATTCTATGTTGTCCTGGAGAGCTTGTAGAGCACTGGGGAAAGGCAGGCAGAGAATTCCTTGCTAGCACCTTCTCTGTGCCTGGGAAGCAGAAGTGTTCACATTGCTTCGCAAGAATCGCTTTTGGGCAGAAAACACTAACACTTGTTCAGAAGGAAAGAAAGCACAGAGCCCCAGATTCTATGTTGTCCTGGAGAGCTTGCAGAGCACTGGGGATAGGCAGGCAGAGAATTCCCTGCTAGCACCTTCTCTGTGCCTGGGAAGCAGAAGTGTTCACATTGCTTCGCAAGAATCGCTTTTGTGCAGAAAACAGTAACACTTGTTCAGAAGGAAAGAAAGCACAGAGCCCCAGATTCTATGTTGTCCTGGAGAGCTTGCAGAGCACTGGGGAAAGGCAGGCAGAGAATTCCCTGCTAGCACCTTCTCTGTGCCTGTTCACATTGCTTCGTAGAATCGCTTTTGTGCAGAAAACAGTAACACTTGTTCAGAAGGAAAGAAAGCACAGAGCCCCAGATTCTATGTTGTCCTGCAGAGCTTGCAGAGCACTGGGGAAAGGCAGGCAGAGAATTCCTTGCTAGCACCTTCTCTGTGCCTGGGAAGCAGAAGTGTTCACATTGCTTCGCAGAATCGCTTTTGTGCAGAAAACAGTAACACTTGTTCAGAAGGAGAGAAAGCACAGAGCCCCAGATTCTATGTTGTCCTGGAGAGCTTGCAGAGCACTGGGGAAAGGCAGGCAGAGAATTCCTTGCTAGCACCTTCTCTGTGCCTGGGAAGCAGAAGTGTTCACATTGCTTCGCAAAAATCGCTTTTGTGCAGAAAACAGTAACACTTGTTCAGAAGGAAAGAAAGCACAGAGCCCCAGATTCTATGTTGTCCTGGAGAGCTTGCAGAGCACTGGGGAAAGGCAGGCAGAGAATTCCCTGCTAGCACCTTCTCTGTGCCTGTTCACATTGCTTCGCAGAATCGCTTTTGTGCAGAAAACATTAACACTTGTTCAGAAGGAAAGAAAGCACAGAGCCCCAGATTCTATGTTGTCCTGGAGAGCTTGCAGAGCACTGGGGAAAGGCAGGCAGAGAATTCCCTGCTAGCACCTTCTCTGTGCCTGGGAAGCAGAAGTGTTCACATTGCTTCGCAGAATCGCTTTTGTGCAGAAAACAGTAACACTTGTTCAGAAGGAAAGAAAGCACAGAGCCCCAGATTTTATGTTGTCCTGGAGAGCTTGCAGAGCACTGGGGAAAGGCAGGCAGAGAATTCCCTGCTAGCACCTTCTCTGTGCCTGTTCACATTGCTTCGCAGAATCGCTTTTGTGCAGAAAACAGTAACACTTGTTCAGAAGGAAAGAAAGCACAGAGCCCCAGATTCTATGTTGTCCTGGAGAGCTTGCAGAGCACTGGGGAAAGGCAGGCAGAGAATTCCCTGCTAGCACCTTCTCTGTGCCTGGGAAGCAGAAGTGTTCACATTGCTTCGCAGAATCGCTTTTGTGCAGAAAACAGTAACACTTGTTCAGAAGGAAAGAAAGCACAGAGCCCCAGATTCTATGTTGTCCTGGAGAGCTTGCAGAGCACTGGGGAAAGGCAGGCAGAGAATTCCCTGCTAGCACCTTCTCTGTGCCTGGGAAGCAGAAGTGTTCACATTGCTTCGCAAGAATCGCTTTTGTGCAGAAAACAGTAACACTTGTTCATAAGGAAAGAAAGCACAGAGCCCCAGATTTTATGTTGTCCTGGAGAGCTTGCAGAGCACTGGGGAAAGGCAGGCAGAGAATTCCCTGCTAGCACCTTCTCTGTGCCTGGGAAGCAGAAGTGTTCACATTGCTTCGCAGAATCGCTTTTGTGCAGAAAACAGTAACACTTGTTCAGAAGGAAAGAAAGCACAGAGCCCCAGATTTTATGTTGTCCTGGAGAGCTTGCAGAGCACTGGGGAAAGGCAGGCAGAGAATTCCCTGCTAGCACCTTCTCTGTGCCTGGGAAGCAGAAGTGTTCACATTGCTTCGCAAAAATCGCTTTTGTGCAGAAAACACTAACACTTGTTCAGAAGGAAAGAAAGCACAGAGAACCAGATTCTATGTTGTCCTGGAGAGCTTGCAGAGCACTGGGGAAAGGCAGGCAGAGAATTCCTTGCTAGCACCTTCTCTGTGCCTGGGAAGCAGAAGTGTTCACATTGCTTCGCAAGAATCGCTTTTGTGCAGAAAACACTTACACTTATTAAGAAGGAAAGAAAGCACAGAGCCCCAGATTCTATGTTGTCCTGGAGAGCTTGCAGAGCACTGGGGAAAGGCAGGCAGAGAATTCCCTGCTAGCACCTTCTCTGTGCCTGGGAAGCAGAAGTGTTCACATTGCTTCGCAGAATCGCTTTTGTGCAGAAAACAGTAACACTTGTTCAGTAGGAAAGAAAGCACAGAGCCCCAGATTCTATGTTGTCCTGGAGAGCTTGCAGAGCACTGGGGAAAGGCAGGCAGAGAATTCCCTGCTAGCACCTTCTCTGTGCCTGGGAAGCAGAAGTGTTCACATTGCTTCGCAAAAATCGCTTTTGTGCAGAAAACAGTAACACTTGTTCAGAAGGAAAGAAAGCACAGAGCCCCAGATTCTATGTTGTCCTGGAGAGCTTGCAGAGCACTGGGGAAAGGCAGGCAGAGAATTCCTTGCTAGCACCTTCTCTGTGCCTGTTCACATTGCTTCGCAGAATCGCTTTTGTGCAGAAAACAGTAACACTTGTTCAGAAGGAAAGAAAGCACAGAGCCCCAGATTCTATGTTGTCCTGCAGAGCTTGCAGAGCACTGGGGAAAGGCAGGCAGAGAATTCCTTGCTAGCACCTTCTCTGTGCCTGGGAAGCAGAAGTGTTCACATTGCTTCGCAGAATCGCTTTTGTGCAGAAAACAGTAACACTTGTTCAGAAGGAGAGAAAGCACAGAGCCCCAGATTCTATGTTGTCCTGGAGAGCTTGCAGAGCACTGGGGAAAGGCAGGCAGAGAATTCCTTGCTAGCACCTTCTCTGTGCCTGGGAAGCAGAAGTGTTCACATTGCTTCGCAAAAATCGCTTTTGTGCAGAAAACAGTAACACTTGTTCAGAAGGAAAGAAAGCACAGAGCCCCAGATTTTATGTTGTCCTGGAGAGCTTGCAGAGCACTGGGGAAAGGCAGGCAGAGAATTCCCTGCTAGCACCTTCTCTGTGCCTGGGAGAAGTGTTCACATTGCTTCGCAGAATCGCTTTTGTGCAGAAAACAGTAACACTTGTTCAGAAGGAAAGAAAGCACAGAGCCCCAGATTCTATGTTGTCCTGGAGAGCTTGTAGAGCACTGGGGAAAGGCAGGCAGAGAATTCCTTGCTAGCACCTTCTCTGTGCCTGGGAAGCAGAAGTGTTCACATTTCTTTGCAAGAATCGCTTTTGTGCAGAAAACAGTAACACTTGTTCAGAAGGAAAGAAAGCACAGAGCCCCAGATTCTATGTTGTTTTGGAGAGCTTGCAGAGCACTGTGGAAATCCAGGCAGAGAATTCCCTGATAGCACCTTCTCTGTGCCTGGGAAGCAGAAGTGTTCACAATGCTTCGCAAGAATCGCTTTTGTGCAGAAAACACTAACACTTGTTCAGAAGGAAAGAAAGCACAGAGCCCCAGATTCTATGTTGTCCTGGAGAGCTTGCAGAGCACTGGGGAAAGGCAGGCAGAGAATTCCCTGCTAGCACCTTCTCTGTGCCTGTTCACATTGCTTCGCAGAATCGCTTTTGTGCAGAAAACAGTAACACTTGTTCAGAAGGAAAGAAAGCACAGAGCCCCAGATTCTATGTTGTCCTGCAGAGCTTGCAGAGCACTGGGGAAAGGCAGGCAGAGAATTCCTTGCTAGCACCTTCTCTGTGCCTGGGAAGCAGAAGTGTTCACATTGCTTCGCAGAATCGCTTTTGTGCAGAAAACAGTAACACTTGTTCAGAAGGAGAGAAAGCACAGAGCCCCAGATTCTATGTTGTCCTGGAGAGCTTGCAGAGCACTGGGGAAAGGCAGGCAGAGAATTCCCTGCTAGCACCTTCTCTGTGCCTGGGAAGCAGAAGTGTTCACATTGCTTCGCAAAAATCGCTTTTGTGCAGAAAACAGTAACACTTGTTCAGAAGGAAAGAAATCACAGAGCCCCAGATTCTATGTTGTCCTGGAGAGCTTGCAGAGCACTGGGGAAAGGCAGGCAGAGAATTCCCTGCTAGCACCTTCTCTGTGCCTGTTCACATTGCTTCGCAGAATCGCTTTTGTGCAGAAAACAGTAACACTTGTTCAGAAGGAAAGAAAGCACAGAGCCCCAGATTTTATGTTGTCCTGGAGAGCTTGCAGAGCACTGGGGAAAGGCAGGCAGAGAATTCCCTGCTAGCACCTTCTCTGTGGTGGGAGAAGTGTTCACATTGCTTCGCAGAATCGCTTTTGTGCAGAAAACAGTAACACTTGTTCAGAACGAAAGAAAGCACAGAGCCCCAGATTCTATGTTGTCCTGGAGAGCTTGTAGAGCACTGGGGAAAGGCAGGCAGAGAATTCCTTGCTAGCACCTTCTCTGTGCCTGGGAAGCAGAAGTGTTCACATTTCTTTGCAAGAATCGCTTTTGTGCAGAAAACAGTAACACTTGTTCAGAAGGAAAGAAAGCACAGAGCCCCAGATTCTATGTTGTTTTGGAGAGCTTGCAGAGCACTGTGGAAATCCAGGCAGAGAATTCCCTGATAGCACCTTCTCTGTGCCTGGGAAGCAGAAGTGTTCACAATGCTTCGCAAGAATCGCTTTTGTGCAGAAAACACTAACACTTGTTCAGAAGGAAAGAAAGCACAGAGCCCCAGATTCTATGTTGTCCTGCAGAGCTTGCAGAGCACTGGGGAAAGGCAGGCAGAGAATTCCTTGCTAGCACCTTCTCTGTGCCTGGGAAGCAGAAGTGTTCACATTGCTTCGCAAGAATCGCTTTTGTGCAGAAAACAGTAACACTTGTTCAGAAGGAAAGAAAGCACAGAGCCCCAGATTCTATGTTGTCCTGGAGAGCTTGCAGAGCACTGGGGAAAGGCAGGCAGAGAATTCCCTGCTAGCACCTTCTCTGTGCCTGGGAAGCAGAAGTGTTCACATTGCTTCGCAGAATCGCTTTTGTGCAGAAAACAGTAACACTTGTTCAGAAGGAAAGAAAGCACAGAGCCCCAGATTCTATGTTGTCCTGGAGAGCTTGCAGAGCACTGGGGAAAGGCAGGCAGAGAATTCCCTGCTAGCACCTTCTCTGTGCCTGGGAAGCAGAAGTGTTCACATTGCTTCGCAAGAATCGCTTTTGTGCAGAAAACAGTAACACTTGTTCATAAGGAAAGAAAGCACAGAGCCCCAGATTTTATGTTGTCCTGGAGAGCTTGCAGAGCACTGGGGAAAGGCAGGCAGAGAATTCCCTGCTAGCACCTTCTCTGTGCCTGGGAAGCAGAAGTGTTCACATTGCTTCGCAAACATCGCTTTTGTGCAGAAAACACTAACACTTGTTCAGAAGGAAAGAAAGCACAGAGCCCCAGATTTTATGTTGTCCTGGAGAGCTTGCAGAGCACTGGGGAAAGGCAGGCAGAGAATTCCCTGCTAGCACCTTCTCTGTGCCTGTTCACATTGCTTCGCAGAATCGCTTTTGTGCAGAAAACAGTAACACTTGTTCAGAAGGAAAGAAAGCACAGAGCCCCAGATTCTATGTTGTCCTGGAGAGCTTGCAGAGCACTGGGGAAAGGCAGGCAGAGAATTCCCTGCTAGCACCTTCTCTGTGCCTGGGAAGCAGAAGTGTTCACATTGCTTCGCAGAATCGCTTTTGTGCAGAAAACAGTAACACTTGTTCAGAACGAAAGAAAGCACAGAGCCCCAGATTCTATGTTGTCCTGCAGAGCTTGCAGAGCACTGGGGAAAGGCAGGCAGAGAATTCCTTGCTAGCACCTTCTCTGTGCCTGGGAAGCAGAAGTGTTCACATTGCTTCGCAAGAATCGCTTTTGGGCAGAAAACACTAACACTTGTTCAGAAGGAAAGAAAGCACAGAGCCCCAGATTCTATGTTGTCCTGGAGAGCTTGCAGAGCACTGGGGATAGGCAGGCAGAGAATTCCCTGCTAGCACCTTCTCTGTGCCTGGGAAGCAGAAGTGTTCACATTGCTTCGCAAGAATCGCTTTTGTGCAGAAAACAGTAACACTTGTTCAGAAGGAAAGAAAGCACAGAGCCCCAGATTCTATGTTGTCCTGGAGAGCTTGCAGAGCACTGGGGAAAGGCAGGCAGAGAATTCCCTGCTAGCACCTTCTCTGTGCCTGTTCACATTGCTTCGTAGAATCGCTTTTGTGCAGAAAACAGTAACACTTGTTCAGAAGGAAAGAAAGCACAGAGCCCCAGATTCTATGTTGTCCTGCAGAGCTTGCAGAGCACTGGGGAAAGGCAGGCAGAGAATTCCTTGCTAGCACCTTCTCTGTGCCTGGGAAGCAGAAGTGTTCACATTGCTTCGCAGAATCGCTTTTGTGCAGAAAACAGTAACACTTGTTCAGAAGGAGAGAAAGCACAGAGCCCCAGATTCTATGTTGTCCTGGAGAGCTTGCAGAGCACTGGGGAAAGGCAGGCAGAGAATTCCTTGCTAGCACCTTCTCTGTGCCTGGGAAGCAGAAGTGTTCACATTGCTTCGCAAAAATCGCTTTTGTGCAGAAAACAGTAACACTTGTTCAGAAGGAAAGAAAGCACAGAGCCCCAGATTCTATGTTGTCCTGGAGAGCTTGCAGAGCACTGGGGAAAGGCAGGCAGAGAATTCCCTGCTAGCACCTTCTCTGTGCCTGTTCACATTGCTTCGCAGAATCGCTTTTGTGCAGAAAACATTAACACTTGTTCAGAAGGAAAGAAAGCACAGAGCCCCAGATTCTATGTTGTCCTGGAGAGCTTGCAGAGCACTGGGGAAAGGCAGGCAGAGAATTCCCTGCTAGCACCTTCTCTGTGCCTGGGAAGCAGAAGTGTTCACATTGCTTCGCAGAATCGCTTTTGTGCAGAAAACAGTAACACTTGTTCAGAAGGAAAGAAAGCACAGAGCCCCAGATTTTATGTTGTCCTGGAGAGCTTGCAGAGCACTGGGGAAAGGCAGGCAGAGAATTCCCTGCTAGCACCTTCTCTGTGCCTGTTCACATTGCTTCGCAGAATCGCTTTTGTGCAGAAAACAGTAACACTTGTTCAGAAGGAAAGAAAGCACAGAGCCCCAGATTCTATGTTGTCCTGGAGAGCTTGCAGAGCACTGGGGAAAGGCAGGCAGAGAATTCCCTGCTAGCACCTTCTCTGTGCCTGGGAAGCAGAAGTGTTCACATTGCTTCGCAGAATCGCTTTTGTGCAGAAAACAGTAACACTTGTTCAGAAGGAAAGAAAGCACAGAGCCCCAGATTCTATGTTGTCCTGGAGAGCTTGCAGAGCACTGGGGAAAGGCAGGCAGAGAATTCCCTGCTAGCACCTTCTCTGTGCCTGGGAAGCAGAAGTGTTCACATTGCTTCGCAAGAATCGCTTTTGTGCAGAAAACAGTAACACTTGTTCATAAGGAAAGAAAGCACAGAGCCCCAGATTTTATGTTGTCCTGGAGAGCTTGCAGAGCACTGGGGAAAGGCAGGCAGAGAATTCCCTGCTAGCACCTTCTCTGTGCCTGGGAAGCAGAAGTGTTCACATTGCTTCGCAAACATCGCTTTTGTGCAGAAAACACTAACACTTGTTCAGAAGGAAAGAAAGCACAGAGCCCCAGATTTTATGTTGTCCTGGAGAGCTTGCAGAGCACTGGGGAAAGGCAGGCAGAGAATTCCCTGCTAGCACCTTCTCTGTGCCTGTTCACATTGCTTCGCAGAATCGCTTTTGTGCAGAAAACAGTAACACTTGTTCAGAAGGAAAGAAAGCACAGAGCCCCAGATTCTATGTTGTCCTGGAGAGCTTGCAGAGCACTGGGGAAAGGCAGGCAGAGAATTCCCTGCTAGCACCTTCTCTGTGCCTGGGAAGCAGAAGTGTTCACATTGCTTCGCAGAATCGCTTTTGTGCAGAAAACAGTAACACTTGTTCAGAACGAAAGAAAGCACAGAGCCCCAGATTCTATGTTGTCCTGCAGAGCTTGCAGAGCACTGGGGAAAGGCAGGCAGAGAATTCCTTGCTAGCACCTTCTCTGTGCCTGGGAAGCAGAAGTGTTCACATTGCTTCGCAAGAATCGCTTTTGGGCAGAAAACACTAACACTTGTTCAGAAGGAAAGAAAGCACAGAGCCCCAGATTCTATGTTGTCCTGGAGAGCTTGCAGAGCACTGGGGATAGGCAGGCAGAGAATTCCCTGCTAGCACCTTCTCTGTGCCTGGGAAGCAGAAGTGTTCACATTGCTTCGCAAGAATCGCTTTTGTGCAGAAAACAGTAACACTTGTTCAGAAGGAAAGAAAGCACAGAGCCCCAGATTCTATGTTGTCCTGGAGAGCTTGCAGAGCACTGGGGAAAGGCAGGCAGAGAATTCCCTGCTAGCACCTTCTCTGTGCCTGTTCACATTGCTTCGTAGAATCGCTTTTGTGCAGAAAACAGTAACACTTGTTCAGAAGGAAAGAAAGCACAGAGCCCCAGATTCTATGTTGTCCTGCAGAGCTTGCAGAGCACTGGGGAAAGGCAGGCAGAGAATTCCTTGCTAGCACCTTCTCTGTGCCTGGGAAGCAGAAGTGTTCACATTGCTTCGCAGAATCGCTTTTGTGCAGAAAACAGTAACACTTGTTCAGAAGGAGAGAAAGCACAGAGCCCCAGATTCTATGTTGTCCTGGAGAGCTTGCAGAGCACTGGGGAAAGGCAGGCAGAGAATTCCTTGCTAGCACCTTCTCTGTGCCTGGGAAGCAGAAGTGTTCACATTGCTTCGCAAAAATCGCTTTTGTGCAGAAAACAGTAACACTTGTTCAGAAGGAAAGAAAGCACAGAGCCCCAGATTCTATGTTGTCCTGGAGAGCTTGCAGAGCACTGGGGAAAGGCAGGCAGAGAATTCCCTGCTAGCACCTTCTCTGTGCCTGTTCACATTGCTTCGCAGAATCGCTTTTGTGCAGAAAACAGTAACACTTGTTCAGAAGGAAAGAAAGCACAGAGCCCCAGATTCTATGTTGTCCTGGAGAGCTTGCAGAGCACTGGGGAAAGGCAGGCAGAGAATTCCCTGCTAGCACCTTCTCTGTGCCTGGGAAGCAGAAGTGTTCACATTGCTTCGCAGAATCGCTTTTGTGCAGAAAACAGTAACACTTGTTCAGAAGGAAAGAAAGCACAGAGCCCCAGATTCTATGTTGTCCTGGAGAGCTTGCAGAGCACTGGGGAAAGGCAGGCAGAGAATTCCCTGCTAGCACCTTCTCTGTGCCTGGGAAGCAGAAGTGTTCACATTGCTTCGCAAGAATCGCTTTTGTGCAGAAAACAGTAACACTTGTTCATAAGGAAAGAAAGCACAGAGCCCCAGATTTTATGTTGTCCTGGAGAGCTTGCAGAGCACTGGGGAAAGGCAGGCAGAGAATTCCCTGCTAGCACCTTCTCTGTGCCTGGGAAGCAGAAGTGTTCACATTGCTTCGCAAACATCGCTTTTGTGCAGAAAACACTAACACTTGTTCAGAGAAGGAAAGAAAGCACAGAGCCCCAGATTTTATGTTGTCCTGGAGAGCTTGCAGAGCACTGGGGAAAGGCAGGCAGAGAATTCCCTGCTAGCACCTTCTCTGTGCCTGTTCACATTGCTTCGCAGAATCGCTTTTGTGCAGAAAACAGTAACACTTGTTCAGAAGGAGAGAAAGCACAGAGCCCCAGATTCTATGTTGTCCTGGAGAGCTTGCAGAGCACTGGGGAAAGGCAGGCAGAGAATTCCCTGCTAGCACCTTCTCTGTGCCTGGGAAGCAGAAGTGTTCACATTGCTTCGCAGAATCGCTTTTGTGCAGAAAACAGTAACACTTGTTCAGAACGAAAGAAAGCACAGAGCCCCAGATTCTATGTTGTCCTGCAGAGCTTGCAGAGCACTGGGGAAAGGCAGGCAGAGAATTCCTTGCTAGCACCTTCTCTGTGCCTGGGAAGCAGAAGTGTTCACATTGCTTCGCAAGAATCGCTTTTGGGCAGAAAACACTAACACTTGTTCAGAACGAAAGAAAGCACAGAGCCCCAGATTCTATGTTGTCCTGGAGAGCTTGCAGAGCACTGGGGAAAGGCAGGCAGAGAATTCCCTGCTAGCACCTTCTCTGTGCCTGGGAAGCAGAAGTGTTCACATTGCTTCGCAAGAATCGCTTTTGTGCAGAAAACAGTAACACTTGTTCAGAAGGAAAGAAAGCACAGAGCCCCAGATTCTATGTTGTCCTGGAGAGCTTGCAGAGCACTGGGGAAAGGCAGGCAGAGAATTCCCTGCTAGCACCTTCTCTGTGCCTGTTCACATTGCTTCGCAGAATCGCTTTTGTGCAGAAAACAGTAACACTTGTTCAGAAGGAAAGAAAGCACAGAGCCCCAGATTCTATGTTGTCCTGGAGAGCTTGCAGAGCACTGGGGAAAGGCAGGCAGAGAATTCCCTGCTAGCACCTTCTCTGTGCCTGGGAAGCAGAAGTGTTCACATTGCTTCGCAGAATCGCTTTTGTGCAGAAAACAGTAACACTTGTTCAGAAGGAAAGAAAGCACAGAGCCCCAGATTTTATGTTGTCCTGGAGAGCTTGCAGAGCACTGGGGAAAGGCAGGCAGAGAATTCCCTGCTAGCACCTTCTCTGTGCCTGGGAAGCAGAAGTGTTCACATTGCTTCGCAAAAATCGCTTTTGTGCAGAAAACACTAACACTTGTTCAGAAGGAAAGAAAGCACAGAGAACCAGATTCTATGTTGTCCTGGAGAGCTTGCAGAGCACTGGGGAAAGGCAGGCAGAGAATTCCCTGCTAGCACCTTCTCTGTGCCTGGGAAGCAGAAGTGTTCACATTGCTTCGCAAAAATCGCTTTTGTGCAGAAAACAGTAACACTTGTTCAGAAGGAAAGAAAGCACAGAGCCCCAGATTCTATGTTGTCCTGGAGAGCTTGCAGAGCACTGGGGAAAGGCAGGCAGAGAATTCCTTGCTAGCACCTTCTCTGTGCCTGTTCACATTGCTTCGCAGAATCGCTTTTGTGCAGAAAACAGTAACACTTGTTCAGAAGGAAAGAAAGCACAGAGCCCCAGATTCTATGTTGTCCTGCAGAGCTTGCAGAGCACTGGGGAAAGGCAGGCAGAGAATTCCTTGCTAGCACCTTCTCTGTGCCTGGGAAGCAGAAGTGTTCACATTGCTTCGCAGAATCGCTTTTGTGCAGAAAACAGTAACACTTGTTCAGAAGGAAAGAAAGCACAGAGCCCCAGATTCTATGTTGTCCTGGAGAGCTTGCAGAGCACTGGGGAAAGGCAGGCAGAGAATTCCTTGCTAGCACCTTCTCTGTGCCTGGGAAGCAGAAGTGTTCACATTGCTTCGCAAAAATCGCTTTTGTGCAGAAAACAGTAACACTTGTTCAGAAGGAAAGAAAGCACAGAGCCCCAGATTTTATGTTGTCCTGGAGAGCTTGCAGAGCACTGGGGAAAGGCAGGCAGAGAATTCCCTGCTAGCACCTTCTCTGTGCCTGGGAGAAGTGTTCACATTGCTTCGCAGAATCGCTTTTGTGCAGAAAACAGTAACACTTGTTCAGAAGGAAAGAAAGCACAGAGCCCCAGATTCTATGTTGTCCTGGAGAGCTTGTAGAGCACTGGGGAAAGGCAGGCAGAGAATTCCTTGCTAGCACCTTCTCTGTGACTGGGAAGCAGAAGTGTTCACATTTCTTTGCAAGAATCGCTTTTGTGCAGAAAACAGTAACACTTGTTCAGAAGGAAAGAAAGCACAGAGCCCCAGATTCTATGTTGTTTTGGAGAGCTTGCAGAGCACTGTGGAAATCCAGGCAGAGAATTCCCTGATAGCACCTTCTCTGTGCCTGGGAAGCAGAAGTGTTCACAATGCTTCGCAAGAATCGCTTTTGTGCAGAAAACACTAACACTTGTTCAGAAGGAAAGAAAGCACAGAGCCCCAGATTCTATGTTGTCCTGGAGAGCTTGCAGAGCACTGGGGAAAGGCAGGCAGAGAATTCCCTGCTAGCACCTTCTCTGTGCCTGTTCACATTGCTTCGCAGAATCGCTTTTGTGCAGAAAACAGTAACACTTGTTCAGAAGGAAAGAAAGCACAGAGCCCCAGATTCTATGTTGTCCTGCAGAGCTTGCAGAGCACTGGGGAAAGGCAGGCAGAGAATTCCTTGCTAGCACCTTCTCTGTGCCTGGGAAGCAGAAGTGTTCACATTGCTTCGCAGAATCGCTTTTGTGCAGAAAACAGTAACACTTGTTCAGAAGGAAAGAAAGCACAGAGCCCCAGATTCTATGTTGTCCTGGAGAGCTTGTAGAGCACTGGGGAAAGGCAGGCAGAGAATTCCTTGCTAGCACCTTCTCTGTGCCTGGGAAGCAGAAGTGTTCACATTTCTTTGCAAGAATCGCTTTTGTGCAGAAAACAGTAACACTTGTTCAGAAGGAAAGAAAGCACAGAGCCCCAGATTCTATGTTGTTTTGGAGAGCTTGCAGAGCACTGTGGAAATCCAGGCAGAGAATTCCCTGATAGCACCTTCTCTGTGCCTGGGAAGCAGAAGTGTTCACAATGCTTCGCAAGAATCGCTTTTGTGCAGAAAACACTAACACTTGTTCAGAAGGAAAGAAAGCACAGAGCCCCAGATTCTATGTTGTCCTGGAGAGCTTGCAGAGCACTGGGGAAAGGCAGGCAGAGAATTCCCTGCTAGCACCTTCTCTGTGCCTGGGAGAAGTGTTCACATTGCTTCGCAGAATCGCTTTTGTGCAGAAAACAGTAACACTTGTTCAGAAGGAAAGAAAGCACAGAGCCCCAGATTCTATGTTGTCCTGGAGAGCTTGTAGAGCACTGGGGAAAGGCAGGCAGAGAATTCCTTGCTAGCACCTTCTCTGTGCCTGGGAAGCAGAAGTGTTCACATTTCTTTGCAAGAATCGCTTTTGTGCAGAAAACAGTAACACTTGTTCAGAAGGAAAGAAAGCACAGAGCCCCAGATTCTATGTTGTTTTGGAGAGCTTGCAGAGCACTGTGGAAATCCAGGCAGAGAATTCCCTGATAGCACCTTCTCTGTGCCTGGGAAGCAGAAGTGTTCACAATGCTTCGCAAGAATCGCTTTTGTGCAGAAAACACTAACACTTGTTCAGAAGGAAAGAAAGCACAGAGCCCCAGATTCTATGTTGTCCTGCAGAGCTTGCAGAGCACTGGGGAAAGGCAGGCAGAGAATTCCTTGCTAGCACCTTCTCTGTGCCTGGGAAGCAGAAGTGTTCACATTGCTTCGCAAGAATCGCTTTTGTGCAGAAAACAGTAACACTTGTTCAGAAGGAAAGAAAGCACAGAGCCCCAGATTCTATGTTGTCCTGGAGAGCTTGCAGAGCACTGGGGAAAGGCAGGCAGAGAATTCCCTGCTAGCACCTTCTCTGTGCCTGGGAAGCAGAAGTGTTCACATTGCTTCGCAGAATCGCTTTTGTGCAGAAAACAGTAACACTTGTTCAGAAGGAAAGAAAGCACAGAGCCCCAGATTCTATGTTGTCCTGGAGAGCTTGCAGAGCACTGGGGAAAGGCAGGCAGAGAATTCCCTGCTAGCACCTTCTCTGTGCCTGGGAAGCAGAAGTGTTCACATTGCTTCTCAAGAATCGCTTTTGTGCAGAAAACAGTAACACTTGTTCATAAGGAAAGAAAGCACAGAGCCCCAGATTTTATGTTGTCCTGGAGAGCTTGCAGAGCACTGGGGAAAGGCAGGCAGAGAATTCCCTGCTAGCACCTTCTCTGTGCCTGTTCACATTGCTTCGCAGAATCGCTTTTGTGCAGAAAACAGTAACACTTGTTCAGAAGGAAAGAAAGCACAGAGCCCCAGATTCTATGTTGTCCTGGAGAGCTTGCAGAGCACTGGGGAAAGGCAGGCAGAGAATTCCCTGCTAGCACCTTCTCTGTGCCTGGGAAGCAGAAGTGTTCACATTGCTTCGCAGAATCGCTTTTGTGCAGAAAACAGTAACACTTGTTCAGAAGGAAAGAAAGCACAGAGCCCCAGATTCTATGTTGTCCTGGAGAGCTTGCAGAGCACTGGGGAAAGGCAGGCAGAGAATTCCCTGCTAGCACCTTCTCTGTGCCTGGGAAGCAGAAGTGTTCACATTGCTTCGCAAGAATCGCTTTTGTGCAGAAAACAGTAACACTTGTTCATAAGGAAAGAAAGCACAGAGCCCCAGATTTTATGTTGTCCTGGAGAGCTTGCAGAGCACTGGGGAAAGGCAGGCAGAGAATTCCCTGCTAGCACCTTCTCTGTGCCTGGGAAGCAGAAGTGTTCACATTGCTTCGCAAACATCGCTTTTGTGCAGAAAACACTAACACTTGTTCAGAGAAGGAAAGAAAGCACAGAGCCCCAGATTTTATGTTGTCCTGGAGAGCTTGCAGAGCACTGGGGAAAGGCAGGCAGAGAATTCCCTGCTAGCACCTTCTCTGTGCCTGTTCACATTGCTTCGCAGAATCGCTTTTGTGCAGAAAACAGTAACACTTGTTCAGAAGGAGAGAAAGCACAGAGCCCCAGATTCTATGTTGTCCTGGAGAGCTTGCAGAGCACTGGGGAAAGGCAGGCAGAGAATTCCCTGCTAGCACCTTCTCTGTGCCTGGGAAGCAGAAGTGTTCACATTGCTTCGCAGAATCGCTTTTGTGCAGAAAACAGTAACACTTGTTCAGAACGAAAGAAAGCACAGAGCCCCAGATTCTATGTTGTCCTGCAGAGCTTGCAGAGCACTGGGGAAAGGCAGGCAGAGAATTCCTTGCTAGCACCTTCTCTGTGCCTGGGAAGCAGAAGTGTTCACATTGCTTCGCAAGAATCGCTTTTGGGCAGAAAACACTAACACTTGTTCAGAACGAAAGAAAGCACAGAGCCCCAGATTCTATGTTGTCCTGGAGAGCTTGCAGAGCACTGGGGATAGGCAGGCAGAGAATTCCCTGCTAGCACCTTCTCTGTGCCTGGGAAGCAGAAGTGTTCACATTGCTTCGCAAGAATCGCTTTTGTGCAGAAAACAGTAACACTTGTTCAGAAGGAAAGAAAGCACAGAGCCCCAGATTCTATGTTGTCCTGGAGAGCTTGCAGAGCACTGGGGAAAGGCAGGCAGAGAATTCCCTGCTAGCACCTTCTCTGTGCCTGTTCACATTGCTTCGCAGAATCGCTTTTGTGCAGAAAACAGTAACACTTGTTCAGAAGGAAAGAAAGCACAGAGCCCCAGATTCTATGTTGTCCTGGAGAGCTTGCAGAGCACTGGGGAAAGGCAGGCAGAGAATTCCCTGCTAGCACCTTCTCTGTGCCTGGGAAGCAGAAGTGTTCACATTGCTTCGCAGAATCGCTTTTGTGCAGAAAACAGTAACACTTGTTCAGAAGGAAAGAAAGCACAGAGCCCCAGATTTTATGTTGTCCTGGAGAGCTTGCAGAGCACTGGGGAAAGGCAGGCAGAGAATTCCCTGCTAGCACCTTCTCTGTGCCTGGGAAGCAGAAGTGTTCACATTGCTTCGCAAAAATCGCTTTTGTGCAGAAAACACTAACACTTGTTCAGAAGGAAAGAAAGCACAGAGAACCAGATTCTATGTTGTCCTGGAGAGCTTGCAGAGCACTGGGGAAAGGCAGGCAGAGAATTCCTTGCTAGCACCTTCTCTGTGCCTGGGAAGCAGAAGTGTTCACATTGCTTCGCAAGAATCGCTTTTGTGCAGAAAACACTTACACTTATTAAGAAGGAAAGAAAGCACAGAGCCCCAGATTCTATGTTGTCCTGGAGAGCTTGCAGAGCACTGGGGAAAGGCAGGCAGAGAATTCCCTGCTAGCACCTTCTCTGTGCCTGGGAAGCAGAAGTGTTCACATTGCTTCGCAGAATCGCTTTTGTGCAGAAAACAGTAACACTTGTTCAGTAGGAAAGAAAGCACAGAGCCGCAGATTCTATGTTGTCCTGGAGAGCTTGCAGAGCACTGGGGAAAGGCAGGCAGAGAATTCCCTGCTAGCACCTTCTCTGTGCCTGGGAAGCAGAAGTGTTCACATTGCTTCGCAAAAATCGCTTTTGTGCAGAAAACAGTAACACTTGTTCAGAAGGAAAGAAAGCACAGAGCCCCAGATTCTATGTTGTCCTGGAGAGCTTGCAGAGCACTGGGGAAAGGCAGGCAGAGAATTCCTTGCTAGCACCTTCTCTGTGCCTGTTCACATTGCTTCGCAGAATCGCTTTTGTGCAGAAAACAGTAACACTTGTTCAGAAGGAAAGAAAGCACAGAGCCCCAGATTCTATGTTGTCCTGCAGAGCTTGCAGAGCACTGGGGAAAGGCAGGCAGAGAATTCCTTGCTAGCACCTTCTCTGTGCCTGGGAAGCAGAAGTGTTCACATTGCTTCGCAGAATCGCTTTTGTGCAGAAAACAGCAACACTTGTTCAGAAGGAGAGAAAGCACAGAGCCCCAGATTCTATGTTGTCCTGGAGAGCTTGCAGAGCACTGGGGAAAGGCAGGCAGAGAATTCCTTGCTAGCACCTTCTCTGTGCCTGGGAAGCAGAAGTGTTCACATTGCTTCGCAAAAATCGCTTTTGTGCAGAAAACAGTAACACTTGTTCAGAAGGAAAGAAAGCACAGAGCCCCAGATTTTATGTTGTCCTGGAGAGCTTGCAGAGCACTGGGGAAAGGCAGGCAGAGAATTCCCTGCTAGCACCTTCTCTGTGCCTGGGAGAAGTGTTCACATTGCTTCGCAGAATCGCTTTTGTGCAGAAAACAGTAACACTTGTTCAGAAGGAAAGAAAGCACAGAGCCCCAGATTCTATGTTGTCCTGGAGAGCTTGTAGAGCACTGGGGAAAGGCAGGCAGAGAATTCCTTGCTAGCACCTTCTCTGTGACTGGGAAGCAGAAGTGTTCACATTTCTTTGCAAGAATCGCTTTTGTGCAGAAAACAGTAACACTTGTTCAGAAGGAAAGAAAGCACAGAGCCCCAGATTCTATGTTGTTTTGGAGAGCTTGCAGAGCACTGTGGAAATCCAGGCAGAGAATTCCCTGATAGCACCTTCTCTGTGCCTGGGAAGCAGAAGTGTTCACAATGCTTCGCAAGAATCGCTTTTGTGCAGAAAACACTAACACTTGTTCAGAAGGAAAGAAAGCACAGAGCCCCAGATTCTATGTTGTCCTGGAGAGCTTGCAGAGCACTGGGGAAAGGCAGGCAGAGAATTCCCTGCTAGCACCTTCTCTGTGCCTGTTCACATTGCTTCGCAGAATCGCTTTTGTGCAGAAAACAGTAACACTTGTTCAGAAGGAAAGAAAGCACAGAGCCCCAGATTCTATGTTGTCCTGCAGAGCTTGCAGAGCACTGGGGAAAGGCAGGCAGAGAATTCCTTGCTAGCACCTTCTCTGTGCCTGGGAAGCAGAAGTGTTCACATTGCTTCGCAGAATCGCTTTTGTGCAGAAAACAGTAACACTTGTTCAGAAGGAGAGAAAGCACAGAGCCCCAGATTCTATGTTGTCCTGGAGAGCTTGCAGAGCACTGGGGAAAGGCAGGCAGAGAATTCCTTGCTAGCACCTTCTCTGTGCCTGGGAAGCAGAAGTGTTCACATTGCTTCGCAAAAATCGCTTTTGTGCAGAAAACAGTAACACTTGTTCAGAAGGAAAGAAATCACAGAGCCCCAGATTCTATGTTGTCCTGGAGAGCTTGCAGAGCACTGGGGAAAGGCAGGCAGAGAATTCCCTGCTAGCACCTTCTCTGTGCCTGTTCACATTGCTTCGCAGAATCGCTTTTGTGCAGAAAACAGTAACACTTGTTCAGAAGGAAAGAAAGCACAGAGCCCCAGATTTTATGTTGTCCTGGAGAGCTTGCAGAGCACTGGGGAAAGGCAGGCAGAGAATTCCCTGCTAGCACCTTCTCTGTGCCTGGGAGAAGTGTTCACATTGCTTCGCAGAATCGCTTTTGTGCAGAAAACAGTAACACTTGTTCAGAAGGAAAGAAAGCACAGAGCCCCAGATTCTATGTTGTCCTGCAGAGCTTGCAGAGCACTGGGGAAAGGCAGGCAGAGAATTCCTTGCTAGCACCTTCTCTGTGCCTGGGAAGCAGAAGTGTTCACATTGCTTCGCAGAATCGCTTTTGTGCAGAAAACAGTAACACTTGTTCAGAAGGAGAGAAAGCACAGAGCCCCAGATTCTATGTTGTCCTGGAGAGCTTGCAGAGCACTGGGGAAAGGCAGGCAGAGAATTCCTTGCTAGCACCTTCTCTGTGCCTGGGAAGCAGAAGTGTTCACATTGCTTCGCAAAAATCGCTTTTGTGCAGAAAACAGTAACACTTGTTCAGAAGGAAAGAAAGCACAGAGCCCCAGATTTTATGTTGTCCTGGAGAGCTTGCAGAGCACTGGGGAAAGGCAGGCAGAGAATTCCCTGCTAGCACCTTCTCTGTGCCTGGGAGAAGTGTTCACATTGCTTCGCAGAATCGCTTTTGTGCAGAAAACAGTAACACTTGTTCAGAAGGAAAGAAAGCACAGAGCCCCAGATTCTATGTTGTCCTGGAGAGCTTGCAGAGCACTGGGGAAAGGCAGGCAGAGAATTCCCTGCTAGCACCTTCTCTGTGCCTGGGAAGCAGAAGTGTTCACATTGCTTCGCAGAATCGCTTTTGTGCAGAAAACAGTAACACTTGTTCAGAAGGAAAGAAAGCACAGAGAACCAGATTCTATGTTGTCCTGGAGAGCTTGCAGAGCACTGGGGAAAGGCAGGCAGAGAATTCCCTGCTAGCACCTTCTCTGTGCCTGGGAAGCAGAAGTGTTCACATTGCTTCTCAAGAATCGCTTTTGTGCAGAAAACAGTAACACTTGTTCATAAGGAAAGAAAGCACAGAGCCCCAGATTTTATGTTGTCCTGGAGAGCTTGCAGAGCACTGGGGAAAGGCAGGCAGAGAATTCCCTGCTAGCACCTTCTCTGTGCCTGGGAAGCAGAAGTGTTCACATTGCTTCGCAAACATCGCTTTTGTGCAGAAAACACTAACACTTGTTCAGAAGGAAAGAAAGCACAGAGCCCCAGATTTTATGTTGTCCTGGAGAGCTTGCAGAGCACTGGGGAAAGGCAGGCAGAGAATTCCCTGCTAGCACCTTCTCTGTGCCTGTTCACATTGCTTCGCAGAATCGCTTTTGTGCAGAAAACAGTAACACTTGTTCAGAAGGAAAGAAAGCACAGAGCCCCAGATTCTATGTTGTCCTGGAGAGCTTGCAGAGCACTGGGGAAAGGCAGGCAGAGAATTCCCTGCTAGCACCTTCTCTGTGCCTGGGAAGCAGAAGTGTTCACATTGCTTCGCAGAATCGCTTTTGTGCAGAAAACAGTAACACTTGTTCAGAACGAAAGAAAGCACAGAGCCCCAGATTCTATGTTGTCCTGCAGAGCTTGCAGAGCACTGGGGAAAGGCAGGCAGAGAATTCCTTGCTAGCACCTTCTCTGTGCCTGGGAAGCAGAAGTGTTCACATTGCTTCGCAAGAATCGCTTTTGGGCAGAAAACACTAACACTTGTTCAGAACGAAAGAAAGCACAGAGCCCCAGATTCTATGTTGTCCTGGAGAGCTTGCAGAGCACTGGGGATAGGCAGGCAGAGAATTCCCTGCTAGCACCTTCTCTGTGCCTGGGAAGCAGAAGTGTTCACATTGCTTCGCAAGAATCGCTTTTGTGCAGAAAACAGTAACACTTGTTCAGAAGGAAAGAAAGCACAGAGCCCCAGATTCTATGTTGTCCTGGAGAGCTTGCAGAGCACTGGGGAAAGGCAGGCAGAGAATTCCCTGCTAGCACCTTCTCTGTGCCTGTTCACATTGCTTCGCAGAATCGCTTTTGTGCAGAAAACAGTAACACTTGTTCAGAAGGAAAGAAAGCACAGAGCCCCAGATTCTATGTTGTCCTGCAGAGCTTGCAGAGCACTGGGGAAAGGCAGGCAGAGAATTCCTTGCTAGCACCTTCTCTGTGCCTGGGAAGCAGAAGTGTTCACATTGCTTCGCAGAATCGCTTTTGTGCAGAAAACAGTAACACTTGTTCAGAAGGAGAGAAAGCACAGAGCCCCAGATTCTATGTTGTCCTGGAGAGCTTGCAGAGCACTGGGGAAAGGCAGGCAGAGAATTCCTTGCTAGCACCTTCTCTGTGCCTGGGAAGCAGAAGTGTTCACATTGCTTCGCAAAAATCGCTTTTGTGCAGAAAACAGTAACACTTGTTCAGAAGGAAAGAAAGCACAGAGCCCCAGATTCTATGTTGTCCTGGAGAGCTTGCAGAGCACTGGGGAAAGGCAGGCAGAGAATTCCCTGCTAGCACCTTCTCTGTGCCTGTTCACATTGCTTCGCAGAATCGCTTTTGTGCAGAAAACAGTAACACTTGTTCAGAAGGAAAGAAAGCACAGAGCCCCAGATTTTATGTTGTCCTGGAGAGCTTGCAGAGCACTGGGGAAAGGCAGGCAGAGAATTCCCTGCTAGCACCTTCTCTGTGCCTGGGAAGCAGAAGTGTTCACATTGCTTCGCAGAATCGCTTTTGTGCAGAAAACAGTAACACTTGTTCAGAAGGAAAGAAAGCACAGAGCCCCAGATTTTATGTTGTCCTGGAGAGCTTGCAGAGCACTGGGGAAAGGCAGGCAGAGAATTCCCTGCTAGCACATTCTCTGTGCCTGGGAAGCAGAAGTGTTCACATTGCTTCGCAAGAATCGCTTTTGTGCAGAAAACAGTAACACTTGTTCAGAAGGAAAGAAAGCACAGAGCCCCAGATTTTATGTTGTCCTGGAGAGCTTGCAGAGCACTGGGGAAAGGCAGGCAGAGAATTCCCTGCTAGCACATTCTCTGTGCCTGGGAAGCAGAAGTGTTCACATTGCTTCGCAGAATCGCTTTTGTGCAGAAAACACTAACACTTGTTCAGAAGGAAAGAAAGCACAGAGCCCCAGATTTTATGTTGTCCTGGAGAGCTTGCAGAGCACTGGGGAAAGGCAGGCAGAGAATTCCCTGCTAGCACCTTCTCTGTGCCTGTTCACATTGCTTCGCAGAATCGCTTTTGTGCAGAAAACAGTAACACTTGTTCAGAAGGAAAGAAAGCACAGAGCCCCAGATTCTATGTTGTCCTGGAGAGCTTGCAGAGCACTGGGGAAAGGCAGGCAGAGAATTCCCTGCTAGCACCTTCTCTG
Source organism: Strix aluco (assembly GCF_031877795.1). NCBI lineage: Eukaryota > Metazoa > Chordata > Aves > Strigiformes > Strigidae > Strix > Strix aluco. The sequence continues at coordinate 2,031,284 of NW_027436510.1, read as the reverse complement.
TGCCTGGGAAGCAGAAGTGTTCACATTGCTTCGCAGAATCGCTTTTGTGCAGAAAACAGTAACACTTGTTCAGAAGGAAAGAAAGCACAGAGCCCCAGATTCTATGTTGTCCTGGAGAGCTTGCAGAGCACTGGGGAAAGGCAGGCAGAGAATTCCCTGCTAGCACCTTCTCTGTGACTGGGAAGCAGAAGTGTTCACATTGCTTCGCAGAATCGCTTTTGTGCAGAAAACAGTAACACTTGTTCAGAACGAAAGAAAGCACAGAGCCCCAGATTCTATGTTGTCCTGCAGAGCTTGCAGAGCACTGGGGAAAGGCAGGCAGAGAATTCCTTGCTAGCACCTTCTCTGTGCCTGGGAAGCAGAAGTGTTCACATTGCTTCGCAAGAATCGCTTTTGTGCAGAAAACAGTAACACTTGTTCAGAAGGAAAGAAAGCACAGAGCCCCAGATTCTATGTTGTCCTGGAGAGCTTGCAGAGCACTGGGGAAAGGCAGGCAGAGAATTCCTTGCTAGCACCTTCTCTGTGCCTGGGAAGCAGAAGTGTTCACATTGCTTCGCAGAATCGCTTTTGTGCAGAAAACAGTAACACTTGTTCAGAAGGAAAGAAAGCACAGAGCCCCAGATTTTATGTTGTCCTGGAGAGCTTGCAGAGCACTGGGGAAAGGCAGGCAGAGAATTCCCTGCTAGCACCTTCTCTGTGCCTGGGAAGCAGAAGTGTTCACATTGCTTCGCAAAAATCGCTTTTGTGCAGAAAACAGTAACACTTGTTCAGAACGAAAGAAAGCACAGAGCCCCAGATTCTATGTTGTCCTGGAGAGCTTGCAGAGCACTGGGGAAAGGCAGGCAGAGAATTCCCTGCTAGCACCTTCTCTGTGCCTGTTCACAGTTCTTCGCAGAATCGCTTTTGTGCAGAAAACAGTAACACTTGTTCAGAAGGAAAGAAAGCACAGAGCCCCAGATTCTATGTTGTCCTGGAGAGCTTGCAGAGCACTGGGGAAAGGCAGGCAGAGAATTCCCTGCTAGCACCTTCTCTGTGCCTGGGAAGCAGAAGTGTTCACATTGCTTCGCAGAATCGCTTTTGTGCAGAAAACACTAACACTTGTTCAGAAGGAAAGAAAGCACAGAGAACCAGATTCTATGTTGTCCTGGAGAGCTTGCAGAGCACTGGGGAAAGGCAGGCAGAGAATTCCTTGCTAGCACCTTCTCTGTGCCTGGGAAGCAGAACTGTTCACATTGCTTCGCAAGAATCGCTTTTGTGCAGAAAACACTTACACTTATTAAGAAGGAAAGAAAGCACAGAGCCCCAGATTTTATGTTGTCCTGGAGAGCTTGCAGAGCACTGGGGAAAGGCAGGCAGAGAATTCCTTGCTAGCACCTTCTCTGTGCCTGGGAAGCAGAAGTGTTCACATTGCTTCGCAAGAATCGCTTTTGTGCAGAAAACAGTAACACTTGTTCAGAAGGAAAGAAAGCACAGAGCCCCAGATTCTATGTTGTCCTGGAGAGCTTGCAGAGCACTGGGGAAAGGCAGGCAGAGAATTCCCTGCTAGCACCTTCTCTGTGCCTGGGAAGCAGAAGTGTTCACATTGCTTCGCAGAATCGCTTTTGTGCAGAAAACACTAACACTTGTTCAGAAGGAAAGAAAGCACAGAGCCCCAGATTCTATGTTGTCCTGGAGAGCTTGCAGAGCACTGGGGAAAGGCAGGCAGAGAATTCCCTGCTAGCACCTTCTCTGTGCCTGTTCACATTGCTTCGCAGAATCGCTTTTGTGCAGAAAACAGTAACACTTGTTCAGAAGGAAAGAAAGCACAGAGCCCCAGATTCTATGTTGTCCTGGAGAGCTTGCAGAGCACTGGGGAAAGGCAGGCAGAGAATTCCCTGCTAGCACCTTCTCTGTGCCTGGGAAGCAGAAGTGTTCACATTGCTTCGCAGAATCGCTTTTGTGCAGAAAACAGTAACACTTGTTCAGAAGGAAAGAAAGCACAGAGCCCCAGATTCTATGTTGTCCTGGAGAGCTTGCAGAGCACTGGGGAAAGGCAGGCAGAGAATTCCCTGCTAGCACCTTCTCTGTGACTGGGAAGCAGAAGTGTTCACATTGCTTCGCAGAATCGCTTTTGTGCAGAAAACAGTAACACTTGTTCAGAAGGAAAGAAAGCACAGAGCCCCAGATTCTATGTTGTCCTGGAGAGCTTGCAGAGCACTGGGGAAAGGCAGGCAGAGAATTCCTTGCTAGCACCTTCTCTGTGCCTGGGAAGCAGAAGTGTTCACATTGCTTCGCAAGAATCGCTTTTGGGCAGAAAACACTAACACTTGTTCAGAACGAAAGAAAGCACAGAGCCCCAGATTCTATGTTGTCCTGGAGAGCTTGCAGAGCACTGGGGAAAGGCAGGCAGAGAATTCCTTGCTAGCACCTTCTCTGTGCCTGGGAAGCAGAAGTGTTCACATTGCTTCGCAGAATCGCTTTTGTGCAGAAAACAGTAACACTTGTTCAGAAGGAAAGAAAGCACAGAGCCCCAGATTTTATGTTGTCCTGGAGAGCTTGCAGAGCACTGGGGAAAGGCAGGCAGAGAATTCCCTGCTAGCACCTTCTCTGTGCCTGGGAAGCAGAAGTGTTCACATTGCTTCGCAAAAATCGCTTTTGTGCAGAAAACAGTAACACTTGTTCAGAACGAAAGAAAGCACAGAGCCCCAGATTCTATGTTGTCCTGGAGAGCTTGCAGAGCACTGGGGAAAGGCAGGCAGAGAATTCCCTGCTAGCACCTTCTCTGTGCCTGTTCACAGTTCTTCGCAGAATCGCTTTTGTGCAGAAAACAGTAACACTTGTTCAGAAGGAAAGAAAGCACAGAGCCCCAGATTCTATGTTGTCCTGGAGAGCTTGCAGAGCACTGGGGAAAGGCAGGCAGAGAATTCCCTGCTAGCACCTTCTCTGTGCCTGGGAAGCAGAAGTGTTCACATTGCTTCGCAGAATCGCTTTTGTGCAGAAAACACTAACACTTGTTCAGAAGGAAAGAAAGCACAGAGAACCAGATTCTATGTTGTCCTGGAGAGCTTGCAGAGCACTGGGGAAAGGCAGGCAGAGAATTCCTTGCTAGCACCTTCTCTGTGCCTGGGAAGCAGAACTGTTCACATTGCTTCGCAAGAATCGCTTTTGTGCAGAAAACACTTACACTTATTAAGAAGGAAAGAAAGCACAGAGCCCCAGATTTTATGTTGTCCTGGAGAGCTTGCAGAGCACTGGGGAAAGGCAGGCAGAGAATTCCTTGCTAGCACCTTCTCTGTGCCTGGGAAGCAGAAGTGTTCACATTGCTTCGCAAGAATCGCTTTTGTGCAGAAAACAGTAACACTTGTTCAGAAGGAAAGAAAGCACAGAGCCCCAGATTCTATGTTGTCCTGGAGAGCTTGCAGAGCACTGGGGAAAGGCAGGCAGAGAATTCCCTGCTAGCACCTTCTCTGTGCCTGGGAAGCAGAAGTGTTCACATTGCTTCGCAGAATCGCTTTTGTGCAGAAAACACTAACACTTGTTCAGAAGGAAAGAAAGCACAGAGCCCCAGATTCTATGTTGTCCTGGAGAGCTTGCAGAGCACTGGGGAAAGGCAGGCAGAGAATTCCCTGCTAGCACCTTCTCTGTGCCTGTTCACATTGCTTCGCAGAATCGCTTTTGTGCAGAAAACAGTAACACTTGTTCAGAAGGAAAGAAAGCACAGAGCCCCAGATTCTATGTTGTCCTGGAGAGCTTGCAGAGCACTGGGGAAAGGCAGGCAGAGAATTCCCTGCTAGCACCTTCTCTGTGCCTGGGAAGCAGAAGTGTTCACATTGCTTCGCAGAATCGCTTTTGTGCAGAAAACAGTAACACTTGTTCAGAAGGAAAGAAAGCACAGAGCCCCAGATTCTATGTTGTCCTGGAGAGCTTGCAGAGCACTGGGGAAAGGCAGGCAGAGAATTCCCTGCTAGCACCTTCTCTGTGACTGGGAAGCAGAAGTGTTCACATTGCTTCGCAGAATCGCTTTTGTGCAGAAAACAGTAACACTTGTTCAGAACGAAAGAAAGCACAGAGCCCCAGATTCTATGTTGTCCTGCAGAGCTTGCAGAGCACTGGGGAAAGGCAGGCAGAGAATTCCTTGCTAGCACCTTCTCTGTGCCTGGGAAGCAGAAGTGTTCACATTGCTTCGCAAGAATCGCTTTTGGGCAGAAAACACTAACACTTGTTCAGAACGAAAGAAAGCACAGAGCCCCAGATTCTATGTTGTCCTGGAGAGCTTGCAGAGCACTGGGGAAAGGCAGGCAGAGAATTCCTTGCTAGCACCTTCTCTGTGCCTGGGAAGCAGAAGTGTTCACATTGCTTCGCAGAATCGCTTTTGTGCAGAAAACAGTAACACTTGTTCAGAAGGAAAGAAAGCACAGAGCCCCAGATTTTATGTTGTCCTGGAGAGCTTGCAGAGCACTGGGGAAAGGCAGGCAGAGAATTCCCTGCTAGCACCTTCTCTGTGCCTGGGAAGCAGAAGTGTTCACATTGCTTCGCAAAAATCGCTTTTGTGCAGAAAACAGTAACACTTGTTCAGAACGAAAGAAAGCACAGAGCCCCAGATTCTATGTTGTCCTGGAGAGCTTGCAGAGCACTGGGGAAAGGCAGGCAGAGAATTCCCTGCTAGCACCTTCTCTGTGCCTGTTCACAGTTCTTCGCAGAATCGCTTTTGTGCAGAAAACAGTAACACTTGTTCAGAAGGAAAGAAAGCACAGAGCCCCAGATTCTATGTTGTCCTGGAGAGCTTGCAGAGCACTGGGGAAAGGCAGGCAGAGAATTCCCTGCTAGCACCTTCTCTGTGCCTGGGAAGCAGAAGTGTTCACATTGCTTCGCAGAATCGCTTTTGTGCAGAAAACACTAACACTTGTTCAGAAGGAAAGAAAGCACAGAGAACCAGATTCTATGTTGTCCTGGAGAGCTTGCAGAGCACTGGGGAAAGGCAGGCAGAGAATTCCTTGCTAGCACCTTCTCTGTGCCTGGGAAGCAGAACTGTTCACATTGCTTCGCAAGAATCGCTTTTGTGCAGAAAACACTTACACTTATTAAGAAGGAAAGAAAGCACAGAGCCCCAGATTTTATGTTGTCCTGGAGAGCTTGCAGAGCACTGGGGAAAGGCAGGCAGAGAATTCCTTGCTAGCACCTTCTCTGTGCCTGGGAAGCAGAAGTGTTCACATTGCTTCGCAAGAATCGCTTTTGTGCAGAAAACAGTAACACTTGTTCAGAAGGAAAGAAAGCACAGAGCCCCAGATTCTATGTTGTCCTGGAGAGCTTGCAGAGCACTGGGGAAAGGCAGGCAGAGAATTCCCTGCTAGCACCTTCTCTGTGCCTGGGAAGCAGAAGTGTTCACATTGCTTCGCAGAATCGCTTTTGTGCAGAAAACAGTAACACTTGTTCAGAAGGAAAGAAAGCACAGAGCCCCAGATTTTATGTTGTCCTGGAGAGCTTGCAGAGCACTGGGGAAAGCCAGGCAGAGAATTCCCTGCTAGCACCTTCTCTGTGCCTGGGAAGCAGAAGTGTTCACATTGCTTCGCAAAAATCGCTTTTGTGCAGAAAACAGTAACACTTGTTCAGAAGGAAAGAAAGCACAGAGCCCCAGATTCTATGTTGTCCTGGAGAGCTTGCAGAGCACTGGGGAAAGGCAGGCAGAGAATTCCCTGCTAGCACCTTCTCTGTGCCTGTTCACAGTTCTTCGCAGAATCGCTTTTGTGCAGAAAACAGTAACACTTGTTCAGAAGGAAAGAAAGCACAGAGCCCCAGATTCTATGTTGTCCTGGAGAGCTTGCAGAGCACTGGGGAAAGGCAGGCAGAGAATTCCCTGCTAGCACCTTCTCTGTGCCTGGGAAGCAGAAGTGTTCACATTGCTTCGCAAGAATCGCTTTTGTGCAGAAAACAGTAACACTTGTTCATAAGGAAAGAAAGCACAGAGCCCCAGATTTTATGTTGTCCTGGAGAGCTTGCAGAGCACTGGGGAAAGGCAGGCAGAGAATTCCCTGCTAGCACCTTCTCTGTGCCTGGGAAGCAGAAGTGTTCACATTGCTTTGCAAACATCGCTTTTGTGCAGAAAACACTAACACTTGTTCAGAAGGAAAGAAAGCACAGAGCCCCAGATTTTATGTTGTCCTGGAGAGCTTGCAGAGCACTGGGGAAAGGCAGGCAGAGAATTCCCTGCTAGCACCTTCTCTGTGCCTGGGAAGCAGAAGTGTTCACATTGCTTCGCAAAAATCGCTTTTGTGCAGAAAACAGTAACACTTGTTCAGAACGAAAGAAAGCACAGAGCCCCAGATTCTATGTTGTCCTGGAGAGCTTGCAGAGCACTGGGGAAAGGCAGGCAGAGAATTCCTTGCTAGCACCTTCTCTGTGCCTGTTCACATTGCTTCGCAGAATCGCTTTTGTGCAGAAAACAGTAACACTTGTTCAGAAGGAAAGAAAGCACAGAGCCCCAGATTCTATGTTGTCCTGCAGAGCTTGCAGAGCACTGGGGAAAGGCAGGCAGAGAATTCCTTGCTAGCACCTTCTCTGTGCCTGGGAAGCAGAAGTGTTCACATTGCTTCGCAGAATCGCTTTTGTGCAGAAAACAGTAACACTTGTTCAGAAGGAGAGAAAGCACAGAGCCCCAGATTCTATGTTGTCCTGGAGAGCTTGCAGAGCACTGGGGAAAGGCAGGCAGAGAATTCCTTGCTAGCACCTTCTCTGTGCCTGGGAAGCAGAAGTGTTCACATTGCTTCGCAAAAATCGCTTTTGTGCAGAAAACAGTAACACTTGTTCAGAAGGAAAGAAAGCACAGAGCCCCAGATTTTATGTTGTCCTGGAGAGCTTGCAGAGCACTGGGGAAAGGCAGGCAGAGAATTCCCTGCTAGCACCTTCTCTGTGCCTGGGAAGCACAAGTGTTCACATTTCTTTGCAAGAATCGCTTTTGTGCAGAAAACAGTAACACTTGTTCAGAAGGAAAGAAAGCACAGAGCCCCAGATTCTATGTTGTTTTGGAGAGCTTGCAGAGCACTGTGGAAATCCAGGCAGAGAATTCCCTGATAGCACCTTCTCTGTGCCTGGGAAGCAGAAGTGTTCACAATGCTTCGCAAGAATCGCTTTTGTGCAGAAAACACTAACACTTGTTCAGAAGGAAAGAAAGCACAGAGCCCCAGATTCTATGTTGTCCTGGAGAGCTTGCAGAGCACTGGGGAAAGGCAGGCAGAGAATTCCCTGCTAGCACCTTCTCTGTGCCTGTTCACATTGCTTCGCAGAATCGCTTTTGTGCAGAAAACAGTAACACTTGTTCAGAAGGAAAGAAAGCACAGAGCCCCAGATTCTATGTTGTCCTGCAGAGCTTGCAGAGCACTGGGGAAAGGCAGGCAGAGAATTCCCTGCTAGCACCTTCTCTGTGCCTGGGAAGCAGAAGTGTTCACATTGCTTCGCAGAATCGCTTTTGTGCAGAAAACAGTAACACTTGTTCAGAAGGAGAGAAAGCACAGAGCCCCAGATTCTATGTTGTCCTGGAGAGCTTGCAGAGCACTGGGGAAAGGCAGGCAGAGAATTCCTTGCTAGCACCTTCTCTGTGCCTGGGAAGCAGAAGTGTTCACATTGCTTCGCAAAAATCGCTTTTGTGCAGAAAACAGTAACACTTGTTCAGAAGGAAAGAAATCACAGAGCCCCAGATTCTATGTTGTCCTGGAGAGCTTGTAGAGCACTGGGGAAAGGCAGGCAGAGAATTCCTTGCTAGCACCTTCTCTGTGCCTGGGAAGCAGAAGTGTTCACATTTCTTTGCAAGAATCGCTTTTGTGCAGAAAACAGTAACACTTGTTCAGAAGGAAAGAAAGCACAGAGCCCCAGATTCTATGTTGTTTTGGAGAGCTTGCAGAGCACTGTGGAAATCCAGGCAGAGAATTCCCTGATAGCACCTTCTCTGTGCCTGTGAAGCAGAAGTGTTCACAATGCTTCGCAAGAATCGCTTTTGTGCAGAAAACACTAACACTTGTTCAGAAGGAAAGAAAGCACAGAGCCCCAGATTCTATGTTGTCCTGCAGAGCTTGCAGAGCACTGGGGAAGGGCAGGCAGAGAATTCCTTGCTAGCACCTTCTCTGTGCCTGGGAAGCAGAAGTGTTCACATTGCTTCGCAAGAATCGCTTTTGTGCAGAAAACAGTAACACTTGTTCAGAAGGAAAGAAAGCACAGAGCCCCAGATTCTATGTTGTCCTGGAGAGCTTGCAGAGCACTGGGGAAAGGCAGGCAGAGAATTCCCTGCTAGCACCTTCTCTGTGCCTGGGAAGCAGAAGTGTTCACATTGCTTCGCAGAATCGCTTTTGTGCAGAAAACAGTAACACTTGTTCAGAAGGAAAGAAAGCACAGAGCCCCAGATTCTATGTTGTCCTGGAGAGCTTGCAGAGCACTGGGGAAAGGCAGGCAGAGAATTCCCTGCTAGCACCTTCTCTGTGCCTGGGAAGCAGAAGTGTTCACATTGCTTCGCAAGAATCGCTTTTGTGCAGAAAACAGTAACACTTGTTCATAAGGAAAGAAAGCACAGAGCCCCAGATTTTATGTTGTCCTGGAGAGCTTGCAGAGCACTGGGGAAAGGCAGGCAGAGATTTCCCTGCTAGCACCTTCTCTGTGCCTGGGAAGCAGAAGTGTTCACAATGCTTCGCAAGAATCGCTTTTGTGCAGAAAACACTAACACTTGTTCAGAAGGAAAGAAAGCACAGAGCCCCAGATTTTATGTTGTCCTGGAGAGCTTGCAGAGCACTGGGGAAAGGCAGGCAGAGAATTCCCTGCTAGCACCTTCTCTGTGCCTGTTCACATTGCTTCGCAGAATCGCTTTTGTGCAGAAAACAGTAACACTTGTTCAGAAGGAAAGAAAGCACAGAGCCCCAGATTCTATGTTGTCCTGGAGAGCTTGCAGAGCACTGGGGAAAGGCAGGCAGAGAATTCCCTGCTAGCACCTTCTCTGTGCCTGGGAAGCAGAAGTGTTCACATTGCTTCGCAGAATCGCTTTTGTGCAGAAAACAGTAACACTTGTTCAGAAGGAAAGAAAGCACAGAGCCCCAGATTCTATGTTGTCCTGCAGAGCTTGCAGAGCACTGGGGAAAGGCAGGCAGAGAATTCCTTGCTAGCACCTTCTCTGTGCCTGGGAAGCAGAAGTGTTCACATTGCTTCGCAAGAATCGCTTTTGGGCAGAAAACACTAACACTTGTTCAGAACGAAAGAAAGCACAGAGCCCCAGATTCTATGTTGTCCTGGAGAGCTTGCAGAGCACTGGGGATAGGCAGGCAGAGAATTCCCTGCTAGCACCTTCTCTGTGCCTGGGAAGCAGAAGTGTTCACATTGCTTCGCAAGAATCGCTTTTGTGCAGAAAACAGTAACACTTGTTCAGAAGGAAAGAAAGCACAGAGCCCCAGATTCTATGTTGTCCTGGAGAGCTTGCAGAGCACTGGGGAAAGGCAGGCAGAGAATTCCCTGCTAGCACCTTCTCTGTGCCTGTTCACATTGCTTCGCAGAATCGCTTTTGTGCAGAAAACAGTAACACTTGTTCAGAAGGAAAGAAAGCACAGAGCCCCAGATTCTATGTTGTCCTGCAGAGCTTGCAGAGCACTGGGGAAAGGCAGGCAGAGAATTCCTTGCTAGCACCTTCTCTGTGCCTGGGAAGCAGAAGTGTTCACATTGCTTCGCAGAATCGCTTTTGTGCAGAAAACAGTAACACTTGTTCAGAAGGAGAGAAAGCACAGAGCCCCAGATTCTATGTTGTCCTGGAGAGCTTGCAGAGCACTGGGGAAAGGCAGGCAGAGAATTCCTTGCTAGCACCTTCTCTGTGCCTGGGAAGCAGAAGTGTTCACATTGCTTCGCAAAAATCGCTTTTGTGCAGAAAACAGTAACACTTGTTCAGAAGGAAAGAAAGCACAGAGCCCCAGATTCTATGTTGTCCTGGAGAGCTTGCAGAGCACTGGGGAAAGGCAGGCAGAGAATTCCCTGCTAGCACCTTCTCTGTGCCTGTTCACATTGCTTCGCAGAATCGCTTTTGTGCAGAAAACAGTAACACTTGTTCAGAAGGAAAGAAAGCACAGAGCCCCAGATTCTATGTTGTCCTGGAGAGCTTGCAGAGCACTGGGGAAAGGCAGGCAGAGAATTCCCTGCTAGCACCTTCTCTGTGCCTGGGAAGCAGAAGTGTTCACATTGCTTCGCAGAATCGCTTTTGTGCAGAAAACAGTAACACTTGTTCAGAAGGAAAGAAAGCACAGAGCCCCAGATTTTATGTTGTCCTGGAGAGCTTGCAGAGCACTGGGGAAAGGCAGGCAGAGAATTCCCTGCTAGCACATTCTCTGTGCCTGGGAAGCAGAAGTGTTCACATTGCTTCGCAAGAATCGCTTTTGTGCAGAAAACAGTAACACTTGTTCAGAAGGAAAGAAAGCACAGAGCCCCAGATTTTATGTTGTCCTGGAGAGCTTGCAGAGCACTGGGGAAAGGCAGGCAGAGAATTCCCTGCTAGCACATTCTCTGTGCCTGGGAAGCAGAAGTGTTCACATTGCTTCGCAGAATCGCTTTTGTGCAGAAAACACTAACACTTGTTCAGAAGGAAAGAAAGCACAGAGCCCCAGATTTTATGTTGTCCTGGAGAGCTTGCAGAGCACTGGGGAAAGGCAGGCAGAGAATTCCCTGCTAGCACCTTCTCTGTGCCTGTTCACATTGCTTCGCAGAATCGCTTTTGTGCAGAAAACAGTAACACTTGTTCAGAAGGAAAGAAAGCACAGAGCCCCAGATTCTATGTTGTCCTGGAGAGCTTGCAGAGCACTGGGGAAAGGCAGGCAGAGAATTCCCTGCTAGCACCTTCTCTGTGCCTGGGAAGCAGAAGTGTTCACATTGCTTCGCAGAATCGCTTTTGTGCAGAAAACAGTAACACTTGTTCAGAAGGAAAGAAAGCACAGAGCCCCAGATTCTATGTTGTCCTGGAGAGCTTGCAGAGCACTGGGGAAAGGCAGGCAGAGAATTCCCTGCTAGCACCTTCTCTGTGCCTGGGAAGCAGAAGTGTTCACATTGCTTCGCAGAATCGCTTTTGTGCAGAAAACAGTAACACTTGTTCAGAACGAAAGAAAGCACAGAGCCCCAGATTCTATGTTGTCCTGCAGAGCTTGCAGAGCACTGGGGAAAGGCAGGCAGAGAATTCCTTGCTAGCACCTTCTCTGTGCCTGGGAAGCAGAAGTGTTCACATTGCTTCGCAAGAATCGCTTTTGGGCAGAAAACACTAACACTTGTTCAGAACGAAAGAAAGCACAGAGCCCCAGATTCTATGTTGTCCTGGAGAGCTTGCAGAGCACTGGGGAAAGGCAGGCAGAGAATTCCTTGCTAGCACCTTCTCTGTGCCTGGGAAGCAGAAGTGTTCACATTGCTTCGCAGAATCGCTTTTGTGCAGAAAACAGTAACACTTGTTCAGAAGGAAAGAAAGCACAGAGCCCCAGATTCTATGTTGTCCTGGAGAGCTTGCAGAGCACTGGGGAAAGGCAGGCAGAGAATTCCCTGCTAGCACCTTCTCTGTGCCTGGGAAGCAGAAGTGTTCACATTGCTTCGCAAAAATCGCTTTTGTGCAGAAAACAGTAACACTTGTTCAGAACGAAAGAAAGCACAGAGCCCCAGATTCTATGTTGTCCTGGAGAGCTTGCAGAGCACTGGGGAAAGGCAGGCAGAGAATTCCCTGCTAGCACCTTCTCTGTGCCTGTTCACAGTTCTTCGCAGAATCGCTTTTGTGCAGAAAACAGTAACACTTGTTCAGAAGGAAAGAAAGCACAGAGCCCCAGATTCTATGTTGTCCTGGAGAGCTTGCAGAGCACTGGGGAAAGGCAGGCAGAGAATTCCCTGCTAGCACCTTCTCTGTGCCTGTTCACATTGCTTCGCAGAATCGCTTTTGTGCAGAAAACAGTAACACTTGTTCAGAAGGAAAGAAAGCACAGAGCCCCAGATTCTATGTTGTCCTGGAGAGCTTGCAGAGCACTGGGGAAAGGCAGGCAGAGAATTCCCTGCTAGCACCTTCTCTGTGCCTGGGAAGCAGAAGTGTTCACATTGCTTCGCAAGAATCGCTTTTGTGCAGAAAACAGTAACACTTGTTCAGAAGGAAAGAAAGCACAGAGCCCCAGATTTTATGTTGTCCTGGAGAGCTTGCAGAGCACTGGGGAAAGGCAGGCAGAGAATTCCCTGCTAGCACCTTCTCTGTGCCTGGGAAGCAGAAGTGTTCACATTGCTTCGCAAACATCGCTTTTGTGCAGAAAACACTAACACTTGTTCAGAAGGAAAGAAAGCACAGAGCCCCAGATTTTATGTTGTCCTGGAGAGCTTGCAGAGCACTGGGGAAAGGCAGGCAGAGAATTCCCTGCTAGCACCTTCTCTGTGCCTGTTCACATTGCTTCGCAGAATCGCTTTTGTGCAGAAAACAGTAACACTTGTTCAGAAGGAAAGAAAGCACAGAGCCCCAGATTCTATGTTGTCCTGGAGAGCTTGCAGAGCACTGGGGAAAGGCAGGCAGAGAATTCCCTGCTAGCACCTTCTCTGTGCCTGGGAAGCAGAAGTGTTCACATTGCTTCGCAGAATCGCTTTTGTGCAGAAAACAGTAACACTTGTTCAGAACGAAAGAAAGCACAGAGCCCCAGATTCTATGTTGTCCTGCAGAGCTTGCAGAGCACTGGGGAAAGGCAGGCAGAGAATTCCTTGCTAGCACCTTCTCTGTGCCTGGGAAGCAGAAGTGTTCACATTGCTTCGCAAGAATCGCTTTTGGGCAGAAAACACTAACACTTGTTCAGAACGAAAGAAAGCACAGAGCCCCAGATTCTATGTTGTCCTGGAGAGCTTGCAGAGCACTGGGGATAGGCAGGCAGAGAATTCCCTGCTAGCACCTTCTCTGTGCCTGGGAAGCAGAAGTGTTCACATTGCTTCGCAAACATCGCTTTTGTGCAGAAAACACTAACACTTGTTCAGAAGGAAAGAAAGCACAGAGCCCCAGATTTTATGTTGTCCTGGAGAGCTTGCAGAGCACTGGGGAAAGGCAGGCAGAGAATTCCCTGCTAGCACCTTCTCTGTGCCTGTTCACATTGCTTCGCAGAATCGCTTTTGTGCAGAAAACAGTAACACTTGTTCAGAAGGAAAGAAAGCACAGAGCCCCAGATTCTATGTTGTCCTGCAGAGCTTGCAGAGCACTGGGGAAAGGCAGGCAGAGAATTCCCTGCTAGCACCTTCTCTGTGCCTGGGAAGCAGAAGTGTTCACATTGCTTCGCAGAATCGCTTTTGTGCAGAAAACAGTAACACTTGTTCAGAAGGAAAGAAAGCACAGAGCCCCAGATTCTATGTTGTCCTGCAGAGCTTGCAGAGCACTGGGGAAAGGCAGGCAGAGAATTCCTTGCTAGCACCTTCTCTGTGCCTGGGAAGCAGAAGTGTTCACATTGCTTCGCAAGAATCGCTTTTGGGCAGAAAACACTAACACTTGTTCAGAACGAAAGAAAGCACAGAGCCCCAGATTCTATGTTGTCCTGGAGAGCTTGCAGAGCACTGGGGATAGGCAGGCAGAGAATTCCCTGCTAGCACCTTCTCTGTGCCTGGGAAGCAGAAGTGTTCACATTGCTTCGCAAGAATCGCTTTTGTGCAGAAAACAGTAACACTTGTTCAGAAGGAAAGAAAGCACAGAGCCCCAGATTCTATGTTGTCCTGGAGAGCTTGCAGAGCACTGGGGAAAGGCAGGCAGAGAATTCCCTGCTAGCACCTTCTCTGTGCCTGTTCACATTGCTTCGCAGAATCGCTTTTGTGCAGAAAACAGTAACACTTGTTCAGAAGGAAAGAAAGCACAGAGCCCCAGATTCTATGTTGTCCTGCAGAGCTTGCAGAGCACTGGGGAAAGGCAGGCAGAGAATTCCTTGCTAGCACCTTCTCTGTGCCTGGGAAGCAGAAGTGTTCACATTGCTTCGCAGAATCGCTTTTGTGCAGAAAACAGTAACACTTGTTCAGAAGGAGAGAAAGCACAGAGCCCCAGATTCTATGTTGTCCTGGAGAGCTTGCAGAGCACTGGGGAAAGGCAGGCAGAGAATTCCTTGCTAGCACCTTCTCTGTGCCTGGGAAGCAGAAGTGTTCACATTGCTTCGCAAAAATCGCTTTTGTGCAGAAAACAGTAACACTTGTTCAGAAGGAAAGAAAGCACAGAGCCCCAGATTCTATGTTGTCCTGGAGAGCTTGCAGAGCACTGGGGAAAGGCAGGCAGAGAATTCCCTGCTAGCACCTTCTCTGTGCCTGTTCACATTGCTTCGCAGAATCGCTTTTGTGCAGAAAACAGTAACACTTGTTCAGAAGGAAAGAAAGCACAGAGCCCCAGATTCTATGTTGTCCTGGAGAGCTTGCAGAGCACTGGGGAAAGGCAGGCAGAGAATTCCCTGCTAGCACCTTCTCTGTGCCTGGGAAGCAGAAGTGTTCACATTGCTTCGCAGAATCGCTTTTGTGCAGAAAACAGTAACACTTGTTCAGAAGGAAAGAAAGCACAGAGCCCCAGATTTTATGTTGTCCTGGAGAGCTTGCAGAGCACTGGGGAAAGGCAGGCAGAGAATTCCCTGCTAGCACATTCTCTGTGCCTGGGAAGCAGAAGTGTTCACATTGCTTCGCAAGAATCGCTTTTGTGCAGAAAACAGTAACACTTGTTCAGAAGGAAAGAAAGCACAGAGCCCCAGATTTTATGTTGTCCTGGAGAGCTTGCAGAGCACTGGGGAAAGGCAGGCAGAGAATTCCCTGCTAGCACATTCTCTGTGCCTGGGAAGCAGAAGTGTTCACATTGCTTCGCAGAATCGCTTTTGTGCAGAAAACACTAACACTTGTTCAGAAGGAAAGAAAGCACAGAGCCCCAGATTTTATGTTGTCCTGGAGAGCTTGCAGAGCACTGGGGAAAGGCAGGCAGAGAATTCCCTGCTAGCACCTTCTCTGTGCCTGTTCACATTGCTTCGCAGAATCGCTTTTGTGCAGAAAACAGTAACACTTGTTCAGAAGGAAAGAAAGCACAGAGCCCCAGATTTTATGTTGTCCTGGAGAGCTTGCAGAGCACTGGGGAAAGGCAGGCAGAGAATTCCCTGCTAGCACCTTCTCTGTGCCTGGGAAGCAGAAGTGTTCACATTGCTTCGCAAAAATCGCTTTTGTGCAGAAAACACTAACACTTGTTCAGAAGGAAAGAAAGCACAGAGAACCAGATTCTATGTTGTCCTGGAGAGCTTGCAGAGCACTGGGGAAAGGCAGGCAGAGAATTCCTTGCTAGCACCTTCTCTGTGCCTGGGAAGCAGAAGTGTTCACATTGCTTCGCAGAATCGCTTTTGTGCAGAAAACACTAACACTTATTAAGAAGGAAAGAAAGCACAGAGCCCCAGATTTTATGTTGTCCTGGAGAGCTTGCAGAGCACTGGGGAAAGGCAGGCAGAGAATTCCTTGCTAGCACCTTCTCTGTGCCTGGGAAGCAGAAGTGTTCACATTGCTTCGCAAGAATCGCTTTTGTGCAGAAAACACTAACACTTGTTCAGAAGGAAAGAAAGCACAGAGCCCCAGATTCTATGTTGTCCTGGAGAGCTTGCAGAGCACTGGGGAAAGGCAGGCAGAGAATTCCCTGCTAGCACCTTCTCTGTGCCTGGGAAGCAGAAGTGTTCACATTGCTTCGCAGAATCGCTTTTGTGCAGAAAACAGTAACACTTGTTCAGAAGGAAAGAAAGCACAGAGCCCCAGATTTTATGTTGTCCTGGAGAGCTTGCAGAGCACTGGGGAAAGCCAGGCAGAGAATTCCCTGCTAGCACCTTCTCTGTGCCTGGGAAGCAGAAGTGTTCACATTGCTTCGCAAAAATCGCTTTTGTGCAGAAAACAGTAACACTTGTTCAGAAGGAAAGAAAGCACAGAGCCCCAGATTCTATGTTGTCCTGGAGAGCTTGCAGAGCACTGGGGAAAGGCAGGCAGAGAATTCCCTGCTAGCACCTTCTCTGTGCCTGTTCACATTGCTTCGCAGAATCGCTTTTGTGCAGAAAACAGTAACACTTGTTCAGAAGGAAAGAAAGCACAGAGCCCCAGATTCTATGTTGTCCTGGAGAGCTTGCAGAGCACTGGGGAAAGGCAGGCAGAGAATTCCCTGCTAGCACCTTCTCTGTGCCTGGGAAGCAGAAGTGTTCACATTGCTTCGCAAGAATCGCTTTTGTGCAGAAAACAGTAACACTTGTTCATAAGGAAAGAAAGCACAGAGCCCCAGATTTTATGTTGTCCTGCAGAGCTTGCAGAGCACTGGGGAAAGGCAGGCAGAGAATTCCCTGCTAGCACCTTCTCTGTGCCTGGGAAGCAGAAGTGTTCACATTGCTTCGCAAACATCGCTTTTGTGCAGAAAACAGTAACACTTGTTCAGAAGGAAAGAAAGCACAGAGCCCCAGATTTTATGTTGTCCTGGAGAGCTTGCAGAGCACTGGGGAAAGGCAGGCAGAGAATTCCCTGCTAGCACCTTCTCTGTGCCTGTTCACATTGCTTCGCAGAATCGCTTTTGTGCAGAAAACAGTAACACTTGTTCAGAAGGAAAGAAAGCACAGAGCCCCAGATTCTATGTTGTCCTGGAGAGCTTGCAGAGCACTGGGGAAAGGCAGGCAGAGAATTCCCTGCTAGCACCTTCTCTGTGCCTGGGAAGCAGAAGTGTTCACATTGCTTCGCAGAATCGCTTTTGTGCAGAAAACAGTAACACTTGTTCAGAACGAAAGAAAGCACAGAGCCCCAGATTCTATGTTGTCCTGCAGAGCTTGCAGAGCACTGGGGAAAGGCAGGCAGAGAATTCCTTGCTAGCACCTTCTCTGTGCCTGGGAAGCAGAAGTGTTCACATTGCTTCGCAAGAATCGCTTTTGGGCAGAAAACACTAACACTTGTTCAGAACGAAAGAAAGCACAGAGCCCCAGATTCTATGTTGTCCTGGAGAGCTTGCAGAGCACTGGGGATAGGCAGGCAGAGAATTCCCTGCTAGCACCTTCTCTGTGCCTGGGAAGCAGAAGTGTTCACATTGCTTCGCAAGAATCGCTTTTGTGCAGAAAACAGTAACACTTGTTCAGAAGGAAAGAAAGCACAGAGCCCCAGATTCTATGTTGTCCTGGAGAGCTTGCAGAGCACTGGGGAAAGGCAGGCAGAGAATTCCCTGCTAGCACCTTCTCTGTGCCTGTTCACATTGCTTCGCAGAATCGCTTTTGTGCAGAAAACAGTAACACTTGTTCAGAAGGAAAGAAAGCACAGAGCCCCAGATTCTATGTTGTCCTGCAGAGCTTGCAGAGCACTGGGGAAAGGCAGGCAGAGAATTCCTTGCTAGCACCTTCTCTGTGCCTGGGAAGCAGAAGTGTTCACATTGCTTCGCAGAATCGCTTTTGTGCAGAAAACAGTAACACTTGTTCAGAAGGAGAGAAAGCACAGAGCCCCAGATTCTATGTTGTCCTGGAGAGCTTGCAGAGCACTGGGGAAAGGCAGGCAGAGAATTCCTTGCTAGCACCTTCTCTGTGCCTGGGAAGCAGAAGTGTTCACATTGCTTCGCAAAAATCGCTTTTGTGCAGAAAACAGTAACACTTGTTCAGAAGGAAAGAAAGCACAGAGCCCCAGATTCTATGTTGTCCTGGAGAGCTTGCAGAGCACTGGGGAAAGGCAGGCAGAGAATTCCCTGCTAGCACCTTCTCTGTGCCTGTTCACATTGCTTCGCAGAATCGCTTTTGTGCAGAAAACAGTAACACTTGTTCAGAAGGAAAGAAAGCACAGAGCCCCAGATTCTATGTTGTCCTGGAGAGCTTGCAGAGCACTGGGGAAAGGCAGGCAGAGAATTCCCTGCTAGCACCTTCTCTGTGCCTGGGAAGCAGAAGTGTTCACATTGCTTCGCAGAATCGCTTTTGTGCAGAAAACAGTAACACTTGTTCAGAAGGAAAGAAAGCACAGAGCCCCAGATTTTATGTTGTCCTGGAGAGCTTGCAGAGCACTGGGGAAAGGCAGGCAGAGAATTCCCTGCTAGCACATTCTCTGTGCCTGGGAAGCAGAAGTGTTCACATTGCTTCGCAAGAATCGCTTTTGTGCAGAAAACAGTAACACTTGTTCAGAAGGAAAGAAAGCACAGAGCCCCAGATTTTATGTTGTCCTGGAGAGCTTGCAGAGCACTGGGGAAAGGCAGGCAGAGAATTCCCTGCTAGCACCTTCTCTGTGACTGGGAAGCAGAAGTGTTCACATTGCTTCGCAAGAATCGCTTTTGGGCAGAAAACACTAACACTTGTTCAGAACGAAAGAAAGCACAGAGCCCCAGATTCTATGTTGTCCTGCAGAGCTTGCAGAGCACTGGGGAAAGGCAGGCAGAGAATTCCTTGCTAGCACCTTCTCTGTGCCTGGGAAGCAGAAGTGTTCACATTGCTTCGCAGAATCGCTTTTGTGCAGAAAACAGTAACACTTGTTCAGAAGGAAAGAAAGCACAGAGCCCCAGATTTTATGTTGTCCTGGAGAGCTTGCAGAGCACTGGGGAAAGGCAGGCAGAGAATTCCCTGCTAGCACCTTCTCTGTGCCTGGGAAGCAGAAGTGTTCACATTGCTTCGCAAAAATCGCTTTTGTGCAGAAAACAGTAACACTTGTTCAGAACGAAAGAAAGCACAGAGCCCCAGATTCTATGTTGTCCTGGAGAGCTTGCAGAGCACTGGGGAAAGGCAGGCAGAGAATTCCCTGCTAGCACCTTCTCTGTGCCTGTTCACAGTTCTTCGCAAGAATCGCTTTTGTGCAGAAAACACTAACACTTGTTCAGAAGGAAAGAAAGCACAGAGCCCCAGATTCTATGTTGTCCTGGAGAGCTTGCAGAGCACTGGGGAAAGGCAGGCAGAGAATTCCCTGCTAGCACCTTCTCTGTGCCTGGGAAGCAGAAGTGTTCACATTGCTTCGCAGAATCGCTTTTGTGCAGAAAACACTAACACTTGTTCAGAAGGAAAGAAAGCACAGAGAACCAGATTCTATGTTGTCCTGGAGAGCTTGCAGAGCACTGGGGAAAGGCAGGCAGAGAATTCCTTGCTAGCACCTTCTCTGTGCCTGGGAAGCAGAACTGTTCACATTGCTTCGCAAGAATCGCTTTTGTGCAGAAAACACTTACACTTATTAAGAAGGAAAGAAAGCACAGAGCCCCAGATTTTATGTTGTCCTGGAGAGCTTGCAGAGCACTGGGGAAAGGCAGGCAGAGAATTCCTTGCTAGCACCTTCTCTGTGCCTGGGAAGCAGAAGTGTTCACATTGCTTCGCAAGAATCGCTTTTGTGCAGAAAACAGTAACACTTGTTCAGAAGGAAAGAAAGCACAGAGCCCCAGATTCTATGTTGTCCTGGAGAGCTTGCAGAGCACTGGGGAAAGGCAGGCAGAGAATTCCCTGCTAGCACCTTCTCTGTGCCTGGGAAGCAGAAGTGTTCACATTGCTTCGCAGAATCGCTTTTGTGCAGAAAACAGTAACACTTGTTCAGAAGGAAAGAAAGCACAGAGCCCCAGATTTTATGTTGTCCTGGAGAGCTTGCAGAGCACTGGGGAAAGCCAGGCAGAGAATTCCCTGCTAGCACCTTCTCTGTGCCTGGGAAGCAGAAGTGTTCACATTGCTTCGCAAAAATCGCTTTTGTGCAGAAAACAGTAACACTTGTTCAGAAGGAAAGAAAGCACAGAGCCCCAGATTCTATGTTGTCCTGGAGAGCTTGCAGAGCACTGGGGAAAGGCAGGCAGAGAATTCCCTGCTAGCACCTTCTCTGTGCCTGTTCACATTGCTTCGCAGAATCGCTTTTGTGCAGAAAACAGTAACACTTGTTCAGAAGGAAAGAAAGCACAGAGCCCCAGATTTTATGTTGTCCTGGAGAGCTTGCAGAGCACTGGGGAAAGGCAGGCAGAGAATTCCTTGCTAGCACCTTCTCTGTGACTGGGAAGCAGAAGTGTTCACATTGCTTCGCAGAATCGCTTTTGTGCAGAAAACAGTAACACTTGTTCAGAACGAAAGAAAGCACAGAGCCCCAGATTCTATGTTGTCCTGCAGAGCTTGCAGAGCACTGGGGAAAGGCAGGCAGAGAATTCCTTGCTAGCACCTTCTCTGTGCCTGGGAAGCAGAAGTGTTCACATTGCTTCGCAAAAATCGCTTTTGTGCAGAAAACAGTAACACTTGTTCAGAAGGAAAGAAAGCACAGAGCCCCAGATTCTATGTTGTCCTGGAGAGCTTGCAGAGCACTGGGGAAAGGCAGGCAGAGAATTCCCTGCTAGCACCTTCTCTGTGCCTGGGAAGCAGAAGTGTTCACATTGCTTCGCAAGAATCGCTTTTGTGCAGAAAACACTAACACTTGTTCAGAAGGAAAGAAAGCACAGAGCCCCAGATTCTATGTTGTCCTGGAGAGCTTGCAGAGCACTGGGGAAAGGCAGGCAGAGAATTCCCTGCTAGCACCTTCTCTGTGACTGGGAAGCAGAAGTGTTCACATTGCTTCGCAGAATCGCTTTTGTGCAGAAAACACTAACACTTGTTCAGAAGGAAAGAAAGCACAGAGCCCCAGATTCTATGTTGTCCTGGAGAGCTTGCAGAGCACTGGGGAAAGGCAGGCAGAGAATTCCCTGCTAGCACCTTCTCTGTGCCTGGGAAGCAGAAGTGTTCACATTGCTTCGCAGAATCGCTTTTGTGCAGAAAACAGTAACACTTGTTCAGAACGAAAGAAAGCACAGAGCCCCAGATTCTATGTTGTCCTGCAGAGCTTGCAGAGCACTGGGGAAAGGCAGGCAGAGAATTCCCTGCTAGCACCTTCTCTGTGCCTGGGAAGCAGAGGTGTTCACATTGCTTCGCAAAAATCGCTTTTGTGCAGAAAACAGTAACACTTGTTCAGAAGGAAAGAAAGCACAGAGCCCCAGACTCTATGTTGTCCTGGAGAGCTTGCAGAGCACTGGGGAAAGGCAGGCAGAGAATTCCCTGCTAGCACCTTCTCTGTGCCTGGGAAGCAGAAGTGTTCACATTGCATCGCAAGAATCGCTTTTGTGCAGAAAACACTAACACTTGTTCAGAAGGAAAGAAAGCACAGAGCCCCAGACTCTATGTTGTCCTGGAGAGCTTGCAGAGCACTGGGGAAAGGCAGGCAGAGAATTCCCTGCTAGCACCTTCTCTGTGCCTGGGAAGCAGAAGTGTTCACATTGCATCGCAAGAATCGCTTTTGTGCAGAAAACACTAACACTTGTTCAGAAGGAAAGAAAGCACAGAGCCCCAGATTCTATGTTGTCCTGGAGAGCTTGCAGAGCACTGGGGAAAGGCAGGCAGAGAATTCCTTGCTAGCACCTTCTCTGTGCCTGGGAAGCAGAAGTGTTCACATTGCTTCGCAAGAATCGCTTTTGTGAAGAAAACTGTAACACTTGTTCAGAAGGAAAGAAAGCACAGAGCCCCAGATTTGCTGTTGTCCTGGAGAGCTTGCAGAGCACTGGGGAAAGGCAGGCAGAGAATTCCCTGCTAGCACCTTCTCTGTGCCTGTTCACATTGCTTTGCAGAATCTCTTTTGTGCAGAAAACAGTAACACTTGTTCAGTAGGAAAGAAAGCACAGAGCCCCAGATTCTATGTTGTCCTGCAGAGCTTGCAGAGCACTGGGGATAGGCAGGCAGAGAATTCCCTGCTAGCACCTTCTCTGTGCCTGGGAAGCAGAAGTGTTCACATTGCTTCGCAGAATCGCTTTTCTGCAGAAAACAGTAACACTTGTTCAGAAGGAAAGAAAACACAGAGCCCCAGATTTTACGTTGTCCTGGAGAGCTTGCAGAGCACTGGGGAAAGGCAGGCAGAGAATTCCTTGCTAGCACCTTCTCTGTGCCTGGGAAGCAGAAGTGTTCACATTGCTTCGCAGAATCGCTTTTGTGCAGAAAACAGTAACACTTGTTCAGAAGGAAAGAAAGCACAGAGCCCCAGATTCTATGTTGTCCTGGAGAGCTTGCAGAGCACTGGGGAAAGGCAGGCAGAGAATTCCCTGCTAGCACCTTCTCTGTGCCTGGGAAGCAGAAGTGTTCACATTGCTTCGCAAGAATCGCTTTTGTGCAGAAAACAGTAACACTTGTTCAGAAGGAAAGAAAGCACAGAGCCCCAGATTCTATGTTGTCCTGGAGAGATTGCAGAGCACTGGGGAAAGGCAGGCAGAGAATTCCCTGATAGCACCTTCTCTGTGCCTGGGAAGCAGAAGTGTTCACATTGCTTCGCAGAATCGCTTTTGTGCAGAAAACACTAACACTTGTTCAGAAGGAAAGAAAGCACAGAGCCCCAGATTCTATGTTGTCCTGGAGAGCTTGCAGAGCACTGGGGAAAGGCAGGCAGAGAATTCCCTGCTAGCACCTTCTCTGTGCCTGGGAAGCAGAAGTGTTCACATTGCTTCGCAGAATCGCTTTTGTGCAGAAAACAGTAACACTTGTTCAGAAGGAAAGAAAACACAGAGCCCCAGATTTTATGTTGTCCTGGAGAGCTTGCAGAGCACTGGGGAAAGGCAGGCAGAGAATTCCCTGCTAGCACCTTCTCTGTGCCTGGGAAGCAGAAGTGTTCACATTGCTTCGCAAAAATCGCTTTTGTGCAGAAAACAGTAACACTTGTTCAGAACGAAAGAAAGCACAGAGCCCCAGATTCTATGTTGTCCTGCAGAGCTTGCAGAGCACTGGGGAAAGGCAGGCAGAGAATTCCCTGCTAGCACCTTCTCTGTGCCTGGGAAGCAGAGGTGTTCACATTGCTTCGCAAAAATCGCTTTTGTGCAGAAAACAGTAACATTTGTTCAGAACGAAAGAAAGCACAGAGCCCCAGATTCTATGTTGTCCTGCAGAGCTTGCAGAGCACTGGGGAAAGGCAGGCAGAGAATTCCCTGCTAGCACCTTCTCTGTGCCTGGGAAGCAGAAGTGTTCACATTGCTTCGCAGAATCGCTTTTGTGCAGAAAACAGTAACACTTGTTCAGAAGGAAAGAAAGCACAGAGCCCCAGACTCTATGTTGTCCTGGAGAGCTTGCAGAGCACTGGGGAAAGGCAGGCAGAGAATTCCCTGCTAGCACCTTCTCTGTGCCTGTTCACAGTTCTTCGCAAGAATCGCTTTTGTGCAGAAAACACTAACACTTGTTCAGAAGGAAAGAAAGCACAGAGCCCCAGATTCTATGTTGTCCTGGAGAGCTTGCAGAGCACTGGGGAAAGGCAGGCAGAGAATTCCCTGCTAGCACCTTCTCTGTGCCTGGGAAGCAGAAGTGTTCACATTGCTTCGCAGAATCGCTTTTGTGCAGAAAACACTAACACTTGTTCAGAAGGAAAGAAAGCACAGAGAACCAGATTCTATGTTGTCCTGGAGAGCTTGCAGAGCACTGGGGAAAGGCAGGCAGAGAATTCCTTGCTAGCACCTTCTCTGTGCCTGGGAAGCAGAACTGTTCACATTGCTTCGCAAGAATCGCTTTTGTGCAGAAAACAGTAACACTTGTTCAGAAGGAAAGAAAGCACAGAGCCCCAGATTCTATGTTGTCCTGGAGAGCTTGCAGAGCACTGGGGAAAGGCAGGCAGAGAATTCCCTGCTAGGACCTTCTCTGTGCCTGGGAAGCAGAAGTGTTCACATTGCTTCGCAGAATCGCTTTTGTGCAGAAAACAGTAACACTTGTTCAGAAGGAAAGAAAGCACAGAGCCCCAGATTTTATGTTGTCCTGGAGAGCTTGCAGAGCACTGGGGAAAGCCAGGCAGAGAATTCCCTGCTAGCACCTTCTCTGTGCCTGGGAAGCAGAAGTGTTCACATTGCTTCGCAAAAATCGCTTTTGTGCAGAAAACAGTAACACTTGTTCAGAAGGAAAGAAAGCACAGAGCCCCAGATTC
This sequence comes from Strix aluco, assembly GCF_031877795.1. NCBI lineage: Eukaryota > Metazoa > Chordata > Aves > Strigiformes > Strigidae > Strix > Strix aluco. The sequence continues at coordinate 2,007,455 of NW_027436510.1, read as the reverse complement.
TATGTTGTCCTGGAGAGCTTGCAGAGCACTGGGGAAAGGCAGGCAGAGAATTCCCTGCTAGCACCTTCTCTGTGCCTGTTCACATTGCTTCGCAGAATCGCTTTTGTGCAGAAAACAGTAACACTTGTTCAGAAGGAAAGAAAGCACAGAGCCCCAGATTTTATGTTGTCCTGGAGAGCTTGCAGAGCACTGGGGAAAGGCAGGCAGAGAATTCCTTGCTAGCACCTTCTCTGTGACTGGGAAGCAGAAGTGTTCACATTGCTTCGCAGAATCGCTTTTGTGCAGAAAACAGTAACACTTGTTCAGAACGAAAGAAAGCACAGAGCCCCAGATTCTATGTTGTCCTGCAGAGCTTGCAGAGCACTGGGGAAAGGCAGGCAGAGAATTCCTTGCTAGCACCTTCTCTGTGCCTGGGAAGCAGAAGTGTTCACATTGCTTCGCAAGAATCGCTTTTGGGCAGAAAACACTAACACTTGTTCAGAACGAAAGAAAGCACAGAGCCCCAGATTCTATGTTGTCCTGGAGAGCTTGCAGAGCACTGGGGAAAGGCAGGCAGAGAATTCCCTGCTAGCACCTTCTCTGTGCCTGGGAAGCAGAAGTGTTCACATTGCTTCGCAAGAATCGCTTTTGTGCAGAAAACAGTAACACTTGTTCAGAAGGAAAGAAAGCACAGAGCCCCAGATTCTATGTTGTCCTGGAGAGCTTGCAGAGCACTGGGGAAAGGCAGGCAGAGAATTCCCTGCTAGCACCTTCTCTGTGCCTGGGAAGCAGAAGTGTTCACATTGCTTCGCAAGAATCGCTTTTGTGCAGAAAACACTAACACTTGTTCAGAAGGAAAGAAAGCACAGAGCCCCAGATTCTATGTTGTCCTGGAGAGCTTGCAGAGCACTGGGGAAAGGCAGGCAGAGAATTCCCTGCTAGCACCTTCTCTGTGCCTGGGAAGCAGAAGTGTTCACATTGCTTCGCAGAATCGCTTTTGTGCAGAAAACACTAACACTTGTTCAGAAGGAAAGAAAGCACAGAGCCCCAGATTCTATGTTGTCCTGGAGAGCTTGCAGAGCACTGGGGAAAGGCAGGCAGAGAATTCCCTGCTAGCACCTTCTCTGTGCCTGGGAAGCAGAAGTGTTCACATTGCTTCGCAGAATCGCTTTTGTGCAGAAAACAGTAACACTTGTTCAGAAGGAAAGAAAACACAGAGCCCCAGATTTTATGTTGTCCTGGAGAGCTTGCAGAGCACTGGGGAAAGGCAGGCAGAGAATTCCCTGCTAGCACCTTCTCTGTGCCTGGGAAGCAGAAGTGTTCACATTGCTTCGCAAAAATCGCTTTTGTGCAGAAAACAGTAACACTTGTTCAGAACGAAAGAAAGCACAGAGCCCCAGATTCTATGTTGTCCTGCAGAGCTTGCAGAGCACTGGGGAAAGGCAGGCAGAGAATTCCCTGCTAGCACCTTCTCTGTGCCTGGGAAGCAGAGGTGTTCACATTGCTTCGCAAAAATCGCTTTTGTGCAGAAAACAGTAACATTTGTTCAGAACGAAAGAAAGCACAGAGCCCCAGATTCTATGTTGTCCTGCAGAGCTTGCAGAGCACTGGGGAAAGGCAGGCAGAGAATTCCCTGCTAGCACCTTCTCTGTGCCTGGGAAGCAGAAGTGTTCACATTGCTTCGCAGAATCGCTTTTGTGCAGAAAACAGTAACACTTGTTCAGAAGGAAAGAAAGCACAGAGCCCCAGACTCTATGTTGTCCTGGAGAGCTTGCAGAGCACTGGGGAAAGGCAGGCAGAGAATTCCCTGCTAGCACCTTCTCTGTGCCTGGGAAGCAGAAGTGTTCACATTGCATCGCAAGAATCGCTTTTGTGCAGAAAACACTAACACTTGTTCAGAAGGAAAGAAAGCACAGAGCCCCAGATTCTATGTTGTCCTGGAGAGCTTGCAGAGCACTGGGGAAAGGCAGGCAGAGAATTCCTTGCTAGCACCTTCTCTGTGCCTGGGAAGCAGAAGTGTTCACATTGCTTCGCAAGAATCGCTTTTGTGAAGAAAACAGTAACACTTGTTCAGAAGGAAAGAAAGCACAGAGCCCCAGATTCTATGTTGTCCTGGAGAGCTTGCAGAGCACTGGGGAAAGGCAGGCAGAGAATTCCCTGCTAGCACCTTCTCTGTGCCTGTTCACATTGCTTTGCAGAATCTCTTTTGTGCAGAAAACAGTAACACTTGTTCAGTAGGAAAGAAAGCACAGAGCCCCAGATTTTATGTTGTCCTGGAGAGCTTGCAGAGCACTGGGGAAAGGCAGGCAGAGAATTCCCTGCTAGCACCTTCTCTGTGCCTGGGAAGCAGAAGTGTTCACATTGCTTCGCAGAATCGCTTTTGTGCAGAAAACAGTAACACTTGTTCAGAAGGAAAGAAAACACAGAGCCCCAGATTTTATGTTGTCCTGGAGAGCTTGCAGAGCACTGGGGAAAGGCAGGCAGAGAATTCCTTGCTAGCACCTTCTCTGTGCCTGGGAAGCAGAAGTGTTCACATTGCTTCGCAGAATCGCTTTTGTGCAGAAAACAGTAACACTTGTTCAGAAGGAAAGAAAGCACAGAGCCCCAGATTCTATGTTGTCCTGGAGAGCTTGCAGAGCACTGGGGAAAGGCAGGCAGAGAATTCCCTGCTAGCACCTTCTCTGTGCCTGGGAAGCAGAAGTGTTCACATTGCTTCGCAAAAATCGCTTTTGTGCAGAAAACAGTAACACTTGTTCAGAACGAAAGAAAGCACAGAGCCCCAGATTCTATGTTGTCCTGGAGAGCTTGCAGAGCACTGGGGAAAGGCAGGCAGAGAATTCCCTGCTAGCACCTTCTCTGTGCCTGTTCACAGTTCTTCGCAGAATCGCTTTTGTGCAGAAAACAGTAACACTTGTTCAGAAGGAAAGAAAGCACAGAGCCCCAGATTCTATGTTGTCCTGGAGAGCTTGCAGAGCACTGGGGAAAGGCAGGCAGAGAATTCCCTGCTAGCACCTTCTCTGTGCCTGTTCACATTGCTTCGCAGAATCGCTTTTGTGCAGAAAACAGTAACACTTGTTCAGAAGGAAAGAAAGCACAGAGCCCCAGATTCTATGTTGTCCTGGAGAGCTTGCAGAGCACTGGGGAAAGGCAGGCAGAGAATTCCCTGCTAGCACCTTCTCTGTGCCTGGGAAGCAGAAGTGTTCACATTGCTTCGCAAGAATCGCTTTTGTGCAGAAAACAGTAACACTTGTTCATAAGGAAAGAAAGCACAGAGCCCCAGATTTTATGTTGTCCTGGAGAGCTTGCAGAGCACTGGGGAAAGGCAGGCAGAGAATTCCCTGCTAGCACCTTCTCTGTGCCTGGGAAGCAGAAGTGTTCACATTGCTTCGCAAACATCGCTTTTGTGCAGAAAACACTAACACTTGTTCAGAAGGAAAGAAAGCACAGAGCCCCAGATTTTATGTTGTCCTGGAGAGCTTGCAGAGCACTGGGGAAAGGCAGGCAGAGAATTCCCTGCTAGCACCTTCTCTGTGCCTGTTCACATTGCTTCGCAGAATCGCTTTTGTGCAGAAAACAGTAACACTTGTTCAGAAGGAAAGAAAGCACAGAGCCCCAGATTCTATGTTGTCCTGGAGAGCTTGCAGAGCACTGGGGAAAGGCAGGCAGAGAATTCCCTGCTAGCACCTTCTCTGTGCCTGGGAAGCAGAAGTGTTCACATTGCTTCGCAGAATCGCTTTTGTGCAGAAAACAGTAACACTTGTTCAGAACGAAAGAAAGCACAGAGCCCCAGATTCTATGTTGTCCTGCAGAGCTTGCAGAGCACTGGGGAAAGGCAGGCAGAGAATTCCTTGCTAGCACCTTCTCTGTGCCTGGGAAGCAGAAGTGTTCACATTGCTTCGCAAGAATCGCTTTTGGGCAGAAAACACTAACACTTGTTCAGAACGAAAGAAAGCACAGAGCCCCAGATTCTATGTTGTCCTGGAGAGCTTGCAGAGCACTGGGGATAGGCAGGCAGAGAATTCCCTGCTAGCACCTTCTCTGTGCCTGGGAAGCAGAAGTGTTCACATTGCTTCGCAAACATCGCTTTTGTGCAGAAAACACTAACACTTGTTCAGAAGGAAAGAAAGCACAGAGCCCCAGATTTTATGTTGTCCTGGAGAGCTTGCAGAGCACTGGGGAAAGGCAGGCAGAGAATTCCCTGCTAGCACCTTCTCTGTGCCTGTTCACATTGCTTCGCAGAATCGCTTTTGTGCAGAAAACAGTAACACTTGTTCAGAAGGAAAGAAAGCACAGAGCCCCAGATTCTATGTTGTCCTGCAGAGCTTGCAGAGCACTGGGGAAAGGCAGGCAGAGAATTCCCTGCTAGCACCTTCTCTGTGCCTGGGAAGCAGAAGTGTTCACATTGCTTCGCAGAATCGCTTTTGTGCAGAAAACAGTAACACTTGTTCAGAAGGAAAGAAAGCACAGAGCCCCAGATTCTATGTTGTCCTGCAGAGCTTGCAGAGCACTGGGGAAAGGCAGGCAGAGAATTCCTTGCTAGCACCTTCTCTGTGCCTGGGAAGCAGAAGTGTTCACATTGCTTCGCAAGAATCGCTTTTGGGCAGAAAACACTAACACTTGTTCAGAACGAAAGAAAGCACAGAGCCCCAGATTCTATGTTGTCCTGGAGAGCTTGCAGAGCACTGGGGATAGGCAGGCAGAGAATTCCCTGCTAGCACCTTCTCTGTGCCTGGGAAGCAGAAGTGTTCACATTGCTTCGCAAGAATCGCTTTTGTGCAGAAAACAGTAACACTTGTTCAGAAGGAAAGAAAGCACAGAGCCCCAGATTCTATGTTGTCCTGGAGAGCTTGCAGAGCACTGGGGAAAGGCAGGCAGAGAATTCCCTGCTAGCACCTTCTCTGTGCCTGTTCACATTGCTTCGCAGAATCGCTTTTGTGCAGAAAACAGTAACACTTGTTCAGAAGGAAAGAAAGCACAGAGCCCCAGATTCTATGTTGTCCTGCAGAGCTTGCAGAGCACTGGGGAAAGGCAGGCAGAGAATTCCTTGCTAGCACCTTCTCTGTGCCTGGGAAGCAGAAGTGTTCACATTGCTTCGCAGAATCGCTTTTGTGCAGAAAACAGTAACACTTGTTCAGAAGGAGAGAAAGCACAGAGCCCCAGATTCTATGTTGTCCTGGAGAGCTTGCAGAGCACTGGGGAAAGGCAGGCAGAGAATTCCTTGCTAGCACCTTCTCTGTGCCTGGGAAGCAGAAGTGTTCACATTGCTTCGCAAAAATCGCTTTTGTGCAGAAAACAGTAACACTTGTTCAGAAGGAAAGAAAGCACAGAGCCCCAGATTCTATGTTGTCCTGGAGAGCTTGCAGAGCACTGGGGAAAGGCAGGCAGAGAATTCCCTGCTAGCACCTTCTCTGTGCCTGTTCACATTGCTTCGCAGAATCGCTTTTGTGCAGAAAACAGTAACACTTGTTCAGAAGGAAAGAAAGCACAGAGCCCCAGATTCTATGTTGTCCTGGAGAGCTTGCAGAGCACTGGGGAAAGGCAGGCAGAGAATTCCCTGCTAGCACCTTCTCTGTGCCTGGGAAGCAGAAGTGTTCACATTGCTTCGCAGAATCGCTTTTGTGCAGAAAACAGTAACACTTGTTCAGAAGGAAAGAAAGCACAGAGCCCCAGATTCTATGTTGTCCTGGAGAGCTTGCAGAGCACTGGGGAAAGGCAGGCAGAGAATTCCCTGCTAGCACATTCTCTGTGCCTGGGAAGCAGAAGTGTTCACATTGCTTCGCAAGAATCGCTTTTGTGCAGAAAACAGTAACACTTGTTCAGAAGGAAAGAAAGCACAGAGCCCCAGATTTTATGTTGTCCTGGAGAGCTTGCAGAGCACTGGGGAAAGGCAGGCAGAGAATTCCCTGCTAGCACATTCTCTGTGCCTGGGAAGCAGAAGTGTTCACATTGCTTCGCAGAATCGCTTTTGTGCAGAAAACACTAACACTTGTTCAGAAGGAAAGAAAGCACAGAGCCCCAGATTTTATGTTGTCCTGGAGAGCTTGCAGAGCACTGGGGAAAGGCAGGCAGAGAATTCCCTGCTAGCACCTTCTCTGTGCCTGTTCACATTGCTTCGCAGAATCGCTTTTGTGCAGAAAACAGTAACACTTGTTCAGAAGGAAAGAAAGCACAGAGCCCCAGATTTTATGTTGTCCTGGAGAGCTTGCAGAGCACTGGGGAAAGGCAGGCAGAGAATTCCCTGCTAGCACCTTCTCTGTGCCTGGGAAGCAGAAGTGTTCACATTGCTTCGCAAAAATCGCTTTTGTGCAGAAAACACTAACACTTGTTCAGAAGGAAAGAAAGCACAGAGAACCAGATTCTATGTTGTCCTGGAGAGCTTGCAGAGCACTGGGGAAAGGCAGGCAGAGAATTCCTTGCTAGCACCTTCTCTGTGCCTGGGAAGCAGAAGTGTTCACATTGCTTCGCAGAATCGCTTTTGTGCAGAAAACACTAACACTTATTAAGAAGGAAAGAAAGCACAGAGCCCCAGATTTTATGTTGTCCTGGAGAGCTTGCAGAGCACTGGGGAAAGGCAGGCAGAGAATTCCTTGCTAGCACCTTCTCTGTGCCTGGGAAGCAGAAGTGTTCACATTGCTTCGCAAGAATCGCTTTTGTGCAGAAAACACTAACACTTGTTCAGAAGGAAAGAAAGCACAGAGCCCCAGATTCTATGTTGTCCTGGAGAGCTTGCAGAGCACTGGGGAAAGGCAGGCAGAGAATTCCCTGCTAGCACCTTCTCTGTGCCTGGGAAGCAGAAGTGTTCACATTGCTTCGCAGAATCGCTTTTGTGCAGAAAACAGTAACACTTGTTCAGAAGGAAAGAAAGCACAGAGCCCCAGATTTTATGTTGTCCTGGAGAGCTTGCAGAGCACTGGGGAAAGCCAGGCAGAGAATTCCCTGCTAGCACCTTCTCTGTGCCTGGGAAGCAGAAGTGTTCACATTGCTTCGCAAAAATCGCTTTTGTGCAGAAAACAGTAACACTTGTTCAGAAGGAAAGAAAGCACAGAGCCCCAGATTCTATGTTGTCCTGGAGAGCTTGCAGAGCACTGGGGAAAGGCAGGCAGAGAATTCCCTGCTAGCACCTTCTCTGTGCCTGTTCACATTGCTTCGCAGAATCGCTTTTGTGCAGAAAACAGTAACACTTGTTCAGAAGGAAAGAAAGCACAGAGCCCCAGATTCTATGTTGTCCTGGAGAGCTTGCAGAGCACTGGGGAAAGGCAGGCAGAGAATTCCCTGCTAGCACCTTCTCTGTGCCTGGGAAGCAGAAGTGTTCACATTGCTTCGCAAGAATCGCTTTTGTGCAGAAAACAGTAACACTTGTTCATAAGGAAAGAAAGCACAGAGCCCCAGATTTTATGTTGTCCTGCAGAGCTTGCAGAGCACTGGGGAAAGGCAGGCAGAGAATTCCCTGCTAGCACCTTCTCTGTGCCTGGGAAGCAGAAGTGTTCACATTGCTTCGCAAACATCGCTTTTGTGCAGAAAACAGTAACACTTGTTCAGAAGGAAAGAAAGCACAGAGCCCCAGATTTTATGTTGTCCTGGAGAGCTTGCAGAGCACTGGGGAAAGGCAGGCAGAGAATTCCCTGCTAGCACCTTCTCTGTGCCTGTTCACATTGCTTCGCAGAATCGCTTTTGTGCAGAAAACAGTAACACTTGTTCAGAAGGAAAGAAAGCACAGAGCCCCAGATTCTATGTTGTCCTGGAGAGCTTGCAGAGCACTGGGGAAAGGCAGGCAGAGAATTCCCTGCTAGCACCTTCTCTGTGCCTGGGAAGCAGAAGTGTTCACATTGCTTCGCAGAATCGCTTTTGTGCAGAAAACAGTAACACTTGTTCAGAACGAAAGAAAGCACAGAGCCCCAGATTCTATGTTGTCCTGCAGAGCTTGCAGAGCACTGGGGAAAGGCAGGCAGAGAATTCCTTGCTAGCACCTTCTCTGTGCCTGGGAAGCAGAAGTGTTCACATTGCTTCGCAAGAATCGCTTTTGGGCAGAAAACACTAACACTTGTTCAGAACGAAAGAAAGCACAGAGCCCCAGATTCTATGTTGTCCTGGAGAGCTTGCAGAGCACTGGGGATAGGCAGGCAGAGAATTCCCTGCTAGCACCTTCTCTGTGCCTGGGAAGCAGAAGTGTTCACATTGCTTCGCAAGAATCGCTTTTGTGCAGAAAACAGTAACACTTGTTCAGAAGGAAAGAAAGCACAGAGCCCCAGATTCTATGTTGTCCTGGAGAGCTTGCAGAGCACTGGGGAAAGGCAGGCAGAGAATTCCCTGCTAGCACCTTCTCTGTGCCTGTTCACATTGCTTCGCAGAATCGCTTTTGTGCAGAAAACAGTAACACTTGTTCAGAAGGAAAGAAAGCACAGAGCCCCAGATTCTATGTTGTCCTGCAGAGCTTGCAGAGCACTGGGGAAAGGCAGGCAGAGAATTCCTTGCTAGCACCTTCTCTGTGCCTGGGAAGCAGAAGTGTTCACATTGCTTCGCAGAATCGCTTTTGTGCAGAAAACAGTAACACTTGTTCAGAAGGAGAGAAAGCACAGAGCCCCAGATTCTATGTTGTCCTGGAGAGCTTGCAGAGCACTGGGGAAAGGCAGGCAGAGAATTCCTTGCTAGCACCTTCTCTGTGCCTGGGAAGCAGAAGTGTTCACATTGCTTCGCAAAAATCGCTTTTGTGCAGAAAACAGTAACACTTGTTCAGAAGGAAAGAAAGCACAGAGCCCCAGATTCTATGTTGTCCTGGAGAGCTTGCAGAGCACTGGGGAAAGGCAGGCAGAGAATTCCCTGCTAGCACCTTCTCTGTGCCTGTTCACATTGCTTCGCAGAATCGCTTTTGTGCAGAAAACAGTAACACTTGTTCAGAAGGAAAGAAAGCACAGAGCCCCAGATTCTATGTTGTCCTGGAGAGCTTGCAGAGCACTGGGGAAAGGCAGGCAGAGAATTCCCTGCTAGCACCTTCTCTGTGCCTGGGAAGCAGAAGTGTTCACATTGCTTCGCAGAATCGCTTTTGTGCAGAAAACAGTAACACTTGTTCAGAAGGAAAGAAAGCACAGAGCCCCAGATTTTATGTTGTCCTGGAGAGCTTGCAGAGCACTGGGGAAAGGCAGGCAGAGAATTCCCTGCTAGCACATTCTCTGTGCCTGGGAAGCAGAAGTGTTCACATTGCTTCGCAAGAATCGCTTTTGTGCAGAAAACAGTAACACTTGTTCAGAAGGAAAGAAAGCACAGAGCCCCAGATTTTATGTTGTCCTGGAGAGCTTGCAGAGCACTGGGGAAAGGCAGGCAGAGAATTCCCTGCTAGCACATTCTCTGTGCCTGGGAAGCAGAAGTGTTCACATTGCTTCGCAGAATCGCTTTTGTGCAGAAAACAGTAACACTTGTTCAGAAGGAAAGAAAGCACAGAGCCCCAGATTTTATGTTGTCCTGGAGAGCTTGCAGAGCACTGGGGAAAGGCAGGCAGAGAATTCCCTGCTAGCACCTTCTCTGTGCCTGTTCACATTGCTTCGCAGAATCGCTTTTGTGCAGAAAACAGTAACACTTGTTCAGAAGGAAAGAAAGCACAGAGCCCCAGATTCTATGTTGTCCTGGAGAGCTTGCAGAGCACTGGGGAAAGGCAGGCAGAGAATTCCCTGCTAGCACCTTCTCTGTGCCTGGGAAGCAGAAGTGTTCACATTGCTTCGCAGAATCGCTTTTGTGCAGAAAACAGTAACACTTGTTCAGAAGGAAAGAAAGCACAGAGCCCCAGATTCTATGTTGTCCTGGAGAGCTTGCAGAGCACTGGGGAAAGGCAGGCAGAGAATTCCCTGCTAGCACCTTCTCTGTGACTGGGAAGCAGAAGTGTTCACATTGCTTCGCAAGAATCGCTTTTGGGCAGAAAACACTAACACTTGTTCAGAACGAAAGAAAGCACAGAGCCCCAGATTCTATGTTGTCCTGCAGAGCTTGCAGAGCACTGGGGAAAGGCAGGCAGAGAATTCCTTGCTAGCACCTTCTCTGTGCCTGGGAAGCAGAAGTGTTCACATTGCTTCGCAGAATCGCTTTTGTGCAGAAAACACTAACACTTGTTCAGAAGGAAAGAAAGCACAGAGCCCCAGATTTTATGTTGTCCTGGAGAGCTTGCAGAGCACTGGGGAAAGGCAGGCAGAGAATTCCCTGCTAGCACCTTCTCTGTGCCTGGGAAGCAGAAGTGTTCACATTGCTTCGCAAAAATCGCTTTTGTGCAGAAAACAGTAACACTTGTTCAGAACGAAAGAAAGCACAGAGCCCCAGATTCTATGTTGTCCTGGAGAGCTTGCAGAGCACTGGGGAAAGGCAGGCAGAGAATTCCCTGCTAGCACCTTCTCTGTGCCTGTTCACAGTTCTTCGCAAGAATCGCTTTTGTGCAGAAAACACTAACACTTGTTCAGAAGGAAAGAAAGCACAGAGCCCCAGATTCTATGTTGTCCTGGAGAGCTTGCAGAGCACTGGGGAAAGGCAGGCAGAGAATTCCCTGCTAGCACCTTCTCTGTGCCTGGGAAGCAGAAGTGTTCACATTGCTTCGCAGAATCGCTTTTGTGCAGAAAACACTAACACTTGTTCAGAAGGAAAGAAAGCACAGAGAACCAGATTCTATGTTGTCCTGGAGAGCTTGCAGAGCACTGGGGAAAGGCAGGCAGAGAATTCCTTGCTAGCACCTTCTCTGTGCCTGGGAAGCAGAACTGTTCACATTGCTTCGCAAGAATCGCTTTTGTGCAGAAAACACTTACACTTATTAAGAAGGAAAGAAAGCACAGAGCCCCAGATTTTATGTTGTCCTGGAGAGCTTGCAGAGCACTGGGGAAAGGCAGGCAGAGAATTCCTTGCTAGCACCTTCTCTGTGCCTGGGAAGCAGAAGTGTTCACATTGCTTCGCAAGAATCGCTTTTGTGCAGAAAACAGTAACACTTGTTCAGAAGGAAAGAAAGCACAGAGCCCCAGATTCTATGTTGTCCTGGAGAGCTTGCAGAGCACTGGGGAAAGGCAGGCAGAGAATTCCCTGCTAGCACCTTCTCTGTGCCTGGGAAGCAGAAGTGTTCACATTGCTTCGCAGAATCGCTTTTGTGCAGAAAACAGTAACACTTGTTCAGAAGGAAAGAAAGCACAGAGCCCCAGATTTTATGTTGTCCTGGAGAGCTTGCAGAGCACTGGGGAAAGCCAGGCAGAGAATTCCCTGCTAGCACCTTCTCTGTGCCTGGGAAGCAGAAGTGTTCACATTGCTTCGCAAAAATCGCTTTTGTGCAGAAAACAGTAACACTTGTTCAGAAGGAAAGAAAGCACAGAGCCCCAGATTCTATGTTGTCCTGGAGAGCTTGCAGAGCACTGGGGAAAGGCAGGCAGAGAATTCCCTGCTAGCACCTTCTCTGTGCCTGTTCACATTGCTTCGCAGAATCGCTTTTGTGCAGAAAACAGTAACACTTGTTCAGAAGGAAAGAAAGCACAGAGCCCCAGATTTTATGTTGTCCTGGAGAGCTTGCAGAGCACTGGGGAAAGGCAGGCAGAGAATTCCTTGCTAGCACCTTCTCTGTGACTGGGAAGCAGAAGTGTTCACATTGCTTCGCAGAATCGCTTTTGTGCAGAAAACAGTAACACTTGTTCAGAACGAAAGAAAGCACAGAGCCCCAGATTCTATGTTGTCCTGCAGAGCTTGCAGAGCACTGGGGAAAGGCAGGCAGAGAATTCCTTGCTAGCACCTTCTCTGTGCCTGGGAAGCAGAAGTGTTCACATTGCTTCGCAAAAATCGCTTTTGTGCAGAAAACAGTAACACTTGTTCAGAAGGAAAGAAAGCACAGAGCCCCAGATTCTATGTTGTCCTGGAGAGCTTGCAGAGCACTGGGGAAAGGCAGGCAGAGAATTCCCTGCTAGCACCTTCTCTGTGCCTGGGAAGCAGAAGTGTTCACATTGCTTCGCAAGAATCGCTTTTGTGCAGAAAACACTAACACTTGTTCAGAAGGAAAGAAAGCACAGAGCCCCAGATTCTATGTTGTCCTGGAGAGCTTGCAGAGCACTGGGGAAAGGCAGGCAGAGAATTCCCTGCTAGCACCTTCTCTGTGACTGGGAAGCAGAAGTGTTCACATTGCTTCGCAGAATCGCTTTTGTGCAGAAAACACTAACACTTGTTCAGAAGGAAAGAAAGCACAGAGCCCCAGATTCTATGTTGTCCTGGAGAGCTTGCAGAGCACTGGGGAAAGGCAGGCAGAGAATTCCCTGCTAGCACCTTCTCTGTGCCTGGGAAGCAGAAGTGTTCACATTGCTTCGCAGAATCGCTTTTGTGCAGAAAACAGTAACACTTGTTCAGAAGGAAAGAAAACACAGAGCCCCAGATTTTATGTTGTCCTGGAGAGCTTGCAGAGCACTGGGGAAAGGCAGGCAGAGAATTCCCTGCTAGCACCTTCTCTGTGCCTGGGAAGCAGAAGTGTTCACATTGCTTCGCAAAAATCGCTTTTGTGCAGAAAACAGTAACACTTGTTCAGAACGAAAGAAAGCACAGAGCCCCAGATTCTATGTTGTCCTGCAGAGCTTGCAGAGCACTGGGGAAAGGCAGGCAGAGAATTCCCTGCTAGCACCTTCTCTGTGCCTGGGAAGCAGAGGTGTTCACATTGCTTCGCAAAAATCGCTTTTGTGCAGAAAACAGTAACACTTGTTCAGAAGGAAAGAAAGCACAGAGCCCCAGACTCTATGTTGTCCTGGAGAGCTTGCAGAGCACTGGGGAAAGGCAGGCAGAGAATTCCCTGCTAGCACCTTCTCTGTGCCTGGGAAGCAGAAGTGTTCACATTGCATCGCAAGAATCGCTTTTGTGCAGAAAACACTAACACTTGTTCAGAAGGAAAGAAAGCACAGAGCCCCAGACTCTATGTTGTCCTGGAGAGCTTGCAGAGCACTGGGGAAAGGCAGGCAGAGAATTCCCTGCTAGCACCTTCTCTGTGCCTGGGAAGCAGAAGTGTTCACATTGCATCGCAAGAATCGCTTTTGTGCAGAAAACACTAACACTTGTTCAGAAGGAAAGAAAGCACAGAGCCCCAGATTCTATGTTGTCCTGGAGAGCTTGCAGAGCACTGGGGAAAGGCAGGCAGAGAATTCCTTGCTAGCACCTTCTCTGTGCCTGGGAAGCAGAAGTGTTCACATTGCTTCGCAAGAATCGCTTTTGTGAAGAAAACAGTAACACTTGTTCAGAAGGAAAGAAAGCACAGAGCCCCAGATTTGCTGTTGTCCTGGAGAGCTTGCAGAGCACTGGGGAAAGGCAGGCAGAGAATTCCCTGCTAGCACCTTCTCTGTGCCTGTTCACATTGCTTTGCAGAATCTCTTTTGTGCAGAAAACAGTAACACTTGTTCAGTAGGAAAGAAAGCACAGAGCCCCAGATTCTATGTTGTCCTGCAGAGCTTGCAGAGCACTGGGGATAGGCAGGCAGAGAATTCCCTGCTAGCACCTTCTCTGTGCCTGGGAAGCAGAAGTGTTCACATTGCTTCGCAGAATCGCTTTTCTGCAGAAAACAGTAACACTTGTTCAGAAGGAAAGAAAACACAGAGCCCCAGATTTTACGTTGTCCTGGAGAGCTTGCAGAGCACTGGGGAAAGGCAGGCAGAGAATTCCTTGCTAGCACCTTCTCTGTGCCTGGGAAGCAGAAGTGTTCACATTGCTTCGCAGAATCGCTTTTGTGCAGAAAACAGTAACACTTGTTCAGAAGGAAAGAAAGCACAGAGCCCCAGATTCTATGTTGTCCTGGAGAGCTTGCAGAGCACTGGGGAAAGGCAGGCAGAGAATTCCCTGCTAGCACCTTCTCTGTGCCTGGGAAGCAGAAGTGTTCACATTGCTTCGCAAGAATCGCTTTTGTGCAGAAAACAGTAACACTTGTTCAGAAGGAAAGAAAGCACAGAGCCCCAGATTCTATGTTGTCCTGGAGAGATTGCAGAGCACTGGGGAAAGGCAGGCAGAGAATTCCCTGATAGCACCTTCTCTGTGCCTGGGAAGCAGAAGTGTTCACATTGCTTCGCAGAATCGCTTTTGTGCAGAAAACACTAACACTTGTTCAGAAGGAAAGAAAGCACAGAGCCCCAGATTCTATGTTGTCCTGGAGAGCTTGCAGAGCACTGGGGAAAGGCAGGCAGAGAATTCCCTGCTAGCACCTTCTCTGTGCCTGGGAAGCAGAAGTGTTCACATTGCTTCGCAGAATCGCTTTTGTGCAGAAAACAGTAACACTTGTTCAGAAGGAAAGAAAACACAGAGCCCCAGATTTTATGTTGTCCTGGAGAGCTTGCAGAGCACTGGGGAAAGGCAGGCAGAGAATTCCCTGCTAGCACCTTCTCTGTGCCTGGGAAGCAGAAGTGTTCACATTGCTTCGCAAAAATCGCTTTTGTGCAGAAAACAGTAACACTTGTTCAGAACGAAAGAAAGCACAGAGCCCCAGATTCTATGTTGTCCTGCAGAGCTTGCAGAGCACTGGGGAAAGGCAGGCAGAGAATTCCCTGCTAGCACCTTCTCTGTGCCTGGGAAGCAGAGGTGTTCACATTGCTTCGCAAAAATCGCTTTTGTGCAGAAAACAGTAACATTTGTTCAGAACGAAAGAAAGCACAGAGCCCCAGATTCTATGTTGTCCTGCAGAGCTTGCAGAGCACTGGGGAAAGGCAGGCAGAGAATTCCCTGCTAGCACCTTCTCTGTGCCTGGGAAGCAGAAGTGTTCACATTGCTTCGCAGAATCGCTTTTGTGCAGAAAACAGTAACACTTGTTCAGAAGGAAAGAAAGCACAGAGCCCCAGACTCTATGTTGTCCTGGAGAGCTTGCAGAGCACTGGGGAAAGGCAGGCAGAGAATTCCCTGCTAGCACCTTCTCTGTGCCTGTTCACAGTTCTTCGCAAGAATCGCTTTTGTGCAGAAAACAGTAACACTTGTTCAGAAGGAAAGAAAGCACAGAGCCCCAGATTCTATGTTGTCCTGGAGAGCTTGCAGAGCACTGGGGAAAGGCAGGCAGAGAATTCCCTGCTAGCACCTTCTCTGTGCCTGGGAAGCAGAAGTGTTCACATTGCTTCGCAGAATCGCTTTTGTGCAGAAAACACTAACACTTGTTCAGAAGGAAAGAAAGCACAGAGAACCAGATTCTATGTTGTCCTGGAGAGCTTGCAGAGCACTGGGGAAAGGCAGGCAGAGAATTCCTTGCTAGCACCTTCTCTGTGCCTGGGAAGCAGAACTGTTCACATTGCTTCGCAAGAATCGCTTTTGTGCAGAAAACAGTAACACTTGTTCAGAAGGAAAGAAAGCACAGAGCCCCAGATTCTATGTTGTCCTGGAGAGCTTGCAGAGCACTGGGGAAAGGCAGGCAGAGAATTCCCTGCTAGGACCTTCTCTGTGCCTGGGAAGCAGAAGTGTTCACATTGCTTCGCAGAATCGCTTTTGTGCAGAAAACAGTAACACTTGTTCAGAAGGAAAGAAAGCACAGAGCCCCAGATTTTATGTTGTCCTGGAGAGCTTGCAGAGCACTGGGGAAAGCCAGGCAGAGAATTCCCTGCTAGCACCTTCTCTGTGCCTGGGAAGCAGAAGTGTTCACATTGCTTCGCAAAAATCGCTTTTGTGCAGAAAACAGTAACACTTGTTCAGAAGGAAAGAAAGCACAGAGCCCCAGATTCTATGTTGTCCTGGAGAGCTTGCAGAGCACTGGGGAAAGGCAGGCAGAGAATTCCCTGCTAGCACCTTCTCTGTGCCTGTTCACATTGCTTCGCAGAATCGCTTTTGTGCAGAAAACAGTAACACTTGTTCAGAAGGAAAGAAAGCACAGAGCCCCAGATTTTATGTTGTCCTGGAGAGCTTGCAGAGCACTGGGGAAAGGCAGGCAGAGAATTCCTTGCTAGCACCTTCTCTGTGACTGGGAAGCAGAAGTGTTCACATTGCTTCGCAGAATCGCTTTTGTGCAGAAAACAGTAACACTTGTTCAGAACGAAAGAAAGCACAGAGCCCCAGATTCTATGTTGTCCTGCAGAGCTTGCAGAGCACTGGGGAAAGGCAGGCAGAGAATTCCTTGCTAGCACCTTCTCTGTGCCTGGGAAGCAGAAGTGTTCACATTGCTTCGCAAGAATCGCTTTTGGGCAGAAAACACTAACACTTGTTCAGAACGAAAGAAAGCACAGAGCCCCAGATTCTATGTTGTCCTGGAGAGCTTGCAGAGCACTGGGGAAAGGCAGGCAGAGAATTCCCTGCTAGCACCTTCTCTGTGCCTGGGAAGCAGAAGTGTTCACATTGCTTCGCAAGAATCGCTTTTGTGCAGAAAACAGTAACACTTGTTCAGAAGGAAAGAAAGCACAGAGCCCCAGATTCTATGTTGTCCTGGAGAGCTTGCAGAGCACTGGGGAAAGGCAGGCAGAGAATTCCCTGCTAGCACCTTCTCTGTGCCTGGGAAGCAGAAGTGTTCACATTGCTTCGCAAGAATCGCTTTTGTGCAGAAAACACTAACACTTGTTCAGAAGGAAAGAAAGCACAGAGCCCCAGATTCTATGTTGTCCTGGAGAGCTTGCAGAGCACTGGGGAAAGGCAGGCAGAGAATTCCCTGCTAGCACCTTCTCTGTGCCTGGGAAGCAGAAGTGTTCACATTGCTTCGCAGAATCGCTTTTGTGCAGAAAACACTAACACTTGTTCAGAAGGAAAGAAAGCACAGAGCCCCAGATTCTATGTTGTCCTGGAGAGCTTGCAGAGCACTGGGGAAAGGCAGGCAGAGAATTCCCTGCTAGCACCTTCTCTGTGCCTGGGAAGCAGAAGTGTTCACATTGCTTCGCAGAATCGCTTTTGTGCAGAAAACAGTAACACTTGTTCAGAAGGAAAGAAAACACAGAGCCCCAGATTTTATGTTGTCCTGGAGAGCTTGCAGAGCACTGGGGAAAGGCAGGCAGAGAATTCCCTGCTAGCACCTTCTCTGTGCCTGGGAAGCAGAAGTGTTCACATTGCTTCGCAAAAATCGCTTTTGTGCAGAAAACAGTAACACTTGTTCAGAACGAAAGAAAGCACAGAGCCCCAGATTCTATGTTGTCCTGCAGAGCTTGCAGAGCACTGGGGAAAGGCAGGCAGAGAATTCCCTGCTAGCACCTTCTCTGTGCCTGGGAAGCAGAGGTGTTCACATTGCTTCGCAAAAATCGCTTTTGTGCAGAAAACAGTAACATTTGTTCAGAACGAAAGAAAGCACAGAGCCCCAGATTCTATGTTGTCCTGCAGAGCTTGCAGAGCACTGGGGAAAGGCAGGCAGAGAATTCCCTGCTAGCACCTTCTCTGTGCCTGGGAAGCAGAAGTGTTCACATTGCTTCGCAGAATCGCTTTTGTGCAGAAAACAGTAACACTTGTTCAGAAGGAAAGAAAGCACAGAGCCCCAGACTCTATGTTGTCCTGGAGAGCTTGCAGAGCACTGGGGAAAGGCAGGCAGAGAATTCCCTGCTAGCACCTTCTCTGTGCCTGGGAAGCAGAAGTGTTCACATTGCATCGCAAGAATCGCTTTTGTGCAGAAAACACTAACACTTGTTCAGAAGGAAAGAAAGCACAGAGCCCCAGATTCTATGTTGTCCTGGAGAGCTTGCAGAGCACTGGGGAAAGGCAGGCAGAGAATTCCTTGCTAGCACCTTCTCTGTGCCTGGGAAGCAGAAGTGTTCACATTGCTTCGCAAGAATCGCTTTTGTGAAGAAAACAGTAACACTTGTTCAGAAGGAAAGAAAGCACAGAGCCCCAGATTTGCTGTTGTCCTGGAGAGCTTGCAGAGCACTGGGGAAAGGCAGGCAGAGAATTCCCTGCTAGCACCTTCTCTGTGCCTGTTCACATTGCTTTGCAGAATCTCTTTTGTGCAGAAAACAGTAACACTTGTTCAGTAGGAAAGAAAGCACAGAGCCCCAGATTTTATGTTGTCCTGGAGAGCTTGCAGAGCACTGGGGAAAGGCAGGCAGAGAATTCCCTGCTAGCACCTTCTCTGTGCCTGGGAAGCAGAAGTGTTCACATTGCTTCGCAGAATCGCTTTTGTGCAGAAAACAGTAACACTTGTTCAGAAGGAAAGAAAACACAGAGCCCCAGATTTTATGTTGTCCTGGAGAGCTTGCAGAGCACTGGGGAAAGGCAGGCAGAGAATTCCTTGCTAGCACCTTCTCTGTGCCTGGGAAGCAGAAGTGTTCACATTGCTTCGCAGAATCGCTTTTGTGCAGAAAACAGTAACACTTGTTCAGAAGGAAAGAAAGCACAGAGCCCCAGATTCTATGTTGTCCTGGAGAGCTTGCAGAGCACTGGGGAAAGGCAGGCAGAGAATTCCCTGCTAGCACCTTCTCTGTGCCTGGGAAGCAGAAGTGTTCACATTGCTTCGCAAGAATCGCTTTTGTGCAGAAAACACTAACACTTGTTCAGAAGGAAAGAAAGCACAGAGCCCCAGATTCTATGTTGTCCTGGAGAGCTTGCAGAGCACTGGGGAAAGGCAGGCAGAGAATTCCCTGCTAGCACCTTCTCTGTGCCTGGGAAGCAGAAGTGTTCACATTGCTTCGCAGAATCGCTTTTGTGCAGAAAACACTAACACTTGTTCAGAAGGAAAGAAAGCACAGAGCCCCAGATTCTATGTTGTCCTGGAGAGCTTGCAGAGCACTGGGGAAAGGCAGGCAGAGAATTCCCTGCTAGCACCTTCTCTGTGCCTGGGAAGCAGAAGTGTTCACATTGCTTCGCAGAATCGCTTTTGTGCAGAAAACACTAACACTTGTTCAGAAAGAAAGAAAACACAGAGCCCCAGATTTTATGTTGTCCTGGAGAGCTTGCAGAGCACTGGGGAAAGGCAGGCAGAGAATTCCCTGCTAGCACCTTCTCTGTGCCTGGGAAGCAGAAGTGTTCACATTGCTTCGCAAAAATCGCTTTTGTGCAGAAAACAGTAACACTTGTTCAGAACGAAAGAAAGCACAGAGCCCCAGATTCTATGTTGTCCTGCAGAGCTTGCAGAGCACTGGGGAAAGGCAGGCAGAGAATTCCCTGCTAGCACCTTCTCTGTGCCTGGGAAGCAGAGGTGTTCACATTGCTTCGCAAAAATCGCTTTTGTGCAGAAAACAGTAACATTTGTTCAGAACGAAAGAAAGCACAGAGCCCCAGATTCTATGTTGTCCTGGAGAGCTTGCAGAGCACTGGGGAAAGGCAGGCAGAGAATTCCCTGCTAGCACCTTCTCTGTGCCTGGGAAGCAGAAGTGTTCACATTGCTTCGCAGAATCGCTTTTGTGCAGAAAACAGTAACACTTGTTCAGAAGGAAAGAAAGCACAGAGCCCCAGACTCTATGTTGTCCTGGAGAGCTTGCAGAGCACTGGGGAAAGGCAGGCAGAGAATTCCCTGCTAGCACCTTCTCTGTGCCTGTTCACATTGCTTTGCAGAATCTCTTTTGTGCAGAAAACAGTAACACTTGTTCAGTAGGAAAGAAAGCACAGAGCCCCAGATTCTATGTTGTCCTGCAGAGCTTGCAGAGCACTGGGGATAGGCAGGCAGAGAATTCCCTGCTAGCACCTTCTCTGTGCCTGGGAAGCAGAAGTGTTCACATTGCTTCGCAGAATCGCTTTTGTGCAGAAAACAGTAACACTTGTTCAGAAGGAAAGAAAACACAGAGCCCCAGATTTTATGTTGTCCTGGAGAGCTTGCAGAGCACTGGGGAAAGGCAGGCAGAGAATTCCTTGCTAGCACCTTCTCTGTGCCTGGGAAGCAGAAGTGTTCACATTGCTTCGCAAAAATCGCTTTTGTGCAGAAAACAGTAACACTTGTTCAGAACGAAAGAAAGCACAGAGCCCCAGATTCTATGTTGTCCTGCAGAGCTTGCAGAGCACTGGGGAAAGGCAGGCAGAGAATTCCCTGCTAGCACCTTCTCTGTGCCTGTTCACAGTTCTTCGCAGAATCGCTTTTGTGCAGAAAACAGTAACACTTGTTCAGAACGAAAGAAAGCACAGAGCCCCAGATTCTATGTTGTCCTGCAGAGCTTGCAGAGCACTGGGGAAAGGCAGGCAGAGAATTCCCTGCTAGCACCTTCTCTGTGCCTGGGAAGCAGAAGTGTTCACATTGCTTCGCAAGAATCGCTTTTGTGAAGAAAACAGTAACACTTGTTCAGAGGGAAAGAAAGCACAGAGCCCCAGATTTGCTGTTGTCCTGGAGAGCTTGCAGAGCACTGGGGAAAGGCAGGCAGAGAATTCCCTGCTAGCACCTTCTCTGTGCCTGTTCACATTGCTTTGCAGAATCTCTTTTGTGCAGAAAACAGTAACACTTGTTCAGTAGGAAAGAAAGCACAGAGCCCCAGACTCTATGTTGTCCTGGAGAGCTTGCAGAGCACTGGGGATAGGCAGGCAGAGAATTCCCTGCTAGCACCTTCTCTGTGCCTGGGAAGCAGAAGTGTTCACATTGCTTCGCAAGAATCGCTTTTGTGCAGAAAACAGTAACACTTGTTCAGAAGGAAAGAAAGCACAGAGCCCCAGATTCTATGTTGTCCTGGAGAGCTTGCAGAGCACTGGGGAAAGGCAGGCAGAGAATTCCCTGCTAGCACCTTCTCTGTGCCTGGGAAGCAGAAGTGTTCACATTGCTTCGCAAAAATCGCTTTTGTGCAGGAAACAATAACACTCGTTCAGAAGGAAAGAAATCACAGAGCCCCAGATTCTATGTTGTCCTGGAGAGCTTGCAGAGCACTGGGGAAAGGCAGGCAGAGAATTCCCTGCTAGCACCTTCTCTGTGCCTGTTCACATTGCTTCGCAGAATCGCTTTTGTGCAGAAAACAGTAACACTTGTTCAGAAGGAAAGAAAGCACAGAGCCCCAGATTCTATGTTGTCCTGGAGAGCTTGCAGAGCACTGGGGAAAGGCAGGCAGAGAATTCCCTGCTAGCACCTTCTCTGTGCCTGGGAAGCAGAAGTGTTCACATTGCTTCGCAGAATCGCTTTTGTGCAGAAAACAGTAACACTTGTTCAGAAGGAAAGAAAGCACAGAGCCCCAGATTCTATGTTGTCCTGGAGAGCTTGCAGAGCACTGGGGAAAGGCAGGCAGAGAATTCCCTGCTAGCACCTTCTCTGTGCCTGGGAAGCAGAAGTGTTCACATTGCTTCGCAAAAATCGCTTTTGTGCAGAAAACACTAACACTTGTTCAGAAGGAAAGAAAGCACAGAGAACCAGATTCTATGTTGTCCTGGAGAGCTTGCAGAGCACTGGGGAAAGGCAGGCAGAGAATTCCTTGCTAGCACCTTCTCTGTGCCTGGGAAGCAGAAGTGTTCACATTGCTTCGCAAGAATCGCTTTTGTGCAGAAAACTCTTACACTTATTAAAAAGGAAAGAAAGCACAGAGCCCCAGATTCTATGTTGTCCTGGAGAGCTTGCAGAGCACTGGGGAAAGGCAGGCAGAGAATTCCCTGCTAGCACCTTCTCTGTGCCTGTTCACATTGCTTCGCAGAATCGCTTTTGTGCAGAAAACAGTAACACTTGTTCAGAAGGAAAGAAAGCACAGAGCCCCAGATTCTATGTTGTCCTGGAGAGCTTGCAGAGCACTGGGGAAAGGCAGGCAGAGAATTCCCTGCTAGCACCTTCTCTGTGCCTGGGAAGCAGAAGTGTTCACATTGCTTCGCAGAATCGCTTTTGTGCAGAAAACAGTAACACTTGTTCAGAAGGAAAGAAAGCACAGAGCCCCAGATTCTATGTTGTCCTGGAGAGCTTGCAGAGCACTGGGGAAAGGCAGGCAGAGAATTCCCTGCTAGCACCTTCTCTGTGCCTGGGAAGCAGAAGTGTTCACATTGCTTCGCAAAAATCGCTTTTGTGCAGAAAACACTAACACTTGTTCAGAAGGAAAGAAAGCACAGAGAACCAGATTCTATGTTGTCCTGGAGAGCTTGCAGAGCACTGGGGAAAGGCAGGCAGAGAATTCCTTGCTAGCACCTTCTCTGTGCCTGGGAAGCAGAAGTGTTCACATTGCTTCGCAAGAATCGCTTTTGTGCAGAAAACTCTTACACTTATTAAAAAGGAAAGAAAGCACAGAGCCCCAGATTCTATGTTGTCCTGGAGAGCTTGCAGAGCACTGGGGAAAGGCAGGCAGAGAATTCCCTGCTAGCACCTTCTCTGTGCCTGGGAAGCAGAAGTGTTCACATTGCTTCGCAGAATCGCTTTTGTGCAGAAAACAGTAACACTTGTTCAGTAGGAAAGAAAGCACAGAGCCCCAGATTCTATGTTGTCCTGCAGAGCTTGCAGAGCACTGGGGAAAGGCAGGCAGAGAATTCCCTGCTAGCACCTTCTCTGTGCCTGGGAAGCAGAAGTGTTCACATTGCTTCGCAAAAATCGCTTTTGTGCAGAAAACAGTAACACTTGTTCAGAAGGAAAGAAAGCACAGAGCCCCAGATTCTATGTTGTCCTGGAGAGCTTGCAGAGCACTGGGGAAAGGCAGGCAGAGAATTCCCTGCTAGCACCTTCTCTGTGCCTGTTCACATTGCTTCGCAGAATCGCTTTTGTGCAGAAAACAGTAACACTTGTTCAGAAGGAAAGAAAGCACAGAGCCCCAGATTCTATGTTGTCCTGGAGAGCTTGCAGAGCACTGGGGAAAGGCAGGCAGAGAATTCCCTGCTAGCACCTTCTCTGTGCCTGGGAAGCAGAAGTGTTCACATTGCTTCGCAAGAATCGCTTTTGTGCAGAAAACAGTAACACTTGTTCAGAAGGAGAGAAAGCACAGAGCCCCAGATTCTATGTTGTCCTGGAGAGCTTGCAGAGCACTGGGGAAAGGCAGGCAGAGAATTCCTTGCTAGCACCTTGTCTGTGCCTGGGAAGCAGAAGTGTTCACATTGCTTCGCAGAATCGCTTTTGTGCAGAAAACAGTAACACTTGTTCAGAAGGAAAGAAAGCACAGAGCCCCAGATTCTATGTTGTCCTGGAGAGCTTGCAGAGCACTGGGGAAAGGCAGGCAGAGAATTCCTTGCTAGCACCTTCTCTGTGCCTGGGAAGCAGAAGTGTTCACATTGCTTCGCAGAATCGCTTTTGTGCAGAAAACAGTAACACTTGTTCAGAACGAAAGAAAGCACAGAGCCCCAGATTCTATGTTGTCCTGCAGAGCTTGCAGAGCACTGGGGAAAGGCAGGCAGAGAATTCCCTGCTAGCACCTTCTCTGTGCCTGTTCACATTGCTTCGCAGAATCGCTTTTGTGCAGAAAACAGTAACACTTGTTCAGAAGGAAAGAAAGCACAGAGCCCCAGATTTTATGTTGTCCTGGAGAGCTTGCAGAGCACTGGGGAAAGGCAGGCAGAGAATTCCCTGCTAGCACCTTCTCTGTGCCTGGGAGAAGTGTTCACATTGCTTCGCAGAATCGCTTTTGTGCAGAAAACAGTAACACTTGTTCAGAAGGAAAGAAAGCACAGAGCCCCAGATTCTATGTTGTCCTGGAGAGCTTGTAGAGCACTGGGGAAAGGCAGGCAGAGAATTCCTTGCTAGCACCTTCTCTGTGCCGGGGAAACAGAAGTGTTCACATTTCTTTGCAAGAATCGCTTTTGTGCAGAAAACAGTAACACTTGTTCAGAAGGAAAGAAAGCACAGAGCCCCAGATTCTATGTTGTCCTGGAGAGCTTGCAGAGCACTGTGGAAATCCAGGCAGAGAATTCCCTGATAGCACCTTCTCTGTGCCTGGGAAGCAGAAGTGTTCACAATGCTTCGCAAGAATCGCTTTTGTGCAGAAAACACTAACACTTGTTCAGAAGGAAAGAAAGCACAGAGCCCCAGATTCTATGTTGTCCTGCAGAGCTTGCAGAGCACTGGGGAAAGGCAGGCAGAGAATTCCTTGCTAGCACCTTCTCTGTGCCTGGGAAGCAGAAGTGTTCACATTGCTTCGCAAGAATCGCTTTTGTGCAGAAAACAGTAACACTTGTTCAGAAGGAAAGAAAGCACAGAGCCCCAGATTCTATGTTGTCCTGGAGAGCTTGCAGAGCACTGGGGAAAGGCAGGCAGAGAATTCCCTGCTAGCACCTTCTCTGTGCCTGGGAAGCAGAAGTGTTCACATTGCTTCGCAGAATCGCTTTTGTGCAGAAAACAGTAACACTTGTTCAGAAGGAAAGAAAGCACAGAGCCCCAGATTCTATGTTGTCCTGGAGAGCTTGCAGAGCACTGGGGAAAGGCAGGCAGAGAATTCCCTGCTAGCACCTTCTCTGTGCCTGGGAAGCAGAAGTGTTCACATTGCTTCGCAGAATAGCTTTTGTGCAGAAAACACTAACACTTGTTCAGAAGGAAAGAAAGCACAGAGCCCCAGATTTTATGTTGTCCTGGAGAGCTTGCAGAGCACTGGGGAAAGGCAGGCAGAGAATTCCCTGCTAGCACCTTCTCTGTGCCTGTTCACATTGCTTCGCAGAATCGCTTTTGTGCAGAAAACAGTAACACTTGTTCAGAAGGAAAGAAAGCACAGAGCCCCAGATTCTATGTTGTCCTGGAGAGCTTGCAGAGCACTGGGGAAAGGCAGGCAGAGAATTCCCTGCTAGCACCTTCTCTGTGCCTGGGAAGCAGAAGTGTTCACATTGCTTCGCAGAATCGCTTTTGTGCAGAAAACAGTAACACTTGTTCAGAAGGAAAGAAAGCACAGAGCCCCAGATTCTATGTTGTCCTGGAGAGCTTGCAGAGCACTGGGGAAAGGCAGGCAGAGAATTCCCTGCTAGCACCTTCTCTGTGCCTGGGAAGCAGAAGTGTTCACATTGCTTCGCAAGAATCGCTTTTGGGCAGAAAACACTAACACTTGTTCAGAACGAAAGAAAGCACAGAGCCCCAGATTCTATGTTGTCCTGGAGAGCTTGCAGAGCACTGGGGATAGGCAGGCAGAGAATTCCCTGCTAGCACCTTCTCTGTGCCTGGGAAGCAGAAGTGTTCACATTGCTTCGCAAGAATCGCTTTTGTGCAGAAAACAGTAACACTTGTTCAGAAGGAAAGAAAGCACAGAGCCCCAGATTCTATGTTGTCCTGGAGAGCTTGCAGAGCACTGGGGAAAGGCAGGCAGAGAATTCCCTGCTAGCACCTTCTCTGTGCCTGTTCACATTGCTTCGCAGAATCGCTTTTGTGCAGAAAACAGTAACACTTGTTCAGAAGGAAAGAAAGCACAGAGCCCCAGATTCTATGTTGTCCTGGAGAGCTTGCAGAGCACTGGGGAAAGGCAGGCAGAGAATTCCCTGCTAGCACCTTCTCTGTGCCTGGGAAGCAGAAGTGTTCACATTGCTTCGCAGAATCGCTTTTGTGCAGAAAACAGTAACACTTGTTCAGAAGGAAAGAAAGCACAGAGCCCCAGATTTTATGTTGTCCTGGAGAGCTTGCAGAGCACTGGGGAAAGGCAGGCAGAGAATTCCCTGCTAGCACCTTCTCTGTGCCTGGGAAGCAGAAGTGTTCACATTGCTTCGCAAAAATCGCTTTTGTGCAGAAAACAGTAACACTTGTTCAGAAGGAAAGAAAGCACAGAGCCCCAGATTCTATGTTGTCCTGGAGAGCTTGCAGAGCACTGGGGAAAGGCAGGCAGAGAATTCCTTGCTAGCACCTTCTCTGTGCCTGGGAAGCAGAAGTGTTCACATTGCTTCGCAAGAATCGCTTTTGTGCAGAAAACACTTACACTTATTAAGAAGGAAAGAAAGCACAGAGCCCCAGATTCTATGTTGTCCTGGAGAGCTTGCAGAGCACTGGGGAAAGGCAGGCAGAGAATTCCCTGCTAGCACCTTCTCTGTGCCTGGGAAGCAGAAGTGTTCACATTGCTTCGCAAAAATCGCTTTTGTGCAGAAAACAGTAACACTTGTTCAGAAGGAAAGAAAGCACAGAGCCCCAGATTCTATGTTGTCCTGGAGAGCTTGCAGAGCACTGGGGAAAGGCAGGCAGAGAATTCCCTGCTAGCACCTTCTCTGTGCCTGTTCACATTGCTTCGCAGAATCGCTTTTGTGCAGAAAACAGTAACACTTGTTCAGAAGGAAAGAAAGCACAGAGCCCCAGATTCTATGTTGTCCTGCAGAGCTTGCAGAGCACTGGGGAAAGGCAGGCAGAGAATTCCTTGCTAGCACCTTCTCTGTGCCTGGGAAGCAGAAGTGTTCACATTGCTTCGCAGAATCGCTTTTGTGCAGAAAACAGTAACACTTGTTCAGAAGGAGAGAAAGCACAGAGCCCCAGATTCTATGTTGTCCTGGAGAGCTTGCAGAGCACTGGGGAAAGGCAGGCAGAGAATTCCCTGCTAGCACCTTGTCTGTGCCTGGGAAGCAGAAGTGTTCACATTGCTTCGCAAAAATCGCTTTTGTGCAGAAAACAGTAACACTTGTTCAGAAGGAAAGAAAGCACAGAGCCCCAGATTCTATGTTGTCCTGGAGAGCTTGCAGAGCACTGGGGAAAGGCAGGCAGAGAATTCCCTGCTAGCACCTTCTCTGTGCCTGTTCACATTGCTTCGCAGAATCGCTTTTGTGCAGAAAACAGTAACACTTGTTCAGAAGGAAAGAAAGCACAGAGCCCCAGATTTTATGTTGTCCTGGAGAGCTTGCAGAGCACTGGGGAAAGGCAGGCAGAGAATTCCCTGATAGCACCTTCTCTGTGCCTGGGAAGCAGAAGTGTTCACAATGCTTCGCAAGAATCGCTTTTGTGCAGAAAACACTAACACTTGTTCAGAACGAAAGAAAGCACAGAGCCCCAGATTCTATGTTGTCCTGGAGAGCTTGCAGAGCACTGGGGAAAGGCAGGCAGAGAATTCCTTGCTAGCACCTTCTCTGTGCCTGGGAAGCAGAAGTGTTCACATTGCTTCGCAAGAATCGCTTTTGTGCAGAAAACAGTAACACTTGTTCAGAAGGAAAGAAAGCACAGAGCCCCAGATTCTATGTTGTCCTGGAGAGCTTGCAGAGCACTGTGGAAATCCAGGCAGAGAATTCCCTGATAGCACCTTCTCTGTGCCTGGGAAGCAGAAGTGTTCACAATGCTTCGCAAGAATCGCTTTTGTGCAGAAAACACTAACACTTGTTCAGAAGGAAAGAAAGCACAGAGCCCCAGATTCTATGTTGTCCTGCAGAGCTTGCAGAGCACTGGGGAAAGGCAGGCAGAGAATTCCTTGCTAGCACCTTCTCTGTGCCTGGGAAGCAGAAGTGTTCACATTGCTTCGCAAGAATCGCTTTTGTGCAGAAAACAGTAACACTTGTTCAGAAGGAAAGAAAGCACAGAGCCCCAGATTCTATGTTGTCCTGGAGAGCTTGCAGAGCACTGGGGAAAGGCAGGCAGAGAATTCCCTGCTAGCACCTTCTCTGTGCCTGGGAAGCAGAAGTGTTCACATTGCTTCGCAGAATCGCTTTTGTGCAGAAAACAGTAACACTTGTTCAGAAGGAAAGAAAGCACAGAGCCCCAGATTCTATGTTGTCCTGGAGAGCTTGCAGAGCACTGGGGAAAGGCAGGCAGAGAATTCCCTGCTAGCACCTTCTCTGTGCCTGGGAAGCAGAAGTGTTCACATTGCTTCGCAAGAATCGCTTTTGTGCAGAAAACAGTAACACTTGTTCATAAGGAAAGAAAGCACAGAGCCCCAGATTTTATGTTGTCCTGGAGAGCTTGCAGAGCACTGGGGAAAGGCAGGCAGAGAATTCCCTGCTAGCACCTTCTCTGTGCCTGGGAAGCAGAAGTGTTCACATTGCTTCGCAAACATCGCTTTTGTGCAGAAAACAGTAACACTTGTTCAGAAGGAAAGAAAGCACAGAGCCCCAGATTTTATGTTGTCCTGGAGAGCTTGCAGAGCACTGGGGAAAGGCAGGCAGAGAATTCCCTGCTAGCACCTTCTCTGTGCCTGTTCACATTGCTTCGCAGAATCGCTTTTGTGCAGAAAACAGTAACACTTGTTCAGAAGGAAAGAAAGCACAGAGCCCCAGATTC
This sequence comes from Strix aluco, assembly GCF_031877795.1. Classification (NCBI taxonomy): domain Eukaryota; kingdom Metazoa; phylum Chordata; class Aves; order Strigiformes; family Strigidae; genus Strix; species Strix aluco. The sequence continues at coordinate 1,979,608 of NW_027436510.1, read as the reverse complement.
TATGTTGTCCTGGAGAGCTTGCAGAGCACTGGGGAAAGGCAGGCAGAGAATTCCCTGCTAGCACCTTCTCTGTGCCTGGGAAGCAGAAGTGTTCACATTGCTTCGCAGAATCGCTTTTGTGCAGAAAACAGTAACACTTGTTCAGAAGGAAAGAAAGCACAGAGCCCCAGATTCTATGTTGTCCTGCAGAGCTTGCAGAGCACTGGGGAAAGGCAGGCAGAGAATTCCTTGCTAGCACCTTCTCTGTGCCTGGGAAGCAGAAGTGTTCACATTGCTTCGCAAGAATCGCTTTTGGGCAGAAAACACTAACACTTGTTCAGAACGAAAGAAAGCACAGAGCCCCAGATTCTATGTTGTCCTGGAGAGCTTGCAGAGCACTGGGGATAGGCAGGCAGAGAATTCCCTGCTAGCACCTTCTCTGTGCCTGGGAAGCAGAAGTGTTCACATTGCTTCGCAAGAATCGCTTTTGTGCAGAAAACAGTAACACTTGTTCAGAAGGAAAGAAAGCACAGAGAACCAGATTCTATGTTGTCCTGGAGAGCTTGCAGAGCACTGGGGAAAGGCAGGCAGAGAATTCCCTGCTAGCACCTTCTCTGTGCCTGTTCACATTGCTTCGCAGAATCGCTTTTGTGCAGAAAACAGTAACACTTGTTCAGAAGGAAAGAAAGCACAGAGCCCCAGATTCTATGTTGTCCTGGAGAGCTTGCAGAGCACTGGGGAAAGGCAGGCAGAGAATTCCCTGCTAGCACCTTCTCTGTGCCTGGGAAGCAGAAGTGTTCACATTGCTTCGCAAAAATCGCTTTTGTGCAGAAAACAGTAACACTTGTTCAGAAGGAAAGAAAGCACAGAGCCCCAGATTCTATGTTGTCCTGGAGAGCTTGCAGAGCACTGGGGAAAGGCAGGCAGAGAATTCCTTGCTAGCACCTTCTCTGTGCCTGGGAAGCAGAAGTGTTCACATTGCTTCGCAAGAATCGCTTTTGTGCAGAAAACACTTACACTTATTAAGAAGGAAAGAAAGCACAGAGCCCCAGATTCTATGTTGTCCTGGAGAGCTTGCAGAGCACTGGGGAAAGGCAGGCAGAGAATTCCCTGCTAGCACCTTCTCTGTGCCTGGGAAGCAGAAGTGTTCACATTGCTTCGCAAAAATCGCTTTTGTGCAGAAAACAGTAACACTTGTTCAGAAGGAAAGAAAGCACAGAGCCCCAGATTCTATGTTGTCCTGGAGAGCTTGCAGAGCACTGGGGAAAGGCAGGCAGAGAATTCCCTGCTAGCACCTTCTCTGTGCCTGTTCACATTGCTTCGCAGAATCGCTTTTGTGCAGAAAACAGTAACACTTGTTCAGAAGGAAAGAAAGCACAGAGCCCCAGATTCTATGTTGTCCTGCAGAGCTTGCAGAGCACTGGGGAAAGGCAGGCAGAGAATTCCTTGCTAGCACCTTCTCTGTGCCTGGGAAGCAGAAGTGTTCACATTGCTTCGCAGAATCGCTTTTGTGCAGAAAACAGTAACACTTGTTCAGAAGGAGAGAAAGCACAGAGCCCCAGATTCTATGTTGTCCTGGAGAGCTTGCAGAGCACTGGGGAAAGGCAGGCAGAGAATTCCCTGCTAGCACCTTGTCTGTGCCTGGGAAGCAGAAGTGTTCACATTGCTTCGCAAAAATCGCTTTTGTGCAGAAAACAGTAACACTTGTTCAGAAGGAAAGAAAGCACAGAGCCCCAGATTCTATGTTGTCCTGGAGAGCTTGCAGAGCACTGGGGAAAGGCAGGCAGAGAATTCCCTGCTAGCACCTTCTCTGTGCCTGTTCACATTGCTTCGCAGAATCGCTTTTGTGCAGAAAACAGTAACACTTGTTCAGAAGGAAAGAAAGCACAGAGCCCCAGATTTTATGTTGTCCTGGAGAGCTTGCAGAGCACTGGGGAAAGGCAGGCAGAGAATTCCCTGATAGCACCTTCTCTGTGCCTGGGAAGCAGAAGTGTTCACAATGCTTCGCAAGAATCGCTTTTGTGCAGAAAACACTAACACTTGTTCAGAACGAAAGAAAGCACAGAGCCCCAGATTCTATGTTGTCCTGGAGAGCTTGCAGAGCACTGGGGAAAGGCAGGCAGAGAATTCCTTGCTAGCACCTTCTCTGTGCCTGGGAAGCAGAAGTGTTCACATTGCTTCGCAAGAATCGCTTTTGTGCAGAAAACAGTAACACTTGTTCAGAAGGAAAGAAAGCACAGAGCCCCAGATTCTATGTTGTCCTGGAGAGCTTGCAGAGCACTGTGGAAATCCAGGCAGAGAATTCCCTGATAGCACCTTCTCTGTGCCTGGGAAGCAGAAGTGTTCACAATGCTTCGCAAGAATCGCTTTTGTGCAGAAAACACTAACACTTGTTCAGAAGGAAAGAAAGCACAGAGCCCCAGATTCTATGTTGTCCTGCAGAGCTTGCAGAGCACTGGGGAAAGGCAGGCAGAGAATTCCTTGCTAGCACCTTCTCTGTGCCTGGGAAGCAGAAGTGTTCACATTGCTTCGCAAGAATCGCTTTTGTGCAGAAAACAGTAACACTTGTTCAGAAGGAAAGAAAGCACAGAGCCCCAGATTCTATGTTGTCCTGGAGAGCTTGCAGAGCACTGGGGAAAGGCAGGCAGAGAATTCCCTGCTAGCACCTTCTCTGTGCCTGGGAAGCAGAAGTGTTCACATTGCTTCGCAGAATCGCTTTTGTGCAGAAAACAGTAACACTTGTTCAGAAGGAAAGAAAGCACAGAGCCCCAGATTCTATGTTGTCCTGGAGAGCTTGCAGAGCACTGGGGAAAGGCAGGCAGAGAATTCCCTGCTAGCACCTTCTCTGTGCCTGGGAAGCAGAAGTGTTCACATTGCTTCGCAAGAATCGCTTTTGTGCAGAAAACAGTAACACTTGTTCATAAGGAAAGAAAGCACAGAGCCCCAGATTTTATGTTGTCCTGGAGAGCTTGCAGAGCACTGGGGAAAGGCAGGCAGAGAATTCCCTGCTAGCACCTTCTCTGTGCCTGGGAAGCAGAAGTGTTCACATTGCTTCGCAAACATCGCTTTTGTGCAGAAAACAGTAACACTTGTTCAGAAGGAAAGAAAGCACAGAGCCCCAGATTTTATGTTGTCCTGGAGAGCTTGCAGAGCACTGGGGAAAGGCAGGCAGAGAATTCCCTGCTAGCACCTTCTCTGTGCCTGTTCACATTGCTTCGCAGAATCGCTTTTGTGCAGAAAACAGTAACACTTGTTCAGAAGGAAAGAAAGCACAGAGCCCCAGATTCTATGTTGTCCTGGAGAGCTTGCAGAGCACTGGGGAAAGGCAGGCAGAGAATTCCCTGCTAGCACCTTCTCTGTGCCTGGGAAGCAGAAGTGTTCACATTGCTTCGCAGAATCGCTTTTGTGCAGAAAACAGTAACACTTGTTCAGAAGGAAAGAAAGCACAGAGCCCCAGATTCTATGTTGTCCTGCAGAGCTTGCAGAGCACTGGGGAAAGGCAGGCAGAGAATTCCTTGCTAGCACCTTCTCTGTGCCTGGGAAGCAGAAGTGTTCACATTGCTTCGCAAGAATCGCTTTTGGGCAGAAAACACTAACACTTGTTCAGAACGAAAGAAAGCACAGAGCCCCAGATTCTATGTTGTCCTGGAGAGCTTGCAGAGCACTGGGGATAGGCAGGCAGAGAATTCCCTGCTAGCACCTTCTCTGTGCCTGGGAAGCAGAAGTGTTCACATTGCTTCGCAAGAATCGCTTTTGTGCAGAAAACAGTAACACTTGTTCAGAAGGAAAGAAAGCACAGAGAACCAGATTCTATGTTGTCCTGGAGAGCTTGCAGAGCACTGGGGAAAGGCAGGCAGAGAATTCCCTGCTAGCACCTTCTCTGTGCCTGTTCACATTGCTTCGCAGAATCGCTTTTGTGCAGAAAACAGTAACACTTGTTCAGAAGGAAAGAAAGCACAGAGCCCCAGATTCTATGTTGTCCTGGAGAGCTTGCAGAGCACTGGGGAAAGGCAGGCAGAGAATTCCTTGCTAGCACCTTCTCTGTGCCTGGGAAGCAGAAGTGTTCACATTGCTTCGCAGAATCGCTTTTGTGCAGAAAACAGTAACACTTGTTCAGAAGGAGAGAAAGCACAGAGCCCCAGATTCTATGTTGTCCTGGAGAGCTTGCAGAGCACTGGGGAAAGGCAGGCAGAGAATTCCTTGCTAGCACCTTCTCTGTGCCTGGGAAGCAGAAGTGTTCACATTGCTTCGCAAAAATCGCTTTTGTGCAGAAAACAGTAACACTTGTTCAGAAGGAAAGAAAGCACAGAGCCCCAGATTCTATGTTGTCCTGGAGAGCTTGCAGAGCACTGGGGAAAGGCAGGCAGAGAATTCCCTGCTAGCACCTTCTCTGTGCCTGTTCACATTGCTTCGCAGAATCGCTTTTGTGCAGAAAACAGTAACACTTGTTCAGAAGGAAAGAAAGCACAGAGCCCCAGATTTTATGTTGTCCTGGAGAGCTTGCAGAGCACTGGGGAAAGGCAGGCAGAGAATTCCCTGCTAGCACCTTCTCTGTGCCTGGGAGAAGTGTTCACATTGCTTCGCAGAATCGCTTTTGTGCAGAAAACAGTAACACTTGTTCAGAACGAAAGAAAGCACAGAGCCCCAGATTCTATGTTGTCCTGGAGAGCTTGTAGAGCACTGGGGAAAGGCAGGCAGAGAATTCCTTGCTAGCACCTTCTCTGTGCCTGGGAAGCAGAAGTGTTCACATTGCTTCGCAAGAATCGCTTTTGTGCAGAAAACAGTAACACTTGTTCAGAAGGAAAGAAAGCACAGAGCCCCAGATTCTATGTTGTCCTGGAGAGCTTGCAGAGCACTGTGGAAATCCAGGCAGAGAATTCCCTGATAGCACCTTCTCTGTGCCTGGGAAGCAGAAGTGTTCACAATGCTTCGCAAGAATCGCTTTTGTGCAGAAAACACTAACACTTGTTCAGAAGGAAAGAAAGCACAGAGCCCCAGATTCTATGTTGTCCTGCAGAGCTTGCAGAGCACTGGGGAAAGGCAGGCAGAGAATTCCTTGCTAGCACCTTCTCTGTGCCTGGGAAGCAGAAGTGTTCACATTGCTTCGCAAGAATCGCTTTTGTGCAGAAAACAGTAACACTTGTTCAGAAGGAAAGAAAGCACAGAGCCCCAGATTCTATGTTGTCCTGGAGAGCTTGCAGAGCACTGGGGAAAGGCAGGCAGAGAATTCCCTGCTAGCACCTTCTCTGTGCCTGGGAAGCAGAAGTGTTCACATTGCTTCGCAGAATCGCTTTTGTGCAGAAAACAGTAACACTTGTTCAGAAGGAAAGAAAGCACAGAGCCCCAGATTCTATGTTGTCCTGGAGAGCTTGCAGAGCACTGGGGAAAGGCAGGCAGAGAATTCCCTGCTAGCACCTTCTCTGTGCCTGGGAAGCAGAAGTGTTCACATTGCTTCGCAAACATCGCTTTTGTGCAGAAAACACTAACACTTGTTCAGAAGGAAAGAAAGCACAGAGCCCCAGATTTTATGTTGTCCTGGAGAGCTTGCAGAGCACTGGGGAAAGGCAGGCAGAGAATTCCCTGCTAGCACCTTCTCTGTGCCTGTTCACATTGCTTCGCAGAATCGCTTTTGTGCAGAAAACAGTAACACTTGTTCAGAAGGAAAGAAAGCACAGAGCCCCAGATTCTATGTTGTCCTGGAGAGCTTGCAGAGCACTGGGGAAAGGCAGGCAGAGAATTCCCTGCTAGCACCTTCTCTGTGCCTGGGAAGCAGAAGTGTTCACATTGCTTCGCAGAATCGCTTTTGTGCAGAAAACAGTAACACTTGTTCAGAAGGAAAGAAAGCACAGAGCCCCAGATTCTATGTTGTCCTGCAGAGCTTGCAGAGCACTGGGGAAAGGCAGGCAGAGAATTCCTTGCTAGCACCTTCTCTGTGCCTGGGAAGCAGAAGTGTTCACATTGCTTCGCAAGAATCGCTTTTGGGCAGAAAACACTAACACTTGTTCAGAACGAAAGAAAGCACAGAGCCCCAGATTCTATGTTGTCCTGGAGAGCTTGCAGAGCACTGGGGATAGGCAGGCAGAGAATTCCCTGCTAGCACCTTCTCTGTGCCTGGGAAGCATAAGTGTTCACATTGCTTCGCAAGAATCGCTTTTGTGCAGAAAACAGTAACACTTGTTCAGAAGGAAAGAAAGCACAGAGCCCCAGATTCTATGTTGTCCTGGAGAGCTTGCAGAGCACTGGGGAAAGGCAGGCAGAGAATTCCCTGCTAGCACCTTCTCTGTGCCTGTTCACATTGCTTCGCAGAATCGCTTTTGTGCAGAAAACAGTAACACTTGTTCAGAAGGAAAGAAAGCACAGAGCCCCAGATTCTATGTTGTCCTGCAGAGCTTGCAGAGCACTGGGGAAAGGCAGGCAGAGAATTCCTTGCTAGCACCTTCTCTGTGCCTGGGAAGCAGAAGTGTTCACATTGCTTCGCAGAATCGCTTTTGTGCAGAAAACAGTAACACTTGTTCAGAAGGAGAGAAAGCACAGAGCCCCAGATTCTATGTTGTCCTGGAGAGCTTGCAGAGCACTGGGGAAAGGCAGGCAGAGAATTCCTTGCTAGCACCTTCTCTGTGCCTGGGAAGCAGAAGTGTTCACATTGCTTCGCAAAAATCGCTTTTGTGCAGAAAACAGTAACACTTGTTCAGAAGGAAAGAAAGCACAGAGCCCCAGATTCTATGTTGTCCTGGAGAGCTTGCAGAGCACTGGGGAAAGGCAGGCAGAGAATTCCCTGCTAGCACCTTCTCTGTGCCTGTTCACATTGCTTCGCAGAATCGCTTTTGTGCAGAAAACAGTAACACTTGTTCAGAACGAAAGAAAGCACAGAGCCCCAGATTCTATGTTGTCCTGGAGAGCTTGCAGAGCACTGGGGAAAGGCAGGCAGAGAATTCCCTGCTAGCACCTTCTCTGTGCCTGTTCACATTGCTTCGCAGAATCGCTTTTGTGCAGAAAACAGTAACACTTGTTCAGAAGGAAAGAAAGCACAGAGCCCCAGATTCTATGTTGTCCTGCAGAGCTTGCAGAGCACTGGGGAAAGGCAGGCAGAGAATTCCTTGCTAGCACCTTCTCTGTGCCTGGGAAGCAGAAGTGTTCACATTGCTTCGCAGAATCGCTTTTGTGCAGAAAACAGTAACACTTGTTCAGAAGGAGAGAAAGCACAGAGCCCCAGATTCTATGTTGTCCTGGAGAGCTTGCAGAGCACTGGGGAAAGGCAGGCAGAGAATTCCTTGCTAGCACCTTCTCTGTGCCTGGGAAGCAGAAGTGTTCACATTTCTTTGCAAGAATCGCTTTTGTGCAGAAAACAGTAACACTTGTTCAGAAGGAAAGAAAGCACAGAGCCCCAGATTCTATGTTGTCCTGGAGAGCTTGCAGAGCACTGGGGAAAGGCAGGCAGAGAATTCCCTGCTAGCACCTTCTCTGTGCCTGTTCACATTGCTTCGCAGAATCGCTTTTGTGCAGAAAACAGTAACACTTGTTCAGAACGAAAGAAAGCACAGAGCCCCAGATTCTATGTTGTCCTGGAGAGCTTGCAGAGCACTGGGGAAAGGCAGGCAGAGAATTCCCTGCTAGCACCTTCTCTGTGCCTGGGAGAAGTGTTCACATTGCTTCGCAGAATCGCTTTTGTGCAGAAAACAGTAACACTTGTTCAGAAGGAAAGAAAGCACAGAGCCCCAGATTCTATGTTGTCCTGGAGAGCTTGTAGAGCACTGGGGAAAGGCAGGCAGAGAATTCCTTGCTAGCACCTTCTCTGTGCCTGGGAAGCAGAAGTGTTCACATTTCTTTGCAAGAATCGCTTTTGTGCAGAAAACAGTAACACTTGTTCAGAAGGAAAGAAAGCACAGAGCCCCAGATTCTATGTTGTTTTGGAGAGCTTGCAGAGCACTGTGGAAATCCAGGCAGAGAATTCCCTGATAGCACCTTCTCTGTGCCTGGGAAGCAGAAGTGTTCACAATGCTTCGCAAGAATCGCTTTTGTGCAGAAAACACTAACACTTGTTCAGAAGGAAAGAAAGCACAGAGCCCCAGATTCTATGTTGTCCTGCAGAGCTTGCAGAGCACTGGGGAAAGGCAGGCAGAGAATTCCTTGCTAGCACCTTCTCTGTGCCTGGGAAGCAGAAGTGTTCACATTGCTTCGCAAGAATCGCTTTTGTGCAGAAAACAGTAACACTTGTTCAGAAGGAAAGAAAGCACAGAGCCCCAGATTCTATGTTGTCCTGGAGAGCTTGCAGAGCACTGGGGAAAGGCAGGCAGAGAATTCCCTGCTAGCACCTTCTCTGTGCCTGGGAAGCAGAAGTGTTCACATTGCTTCGCAGAATCGCTTTTGTGCAGAAAACAGTAACACTTGTTCAGAAGGAAAGAAAGCACAGAGCCCCAGATTCTATGTTGTCCTGGAGAGCTTGCAGAGCACTGGGGAAAGGCAGGCAGAGAATTCCCTGCTAGCACCTTCTCTGTGCCTGGGAAGCAGAAGTGTTCACATTGCTTCGCAAGAATCGCTTTTGTGCAGAAAACAGTAACACTTGTTCATAAGGAAAGAAAGCACAGAGCCCCAGATTTTATGTTGTCCTGGAGAGCTTGCAGAGCACTGGGGAAAGGCAGGCAGAGAATTCCCTGCTAGCACCTTCTCTGTGCCTGGGAAGCAGAAGTGTTCACATTGCTTCGCAAACATCGCTTTTGTGCAGAAAACACTAACACTTGTTCAGAGAAGGAAAGAAAGCACAGAGCCCCAGATTTTATGTTGTCCTGGAGAGCTTGCAGAGCACTGGGGAAAGGCAGGCAGAGAATTCCCTGCTAGCACCTTCTCTGTGCCTGTTCACATTGCTTCGCAGAATCGCTTTTGTGCAGAAAACAGTAACACTTGTTCAGAAGGAGAGAAAGCACAGAGCCCCAGATTCTATGTTGTCCTGGAGAGCTTGCAGAGCACTGGGGAAAGGCAGGCAGAGAATTCCTTGCTAGCACCTTCTCTGTGCCTGGGAAGCAGAAGTGTTCACATTGCTTCGCAAAAATCGCTTTTGTGCAGAAAACAGTAACACTTGTTCAGAAGGAAAGAAAGCACAGAGCCCCAGATTCTATGTTGTCCTGGAGAGCTTGCAGAGCACTGGGGAAAGGCAGGCAGAGAATTCCCTGCTAGCACCTTCTCTGTGCCTGTTCACATTGCTTCGCAGAATCGCTTTTGTGCAGAAAACAGTAACACTTGTTCAGAAGGAAAGAAATCACAGAGCCCCAGATTCTATGTTGTCCTGGAGAGCTTGCAGAGCACTGGGGAAAGGCAGGCAGAGAATTCCCTGCTAGCACCTTCTCTGTGCCTGGGAGAAGTGTTCACATTGCTTCGCAGAATCGCTTTTGTGCAGAAAACAGTAACACTTGTTCAGAACGAAAGAAAGCACAGAGCCCCAGATTCTATGTTGTCCTGGAGAGCTTGTAGAGCACTGGGGAAAGGCAGGCAGAGAATTCCTTGCTAGCACCTTCTCTGTGCCTGGGAAGCAGAAGTGTTCACATTGCTTCGCAAGAATCGCTTTTGTGCAGAAAACAGTAACACTTGTTCAGAAGGAAAGAAAGCACAGAGCCCCAGATTCTATGTTGTTTTGGAGAGCTTGCAGAGCACTGTGGAAATCCAGGCAGAGAATTCCCTGATAGCACCTTCTCTGTGCCTGGGAAGCAGAAGTGTTCACAATGCTTCGCAAGAATCGCTTTTGTGCAGAAAACACTAACACTTGTTCAGAAGGAAAGAAAGCACAGAGCCCCAGATTCTATGTTGTCCTGCAGAGCTTGCAGAGCACTGGGGAAAGGCAGGCAGAGAATTCCTTGCTAGCACCTTCTCTGTGCCTGGGAAGCAGAAGTGTTCACATTGCTTCGCAAGAATCGCTTTTGTGCAGAAAACAGTAACACTTGTTCAGAAGGAAAGAAAGCACAGAGCCCCAGATTCTATGTTGTCCTGGAGAGCTTGCAGAGCACTGGGGAAAGGCAGGCAGAGAATTCCCTGCTAGCACCTTCTCTGTGCCTGGGAAGCAGAAGTGTTCACATTGCTTCGCAGAATCGCTTTTGTGCAGAAAACAGTAACACTTGTTCAGAAGGAAAGAAAACACAGAGCCCCAGATTTTATGTTGTCCTGGAGAGCTTGCAGAGCACTGGGGAAAGGCAGGCAGAGAATTCCCTGCTAGCACCTTCTCTGTGCCTGGGAAGCAGAAGTGTTCACATTGCTTCGCAAAAATCGCTTTTGTGCAGAAAACAGTAACACTTGTTCAGAACGAAAGAAAGCACAGAGCCCCAGATTCTATGTTGTCCTGCAGAGCTTGCAGAGCACTGGGGAAAGGCAGGCAGAGAATTCCCTGCTAGCACCTTCTCTGTGCCTGGGAAGCAGAAGTGTTCACATTGCTTCGCAAAAATCGCTTTTGTGCAGAAAACAGTAACACTTGTTCAGAAGGAAAGAAAGCACAGAGCCCCAGATTCTATGTTGTCCTGGAGAGCTTGCAGAGCACTGGGGAAAGGCAGGCAGAGAATTCCCTGCTAGCACCTTCTCTGTGCCTGTTCACATTGCTTCGCAGAATCGCTTTTGTGCAGAAAACAGTAACACTTGTTCAGAACGAAAGAAAGCACAGAGCCCCAGATTCTATGTTGTCCTGGAGAGCTTGCAGAGCACTGGGGAAAGGCAGGCAGAGAATTCCCTGCTAGCACCTTCTCTGTGCCTGGGAGAAGTGTTCACATTGCTTCGCAGAATCGCTTTTGTGCAGAAAACAGTAACACTTGTTCAGAAGGAAAGAAAGCACAGAGCCCCAGATTCTATGTTGTCCTGGAGAGCTTGTAGAGCACTGGGGAAAGGCAGGCAGAGAATTCCTTGCTAGCACCTTCTCTGTGCCTGGGAAGCAGAAGTGTTCACATTTCTTTGCAAGAATCGCTTTTGTGCAGAAAACAGTAACACTTGTTCAGAAGGAAAGAAAGCACAGAGCCCCAGATTCTATGTTGTTTTGGAGAGCTTGCAGAGCACTGTGGAAATCCAGGCAGAGAATTCCCTGATAGCACCTTCTCTGTGCCTGGGAAGCAGAAGTGTTCACAATGCTTCGCAAGAATCGCTTTTGTGCAGAAAACACTAACACTTGTTCAGAAGGAAAGAAAGCACAGAGCCCCAGATTCTATGTTGTCCTGCAGAGCTTGCAGAGCACTGGGGAAAGGCAGGCAGAGAATTCCTTGCTAGCACCTTCTCTGTGCCTGGGAAGCAGAAGTGTTCACATTGCTTCGCAAGAATCGCTTTTGTGCAGAAAACAGTAACACTTGTTCAGAAGGAAAGAAAGCACAGAGCCCCAGATTCTATGTTGTCCTGGAGAGCTTGCAGAGCACTGGGGAAAGGCAGGCAGAGAATTCCCTGCTAGCACCTTCTCTGTGCCTGGGAAGCAGAAGTGTTCACATTGCTTCGCAGAATCGCTTTTGTGCAGAAAACACTAACACTTGTTCAGAAGGAAAGAAAGCACAGAGAACCACATTCTATGTTGTCCTGGAGAGCTTGCAGAGCACTGGGGAAAGGCAGGCAGAGAATTCCCTGCTAGCACCTTCTCTGTGCCTGGGAAGCAGAAGTGTTCACATTGCTTCGCAAGAATCGCTTTTGTGCAGAAAACAGTAACACTTGTTCATATGGAAAGAAAGCACAGAGCCCCAGATTTTATGTTGTCCTGGAGAGCTTGCAGAGCACTGGGGAAAGGCAGGCAGAGAATTCCCTGCTAGCACCTTCTCTGTGCCTGGGAAGCAGAAGTGTTCACATTGCTTCGCAAACATCGCTTTTGTGCAGAAAACACTAACACTTGTTCAGAGAAGGAAAGAAAGCACAGAGCCCCAGATTTTATGTTGTCCTGGAGAGCTTGCAGAGCACTGGGGAAAGGCAGGCAGAGAATTCCCTGCTAGCACCTTCTCTGTGCCTGTTCACATTGCTTCGCAGAATCGCTTTTGTGCAGAAAACAGTAACACTTGTTCAGAAGGAGAGAAAGCACAGAGCCCCAGATTCTATGTTGTCCTGGAGAGCTTGCAGAGCACTGGGGAAAGGCAGGCAGAGAATTCCTTGCTAGCACCTTCTCTGTGCCTGGGAAGCAGAAGTGTTCACATTGCTTCGCAAAAATCGCTTTTGTGCAGAAAACAGTAACACTTGTTCAGAAGGAAAGAAAGCACAGAGCCCCAGATTCTATGTTGTCCTGGAGAGCTTGCAGAGCACTGGGGAAAGGCAGGCAGAGAATTCCCTGCTAGCACCTTCTCTGTGCCTGTTCACATTGCTTCGCAGAATCGCTTTTGTGCAGAAAACAGTAACACTTGTTCAGAAGGAAAGAAATCACAGAGCCCCAGATTCTATGTTGTCCTGGAGAGCTTGCAGAGCACTGGGGAAAGGCAGGCAGAGAATTCCCTGCTAGCACCTTCTCTGTGCCTGGGAGAAGTGTTCACATTGCTTCGCAGAATCGCTTTTGTGCAGAAAACAGTAACACTTGTTCAGAACGAAAGAAAGCACAGAGCCCCAGATTCTATGTTGTCCTGGAGAGCTTGTAGAGCACTGGGGAAAGGCAGGCAGAGAATTCCTTGCTAGCACCTTCTCTGTGCCTGGGAAGCAGAAGTGTTCACATTGCTTCGCAAGAATCGCTTTTGTGCAGAAAACAGTAACACTTGTTCAGAAGGAAAGAAAGCACAGAGCCCCAGATTCTATGTTGTTTTGGAGAGCTTGCAGAGCACTGTGGAAATCCAGGCAGAGAATTCCCTGATAGCACCTTCTCTGTGCCTGGGAAGCAGAAGTGTTCACAATGCTTCGCAAGAATCGCTTTTGTGCAGAAAACACTAACACTTGTTCAGAAGGAAAGAAAGCACAGAGCCCCAGATTCTATGTTGTCCTGCAGAGCTTGCAGAGCACTGGGGAAAGGCAGGCAGAGAATTCCTTGCTAGCACCTTCTCTGTGCCTGGGAAGCAGAAGTGTTCACATTGCTTCGCAAGAATCGCTTTTGTGCAGAAAACAGTAACACTTGTTCAGAACGAAAGAAAGCACAGAGCCCCAGATTCTATGTTGTCCTGGAGAGCTTGCAGAGCACTGGGGAAAGGCAGGCAGAGAATTCCCTGCTAGCACCTTCTCTGTGCCTGGGAAGCAGAAGTGTTCACATTGCTTCGCAGAATCGCTTTTGTGCAGAAAACAGTAACACTTGTTCAGAAGGAAAGAAAGCACAGAGCCCCAGATTCTATGTTGTCCTGGAGAGCTTGCAGAGCACTGGGGAAAGGCAGGCAGAGAATTCCCTGCTAGCACCTTCTCTGTGCCTGGGAAGCAGAAGTGTTCACATTGCTTCGCAAGAATCGCTTTTGTGCAGAAAACAGTAACACTTGTTCATAAGGAAAGAAAGCACAGAGCCCCAGATTTTATGTTGTCCTGGAGAGCTTGCAGAGCACTGGGGAAAGGCAGGCAGAGAATTCCCTGCTAGCACCTTCTCTGTGCCTGGGAAGCAGAAGTGTTCACATTGCTTCGCAAACATCGCTTTTGTGCAGAAAACACTAACACTTGTTCAGAAGGAAAGAAAGCACAGAGCCCCAGATTTTATGTTGTCCTGGAGAGCTTGCAGAGCACTGGGGAAAGGCAGGCAGAGAATTCCCTGCTAGCACCTTCTCTGTGCCTGTTCACATTGCTTCGCAGAATCGCTTTTGTGCAGAAAACAGTAACACTTGTTCAGAAGGAAAGAAAGCACAGAGCCCCAGATTCTATGTTGTCCTGGAGAGCTTGCAGAGCACTGGGGAAAGGCAGGCAGAGAATTCCCTGCTAGCACCTTCTCTGTGCCTGGGAAGCAGAAGTGTTCACATTGCTTCGCAGAATCGCTTTTGTGCAGAAAACAGTAACACTTGTTCAGAAGGAAAGAAAGCACAGAGCCCCAGATTCTATGTTGTCCTGCAGAGCTTGCAGAGCACTGGGGAAAGGCAGGCAGAGAATTCCTTGCTAGCACCTTCTCTGTGCCTGGGAAGCAGAAGTGTTCACATTGCTTCGCAAGAATCGCTTTTGGGCAGAAAACACTAACACTTGTTCAGAACGAAAGAAAGCACAGAGCCCCAGATTCTATGTTGTCCTGGAGAGCTTGCAGAGCACTGGGGATAGGCAGGCAGAGAATTCCCTGCTAGCACCTTCTCTGTGCCTGGGAAGCATAAGTGTTCACATTGCTTCGCAAGAATCGCTTTTGTGCAGAAAACAGTAACACTTGTTCAGAAGGAAAGAAAGCACAGAGCCCCAGATTCTATGTTGTCCTGGAGAGCTTGCAGAGCACTGGGGAAAGGCAGGCAGAGAATTCCCTGCTAGCACCTTCTCTGTGCCTGGGAAGCAGAAGTGTTCACATTGCTTCGCAAAAATCGCTTTTGTGCAGAAAACAGTAACACTTGTTCAGAAGGAAAGAAATCACAGAGCCCCAGATTCTATGTTGTCCTGGAGAGCTTGCAGAGCACTGGGGAAAGGCAGGCAGAGAATTCCCTGCTAGCACCTTCTCTGTGCCTGTTCACATTGCTTCGCAGAATCGCTTTTGTGCAGAAAACAGTAACACTTGTTCAGAAGGAAAGAAAGCACAGAGCCCCAGATTCTATGTTGTCCTGGAGAGCTTGCAGAGCACTGGGGAAAGGCAGGCAGAGAATTCCTTGCTAGCACCTTCTCTGTGCCTGGGAAGCAGAAGTGTTCACATTGCTTCGCAGAATCGCTTTTGTGCAGAAAACAGTAACACTTGTTCAGAAGGAAAGAAAGCACAGAGCCCCAGATTTTATGTTGTCCTGGAGAGCTTGCAGAGCACTGGGGAAAGGCAGGCAGAGAATTCCCTGCTAGCACCTTCTCTGTGCCTGGGAAGCAGAAGTGTTCACATTGCTTCGCAAAAATCGCTTTTGTGCAGAAAACACTAACACTTGTTCAGAAGGAAAGAAAGCACAGAGAACCAGATTCTATGTTGTCCTGGAGAGCTTGCAGAGCACTGGGGAAAGGCAGGCAGAGAATTCCTTGCTAGCACCTTCTCTGTGCCTGGGAAGCAGAAGTGTTCACATTGCTTCGCAAGAATCGCTTTTGTGCAGAAAACACTTACACTTATTAAGAAGGAAAGAAAGCACAGAGCCCCAGATTCTATGTTGTCCTGGAGAGCTTGCAGAGCACTGGGGAAAGGCAGGCAGAGAATTCCCTGATAGCACCTTCTCTGTGCCTGGGAAGCAGAAGTGTTCACATTGCTTCGCAGAATCGCTTTTGTGCAGAAAACAGTAACACTTGTTCAGTAGGAAAGAAAGCACAGAGCCCCAGATTCTATGTTGTCCTGGAGAGCTTGCAGAGCACTGGGGAAAGGCAGGCAGAGAATTCCCTGCTAACACCTTCTCTGTGCCTGGGAAGCAGAAGTGTTCACATTGCTTCGCAAAAATCGCTTTTGTGCAGAAAACAGTAACACTTGTTCAGAAGGAAAGAAAGCACAGAGCCCCAGATTCTATGTTGTCCTGGAGAGCTTGCAGAGCACTGGGGAAAGGCAGGCAGAGAATTCCCTGCTAGCACCTTCTCTGTGCCTGTTCACATTGCTTCGCAGAATCGCTTTTGTGCAGAAAACAGTAACACTTGTTCAGAAGGAAAGAAAGCACAGAGCCCCAGATTCTATGTTGTCCTGCAGAGCTTGCAGAGCACTGGGGAAAGGCAGGCAGAGAATTCCTTGCTAGCACCTTCTCTGTGCCTGGGAAGCAGAAGTGTTCACATTGCTTCGCAGAATCGCTTTTGTGCAGAAAACAGTAACACTTGTTCAGAAGGAGAGAAAGCACAGAGCCCCAGATTCTATGTTGTCCTGGAGAGCTTGCAGAGCACTGGGGAAAGGCAGGCAGAGAATTCCTTGCTAGCACCTTCTCTGTGCCTGGGAAGCAGAAGTGTTCACATTGCTTCGCAAAAATCGCTTTTGTGCAGAAAACAGTAACACTTGTTCAGAAGGAAAGAAAGCACAGAGCCCCAGATTCTATGTTGTCCTGGAGAGCTTGCAGAGCACTGGGGAAAGGCAGGCAGAGAATTCCCTGCTAGCACCTTCTCTGTGCCTGTTCACATTGCTTCGCAGAATCGCTTTTGTGCAGAAAACAGTAACACTTGTTCAGAAGGAAAGAAAGCACAGAGCCCCAGATTTTATGTTGTCCTGGAGAGCTTGCAGAGCACTGGGGAAAGGCAGGCAGAGAATTCCCTGCTAGCACCTTCTCTGTGCCTGGGAGAAGTGTTCACATTGCTTCGCAGAATCGCTTTTGTGCAGAAAACAGTAACACTTGTTCAGAAGGAAAGAAAGCACAGAGCCCCAGATTCTATGTTGTCCTGGAGAGCTTGTAGAGCACTGGGGAAAGGCAGGCAGAGAATTCCTTGCTAGCACCTTCTCTGTGCCTGGGAAGCAGAAGTGTTCACATTGCTTCGCAAGAATCGCTTTTGTGCAGAAAACAGTAACACTTGTTCAGAAGGAAAGAAAGCACAGAGCCCCAGATTCTATGTTGTTTTGGAGAGCTTGCAGAGCACTGTGGAAATCCAGGCAGAGAATTCCCTGCTAGCACCTTCTCTGTGCCTGGGAAGCAGAAGTGTTCACAATGCTTCGCAAGAATCGCTTTTGTGCAGAAAACACTAACACTTGTTCAGAAGGAAAGAAAGCACAGAGCCCCAGATTCTATGTTGTCCTGCAGAGCTTGCAGAGCACTGGGGAAAGGCAGGCAGAGAATTCCTTGCTAGCACCTTCTCTGTGCCTGGGAAGCAGAAGTGTTCACATTGCTTCGCAAGAATCGCTTTTGTGCAGAAAACAGTAACACTTGTTCAGAAGGAAAGAAAGCACAGAGCCCCAGATTCTATGTTGTCCTGGAGAGCTTGCAGAGCACTGGGGAAAGGCAGGCAGAGAATTCCCTGCTAGCACCTTCTCTGTGCCTGTTCACATTGCTTCGCAGAATCGCTTTTGTGCAGAAAACAGTAACACTTGTTCAGAAGGAAAGAAAGCACAGAGCCCCAGATTCTATGTTGTCCTGCAGAGCTTGCAGAGCACTGGGGAAAGGCAGGCAGAGAATTCCTTGCTAGCACCTTCTCTGTGCCTGGGAAGCAGAAGTGTTCACATTGCTTCGCAGAATCGCTTTTGTGCAGAAAACAGTAACACTTGTTCAGAAGGAGAGAAAGCACAGAGCCCCAGATTCTATGTTGTCCTGGAGAGCTTGCAGAGCACTGGGGAAAGGCAGGCAGAGAATTCCTTGCTAGCACCTTCTCTGTGCCTGGGAAGCAGAAGTGTTCACATTGCTTCGCAAAAATCGCTTTTGTGCAGAAAACAGTAACACTTGTTCAGAAGGAAAGAAAGCACAGAGCCCCAGATTCTATGTTGTCCTGGAGAGCTTGCAGAGCACTGGGGAAAGGCAGGCAGAGAATTCCCTGCTAGCACCTTCTCTGTGCCTGTTCACATTGCTTCGCAGAATCGCTTTTGTGCAGAAAACAGTAACACTTGTTCAGAAGGAAAGAAAGCACAGAGCCCCAGATTTTATGTTGTCCTGGAGAGCTTGCAGAGCACTGGGGAAAGGCAGGCAGAGAATTCCCTGCTAGCACCTTCTCTGTGCCTGGGAGAAGTGTTCACATTGCTTCGCAGAATCGCTTTTGTGCAGAAAACAGTAACACTTGTTCAGAAGGAAAGAAAGCACAGAGCCCCAGATTCTATGTTGTCCTGGAGAGCTTGTAGAGCACTGGGGAAAGGCAGGCAGAGAATTCCTTGCTAGCACCTTCTCTGTGCCTGGGAAGCAGAAGTGTTCACATTGCTTCGCAAGAATCGCTTTTGTGCAGAAAACAGTAACACTTGTTCAGAAGGAAAGAAAGCACAGAGCCCCAGATTCTATGTTGTTTTGGAGAGCTTGCAGAGCACTGTGGAAATCCAGGCAGAGAATTCCCTGCTAGCACCTTCTCTGTGCCTGGGAAGCAGAAGTGTTCACAATGCTTCGCAAGAATCGCTTTTGTGCAGAAAACACTAACACTTGTTCAGAAGGAAAGAAAGCACAGAGCCCCAGATTCTATGTTGTCCTGCAGAGCTTGCAGAGCACTGGGGAAAGGCAGGCAGAGAATTCCTTGCTAGCACCTTCTCTGTGCCTGGGAAGCAGAAGTGTTCACATTGCTTCGCAAGAATCGCTTTTGTGCAGAAAACAGTAACACTTGTTCAGAAGGAAAGAAAGCACAGAGCCCCAGATTCTATGTTGTCCTGGAGAGCTTGCAGAGCACTGGGGAAAGGCAGGCAGAGAATTCCCTGCTAGCACCTTCTCTGTGCCTGGGAAGCAGAAGTGTTCACATTGCTTCGCAGAATCGCTTTTGTGCAGAAAACAGTAACACTTGTTCAGAAGGAAAGAAAGCACAGAGCCCCAGATTCTATGTTGTCCTGGAGAGCTTGCAGAGCACTGGGGAAAGGCAGGCAGAGAATTCCCTGATAGCACCTTCTCTGTGCCTGGGAAGCAGAAGTGTTCACATTGCTTCGCAAGAATCGCTTTTGTGCAGAAAACAGTAACACTTGTTCAGAAGGAAAGAAAGCACAGAGCCGCAGATTTTATGTTGTCCTGGAGAGCTTGCAGAGCACTGGGGAAAGGCAGGCAGAGAATTCCCTGCTAGCACCTTCTCTGTGCCTGGGAAGCAGAAGTGTTCACATTGCTTCGCAAACATCGCTTTTGTGCAGAAAACACTAACACTTGTTCAGAAGGAAAGAAAGCACAGAGCCCCAGATTTTATGTTGTCCTGGAGAGCTTGCAGAGCACTGGGGAAAGGCAGGCAGAGAATTCCCTGCTAGCACCTTCTCTGTGCCTGTTCACATTGCTTCGCAGAATCGCTTTTGTGCAGAAAACAGTAACACTTGTTCAGAAGGAAAGAAAGCACAGAGCCCCAGATTCTATGTTGTCCTGGAGAGCTTGCAGAGCACTGGGGAAAGGCAGGCAGAGAATTCCCTGCTAGCACCTTCTCTGTGCCTGGGAAGCAGAAGTGTTCACATTGCTTCGCAAGAATCGCTTTTGTGCAGAAAACAGTAACACTTGTTCATAAGGAAAGAAAGCACAGAGCCCCAGATTTTATGTTGTCCTGGAGAGCTTGCAGAGCACTGGGGAAAGGCAGGCAGAGAATTCCCTGCTAGCACCTTCTCTGTGCCTGGGAAGCAGAAGTGTTCACATTGCTTCGCAAACATCGCTTTTGTGCAGAAAACACTAACACTTGTTCAGAGAAGGAAAGAAAGCACAGAGCCCCAGATTTTATGTTGTCCTGGAGAGCTTGCAGAGCACTGGGGAAAGGCAGGCAGAGAATTCCCTGCTAGCACCTTCTCTGTGCCTGTTCACATTGCTTCGCAGAATCGCTTTTGTGCAGAAAACAGTAACACTTGTTCAGAAGGAGAGAAAGCACAGAGCCCCAGATTCTATGTTGTCCTGGAGAGCTTGCAGAGCACTGGGGAAAGGCAGGCAGAGAATTCCTTGCTAGCACCTTCTCTGTGCCTGGGAAGCAGAAGTGTTCACATTGCTTCGCAAAAATCGCTTTTGTGCAGAAAACAGTAACACTTGTTCAGAAGGAAAGAAAGCACAGAGCCCCAGATTCTATGTTGTCCTGGAGAGCTTGCAGAGCACTGGGGAAAGGCAGGCAGAGAATTCCCTGCTAGCACCTTCTCTGTGCCTGTTCACATTGCTTCGCAGAATCGCTTTTGTGCAGAAAACAGTAACACTTGTTCAGAAGGAAAGAAATCACAGAGCCCCAGATTCTATGTTGTCCTGGAGAGCTTGCAGAGCACTGGGGAAAGGCAGGCAGAGAATTCCCTGCTAGCACCTTCTCTGTGCCTGGGAGAAGTGTTCACATTGCTTCGCAGAATCGCTTTTGTGCAGAAAACAGTAACACTTGTTCAGAACGAAAGAAAGCACAGAGCCCCAGATTCTATGTTGTCCTGGAGAGCTTGTAGAGCACTGGGGAAAGGCAGGCAGAGAATTCCTTGCTAGCACCTTCTCTGTGCCTGGGAAGCAGAAGTGTTCACATTTCTTTGCAAGAATCGCTTTTGTGCAGAAAACAGTAACACTTGTTCAGAAGGAAAGAAAGCACAGAGCCCCAGATTCTATGTTGTTTTGGAGAGCTTGCAGAGCACTGTGGAAATCCAGGCAGAGAATTCCCTGATAGCACCTTCTCTGTGCCTGGGAAGCAGAAGTGTTCACAATGCTTCGCAAGAATCGCTTTTGTGCAGAAAACACTAACACTTGTTCAGAAGGAAAGAAAGCACAGAGCCCCAGATTCTATGTTGTCCTGCAGAGCTTGCAGAGCACTGGGGAAAGGCAGGCAGAGAATTCCTTGCTAGCACCTTCTCTGTGCCTGGGAAGCAGAAGTGTTCACATTGCTTCGCAAGAATCGCTTTTGTGCAGAAAACAGTAACACTTGTTCAGAAGGAAAGAAAGCACAGAGCCCCAGATTCTATGTTGTCCTGGAGAGCTTGCAGAGCACTGGGGAAAGGCAGGCAGAGAATTCCCTGCTAGCACCTTCTCTGTGCCTGTTCACATTGCTTCGCAGAATCGCTTTTGTGCAGAAAACAGTAACACTTGTTCAGAACGAAAGAAAGCACAGAGCCCCAGATTCTATGTTGTCCTGGAGAGCTTGCAGAGCACTGGGGAAAGGCAGGCAGAGAATTCCCTGCTAGCACCTTCTCTGTGCCTGGGAGAAGTGTTCACATTGCTTCGCAGAATCGCTTTTGTGCAGAAAACAGTAACACTTGTTCAGAAGGAAAGAAAGCACAGAGCCCCAGATTCTATGTTGTCCTGGAGAGCTTGTAGAGCACTGGGGAAAGGCAGGCAGAGAATTCCTTGCTAGCACCTTCTCTGTGCCTGGGAAGCAGAAGTGTTCACATTTCTTTGCAAGAATCGCTTTTGTGCAGAAAACAGTAACACTTGTTCAGAAGGAAAGAAAGCACAGAGCCCCAGATTCTATGTTGTTTTGGAGAGCTTGCAGAGCACTGTGGAAATCCAGGCAGAGAATTCCCTGATAGCACCTTCTCTGTGCCTGGGAAGCAGAAGTGTTCACAATGCTTCGCAAGAATCGCTTTTGTGCAGAAAACACTAACACTTGTTCAGAAGGAAAGAAAGCACAGAGCCCCAGATTCTATGTTGTCCTGCAGAGCTTGCAGAGCACTGGGGAAAGGCAGGCAGAGAATTCCTTGCTAGCACCTTCTCTGTGCCTGGGAAGCAGAAGTGTTCACATTGCTTCGCAAGAATCGCTTTTGTGCAGAAAACAGTAACACTTGTTCAGAAGGAAAGAAAGCACAGAGCCCCAGATTCTATGTTGTCCTGGAGAGCTTGCAGAGCACTGGGGAAAGGCAGGCAGAGAATTCCCTGCTAGCACCTTCTCTGTGCCTGGGAAGCAGAAGTGTTCACATTGCTTCGCAGAATCGCTTTTGTGCAGAAAACAGTAACACTTGTTCAGAAGGAAAGAAAGCACAGAGCCCCAGATTCTATGTTGTCCTGGAGAGCTTGCAGAGCACTGGGGAAAGGCAGGCAGAGAATTCCCTGCTAGCACCTTCTCTGTGCCTGGGAAGCAGAAGTGTTCACATTGCTTCGCAAGAATCGCTTTTGTGCAGAAAACAGTAACACTTGTTCATAAGGAAAGAAAGCACAGAGCCCCAGATTTTATGTTGTCCTGGAGAGCTTGCAGAGCACTGGGGAAAGGCAGGCAGAGAATTCCCTGCTAGCACCTTCTCTGTGCCTGGGAAGCAGAAGTGTTCACATTGCTTCGCAAACATCGCTTTTGTGCAGAAAACACTAACACTTGTTCAGAGAAGGAAAGAAAGCACAGAGCCCCAGATTTTATGTTGTCCTGGAGAGCTTGCAGAGCACTGGGGAAAGGCAGGCAGAGAATTCCCTGCTAGCACCTTCTCTGTGCCTGTTCACATTGCTTCGCAGAATCGCTTTTGTGCAGAAAACAGTAACACTTGTTCAGAAGGAGAGAAAGCACAGAGCCCCAGATTCTATGTTGTCCTGGAGAGCTTGCAGAGCACTGGGGAAAGGCAGGCAGAGAATTCCTTGCTAGCACCTTCTCTGTGCCTGGGAAGCAGAAGTGTTCACATTGCTTCGCAAAAATCGCTTTTGTGCAGAAAACAGTAACACTTGTTCAGAAGGAAAGAAAGCACAGAGCCCCAGATTCTATGTTGTCCTGGAGAGCTTGCAGAGCACTGGGGAAAGGCAGGCAGAGAATTCCCTGCTAGCACCTTCTCTGTGCCTGTTCACATTGCTTCGCAGAATCGCTTTTGTGCAGAAAACAGTAACACTTGTTCAGAAGGAAAGAAATCACAGAGCCCCAGATTCTATGTTGTCCTGGAGAGCTTGCAGAGCACTGGGGAAAGGCAGGCAGAGAATTCCCTGCTAGCACCTTCTCTGTGCCTGGGAGAAGTGTTCACATTGCTTCGCAGAATCGCTTTTGTGCAGAAAACAGTAACACTTGTTCAGAACGAAAGAAAGCACAGAGCCCCAGATTCTATGTTGTCCTGGAGAGCTTGTAGAGCACTGGGGAAAGGCAGGCAGAGAATTCCTTGCTAGCACCTTCTCTGTGCCTGGGAAGCAGAAGTGTTCACATTTCTTTGCAAGAATCGCTTTTGTGCAGAAAACAGTAACACTTGTTCAGAAGGAAAGAAAGCACAGAGCCCCAGATTCTATGTTGTCCTGGAGAGCTTGCAGAGCACTGGGGAAAGGCAGGCAGAGAATTCCCTGCTAGCACCTTCTCTGTGCCTGGGAAGCAGAAGTGTTCACATTGCTTCGCAGAATCGCTTTTGTGCAGAAAACAGTAACACTTGTTCAGAAGGAAAGAAAGCACAGAGCCCCAGATTCTATGTTGTCCTGGAGAGCTTGCAGAGCACTGGGGAAAGGCAGGCAGAGAATTCCCTGCTAGCACCTTCTCTGTGCCTGGGAAGCAGAAGTGTTCACATTGCTTCGCAGAATCGCTTTTGTGCAGAAAACAGTAACACTTGTTCAGAAGGAAAGAAAGCACAGAGCCCCAGATTCTATGTTGTCCTGGAGAGCTTGCAGAGCACTGGGGAAAGGCAGGCAGAGAATTCCCTGCTAGCACCTTCTCTGTGCCTGGGAAGCAGAAGTGTTCACATTGCTTCGCAAGAATCGCTTTTGTGCAGAAAACAGTAACACTTGTTCATAAGGAAAGAAAGCACAGAGCCCCAGATTTTATGTTGTCCTGGAGAGCTTGCAGAGCACTGGGGAAAGGCAGGCAGAGAATTCCCTGCTAGCACCTTCTCTGTGCCTGGGAAGCAGAAGTGTTCACATTGCTTCGCAAACATCGCTTTTGTGCAGAAAACACTAACACTTGTTCAGAAGGAAAGAAAGCACAGAGCCCCAGATTTTATGTTGTCCTGGAGAGCTTGTAGAGCACTGGGGAAAGGCAGGCAGAGAATTCCCTGCTAGCACCTTCTCTGTGCCTGTTCACATTGCTTCGCAGAATCGCTTTTGTGCAGAAAACAGTAACACTTGTTCAGAAGGAAAGAAAGCACAGAGCCCCAGATTCTATGTTGTCCTGGAGAGCTTGCAGAGCACTGGGGAAAGGCAGGCAGAGAATTCCCTGCTAGCACCTTCTCTGTGCCTGGGAAGCAGAAGTGTTCACATTGCTTCGCAGAATCGCTTTTGTGCAGAAAACAGTAACACTTGTTCAGAACGAAAGAAAGCACAGAGCCCCAGATTCTATGTTGTCCTGCAGAGCTTGCAGAGCACTGGGGAAAGGCAGGCAGAGAATTCCTTGCTAGCACCTTCTCTGTGCCTGGGAAGCAGAAGTGTTCACATTGCTTCGCAAGAATCGCTTTTGGGCAGAAAACACTAACACTTGTTCAGAACGAAAGAAAGCACAGAGCCCCAGATTCTATGTTGTCCTGGAGAGCTTGCAGAGCACTGGGGATAGGCAGGCAGAGAATTCCCTGCTAGCACCTTCTCTGTGCCTGGGAAGCAGAAGTGTTCACATTGCTTCGCAAGAATCGCTTTTGTGCAGAAAACAGTAACACTTGTTCAGAAGGAAAGAAAGCACAGAGCCCCAGATTCTATGTTGTCCTGGAGAGCTTGCAGAGCACTGGGGAAAGGCAGGCAGAGAATTCCCTGCTAGCACCTTCTCTGTGCCTGGGAAGCAGAAGTGTTCACATTGCTTCGCAAAAATCGCTTTTGTGCAGAAAACAGTAACACTTGTTCAGAAGGAAAGAAATCACAGAGCCCCAGATTCTATGTTGTCCTGGAGAGCTTGCAGAGCACTGGGGAAAGGCAGGCAGAGAATTCCCTGCTAGCACCTTCTCTGTGCCTGTTCACATTGCTTCGCAGAATCGCTTTTGTGCAGAAAACAGTAACACTTGTTCAGAAGGAAAGAAAGCACAGAGCCCCAGATTCTATGTTGTCCTGGAGAGCTTGCAGAGCACTGGGGAAAGGCAGGCAGAGAATTCCCTGCTAGCACCTTCTCTGTGCCTGGGAAGCAGAAGTGTTCACATTGCTTCGCAGAATCGCTTTTGTGCAGAAAACAGTAACACTTGTTCAGAAGGAAAGAAAGCACAGAGCCCCAGATTTTAGGTTGTCCTGGAGAGCTTGCAGAGCACTGGGGAAAGGCAGGCAGAGAATTCCCTGCTAGCACCTTCTCTGTGCCTGGGAAGCAGAAGTGTTCACATTGCTTCGCAAAAATCGCTTTTGTGCAGAAAACACTAACACTTGTTCAGAAGGAAAGAAAGCACAGAGAACCAGATTCTATGTTGTCCTGGAGAGCTTGCAGAGCACTGGGGAAAGGCAGGCAGAGAATTCCTTGCTAGCACCTTCTCTGTGCCTGGGAAGCAGAAGTGTTCACATTGCTTCGCAAGAATCGCTTTTGTGCAGAAAACACTTACACTTATTAAGAAGGAAAGAAAGCACAGAGCCCCAGATTCTATGTTGTCCTGGAGAGCTTGCAGAGCACTGGGGAAAGGCAGGCAGAGAATTCCCTGATAGCACCTTCTCTGTGCCTGGGAAGCAGAAGTGTTCACATTGCTTCGCAGAATCGCTTTTGTGCAGAAAACAGTAACACTTGTTCAGTAGGAAAGAAAGCACAGAGCCCCAGATTCTATGTTGTCCTGGAGAGCTTGCAGAGCACTGGGGAAAGGCAGGCAGAGAATTCCCTGCTAACACCTTCTCTGTGCCTGGGAAGCAGAAGTGTTCACATTGCTTCGCAAAAATCGCTTTTGTGCAGAAAACAGTAACACTTGTTCAGAAGGAAAGAAAGCACAGAGCCCCAGATTCTATGTTGTCCTGGAGAGCTTGCAGAGCACTGGGGAAAGGCAGGCAGAGAATTCCCTGCTAGCACCTTCTCTGTGCCTGTTCACATTGCTTCGCAGAATCGCTTTTGTGCAGAAAACAGTAACACTTGTTCAGAAGGAAAGAAAGCACAGAGCCCCAGATTCTATGTTGTCCTGCAGAGCTTGCAGAGCACTGGGGAAAGGCAGGCAGAGAATTCCTTGCTAGCACCTTCTCTGTGCCTGGGAAGCAGAAGTGTTCACATTGCTTCGCAGAATCGCTTTTGTGCAGAAAACAGTAACACTTGTTCAGAAGGAGAGAAAGCACAGAGCCCCAGATTCTATGTTGTCCTGGAGAGCTTGCAGAGCACTGGGGAAAGGCAGGCAGAGAATTCCTTGCTAGCACCTTCTCTGTGCCTGGGAAGCAGAAGTGTTCACATTGCTTCGCAAAAATCGCTTTTGTGCAGAAAACAGTAACACTTGTTCAGAAGGAAAGAAAGCACAGAGCCCCAGATTCTATGTTGTCCTGGAGAGCTTGCAGAGCACTGGGGAAAGGCAGGCAGAGAATTCCCTGCTAGCACCTTCTCTGTGCCTGTTCACATTGCTTCGCAGAATCGCTTTTGTGCAGAAAACAGTAACACTTGTTCAGAAGGAAAGAAAGCACAGAGCCCCAGATTTTATGTTGTCCTGGAGAGCTTGCAGAGCACTGGGGAAAGGCAGGCAGAGAATTCCCTGCTAGCACCTTCTCTGTGCCTGGGAGAAGTGTTCACATTGCTTCGCAGAATCGCTTTTGTGCAGAAAACAGTAACACTTGTTCAGAAGGAAAGAAAGCACAGAGCCCCAGATTCTATGTTGTCCTGGAGAGCTTGTAGAGCACTGGGGAAAGGCAGGCAGAGAATTCCTTGCTAGCACCTTCTCTGTGCCTGGGAAGCAGAAGTGTTCACATTGCTTCGCAAGAATCGCTTTTGTGCAGAAAACAGTAACACTTGTTCAGAAGGAAAGAAAGCACAGAGCCCCAGATTCTATGTTGTCCTGGAGAGCTTGCAGAGCACTGTGGAAAGCCAGGCAGAGAATTCCCTGATAGCACCTTCTCTGTGCCTGGGAAGCAGAAGTGTTCACAATGCTTCGCAAGAATCGCTTTTGTGCAGAAAACACTAACACTTGTTCAGAAGGAAAGAAAGCACAGAGCCCCAGATTCTATGTTGTCCTGCAGAGCTTGCAGAGCACTGGGGAAAGGCAGGCAGAGAATTCCTTGCTAGCACCTTCTCTGTGCCTGGGAAGCAGAAGTGTTCACATTGCTTCGCAAGAATCGCTTTTGTGCAGAAAACAGTAACACTTGTTCAGAAGGAAAGAAAGCACAGAGCCCCAGATTCTATGTTGTCCTGGAGAGCTTGCAGAGCACTGGGGAAAGGCAGGCAGAGAATTCCCTGCTAGCACCTTCTCTGTGCCTGGGAAGCAGAAGTGTTCACATTGCTTCGCAGAATCGCTTTTGTGCAGAAAACAGTAACACTTGTTCAGAAGGAAAGAAAGCACAGAGCCCCAGATTCTATGTTGTCCTGGAGAGCTTGCAGAGCACTGGGGAAAGGCAGGCAGAGAATTCCCTGCTAGCACCTTCTCTGTGCCTGGGAAGCAGAAGTGTTCACATTGCTTCGCAAGAATCGCTTTTGTGCAGAAAACAGTAACACTTGTTCATAAGGAAAGAAAGCACAGAGCCGCAGATTTTATGTTGTCCTGGAGAGCTTGCAGAGCACTGGGGAAAGGCAGGCAGAGAATTCCCTGCTAGCACCTTCTCTGTGCCTGGGAAGCAGAAGTGTTCACATTGCTTCGCAAACATCGCTTTTGTGCAGAAAACACTAACACTTGTTCAGAAGGAAAGAAAGCACAGAGCCCCAGATTTTATGTTGTCCTGGAGAGCTTGCAGAGCACTGGGGAAAGGCAGGCAGAGAATTCCCTGCTAGCACCTTCTCTGTGCCTGTTCACATTGCTTCGCAGAATCGCTTTTGTGCAGAAAACAGTAACACTTGTTCAGAAGGAAAGAAAGCACAGAGCCCCAGATTCTATGTTGTCCTGGAGAGCTTGCAGAGCACTGGGGAAAGGCAGGCAGAGAATTCCCTGCTAGCACCTTCTCTGTGCCTGGGAAGCAGAAGTGTTCACATTGCTTCGCAGAATCGCTTTTGTGCAGAAAACAGTAACACTTGTTCAGAACGAAAGAAAGCACAGAGCCCCAGATTCTATGTTGTCCTGCAGAGCTTGCAGAGCACTGGGGAAAGGCAGGCAGAGAATTCCTTGCTAGCACCTTCTCTGTGCCTGGGAAGCAGAAGTGTTCACATTGCTTCGCAAGAATCGCTTTTGGGCAGAAAACACTAACACTTGTTCAGAACGAAAGAAAGCACAGAGCCCCAGATTCTATGTTGTCCTGGAGAGCTTGCAGAGCACTGGGGATAGGCAGGCAGAGAATTCCCTGCTAGCACCTTCTCTGTGCCTGGGAAGCAGAAGTGTTCACATTGCTTCGCAAGAATCGCTTTTGTGCAGAAAACAGTAACACTTGTTCAGAAGGAAAGAAAGCACAGAGCCCCAGATTCTATGTTGTCCTGGAGAGCTTGCAGAGCACTGGGGAAAGGCAGGCAGAGAATTCCCTGCTAGCACCTTCTCTGTGCCTGGGAAGCAGAAGTGTTCACATTGCTTCGCAAAAATCGCTTTTGTGCAGAAAACAGTAACACTTGTTCAGAAGGAAAGAAATCACAGAGCCCCAGATTCTATGTTGTCCTGGAGAGCTTGCAGAGCACTGGGGAAAGGCAGGCAGAGAATTCCCTGCTAGCACCTTCTCTGTGCCTGTTCACATTGCTTCGCAGAATCGCTTTTGTGCAGAAAACAGTAACACTTGTTCAGAAGGAAAGAAAGCACAGAGCCCCAGATTCTATGTTGTCCTGGAGAGCTTGCAGAGCACTGGGGAAAGGCAGGCAGAGAATTCCCTGCTAGCACCTTCTCTGTGCCTGGGAAGCAGAAGTGTTCACATTGCTTCGCAGAATCGCTTTTGTGCAGAAAACAGTAACACTTGTTCAGTAGGAAAGAAAGCACAGAGCCCCAGATTCTATGTTGTCCTGGAGAGCTTGCAGAGCACTGGGGAAAGGCAGGCAGAGAATTCCCTGCTAGCACCTTCTCTGTGCCTGGGAAGCAGAAGTGTTCACATTGCTTCGCAAGAATCGCTTTTGTGCAGAAAACAGTAACACTTGTTCAGAAGGAAAGAAAGCACAGAGCCCCAGATTCTATGTTGTCCTGGAGAGCTTGCAGAGCACTGGGGAAAGGCAGGCAGAGAATTCCCTGCTAGCACCTTCTCTGTGCCTGTTCACATTGCTTCGCAGAATCGCTTTTGTGCAGAAAACAGTAACACTTGTTCAGAAGGAAAGAAAGCACAGAGCCCCAGATTCTATGTTGTCCTGCAGAGCTTGCAGAGCACTGGGGAAAGGCAGGCAGAGAATTCCTTGCTAGCACCTTCTCTGTGCCTGGGAAGCAG
The DNA here is from genome assembly GCF_031877795.1 of Strix aluco. NCBI lineage: Eukaryota > Metazoa > Chordata > Aves > Strigiformes > Strigidae > Strix > Strix aluco. Next base: position 1,950,863 of record NW_027436510.1, on the reverse strand, counting down.
AAGTGTTCACATTGCTTCGCAGAATCGCTTTTGTGCAGAAAACAGTAACACTTGTTCAGAAGGAGAGAAAGCACAGAGCCCCAGATTCTATGTTGTCCTGGAGAGCTTGCAGGAGCACTGGGGAAAGGCAGGCAGAGAATTCCTTGCTAGCACCTTCTCTGTGCCTGGGAAGCAGAAGTGTTCACATTGCTTCGCAAGAATCGCTTTTGTGCAGAAAACAGTAACACTTGTTCAGAAGGAAAGAAAGCACAGAGCCCCAGATTCTATGTTGTCCTGCAGAGCTTGCAGAGCACTGGGGAAAGGCAGGCAGAGAATTCCTTGCTAGCACCTTCTCTGTGCCTGGGAAGCAGAAGTGTTCACATTGCTTCGCAGAATCGCTTTTGTGCAGAAAACAGTAACACTTGTTCAGAAGGAAAGAAAGCACAGAGCCCCAGATTCTATGTTGTCCTGGAGAGCTTGCAGAGCACTGGGGAAAGGCAGGCAGAGAATTCCCTGCTAGCACCTTCTCTGTGCCTGTTCACATTGCTTCGCAGAATCGCTTTTGTGCAGAAAACAGTAACACTTGTTCAGAAGGAAAGAAAGCACAGAGCCCCAGATTCTATGTTGTCCTGGAGAGCTTGCAGAGCACTGGGGAAATCCAGGCAGAGAATTCCCTGATAGCACCTTCTCTGTGCCTGGGAAGCAGAAGTGTTCACAATGCTTCGCAAGAATCGCTTTTGTGCAGAAAACACTAACACTTGTTCAGAAGGAAAGAAAGCACAGAGCCCCAGATTCTATGTTGTCCTGCAGAGCTTGCAGAGCACTGGGGAAAGGCAGGCAGAGAATTCCTTGCTAGCACCTTCTCTGTGCCTGGGAAGCAGAAGTGTTCACATTGCTTCGCAAGAATCGCTTTTGTGCAGAAAACAGTAACACTTGTTCAGAAGGAAAGAAATCACAGAGCCCCAGATTCTATGTTTTCCTGGAGAGCTTGCAGAGCACTGGGGAAAGGCAGGCAGAGAATTCCCTGCTAGCACCTTCTCTGTGCCTGGGAAGCAGAAGTGTTCACATTGCTTCGCAAGAATCGCTTTTGTGCAGAAAACAGTAACACTTGTTCAGAAGGAAAGAAAGCACAGAGCCCCAGATTCTATGTTGTCCTGGAGAGCTTGCAGAGCACTGGGGAAAGGCAGGCAGAGAATTCCCTGCTAGCACCTTCTCTGTGCCTGTTCACATTGCTTCGCAGAATCGCTTTTGTGCAGAAAACAGTAACACTTGTTCAGAAGGAAAGAAAGCACAGAGCCCCAGATTCTATGTTGTCCTGGAGAGCTTGCAGAGCACTGGGGAAAGGCAGGCAGAGAATTCCCTGCTAGCACCTTCTCTGTGCCTGGGAAGCAGAAGTGTTCACATTGCTTCGCAGAATCGCTTTTGTGCAGAAAACAGTAACACTTGTTCAGAAGGAAAGAAAGCACAGAGCCCCAGATTTTATGTTGTCCTGGAGAGCTTGCAGAGCACTGGGGAAAGGCAGGCAGAGAATTCCCTGCTAGCACCTTCTCTGTGCCTGGGAAGCAGAAGTGTTCACATTGCTTCGCAAAAATCGCTTTTGTGCAGAAAACACTAACACTTGTTCAGAAGGAAAGAAAGCACAGAGAACCAGATTCTATGTTGTCCTGGAGAGCTTGCAGAGCACTGGGGAAAGGCAGGCAGAGAATTCCTTGCTAGCACCTTCTCTGTGCCTGGGAAGCAGAAGTGTTCACATTGCTTCGCAAGAATCGCTTTTGTGCAGAAAACACTTACACTTATTAAGAAGGAAAGAAAGCACAGAGCCCCAGATTCTATGTTGTCCTGGAGAGCTTGCAGAGCACTGGGGAAAGGCAGGCAGAGAATTCCCTGATAGCACCTTCTCTGTGCCTGGGAAGCAGAAGTGTTCACATTGCTTCGCAGAATCGCTTTTGTGCAGAAAACAGTAACACTTGTTCATAAGGAAAGAAAGCACAGAGCCCCAGATTCTATGTTGTCCTGGAGAGCTTGCAGAGCACTGGGGAAAGGCAGGCAGAGAATTCCCTGCTAACACCTTCTCTGTGCCTGGGAAGCAGAAGTGTTCACATTGCTTCGCAAAAATCGCTTTTGTGCAGAAAACAGTAACACTTGTTCAGAAGGAAAGAAAGCACAGAGCCCCAGATTCTATGTTGTCCTGGAGAGCTTGCAGAGCACTGGGGAAAGGCAGGCAGAGAATTCCCTGCTAGCACCTTCTCTGTGCCTGTTCACATTGCTTCGCAGAATCGCTTTTGTGCAGAAAACAGTAACACTTGTTCAGAAGGAAAGAAAGCACAGAGCCCCAGATTCTATGTTGTCCTGCAGAGCTTGCAGAGCACTGGGGAAAGGCAGGCAGAGAATTCCTTGCTAGCACCTTCTCTGTGCCTGGGAAGCAGAAGTGTTCACATTGCTTCGCAGAATCGCTTTTGTGCAGAAAACAGTAACACTTGTTCAGAAGGAGAGAAAGCACAGAGCCCCAGATTCTATGTTGTCCTGGAGAGCTTGCAGAGCACTGGGGAAAGGCAGGCAGAGAATTCCTTGCTAGCACCTTCTCTGTGCCTGGGAAGCAGAAGTGTTCACATTGCTTCGCAAAAATCGCTTTTGTGCAGAAAACAGTAACACTTGTTCAGAAGGAAAGAAAGCACAGAGCCCCAGATTCTATGTTGTCCTGGAGAGCTTGCAGAGCACTGGGGAAAGGCAGGCAGAGAATTCCCTGCTAGCACCTTCTCTGTGCCTGTTCACATTGCTTCGCAGAATCGCTTTTGTGCAGAAAACAGTAACACTTGTTCAGAAGGAAAGAAAGCACAGAGCCCCAGATTTTATGTTGTCCTGGAGAGCTTGCAGAGCACTGGGGAAAGGCAGGCAGAGAATTCCCTGCTAGCACCTTCTCTGTGCCTGGGAGAAGTGTTCACATTGCTTCGCAGAATCGCTTTTGTGCAGAAAACAGTAACACTTGTTCAGAAGGAAAGAAAGCACAGAGCCCCAGATTCTATGTTGTCCTGGAGAGCTTGTAGAGCACTGGGGAAAGGCAGGCAGAGAATTCCTTGCTAGCACCTTCTCTGTGCCTGGGAAGCAGAAGTGTTCACATTGCTTCGCAAGAATCGCTTTTGTGCAGAAAACAGTAACACTTGTTCAGAAGGAAAGAAATCACAGAGCCCCAGATTCTATGTTGTTTTGGAGAGCTTGCAGAGCACTGTGGAAATCCAGGCAGAGAATTCCCTGATAGCACCTTCTCTGTGCCTGGGAAGCAGAAGTGTTCACAATGCTTCGCAAGAATCGCTTTTGTGCAGAAAACACTAACACTTGTTCAGAAGGAAAGAAAGCACAGAGCCCCAGATTCTATGTTGTCCTGCAGAGCTTGCAGAGCACTGGGGAAAGGCAGGCAGAGAATTCCTTGCTAGCACCTTCTCTGTGCCTGGGAAGCAGAAGTGTTCACATTGCTTCGCAAGAATCGCTTTTGTGCAGAAAACAGTAACACTTGTTCAGAAGGAAAGAAAGCACAGAGCCCCAGATTCTATGTTGTCCTGGAGAGCTTGCAGAGCACTGGGGAAAGGCAGGCAGAGAATTCCCTGCTAGCACCTTCTCTGTGCCTGGGAAGCAGAAGTGTTCACATTGCTTCGCAGAATCGCTTTTGTGCAGAAAACAGTAACACTTGTTCAGAAGGAAAGAAAGCACAGAGCCCCAGATTCTATGTTGTCCTGGAGAGCTTGCAGAGCACTGGGGAAAGGCAGGCAGAGAATTCCCTGCTAGCACCTTCTCTGTGCCTGGGAAGCAGAAGTGTTCACATTGCTTCGCAAGAATCGCTTTTGTGCAGAAAACAGTAACACTTGTTCATAAGGAAAGAAAGCACAGAGCCGCAGATTTTATGTTGTCCTGGAGAGCTTGCAGAGCACTGGGGAAAGGCAGGCAGAGAATTCCCTGCTAGCACCTTCTCTGTGCCTGGGAAGCAGAAGTGTTCACATTGCTTCGCAAACATCGCTTTTGTGCAGAAAACACTAACACTTGTTCAGAAGGAAAGAAAGCACAGAGCCCCAGATTTTATGTTGTCCTGGAGAGCTTGCAGAGCACTGGGGAAAGGCAGGCAGAGAATTCCCTGCTAGCACCTTCTCTGTGCCTGTTCACATTGCTTCGCAGAATCGCTTTTGTGCAGAAAACAGTAACACTTGTTCAGAAGGAAAGAAAGCACAGAGCCCCAGATTCTATGTTGTCCTGGAGAGCTTGCAGAGCACTGGGGAAAGGCAGGCAGAGAATTCCCTGCTAGCACCTTCTCTGTGCCTGGGAAGCAGAAGTGTTCACATTGCTTCGCAGAATCGCTTTTGTGCAGAAAACAGTAACACTTGTTCAGAACGAAAGAAAGCACAGAGCCCCAGATTCTATGTTGTCCTGCAGAGCTTGCAGAGCACTGGGGAAAGGCAGGCAGAGAATTCCTTGCTAGCACCTTCTCTGTGCCTGGGAAGCAGAAGTGTTCACATTGCTTCGCAAGAATCGCTTTTGGGCAGAAAACACTAACACTTGTTCAGAACGAAAGAAAGCACAGAGCCCCAGATTCTATGTTGTCCTGGAGAGCTTGCAGAGCACTGGGGATAGGCAGGCAGAGAATTCCCTGCTAGCACCTTCTCTGTGCCTGGGAAGCAGAAGTGTTCACATTGCTTCGCAAGAATCGCTTTTGTGCAGAAAACAGTAACACTTGTTCAGAAGGAAAGAAAGCACAGAGCCCCAGATTCTATGTTGTCCTGGAGAGCTTGCAGAGCACTGGGGAAAGGCAGGCAGAGAATTCCCTGCTAGCACCTTCTCTGTGCCTGGGAAGCAGAAGTGTTCACATTGCTTCGCAAAAATCGCTTTTGTGCAGAAAACAGTAACACTTGTTCAGAAGGAAAGAAAGCACAGAGCCCCAGATTCTATGTTGTCCTGGAGAGCTTGCAGAGCACTGGGGAAAGGCAGGCAGAGAATTCCCTGCTAGCACCTTCTCTGTGCCTGTTCACATTGCTTCGCAGAATCGCTTTTGTGCAGAAAACAGTAACACTTGTTCAGAAGGAAAGAAAGCACAGAGCCCCAGATTCTATGTTGTCCTGGAGAGCTTGCAGAGCACTGGGGAAAGGCAGGCAGAGAATTCCCTGCTAGCACCTTCTCTGTGCCTGGGAAGCAGAAGTGTTCACATTGCTTCGCAGAATCGCTTTTGTGCAGAAAACAGTAACACTTGTTCAGAAGGAAAGAAAGCACAGAGCCCCAGATTTTATGTTGTCCTGGAGAGCTTGCAGAGCACTGGGGAAAGGCAGGCAGAGAATTCCCTGCTAGCACCTTCTCTGTGCCTGGGAAGCAGAAGTGTTCACATTGCTTCGCAAAAATCGCTTTTGTGCAGAAAACACTAACACTTGTTCAGAAGGAAAGAAAGCACAGAGAACCAGATTCTATGTTGTCCTGGAGAGCTTGCAGAGCACTGGGGAAAGGCAGGCAGAGAATTCCTTGCTAGCACCTTCTCTGTGCCTGGGAAGCAGAAGTGTTCACATTGCTTCGCAAGAATCGCTTTTGGGCAGAAAACACTTACACTTATTAAGAAGGAAAGAAAGCACAGAGCCCCAGATTTGCTGTTGTCCTGGAGAGCTTGCAGAGCACTGGGGAAAGGCAGGCAGAGAATTCCCTGCTAGCGCCTTCTCTGTGCCTGGGAAGCAGAAGTGTTCACATTGCTTCGCAGAATCGCTTTTGTGCAGAAAACAGTAACACTTGTTCAGTAGGAAAGAAAGCACAGAGCCCCAGATTCTATGTTGTCCTGGAGAGCTTGCAGAGCACTGGGGAAAGGCAGGCAGAGAATTCCCTGCTAGCACCTTCTCTGTGCCTGGGAAGCAGAAGTGTTCACATTGCTTCGCAAGAATCGCTTTTGTGCAGAAAACAGTAACACTTGTTCAGAAGGAAAGAAAGCACAGAGCCCCAGATTCTATGTTGTCCTGGAGAGCTTGCAGAGCACTGGGGAAAGGCAGGCAGAGAATTCCCTGCTAGCACCTTCTCTGTGCCTGGGAAGCAGAAGTGTTCACATTGCTTCGCAGAATCGCTTTTGTGCAGAAAACAGTAACACTTGTTCAGAAGGAAAGAAAGCACAGAGCCCCAGATTTTATGTTGTCCTGGAGAGCTTGCAGAGCACTGGGGAAAGGCAGGCAGAGAATTCCCTGCTAGCACCTTCTCTGTGCCTGGGAAGCAGAAGTGTTCACATTGCTTCGCAAAAATCGCTTTTGTGCAGAAAACACTAACACTTGTTCAGAAGGAAAGAAAGCACAGAGAACCAGATTCTATGTTGTCCTGGAGAGCTTGCAGAGCACTGGGGAAAGGCAGGCAGAGAATTCCTTGCTAGCACCTTCTCTGTGCCTGGGAAGCAGAAGTGTTCACATTGCTTCGCAAGAATCGCTTTTGGGCAGAAAACACTAACACTTATTAAGAAGGAAAGAAAGCACAGAGCCCCAGATTCTATGTTGTCCTGGAGAGCTTGCAGAGCACTGGGGAAAGGCAGGCAGAGAATTCCCTGCTAGCACCTTCTCTGTGCCTGGGAAGCAGAAGTGTTCACATTGCTTCGCAGAATCGCTTTTGTGCAGAAAACAGTAACACTTGTTCAGTAGGAAAGAAAGCACAGAGCCCCAGATTCTATGTTGTCCTGGAGAGCTTGCAGAGCACTGGGGAAAGGCAGGCAGAGAATTCCCTGCTAGCACCTTCTCTGTGCCTGGGAAGCAGAAGTGTTCACATTGCTTCGCAAGAATCGCTTTTGTGCAGAAAACAGTAACACTTGTTCAGAAGGAAAGAAAGCACAGAGCCCCAGATTCTATGTTGTCCTGGAGAGCTTGCAGAGCACTGGGGAAAGGCAGGCAGAGAATTCCCTGCTAGCACCTTCTCTGTGCCTGTTCACATTGCTTCGCAGAATCGCTTTTGTGCAGAAAACAGTAACACTTGTTCAGAAGGAAAGAAAGCACAGAGCCCCAGATTCTATGTTGTCCTGGAGAGCTTGCAGAGCACTGGGGAAAGGCAGGCAGAGAATTCCTTGCTAGCACCTTCTCTGTGCCTGGGAAGCAGAAGTGTTCACATTGCTTCGCAGAATCGCTTTTGTGCAGAAAACAGTAACACTTGTTCAGAAGGAGAGAAAGCACAGAGCCCCAGATTCTATGTTGTCCTGGAGAGCTTGCAGGAGCACTGGGGAAAGGCAGGCAGAGAATTCCTTGCTAGCACCTTCTCTGTGCCTGGGAAGCAGAAGTGTTCACATTGCTTCGCAAGAATCGCTTTTGTGCAGAAAACAGTAACACTTGTTCAGAAGGAAAGAAAGCACAGAGCCCCAGATTCTATGTTGTCCTGCAGAGCTTGCAGAGCACTGGGGAAAGGCAGGCAGAGAATTCCTTGCTAGCACCTTCTCTGTGCCTGGGAAGCAGAAGTGTTCACATTGCTTCGCAGAATCGCTTTTGTGCAGAAAACAGTAACACTTGTTCAGAAGGAAAGAAAGCACAGAGCCCCAGATTCTATGTTGTCCTGGAGAGCTTGCAGAGCACTGGGGAAAGGCAGGCAGAGAATTCCCTGCTAGCACCTTCTCTGTGCCTGTTCACATTGCTTCGCAGAATCGCTTTTGTGCAGAAAACAGTAACACTTGTTCAGAAGGAAAGAAAGCACAGAGCCCCAGATTCTATGTTGTCCTGGAGAGCTTGCAGAGCACTGGGGAAATCCAGGCAGAGAATTCCCTGATAGCACCTTCTCTGTGCCTGGGAAGCAGAAGTGTTCACAATGCTTCGCAAGAATCGCTTTTGTGCAGAAAACACTAACACTTGTTCAGAAGGAAAGAAAGCACAGAGCCCCAGATTCTATGTTGTCCTGCAGAGCTTGCAGAGCACTGGGGAAAGGCAGGCAGAGAATTCCTTGCTAGCACCTTCTCTGTGCCTGGGAAGCAGAAGTGTTCACATTGCTTCGCAAGAATCGCTTTTGTGCAGAAAACAGTAACACTTGTTCAGAAGGAAAGAAATCACAGAGCCCCAGATTCTATGTTGTCCTGGAGAGCTTGCAGAGCACTGGGGAAAGGCAGGCAGAGAATTCCCTGCTAGCACCTTCTCTGTGCCTGGGAAGCAGAAGTGTTCACATTGCTTCGCAAAAATCGCTTTTGTGCAGAAAACAGTAACACTTGTTCAGAAGGAAAGAAAGCACAGAGCCCCAGATTCTATGTTGTCCTGGAGAGCTTGCAGAGCACTGGGGAAAGGCAGGCAGAGAATTCCCTGCTAGCACCTTCTCTGTGCCTGTTCACATTGCTTCGCAGAATCGCTTTTGTGCAGAAAACAGTAACACTTGTTCAGAAGGAAAGAAAGCACAGAGCCCCAGATTCTATGTTGTCCTGGAGAGCTTGCAGAGCACTGGGGAAAGGCAGGCAGAGAATTCCCTGCTAGCACCTTCTCTGTGCCTGGGAAGCAGAAGTGTTCACATTGCTTCGCAGAATCGCTTTTGTGCAGAAAACAGTAACACTTGTTCAGAAGGAAAGAAAGCACAGAGCCCCAGATTTTATGTTGTCCTGGAGAGCTTGCAGAGCACTGGGGAAAGGCAGGCAGAGAATTCCCTGCTAGCACCTTCTCTGTGCCTGGGAAGCAGAAGTGTTCACATTGCTTCGCAAAAATCGCTTTTGTGCAGAAAACACTAACACTTGTTCAGAAGGAAAGAAAGCACAGAGAACCAGATTCTATGTTGTCCTGGAGAGCTTGCAGAGCACTGGGGAAAGGCAGGCAGAGAATTCCTTGCTAGCACCTTCTCTGTGCCTGGGAAGCAGAAGTGTTCACATTGCTTCGCAAGAATCGCTTTTGTGCAGAAAACACTTACACTTATTAAGAAGGAAAGAAAGCACAGAGCCCCAGATTCTATGTTGTCCTGGAGAGCTTGCAGAGCACTGGGGAAAGGCAGGCAGAGAATTCCCTGATAGCACCTTCTCTGTGCCTGGGAAGCAGAAGTGTTCACATTGCTTCGCAGAATCGCTTTTGTGCAGAAAACAGTAACACTTGTTCAGTAGGAAAGAAAGCACAGAGCCCCAGATTCTATGTTGTCCTGGAGAGCTTGCAGAGCACTGGGGAAAGGCAGGCAGAGAATTCCCTGCTAACACCTTCTCTGTGCCTGGGAAGCAGAAGTGTTCACATTGCTTCGCAAAAATCGCTTTTGTGCAGAAAACAGTAACACTTGTTCAGAAGGAAAGAAAGCACAGAGCCCCAGATTCTATGTTGTCCTGGAGAGCTTGCAGAGCACTGGGGAAAGGCAGGCAGAGAATTCCCTGCTAGCACCTTCTCTGTGCCTGTTCACATTGCTTCGCAGAATCGCTTTTGTGCAGAAAACAGTAACACTTGTTCAGAAGGAAAGAAAGCACAGAGCCCCAGATTCTATGTTGTCCTGCAGAGCTTGCAGAGCACTGGGGAAAGGCAGGCAGAGAATTCCTTGCTAGCACCTTCTCTGTGCCTGGGAAGCAGAAGTGTTCACATTGCTTCGCAGAATCGCTTTTGTGCAGAAAACAGTAACACTTGTTCAGAAGGAGAGAAAGCACAGAGCCCCAGATTCTATGTTGTCCTGGAGAGCTTGCAGAGCACTGGGGAAAGGCAGGCAGAGAATTCCTTGCTAGCACCTTCTCTGTGCCTGGGAAGCAGAAGTGTTCACATTGCTTCGCAAAAATCGCTTTTGTGCAGAAAACAGTAACACTTGTTCAGAAGGAAAGAAAGCACAGAGCCCCAGATTCTATGTTGTCCTGGAGAGCTTGCAGAGCACTGGGGAAAGGCAGGCAGAGAATTCCCTGCTAGCACCTTCTCTGTGCCTGTTCACATTGCTTCGCAGAATCGCTTTTGTGCAGAAAACAGTAACACTTGTTCAGAAGGAAAGAAAGCACAGAGCCCCAGATTTTATGTTGTCCTGGAGAGCTTGCAGAGCACTGGGGAAAGGCAGGCAGAGAATTCCCTGCTAGCACCTTCTCTGTGCCTGGGAGAAGTGTTCACATTGCTTCGCAGAATCGCTTTTGTGCAGAAAACAGTAACACTTGTTCAGAAGGAAAGAAAGCACAGAGCCCCAGATTCTATGTTGTCCTGGAGAGCTTGTAGAGCACTGGGGAAAGGCAGGCAGAGAATTCCTTGCTAGCACCTTCTCTGTGCCTGGGAAGCAGAAGTGTTCACATTGCTTCGCAAGAATCGCTTTTGTGCAGAAAACAGTAACACTTGTTCAGAAGGAAAGAAAGCACAGAGCCCCAGATTCTATGTTGTTTTGGAGAGCTTGCAGAGCACTGTGGAAATCCAGGCAGAGAATTCCCTGATAGCACCTTCTCTGTGCCTGGGAAGCAGAAGTGTTCACAATGCTTCGCAAGAATCGCTTTTGTGCAGAAAACAGTAACACTTGTTCAGAAGGAGAGAAAGCACAGAGCCCCAGATTCTATGTTGTCCTGGAGAGCTTGCAGAGCACTGGGGAAAGGCAGGCAGAGAATTCCCTGCTAGCACCTTCTCTGTGCCTGGGAAGCAGAAGTGTTCACATTGCTTCGCAGAATCGCTTTTGTGCAGAAAACAGTAACACTTGTTCAGAAGGAAAGAAAGCACAGAGCCCCAGATTCTATGTTGTCCTGGAGAGCTTGCAGAGCACTGGGGAAAGGCAGGCAGAGAATTCCCTGCTAGCACCTTCTCTGTGCCTGGGAAGCAGAAGTGTTCACATTGCTTCGCAAGAATCGCTTTTGTGCAGAAAACAGTAACACTTGTTCATAAGGAAAGAAAGCACAGAGCCGCAGATTTTATGTTGTCCTGGAGAGCTTGCAGAGCACTGGGGAAAGGCAGGCAGAGAATTCCCTGCTAGCACCTTCTCTGTGCCTGGGAAGCAGAAGTGTTCACATTGCTTCGCAAACATCGCTTTTGTGCAGAAAACACTAACACTTGTTCAGAAGGAAAGAAAGCACAGAGCCCCAGATTTTATGTTGTCCTGGAGAGCTTGCAGAGCACTGGGGAAAGGCAGGCAGAGAATTCCCTGCTAGCACCTTCTCTGTGCCTGTTCACATTGCTTCGCAGAATCGCTTTTGTGCAGAAAACAGTAACACTTGTTCAGAAGGAAAGAAAGCACAGAGCCCCAGATTCTATGTTGTCCTGGAGAGCTTGCAGAGCACTGGGGAAAGGCAGGCAGAGAATTCCCTGCTAGCACCTTCTCTGTGCCTGGGAAGCAGAAGTGTTCACATTGCTTCGCAGAATCGCTTTTGTGCAGAAAACAGTAACACTTGTTCAGAACGAAAGAAAGCACAGAGCCCCAGATTCTATGTTGTCCTGCAGAGCTTGCAGAGCACTGGGGAAAGGCAGGCAGAGAATTCCTTGCTAGCACCTTCTCTGTGCCTGGGAAGCAGAAGTGTTCACATTGCTTCGCAAGAATCGCTTTTGGGCAGAAAACACTAACACTTGTTCAGAACGAAAGAAAGCACAGAGCCCCAGATTCTATGTTGTCCTGGAGAGCTTGCAGAGCACTGGGGATAGGCAGGCAGAGAATTCCCTGCTAGCACCTTCTCTGTGCCTGGGAAGCAGAAGTGTTCACATTGCTTCGCAAGAATCGCTTTTGTGCAGAAAACAGTAACACTTGTTCAGAAGGAAAGAAAGCACAGAGCCCCAGATTCTATGTTGTCCTGGAGAGCTTGCAGAGCACTGGGGAAAGGCAGGCAGAGAATTCCCTGCTAGCACCTTCTCTGTGCCTGGGAAGCAGAAGTGTTCACATTGCTTCGCAAAAATCGCTTTTGTGCAGAAAACAGTAACACTTGTTCAGAAGGAAAGAAATCACAGAGCCCCAGATTCTATGTTGTCCTGGAGAGCTTGCAGAGCACTGGGGAAAGGCAGGCAGAGAATTCCCTGCTAGCACCTTCTCTGTGCCTGTTCACATTGCTTCGCAGAATCGCTTTTGTGCAGAAAACAGTAACACTTGTTCAGAAGGAAAGAAAGCACAGAGCCCCAGATTCTATGTTGTCCTGGAGAGCTTGCAGAGCACTGGGGAAAGGCAGGCAGAGAATTCCCTGCTAGCACCTTCTCTGTGCCTGGGAAGCAGAAGTGTTCACATTGCTTCGCAGAATCGCTTTTGTGCAGAAAACAGTAACACTTGTTCAGAAGGAAAGAAAGCACAGAGCCCCAGATTTTATGTTGTCCTGGAGAGCTTGCAGAGCACTGGGGAAAGGCAGGCAGAGAATTCCCTGCTAGCACCTTCTCTGTGCCTGGGAAGCAGAAGTGTTCACATTGCTTCGCAAAAATCGCTTTTGTGCAGAAAACACTAACACTTGTTCAGAAGGAAAGAAAGCACAGAGAACCAGATTCTATGTTGTCCTGGAGAGCTTGCAGAGCACTGGGGAAAGGCAGGCAGAGAATTCCTTGCTAGCACCTTCTCTGTGCCTGGGAAGCAGAAGTGTTCACATTGCTTCGCAAGAATCGCTTTTGGGCAGAAAACACTAACACTTATTAAGAAGGAAAGAAAGCACAGAGCCCCAGATTCTATGTTGTCCTGGAGAGCTTGCAGAGCACTGGGGAAAGGCAGGCAGAGAATTCCCTGCTAGCACCTTCTCTGTGCCTGGGAAGCAGAAGTGTTCACATTGCTTCGCAGAATCGCTTTTGTGCAGAAAACAGTAACACTTGTTCAGTAGGAAAGAAAGCACAGAGCCCCAGATTCTATGTTGTCCTGGAGAGCTTGCAGAGCACTGGGGAAAGGCAGGCAGAGAATTCCCTGCTAGCACCTTCTCTGTGCCTGGGAAGCAGAAGTGTTCACATTGCTTCGCAAGAATCGCTTTTGTGCAGAAAACAGTAACACTTGTTCAGAAGGAAAGAAAGCACAGAGCCCCAGATTCTATGTTGTCCTGGAGAGCTTGCAGAGCACTGGGGAAAGGCAGGCAGAGAATTCCCTGCTAGCACCTTCTCTGTGCCTGTTCACATTGCTTCGCAGAATCGCTTTTGTGCAGAAAACAGTAACACTTGTTCAGAAGGAAAGAAAGCACAGAGCCCCAGATTCTATGTTGTCCTGCAGAGCTTGCAGAGCACTGGGGAAAGGCAGGCAGAGAATTCCTTGCTAGCACCTTCTCTGTGCCTGGGAAGCAGAAGTGTTCACATTGCTTCGCAGAATCGCTTTTGTGCAGAAAACAGTAACACTTGTTCAGAAGGAGAGAAAGCACAGAGCCCCAGATTCTATGTTGTCCTGGAGAGCTTGCAGGAGCACTGGGGAAAGGCAGGCAGAGAATTCCTTGCTAGCACCTTCTCTGTGCCTGGGAAGCAGAAGTGTTCACATTGCTTCGCAAGAATCGCTTTTGTGCAGAAAACAGTAACACTTGTTCAGAAGGAAAGAAAGCACAGAGCCCCAGATTCTATGTTGTCCTGCAGAGCTTGCAGAGCACTGGGGAAAGGCAGGCAGAGAATTCCTTGCTAGCACCTTCTCTGTGCCTGGGAAGCAGAAGTGTTCACATTGCTTCGCAGAATCGCTTTTGTGCAGAAAACAGTAACACTTGTTCAGAAGGAAAGAAAGCACAGAGCCCCAGATTCTATGTTGTCCTGGAGAGCTTGCAGAGCACTGGGGAAAGGCAGGCAGAGAATTCCCTGCTAGCACCTTCTCTGTGCCTGTTCACATTGCTTCGCAGAATCGCTTTTGTGCAGAAAACAGTAACACTTGTTCAGAAGGAAAGAAAGCACAGAGCCCCAGATTCTATGTTGTCCTGGAGAGCTTGCAGAGCACTGGGGAAATCCAGGCAGAGAATTCCCTGATAGCACCTTCTCTGTGCCTGGGAAGCAGAAGTGTTCACAATGCTTCGCAAGAATCGCTTTTGTGCAGAAAACACTAACACTTGTTCAGAAGGAAAGAAAGCACAGAGCCCCAGATTCTATGTTGTCCTGCAGAGCTTGCAGAGCACTGGGGAAAGGCAGGCAGAGAATTCCTTGCTAGCACCTTCTCTGTGCCTGGGAAGCAGAAGTGTTCACATTGCTTCGCAAGAATCGCTTTTGTGCAGAAAACAGTAACACTTGTTCAGAAGGAAAGAAATCACAGAGCCCCAGATTCTATGTTGTCCTGGAGAGCTTGCAGAGCACTGGGGAAAGGCAGGCAGAGAATTCCCTGCTAGCACCTTCTCTGTGCCTGGGAAGCAGAAGTGTTCACATTGCTTCGCAGAATCGCTTTTGTGCAGAAAACACTAACACTTGTTCAGAAGGAAAGAAAGCACAGAGCCCCAGATTCTATGTTGTCCTGGAGAGCTTGCAGAGCACTGGGGAAAGGCAGGCAGAGAATTCCCTGCTAGCACCTTCTCTGTGCCTGGGAAGCAGAAGTGTTCACATTGCTTCGCAAGAATCGCTTTTGTGCAGAAAACAGTAACAATTGTTCATAAGGAAAAAAGCACAGAGCCCCAGATTTTATGTTGTCCTGGAGAGCTTGCAGAGCACTGGGGAAAGGCAGGCAGAGAATTCCCTGCTAGCACCTTCTCTGTGCCTGGGAAGCAGAAGTGTTCACATTGCTTCGCAAACATCGCTTTTGTGCAGAAAACACTAACACTTGTTCAGAAGGAAAGAAAGCACAGAGCCCCAGATTTTATGTTGTCCTGGAGAGCTTGCAGAGCACTGGGGAAAGGCAGGCAGAGAATTCCCTGCTAGCACCTTCTCTGTGCCTGTTCACATTGCTTCGCAGAATCGCTTTTGTGCAGAAAACAGTAACACTTGTTCAGAAGGAAAGAAAGCACAGAGCCCCAGATTCTATGTTGTCCTGGAGAGCTTGCAGAGCACTGGGGAAAGGCAGGCAGAGAATTCCCTGCTAGCACCTTCTCTGTGCCTGGGAAGCAGAAGTGTTCACATTGCTTCGCAGAATCGCTTTTGTGCAGAAAACAGTAACACTTGTTCAGAAGGAAAGAAAGCACAGAGCCCCAGATTCTATGTTGTCCTGGAGAGCTTGCAGAGCACTGGGGAAAGGCAGGCAGAGAATTCCCTGCTAGCACCTTCTCTGTGCCTGTTCACATTGCTTCGCAGAATCGCTTTTGTGCAGAAAACAGTAACACTTGTTCAGAAGGAAAGAAAGCACAGAGCCCCAGATTCTATGTTGTCCTGGAGAGCTTGCAGAGCACTGGGGAAAGGCAGGCAGAGAATTCCCTGCTAGCACCTTCTCTGTGCCTGGGAAGCAGAAGTGTTCACATTGCTTCGCAGAATCGCTTTTGTGCAGAAAACAGTAACACTTGTTCAGAACGAAAGAAAGCACAGAGCCCCAGATTCTATGTTGTCCTGGAGAGCTTGCAGAGCACTGGGGAAAGGCAGGCAGAGAATTCCCTGCTAGCACCTTCTCTGTGCCTGGGAAGCAGAAGTGTTCACATTGCTTCGCAAGAATCGCTTTTGGGCAGAAAACACTAACACTTGTTCAGAACGAAAGAAAGCACAGAGCCCCAGATTCTATGTTGTCCTGGAGAGCTTGCAGAGCACTGGGGATAGGCAGGCAGAGAATTCCCTGCTAGCACCTTCTCTGTGCCTGGGAAGCAGAAGTGTTCACATTGCTTCGCAAGAATCGCTTTTGTGCAGAAAACACTAACACTTGTTCAGAAGGAAAGAAAGCACAGAGCCCCAGATTCTATGTTGTCCTGGAGAGCTTGCAGAGCACTGGGGAAAGGCAGGCAGAGAATTCCCTGCTAGCACCTTCTCTGTGCCTGGGAAGCAGAAGTGTTCACATTGCTTCGCAAAAATCGCTTTTGTGCAGAAAACAGTAACACTTGTTCAGAAGGAAAGAAAGCACAGAGCCCCAGATTCTATGTTGTCCTGGAGAGCTTGCAGAGCACTGGGGAAAGGCAGGCAGAGAATTCCCTGCTAGCACCTTCTCTGTGCCTGTTCACATTGCTTCGCAGAATCGCTTTTGTGCAGAAAACAGTAACACTTGTTCAGAAGGAAAGAAAGCACAGAGCCCCAGATTCTATGTTGTCCTGGAGAGCTTGCAGAGCACTGGGGAAAGGCAGGCAGAGAATTCCCTGCTAGCACCTTCTCTGTGCCTGGGAAGCAGAAGTGTTCACATTGCTTCGCAGAATCGCTTTTGTGCAGAAAACAGTAACACTTGTTCAGAAGGAAAGAAAGCACAGAGCCCCAGATTTTATGTTGTCCTGGAGAGCTTGCAGAGCACTGGGGAAAGGCAGGCAGAGAATTCCCTGCTAGCACCTTCTCTGTGCCTGGGAAGCAGAAGTGTTCACATTGCTTCGCAAAAATCGCTTTTGTGCAGAAAACACTAACACTTGTTCAGAAGGAAAGAAAGCACAGAGAACCAGATTCTATGTTGTCCTGGAGAGCTTGCAGAGCACTGGGGAAAGGCAGGCAGAGAATTCCTTGCTAGCACCTTCTCTGTGCCTGGGAAGCAGAAGTGTTCACATTGCTTCGCAAGAATCGCTTTTGTGCAGAAAACACTTACACTTATTAAGAAGGAAAGAAAGCACAGAGCCCCAGATTCTATGTTGTCCTGGAGAGCTTGCAGAGCACTGGGGAAAGGCAGGCAGAGAATTCCCTGCTAGCACCTTCTCTGTGCCTGGGAAGCAGAAGTGTTCACAGTTCTTCGCAGAATCGCTTTTGTGCAGAAAACAGTAACACTTGTTCAGTAGGAAAGAAAGCACAGAGCCCCAGATTCTATGTTGTCCTGGAGAGCTTGCAGAGCACTGGGGAAAGGCAGGCAGAGAATTCCTTGCTAGCACCTTCTCTGTGCCTGTTCACATTGCTTCGCAGAATCGCTTTTGTGCAGAAAACAGTAACACTTGTTCAGAAGGAAAGAAAGCACAGAGCCCCAGATTCTATGTTGTCCTGCAGAGCTTGCAGAGCACTGGGGAAAGGCAGGCAGAGAATTCCTTGCTAGCACCTTCTCTGTGCCTGGGAAGCAGAAGTGTTCACATTGCTTCGCAGAATCGCTTTTGTGCAGAAAACAGTAACACTTGTTCAGAAGGAGAGAAAGCACAGAGCCCCAGATTCTATGTTGTCCTGGAGAGCTTGCAGAGCACTGGGGAAAGGCAGGCAGAGAATTCCTTGCTAGCACCTTCTCTGTGCCTGGGAAGCAGAAGTGTTCACATTGCTTCGCAAAAATCGCTTTTGTGCAGAAAACAGTAACACTTGTTCAGAAGGAAAAAAAGCACAGAGCCCCAGATTCTATGTTGTCCTGGAGAGCTTGCAGAGCACTGGGGAAAGGCAGGCAGAGAATTCCCTGCTAGCACCTTCTCTGTGCCTGGGAAGCAGAAGTGTTCACATTGCTTCGCAGAATCGCTTTTGTGCAGAAAACAGTAACACTTGTTCAGAAGGAAAGAAAGCACAGAGCCCCAGATTCTATGTTGTCCTGGAGAGCTTGCAGAGCACTGGGGAAAGGCAGGCAGAGAATTCCCTGCTAGCACCTTCTCTGTGCCTGGGAAGCAGAAGTGTTCACATTGCTTCGCAGAATCGCTTTTGTGCAGAAAACAGTAACACTTGTTCAGAAGGAAAGAAAGCACAGAGCCCCAGATTTTATGTTGTCCTGGAGAGCTTGCAGAGCACTGTGGAAAGCCAGGCAGAGAATTCCCTGATAGCACCTTCTCTGTGCCTGGGAAGCAGAAGTGTTCACATTGCTTCGCAAAAATCGCTTTTGTGCAGAAAACACTAACACTTGTTCAGAAGGAAAGAAAGCACAGAGAACCAGATTCTATGTTGTCCTGGAGAGCTTGCAGAGCACTGGGGAAAGGCAGGCAGAGAATTCCTTGCTAGCACCTTCTCTGTGCCTGGGAAGCAGAAGTGTTCACATTGCTTCGCAAGAATCGCTTTTGTGCAGAAAACACTTACACTTATTAAGAAGGAAAGAAAGCACAGAGCCCCAGATTCTATGTTGTCCTGGAGAGCTTGCAGAGCACTGGGGAAAGGCAGGCAGAGAATTCCCTGCTAGCACCTTCTCTGTGCCTGGGAAGCAGAAGTGTTCACATTGCTTCGCAGAATCGCTTTTGTGCAGAAAACAGTAACACTTGTTCAGTAGGAAAGAAAGCACAGAGCCCCAGATTCTATGTTGTCCTGGAGAGCTTGCAGAGCACTGGGGAAAGGCAGGCAGAGAATTCCCTGCTAGCACCTTCTCTGTGCCTGGGAAGCAGAAGTGTTCACATTGCTTCGCAAGAATCGCTTTTGTGCAGAAAACAGTAACACTTGTTCAGAAGGAAAGAAAGCACAGAGCCCCAGATTCTATGTTGTCCTGGAGAGCTTGCAGAGCACTGGGGAAAGGCAGGCAGAGAATTCCCTGCTAGCACCTTCTCTGTGCCTGGGAAGCAGAAGTGTTCACATTGCTTCGCAGAATCGCTTTTGTGCAGAAAACAGTAACACTTGTTCAGAAGGAAAGAAAGCACAGAGCCCCAGATTCTATGTTGTCCTGGAGAGCTTGCAGAGCACTGGGGAAAGGCAGGCAGAGAATTCCCTGCTAGCACCTTCTCTGTGCCTGGGAAGCAGAAGTGTTCACATTGCTTCGCAGAATCGCTTTTGTGCAGAAAACAGTAACACTTGTTCAGAAGGAAAGAAAGCACAGAGCCCCAGATTTTATGTTGTCCTGGAGAGCTTGCAGAGCACTGGGGAAAGGCAGGCAGAGAATTCCCTGCTAGCACCTTCTCTGTGCCTGGGAAGCAGAAGTGTTCACATTGCTTCGCAAAAATCGCTTTTGTGCAGAAAACACTAACACTTGTTCAGAAGGAAAGAAAGCACAGAGAACCAGATTCTATGTTGTCCTGGAGAGCTTGCAGAGCACTGGGGAAAGGCAGGCAGAGAATTCCTTGCTAGCACCTTCTCTGTGCCTGGGAAGCAGAAGTGTTCACATTGCTTCGCAAGAATCGCTTTTGGGCAGAAAACACTAACACTTATTAAGAAGGAAAGAAAGCACAGAGCCCCAGATTCTATGTTGTCCTGGAGAGCTTGCAGAGCACTGGGGAAAGGCAGGCAGAGAATTCCCTGCTAGCACCTTCTCTGTGCCTGGGAAGCAGAAGTGTTCACATTGCTTCGCAGAATCGCTTTTGTGCAGAAAACAGTAACACTTGTTCAGTAGGAAAGAAAGCACAGAGCCCCAGATTCTATGTTGTCCTGGAGAGCTTGCAGAGCACTGGGGAAAGGCAGGCAGAGAATTCCCTGCTAGCACCTTCTCTGTGCCTGGGAAGCAGAAGTGTTCACATTGCTTCGCAAGAATCGCTTTTGTGCAGAAAACAGTAACACTTGTTCAGAAGGAAAGAAAGCACAGAGCCCCAGATTCTATGTTGTCCTGGAGAGCTTGCAGAGCACTGGGGAAAGGCAGGCAGAGAATTCCCTGCTAGCACCTTCTCTGTGCCTGTTCACATTGCTTCGCAGAATCGCTTTTGTGCAGAAAACAGTAACACTTGTTCAGAAGGAAAGAAAGCACAGAGCCCCAGATTCTATGTTGTCCTGCAGAGCTTGCAGAGCACTGGGGAAAGGCAGGCAGAGAATTCCTTGCTAGCACCTTCTCTGTGCCTGGGAAGCAGAAGTGTTCACATTGCTTCGCAGAATAGCTTTTGTGCAGAAAACAGTAACACTTGTTCAGAAGGAGAGAAAGCACAGAGCCCCAGATTCTATGTTGTCCTGGAGAGCTTGCAGGAGCACTGGGGAAAGGCAGGCAGAGAATTCCTTGCTAGCACCTTCTCTGTGCCTGGGAAGCAGAAGTGTTCACATTGCTTCGCAAGAATCGCTTTTGTGCAGAAAACAGTAACACTTGTTCAGAAGGAAAGAAAGCACAGAGCCCCAGATTCTATGTTGTCCTGCAGAGCTTGCAGAGCACTGGGGAAAGGCAGGCAGAGAATTCCTTGCTAGCACCTTCTCTGTGCCTGGGAAGCAGAAGTGTTCACATTGCTTCGCAGAATCGCTTTTGTGCAGAAAACAGTAACACTTGTTCAGAAGGAAAGAAAGCACAGAGCCCCAGATTCTATGTTGTCCTGGAGAGCTTGCAGAGCACTGGGGAAAGGCAGGCAGAGAATTCCCTGCTAGCACCTTCTCTGTGCCTGTTCACATTGCTTCGCAGAATCGCTTTTGTGCAGAAAACAGTAACACTTGTTCAGAAGGAAAGAAAGCACAGAGCCCCAGATTCTATGTTGTCCTGGAGAGCTTGCAGAGCACTGGGGAAATCCAGGCAGAGAATTCCCTGATAGCACCTTCTCTGTGCCTGGGAAGCAGAAGTGTTCACAATGCTTCGCAAGAATCGCTTTTGTGCAGAAAACACTAACACTTGTTCAGAAGGAAAGAAAGCACAGAGCCCCAGATTCTATGTTGTCCTGCAGAGCTTGCAGAGCACTGGGGAAAGGCAGGCAGAGAATTCCTTGCTAGCACCTTCTCTGTGCCTGGGAAGCAGAAGTGTTCACATTGCTTCGCAAGAATCGCTTTTGTGCAGAAAACAGTAACACTTGTTCAGAAGGAAAGAAAGCACAGAGCCCCAGATTCTATGTTGTCCTGGAGAGCTTGCAGAGCACTGGGGAAAGGCAGGCAGAGAATTCCCTGCTAGCACCTTCTCTGTGCCTGGGAAGCAGAAGTGTTCACATTGCTTCGCAAAAATCGCTTTTGTGCAGAAAACAGTAACACTTGTTCAGAAGGAAAGAAAGCACAGAGCCCCAGATTCTATGTTGTCCTGGAGAGCTTGCAGAGCACTGGGGAAAGGCAGGCAGAGAATTCCCTGCTAGCACCTTCTCTGTGCCTGGGAAGCAGAAGTGTTCACATTGCTTCGCAAAAATCGCTTTTGTGCAGAAAACAGTAACAATTGTTCATAAGGAAAAAAGCACAGAGCCCCAGATTTTATGTTGTCCTGGAGAGCTTGCAGAGCACTGGGGAAAGGCAGGCAGAGAATTCCCTGCTAGCACCTTCTCTGTGACTGGGAAGCAGAAGTGTTCACATTGCTTCGCAAACATCGCTTTTGTGCAGAAAACACTAACACTTGTTCAGAAGGAAAGAAAGCACAGAGCCCCAGATTTTATGTTGTCCTGGAGAGCTTGCAGAGCACTGGGGAAAGGCAGGCAGAGAATTCCCTGCTAGCACCTTCTCTGTGCCTGTTCACATTGCTTCGCAGAATCGCTTTTGTGCAGAAAACAGTAACACTTGTTCAGAAGGAAAGAAAGCACAGAGCCCCAGATTCTATGTTGTCCTGGAGAGCTTGCAGAGCACTGGGGAAAGGCAGGCAGAGAATTCCCTGCTAGCACCTTCTCTGTGCCTGGGAAGCAGAAGTGTTCACATTGCTTCGCAGAATCGCTTTTGTGCAGAAAACAGTAACACTTGTTCAGAAGGAAAGAAAGCACAGAGCCCCAGATTCTATGTTGTCCTGGAGAGCTTGCAGAGCACTGGGGAAAGGCAGGCAGAGAATTCCCTGCTAGCACCTTCTCTGTGCCTGTTCACATTGCTTCGCAGAATCGCTTTTGTGCAGAAAACAGTAACACTTGTTCAGAAGGAAAGAAAGCACAGAGCCCCAGATTCTATGTTGTCCTGGAGAGCTTGCAGAGCACTGGGGAAAGGCAGGCAGAGAATTCCCTGCTAGCACCTTCTCTGTGCCTGGGAAGCAGAAGTGTTCACATTGCTTCGCAGAATCGCTTTTGTGCAGAAAACAGTAACACTTGTTCAGAACGAAAGAAAGCACAGAGCCCCAGATTCTATGTTGTCCTGGAGAGCTTGCAGAGCACTGGGGAAAGGCAGGCAGAGAATTCCCTGCTAGCACCTTCTCTGTGCCTGGGAAGCAGAAGTGTTCACATTGCTTCGCAAGAATCGCTTTTGGGCAGAAAACACTAACACTTGTTCAGAACGAAAGAAAGCACAGAGCCCCAGATTCTATGTTGTCCTGGAGAGCTTGCAGAGCACTGGGGATAGGCAGGCAGAGAATTCCCTGCTAGCACCTTCTCTGTGCCTGGGAAGCAGAAGTGTTCACATTGCTTCGCAAGAATCGCTTTTGTGCAGAAAACACTAACACTTGTTCAGAAGGAAAGAAAGCACAGAGCCCCAGATTCTATGTTGTCCTGGAGAGCTTGCAGAGCACTGGGGAAAGGCAGGCAGAGAATTCCCTGCTAGCACCTTCTCTGTGCCTGGGAAGCAGAAGTGTTCACATTGCTTCGCAAAAATCGCTTTTGTGCAGAAAACAGTAACACTTGTTCAGAAGGAAAGAAAGCACAGAGCCCCAGATTCTATGTTGTCCTGGAGAGCTTGCAGAGCACTGGGGAAAGGCAGGCAGAGAATTCCCTGCTAGCACCTTCTCTGTGCCTGTTCACATTGCTTCGCAGAATCTCTTTTGTGCAGAAAACAGTAACACTTGTTCAGAAGGAAAGAAAGCACAGAGCCCCAGATTCTATGTTGTCCTGGAGAGCTTGCAGAGCACTGGGGAAAGGCAGGCAGAGAATTCCCTGCTAGCACCTTCTCTGTGCCTGGGAAGCAGAAGTGTTCACATTGCTTCGCAGAATCGCTTTTGTGCAGAAAACAGTAACACTTGTTCAGAAGGAAAGAAAGCACAGAGCCCCAGATTTTATGTTGTCCTGGAGAGCTTGCAGAGCACTGGGGAAAGGCAGGCAGAGAATTCCCTGCTAGCACCTTCTCTGTGCCTGGGAAGCAGAAGTGTTCACATTGCTTCGCAAAAATCGCTTTTGTGCAGAAAACACTAACACTTGTTCAGAAGGAAAGAAAGCACAGAGAACCAGATTCTATGTTGTCCTGGAGAGCTTGCAGAGCACTGGGGAAAGGCAGGCAGAGAATTCCTTGCTAGCACCTTCTCTGTGCCTGGGAAGCAGAAGTGTTCACATTGCTTCGCAAGAATCGCTTTTGTGCAGAAAACACTTACACTTATTAAGAAGGAAAGAAAGCACAGAGCCCCAGATTCTATGTTGTCCTGGAGAGCTTGCAGAGCACTGGGGAAAGGCAGGCAGAGAATTCCCTGCTAGCACCTTCTCTGTGCCTGGGAAGCAGAAGTGTTCACAGTTCTTCGCAGAATCGCTTTTGTGCAGAAAACAGTAACACTTGTTCAGTAGGAAAGAAAGCACAGAGCCCCAGATTCTATGTTGTCCTGGAGAGCTTGCAGAGCACTGGGGAAAGGCAGGCAGAGAATTCCTTGCTAGCACCTTCTCTGTGCCTGTTCACATTGCTTCGCAGAATCGCTTTTGTGCAGAAAACAGTAACACTTGTTCAGAAGGAAAGAAAGCACAGAGCCCCAGATTCTATGTTGTCCTGCAGAGCTTGCAGAGCACTGGGGAAAGGCAGGCAGAGAATTCCTTGCTAGCACCTTCTCTGTGCCTGGGAAGCAGAAGTGTTCACATTGCTTCGCAGAATCGCTTTTGTGCAGAAAACAGTAACACTTGTTCAGAAGGAGAGAAAGCACAGAGCCCCAGATTCTATGTTGTCCTGGAGAGCTTGCAGAGCACTGGGGAAAGGCAGGCAGAGAATTCCTTGCTAGCACCTTCTCTGTGCCTGGGAAGCAGAAGTGTTCACATTGCTTCGCAAAAATCGCTTTTGTGCAGAAAACAGTAACACTTGTTCAGAAGGAAAGAAAGCACAGAGCCCCAGATTCTATGTTGTCCTGGAGAGCTTGCAGAGCACTGGGGAAAGGCAGGCAGAGAATTCCCTGCTAGCACCTTCTCTGTGCCTGGGAAGCAGAAGTGTTCACATTGCTTCGCAGAATCGCTTTTGTGCAGAAAACAGTAACACTTGTTCAGAAGGAAAGAAAGCACAGAGCCCCAGATTCTATGTTGTCCTGGAGAGCTTGCAGAGCACTGGGGAAAGGCAGGCAGAGAATTCCCTGCTAGCACCTTCTCTGTGCCTGGGAAGCAGAAGTGTTCACATTGCTTCGCAGAATCGCTTTTGTGCAGAAAACAGTAACACTTGTTCAGAAGGAAAGAAAGCACAGAGCCCCAGATTTTATGTTGTCCTGGAGAGCTTGCAGAGCACTGGGGAAAGGCAGGCAGAGAATTCCCTGCTAGCACCTTCTCTGTGCCTGGGAAGCAGAAGTGTTCACATTGCTTCGCAAAAATCGCTTTTGTGCAGAAAACACTAACACTTGTTCAGAAGGAAAGAAAGCACAGAGAACCAGATTCTATGTTGTCCTGGAGAGCTTGCAGAGCACTGGGGAAAGGCAGGCAGAGAATTCCTTGCTAGCACCTTCTCTGTGCCTGGGAAGCAGAAGTGTTCACATTGCTTCGCAAGAATCGCTTTTGTGCAGAAAACACTTACACTTATTAAGAAGGAAAGAAAGCACAGAGCCCCAGATTCTATGTTGTCCTGGAGAGCTTGCAGAGCACTGGGGAAAGGCAGGCAGAGAATTCCCTGCTAGCACCTTCTCTGTGCCTGGGAAGCAGAAGTGTTCACAGTTCTTCGCAGAATCGCTTTTGTGCAGAAAACAGTAACACTTGTTCAGTAGGAAAGAAAGCACAGAGCCCCAGATTCTATGTTGTCCTGGAGAGCTTGCAGAGCACTGGGGAAAGGCAGGCAGAGAATTCCTTGCTAGCACCTTCTCTGTGCCTGGGAAGCAGAAGTGTTCACATTGCTTCGCAAAAATCGCTTTTGTGCAGAAAACAGTAACACTTGTTCAGAAGGAAAGAAAGCACAGAGCCCCAGATTCTATGTTGTCCTGGAGAGCTTGCAGAGCACTGGGGAAAGGCAGGCAGAGAATTCCCTGCTAGCACCTTCTCTGTGCCTGGGAAGCAGAAGTGTTCACATTGCTTCGCAGAATCGCTTTTGTGCAGAAAACAGTAACACTTGTTCAGAAGGAAAGAAAGCACAGAGCCCCAGATTCTATGTTGTCCTGGAGAGCTTGCAGAGCACTGGGGAAAGGCAGGCAGAGAATTCCCTGCTAGCACCTTCTCTGTGCCTGTTCACATTGCTTCGCAGAATCGCTTTTGTGCAGAAAACAGTAACACTTGTTCAGAAGGAAAGAAAGCACAGAGCCCCAGATTTTATGTTGTCCTGGAGAGCTTGCAGAGCACTGGGGAAAGGCAGGCAGAGAATTCCCTGCTAGCACCTTCTCTGTGCCTGGGAAGCAGAAGTGTTCACATTGCTTCGCAAAAATCGCTTTTGTGCAGAAAACACTAACACTTGTTCAGAAGGAAAGAAAGCACAGAGAACCAGATTCTATGTTGTCCTGGAGAGCTTGCAGAGCACTGGGGAAAGGCAGGCAGAGAATTCCTTGCTAGCACCTTCTCTGTGCCTGGGAAGCAGAAGTGTTCACATTGCTTCGCAAGAATCGCTTTTGTGCAGAAAACACTTACACTTATTAAGAAGGAAAGAAAGCACAGAGCCCCAGATTCTATGTTGTCCTGGAGAGCTTGCAGAGCACTGGGGAAAGGCAGGCAGAGAATTCCCTGCTAGCACCTTCTCTGTGCCTGGGAAGCAGAAGTGTTCACAGTTCTTCGCAGAATCGCTTTTGTGCAGAAAACAGTAACACTTGTTCAGAAGGAAAGAAAGCACAGAGCCCCAGATTCTATGTTGTCCTGGAGAGCTTGCAGAGCACTGGGGAAAGGCAGGCAGAGAATTCCTTGCTAGCACCTTCTCTGTGCCTGTTCACATTGCTTCGCAGAATCGCTTTTGTGCAGAAAACAGTAACACTTGTTCAGAAGGAAAGAAAGCACAGAGCCCCAGATTCTATGTTGTCCTGCAGAGCTTGCAGAGCACTGGGGAAAGGCAGGCAGAGAATTCCTTGCTAGCACCTTCTCTGTGCCTGGGAAGCAGAAGTGTTCACATTGCTTCGCAGAATTGCTTTTGTGCAGAAAACAGTAACACTTGTTCATAAGGAAAGAAAGCACAGAGCCCCAGATTTTATGTTGTCCTGCAGAGCTTGCAGAGCACTGGGGAAAGGCAGGCAGAGAATTCCTTGCTAGCACCTTCTCTGTGCCTGGGAAGCAGAAGTGTTCACATTGCTTCGCAAAAATCGCTTTTGTGCAGAAAACAGTAACACTTGTTCAGAACGAAAGAAAGCACAGAGCCCCAGATTCTATGTTGTCCTGGAGAGCTTGCAGAGCACTGGGGAAAGGCAGGCAGAGAATTCCCTGCTAGCACCTTCTCTGTGCCTGGGAAGCAGAAGTGTTCACATTGCTTCGCAGAATCGCTTTTGTGCAGAAAACATTAACACTTGTTCAGAAGGAAAGAAAGCACAGAGCCCCAGATTTTATGTTGTCCTGGAGAGCTTGCAGAGCACTGGGGAAAGGCAGGCAGAGAATTCCCTGCTAGCACCTTCTCTGTGCCTGGGAAGCAGAAGTGTTCACATTGCTTCGCAAAAATCGCTTTTGTGCAGAAAACACTAACACTTGTTCAGAAGGAAAGAAAGCACAGAGAACCAGATTCTATGTTGTCCTGGAGAGCTTGCAGAGCACTGGGGAAAGGCAGGCAGAGAATTCCTTGCTAGCACCTTCTCTGTGCCTGGGAAGCAGAAGTGTTCACATTGCTTCGCAAGAATCGCTTTTGTGCAGAAAACACTTACACTTATTAAGAAGGAAAGAAAGCACAGAGCCCCAGATTCTATGTTGTCCTGGAGAGCTTGCAGAGCACTGGGGAAAGGCAGGCAGAGAATTCCCTGCTAGCACCTTCTCTGTGCCTGGGAAGCAGAAGTGTTCACAGTTCTTCGCAGAATCGCTTTTGTGCAGAAAACAGTAACACTTGTTCAGTAGGAAAGAAAGCACAGAGCCCCAGATTCTATGTTGTCCTGGAGAGCTTGCAGAGCACTGGGGAAAGGCAGGC
Source organism: Strix aluco (assembly GCF_031877795.1). Taxonomy (NCBI): domain Eukaryota; kingdom Metazoa; phylum Chordata; class Aves; order Strigiformes; family Strigidae; genus Strix; species Strix aluco. The sequence continues at coordinate 1,924,215 of NW_027436510.1, read as the reverse complement.
AGAGAATTCCTTGCTAGCACCTTCTCTGTGCCTGTTCACATTGCTTCGCAGAATCGCTTTTGTGCAGAAAACAGTAACACTTGTTCAGAAGGAAAGAAAGCACAGAGCCCCAGATTCTATGTTGTCCTGCAGAGCTTGCAGAGCACTGGGGAAAGGCAGGCAGAGAATTCCTTGCTAGCACCTTCTCTGTGCCTGGGAAGCAGAAGTGTTCACATTGCTTCGCAGAATCGCTTTTGTGCAGAAAACAGTAACACTTGTTCAGAAGGAGAGAAAGCACAGAGCCCCAGATTCTATGTTGTCCTGGAGAGCTTGCAGAGCACTGGGGAAAGGCAGGCAGAGAATTCCTTGCTAGCACCTTCTCTGTGCCTGGGAAGCAGAAGTGTTCACATTGCTTCGCAAAAATCGCTTTTGTGCAGAAAACAGTAACACTTGTTCAGAAGGAAAGAAAGCACAGAGCCCCAGATTCTATGTTGTCCTGGAGAGCTTGCAGAGCACTGGGGAAAGGCAGGCAGAGAATTCCCTGCTAGCACCTTCTCTGTGCCTGGGAAGCAGAAGTGTTCACATTGCTTCGCAGAATCGCTTTTGTGCAGAAAACAGTAACACTTGTTCAGAAGGAAAGAAAGCACAGAGCCCCAGATTCTATGTTGTCCTGGAGAGCTTGCAGAGCACTGGGGAAAGGCAGGCAGAGAATTCCCTGCTAGCACCTTCTCTGTGCCTGTTCACATTGCTTCGCAGAATCGGTTTTGTGCAGAAAACAGTAACACTTGTTCAGAAGGAAAGAAAGCACAGAGCCCCAGATTCTATGTTGTCCTGGAGAGCTTGCAGAGCACTGGGGAAAGGCAGGCAGAGAATTCCTTGCTAGCACCTTCTCTGTGACTGGGAAGCAGAAGTGTTCACATTGCTTCGCAGAATCGCTTTTGTGCAGAAAACAGTAACACTTGTTCAGAAGGAAAGAAAGCACAGAGTCCCAGATTCTATGTTGTCCTGCAGAGCTTGCAGAGCACTGGGGAAAGGCAGGCAGAGAATTCCTTGCTAGCACCTTCTCTGTGCCTGGGAAGCAGAAGTGTTCACATTTCTTCACAAGAATCGCTTTTGTGCAGAAAACAGTAACACTTGTTCAGAAGGAAAGAAAGCACAGAGCCCCAGATTTTATGTTGTCCTGGAGAGCTTGCAGAGCACTGTGGAAAGCCAGGCAGAGAATTCCCTGCTAGCACCTTCTCTGTGCCTGGGAAGCAGAAGTGTTCACATTGCTTCGCAAGAATCGCTTTTGTGCAGAAAACAGTAACACTTGTTCAGAAGGAAAGAAAGCACAGAGCCCCAGATTTTATGTTGTCCTGGAGAGCTTGCAGAGCACTGGGGAAAGGCAGGCAGAGAATTCCCTGCTAGCACCTTCTCTGTGCCTGGCAAGCAGATGTGTTCACATTGCTTCGCAAGAATCGCTTTTGTGCAGGAAACAATAACACTCGTTCAGAACGAAAGAAAGCACAGAGCCCCAGATTCTATGTTGTCCTGGAGAGCTTGCAGAGCACTGGGGAAAGGCAGGCAGAGAATTCCCTGCTAGCACCTTCTCTGTGCCTGTTCACATTGCTTCGCAGAATCGCTTTTGTGCAGAAAACAGTAACACTTGTTCAGAAGGAAAGAAAGCACAGAGCCCCAGATTTTATGTTGTCCTGGAGAGCTTGCAGAGCACTGGGGAAAGGCAGGCAGAGAATTCCTTGCTAGCACCTTCTCTGTGCCTGGGAAGCAGAAGTGTTCACATTGCTTCGCAAGAATCGCTTTTGTGCAGAAAACAGTAACACTTGTTCAGAAGGAAAGAAAGCACAGAGCCCCAGATTTTATGTTGTCCTGGAGAGCTTGCAGAGCACTGGGGAAAGGCAGGCAGAGAATTCCCTGCTAGCACCTTCTCTGTGCCTGTTCACATTGCTTCGCAAGAATCGCTTTTGTGCAGAAAACAGTAACACTTGTTCAGAAGGAACGAAAGCACAGAGCCCCAGATTCTATGTTGTCCTGGAGAGCTTGCAGAGCACTGGGGAAAGGCAGGCAGAGAATTCCCTGCTAGCACCTTCTCTGTGCCTGTTCACATTGCTTCGCAGAATCGATTTGTGCAGAAAACAGTAACACTTGTTCAGAAGGAAAGAAAGCACAGAGCCCCAGATTTTATGTTGTCCTGGAGAGCTTGCAGAGCACTGGGGAAAGGCAGGCAGAGAATTCCCTGCTAGCACCTTCTCTGTGCCTGGCAAGCAGATGTGTTCACATTGCTTCGCAAGAATCGCTTTTGTGCAGAAAACACTAACACTTGTTCAGAAGGAAAGAAAGCACAGAGCCCCAGATTCTATGTTGTCCTGGAGAGCTTGCAGAGCACTGGGGAAAGGCAGGCAGAGAATTCCCTGCTAGCACCTTCTCTGTGCCTGTTCACATTGCTTCGCAAGAATTGCTTTTGTGCAGAAAACAGTAACACTTGTTCAGAAGGAAAGAAAGCACAGAGCCCCAGATTCTATGTTGTCCTGGAGAGCTTGCAGAGCACTGGGGAAAGGCAGGCAGAGAATTCCCTGCTAGCACCTTCTCTGTGCCTGGGAAGCAGAAGTGTTCACATTGCTTCGCAGAATCGCTTTTGTGCAGAAAACAGTAACACTTGTTCAGAAGGAAAGAAAGCACAGAGCCCCAGATTCTATGTTGTCCTGCAGAGCTTGCAGAGCACTGGGGAAAGGCAGGCAGAGAATTCCTTGCTAGCACCTTCTCTGTGCCTGGGAAGCAGAAGTGTTCACATTGCTTCGCAAGAATCGCTTTTGGGCAGAAAACACTAACACTTGTTCAGAACGAAAGAAAGCACAGAGCCCCAGATTCTATGTTGTCCTGGAGAGCTTGCAGAGCACTGGGGAAAGGCAGGCAGAGAATTCCTTGCTAGCACCTTCTCTGTGCCTGGGAAGCAGAAGTGTTCACATTGCTTCGCAGAATCGCTTTTGTGCAGAAAACACTAACACTTGTTCAGAAGGAAAGAAAGCACAGAGCCCCAGATTTTATGTTGTCCTGGAGAGCTTGCAGAGCACTAGGGAAAGGCAGGCAGAGAATTCCCTGCTAGCACCTTCTCTGTGCCTGGGAAGCAGAAGTGTTCACATTGCTTCGCAAAAATCGCTTTTGTGCAGAAAACAGTAACACTTGTTCAGAAGGAAAGAAAGCACAGAGCCCCAGATTCTATGTTGTCCTGGAGAGCTTGCAGAGCACTGGGGAAAGGCAGGCAGAGAATTCCCTGCTAGCACCTTCTCTGTGCCTGGGAAGCAGAAGTGTTCACATTGCTTCGCAGAATCGCTTTTGGGCAGAAAGCACTAACACTTGTTCAGAAGGAAAGAAAGCACAGAGAACCACATTCTATGTTGTCCTGGAGAGCTTGCAGAGCACTGGGGAAAGGCAGGCAGAGAATTCCTTGCTAGCACCTTCTCTGTGCCTGGGAAGCAGAAGTGTTCACATTGCTTCGCAGAATCGCTTTTGTGCAGAAAACAGTAACACTTGTTCAGAAGGAAAGAAATCACAGAGCCCCAGATTCTATGTTGTCCTGGAGAGCTTGCAGAGCACTGGGGAAAGGCAGGCAGAGAATTCCCTGCTAGCACCTTCTCTGTGCCTGGGAAGCAGAAGTGTTCACATTGCTTCGCAAGAATCGCTTTTGTGCAGAAAACAGTAACACTTCTTCAGAAGGAAAGAAAGCACAGAGCCCCAGATTCTATGTTGTCCTGGAGAGCTTGCAGAGCACTGGGGAAAGGCAGGCAGAGAATTCCCTGCTAGCACCTTCTCTGTGCCTGTTCACATTGCTTCGCAAGAATCGCTTTTGTGCAGAAAACAGTAACACTTGTTCAGAAGGAAAGAAAGCACAGAGCCCCAGATTCTATGTTGTCCTGGAGAGCTTGCAGAGCACTGTGGAAAGCCAGGCAGAGAATTCCCTGCTAGCACCTTCTCTGTGCCTGGGAAGCAGAAGTGTTCACATTGCTTCGCAAAAATCGCTTTTGTGCAGAAAACAGTAACACTTGTTCAGAAGGAAAGAAATCACAGAGCCCCAGATTCTATGTTGTCCTGGAGAGCTTGCAGAGCACTGGGGAAAGGCAGGCAGAGAATTCCCTGCTAGCACCTTCTCTCTGCCTGTTCACATTGCTTCGCAAGAATCGCTTTTGTGCAGAAAACAGTAACACTTGTTCAGAAGGAAAGAAAGCACAGAGCCCCAGATTCTATGTTGTCCTGCAGAGCTTGCAGAGCACTGGGGAAAGGCAGGCAGAGAATTCCTTGCTAGCACCTTCTCTGTGCCTGGGAAGCAGAAGTGTTCACATTGCTTCGCAGAATCGCTTTTGTGCAGAAAACAGTAACACTTGTTCAGAAGGAAAGAAAGCACAGAGCCCCAGATTCTATGTTGTCCTGCAGAGCTTGCAGAGCACTGGGGAAAGGCAGGCAGAGAATTCCCTGCTAGCACCTTCTCTGTGCCTGGGAAGCAGAAGTGTTCACATTGCTTCGCAAGAATCGCTTTTGTGCAGAAAACAGTAACACTTGTTCATAAGGAAAGAAAGCACAGAGCCGCAGATTTTATGTTGTCCTGGAGAGCTTGCAGAGCACTGGGGAAAGGCAGGCAGAGAATTCCCTGCTAGCACCTTCTCTGTGCCTGGGAAGCAGAAGTGTTCACATTGCTTCGCAAACATCGCTTTTGTGCAGAAAACACTAACACTTGTTCAGAAGGAAAGAAAGCACAGAGCCCCAGATTTTATGTTGTCCTGGAGAGCTTGCAGAGCACTGGGGAAAGGCAGGCAGAGAATTCCCTGCTAGCACCTTCTCTGTGCCTGTTCACATTGCTTCGCAGAATCGCTTTTGTGCAGAAAACAGTAACACTTGTTCAGAACGAAAGAAAGCACAGAGCCCCAGATTCTATGTTGTCCTGCAGAACTTGCAGAGCACTGGGGAAAGGCAGGCAGAGAATTCCTTGCTAGCACCTTCTCTGTGCCTGGGAAGCAGAAGTGTTCACATTGCTTCGCAAAAATCGCTTTTGTGCAGAAAACAGTAACACTTGTTCAGAAGGAAAGAAAGCACAGAGCCCCAGATTCTATGTTGTCCTGGAGAGCTTGCAGAGCACTGGGGAAAGGCAGGCAGAGAATTCCCTGCTAGCACCTTCTCTGTGCCTGGGAAGCAGAAGTGTTCACATTGCTTCGCAGAATCGCTTTTGTGCAGAAAACAGTAACACTTGTTCAGAAGGAAAGAAAGCACAGAGCCCCAGATTTTATGTTGTCCTGGAGAGCTTGCAGAGCACTGTGGAAAGCCAGGCAGAGAATTCCCTGATAGCACCTTCTCTGTGCCTGGGAAGCAGAAGTGTTCACATTGCTTCGCAAAAATCGCTTTTGTGCAGAAAACACTAACACTTGTTCAGAAGGAAAGAAAGCACAGAGAACCAGATTCTATGTTGTCCTGGAGAGCTTGCAGAGCACTGGGGAAAGGCAGGCAGAGAATTCCTTGCTAGCACCTTCTCTGTGCCTGGGAAGCAGAAGTGTTCACATTGCTTCGCAAGAATCGCTTTTGTGCAGAAAACACTTACACTTATTAAGAAGGAAAGAAAGCACAGAGCCCCAGATTCTATGTTGTCCTGGAGAGCTTGCAGAGCACTGGGGAAAGGCAGGCAGAGAATTCCCTGCTAGCACCTTCTCTGTGCCTGGGAAGCAGAAGTGTTCACATTGCTTCGCAGAATCGCTTTTGTGCAGAAAACAGTAACACTTGTTCAGTAGGAAAGAAAGCACAGAGCCCCAGATTCTATGTTGTCCTGGAGAGCTTGCAGAGCACTGGGGAAAGGCAGGCAGAGAATTCCCTGCTAGCACCTTCTCTGTGCCTGGGAAGCAGAAGTGTTCACATTGCTTCGCAAGAATCGCTTTTGTGCAGAAAACAGTAACACTTGTTCAGAAGGAAAGAAAGCACAGAGCCCCAGATTCTATGTTGTCCTGGAGAGCTTGCAGAGCACTGGGGAAAGGCAGGCAGAGAATTCCCTGCTAGCACCTTCTCTGTGCCTGGGAAGCAGAAGTGTTCACATTGCTTCGCAGAATCGCTTTTGTGCAGAAAACAGTAACACTTGTTCAGAAGGAAAGAAAGCACAGAGCCCCAGATTCTATGTTGTCCTGGAGAGCTTGCAGAGCACTGGGGAAAGGCAGGCAGAGAATTCCCTGCTAGCACCTTCTCTGTGCCTGGGAAGCAGAAGTGTTCACATTGCTTCGCAGAATCGCTTTTGTGCAGAAAACAGTAACACTTGTTCAGAAGGAAAGAAAGCACAGAGCCCCAGATTTTATGTTGTCCTGGAGAGCTTGCAGAGCACTGGGGAAAGGCAGGCAGAGAATTCCCTGCTAGCACCTTCTCTGTGCCTGGGAAGCAGAAGTGTTCACATTGCTTCGCAAAAATCGCTTTTGTGCAGAAAACACTAACACTTGTTCAGAAGGAAAGAAAGCACAGAGAACCAGATTCTATGTTGTCCTGGAGAGCTTGCAGAGCACTGGGGAAAGGCAGGCAGAGAATTCCTTGCTAGCACCTTCTCTGTGCCTGGGAAGCAGAAGTGTTCACATTGCTTCGCAAGAATCGCTTTTGGGCAGAAAACACTAACACTTATTAAGAAGGAAAGAAAGCACAGAGCCCCAGATTCTATGTTGTCCTGGAGAGCTTGCAGAGCACTGGGGAAAGGCAGGCAGAGAATTCCCTGCTAGCACCTTCTCTGTGCCTGGGAAGCAGAAGTGTTCACATTGCTTCGCAGAATCGCTTTTGTGCAGAAAACAGTAACACTTGTTCAGTAGGAAAGAAAGCACAGAGCCCCAGATTCTATGTTGTCCTGGAGAGCTTGCAGAGCACTGGGGAAAGGCAGGCAGAGAATTCCCTGCTAGCACCTTCTCTGTGCCTGGGAAGCAGAAGTGTTCACATTGCTTCGCAAGAATCGCTTTTGTGCAGAAAACAGTAACACTTGTTCAGAAGGAAAGAAAGCACAGAGCCCCAGATTCTATGTTGTCCTGGAGAGCTTGCAGAGCACTGGGGAAAGGCAGGCAGAGAATTCCCTGCTAGCACCTTCTCTGTGCCTGTTCACATTGCTTCGCAGAATCGCTTTTGTGCAGAAAACAGTAACACTTGTTCAGAAGGAAAGAAAGCACAGAGCCCCAGATTCTATGTTGTCCTGCAGAGCTTGCAGAGCACTGGGGAAAGGCAGGCAGAGAATTCCTTGCTAGCACCTTCTCTGTGCCTGGGAAGCAGAAGTGTTCACATTGCTTCGCAGAATAGCTTTTGTGCAGAAAACAGTAACACTTGTTCAGAAGGAGAGAAAGCACAGAGCCCCAGATTCTATGTTGTCCTGGAGAGCTTGCAGGAGCACTGGGGAAAGGCAGGCAGAGAATTCCTTGCTAGCACCTTCTCTGTGCCTGGGAAGCAGAAGTGTTCACATTGCTTCGCAAGAATCGCTTTTGTGCAGAAAACAGTAACACTTGTTCAGAAGGAAAGAAAGCACAGAGCCCCAGATTCTATGTTGTCCTGCAGAGCTTGCAGAGCACTGGGGAAAGGCAGGCAGAGAATTCCTTGCTAGCACCTTCTCTGTGCCTGGGAAGCAGAAGTGTTCACATTGCTTCGCAGAATCGCTTTTGTGCAGAAAACAGTAACACTTGTTCAGAAGGAAAGAAAGCACAGAGCCCCAGATTCTATGTTGTCCTGGAGAGCTTGCAGAGCACTGGGGAAAGGCAGGCAGAGAATTCCCTGCTAGCACCTTCTCTGTGCCTGTTCACATTGCTTCGCAGAATCGCTTTTGTGCAGAAAACAGTAACACTTGTTCAGAAGGAAAGAAAGCACAGAGCCCCAGATTCTATGTTGTCCTGGAGAGCTTGCAGAGCACTGGGGAAATCCAGGCAGAGAATTCCCTGATAGCACCTTCTCTGTGCCTGGGAAGCAGAAGTGTTCACAATGCTTCGCAAGAATCGCTTTTGTGCAGAAAACACTAACACTTGTTCAGAAGGAAAGAAAGCACAGAGCCCCAGATTCTATGTTGTCCTGCAGAGCTTGCAGAGCACTGGGGAAAGGCAGGCAGAGAATTCCTTGCTAGCACCTTCTCTGTGCCTGGGAAGCAGAAGTGTTCACATTGCTTCGCAAGAATCGCTTTTGTGCAGAAAACAGTAACACTTGTTCAGAAGGAAAGAAATCACAGAGCCCCAGATTCTATGTTGTCCTGGAGAGCTTGCAGAGCACTGGGGAAAGGCAGGCAGAGAATTCCCTGCTAGCACCTTCTCTGTGCCTGGGAAGCAGAAGTGTTCACATTGCTTCGCAAAAATCGCTTTTGTGCAGAAAACACTAACACTTGTTCAGAAGGAAAGAAAGCACAGAGCCCCAGATTCTATGTTGTCCTGGAGAGCTTGCAGAGCACTGGGGAAAGGCAGGCAGAGAATTCCCTGCTAGCACCTTCTCTGTGCCTGGGAAGCAGAAGTGTTCACATTGCTTCGCAAAAATCGCTTTTGTGCAGAAAACAGTAACAATTGTTCATAAGGAAAAAAGCACAGAGCCCCAGATTTTATGTTGTCCTGGAGAGCTTGCAGAGCACTGGGGAAAGGCAGGCAGAGAATTCCCTGCTAGCACCTTCTCTGTGACTGGGAAGCAGAAGTGTTCACATTGCTTCGCAAACATCGCTTTTGTGCAGAAAACACTAACACTTGTTCAGAAGGAAAGAAAGCACAGAGCCCCAGATTTTATGTTGTCCTGGAGAGCTTGCAGAGCACTGGGGAAAGGCAGGCAGAGAATTCCCTGCTAGCACCTTCTCTGTGCCTGTTCACATTGCTTCGCAGAATCGCTTTTGTGCAGAAAACAGTAACACTTGTTCAGAAGGAAAGAAAGCACAGAGCCCCAGATTCTATGTTGTCCTGGAGAGCTTGCAGAGCACTGGGGAAAGGCAGGCAGAGAATTCCCTGCTAGCACCTTCTCTGTGCCTGGGAAGCAGAAGTGTTCACATTGCTTCGCAGAATCGCTTTTGTGCAGAAAACAGTAACACTTGTTCAGAAGGAAAGAAAGCACAGAGCCCCAGATTCTATGTTGTCCTGGAGAGCTTGCAGAGCACTGGGGAAAGGCAGGCAGAGAATTCCCTGCTAGCACCTTCTCTGTGCCTGTTCACATTGCTTCGCAGAATCGCTTTTGTGCAGAAAACAGTAACACTTGTTCAGAAGGAAAGAAAGCACAGAGCCCCAGATTCTATGTTGTCCTGGAGAGCTTGCAGAGCACTGGGGAAAGGCAGGCAGAGAATTCCCTGCTAGCACCTTCTCTGTGCCTGGGAAGCAGAAGTGTTCACATTGCTTCGCAGAATCGCTTTTGTGCAGAAAACAGTAACACTTGTTCAGAACGAAAGAAAGCACAGAGCCCCAGATTCTATGTTGTCCTGGAGAGCTTGCAGAGCACTGGGGAAAGGCAGGCAGAGAATTCCCTGCTAGCACCTTCTCTGTGCCTGGGAAGCAGAAGTGTTCACATTGCTTCGCAAGAATCGCTTTTGGGCAGAAAACACTAACACTTGTTCAGAACGAAAGAAAGCACAGAGCCCCAGATTCTATGTTGTCCTGGAGAGCTTGCAGAGCACTGGGGATAGGCAGGCAGAGAATTCCCTGCTAGCACCTTCTCTGTGCCTGGGAAGCAGAAGTGTTCACATTGCTTCGCAAGAATCGCTTTTGTGCAGAAAACACTAACACTTGTTCAGAAGGAAAGAAAGCACAGAGCCCCAGATTCTATGTTGTCCTGGAGAGCTTGCAGAGCACTGGGGAAAGGCAGGCAGAGAATTCCCTGCTAGCACCTTCTCTGTGCCTGGGAAGCAGAAGTGTTCACATTGCTTCGCAAAAATCGCTTTTGTGCAGAAAACAGTAACACTTGTTCAGAAGGAAAGAAAGCACAGAGCCCCAGATTCTATGTTGTCCTGGAGAGCTTGCAGAGCACTGGGGAAAGGCAGGCAGAGAATTCCCTGCTAGCACCTTCTCTGTGCCTGTTCACATTGCTTCGCAGAATCTCTTTTGTGCAGAAAACAGTAACACTTGTTCAGAAGGAAAGAAAGCACAGAGCCCCAGATTCTATGTTGTCCTGGAGAGCTTGCAGAGCACTGGGGAAAGGCAGGCAGAGAATTCCCTGCTAGCACCTTCTCTGTGCCTGGGAAGCAGATGTGTTCACATTGCTTCGCAGAATCGCTTTTGTGCAGAAAACAGTAACACTTGTTCAGAAGGAAAGAAAGCACAGAGCCCCAGATTTTATGTTGTCCTGGAGAGCTTGCAGAGCACTGGGGAAAGGCAGGCAGAGAATTCCCTGCTAGCACCTTCTCTGTGCCTGGGAAGCAGAAGTGTTCACATTGCTTCGCAAAAATCGCTTTTGTGCAGAAAACACTAACACTTGTTCAGAAGGAAAGAAAGCACAGAGAACCAGATTCTATGTTGTCCTGGAGAGCTTGCAGAGCACTGGGGAAAGGCAGGCAGAGAATTCCTTGCTAGCACCTTCTCTGTGCCTGGGAAGCAGAAGTGTTCACATTGCTTCGCAAGAATCGCTTTTGTGCAGAAAACACTTACACTTATTAAGAAGGAAAGAAAGCACAGAGCCCCAGATTCTATGTTGTCCTGGAGAGCTTGCAGAGCACTGGGGAAAGGCAGGCAGAGAATTCCCTGCTAGCACCTTCTCTGTGCCTGGGAAGCAGAAGTGTTCACAGTTCTTCGCAGAATCGCTTTTGTGCAGAAAACAGTAACACTTGTTCAGTAGGAAAGAAAGCACAGAGCCCCAGATTCTATGTTGTCCTGGAGAGCTTGCAGAGCACTGGGGAAAGGCAGGCAGAGAATTCCTTGCTAGCACCTTCTCTGTGCCTGTTCACATTGCTTCGCAGAATCGCTTTTGTGCAGAAAACAGTAACACTTGTTCAGAAGGAAAGAAAGCACAGAGCCCCAGATTCTATGTTGTCCTGCAGAGCTTGCAGAGCACTGGGGAAAGGCAGGCAGAGAATTCCTTGCTAGCACCTTCTCTGTGCCTGGGAAGCAGAAGTGTTCACATTGCTTCGCAGAATCGCTTTTGTGCAGAAAACAGTAACACTTGTTCAGAAGGAGAGAAAGCACAGAGCCCCAGATTCTATGTTGTCCTGGAGAGCTTGCAGAGCACTGGGGAAAGGCAGGCAGAGAATTCCTTGCTAGCACCTTCTCTGTGCCTGGGAAGCAGAAGTGTTCACATTGCTTCGCAAAAATCGCTTTTGTGCAGAAAACAGTAACACTTGTTCAGAAGGAAAGAAAGCACAGAGCCCCAGATTCTATGTTGTCCTGGAGAGCTTGCAGAGCACTGGGGAAAGGCAGGCAGAGAATTCCCTGCTAGCACCTTCTCTGTGCCTGGGAAGCAGAAGTGTTCACATTGCTTCGCAGAATCGCTTTTGTGCAGAAAACAGTAACACTTGTTCAGAAGGAAAGAAAGCACAGAGCCCCAGATTCTATGTTGTCCTGGAGAGCTTGCAGAGCACTGGGGAAAGGCAGGCAGAGAATTCCCTGCTAGCACCTTCTCTGTGCCTGGGAAGCAGAAGTGTTCACATTGCTTCGCAGAATCGCTTTTGTGCAGAAAACAGTAACACTTGTTCAGAAGGAAAGAAAGCACAGAGAACCAGATTCTATGTTGTCCTGGAGAGCTTGCAGAGCACTGGGGAAAGGCAGGCAGAGAATTCCTTGCTAGCACCTTCTCTGTGCCTGGGAAGCAGAAGTGTTCACATTGCTTCGCAAGAATCGCTTTTGTGCAGAAAACACTTACACTTATTAAGAAGGAAAGAAAGCACAGAGCCCCAGATTCTATGTTGTCCTGGAGAGCTTGCAGAGCACTGGGGAAAGGCAGGCAGAGAATTCCCTGCTAGCACCTTCTCTGTGCCTGGGAAGCAGAAGTGTTCACAGTTCTTCGCAGAATCGCTTTTGTGCAGAAAACAGTAACACTTGTTCAGTAGGAAAGAAAGCACAGAGCCCCAGATTCTATGTTGTCCTGGAGAGCTTGCAGAGCACTGGGGAAAGGCAGGCAGAGAATTCCTTGCTAGCACCTTCTCTGTGCCTGGGAAGCAGAAGTGTTCACATTGCTTCGCAAAAATCGCTTTTGTGCAGAAAACAGTAACACTTGTTCAGAAGGAAAGAAAGCACAGAGCCCCAGATTCTATGTTGTCCTGGAGAGCTTGCAGAGCACTGGGGAAAGGCAGGCAGAGAATTCCCTGCTAGCACCTTCTCTGTGCCTGGGAAGCAGAAGTGTTCACATTGCTTCGCAGAATCGCTTTTGTGCAGAAAACAGTAACACTTGTTCAGAAGGAAAGAAAGCACAGAGCCCCAGATTCTATGTTGTCCTGGAGAGCTTGCAGAGCACTGGGGAAAGGCAGGCAGAGAATTCCCTGCTAGCACCTTCTCTGTGCCTGTTCACATTGCTTCGCAGAATCGCTTTTGTGCAGAAAACAGTAACACTTGTTCAGAAGGAAAGAAAGCACAGAGCCCCAGATTTTATGTTGTCCTGGAGAGCTTGCAGAGCACTGGGGAAAGGCAGGCAGAGAATTCCCTGCTAGCACCTTCTCTGTGCCTGGGAAGCAGAAGTGTTCACATTGCTTCGCAAAAATCGCTTTTGTGCAGAAAACACTAACACTTGTTCAGAAGGAAAGAAAGCACAGAGAACCAGATTCTATGTTGTCCTGGAGAGCTTGCAGAGCACTGGGGAAAGGCAGGCAGAGAATTCCTTGCTAGCACCTTCTCTGTGCCTGGGAAGCAGAAGTGTTCACATTGCTTCGCAAGAATCGCTTTTGTGCAGAAAACACTTACACTTATTAAGAAGGAAAGAAAGCACAGAGCCCCAGATTCTATGTTGTCCTGGAGAGCTTGCAGAGCACTGGGGAAAGGCAGGCAGAGAATTCCCTGCTAGCACCTTCTCTGTGCCTGGGAAGCAGAAGTGTTCACAGTTCTTCGCAGAATCGCTTTTGTGCAGAAAACAGTAACACTTGTTCAGTAGGAAAGAAAGCACAGAGCCCCAGATTCTATGTTGTCCTGGAGAGCTTGCAGAGCACTGGGGAAAGGCAGGCAGAGAATTCCTTGCTAGCACCTTCTCTGTGCCTGTTCACATTGCTTCGCAGAATCGCTTTTGTGCAGAAAACAGTAACACTTGTTCAGAAGGAAAGAAAGCACAGAGCCCCAGATTCTATGTTGTCCTGCAGAGCTTGCAGAGCACTGGGGAAAGGCAGGCAGAGAATTCCTTGCTAGCACCTTCTCTGTGCCTGGGAAGCAGAAGTGTTCACATTGCTTCGCAGAATCGCTTTTGTGCAGAAAACAGTAACACTTGTTCAGAAGGAGAGAAAGCACAGAGCCCCAGATTCTATGTTGTCCTGGAGAGCTTGCAGAGCACTGGGGAAAGGCAGGCAGAGAATTCCTTGCTAGCACCTTCTCTGTGCCTGGGAAGCAGAAGTGTTCACATTGCTTCGCAAAAATCGCTTTTGTGCAGAAAACAGTAACACTTGTTCAGAACGAAAGAAAGCACAGAGCCCCAGATTCTATGTTGTCCTGGAGAGCTTGCAGAGCACTGGGGAAAGGCAGGCAGAGAATTCCCTGCTAGCACCTTCTCTGTGCCTGGGAAGCAGAAGTGTTCACATTGCTTCGCAGAATCGCTTTTGTGCAGAAAACAGTAACACTTGTTCAGAAGGAAAGAAAGCACAGAGCCCCAGATTTTATGTTGTCCTGGAGAGCTTGCAGAGCACTGGGGAAAGGCAGGCAGAGAATTCCCTGCTAGCACCTTCTCTGTGCCTGGGAAGCAGAAGTGTTCACATTGCTTCGCAAAAATCGCTTTTGTGCAGAAAACACTAACACTTGTTCAGAAGGAAAGAAAGCACAGAGAACCAGATTCTATGTTGTCCTGGAGAGCTTGCAGAGCACTGGGGAAAGGCAGGCAGAGAATTCCTTGCTAGCACCTTCTCTGTGCCTGGGAAGCAGAAGTGTTCACATTGCTTCGCAAGAATCGCTTTTGTGCAGAAAACACTTACACTTATTAAGAAGGAAAGAAAGCACAGAGCCCCAGATTCTATGTTGTCCTGGAGAGCTTGCAGAGCACTGGGGAAAGGCAGGCAGAGAATTCCCTGCTAGCACCTTCTCTGTGCCTGGGAAGCAGAAGTGTTCACAGTTCTTCGCAGAATCGCTTTTGTGCAGAAAACAGTAACACTTGTTCAGTAGGAAAGAAAGCACAGAGCCCCAGATTCTATGTTGTCCTGGAGAGCTTGCAGAGCACTGGGGAAAGGCAGGCAGAGAATTCCTTGCTAGCACCTTCTCTGTGCCTGTTCACATTGCTTCGCAGAATCGCTTTTGTGCAGAAAACAGTAACACTTGTTCAGAAGGAAAGAAAGCACAGAGCCCCAGATTCTATGTTGTCCTGCAGAGCTTGCAGAGCACTGGGGAAAGGCAGGCAGAGAATTCCTTGCTAGCACCTTCTCTGTGCCTGGGAAGCAGAAGTGTTCACATTGCTTCGCAGAATCGCTTTTGTGCAGAAAACAGTAACACTTGTTCAGAAGGAGAGAAAGCACAGAGCCCCAGATTCTATGTTGTCCTGGAGAGCTTGCAGAGCACTGGGGAAAGGCAGGCAGAGAATTCCTTGCTAGCACCTTCTCTGTGCCTGGGAAGCAGAAGTGTTCACATTGCTTCGCAAAAATCGCTTTTGTGCAGAAAACAGTAACACTTGTTCAGAAGGAAAGAAAGCACAGAGCCCCAGATTCTATGTTGTCCTGGAGAGCTTGCAGAGCACTGGGGAAAGGCAGGCAGAGAATTCCCTGCTAGCACCTTCTCTGTGCCTGGGAAGCAGAAGTGTTCACATTGCTTCGCAGAATCGCTTTTGTGCAGAAAACAGTAACACTTGTTCAGAAGGAAAGAAAGCACAGAGCCCCAGATTCTATGTTGTCCTGGAGAGCTTGCAGAGCACTGGGGAAAGGCAGGCAGAGAATTCCCTGCTAGCACCTTCTCTGTGCCTGTTCACATTGCTTCGCAGAATCGGTTTTGTGCAGAAAACAGTAACACTTGTTCAGAAGGAAAGAAAGCACAGAGCCCCAGATTCTATGTTGTCCTGGAGAGCTTGCAGAGCACTGGGGAAAGGCAGGCAGAGAATTCCTTGCTAGCACCTTCTCTGTGACTGGGAAGCAGAAGTGTTCACATTGCTTCGCAGAATCGCTTTTGTGCAGAAAACAGTAACACTTGTTCAGAAGGAAAGAAAGCACAGAGTCCCAGATTCTATGTTGTCCTGCAGAGCTTGCAGAGCACTGGGGAAAGGCAGGCAGAGAATTCCTTGCTAGCACCTTCTCTGTGCCTGGGAAGCAGAAGTGTTCACATTTCTTCACAAGAATCGCTTTTGTGCAGAAAACAGTAACACTTGTTCAGAAGGAAAGAAAGCACAGAGCCCCAGATTTTATGTTGTCCTGGAGAGCTTGCAGAGCACTGTGGAAAGCCAGGCAGAGAATTCCCTGCTAGCACCTTCTCTGTGCCTGGGAAGCAGAAGTGTTCACATTGCTTCGCAAGAATCGCTTTTGTGCAGAAAACAGTAACACTTGTTCAGAAGGAAAGAAAGCACAGAGCCCCAGATTTTATGTTGTCCTGGAGAGCTTGCAGAGCACTGGGGAAAGGCAGGCAGAGAATTCCCTGCTAGCACCTTCTCTGTGCCTGGCAAGCAGATGTGTTCACATTGCTTCGCAAGAATCGCTTTTGTGCAGGAAACAATAACACTCGTTCAGAACGAAAGAAAGCACAGAGCCCCAGATTCTATGTTGTCCTGGAGAGCTTGCAGAGCACTGGGGAAAGGCAGGCAGAGAATTCCCTGCTAGCACCTTCTCTGTGCCTGTTCACATTGCTTCGCAGAATCGCTTTTGTGCAGAAAACAGTAACACTTGTTCAGAAGGAAAGAAAGCACAGAGCCCCAGATTTTATGTTGTCCTGGAGAGCTTGCAGAGCACTGGGGAAAGGCAGGCAGAGAATTCCTTGCTAGCACCTTCTCTGTGCCTGGGAAGCAGAAGTGTTCACATTGCTTCGCAAGAATCGCTTTTGTGCAGAAAACAGTAACACTTGTTCAGAAGGAAAGAAAGCACAGAGCCCCAGATTTTATGTTGTCCTGGAGAGCTTGCAGAGCACTGGGGAAAGGCAGGCAGAGAATTCCCTGCTAGCACCTTCTCTGTGCCTGTTCACATTGCTTCGCAAGAATCGCTTTTGTGCAGAAAACAGTAACACTTGTTCAGAAGGAACGAAAGCACAGAGCCCCAGATTCTATGTTGTCCTGGAGAGCTTGCAGAGCACTGGGGAAAGGCAGGCAGAGAATTCCCTGCTAGCACCTTCTCTGTGCCTGTTCACATTGCTTCGCAGAATCGATTTGTGCAGAAAACAGTAACACTTGTTCAGAAGGAAAGAAAGCACAGAGCCCCAGATTTTATGTTGTCCTGGAGAGCTTGCAGAGCACTGGGGAAAGGCAGGCAGAGAATTCCCTGCTAGCACCTTCTCTGTGCCTGGCAAGCAGATGTGTTCACATTGCTTCGCAAGAATCGCTTTTGTGCAGAAAACACTAACACTTGTTCAGAAGGAAAGAAAGCACAGAGCCCCAGATTCTATGTTGTCCTGGAGAGCTTGCAGAGCACTGGGGAAAGGCAGGCAGAGAATTCCCTGCTAGCACCTTCTCTGTGCCTGTTCACATTGCTTCGCAAGAATTGCTTTTGTGCAGAAAACAGTAACACTTGTTCAGAAGGAAAGAAAGCACAGAGCCCCAGATTCTATGTTGTCCTGGAGAGCTTGCAGAGCACTGGGGAAAGGCAGGCAGAGAATTCCCTGCTAGCACCTTCTCTGTGCCTGGGAAGCAGAAGTGTTCACATTGCTTCGCAGAATCGCTTTTGTGCAGAAAACAGTAACACTTGTTCAGAAGGAAAGAAAGCACAGAGCCCCAGATTCTATGTTGTCCTGCAGAGCTTGCAGAGCACTGGGGAAAGGCAGGCAGAGAATTCCTTGCTAGCACCTTCTCTGTGCCTGGGAAGCAGAAGTGTTCACATTGCTTCGCAAGAATCGCTTTTGGGCAGAAAACACTAACACTTGTTCAGAACGAAAGAAAGCACAGAGCCCCAGATTCTATGTTGTCCTGGAGAGCTTGCAGAGCACTGGGGAAAGGCAGGCAGAGAATTCCCTGCTAGCACCTTCTCTGTGCCTGGGAAGCAGAAGTGTTCACATTGCTTCGCAGAATCGCTTTTGTGCAGAAAACACTAACACTTGTTCAGAAGGAAAGAAAGCACAGAGCCCCAGATTTTATGTTGTCCTGGAGAGCTTGCAGAGCACTAGGGAAAGGCAGGCAGAGAATTCCCTGCTAGCACCTTCTCTGTGCCTGGGAAGCAGAAGTGTTCACATTGCTTCGCAAAAATCGCTTTTGTGCAGAAAACAGTAACACTTGTTCAGAAGGAAAGAAAGCACAGAGCCCCAGATTCTATGTTGTCCTGGAGAGCTTGCAGAGCACTGGGGAAAGGCAGGCAGAGAATTCCCTGCTAGCACCTTCTCTGTGCCTGGGAAGCAGAAGTGTTCACATTGCTTCGCAGAATCGCTTTTGGGCAGAAAGCACTAACACTTGTTCAGAAGGAAAGAAAGCACAGAGAACCACATTCTATGTTGTCCTGGAGAGCTTGCAGAGCACTGGGGAAAGGCAGGCAGAGAATTCCTTGCTAGCACCTTCTCTGTGCCTGGGAAGCAGAAGTGTTCACATTGCTTCGCAGAATCGCTTTTGTGCAGAAAACAGTAACACTTGTTCAGAAGGAAAGAAAGCACAGAGCCCCAGATTCTATGTTGTCCTGCAGAGCTTGCAGAGCACTGGGGAAAGGCAGGCAGAGAATTCCCTGCTAGCACCTTCTCTGTGCCTGGGAAGCAGAAGTGTTCACATTGCTTCGCAAGAATCGCTTTTGTGCAGAAAACAGTAACACTTCTTCAGAAGGAAAGAAAGCACAGAGCCCCAGATTCTATGTTGTCCTGGAGAGCTTGCAGAGCACTGGGGAAAGGCAGGCAGAGAATTCCCTGCTAGCACCTTCTCTGTGCCTGTTCACATTGCTTCGCAAGAATCGCTTTTGTGCAGAAAACAGTAACACTTGTTCAGAAGGAAAGAAAGCACAGAGCCCCAGATTCTATGTTGTCCTGGAGAGCTTGCAGAGCACTGTGGAAAGCCAGGCAGAGAATTCCCTGCTAGCACCTTCTCTGTGCCTGGGAAGCAGAAGTGTTCACATTGCTTCGCAAAAATCGCTTTTGTGCAGAAAACAGTAACACTTGTTCAGAAGGAAAGAAATCACAGAGCCCCAGATTCTATGTTGTCCTGGAGAGCTTGCAGAGCACTGGGGAAAGGCAGGCAGAGAATTCCCTGCTAGCACCTTCTCTCTGCCTGTTCACATTGCTTCGCAAGAATCGCTTTTGTGCAGAAAACAGTAACACTTGTTCAGAAGGAAAGAAAGCACAGAGCCCCAGATTCTATGTTGTCCTGCAGAGCTTGCAGAGCACTGGGGAAAGGCAGGCAGAGAATTCCTTGCTAGCACCTTCTCTGTGCCTGGGAAGCAGAAGTGTTCACATTGCTTCGCAGAATCGCTTTTGTGCAGAAAACAGTAACACTTGTTCAGAAGGAAAGAAAGCACAGAGCCCCAGATTCTATGTTGTCCTGCAGAGCTTGCAGAGCACTGGGGAAAGGCAGGCAGAGAATTCCCTGCTAGCACCTTCTCTGTGCCTGGGAAGCAGAAGTGTTCACATTGCTTCGCAAGAATCGCTTTTGTGCAGAAAACAGTAACACTTGTTCATAAGGAAAGAAAGCACAGAGCCGCAGATTTTATGTTGTCCTGGAGAGCTTGCAGAGCACTGGGGAAAGGCAGGCAGAGAATTCCCTGCTAGCACCTTCTCTGTGCCTGGGAAGCAGAAGTGTTCACATTGCTTCGCAAACATCGCTTTTGTGCAGAAAACACTAACACTTGTTCAGAAGGAAAGAAAGCACAGAGCCCCAGATTTTATGTTGTCCTGGAGAGCTTGCAGAGCACTGGGGAAAGGCAGGCAGAGAATTCCCTGCTAGCACCTTCTCTGTGCCTGTTCACATTGCTTCGCAGAATCGCTTTTGTGCAGAAAACAGTAACACTTGTTCAGAACGAAAGAAAGCACAGAGCCCCAGATTCTATGTTGTCCTGCAGAACTTGCAGAGCACTGGGGAAAGGCAGGCAGAGAATTCCTTGCTAGCACCTTCTCTGTGCCTGGGAAGCAGAAGTGTTCACATTGCTTCGCAAGAATCGCTTTTGGGCAGAAAACACTAACACTTGTTCAGAACGAAAGAAAGCACAGAGCCCCAGATTCTATGTTGTCCTGGAGAGCTTGCAGAGCACTGGGGATAGGCAGGCAGAGAATTCCCTGCTAGCACCTTCTCTGTGCCTGGGAAGCAGAAGTGTTCACATTGCTTCGCAAGAATCGCTTTTGTGCAGAAAACAGTAACACTTGTTCAGAAGGAAAGAAAGCACAGAGCCCCAGATTCTATGTTGTCCTGGAGAGCTTGCAGAGCACTGGGGAAAGGCAGGCAGAGAATTCCCTGCTAGCACCTTCTCTGTGCCTGGGAAGCAGAAGTGTTCACATTGCTTCGCAAAAATCGCTTTTGTGCAGAAAACAGTAACACTTGTTCAGAAGGAAAGAAATCACAGAGCCCCAGATTCTATGTTGTCCTGGAGAGCTTGCAGAGCACTGGGGAAAGGCAGGCAGAGAATTCCCTGCTAGCACCTTCTCTGTGCCTGTTCACATTGCTTCGCAGAATCGCTTTTGTGCAGAAAACAGTAACACTTGTTCAGAAGGAAAGAAAGCACAGAGCCCCAGATTCTATGTTGTCCTGGAGAGCTTGCAGAGCACTGGGGAAAGGCAGGCAGAGAATTCCCTGCTAGCACCTTCTCTGTGCCTGGGAAGCAGAAGTGTTCACATTGCTTCGCAGAATCGCTTTTGTGCAGAAAACAGTAACACTTGTTCAGAAGGAAAGAAAGCACAGAGCCCCAGATTTTATGTTGTCCTGGAGAGCTTGCAGAGCACTGGGGAAAGGCAGGCAGAGAATTCCCTGCTAGCACCTTCTCTGTGCCTGGGAAGCAGAAGTGTTCACATTGCTTCGCAAAAATCGCTTTTGTGCAGAAAACACTAACACTTGTTCAGAAGGAAAGAAAGCACAGAGAACCAGATTCTATGTTGTCCTGGAGAGCTTGCAGAGCACTGGGGAAAGGCAGGCAGAGAATTCCTTGCTAGCACCTTCTCTGTGCCTGGGAAGCAGAAGTGTTCACATTGCTTCGCAAGAATCGCTTTTGTGCAGAAAACACTTACACTTATTAAGAAGGAAAGAAAGCACAGAGCCCCAGATTCTATGTTGTCCTGGAGAGCTTGCAGAGCACTGGGGAAAGGCAGGCAGAGAATTCCCTGCTAGCACCTTCTCTGTGCCTGGGAAGCAGAAGTGTTCACATTGCTTCGCAGAATCGCTTTTGTGCAGAAAACAGTAACACTTGTTCAGTAGGAAAGAAAGCACAGAGCCCCAGATTCTATGTTGTCCTGGAGAGCTTGCAGAGCACTGGGGAAAGGCAGGCAGAGAATTCCCTGCTAGCACCTTCTCTGTGCCTGGGAAGCAGAAGTGTTCACATTGCTTCGCAAGAATCGCTTTTGTGCAGAAAACAGTAACACTTGTTCAGAAGGAAAGAAAGCACAGAGCCCCAGATTCTATGTTGTCCTGGAGAGCTTGCAGAGCACTGGGGAAAGGCAGGCAGAGAATTCCCTGCTAGCACCTTCTCTGTGCCTGTTCACATTGCTTCGCAGAATCGCTTTTGTGCAGAAAACAGTAACACTTGTTCAGAAGGAAAGAAAGCACAGAGCCCCAGATTCTATGTTGTCCTGCAGAGCTTGCAGAGCACTGGGGAAAGGCAGGCAGAGAATTCCTTGCTAGCACCTTCTCTGTGCCTGGGAAGCAGAAGTGTTCACATTGCTTCGCAGAATCGCTTTTGTGCAGAAAACAGTAACACTTGTTCAGAAGGAGAGAAAGCACAGAGCCCCAGATTCTATGTTGTCCTGGAGAGCTTGCAGGAGCACTGGGGAAAGGCAGGCAGAGAATTCCTTGCTAGCACCTTCTCTGTGCCTGGGAAGCAGAAGTGTTCACATTGCTTCGCAAAAATCGCTTTTGTGCAGAAAACAGTAACACTTGTTCAGAAGGAAAGAAAGCACAGAGCCCCAGATTCTATGTTGTCCTGGAGAGCTTGCAGAGCACTGGGGAAAGGCAGGCAGAGAATTCCCTGCTAGCACCTTCTCTGTGCCTGGGAAGCAGAAGTGTTCACATTGCTTCGCAGAATCGCTTTTGTGCAGAAAACAGTAACACTTGTTCAGAAGGAAAGAAAGCACAGAGCCCCAGATTCTATGTTGTCCTGGAGAGCTTGCAGAGCACTGGGGAAAGGCAGGCAGAGAATTCCCTGCTAGCACCTTCTCTGTGCCTGTTCACATTGCTTCGCAGAATCGCTTTTGTGCAGAAAACAGTAACACTTGTTCAGAAGGAAAGAAAGCACAGAGCCCCAGATTCTATGTTGTCCTGGAGAGCTTGCAGAGCACTGGGGAAATCCAGGCAGAGAATTCCCTGATAGCACCTTCTCTGTGCCTGGGAAGCAGAAGTGTTCACAATGCTTCGCAAGAATCGCTTTTGTGCAGAAAACACTAACACTTGTTCAGAAGGAAAGAAAGCACAGAGCCCCAGATTCTATGTTGTCCTGCAGAGCTTGCAGAGCACTGGGGAAAGGCAGGCAGAGAATTCCTTGCTAGCACCTTCTCTGTGCCTGGGAAGCAGAAGTGTTCACATTGCTTCGCAAGAATCGCTTTTGTGCAGAAAACAGTAACACTTGTTCAGAAGGAAAGAAATCACAGAGCCCCAGATTCTATGTTGTCCTGGAGAGCTTGCAGAGCACTGGGGAAAGGCAGGCAGAGAATTCCCTGCTAGCACCTTCTCTGTGCCTGGGAAGCAGAAGTGTTCACATTGCTTCGCAAAAATCGCTTTTGTGCAGAAAACAGTAACACTTGTTCAGAAGGAAAGAAAGCACAGAGCCCCAGATTCTATGTTGTCCTGGAGAGCTTGCAGAGCACTGGGGAAAGGCAGGCAGAGAATTCCCTGCTAGCACCTTCTCTGTGCCTGGGAAGCAGAAGTGTTCACATTGCTTCGCAAGAATCGCTTTTGTGCAGAAAACAGTAACAATTGTTCATAAGGAAAAAAGCACAGAGCCGCAGATTTTATGTTGTCCTGGAGAGCTTGCAGAGCACTGGGGAAAGGCAGGCAGAGAATTCCCTGCTAGCACCTTCTCTGTGCCTGGGAAGCAGAAGTGTTCACATTGCTTCGCAAACATCGCTTTTGTGCAGAAAACACTAACACTTGTTCAGAAGGAAAGAAAGCACAGAGCCCCAGATTTTATGTTGTCCTGGAGAGCTTGCAGAGCACTGGGGAAAGGCAGGCAGAGAATTCCCTGCTAGCACCTTCTCTGTGCCTGTTCACATTGCTTCGCAGAATCGCTTTTGTGCAGAAAACAGTAACACTTGTTCAGAAGGAAAGAAAGCACAGAGCCCCAGATTCTATGTTGTCCTGGAGAGCTTGCAGAGCACTGGGGAAAGGCAGGCAGAGAATTCCCTGCTAGCACCTTCTCTGTGCCTGGGAAGCAGAAGTGTTCACATTGCTTCGCAGAATCGCTTTTGTGCAGAAAACAGTAACACTTGTTCAGAAGGAAAGAAAGCACAGAGCCCCAGATTCTATGTTGTCCTGGAGAGCTTGCAGAGCACTGGGGAAAGGCAGGCAGAGAATTCCCTGCTAGCACCTTCTCTGTGCCTGTTCACATTGCTTCGCAGAATCGCTTTTGTGCAGAAAACAGTAACACTTGTTCAGAAGGAAAGAAAGCACAGAGCCCCAGATTCTATGTTGTCCTGGAGAGCTTGCAGAGCACTGGGGAAAGGCAGGCAGAGAATTCCCTGCTAGCACCTTCTCTGTGCCTGGGAAGCAGAAGTGTTCACATTGCTTCGCAGAATCGCTTTTGTGCAGAAAACAGTAACACTTGTTCAGAACGAAAGAAAGCACAGAGCCCCAGATTCTATGTTGTCCTGCAGAGCTTGCAGAGCACTGGGGAAAGGCAGGCAGAGAATTCCCTGCTAGCACCTTCTCTGTGCCTGGGAAGCAGAAGTGTTCACATTGCTTCGCAAGAATCGCTTTTGGGCAGAAAACACTAACACTTGTTCAGAACGAAAGAAAGCACAGAGCCCCAGATTCTATGTTGTCCTGGAGAGCTTGCAGAGCACTGGGGAAAGGCAGGCAGAGAATTCCCTGCTAGCACCTTCTCTGTGCCTGGGAAGCAGAAGTGTTCACATTGCTTCGCAAGAATCGCTTTTGTGCAGAAAACAGTAACACTTGTTCAGAAGGAAAGAAATCACAGAGCCCCAGATTCTATGTTGTCCTGGAGAGCTTGCAGAGCACTGGGGAAAGGCAGGCAGAGAATTCCCTGCTAGCACCTTCTCTGTGCCTGTTCACATTGCTTCGCAGAATCGCTTTTGTGCAGAAAACAGTAACACTTGTTCAGAAGGAAAGAAATCACAGAGCCCCAGATTCTATGTTGTCCTGGAGAGCTTGCAGAGCACTGGGGAAAGGCAGGCAGAGAATTCCCTGCTAGCACCTTCTCTGTGCCTGGGAAGCAGAAGTGTTCACATTGCTTCGCAGAATCGCTTTTGTGCAGAAAACAGTAACACTTGTTCAGAAGGAAAGAAAGCACAGAGCCCCAGATTTTATGTTGTCCTGGAGAGCTTGCAGAGCACTGGGGAAAGGCAGGCAGAGAATTCCCGGCTAGCACCTTCTCTGTGCCTGGGAAGCAGAAGTGTTCACATTGCTTCGCAAAAATCGCTTTTGTGCAGAAAACACTAACACTTGTTCAGAAGGAAAGAAAGCACAGAGAACCAGATTCTATGTTGTCCTGGAGAGCTTGCAGAGCACTGGGGAAAGGCAGGCAGAGAATTCCTTGCTAGCACCTTCTCTGTGCCTGGGAAGCAGAAGTGTTCACATTGCTTCGCAAGAATCGCTTTTGTGCAGAAAACACTTACACTTATTAAGAAGGAAAGAAAGCACAGAGCCCCAGATTCTATGTTGTCCTGGAGAGCTTGCAGAGCACTGGGGAAAGGCAGGCAGAGAATTCCCTGCTAGCACCTTCTCTGTGCCTGGGAAGCAGAAGTGTTCACAGTTCTTCGCAGAATCGCTTTTGTGCAGAAAACAGTAACACTTGTTCAGAAGGAGAGAAAGCACAGAGCCCCAGATTCTATGTTGTCCTGGAGAGCTTGCAGAGCACTGGGGAAAGGCAGGCAGAGAATTCCTTGCTAGCACCTTCTCTGTGCCTGGGAAGCAGAAGTGTTCACATTGCTTCGCAAAAATCGCTTTTGTGCAGAAAACAGTAACACTTGTTCAGAAGGAAAGAAAGCACAGAGCCCCAGATTCTATGTTGTCCTGGAGAGCTTGCAGAGCACTGGGGAAAGGCAGGCAGAGAATTCCCTGCTAGCACCTTCTCTGTGCCTGGGAAGCAGAAGTGTTCACATTGCTTCGCAGAATCGCTTTTGTGCAGAAAACAGTAACACTTGTTCAGAAGGAAAGAAAGCACAGAGCCCCAGATTCTATGTTGTCCTGGAGAGCTTGCAGAGCACTGGGGAAAGGCAGGCAGAGAATTCCCTGCTAGCACCTTCTCTGTGCCTGTTCACATTGCTTCGCAGAATCGGTTTTGTGCAGAAAACAGTAACACTTGTTCAGAAGGAAAGAAATCACAGAGCCCCAGATTCTATGTTGTCCTGGAGAGCTTGCAGAGCACTGGGGAAAGGCAGGCAGAGAATTCCCTGCTAGCACCTTCTCTGTGACTGGGAAGCAGAAGTGTTCACATTGCTTCGCAGAATCGCTTTTGTGCAGAAAACAGTAACACTTGTTCAGAAGGAAAGAAAGCACAGAGTCCCAGATTCTATGTTGTCCTGCAGAGCTTGCAGAGCACTGGGGAAAGGCAGGCAGAGAATTCCTTGCTAGCACCTTCTCTGTGCCTGGGAAGCAGAAGTGTTCACATTTCTTCGCAAGAATCGCTTTTGTGCAGAAAACAGTAACACTTGTTCAGAAGGAAAGAAAGCACAGAGCCCCAGATTTTATGTTGTCCTGGAGAGCTTGCAGAGCACTGTGGAAAGCCAGGCAGAGAATTCCCTGCTAGCACCTTCTCTGTGCCTGGGAAGCAGAAGTGTTCACATTGCTTCGCAAGAATCGCTTTTGTGCAGAAAACAGTAACACTTGTTCAGAAGGAAAGAAAGCACAGAGCCCCAGATTTTATGCTGTCCTGGAGAGCTTGCAGAGCACTGGGGAAAGGCAGGCAGAGAATTCCCTGCTAGCACCTTCTCTGTGCCTGGCAAGCAGATGTGTTCACATTGCTTCGCAAGAATCGCTTTTGTGCAGGAAACAATAACACTCGTTCAGAACGAAAGAAAGCACAGAGCCCCAGATTCTATGTTGTCCTGGAGAGCTTGCAGAGCACTGGGGAAAGGCAGGCAGAGAATTCCCTGCTAGCACCTTCTCTGTGCCTGTTCACATTGCTTCGCAGAATCGCTTTTGTGCAGAAAACAGTAACACTTGTTCAGAAGGAAAGAAAGCACAGAGCCCCAGATTTTATGTTGTCCTGGAGAGCTTGCAGAGCACTGGGGAAAGGCAGGCAGAGAATTCCTTGCTAGCACCTTCTCTGTGCCTGGGAAGCAGAAGTGTTCACATTGCTTCGCAAGAATCGCTTTTGTGCAGAAAACACTTACACTTATTCAGAAGGAAAGAAAGCACAGAGCCCCAGATTTTATGTTGTCCTGGAGAGCTTGCAGAGCACTGGGGAAAGGCAGGCAGAGAATTCCTTGCTAGCACCTTCTCTGTGCCTGGGAAGCAGAAGTGTTCACATTGCTTCGCAAAAATCGCTTTTGTGCAGAAAACAGTAACACTTGTTCAGAAGGAAAGAAAGCACAGAGCCCCAGATTTTATGTTGTCCTGGAGAGCTTGCAGAGCACTGGGGAAAGGCAGGCAGAGAATTCCCTGCTAGCACCTTCTCTGTGCCTGTTCACATTGCTTCGCAAGAATCGCTTTTGTGCAGAAAACAGTAACACTTGTTCAGAAGGAAAGAAAGCACAGAGCCCCAGATTCTATGTTGTCCTGGAGAGCTTGCAGAGCACTGGGGAAAGGCAGGCAGAGAATTCCCTGCTAGCACCTTCTCTGTGCCTGTTCACATTGCTTCGCAGAATCGATTTGTGCAGAAAACAGTAACACTTGTTCAGAAGGAAAGAAAGCACAGAGCCCCAGATTTTATGTTGTCCTGGAGAGCTTGCAGAGCACTGGGGAAAGGCAGGCAGAGAATTCCCTGCTAGCACCTTCTCTGTGCCTGTTCACATTGCTTCGCAAGAATTGCTTTTGTGCAGAAAACAGTAACACTTGTTCAGAAGGAAAGAAAGCACAGAGCCCCAGATTCTATGTTGTCCTGGAGAGCTTGCAGAGCACTGGGGAAAGGCAGGCAGAGAATTCCCTGCTAGCACCTTCTCTGTGCCTGGGAAGCAGAAGTGTTCACATTGCTTCGCAGAATCGCTTTTGTGCAGAAAACAGTAACACTTGTTCAGAACGAAAGAAAGCACAGAGCCCCAGATTCTATGTTGTCCTGCAGAGCTTGCAGAGCACTGGGGAAAGGCAGGCAGAGAATTCCTTGCTAGCACCTTCTCTGTGCCTGGGAAGCAGAAGTGTTCACATTGCTTCGCAAGAATCGCTTTTGTGCAGAAAACACTAACACTTGTTCAGAAGGAAAGAAAGCACAGAGCCCCAGATTTTATGTTGTCCTGGAGAGCTTGCAGAGCACTAGGGAAAGGCAGGCAGAGAATTCCCTGCTAGCACCTTCTCTGTGCCTGGGAAGCAGAAGTGTTCACATTGCTTCGCAAAAATCGCTTTTGTGCAGAAAACAGTAACACTTGTTCAGAAGGAAAGAAAGCACAGAGCCCCAGATTCTATGTTGTCCTGGAGAGCTTGCAGAGCACTGGGGAAAGGCAGGCAGAGAATTCCCTGCTAGCACCTTCTCTGTGCCTGGGAAGCAGAAGTGTTCACATTGCTTCGCAGAATCGCTTTTGGGCAGAAAGCACTAACACTTGTTCAGAAGGAAAGAAAGCACAGAGAACCACATTCTATGTTGTCCTGGAGAGCTTGCAGAGCACTGGGGAAAGGCAGGCAGAGAATTCCTTGCTAGCACCTTCTCTGTGCCTGGGAAGCAGAAGTGTTCACATTGCTTCGCAGAATCGCTTTTGTGCAGAAAACAGTAACACTTGTTCAGAAGGAAAGAAATCACAGAGCCCCAGATTCTATGTTGTCCTGGAGAGCTTGCAGAGCACTGGGGAAAGGCAGGCAGAGAATTCCCTGCTAGCACCTTCTCTGTGCCTGGGAAGCAGAAGTGTTCACATTGCTTCGCAAGAATCGCTTTTGTGCAGAAAACAGTAACACTTCTTCAGAAGGAAAGAAAGCACAGAGCCCCAGATTCTATGTTGTCCTGGAGAGCTTGCAGAGCACTGGGGAAAGGCAGGCAGAGAATTCCCTGCTAGCACCTTCTCTGTGCCTGTGAAGCAGAAGTGTTCACATTGCTTCGCAAAAATTGCTTTTGTGCAGAAAACAGTAACACTTGTTCAGAAGGAAAGAAATCACAGAGCCCCAGATTCTATGTTGTCCTGGAGAGCTTGCAGAGCACTGGGGAAAGGCAGGCAGAGAATTCCCTGCTAGCACCCTCTCTGTGCCTGTTCACATTGCTTCGCAAGAATCGCTTTTGTGCAGAAAACAGTAACACTTATTCAGAAGGAAAGAAAGCACAGAGCCCCAGATTCTATGTTGTCCTGCAGAGCTTGCAGAGCACTGTGGAAAGCCAGGCAGAGAATTCCCTGCTAGCACCTTCTCTGTGCCTGGGAAGCAGAAGTGTTCACATTGCTTCGCAAAAATCGCTTTTGTGCAGAAAACAGTAACACTTGTTCAGAAGGAAAGAAATCACAGAGCCCCAGATTCTATGTTGTCCTGGAGAGCTTGCAGAGCACTGGGGAAAGGCAGGCAGAGAATTCCCTGCTAGCACCTTCTCTCTGCCTGTTCACATTGCTTCGCAAGAATCGCTTTTGTGCAGAAAACAGTAACACTTGTTCAGAAGGAAAGAAAGCACAGAGCCCCAGATTCTATGTTGTCCTGCAGAGCTTGCAGAGCACTGGGGAAAGGCAGGCAGAGAATTCCTTGCTAGCACCTTCTCTGTGCCTGGGAAGCAGAAGTGTTCACATTGCTTCGCAGAATCGCTTTTGTGCAGAAAACAGTAACACTTGTTCAGAAGGAGAGAAAGCACAGAGCCCCAGATTCTATGTTGTCCTGGAGAGCTTGCAGAGCACTGGGGAAAGGCAGGCAGAGAATTCCTTGCTAGCACCTTCTCTGTGCCTGGGAAGCAGAAGTGTTCACATTGCTTCGCAAGAATCACTTTTGTGCAGAAAACACTAACACTTGTTCAGAACGAAAGAAAGCACAGAGCCCCAGATTCTATGTTGTCCTGCAGAGCTTGCAGAGCACTGGGGAAAGGCAGGCAGAGAATTCCCTGCTAGCACCTTCTCTGTGCCTGTTCACATTGCTTCGCAGAATCGGTTTTGTGCAGAAAACAGTAACACTTGTTCAGAAGGAAAGAAAGCACAGAGCCCCAGATTCTATGTTGTCCTGGAGAGCTTGCAGAGCACTGGGGAAAGGCAGGCAGAGAATTCCCTGCTAGCACCTTCTCTGTGACTGGGAAGCAGAAGTGTTCACATTGCTTCGCAGAATCGCTTTTGTGCAGAAAACAGTAACACTTGTTCAGAACGAAAGAAAGCACAGAGCCCCAGATTCTATGTTGTCCTGCAGAGCTTGCAGAGCACTGGGGAAAGGCAGGCAGAGAATTCCTTGCTAGCACCTTCTCTGTGCCTGGGAAGCAGAAGTGTTCACATTTCTTCGCAAGAATCGCTTTTGTGCAGAAAACAGTAACACTTGTTCAGAAGGAAAGAAAGCACAGAGCCCCAGATTTTATGTTGTCCTGGAGAGCTTGCAGAGCACTGTGGAAAGCCAGGCAGAGAATTCCCTGCTAGCACCTTCTCTGTGCCTGGGAAGCAGAAGTGTTCACATTGCTTCGCAAGAATCGCTTTTGTGCAGAAAACAGTAACACTTGTTCAGAAGGAAAGAAAGCACAGAGCCCCAGATTTTATGTTGTCCTGGAGAGCTTGCAGAGCACTGGGGAAAGGCAGGCAGAGAATTCCCTGCTAGCACCTTCTCTGTGCCTGGCAAGCAGATGTGTTCACATTGCTTCGCAAGAATCGCTTTTGTGCAGGAAACAATAACACTCGTTCAGAACGAAAGAAAGCACAGAGCCCCAGATTCTATGTTGTCCTGGAGAGCTTGCAGAGCACTGGGGAAAGGCAGGCAGAGAATTCCCTGCTAGCACCTTCTCTGTGCCTGTTCACATTGCTTCGCAGAATCGCTTTTGTGCAGAAAACAGTAACACTTGTTCAGAAGGAAAGAAAGCACAGAGCCCCAGATTTTATGTTGTCCTGGAGAGCTTGCAGAGCACTGGGGAAAGGCAGGCAGAGAATTCCTTGCTAGCACCTTCTCTGTGCCTGGGAAGCAGAAGTGTTCACATTGCTTCGCAAGAATCGCTTTTGTGCAGAAAACACTTACACTTATTCAGAAGGAAAGAAAGCACAGAGCCCCAGATTTTATGTTGTCCTGGAGAGCTTGCAGAGCACTGGGGAAAGGCAGGCAGAGAATTCCTTGCTAGCACCTTCTCTGTGCCTGGGAAGCAGAAGTGTTCACATTGCTTCGCAAAAATCGCTTTTGAGCAGAAAACAGTAACACTTGTTCAGAAGGAAAGAAAGCACAGAGCCCCAGATTTTATGTTGTCCTGGAGAGCTTGCAGAGCACTGGGGAAAGGCAGGCAGAGAATTCCCTGCTAGCACCTTCTCTGTGCCTGTTCACATTGCTTCGCAAGAATCGCTTTTGTGCAGAAAACAGTAACACTTGTTCAGAAGGAAAGAAAGCACAGAGCCCCAGATTCTATGTTGTCCTGGAGAGCTTGCAGAGCACTGGGGAAAGGCAGGCAGAGAATTCCCTGCTAGCACCTTCTCTGTGCCTGTTCACATTGCTTCGCAGAATCGATTTGTGCAGAAAACAGTAACACTTGTTCAGAAGGAAAGAAAGCACAGAGCCCCAGATTTTATGTTGTCCTGGAGAGCTTGCAGAGCACTGGGGAAAGGCAGGCAGAGAATTCCCTGCTAGCACCTTCTCTGTGCCTGGCAAGCAGATGTGTTCACATTGCTTCGCAAGAATCGCTTTTGTGCAGAAAACAGTAACACTTGTTCAGAAGGAAAGAAAGCACAGAGCCCCAGATTCTATGTTGTCCTGGAGAGCTTGCAGAGCACTGGGGAAAGGCAGGCAGAGAATTCCCTGCTAGCACCTTCTCTGTGCCTGGCAAGCAGATGTGTTCACATTGCTTCGCAAGAATCGCTTTTGTGCAGAAAACACTAACACTTGTTCAGAAGGAAAGAAAGCACAGAGCCCCAGATTCTATGTTGTCCTGGAGAGCTTGCAGAGCACTGGGGAAAGGCAGGCAGAGAATTCCCTGCTAGCACCTTCTCTGTGCCTGTTCACATTGCTTCGCAAGAATTGCTTTTGTGCAGAAAACAGTAACACTTGTTCAGAAGGAAAGAAAGCACAGAGCCCCAGATTCTATGTTGTCCTGGAGAGCTTGCAGAGCACTGGGGAAAGGCAGGCAGAGAATTCCCTGCTAGCACCTTCTCTGTGCCTGGGAAGCAGAAGTGTTCACATTGCTTCGCAGAATCGCTTTTGTGCAGAAAACAGTAACACTTGTTCAGAACGAAAGAAAGCACAGAGCCCCAGATTCTATGTTGTCCTGCAGAGCTTGCAGAGCACTGGGGAAAGGCAGGCAGAGAATTCCTTGCTAGCACCTTCTCTGTGCCTGGGAAGCAGAAGTGTTCACATTGCTTCGCAAGAATCGCTTTTGTGCAGAAAACACTAACACTTGTTCAGAAGGAAAGAAAGCACAGAGCCCCAGATTTTATGTTGTCCTGGAGAGCTTGCAGAGCACTAGGGAAAGGCAGGCAGAGAATTCCCTGCTAGCACCTTCTCTGTGCCTGGGAAGCAGAAGTGTTCACATTGCTTCGCAAGAATCGCTTTTGTGCAGAAAACAGTAACACTTGTTCAGAAGGAAAGAAAGCACAGAGCCCCAGATTCTATGTTGTCCTGGAGAGCTTGCAGAGCACTGGGGAAAGGCAGGCAGAGAATTCCCTGCTAGCACCTTCTCTGTGCCTGGGAAGCAGAAGTGTTCACATTGCTTCGCAGAATCGCTTTTGGGCAGAAAGCACTAACACTTGTTCAGAAGGAAAGAAAGCACAGAGAACCACATTCTATGTTGTCCTGGAGAGCTTGCAGAGCACTGGGGAAAGGCAGGCAGAGAATCCTTGCTAGCACCTTCTCTGTGCCTGGGAAGCAGAAGTGTTCACATTGCTTCGCAGAATCGCTTTTGTGCAGAAAACAGTAACACTTGTTCAGAAGGAAAGAAATCACAGAGCCCCAGATTCTATGTTGTCCTGGAGAGCTTGCAGAGCACTGGGGAAAGGCAGGCAGAGAATTCCCTGCTAGCACCTTCTCTGTGCCTGGGAAGCAGAAGTGTTCACATTGCTTCGCAAGAATCGCTTTTGTGCAGAAAACAGTAACACTTGTTCAGAACGAAAGAAAGCACAGAGCCCCAGATTCTATGTTGTCCTGGAGAGCTTGCAGAGCACTGGGGAAAGGCAGGCAGAGAATTCCCTGCTAGCACCTTCTCTGTGCCTGTGAAGCAGAAGTGTTCACATTGCTTCGCAAAAATCGCTTTTGTGCAGAAAACAGTAACACTTGTTCAGAAGGAAAGAAATCACAGAGCCCCAGATTCTATGTTGTCCTGGAGAGCTTGCAGAGCACTGGGGAAAGGCAGGCAGAGAATTCCCTGCTAGCACCTTCTCTGTGCCTGTTCACATTGCTTCGCAAGAATCGCTTTTGTGCAGAAAACAGTAACACTTGTTCAGAAGGAAAGAAAGCACAGAGCCCCAGATTCTATGTTGTCCTGCAGAGCTTGCAGAGCACTGTGGAAAGCCAGGCAGAGAATTCCCTGCTAGCACCTTCTCTGTGCCTGGGAAGCAGAAGTGTTCACATTGCTTCGCAAAAATCGCTTTTGTGCAGAAAACAGTAACACTTGTTCAGAAGGAAAGAAATCACAGAGCCCCAGAT
The DNA here is from genome assembly GCF_031877795.1 of Strix aluco. Classification (NCBI taxonomy): domain Eukaryota; kingdom Metazoa; phylum Chordata; class Aves; order Strigiformes; family Strigidae; genus Strix; species Strix aluco. The sequence goes on along the minus strand of NW_027436510.1, from coordinate 1,891,860 downwards.
TCTATGTTGTCCTGGAGAGCTTGCAGAGCACTGGGGAAAGGCAGGCAGAGAATTCCCTGCTAGCACCTTCTCTCTGCCTGTTCACATTGCTTCGCAAGAATCGCTTTTGTGCAGAAAACAGTAACACTTGTTCAGAAGGAAAGAAAGCACAGAGCCCCAGATTCTATGTTGTCCTGCAGAGCTTGCAGAGCACTGGGGAAAGGCAGGCAGAGAATTCCTTGCTAGCACCTTCTCTGTGCCTGGGAAGCAGAAGTGTTCACATTGCTTCGCAAGAATCGCTTTTGTGCAGAAAACAGTAACACTTGTTCAGAAGGAGAGAAAGCACAGAGCCCCAGATTCTATGTTGTCCTGGAGAGCTTGCAGAGCACTGGGGAAAGGCAGGCAGAGAATTCCTTGCTAGCACCTTCTCTGTGCCTGGGAAGCAGAAGTGTTCACATTGCTTCGCAAGAATCGCTTTTGTGCAGAAAACACTAACACTTGTTCAGAACGAAAGAAATCACAGAGCCCCAGATTCTATGTTGTCCTGCAGAGCTTGCAGAGCACTGGGGAAAGGCAGGCAGAGAATTCCCTGCTAGCACCTTCTCTGTGCCTGTTCACATTGCTTCGCAGAATCGCTTTTGTGCAGAAAACAGTAACACTTGTTCAGAAGGAAAGAAAGCACAGAGTCCCAGATTCTATGTTGTCCTGCAGAGCTTGCAGAGCACTTGGGAAAGGCAGGCAGAGAATTCCTTGCTAGCACCTTCTCTGTGCCTGGGAAGCAGAAGTGTTCACATTTCTTCGCAAGAATCGCTTTTGTGCAGAAAACAGTAACACTTGTTCAGAAGGAAAGAAAGCACAGAGCCCCAGATTTTATGTTGTCCTGGAGAGCTTGCAGAGCACTGTGGAAAGCCAGGCAGAGAATTCCCTGATAGCACCTTCTCTGTGCCTGGGAAGCAGAAGTGTTCACATTGCTTCGCAAGAATCGCTTTTGTGCAGAAAACAGTAACACTTGTTCAGAAGGAAAGAAAGCACAGAGCCCCAGATTCTATGTTGTCCTGGAGAGCTTGCAGAGCACTGGGGAAAGGCAGGCAGAGAATTCCCTGCTAGCACCTTCTCTGTGCCTGTTCACATTGCTTCGCAGAATCGCTTTTGTGCAGAAAACAGTAACACTTGTTCAGAAGGAAAGAAAGCACAGAGCCCCAGATTCTATGTTGTCCTGGAGAGCTTGCAGAGCACTGGGGAAAGGCAGGCAGAGAATTCCCTGCTAGCACCTTCTCTGTGCCTGGGAAGCAGAAGTGTTCACATTGCTTCGCAGAATCGCTTTTGTGCAGAAAACAGTAACACTTGTTCAGAAGGAAAGAAAGCACAGAGCCCCAGATTCTATGTTGTCCTGGAGAGCTTGCAGAGCACTGGGGAAAGGCAGGCAGAGAATTCCTTGCTAGCACCTTCTCTGTGCCTGGGAAGCAGAAGTGTTCACATTGCTTCGCAAGAATCGCTTTTGGGCAGAAAACACTAACACTTGTTCAGAACGAAAGAAAGCACAGAGCCCCAGATTCTATGTTGTCCTGGAGAGCTTGCAGAGCACTGGGGATAGGCAGGCAGAGAATTCCCTGCTAGCACCTTCTCTGTGCCTGGGAAGCAGAAGTGTTCACATTGCTTCGCAAGAATCGCTTTTGTGCAGAAAACAGTAACACTTGTTCAGAAGGAAAGAAAGCACAGAGCCCCAGATTCTATGTTGTCCTGGAGAGCTTGCAGAGCACTGGGGAAAGGCAGGCAGAGAATTCCCTGCTAGCACCTTCTCTGTGCCTGGGAAGCAGAAGTTTTCACATTGCTTCGCAAAAATCGCTTTTGTGCAGAAAACAGTAACACTTGTTCAGAAGGAAAGAAATCACAGAGCCCCAGATTCTATGTTGTCCTGGAGAGCTTGCAGAGCACTGGGGAAAGGCAGGCAGAGAATTCCCTGCTAGCACCTTCTCTGTGCCTGTTCACATTGCTTCGCAGAATCGCTTTTGTGCAGAAAACAGTAACACTTGTTCAGAAGGAAAGAAAGCACAGAGCCCCAGATTCTATGTTGTCCTGGAGAGCTTGCAGAGCACTGGGGAAAGGCAGGCAGAGAATTCCCTGCTAGGACCTTCTCTGTGCCTGTTCACATTGCTTCGCAGAATCGCTTTTGTGCAGAAAACAGTAACACTTGTTCAGAAGGAAAGAAAGCACAGAGCCCCAGATTCTATGTTGTCCTGCAGAGCTTGCAGAGCACTGGGGAAAGGCAGGCAGAGAATTCCTTGCTAGCACCTTCTCTGTGCCTGGGAAGCAGAAGTGTTCACATTGCTTCGCAGAATCGCTTTTGTGCAGAAAACAGTAACACTTGTTCAGAAGGAGAGAAAGCACAGAGCCCCAGATTCTATGTTGTCCTGGAGAGCTTGCAGAGCACTGGGGAAAGGCAGGCAGAGAATTCCCTGCTAGCACCTTCTCTGTGCCTGGGAAGCAGAAGTGTTCACATTGCTTCGCAAGAATCGCTTTTGTGCAGAAAACAGTAACACTTGTTCAGAAGGAAAGAAAGCACAGAGCCCCAGATTTTATGTTGTCCTGGAGAGCTTGCAGAGCACTGGGGAAAGGCAGGCAGAGAATTCCCTGCTAGCACCTTCTCTGTGCCTGGCAAGCAGATGTGTTCACATTGCTTCGCAAGAATCGCTTTTGTGCAGGAAACAATAACACTCGTTCAGAACGAAAGAAAGCACAGAGCCCCAGATTCTATGTTGTCCTGGAGAGCTTGCAGAGCACTGGGGAAAGGCAGGCAGAGAATTCCCTGCTAGCACCTTCTCTGTGCCTGTTCACATTGCTTCGCAGAATCGCTTTTGTGCAGAAAACAGTAACACTTGTTCAGAAGGAAAGAAAGCACAGAGCCCCAGATTTTATGTTGTCCTGGAGAGCTTGCAGAGCACTGGGGAAAGGCAGGCAGAGAATTCCTTGCTAGCACCTTCTCTGTGCCTGGGAAGCAGAAGTGTTCACATTGCTTCGCAAGAATCGCTTTTGTGCAGAAAACACTAACACTTGTTCAGAAGGAAAGAAAGCACAGAGCCCCAGATTTTATGTTGTCCTGGAGAGCTTGCAGAGCACTGGGGAAAGGCAGGCAGAGAATTCCTTGCTAGCACCTTCTCTGTGCCTGGGAAGCAGAAGTGTTCACATTGCTTCGCAAAAATCGCTTTTGTGCAGAAAACAGTAACACTTGTTCAGAAGGAAAGAAAGCACAGAGCCCCAGATTTTATGTTGTCCTGGAGAGCTTGCAGAGCACTGGGGAAAGGCAGGCAGAGAATTCCCTGCTAGCACCTTCTCTGTGCCTGTTCACATTGCTTCGCAAGAATCGCTTTTGTGCAGAAAACAGTAACACTTGTTCAGAAGGAAAGAAAGCACAGAGCCCCAGATTCTATGTTGTCCTGGAGAGCTTGCAGAGCACTGGGGAAAGGCAGGCAGAGAATTCCCTGCTAGCACCTTCTCTGTGCCTGTTCACATTGCTTCGCAGAATCGATTTGTGCAGAAAACAGTAACACTTGTTCAGAAGGAAAGAAAGCACAGAGCCCCAGATTTTATGTTGTCCTGGAGAGCTTGCAGAGCACTGGGGAAAGGCAGGCAGAGAATTCCCTGCTAGCACCTTCTCTGTGCCTGGCAAGCAGATGTGTTCACATTGCTTCGCAAGAATCGCTTTTGTGCAGAAAACACTAACACTTGTTCAGAAGGAAAGAAAGCACAGAGCCCCAGATTCTATGTTGTCCTGGAGAGCTTGCAGAGCACTGGGGAAAGGCAGGCAGAGAATTCCCTGCTAGCACCTTCTCTGTGCCTGTTCACATTGCTTCGCAAGAATTGCTTTTGTGCAGAAAACAGTAACACTTGTTCAGAAGGAAAGAAAGCACAGAGCCCCAGATTCTATGTTGTCCTGGAGAGCTTGCAGAGCACTGGGGAAAGGCAGGCAGAGAATTCCCTGCTAGCACCTTCTCTGTGCCTGGGAAGCAGAAGTGTTCACATTGCTTCGCAGAATCGCTTTTGTGCAGAAAACAGTAACACTTGTTCAGAACGAAAGAAAGCACAGAGCCCCAGATTCTATGTTGTCCTGCAGAGCTTGCAGAGCACTGGGGAAAGGCAGGCAGAGAATTCCTTGCTAGCACCTTCTCTGTGCCTGGGAAGCAGAAGTGTTCACATTGCTTCGCAAGAATCGCTTTTGGGCAGAAAACACTAACACTTGTTCAGAACGAAAGAAAGCACAGAGCCCCAGATTCTATGTTGTCCTGGAGAGCTTGCAGAGCACTGGGGAAAGGCAGGCAGAGAATTCCTTGCTAGCACCTTCTCTGTGCCTGGGAAGCAGAAGTGTTCACATTGCTTCGCAGAATCGCTTTTGTGCAGAAAACACTAACACTTGTTCAGAAGGAAAGAAAGCACAGAGCCCCAGATTTTATGTTGTCCTGGAGAGCTTGCAGAGCACTAGGGAAAGGCAGGCAGAGAATTCCCTGCTAGCACCTTCTCTGTGCCTGGGAAGCAGAAGTGTTCACATTGCTTCGCAAAAATCGCTTTTGTGCAGAAAACAGTAACACTTGTTCAGAAGGAAAGAAAGCACAGAGTCCCAGATTCTATGTTGTCCTGGAGAGCTTGCAGAGCACTGGGGAAAGGCAGGCAGAGAATTCCCTGCTAGCACCTTCTCTGTGCCTGGGAAGCAGAAGTGTTCACATTGCTTCGCAGAATCGCTTTTGGGCAGAAAGCACAAACACTTGTTCAGAAGGAAAGAAAGCACAGAGCCCCAGATTCTATGTTGTCCTGGAGAGCTTGCAGAGCACTGGGGAAAGGCAGGCAGAGAATTCCCTGCTAGCACCCTCTCTGTGCCTGTTCACATTGCTTCGCAAGAATCGCTTTTGTGCAGAAAACAGTAACACTTATTCAGAAGGAAAGAAAGCACAGAGCCCCAGATTCTATGTTGTCCTGCAGAGCTTGCAGAGCACTGTGGAAAGCCAGGCAGAGAATTCCCTGCTAGCACCTTCTCTGTGCCTGGGAAGCAGAAGTGTTCACATTGCTTCGCAAAAATCGCTTTTGTGCAGAAAACAGTAACACTTGTTCAGAAGGAAAGAAATCACAGAGCCCCAGATTCTATGTTGTCCTGGAGAGCTTGCAGAGCACTGGGGAAAGGCAGGCAGAGAATTCCCTGCTAGCACCTTCTCTCTGCCTGTTCACATTGCTTCGCAAGAATCGCTTTTGTGCAGAAAACAGTAACACTTGTTCAGAAGGAAAGAAAGCACAGAGCCCCAGATTCTATGTTGTCCTGCAGAGCTTGCAGAGCACTGGGGAAAGGCAGGCAGAGAATTCCTTGCTAGCACCTTCTCTGTGCCTGGGAAGCAGAAGTGTTCACATTGCTTCGCAGAATCGCTTTTGTGCAGAAAACAGTAACACTTGTTCAGAAGGAGAGAAAGCACAGAGCCCCACATTCTATGTTGTCCTGGAGAGCTTGCAGAGCACTGGGGAAAGGCAGGCAGAGAATTCCTTGCTAGCACCTTCTCTGTGCCTGGGAAGCAGAAGTGTTCACATTGCTTCGCAAGAATCGCTTTTGTGCAGAAAACACTAACACTTGTTCAGAACGAAAGAAAGCACAGAGCCCCAGATTCTATGTTGTCCTGCAGAGCTTGCAGAGCACTGGGGAAAGGCAGGCAGAGAATTCCCTGCTAGCACCTTCTCTGTGCCTGTTCACATTGCTTCGCAGAATCGCTTTTGTGCAGAAAACAGTAACACTTGTTCAGAAGGAAAGAAATCACAGAGCCCCAGATTCTATGTTGTCCTGGAGAGCTTGCAGAGCACTGGGGAAAGGCAGGCAGAGAATTCCCTGCTAGCACCTTCTCTGTGCCTGGGAAGCAGAAGTGTTCACATTGCTTCGCAAGAATCGCTTTTGTGCAGAAAACACTAACACTTGTTCAGAAGGAAAGAAAGCACAGAGCCCCACATTCTATGTTGTCCTGGAGAGCTTGCAGAGCACTGGGGAAAGGCAGGCAGAGAATTCCTTGCTAGCACCTTCTCTGTGCCTGGGAAGCAGAAGTGTTCACATTGCTTCGCAAAAATCGCTTTTGTGCAGAAAACAGTAACACTTGTTCAGAAGGAAAGAAAGCACAGAGCCCCAGATTCTATGTTGTCCTGGAGAGCTTGCAGAGCACTGGGGAAAGGCAGGCAGAGAATTCCCTGCTAGCACCTTCTCTGTGCCTGTTCACATTGCTTCGCAGAATCGATTTGTGCAGAAAACAGTAACACTTGTTCAGAAGGAAAGAAAGCACAGAGCCCCAGATTTTATGTTGTCCTGGAGAGCTTGCAGAGCACTGGGGAAAGGCAGGCAGAGAATTCCCTGCTAGCACCTTCTCTGTGCCTGGGAAGCAGATGTGTTCACATTGCTTCGCAAGAATCGCTTTTGTGCAGAAAACACTAACACTTGTTCAGAAGGAAAGAAAGCACAGAGCCCCAGATTCTATGTTGTCCTGGAGAGCTTGCAGAGCACTGGGGAAAGGCAGGCAGAGAATTCCCTGCTAGCACCTTCTCTGTGCCTGTTCACATTGCTTCGCAAGAATTGCTTTTGTGCAGAAAACAGTAACACTTGTTCAGAAGGAAAGAAAGCACAGAGCCCCAGATTCTATGTTGTCCTGGAGAGCTTGCAGAGCACTGGGGAAAGGCAGGCAGAGAATTCCCTGCTAGCACCTTCTCTGTGCCTGGGAAGCAGAAGTGTTCACATTGCTTCGCAGAATCGCTTTTGTGCAGAAAACAGTAACACTTGTTCAGAACGAAAGAAAGCACAGAGCCCCAGATTCTATGTTGTCCTGCAGAGCTTGCAGAGCACTGGGGAAAGGCAGGCAGAGAATTCCTTGCTAGCACCTTCTCTGTGCCTGGGAAGCAGAAGTGTTCACATTGCTTCGCAAGAATCGCTTTTGTGCAGAAAACACTAACACTTGTTCAGAAGGAAAGAAAGCACAGAGCCCCAGATTTTATGTTGTCCTGGAGAGCTTGCAGAGCACTAGGGAAATGCAGGCAGAGAATTCCCTGCTAGCACCTTCTCTGTGCCTGGGAAGCAGAAGTGTTCACATTGCTTCGCAAAAATCGCTTTTGTGCAGAAAACAGTAACACTTGTTCAGAAGGAAAGAAAGCACAGAGCCCCAGATTCTATGTTGTCCTGGAGAGCTTGCAGAGCACTGGGGAAAGGCAGGCAGAGAATTCCCTGCTAGCACCTTCTCTGTGCCTGGGAAGCAGAAGTGTTCACATTGCTTCGCAGAATCGCTTTTGGGCAGAAAGCACTAACACTTGTTCAGAAGGAAAGAAAGCACAGAGAACCACATTCTATGTTGTCCTGGAGAGCTTGCAGAGCACTGGGGAAAGGCAGGCAGAGAATTCCTTGCTAGCACCTTCTCTGTGCCTGGGAAGCAGAAGTGTTCACATTGCTTCGCAGAATCGCTTTTGTGCAGAAAACAGTAACACTTGTTCAGAAGGAAAGAAATCACAGAGCCCCAGATTCTATGTTGTCCTGGAGAGCTTGCAGAGCACTGGGGAAAGGCAGGCAGAGAATTCCCTGCTAGCACCTTCTCTGTGCCTGGGAAGCAGAAGTGTTCACATTGCTTCGCAAGAATCGCTTTTGTGCAGAAAACAGTAACACTTCTTCAGAAGGAAAGAAAGCACAGAGCCCCAGATTCTATGTTGTCCTGGAGAGCTTGCAGAGCACTGGGGAAAGGCAGGCAGAGAATTCCCTGCTAGCACCTTCTCTGTGCCTGTGAAGCAGAAGTGTTCACATTGCTTCGCAAAAATCGCTTTTGTGCAGAAAACAGTAACACTTGTTCAGAAGGAAAGAAATCACAGAGCCCCAGATTCTATGTTGTCCTGGAGAGCTTGCAGAGCACTGGGGAAAGGCAGGCAGAGAATTCCCTGCTAGCACCTTCTCTGTGCCTGTTCACATTGCTTCGCAAGAATCGCTTTTGTGCAGAAAACAGTAACACTTGTTCAGAAGGAAAGAAAGCACAGAGCCCCAGATTCTATGTTGTCCTGCAGAGCTTGCAGAGCACTGTGGAAAGCCAGGCAGAGAATTCCCTGCTAGCACCTTCTCTGTGCCTGGGAAGCAGAAGTGTTCACATTGCTTCGCAAAAATCGCTTTTGTGCAGAAAACAGTAACACTTGTTCAGAAGGAAAGAAATCACAGAGCCCCAGATTCTATGTTGTCCTGGAGAGCTTGCAGAGCACTGGGGAAAGGCAGGCAGAGAATTCCCTGCTAGCACCTTCTCTGTGCCTGTTCACATTGCTTCGCAAGAATCGCTTTTGTGCAGAAAACAGTAACACTTGTTCAGAAGGAAAGAAAGCACAGAGTCCCAGATTCTATGTTGTCCTGCAGAGCTTGCAGAGCACTTGGGAAAGGCAGGCAGAGAATTCCTTGCTAGCACCTTCTCTGTGCCTGGGAAGCAGAAGTGTTCACATTTCTTCGCAAGAATCGCTTTTGTGCAGAAAACAGTAACACTTGTTCAGAAGGAAAGAAAGCACAGAGCCCCAGATTTTATGTTGTCCTGGAGAGCTTGCAGAGCACTGTGGAAAGCCAGGCAGAGAATTCCCTGATAGCACCTTCTCTGTGCCTGGGAAGCAGAAGTGTTCACATTGCTTCGCAAGAATCGCTTTTGTGCAGAAAACAGTAACACTTGTTCAGAAGGAAAGAAAGCACAGAGCCCCAGATTCTATGTTGTCCTGGAGAGCTTGCAGAGCACTGGGGAAAGGCAGGCAGAGAATTCCCTGCTAGCACCTTCTCTGTGCCTGTTCACATTGCTTCGCAGAATCGCTTTTGTGCAGAAAACAGTAACACTTGTTCAGAAGGAAAGAAAGCACAGAGCCCCAGATTCTATGTTGTCCTGGAGAGCTTGCAGAGCACTGGGGAAAGGCAGGCAGAGAATTCCCTGCTAGCACCTTCTCTGTGCCTGGGAAGCAGAAGTGTTCACATTGCTTCGCAAAAATCGCTTTTGTGCAGAAAACAGTAACACTTGTTCAGAAGGAAAGAAAGCACAGAGCCCCAGATTCTATGTTGTCCTGGAGAGCTTGCAGAGCACTGGGGAAAGGCAGGCAGAGAATTCCCTGCTAGCACCTTCTCTGTGCCTGGGAAGCAGAAGTGTTCACATTGCTTCGCAGAATCGCTTTTGGGCAGAAAGCACTAACACTTGTTCAGAAGGAAAGAAAGCACAGAGAACCACATTCTATGTTGTCCTGGAGAGCTTGCAGAGCACTGGGGAAAGGCAGGCAGAGAATTCCTTGCTAGCACCTTCTCTGTGCCTGGGAAGCAGAAGTGTTCACATTGCTTCGCAAGAATCGCTTTTGTGCAGAAAACAGTAACACTTGTTCAGAAGGAAAGAAAGCACAGAGCCCCAGATTCTATGTTGTCCTGGAGAGCTTGCAGAGCACTGGGGAAAGGCAGGCAGAGAATTCCCTGCTAGCACCTTCTCTGTGCCTGGGAAGCAGAAGTGTTCACATTGCTTCGCAAGAATCGCTTTTGTGCAGAAAACAGTAACACTTGTTCAGAAGGAAAGAAAGCACAGAGCCCCAGATTCTATGTTGTCCTGGAGAGCTTGCAGAGCACTGGGGAAAGGCAGGCAGAGAATTCCCTGCTAGCACCTTCTCTGTGCCTGGGAAGCAGAAGTGTTCACATTGCTTCGCAAAAATCGCTTTTGTGCAGAAAACAGTAACACTTGTTCAGAAGGAAAGAAATCACAGAGCCCCAGATTCTATGTTGTCCTGGAGAGCTTGCAGAGCACTGGGGAAAGGCAGGCAGAGAATTCCCTGCTAGCACCTTCTCTGTGCCTGTTCACATTGCTTCGCAGAATCGCTTTTGTGCAGAAAACAGTAACACTTGTTCAGAAGGAGAGAAAGCACAGAGCCCCAGATTCTATGTTGTCCTGGAGAGCTTGCAGAGCACTGGGGAAAGGCAGGCAGAGAATTCCCTGCTAGCACCTTCTCTGTGCCTGTTCACATTGCTTCGCAGAATCGCTTTTGTGCAGAAAACAGTAACACTTGTTCAGAAGGAAAGAAAGCACAGAGCCCCAGATTTTATGTTGTCCTGGAGAGCTTGCAGAGCACTGGGGAAAGGCAGGCAGAGAATTCCTTGCTAGCACCTTCTCTGTGCCTGGGAAGCAGAAGTGTTCACATTGCTTCGCAGAATCGCTTTTGTGCAGAAAACAGTAACACTTGTTCAGAAGGAGAGAAAGCACAGAGCCCCAGATTCTATGTTGTCCTGGAGAGCTTGCAGAGCACTGGGGAAAGGCAGGCAGAGAATTCCTTGCTAGCACCTTCTCTGTGCCTGGGAAGCAGAAGTGTTCACATTGCTTCGCAAAAATCGCTTTTGTGCAGAAAACAGTAACACTTGTTCAGAAGGAAAGAAAGCACAGAGCCCCAGATTCTATGTTGTCCTGGAGAGCTTGCAGAGCACTGGGGAAAGCCAGGCAGAGAATTCCCTGCTAGCACCTTCTCTGTGCCTGGGAAGCAGAAGTGTTCACATTGCTTCGCAAGAATCGCTTTTGTGCAGAAAACAGTAACACTTGTTCAGAAGGAAAGAAAGCACAGAGCCCCAGATTTTATGTTGTCCTGGAGAGCTTGCAGAGCACTGGGGAAAGGCAGGCAGAGAATTCCCTGCTAGCACCTTCTCTGTGCCTGGCAAGCAGATGTGTTCACATTGCTTCGCAAGAATCGCTTTTGTGCAGGAAACAATAACACTCGTTCAGAACGAAAGAAAGCACAGAGCCCCAGATTCTATGTTGTCCTGGAGAGCTTGCAGAGCACTGGGGAAAGGCAGGCAGAGAATTCCCTGCTAGCACCTTCTCTGTGCCTGTTCACATTGCTTCGCAGAATCGCTTTTGTGCAGAAAACAGTAACACTTGTTCAGAAGGAAAGAAAGCACAGAGCCCCAGATTTTATGTTGTCCTGGAGAGCTTGCAGAGCACTGGGGAAAGGCAGGCAGAGAATTCCTTGCTAGCACCTTCTCTGTGCCTGGGAAGCAGAAGTGTTCACATTGCTTCGCAAGAATCGCTTTTGTGCAGAAAACACTTACTCTTATTCAGAAGGAAAGAAAGCACAGAGCCCCAGATTTTATGTTGTCCTGGAGAGCTTGCAGAGCACTGGGGAAAGGCAGGCAGAGAATTCCCTGCTAGCACCTTCTCTGTGCCTGTTCACATTGCTTCGCAAGAATCGCTTTTGTGCAGAAAACACTAACACTTGTTCAGAAGGAAAGAAAGCACAGAGCCCCAGATTCTATGTTGTCCTGGAGAGCTTGCAGAGCACTGGGGAAAGGCAGGCAGAGAATTCCCTGCTAGCACCTTCTCTGTGCCTGTTCACATTGCTTCGCAGAATCGATTTGTGCAGAAAACAGTAACACTTGTTCAGAAGGAAAGAAAGCACAGAGCCCCAGATTTTATGTTGTCCTGGAGAGCTTGCAGAGCACTGGGGAAAGGCAGGCAGAGAATTCCCTGCTAGCACCTTCTCTGTGCCTGGGAAGCAGATGTGTTCACATTGCTTCGCAAGAATCGCTTTTGTGCAGAAAACACTAACACTTGTTCAGAAGGAAAGAAAGCACAGAGCCCCAGATTCTATGTTGTCCTGGAGAGCTTGCAGAGCACTGGGGAAAGGCAGGCAGAGAATTCCCTGCTAGCACCTTCTCTGTGCCTGTTCACATTGCTTCGCAAGAATTGCTTTTGTGCAGAAAACAGTAACACTTGTTCAGAAGGAAAGAAAGCACAGAGCCCCAGATTCTATGTTGTCCTGGAGAGCTTGCAGAGCACTGGGGAAAGGCAGGCAGAGAATTCCCTGCTAGCACCTTCTCTGTGCCTGGGAAGCAGAACTGTTCACATTGCTTCGCAGAATCGCTTTTGTGCAGAAAACAGTAACACTTGTTCAGAACGAAAGAAAGCACAGAGCCCCAGATTCTATGTTGTCCTGCAGAGCTTGCAGAGCACTGGGGAAAGGCAGGCAGAGAATTCCTTGCTAGCACCTTCTCTGTGCCTGGGAAGCAGAAGTGTTCACATTGCTTCGCAAGAATCGCTTTTGGGCAGAAAACACTAACACTTGTTCAGAACGAAAGAAAGCACAGAGCCCCAGATTCTATGTTGTCCTGGAGAGCTTGCAGAGCACTGGGGAAAGGCAGGCAGAGAATTCCTTGCTAGCACCTTCTCTGTGCCTGGGAAGCAGAAGTGTTCACATTGCTTCGCAGAATCGCTTTTGTGCAGAAAACACTAACACTTGTTCAGAAGGAAAGAAAGCACAGAGCCCCAGATTTTATGTTGTCCTGGAGAGCTTGCAGAGCACTAGGGAAAGGCAGGCAGAGAATTCCCTGCTAGCACCTTCTCTGTGCCTGGGAAGCAGAAGTGTTCACATTGCTTCGCAAAAATCGCTTTTGTGCAGAAAACAGTAACACTTGTTCAGAAGGAAAGAAAGCACAGAGCCCCAGATTCTATGTTGTCCTGGAGAGCTTGCAGAGCACTGGGGAAAGCCAGGCAGAGAATTCCCTGCTAGCACCTTCTCTGTGCCTGGGAAGCAGAAGTGTTCACATTGCTTCGCAAGAATCGCTTTTGTGCAGAAAACAGTAACACTTCTTCAGAAGGAAAGAAAGCACAGAGCCCCAGATTTTATGTTGTCCTGGAGAGCTTGCAGAGCACTGGGGAAAGGCAGGCAGAGAATTCCCTGCTAGCACCTTCTCTGTGCCTGGCAAGCAGATGTGTTCACATTGCTTCGCAAGAATCGCTTTTGTGCAGGAAACAATAACACTCGTTCAGAACGAAAGAAAGCACAGAGCCCCAGATTCTATGTTGTCCTGGAGAGCTTGCAGAGCACTGGGGAAAGGCAGGCAGAGAATTCCCTGCTAGCACCTTCTCTGTGCCTGTTCACATTGCTTCGCAGAATCGCTTTTGTGCAGAAAACAGTAACACTTGTTCAGAAGGAAAGAAAGCACAGAGCCCCAGATTTTATGTTGTCCTGGAGAGCTTGCAGAGCACTGGGGAAAGGCAGGCAGAGAATTCCTTGCTAGCACCTTCTCTGTGCCTGGGAAGCAGAAGTGTTCACATTGCTTCGCAAGAATCGCTTTTGTGCAGAAAACACTAACACTTGTTCAGAAGGAAAGAAAGCACAGAGCCCCAGATTTTATGTTGTCCTGGAGAGCTTGCAGAGCACTGGGGAAAGGCAGGCAGAGAATTCCTTGCTAGCACCTTCTCTGTGCCTGGGAAGCAGAAGTGTTCACATTGCTTCGCAAAAATCGCTTTTGTGCAGAAAACAGTAACACTTGTTCAGAAGGAAAGAAAGCACAGAGCCCCAGATTTTATGTTGTCCTGGAGAGCTTGCAGAGCACTGGGGAAAGGCAGGCAGAGAATTCCCTGCTAGCACCTTCTCTGTGCCTGTTCACATTGCTTCGCAAGAATCGCTTTTGTGCAGAAAACACTAACACTTGTTCAGAAGGAAAGAAAGCACAGAGCCCCAGATTCTATGTTGTCCTGGAGAGCTTGCAGAGCACTGGGGAAAGGCAGGCAGAGAATTCCCTGCTAGCACCTTCTCTGTGCCTGTTCACATTGCTTCGCAGAATCGATTTGTGCAGAAAACAGTAACACTTGTTCAGAAGGAAAGAAAGCACAGAGCCCCAGATTTTATGTTGTCCTGGAGAGCTTGCAGAGCACTGGGGAAAGGCAGGCAGAGAATTCCCTGCTAGCACCTTCTCTGTGCCTGGCAAGCAGATGTGTTCACATTGCTTCGCAAGAATCGCTTTTGTGCAGAAAACACTAACACTTGTTCAGAAGGAAAGAAAGCACAGAGCCCCAGATTCTATGTTGTCCTGGAGAGCTTGCAGAGCACTGGGGAAAGGCAGGCAGAGAATTCCCTGCTAGCACCTTCTCTGTGCCTGTTCACATTGCTTCGCAAGAATTGCTTTTGTGCAGAAAACAGTAACACTTGTTCAGAAGGAAAGAAAGCACAGAGCCCCAGATTCTATGTTGTCCTGGAGAGCTTGCAGAGCACTGGGGAAAGGCAGGCAGAGAATTCCCTGCTAGCACCTTCTCTGTGCCTGGGAAGCAGAAGTGTTCACATTGCTTCGCAGAATCGCTTTTGTGCAGAAAACAGTAACACTTGTTCAGAACGAAAGAAAGCACAGAGCCCCAGATTCTATGTTGTCCTGCAGAGCTTGCAGAGCACTGGGGAAAGGCAGGCAGAGAATTCCTTGCTAGCACCTTCTCTGTGCCTGGGAAGCAGAAGTGTTCACATTGCTTCGCAAGAATCGCTTTTGGGCAGAAAACACTAACACTTGTTCAGAACGAAAGAAAGCACAGAGCCCCAGATTCTATGTTGTCCTGGAGAGCTTGCAGAGCACTGGGGAAAGGCAGGCAGAGAATTCCTTGCTAGCACCTTCTCTGTGCCTGGGAAGCAGAAGTGTTCACATTGCTTCGCAGAATCGCTTTTGTGCAGAAAACACTAACACTTGTTCAGAAGGAAAGAAAGCACAGAGCCCCAGATTTTATGTTGTCCTGGAGAGCTTGCAGAGCACTAGGGAAAGGCAGGCAGAGAATTCCCTGCTAGCACCTTCTCTGTGCCTGGGAAGCAGGAGTGTTCACATTGCTTCGCAAAAATCGCTTTTGTGCAGAAAACAGTAACACTTGTTCAGAAGGAAAGAAAGCACAGAGTCCCAGATTCTATGTTGTCCTGGAGAGCTTGCAGAGCACTGGGGAAAGGCAGGCAGAGAATTCCCTGCTAGCACCTTCTCTGTGCCTGGGAAGCAGAAGTGTTCACATTGCTTCGCAGAATCGCTTTTGGGCAGAAAGCACTAACACTTGTTCAGAAGGAAAGAAAGCACAGAGAACCAGATTCTATGTTGTCCTGGAGAGCTTGCAGAGCACTGGGGAAAGGCAGGCAGAGAATTCCTTGCTAGCACCTTCTCTGTGCCTGGGAAGCAGAAGTGTTCACATTGCTTCGCAGAATCGCTTTTGTGCAGAAAACAGTAACACTTGTTCAGAAGGAAAGAAAGCACAGAGCCCCAGATTCTATGTTGTCCTGGAGAGCTTGCAGAGCACTGGGGAAAGGCAGGCAGAGAATTCCCTGCTAGCACCCTCTCTGTGCCTGTTCACATTGCTTCGCAAGAATCGCTTTTGTGCAGAAAACAGTAACACTTATTCAGAAGGAAAGAAAGCACAGAGCCCCAGATTCTATGTTGTCCTGCAGAGCTTGCAGAGCACTGTGGAAAGCCAGGCAGAGAATTCCCTGCTAGCACCTTCTCTGTGCCTGGGAAGCAGAAGTGTTCACATTGCTTCGCAAAAATCGCTTTTGTGCAGAAAACAGTAACACTTGTTCAGAAGGAAAGAAATCACAGAGCCCCAGATTCTATGTTGTCCTGGAGAGCTTGCAGAGCACTGGGGAAAGGCAGGCAGAGAATTCCCTGCTAGCACCTTCTCTCTGCCTGTTCACATTGCTTCGCAAGAATCGCTTTTGTGCAGAAAACAGTAACACTTGTTCAGAAGGAAAGAAAGCACAGAGCCCCAGATTCTATGTTGTCCTGCAGAGCTTGCAGAGCACTGGGGAAAGGCAGGCAGAGAATTCCTTGCTAGCACCTTCTCTGTGCCTGGGAAGCAGAAGTGTTCACATTGCTTCGCAGAATCGCTTTTGTGCAGAAAACAGTAACACTTGTTCAGAAGGAGAGAAAGCACAGAGCCCCAGATTCTATGTTGTCCTGGAGAGCTTGCAGAGCACTGGGGAAAGGCAGGCAGAGAATTCCTTGCTAGCACCTTCTCTGTGCCTGGGAAGCAGAAGTGTTCACATTGCTTCGCAAGAATCGCTTTTGTGCAGAAAACACTAACACTTGTTCAGAACGAAAGAAAGCACAGAGCCCCAGATTCTATGTTGTCCTGCAGAGCTTGCAGAGCACTGGGGAAAGGCAGGCAGAGAATTCCCTGCTAGCACCTTCTCTGTGCCTGTTCACATTGCTTCGCAGAATCGGTTTTGTGCAGAAAACAGTAACACTTGTTCAGAAGGAAAGAAAGCACAGAGCCCCAGATTCTATGTTGTCCTGGAGAGCTTGCAGAGCACTGGGGAAAGGCAGGCAGAGAATTCCCTGCTAGCACCTTCTCTGTGACTGGGAAGCAGAAGTGTTCACATTGCTTCGCAGAATCGCTTTTGTGCAGAAAACAGTAACACTTGTTCAGAAGGAAAGAAAGCACAGAGCCCCAGATTTTATGTTGTCCTGGAGAGCTTGCAGAGCACTGTGGAAAGCCAGGCAGAGAATTCCCTGCTAGCACCTTCTCTGTGCCTGGGAAGCAGAAGTGTTCACATTGCTTCGCAAGAATCGCTTTTGTGCAGAAAACAGTAACACTTGTTCAGAAGGAAAGAAAGCACAGAGCCCCAGATTTTATGTTGTCCTGGAGAGCTTGCAGAGCACTGGGGAAAGGCAGGCAGAGAATTCCCTGCTAGCACCTTCTCTGTGCCTGGCAAGCAGATGTGTTCACATTGCTTCGCAAGAATCGCTTTTGTGCAGAAAACAGTAACACTTGTTCAGAAGGAAAGAAAGCACAGAGCCCCAGATTTTATGTTGTCCTGGAGAGCTTGCAGAGCACTGGGGAAAGGCAGGCAGAGAATTCCCTGCTAGCACCTTCTCTGTGCCTGGCAAGCAGATGTGTTCACATTGCTTCGCAAGAATCGCTTTTGTGCAGGAAACAATAACACTCGTTCAGAACGAAAGAAAGCACAGAGCCCCAGATTCTATGTTGTCCTGGAGAGCTTGCAGAGCACTGGGGAAAGGCAGGCAGAGAATTCCCTGCTAGCACCTTCTCTGTGCCTGTTCACATTGCTTCGCAGAATCGCTTTTGTGCAGAAAACAGTAACACTTGTTCAGAAGGAAAGAAAGCACAGAGCCCCAGATTTTATGTTGTCCTGGAGAGCTTGCAGAGCACTGGGGAAAGGCAGGCAGAGAATTCCTTGCTAGCACCTTCTCTGTGCCTGGGAAGCAGAAGTGTTCACATTGCTTCGCAAGAATCGCTTTTGTGCAGAAAACACTTACACTTATTCAGAAGGAAAGAAAGCACAGAGCCCCAGATTTTATGTTGTCCTGGAGAGCTTGCAGAGCACTGGGGAAAGGCAGGCAGAGAATTCCTTGCTAGCACCTTCTCTGTGCCTGGGAAGCAGAAGTGTTCACATTGCTTCGCAAGAATCGCTTTTGTGCAGAAAACAGTAACACTTGTTCAGAAGGAAAGAAAGCACAGAGCCCCAGATTCTATGTTGTCCTGGAGAGCTTGCAGAGCACTGGGGAAAGGCAGGCAGAGAATTCCCTGCTAGCACCTTCTCTGTGCCTGTTCACATTGCTTCGCAGAATCGATTTGTGCAGAAAACAGTAACACTTGTTCAGAAGGAAAGAAAGCACAGAGCCCCAGATTTTATGTTGTCCTGGAGAGCTTGCAGAGCACTGGGGAAAGGCAGGCAGAGAATTCCCTGCTAGCACCTTCTCTGTGCCTGGGAAGCAGATGTGTTCACATTGCTTCGCAAGAATCGCTTTTGTGCAGAAAACACTAACACTTGTTCAGAAGGAAAGAAAGCACAGAGCCCCAGATTCTATGTTGTCCTGGAGAGCTTGCAGAGCACTGGGGAAAGGCAGGCAGAGAATTCCCTGCTAGCACCTTCTCTGTGCCTGTTCACATTGCTTCGCAAGAATTGCTTTTGTGCAGAAAACAGTAACACTTGTTCAGAAGGAAAGAAAGCACAGAGCCCCAGATTCTATGTTGTCCTGGAGAGCTTGCAGAGCACTGGGGAAAGGCAGGCAGAGAATTCCCTGCTAGCACCTTCTCTGTGCCTGGGAAGCAGAAGTGTTCACATTGCTTCGCAGAATCGCTTTTGTGCAGAAAACAGTAACACTTGTTCAGAACGAAAGAAAGCACAGAGCCCCAGATTCTATGTTGTCCTGCAGAGCTTGCAGAGCACTGGGGAAAGGCAGGCAGAGAATTCCTTGCTAGCACCTTCTCTGTGCCTGGGAAGCAGAAGTGTTCACATTGCTTCGCAAGAATCGCTTTTGTGCAGAAAACACTAACACTTGTTCAGAAGGAAAGAAAGCACAGAGCCCCAGATTTTATGTTGTCCTGGAGAGCTTGCAGAGCACTAGGGAAAGGCAGGCAGAGAATTCCCTGCTAGCACCTTCTCTGTGCCTGGGAAGCAGAAGTGTTCACATTGCTTCGCAAAAATCGCTTTTGTGCAGAAAACAGTAACACTTGTTCAGAAGGAAAGAAAGCACAGAGCCCCAGATTCTATGTTGTCCTGGAGAGCTTGCAGAGCACTGGGGAAAGGCAGGCAGAGAATTCCCTGCTAGCACCTTCTCTGTGCCTGGGAAGCAGAAGTGTTCACATTGCTTCGCAGAATCGCTTTTGGGCAGAAAGCACTAACACTTGTTCAGAAGGAAAGAAAGCACAGAGTCCCAGATTCTATGTTGTCCTGCAGAGCTTGCAGAGCACTTGGGAAAGGCAGGCAGAGAATTCCTTGCTAGCACCTTCTCTGTGCCTGGGAAGCAGAAGTGTTCACATTTCTTCGCAAGAATCGCTTTTGTGCAGAAAACAGTAACACTTGTTCAGAAGGAAAGAAAGCACAGAGCCCCAGATTTTATGTTGTCCTGGAGAGCTTGCAGAGCACTGTGGAAAGCCAGGCAGAGAATTCCCTG
Organism: Strix aluco; assembly: GCF_031877795.1. NCBI lineage: Eukaryota > Metazoa > Chordata > Aves > Strigiformes > Strigidae > Strix > Strix aluco. The sequence continues at coordinate 1,873,199 of NW_027436510.1, read as the reverse complement.
CTAGCACCTTCTCTGTGCCTGGGAAGCAGAAGTGTTCACATTGCTTCGCAAGAATCGCTTTTGTGCAGAAAACAGTAACACTTCTTCAGAAGGAAAGAAAGCACAGAGCCCCAGATTCTATGTTGTCCTGGAGAGCTTGCAGAGCACTGGGGAAAGGCAGGCAGAGAATTCCCTGCTAGCACCTTCTCTGTGCCTGTGAAGCAGAAGTGTTCACATTGCTTCGCAAAAATCGCTTTTGTGCAGAAAACAGTAACACTTGTTCAGAAGGAAAGAAATCACAGAGCCCCAGATTCTATGTTGTCCTGGAGAGCTTGCAGAGCACTGGGGAAAGGCAGGCAGAGAATTCCCTGCTAGCACCTTCTCTGTGCCTGTTCACATTGCTTCGCAAGAATCGCTTTTGTGCAGAAAACAGTAACACTTGTTCAGAAGGAAAGAAAGCACAGAGCCCCAGATTCTATGTTGTCCTGCAGAGCTTGCAGAGCACTGTGGAAAGCCAGGCAGAGAATTCCCTGCTAGCACCTTCTCTGTGCCTGGGAAGCAGAAGTGTTCACATTGCTTCGCAAAAATCGCTTTTGTGCAGAAAACAGTAACACTTGTTCAGAAGGAAAGAAATCACAGAGCCCCAGATTCTATGTTGTCCTGGAGAGCTTGCAGAGCACTGGGGAAAGGCAGGCAGAGAATTCCCTGCTAGCACCTTCTCTCTGCCTGTTCACATTGCTTCGCAAGAATCGCTTTTGTGCAGAAAACAGTAACACTTGTTCAGAAGGAAAGAAAGCACAGAGCCCCAGATTCTATGTTGTCCTGCAGAGCTTGCAGAGCACTGGGGAAAGGCAGGCAGAGAATTCCTTGCTAGCACCTTCTCTGTGCCTGGGAAGCAGAAGTGTTCACATTGCTTCGCAGAATCGCTTTTGTGCAGAAAACAGTAACACTTGTTCAGAAGGAGAGAAAGCACAGAGCCCCAGATTCTATGTTGTCCTGGAGAGCTTGCAGAGCACTGGGGATAGGCAGGCAGAGAATTCCTTGCTAGCACCTTCTCTGTGCCTGGGAAGCAGAAGTGTTCACATTGCTTCGCAAGAATCGCTTTTGTGCAGAAAACACTAACACTTGTTCAGAACGAAAGAAAGCACAGAGCCCCAGATTCTATGTTGTCCTGCAGAGCTTGCAGAGCACTGGGGAAAGGCAGGCAGAGAATTCCCTGCTAGCACCTTCTCTGTGCCTGTTCACATTGCTTCGCAGAATCGCTTTTGTGCAGAAAACAGTAACACTTGTTCAGAAGGAAAGAAAGCACAGAGTCCCAGATTCTATGTTGTCCTGCAGAGCTTGCAGAGCACTTGGGAAAGGCAGGCAGAGAATTCCTTGCTAGCACCTTCTCTGTGCCTGGGAAGCAGAAGTGTTCACATTTCTTCGCAAGAATCGCTTTTGTGCAGAAAACAGTAACACTTGTTCAGAAGGAAAGAAAGCACAGAGCCCCAGATTTTATGTTGTCCTGGAGAGCTTGCAGAGCACTGTGGAAAGCCAGGCAGAGAATTCCCTGATAGCACCTTCTCTGTGCCTGGGAAGCAGAAGTGTTCACATTGCTTCGCAAGAATCGCTTTTGTGCAGAAAACAGTAACACTTGTTCAGAAGGAAAGAAAGCACAGAGCCCCAGATTCTATGTTGTCCTGGAGAGCTTGCAGAGCACTGGGGAAAGGCAGGCAGAGAATTCCCTGCTAGCACCTTCTCTGTGCCTGTTCACATTGCTTCGCAGAATCGCTTTTGTGCAGAAAACAGTAACACTTGTTCAGAAGGAAAGAAAGCACAGAGCCCCAGATTCTATGTTGTCCTGGAGAGCTTGCAGAGCACTGGGGAAAGGCAGGCAGAGAATTCCCTGCTAGCACCTTCTCTGTGCCTGGGAAGCAGAAGTGTTCACATTGCTTCGCAAGAATCGCTTTTGTGAAGAAAACAGTAACACTTGTTCAGAAGGAAAGAAAGCACAGAGCCCCAGATTCTATGTTGTCCTGGAGAGCTTGCAGAGCACTGGGGAAAGGCAGGCAGAGAATTCCCTGCTAGCACCTTCTCTGTGCCTGTTCACATTGCTTCGCAGAATCGCTTTTGTGCAGAAAACAGTAACACTTGTTCAGAAGGAAAGAAAGCACAGAGCCCCAGATTCTATGTTGTCCTGGAGAGCTTGCAGAGCACTGGGGAAAGGCAGGCAGAGAATTCCTTGCTAGCACCTTCTCTGTGCCTGGGAAGCAGAAGTGTTCACATTGCTTCGCAAGAATCGCTTTTGTGCAGAAAACACTAACACTTGTTCAGAACGAAAGAAAGCACAGAGCCCCAGATTCTATGTTGTCCTGGAGAGCTTGCAGAGCACTGGGGATAGGCAGGCAGAGAATTCCCTGCTAGCACCTTCTCTGTGCCTGGGAAGCAGAAGTGTTCACATTGCTTCGCAAGAATCGCTTTTGTGCAGAAAACAGTAACACTTGTTCAGAAGGAAAGAAAGCACAGAGCCCCAGATTCTATGTTGTCCTGGAGAGCTTGCAGAGCACTGGGGAAAGGCAGGCAGAGAATTCCCTGCTAGCACCTTCTCTGTGCCTGGCAAGCAGAAGTGTTCACATTGCTTCGCAAAAATCGCTTTTGTGCAGAAAACAGTAACACTTGTTCAGAAGGAAAGAAATCACAGAGCCCCAGATTCTATGTTGTCCTGGAGAGCTTGCAGAGCACTGGGGAAAGGCAGGCAGAGAATTCCCTGCTAGCACCTTCTCTGTGCCTGTTCACATTGCTTCGCAGAATCGCTTTTGTGCAGAAAACAGTAACACTTGTTCAGAAGGAAAGAAAGCACAGAGCCCCAGATTCTATGTTGTCCTGGAGAGCTTGCAGAGCACTGGGGAAAGGCAGGCAGAGAATTCCCTGCTAGCACCTTCTCTGTGCCTGTTCACATTGCTTCGCAGAATCGCTTTTGTGCAGAAAACAGTAACACTTGTTCAGAAGGAAAGAAAGCACAGAGCCCCAGATTCTATGTTGTCCTGCAGAGCTTGCAGAGCACTGGGGAAAGGCAGGCAGAGAATTCCTTGCTAGCACCTTCTCTGTGCCTGGGAAGCAGAAGTGTTCACATTGCTTCGCAGAATCGCTTTTGTGCAGAAAACAGTAACACTTGTTCAGAAGGAGAGAAAGCACAGAGCCCCAGATTCTATGTTGTCCTGGAGAGCTTGCAGAGCACTGGGGAAAGGCAGGCAGAGAATTCCTTGCTAGCACCTTCTCTGTGCCTGGGAAGCAGAAGTGTTCACATTGCTTCGCAAAAATCGCTTTTGTGCAGAAAACAGTAACACTTGTTCAGAAGGAAAGAAAGCACAGAGCCCCAGATTCTATGTTGTCCTGGAGAGCTTGCAGAGCACTGGGGAAAGCCAGGCAGAGAATTCCCTGCTAGCACCTTCTCTGTGCCTGGGAAGCAGAAGTGTTCACATTGCTTCGCAAGAATCGCTTTTGTGCAGAAAACAGTAACACTTGTTCAGAAGGAAAGAAAGCACAGAGCCCCAGATTTTATGTTGTCCTGGAGAGCTTGCAGAGCACTGGGGAAAGGCAGGCAGAGAATTCCCTGCTAGCACCTTCTCTGTGCCTGGCAAGCAGATGTGTTCACATTGCTTCGCAAGAATCGCTTTTGTGCAGGAAACAATAACACTCGTTCAGAACGAAAGAAAGCACAGAGCCCCAGATTCTATGTTGTCCTGGAGAGCTTGCAGAGCACTGGGGAAAGGCAGGCAGAGAATTCCCTGCTAGCACCTTCTCTGTGCCTGTTCACATTGCTTCGCAGAATCGCTTTTGTGCAGAAAACAGTAACACTTGTTCAGAAGGAAAGAAAGCACAGAGCCCCAGATTTTATGTTGTCCTGGAGAGCTTGCAGAGCACTGGGGAAAGGCAGGCAGAGAATTCCTTGCTAGCACCTTCTCTGTGCCTGGGAAGCAGAAGTGTTCACATTGCTTCGCAAGAATCGCTTTTGTGCAGAAAACACTTACACTTATTCAGAAGGAAAGAAAGCACAGAGCCCCAGATTTTATGTTGTTCTGGAGAGCTTGCAGAGCACTGGGGAAAGGCAGGCAGAGAATTCCTTGCTAGCACCTTCTCTGTGCCTGGGAAGCAGAAGTGTTCACATTGCTTCGCAAAAATCGCTTTTGTGCAGAAAACAGTAACACTTGTTCAGAAGGAAAGAAAGCACAGAGCCCCAGATTTTATGTTGTCCTGGAGAGCTTGCAGAGCACTGGGGAAAGGCAGGCAGAGAATTCCCTGCTAGCACCTTCTCTGTGCCTGTTCACATTGCTTCGCAAGAATCGCTTTTGTGCAGAAAACAGTAACACTTGTTCAGAAGGAAAGAAAGCACAGAGCCCCAGATTCTATGTTGTCCTGGAGAGCTTGCAGAGCACTGGGGAAAGGCAGGCAGAGAATTCCCTGCTAGCACCTTCTCTGTGCCTGTTCACATTGCTTCGCAGAATCGATTTGTGCAGAAAACAGTAACACTTGTTCAGAAGGAAAGAAAGCACAGAGCCCCAGATTTTATGTTGTCCTGGAGAGCTTGCAGAGCACTGGGGAAAGGCAGGCAGAGAATTCCCTGCTAGCACCTTCTCTGTGCCTGGCAAGCAGATGTGTTCACATTGCTTCGCAAGAATCGCTTTTGTGCAGAAAACACTAACACTTGTTCAGAAGGAAAGAAAGCACAGAGCCCCAGATTCTATGTTGTCCTGGAGAGCTTGCAGAGCACTGGGGAAAGGCAGGCAGAGAATTCCCTGCTAGCACCTTCTCTGTGCCTGTTCACATTGCTTCGCAAGAATTGCTTTTGTGCAGAAAACAGTAACACTTGTTCAGAAGGAAAGAAAGCACAGAGCCCCAGATTCTATGTTGTCCTGGAGAGCTTGCAGAGCACTGGGGAAAGGCAGGCAGAGAATTCCCTGCTAGCACCTTCTCTGTGCCTGGGAAGCAGAAGTGTTCACATTGCTTCGCAGAATCGCTTTTGTGCAGAAAACAGTAACACTTGTTCAGAACGAAAGAAAGCACAGAGCCCCAGATTCTATGTTGTCCTGCAGAGCTTGCAGAGCACTGGGGAAAGGCAGGCAGAGAATTCCTTGCTAGCACCTTCTCTGTGCCTGGGAAGCAGAAGTGTTCACATTGCTTCGCAAGAATCGCTTTTGGGCAGAAAACACTAACACTTGTTCAGAACGAAAGAAAGCACAGAGCCCCAGATTCTATGTTGTCCTGGAGAGCTTGCAGAGCACTGGGGAAAGACAGGCAGAGAATTCCCTGCTAGCACCTTCTCTGTGCCTGGGAAGCAGAAGTGTTCACATTGCTTCGCAGAATCGCTTTTGTGCAGAAAACACTAACACTTGTTCAGAAGGAAAGAAAGCACAGAGCCCCAGATTTTATGTTGTCCTGGAGAGCTTGCAGAGCACTAGGGAAAGGCAGGCAGAGAATTCCCTGCTAGCACCTTCTCTGTGCCTGGGAAGCAGAAGTGTTCACATTGCTTCGCAAAAATCGCTTTTGTGCAGAAAACAGTAACACTTGTTCAGAAGGAAAGAAAGCACAGAGCCCCAGATTCTATGTTGTCCTGGAGAGCTTGCAGAGCACTGGGGAAAGGCAGGCAGAGAATTCCCTGCTAGCACCTTCTCTGTGCCTGTTCACATTGCTTCGCAGAATCGATTTGTGCAGAAAACAGTAACACTTGTTCAGAAGGAAAGAAAGCACAGAGCCCCAGATTTTATGTTGTCCTGGAGAGCTTGCAGAGCACTGGGGAAAGGCAGGCAGAGAATTCCCTGCTAGCACCTTCTCTGTGCCTGGCAAGCAGATGTGTTCACATTGCTTCGCAAGAATCGCTTTTGTGCAGAAAACACTAACACTTGTTCAGAAGGAAAGAAAGCACAGAGCCCCAGATTCTATGTTGTCCTGGAGAGCTTGCAGAGCACTGGGGAAAGGCAGGCAGAGAATTCCCTGCTAGCACCTTCTCTGTGCCTGTTCACATTGCTTCGCAAGAATTGCTTTTGTGCAGAAAACAGTAACACTTGTTCAGAAGGAAAGAAAGCACAGAGCCCCAGATTCTATGTTGTCCTGGAGAGCTTGCAGAGCACTGGGGAAAGGCAGGCAGAGAATTCCCTGCTAGCACCTTCTCTGTGCCTGGGAAGCAGAAGTGTTCACATTGCTTCGCAAAAATCGCTTTTGTGCAGAAAACAGTAACACTTGTTCAGAAGGAAAGAAAGCACAGAGCCCCAGATTCTATGTTGTCCTGGAGAGCTTGCAGAGCACTGGGGAAAGGCAGGCAGAGAATTCCCTGCTAGCACCTTCTCTGTGCCTGGGAAGCAGAAGTGTTCACATTGCTTCGCAAAAATCGCTTTTGTGTAGAAAACAGTAACACTTGTTCAGAAGGAAAGAAATCACAGAGCCCCAGATTCTATGTTGTCCTGGAGAGCTTGCAGAGCACTGGGGAAAGGCAGGCAGAGAATTCCCTGCTAGCACCTTCTCTGTGCCTGTTCACATTGCTTCGCAGAATCGCTTTTGTGCAGAAAACAGTAACACTTGTTCAGAAGGAAAGAAAGCACAGAGCCCCAGATTCTATGTTGTCCTGGAGAGCTTGCAGAGCACTGGGGAAAGGCAGGCAGAGAATTCCCTGCTAGCACCTTCTCTGTGCCTGTTCACATTGCTTCGCAGAATCGCTTTTGTGCAGAAAACAGTAACACTTGTTCAGAAGGAAAGAAAGCACAGAGCCCCAGATTCTATGTTGTCCTGCAGAGCTTGCAGAGCACTGGGGAAAGGCAGGCAGAGAATTCCTTGCTAGCACCTTCTCTGTGCCTGGGAAGCAGAAGTGTTCACATTGCTTCGCAGAATCGCTTTTGTGCAGAAAACAGTAACACTTGTTCAGAAGGAGAGAAAGCACAGAGCCCCAGATTCTATGTTGTCCTGGAGAGCTTGCAGAGCACTGGGGAAAGGCAGGCAGAGAATTCCTTGCTAGCACCTTCTCTGTGCCTGGGAAGCAGAAGTGTTCACATTGCTTCGCAAAAATCGCTTTTGTGCAGAAAACAGTAACACTTGTTCAGAAGGAAAGAAAGCACAGAGCCCCAGATTCTATGTTGTCCTGGAGAGCTTGCAGAGCACTGGGGAAAGCCAGGCAGAGAATTCCCTGCTAGCACCTTCTCTGTGCCTGGGAAGCAGAAGTGTTCACATTGCTTCGCAAGAATCGCTTTTGTGCAGAAAACAGTAACACTTGTTCAGAAGGAAAGAAAGCACAGAGCCCCAGATTTTATGTTGTCCTGGAGAGCTTGCAGAGCACTGGGGAAAGGCAGGCAGAGAATTCCCTGCTAGCACCTTCTCTGTGCCTGGCAAGCAGATGTGTTCACATTGCTTCGCAAGAATCGCTTTTGTGCAGGAAACAATAACACTCGTTCAGAACGAAAGAAAGCACAGAGCCCCAGATTCTATGTTGTCCTGGAGAGCTTGCAGAGCACTGGGGAAAGGCAGGCAGAGAATTCCCTGCTAGCACCTTCTCTGTGCCTGTTCACATTGCTTCGCAGAATCGCTTTTGTGCAGAAAACAGTAACACTTGTTCAGAAGGAAAGAAAGCACAGAGCCCCAGATTTTATGTTGTCCTGGAGAGCTTGCAGAGCACTGGGGAAAGGCAGGCAGAGAATTCCTTGCTAGCACCTTCTCTGTGCCTGGGAAGCAGAAGTGTTCACATTGCTTCGCAAGAATCGCTTTTGTGCAGAAAACACTTACACTTATTCAGAAGGAAAGAAAGCACAGAGCCCCAGATTTTATGTTGTTCTGGAGAGCTTGCAGAGCACTGGGGAAAGGCAGGCAGAGAATTCCTTGCTAGCACCTTCTCTGTGCCTGGGAAGCAGAAGTGTTCACATTGCTTCGCAAAAATCGCTTTTGTGCAGAAAACAGTAACACTTGTTCAGAAGGAAAGAAAGCACAGAGCCCCAGATTTTATGTTGTCCTGGAGAGCTTGCAGAGCACTGGGGAAAGGCAGGCAGAGAATTCCCTGCTAGCACCTTCTCTGTGCCTGTTCACATTGCTTCGCAAGAATCGCTTTTGTGCAGAAAACAGTAACACTTGTTCAGAAGGAAAGAAAGCACAGAGCCCCAGATTCTATGTTGTCCTGGAGAGCTTGCAGAGCACTGGGGAAAGGCAGGCAGAGAATTCCCTGCTAGCACCTTCTCTGTGCCTGTTCACATTGCTTCGCAGAATCGATTTGTGCAGAAAACAGTAACACTTGTTCAGAAGGAAAGAAAGCACAGAGCCCCAGATTTTATGTTGTCCTGGAGAGCTTGCAGAGCACTGGGGAAAGGCAGGCAGAGAATTCCCTGCTAGCACCTTCTCTGTGCCTGGCAAGCAGATGTGTTCACATTGCTTCGCAAGAATCGCTTTTGTGCAGAAAACACTAACACTTGTTCAGAAGGAAAGAAAGCACAGAGCCCCAGATTCTATGTTGTCCTGGAGAGCTTGCAGAGCACTGGGGAAAGGCAGGCAGAGAATTCCCTGCTAGCACCTTCTCTGTGCCTGTTCACATTGCTTCGCAAGAATTGCTTTTGTGCAGAAAACAGTAACACTTGTTCAGAAGGAAAGAAAGCACAGAGCCCCAGATTCTATGTTGTCCTGGAGAGCTTGCAGAGCACTGGGGAAAGGCAGGCAGAGAATTCCCTGCTAGCACCTTCTCTGTGCCTGGGAAGCAGAAGTGTTCACATTGCTTCGCAGAATCGCTTTTGTGCAGAAAACAGTAACACTTGTTCAGAACGAAAGAAAGCACAGAGCCCCAGATTCTATGTTGTCCTGCAGAGCTTGCAGAGCACTGGGGAAAGGCAGGCAGAGAATTCCTTGCTAGCACCTTCTCTGTGCCTGGGAAGCAGAAGTGTTCACATTGCTTCGCAAGAATCGCTTTTGGGCAGAAAACACTAACACTTGTTCAGAACGAAAGAAAGCACAGAGCCCCAGATTCTATGTTGTCCTGGAGAGCTTGCAGAGCACTGGGGAAAGGCAGGCAGAGAATTCCCTGCTAGCACCTTCTCTGTGCCTGGGAAGCAGAAGTGTTCACATTGCTTCGCAGAATCGCTTTTGTGCAGAAAACACTAACACTTGTTCAGAAGGAAAGAAAGCACAGAGCCCCAGATTTTATGTTGTCCTGGAGAGCTTGCAGAGCACTAGGGAAAGGCAGGCAGAGAATTCCCTGCTAGCACCTTCTCTGTGCCTGGGAAGCAGAAGTGTTCACATTGCTTCGCAAAAATCGCTTTTGTGCAGAAAACACTAACACTTGTTCAGAACGAAAGAAAGCACAGAGCCCCAGATTCTATGTTGTCCTGCAGAGCTTGCAGAGCACTGGGGAAAGGCAGGCAGAGAATTCCCTGCTAGCACCTTCTCTGTGCCTGTTCACATTGCTTCGCAGAATCGATTTGTGCAGAAAACAGTAACACTTGTTCAGAAGGAAAGAAAGCACAGAGCCCCAGATTTTATGTTGTCCTGGAGAGCTTGCAGAGCACTGGGGAAAGGCAGGCAGAGAATTCCCTGCTAGCACCTTCTCTGTGCCTGGCAAGCAGATGTGTTCACATTGCTTCGCAAGAATCGCTTTTGTGCAGAAAACACTAACACTTGTTCAGAAGGAAAGAAAGCACAGAGCCCCAGATTCTATGTTGTCCTGGAGAGCTTGCAGAGCACTGGGGAAAGGCAGGCAGAGAATTCCCTGCTAGCACCTTCTCTGTGCCTGTTCACATTGCTTCGCAAGAATTGCTTTTGTGCAGAAAACAGTAACACTTGTTCAGAAGGAAAGAAAGCACAGAGCCCCAGATTCTATGTTGTCCTGGAGAGCTTGCAGAGCACTGGGGAAAGGCAGGCAGAGAATTCCCTGCTAGCACCTTCTCTGTGCCTGGGAAGCAGAAGTGTTCACATTGCTTCGCAGAATCGCTTTTGTGCAGAAAACAGTAACACTTGTTCAGAACGAAAGAAAGAACAGAGCCCCAGATTCTATGTTGTCCTGCAGAGCTTGCAGAGCACTGGGGAAAGGCAGGCAGAGAATTCCTTGCTAGCACCTTCTCTGTGCCTGGGAAGCAGAAGTGTTCACATTGCTTCGCAAGAATCGCTTTTGGGCAGAAAACACTAACACTTGTTCAGAACGAAAGAAAGCACAGAGCCCCAGATTCTATGTTGTCCTGGAGAGCTTGCAGAGCACTGGGGAAAGGCAGGCAGAGAATTCCTTGCTAGCACCTTCTCTGTGCCTGGGAAGCAGAAGTGTTCACATTGCTTCGCAGAATCGCTTTTGTGCAGAAAACACTAACACTTGTTCAGAAGGAAAGAAAGCACAGAGCCCCAGATTTTATGTTGTCCTGGAGAGCTTGCAGAGCACTAGGGAAAGGCAGGCAGAGAATTCCCTGCTAGCACCTTCTCTGTGCCTGGGAAGCAGAAGTGTTCACATTGCTTCGCAAAAATCGCTTTTGTGCAGAAAACAGTAACACTTGTTCAGAAGGAAAGAAAGCACAGAGCCCCAGATTCTATGTTGTCCTGGAGAGCTTGCAGAGCACTGGGGAAAGGCAGGCAGAGAATTCCCTGCTAGCACCTTCTCTGTGCCTGGGAAGCAGAAGTGTTCACATTGCTTCGCAGAATCGTTTTTGGGCAGAAAGCACTAACACTTGTTCAGAAGGAAAGAAAGCACAGAGCCCCAGATTCTATGTTGTCCTGGAGAGCTTGCAGAGCACTGGGGAAAGGCAGGCAGAGAATTCCTTGCTAGCACCTTCTCTGTGCCTGGGAAGCAGAAGTGTTCACATTGCTTCGCAGAATCGCTTTTGTGCAGAAAACAGTAACACTTGTTCAGAAGGAAAGAAATCACAGAGCCCCAGATTCTATGTTGTCCTGGAGAGCTTGCAGAGCACTGGGGAAAGGCAGGCAGAGAATTCCCTGCTAGCACCTTCTCTGTGCCTGGGAAGCAGAAGTGTTCACATTGCTTCGCAAGAATCGCTTTTGTGCAGAAAACACTAACACTTGTTCAGAAGGAAAGAAAGCACAGAGCCCCAGATTCTATGTTGTCCTGGAGAGCTTGCAGAGCACTGGGGAAAGGCAGGCAGAGAATTCCCTGCTAGCACCTTCTCTGTGCCTGTGAAGCAGAAGTGTTCACATTGCTTCGCAAAAATCGCTTTTGTGCAGAAAACAGTAACACTTGTTCAGAAGGAAAGAAAGCACAGAGCCCCAGATTCTATGTTGTCCTGGAGAGCTTGCAGAGCACTGGGGAAAGGCAGGCAGAGAATTCCCTGCTAGCACCTTCTCTGTGCCTGTTCACATTGCTTCGCAAGAATCGCTTTTGTGCAGAAAACAGTAACACTTGTTCAGAAGGAAAGAAAGCACAGAGCCCCAGATTCTATGTTGTCCTGGAGAGCTTGCAGAGCACTGGGGAAAGGCAGGCAGAGAATTCCTTGCTAGCACCCTCTCTGTGCCTGGGAAGCAGGAGTGTTCACATTGCTTCGCAAGAATCGCTTTTGGGCAGAAAACAGTAACACTTGTTCAGAACGAAAGAAAGCACAGAGCCCCAGATTCTATGTTGTCCTGGAGAGCTTGCAGAGCACTAGGGAAAGGCAGGCAGAGAATTCCCTGCTAGCACCTTCTCTGTGCCTGGGAAGCAGAAGTGTTCACATTGCTTCGCAAAAATCGCTTTTGTGCAGAAAACAGTAACACTTGTTCAGAAGGAAAGAAAGCACAGAGCCCCAGATTCTATGTTGTCCTGGAGAGCTTGCAGAGCACTGGGGAAAGGCAGGCAGAGAATTCCCTGCTAGCACCTTCTCTGTGCCTGGGAAGCAGAAGTGTTCACATTGCTTCGCAGAATCGTTTTTGGGCAGAAAGCACTAACACTTGTTCAGAAGGAAAGAAAGCACAGAGCCCCAGATTCTATGTTGTCCTGGAGAGCTTGCAGAGCACTGGGGAAAGGCAGGCAGAGAATTCCTTGCTAGCACCTTCTCTGTGCCTGGGAAGCAGAAGTGTTCACATTGCTTCGCAGAATCGCTTTTGTGCAGAAAACAGTAACACTTGTTCAGAAGGAAAGAAATCACAGAGCCCCAGATTCTATGTTGTCCTGGAGAGCTTGCAGAGCACTGGGGAAAGGCAGGCAGAGAATTCCCTGCTAGCACCTTCTCTGTGCCTGGGAAGCAGAAGTGTTCACATTGCTTCGCAAGAATCGCTTTTGTGCAGAAAACAGTAACACTTTTTCAGAAGGAAAGAAAGCACAGAGCCCCAGATTCTATGTTGTCCTGGAGAGCTTGCAGAGCACTGGGGAAAGGCAGGCAGAGAATTCCCTGCTAGCACCTTCTCTGTGCCTGTGAAGCAGAAGTGTTCACATTGCTTCGCAAAAATCGCTTTTGTGCAGAAAACAGTAACACTTGTTCAGAAGGAAAGAAAGCACAGAGCCCCAGATTCTATGTTGTCCTGGAGAGCTTGCAGAGCACTGGGGAAAGGCAGGCAGAGAATTCCCTGCTAGCACCTTCTCTGTGCCTGTTCACATTGCTTCGCAAGAATCGCTTTTGTGCAGAAAACAGTAACACTTGTTCAGAAGGAAAGAAAGCACAGAGCCCCAGATTCTATGTTGTCCTGGAGAGCTTGCAGAGCACTGGGGAAAGGCAGGCAGAGAATTCCTTGCTAGCACCCTCTCTGTGCCTGGGAAGCAGGAGTGTTCACATTGCTTCGCAAGAATCGCTTTTGGGCAGAAAACAGTAACACTTGTTCAGAACGAAAGAAAGCACAGAGCCCCAGATTCTATGTTGTCCTGGAGAGCTTGCAGAGCACTAGGGAAAGGCAGGCAGAGAATTCCCTGCTAGCACCTTCTCTGTGCCTGGGAAGCAGAAGTGTTCACATTGCTTCGCAAAAATCGCTTTTGTGCAGAAAACAGTAACACTTGTTCAGAAGGAAAGAAAGCACAGAGCCCCAGATTCTATGTTGTCCTGGAGAGCTTGCAGAGCACTGGGGAAAGGCAGGCAGAGAATTCCCTGCTAGCACCTTCTCTGTGCCTGGGAAGCAGAAGTGTTCACATTGCTTCGCAGAATCGCTTTTGGGCAGAAAGCACTAACACTTGTTCAGAAGGAAAGAAAGCACAGAGAACCACATTCTATGTTGTCCTGGAGAGCTTGCAGAGCACTGGGGAAAGGCAGGCAGAGAATTCCCTGATAGCACCTTCTCTGTGCCTGGGAAGCAGAAGTGTTCACATTGCTTCGCAGAATCGCTTTTGTGCAGAAAACAGTAACACTTGTTCAGAAGGAAAGAAAGCACAGAGCCCCAGATTCTATGTTGTCCTGGAGAGCTTGCAGAGCACTGGGGAAAGGCAGGCAGAGAATTCCCTGCTAGAACCTTCTCTGTGCCTGGGAAGCAGAAGTGTTCACATTGCTTCGCAAGAATCGCTTTTGTGCAGAAAACAGTAACACTTGTTCAGAAGGAAAGAAAGCACAGAGCCCCAGATTCTATGTTGTCCTGGAGAGCTTGCAGAGCACTGGGGAAAGGCAGGCAGAGAATTCCCTGCTAGCACCTTCTCTGTGCCTGGGAAGCAGAAGTGTTCACATTGCTTCGCAAAAATCGCTTTTGTGCAGAAAACAGTAACACTTGTTCAGAAGGAAAGAAATCACAGAGCCCCAGATTCTATGTTGTCCTGGAGAGCTTGCAGAGCACTGGGGAAAGGCAGGCAGAGAATTCCCTGCTAGCACCTTCTCTGTGCCTGTTCACATTGCTTCGCAAGAATCGCTTTTGTGCAGAAAACAGTAACACTTGTTCAGAAGGAAAGAAAGCACAGAGCCCCAGATTCTATGTTGTCCTGGAGAGCTTGCAGAGCACTGTGGAAAGCCAGGCAGAGAATTCCCTGCTAGCACCTTCTCTGTGCCTGGGAAGCAGAAGTGTTCACATTGCTTCGCAAGAATCGCTTTTGTGCAGAAAACACTAACACTTGTTCAGAACGAAAGAAAGCACAGAGCCCCAGATTCTATGTTGTCCTGCAGAGCTTGCAGAGCACTGGGGAAAGGCAGGCAGAGAATTCCCTGCTAGCACCTTCTCTGTGCCTGTTCACATTGCTTCGCAGAATCGCTTTTGTGCAGAAAACAGTAACACTTGTTCAGAAGGAAAGAAAGCACAGAGTCCCAGATTCTATGTTGTCCTGCAGAGCTTGCAGAGCACTTGGGAAAGGCAGGCAGAGAATTCCTTGCTAGCACCTTCTCTGTGCCTGGGAAGCAGAAGTGTTCACATTTCTTCGCAAGAATCGCTTTTGTGCAGAAAACAGTAACACTTGTTCAGAAGGAAAGAAAGCACAGAGCCCCAGATTTTATGTTGTCCTGGAGAGCTTGCAGAGCACTGTGGAAAGCCAGGCAGAGAATTCCCTGATAGCACCTTCTCTGTGCCTGGGAAGCAGAAGTGTTCACATTGCTTCGCAAGAATCGCTTTTGTGCAGAAAACAGTAACACTTGTTCAGAAGGAAAGAAAGCACAGAGCCCCAGATTCTATGTTGTCCTGGAGAGCTTGCAGAGCACTGGGGAAAGGCAGGCAGAGAATTCCCTGCTAGCACCTTCTCTGTGCCTGTTCACAGTTCTTCGCAGAATCGCTTTTGTGCAGAAAACAGTAACACTTGTTCAGAAGGAAAGAAAGCACAGAGCCCCAGATTCTATGTTGTCCTGGAGAGCTTGCAGAGCACTGGGGACAGGCAGGCAGAGAATTCCCTGCTAGCACCTTCTCTGTGCCTGGGAAGCAGATGTGTTCACATTGCTTCGCAGAATTGTTTTCGTGCAGAAAACAGTAACACTTGTTCAGAAGGAAAGAAAGCACAGAGCCCCAGATTTTATGTTGTCCTGGAGAGCTTGCAGAGCACTGGGGAAAGGCAGGCAGAGAATTCCCTGCTAGCACCTTCTCTGTGCCTGGCAAGCAGATGTGTTCACATTGCTTCGCAAGAATCGCTTTTGTGCAGGAAACAATAACACTCGTTCAGAACGAAAGAAAGCACAGAGCCCCAGATTCTATGTTGTCCTGGAGAGCTTGCAGAGCACTGGGGAAAGGCAGGCAGAGAATTCCCTGCTAGCACCTTCTCTGTGCCTGTTCACATTGCTTCGCAGAATCGCTTTTGTGCAGAAAACAGTAACACTTGTTCAGAAGGAAAGAAAGCACAGAGCCCCAGATTTTATGTTGTCCTGGAGAGCTTGCAGAGCACTGGGGAAAGGCAGGCAGAGAATTCCTTGCTAGCACCTTCTCTGTGCCTGGGAAGCAGAAGGGTTCACATTGCTTCGCAAGAATCGCTTTTGTGCAGAAAACAGTAACACTTGTACAGAAGGAAAGAAAGCACAGAGCCCCAGATTCTATGTTGTCCTGCAGAGCTTGCAGAGCACTGGGGAAAGGCAGGCAGAGAATTCCCTGCTAGCACCTTCTCTGTGTCTGTTCACATTGCTTCGCAAGAATCGCTTTTGTGCAGAAAACTGTAACACTTGTTCAGAAGGAAAGAAAGCACAGAGCCCCAGATTCTATGTTGTCCTGGAGAGCTTGCAGAGCACTGGGGAAAGGCAGGCAGAGAATTCCCTGCTAGCACCTTCTCTGTGCCTGGGAAGCAGAAGTGTTCACATTGCTTCGCAGAATCGCTTTTGTGCAGAAAACAGTAACACTTGTTCAGAGCGAAAGAAAGCACAGAGCCCCAGATTCTATGTTGTCCTGGAGAGCTTGCAGAGCACTGGGGAAAGGCAGGCAGAGAATTCCTTGCTAGCACCTTCTCTGTGCCTGGGAAGCAGGAGTGTTCACATTGCTTCGCAAGAATCGCTTTTGGGCAGAAAACACTAACACTTGTTCAGAACGAAAGAAAGCACAGAGCCCCAGATTCTATGTTGTCCTGGAGAGCTTGCAGAGCGCTGGGGAAAGGCAGGCAGAGAATTCCTTGCTAGCACCTTCTCTGTGCCTGGGAAGCAGAAGTGTTCACATTGCTTCGCAGAATCGCTTTTGTGCAGAAAACACTAACACTTGTTCAGAAGGAAAGAAAGCACAGAGCCCCAGATTTTATGTTGTCCTGGAGAGCTTGCAGAGCACTAGGGAAAGGCAGGCAGAGAATTCCCTGCTAGCACCTTCTCTGTGCCTGGGAAGCAGAAGTGTTCACATTGCTTCGCAAAAATCGCTTTTGTGCAGAAAACAGTAACACTTGTTCAGAAGGAAAGAAAGCACAGAGCCCCAGATTCTATGTTGTCCTGGAGAGCTTGCAGAGCACTGGGGAAAGGCAGGCAGAGAATTCCCTGATAGCACCTTCTCTGTGCCTGGGAAGCAGAAGTGTTCACATTGCTTCGCAGAATCGCTTTTGGGCAGAAAGCACTAACACTTGTTCAGAAGGAAAGAAAGCACAGAGAACCACATTCTATGTTGTCCTGGAGAGCTTGCAGAGCACTGGGGAAAGGCAGGCAGAGAATTCCTTGCTAGCACCTTCTCTGTGCCTGGGAAGCAGAAGTGTTCACATTGCTTCGCAGAATCGCTTTTGTGCAGAAAACAGTAACACTTGTTCAGAAGGAAAGAAAGCACAGAGCCCCAGATTCTATGTTGTCCTGGAGAGCTTGCAGAGCACTGGGGAAAGGCAGGCAGAGAATTCCCTGCTAGCACCTTCTCTGTGCCTGGGAAGCAGAAGTGTTCACATTGCTTCGCAAGAATCGCTTTTGTGCAGAAAACAGTAACACTTGTTCAGAAGGAAAGAAAGCACAGAGCCCCAGATTCTATGTTGTCCTGGAGAGCTTGCAGAGCACTGGGGAAAGGCAGGCAGAGAATTCCCTGCTAGCACCTTCTCTGTGCCTGTGAAGCAGAAGTGTTCACATTGCTTCGCAAAAATCTCTTTTGTGCAGAAAACAGTAACACTTGTTCAGAAGGAAAGAAATCACAGAGCCCCAGATTCTATGTTGTCCTGGAGAGCTTGCAGAGCACTGGGGAAAGGCAGGCAGAGAATTCCCTGCTAGCACCTTCTCTGTGCCTGTTCACATTGCTTCGCAAGAATCGCTTTTGTGCAGAAAACAGTAACACTTGTTCAGAAGGAAAGAAAGCACAGAGCCCCAGATTCTATGTTGTCCTGGAGAGATTGCAGAGCACTGTGGAAAGCCAGGCAGAGAATTCCCTGCTAGCACCTTCTCTGTGCCTGGGAAGCAGAAGTGTTCACATTGCTTCGCAAAAATCGCTTTTGTGCAGAAAACAGTAACACTTGTTCAGAAGGAAAGAAATCACAGAGCCCCAGATTCTATGTTGTCCTGGAGAGCTTGCAGAGCACTGGGGAAAGGCAGGCAGAGAATTCCCTGCTAGCACCTTCTCTCTGCCTGTTCACATTGCTTCGCAAGAATCGCTTTTGTGCAGAAAACAGTAACACTTGTTCAGAAGGAAAGAAAGCACAGAGCCCCAGATTCTATGTTGTCCTGCAGAGCTTGCAGAGCACTGGGGAAAGGCAGGCAGAGAATTCCTTGCTAGCACCTTCTCTGTGCCTGGGAAGCAGAAGTGTTCACATTGCTTCGCAGAATCGCTTTTGTGCAGAAAACAGTAACACTTGTTCAGAAGGAGAGAAAGCACAGAGCCCCAGATTCTATGTTGTCCTGGAGAGCTTGCAGAGCACTGGGGAAAGGCAGGCAGAGAATTCCTTGCTAGCACCTTCTCTGTGCCTGGGAAGCAGAAGTGTTCACATTGCTTCGCAAGAATCGCTTTTGTGCAGAAAACAGTAACACTTGTTCAGAAGGAAAGAAAGCACAGAGCCCCAGATTTTATGTTGTCCTGGAGAGCTTGCAGAGCACTGGGGAAAGGCAGGCAGAGAATTCCCTGCTAGCACCTTCTCTGTGCCTGTTCACATTGCTTCGCAAGAATCGCTTTTGTGCAGAAAACAGTAACACTTGTTCAGAAGGAAAGAAAGCACAGAGCCCCAGATTCTATGTTGTCCTGGAGAGCTTGCAGAGCACTGGGGAAAGGCAGGCAGAGAATTCCCTGCTAGCACCTTCTCTGTGCCTGTTCACATTGTTTCGCAGAATCGATTTGTGCAGAAAACAGTAACACTTGTTCAGAAGGAAAGAAAGCACAGAGCCCCAGATTCTATGTTGTCCTGGAGAGCTTGCAGAGCACTGGGGAAAGGCAGGCAGAGAATTCCCTGCTAGCACCTTCTCTGTGCCTGACAAGCAGATGTGTTCACATTGCTTCGCAAGAATCGCTTTTGTGCAGAAAACACTAACACTTGTTCAGAAGGAAAGAAAGCACAGAGCCCCAGATTCTATGTTGTCCTGGAGAGCTTGCAGAGCACTGGGGAAAGGCAGGCAGAGAATTCCCTGCTAGCACCTTCTCTGTGCCTGTTCACATTGCTTCGCAAGAATTGCTTTTGTGCAGAAAACAGTAACACTTGTTCAGAAGGAAAGAAAGCACAGAGCCCCAGATTCTATGTTGTCCTGGAGAGCTTGCAGAGCACTGGGGAAAGGCAGGCAGAGAATTCCCTGCTAGCACCTTCTCTGTGCCTGGGAAGCAGAAGTGTTCACATTGCTTCGCAGAATCGCTTTTGTGCAGAAAACAGTAACACTTGTTCAGAACGAAAGAAAGCACAGAGCCCCAGATTCTATGTTGTCCTGGAGAGCTTGCAGAGCACTGGGGAAAGGCAGGCAGAGAATTCCTTGCTAGCACCTTCTCTGTGCCTGGGAAGCAGAAGTGTTCACATTGCTTCGCAAGAATCGCTTTTGGGCAGAAAACACTAACACTTGTTCAGAACGAAAGAAAGCACAGAGCCCCAGATTCTATGTTGTCCTGGAGAGCTTGCAGAGCACTGGGGAAAGGCAGGCAGAGAATTCCTTGCTAGCACCTTCTCTGTGCCTGGGAAGCAGAAGTGTTCACATTGCTTCGCAGAATCGCTTTTGTGCAGAAAACACTAACACTTGTTCAGAAGGAAAGAAAGCACAGAGCCCCAGATTTTATGTTGTCCTGGAGAGCTTGCAGAGCACTAGGGAAAGGCAGGCAGAGAATTCCCTGCTAGCACCTTCTCTGTGCCTGGGAAGCAGAAGTGTTCACATTGCTTCGCAGAATCGCTTTTGTGCAGAAAACAGTAACACTTGTTCAGAAGGAAAGAAAGCACAGAGCCCCAGATTCTATGTTGTCCTGGAGAGCTTGCAGAGCACTGGGGAAAGGC
This sequence comes from Strix aluco, assembly GCF_031877795.1. Classification (NCBI taxonomy): domain Eukaryota; kingdom Metazoa; phylum Chordata; class Aves; order Strigiformes; family Strigidae; genus Strix; species Strix aluco. The sequence continues at coordinate 1,854,091 of NW_027436510.1, read as the reverse complement.
AGGCAGAGAATTCCCTGCTAGCACCTTCTCTGTGCCTGTTCACAGTTCTTCGCAGAATCGCTTTTGTGCAGAAAACAGTAACACTTGTTCAGAAGGAAAGAAAGCACAGAGCCCCAGATTCTATGTTGTCCTGGAGAGCTTGCAGAGCACTGGGGACAGGCAGGCAGAGAATTCCCTGCTAGCACCTTCTCTGTGCCTGGGAAGCAGAAGGGTTCACATTGCTTCGCAGAATCGTTTTCGTGCAGAAAACAGTAACACTTGTTCAGAAGGAAAGAAAGCACAGAGCCCCAGATTTTATGTTGTCCTGGAGAGCTTGCAGAGCACTGGGGAAAGGCAGGCAGAGAATTCCCTGCTAGCACCTTCTCTGTGCCTGGCAAGCAGATGTGTTCACATTGCTTCGCAAGAATCGCTTTTGTGCAGGAAACAATAACACTCGTTCAGAACGAAAGAAAGCACAGAGCCCCAGATTCTATGTTGTCCTGGAGAGCTTGCAGAGCACTGGGGAAAGGCAGGCAGAGAATTCCCTGCTAGCACCTTCTCTGTGCCTGTTCACATTGCTTCGCAGAATCGCTTTTGTGCAGAAAACAGTAACACTTGTTCAGAAGGAAAGAAAGCACAGAGCCCCAGATTTTATGTTGTCCTGGAGAGCTTGCAGAGCACTGGGGAAAGGCAGGCAGAGAATTCCTTGCTAGCACCTTCTCTGTGCCTGGGAAGCAGAAGTGTTCACATTGCTTCGCAAGAATCGCTTTTGTGCAGAAAACAGTAACACTTGTACAGAAGGAAAGAAAGCACAGAGCCCCAGATTCTATGTTGTCCTGGAGAGCTTGCAGAGCACTGGGGAAAGGCAGGCAGAGAATTCCCTGCTAGCACCTTCTCTGTGTCTGTTCACATTGCTTCGCAAGAATCGCTTTTGTGCAGAAAACTGTAACACTTGTTCAGAAGGAAAGAAAGCACAGAGCCCCAGATTCTATGTTGTCCTGGAGAGCTTGCAGAGCACTGGGGAAAGGCAGGCAGAGAATTCCCTGCTAGCACCTTCTCTGTGCCTGGGAAGCAGAAGTGTTCACATTGCTTCGCAGAATCGCTTTTGTGCAGAAAACAGTAACACTTGTTCAGAACGAAAGAAAGCACAGAGCCCCAGATTCTATGTTGTCCTGCAGAGCTTGCAGAGCACTGGGGAAAGGCAGGCAGAGAATTCCTTGCTAGCACCTTCTCTGTGCCTGGGAAGCAGGAGTGTTCACATTGCTTCGCAAGAATCGCTTTTGGGCAGAAAGCACTAACACTTGTTCAGAAGGAAAGAAAGCACAGAGAACCACATTCTATGTTGTCCTGGAGAGCTTGCAGAGCACTGGGGAAAGGCAGGCAGAGAATTCCTTGCTAGCACCTTCTCTGTGCCTGGGAAGCAGAAGTGTTCACATTGCTTCGCAGAATCGCTTTTGTGCAGAAAACAGTAACACTTGTTCAGAAGGAAAGAAAGCACAGAGCCCCAGATTCTATGTTGTCCTGGAGAGCTTGCAGAGCACTGGGGAAAGGCAGGCAGAGAATTCCCTGCTAGCACCTTCTCTGTGCCTGGGAAGCAGAAGTGTTCACATTGCTTCGCAAGAATCGCTTTTGTGCAGAAAACAGTAACACTTGTTCAGAAGGAAAGAAAGCACAGAGCCCCAGATTCTATGTTGTCCTGGAGAGCTTGCAGAGCACTGGGGAAAGGCAGGCAGAGAATTCCCTGCTAGCACCTTCTCTGTGCCTGTGAAGCAGAAGTGTTCACATTGCTTCGCAAAAATCTCTTTTGTGCAGAAAACAGTAACACTTGTTCAGAAGGAAAGAAATCACAGAGCCCCAGATTCTATGTTGTCCTGGAGAGCTTGCAGAGCACTGGGGAAAGGCAGGCAGAGAATTCCCTGCTAGCACCTTCTCTGTGCCTGTTCACATTGCTTCGCAAGAATCGCTTTTGTGCAGAAAACAGTAACACTTGTTCAGAAGGAAAGAAAGCACAGAGCCCCAGATTCTATGTTGTCCTGGAGAGCTTGCAGAGCACTGGGGAAAGGCAGGCAGAGAATTCCCTGCTAGCACCTTCTCTGTGCCTGTTCACATTGCTTCGCAAGAATCGCTTTTGTGCAGAAAACAGTAACACTTGTTCAGAAGGAAAGAAAGCACAGAGCCCCAGATTCTATGTTGTCCTGGAGAGATTGCAGAGCACTGTGGAAAGCCAGGCAGAGAATTCCCTGCTAGCACCTTCTCTGTGCCTGGGAAGCAGAAGTGTTCACATTGCTTCGCAAAAATCGCTTTTGTGCAGAAAACAGTAACACTTGTTCAGAAGGAAAGAAATCACAGAGCCCCAGATTCTATGTTGTCCTGGAGAGCTTGCAGAGCACTGGGGAAAGGCAGGCAGAGAATTCCCTGCTAGCACCTTCTCTCTGCCTGTTCACATTGCTTCGCAAGAATCGCTTTTGTGCAGAAAACAGTAACACTTGTTCAGAAGGAAAGAAAGCACAGAGCCCCAGATTCTATGTTGTCCTGCAGAGCTTGCAGAGCACTGGGGAAAGGCAGGCAGAGAATTCCTTGCTAGCACCTTCTCTGTGCCTGGGAAGCAGAAGTGTTCACATTGCTTCGCAGAATCGCTTTTGTGCAGAAAACAGTAACACTTGTTCAGAAGGAGAGAAAGCACAGAGCCCCAGATTCTATGTTGTCCTGGAGAGCTTGCAGAGCACTGGGGAAAGGCAGGCAGAGAATTCCTTGCTAGCACCTTCTCTGTGCCTGGGAAGCAGAAGTGTTCACATTGCTTCGCAAGAATCGCTTTTGTGCAGAAAACAGTAACACTTGTTCAGAAGGAAAGAAAGCACAGAGCCCCAGATTTTATGTTGTCCTGGAGAGCTTGCAGAGCACTGGGGAAAGGCAGGCAGAGAATTCCCTGCTAGCACCTTCTCTGTGCCTGTTCACATTGCTTCGCAAGAATCGCTTTTGTGCAGAAAACAGTAACACTTGTTCAGAAGGAAAGAAAGCACAGAGCCCCAGATTCTATGTTGTCCTGGAGAGCTTGCAGAGCACTGGGGAAAGGCAGGCAGAGAATTCCCTGCTAGCACCTTCTCTGTGCCTGTTCACATTGTTTCGCAGAATCGATTTGTGCAGAAAACAGTAACACTTGTTCAGAAGGAAAGAAAGCACAGAGCCCCAGATTCTATGTTGTCCTGGAGAGCTTGCAGAGCACTGGGGAAAGGCAGGCAGAGAATTCCCTGCTAGCACCTTCTCTGTGCCTGACAAGCAGATGTGTTCACATTGCTTCGCAAGAATCGCTTTTGTGCAGAAAACACTAACACTTGTTCAGAAGGAAAGAAAGCACAGAGCCCCAGATTCTATGTTGTCCTGGAGAGCTTGCAGAGCACTGGGGAAAGGCAGGCAGAGAATTCCCTGCTAGCACCTTCTCTGTGCCTGTTCACATTGCTTCGCAAGAATTGCTTTTGTGCAGAAAACAGTAACACTTGTTCAGAAGGAAAGAAAGCACAGAGCCCCAGATTCTATGTTGTCCTGGAGAGCTTGCAGAGCACTGGGGAAAGGCAGGCAGAGAATTCCCTGCTAGCACCTTCTCTGTGCCTGGGAAGCAGAAGTGTTCACATTGCTTCGCAGAATCGCTTTTGTGCAGAAAACAGTAACACTTGTTCAGAACGAAAGAAAGCACAGAGCCCCAGATTCTATGTTGTCCTGGAGAGCTTGCAGAGCACTGGGGAAAGGCAGGCAGAGAATTCCTTGCTAGCACCTTCTCTGTGCCTGGGAAGCAGAAGTGTTCACATTGCTTCGCAAGAATCGCTTTTGGGCAGAAAACACTAACACTTGTTCAGAACGAAAGAAAGCACAGAGCCCCAGATTCTATGTTGTCCTGGAGAGCTTGCAGAGCACTGGGGAAAGGCAGGCAGAGAATTCCTTGCTAGCACCTTCTCTGTGCCTGGGAAGCAGAAGTGTTCACATTGCTTCGCAGAATCGCTTTTGTGCAGAAAACACTAACACTTGTTCAGAAGGAAAGAAAGCACAGAGCCCCAGATTTTATGTTGTCCTGGAGAGCTTGCAGAGCACTAGGGAAAGGCAGGCAGAGAATTCCCTGCTAGCACCTTCTCTGTGCCTGGGAAGCAGAAGTGTTCACATTGCTTCGCAGAATCGCTTTTGTGCAGAAAACAGTAACACTTGTTCAGAAGGAAAGAAAGCACAGAGCCCCAGATTCTATGTTGTCCTGGAGAGCTTGCAGAGCACTGGGGAAAGGCAGGCAGAGAATTCCCTGCTAGCACCTTCTCTGTGCCTGTTCACAGTTCTTCGCAGAATCGCTTTTGTGCAGAAAACAGTAACACTTGTTCAGAAGGAAAGAAAGCACAGAGCCCCAGATTCTATGTTGTCCTGGAGAGCTTGCAGAGCACTGGGGACAGGCAGGCAGAGAATTCCCTGCTAGCACCTTCTCTGTGCCTGGGAAGCAGAAGGGTTCACATTGCTTCGCAGAATCGTTTTCGTGCAGAAAACAGTAACACTTGTTCAGAAGGAAAGAAAGCACAGAGCCCCAGATTTTATGTTGTCCTGGAGAGCTTGCAGAGCACTGGGGAAAGGCAGGCAGAGAATTCCCTGCTAGCACCTTCTCTGTGCCTGGCAAGCAGATGTGTTCACATTGCTTCGCAAGAATCGCTTTTGTGCAGGAAACAATAACACTCGTTCAGAACGAAAGAAAGCACAGAGCCCCAGATTCTATGTTGTCCTGGAGAGCTTGCAGAGCACTGGGGAAAGGCAGGCAGAGAATTCCCTGCTAGCACCTTCTCTGTGCCTGTTCACATTGCTTCGCAGAATCGCTTTTGTGCAGAAAACAGTAACACTTGTTCAGAAGGAAAGAAAGCACAGAGCCCCAGATTTTATGTTGTCCTGGAGAGCTTGCAGAGCACTGGGGAAAGGCAGGCAGAGAATTCCTTGCTAGCACCTTCTCTGTGCCTGGGAAGCAGAAGTGTTCACATTGCTTCGCAAGAATCGCTTTTGTGCAGAAAACAGTAACACTTGTACAGAAGGAAAGAAAGCACAGAGCCCCAGATTCTATGTTGTCCTGGAGAGCTTGCAGAGCACTGGGGAAAGGCAGGCAGAGAATTCCCTGCTAGCACCTTCTCTGTGTCTGTTCACATTGCTTCGCAAGAATCGCTTTTGTGCAGAAAACTGTAACACTTGTTCAGAAGGAAAGAAAGCACAGAGCCCCAGATTCTATGTTGTCCTGGAGAGCTTGCAGAGCACTGGGGAAAGGCAGGCAGAGAATTCCCTGCTAGCACCTTCTCTGTGCCTGGGAAGCAGAAGTGTTCACATTGCTTCGCAGAATCGCTTTTGTGCAGAAAACAGTAACACTTGTTCAGAACGAAAGAAAGCACAGAGCCCCAGATTCTATGTTGTCCTGCAGAGCTTGCAGAGCACTGGGGAAAGGCAGGCAGAGAATTCCTTGCTAGCACCTTCTCTGTGCCTGGGAAGCAGGAGTGTTCACATTGCTTCGCAAGAATCGCTTTTGGGCAGAAAACACTAACACTTGTTCAGAACGAAAGAAAGCACAGAGCCCCAGATTCTATGTTGTCCTGGAGAGCTTGCAGAGCACTGGGGAAAGGCAGGCAGAGAATTCCTTGCTAGCACCTTCTCTGTGCCTGGGAAGCAGAAGTGTTCACATTGCTTCGCAGAATCGCTTTTGTGCAGAAAACACTAACACTTGTTCAGAAGGAAAGAAAGCACAGAGCCCCAGATTTTATGTTGTCCTGGAGAGCTTGCAGAGCACTAGGGAAAGGCAGGCAGAGAATTCCCTGCTAGCACCTTCTCTGTGCCTGGGAAGCAGAAGTGTTCACATTGCTTCGCAAAAATCGCTTTTGTGCAGAAAACAGTAACACTTGTTCAGAAGGAAAGAAAGCACAGAGCCCCAGATTCTATGTTGTCCTGGAGAGCTTGCAGAGCACTGGGGAAAGGCAGGCAGAGAATTCCCTGCTAGCACCTTCTCTGTGCCTGGGAAGCAGAAGTGTTCACATTGCTTCGCAGAATCGCTTTTGGGCAGAAAGCACTAACACTTGTTCAGAAGGAAAGAAAGCACAGAGAACCACATTCTATGTTGTCCTGGAGAGCTTGCAGAGCACTGGGGAAAGGCAGGCAGAGAATTCCTTGCTAGCACCTTCTCTGTGCCTGGGAAGCAGAAGTGTTCACATTGCTTCGCAGAATCGCTTTTGTGCAGAAAACAGTAACACTTGTTCAGAAGGAAAGAAAGCACAGAGCCCCAGATTCTATGTTGTCCTGGAGAGCTTGCAGAGCACTGGGGAAAGGCAGGCAGAGAATTCCCTGCTAGCACCTTCTCTGTGCCTGGGAAGCAGAAGTGTTCACATTGCTTCGCAAGAATCGCTTTTGTGCAGAAAACAGTAACACTTGTTCAGAAGGAAAGAAAGCACAGAGCCCCAGATTCTATGTTGTCCTGGAGAGCTTGCAGAGCACTGGGGAAAGGCAGGCAGAGAATTCCCTGCTAGCACCTTCTCTGTGCCTGTGAAGCAGAAGTGTTCACATTGCTTCGCAAAAATCTCTTTTGTGCAGAAAACAGTAACACTTGTTCAGAAGGAAAGAAATCACAGAGCCCCAGATTCTATGTTGTCCTGGAGAGCTTGCAGAGCACTGGGGAAAGGCAGGCAGAGAATTCCCTGCTAGCACCTTCTCTCTGCCTGTTCACATTGCTTCGCAAGAATCGCTTTTGTGCAGAAAACAGTAACACTTGTTCAGAAGGAAAGAAAGCACAGAGCCCCAGATTCTATGTTGTCCTGCAGAGCTTGCAGAGCACTGGGGAAAGGCAGGCAGAGAATTCCTTGCTAGCACCTTCTCTGTGCCTGGGAAGCAGAAGTGTTCACATTGCTTCGCAGAATCGCTTTTGTGCAGAAAACAGTAACACTTGTTCAGAAGGAGAGAAAGCACAGAGCCCCAGATTCTATGTTGTCCTGGAGAGCTTGCAGAGCACTGGGGAAAGGCAGGCAGAGAATTCCTTGCTAGCACCTTCTCTGTGCCTGGGAAGCAGAAGTGTTCACATTGCTTCGCAAGAATCGCTTTTGTGCAGAAAACAGTAACACTTGTTCAGAAGGAAAGAAAGCACAGAGCCCCAGATTTTATGTTGTCCTGGAGAGCTTGCAGAGCACTGGGGAAAGGCAGGCAGAGAATTCCCTGCTAGCACCTTCTCTGTGCCTGTTCACATTGCTTCGCAAGAATCGCTTTTGTGCAGAAAACAGTAACACTTGTTCAGAAGGAAAGAAAGCACAGAGCCCCAGATTCTATGTTGTCCTGGAGAGCTTGCAGAGCACTGGGGAAAGGCAGGCAGAGAATTCCCTGCTAGCACCTTCTCTGTGCCTGTTCACATTGTTTCGCAGAATCGATTTGTGCAGAAAACAGTAACACTTGTTCAGAAGGAAAGAAAGCACAGAGCCCCAGATTCTATGTTGTCCTGGAGAGCTTGCAGAGCACTGGGGAAAGGCAGGCAGAGAATTCCCTGCTAGCACCTTCTCTGTGCCTGACAAGCAGATGTGTTCACATTGCTTCGCAAGAATCGCTTTTGTGCAGAAAACACTAACACTTGTTCAGAAGGAAAGAAAGCACAGAGCCCCAGATTCTATGTTGTCCTGGAGAGCTTGCAGAGCACTGGGGAAAGGCAGGCAGAGAATTCCCTGCTAGCACCTTCTCTGTGCCTGTTCACATTGCTTCGCAAGAATTGCTTTTGTGCAGAAAACAGTAACACTTGTTCAGAAGGAAAGAAAGCACAGAGCCCCAGATTCTATGTTGTCCTGGAGAGCTTGCAGAGCACTGGGGAAAGGCAGGCAGAGAATTCCCTGCTAGCACCTTCTCTGTGCCTGGGAAGCAGAAGTGTTCACATTGCTTCGCAGAATCGCTTTTGTGCAGAAAACAGTAACACTTGTTCAGAACGAAAGAAAGCACAGAGCCCCAGATTCTATGTTGTCCTGGAGAGCTTGCAGAGCACTGGGGAAAGGCAGGCAGAGAATTCCTTGCTAGCACCTTCTCTGTGCCTGGGAAGCAGAAGTGTTCACATTGCTTCGCAAGAATCGCTTTTGGGCAGAAAACACTAACACTTGTTCAGAACGAAAGAAAGCACAGAGCCCCAGATTCTATGTTGTCCTGGAGAGCTTGCAGAGCACTGGGGAAAGGCAGGCAGAGAATTCCTTGCTAGCACCTTCTCTGTGCCTGGGAAGCAGAAGTGTTCACATTGCTTCGCAGAATCGCTTTTGTGCAGAAAACACTAACACTTGTTCAGAAGGAAAGAAAGCACAGAGCCCCAGATTTTATGTTGTCCTGGAGAGCTTGCAGAGCACTAGGGAAAGGCAGGCAGAGAATTCCCTGCTAGCACCTTCTCTGTGCCTGGGAAGCAGAAGTGTTCACATTGCTTCGCAGAATCGCTTTTGTGCAGAAAACAGTAACACTTGTTCAGAAGGAAAGAAAGCACAGAGCCCCAGATTCTATGTTGTCCTGGAGAGCTTGCAGAGCACTGGGGAAAGGCAGGCAGAGAATTCCCTGCTAGCACCTTCTCTGTGCCTGGGAAGCAGAAGTGTTCACATTGCTTCGCAGAATCGCTTTTGGGCAGAAAGCACTAACACTTGTTCAGAAGGAAAGAAAGCACAGAGAACCACATTCTATGTTGTCCTGGAGAGCTTGCAGAGCACTGGGGAAAGGCAGGCAGAGAATTCCTTGCTAGCACCTTCTCTGTGCCTGGGAAGCAGAAGTGTTCACATTGCTTCGCAGAATCGCTTTTGTGCAGAAAACAGTAACACTTGTTCAGAAGGAAAGAAAGCACAGAGCCCCAGATTCTATGTTGTCCTGGAGAGCTTGCAGAGCACTGGGGAAAGGCAGGCAGAGAATTCCCTGCTAGCACATTCTCTGTGCCTGGGAAGCAGAAGTGTTCACATTGCTTCGCAAGAATCGCTTTTGTGCAGAAAACAGTAACACTTCTTCAGAAGGAAAGAAAGCACAGAGCCCCAGATTCTATGTTGTCCTGGAGAGCTTGCAGAGCACTGGGGAAAGGCAGGCAGAGAATTCCCTGCTAGCACCTTCTCTGTGCCTGGGAAGCAGAAGTGTTCACATTGCTTCGCAAAAATCGCTTTTGTGCAGAAAACAGTAACACTTGTTCAGAAGGAAAGAAAGCACAGAGCCCCAGATTCTATGTTGTCCTGGAGAGCTTGCAGAGCACTGGGGAAAGGCAGGCAGAGAATTCCCTGCTAGCACCTTCTCTGTGCCTGTTCACATTGCTTCGCAAGAATCGCTTTTGTGCAGAAAACAGTAACACTTGTTCAGAAGGAAAGAAAGCACAGAGCCCCAGATTCTATGTTGTCCTGGAGAGCTTGCAGAGCACTGTGGAAAGCCAGGCAGAGAATTCCCTGCTAGCACCTTCTCTGTGCCTGGGAAGCAGAAGTGTTCACATTGCTTCGCAAAAATCGCTTTTGTGCAGAAAACAGTAACACTTGTTCAGAAGGAAAGAAATCACAGAGCCCCAGATTCTATGTTGTCCTGGAGAGCTTGCAGAGCACTGGGGAAAGGCAGGCAGAGAATTCCCTGCTAGCACCTTCTCTCTGCCTGTTCACATTGCTTCGCAAGAATCGCTTTTGTGCAGAAAACAGTAACACTTGTTCAGAAGGAAAGAAAGCACAGAGCCCCAGATTCTATGTTGTCCTGCAGAGCTGGCAGAGCACTGGGGAAAGGCAGGCAGAGAATTCCTTGCTAGCACCTTCTCTGTGCCTGGGAAGCAGAAGTGTTCACATTGCTTCGCAGAATCGCTTTTGTGCAGAAAACAGTAACACTTGTTCAGAAGGAGAGAAAGCACAGAGCCCCAGATTCTATGTTGTCCTGGAGAGCTTGCAGAGCACTGGGGAAAGGCAGGCAGAGAATTCCTTGCTAGCACCTTCTCTGTGCCTGGGAAGCAGAAGTGTTCACATTGCTTCGCAAGAATCGCTTTTGTGCAGAAAACACTAACACTTGTTCAGAACGAAAGAAAGCACAGAGCCCCAGATTCTATGTTGTCCTGGAGAGCTTGCAGAGCACTGGGGACAGGCAGGCAGAGAATTCCCTGCTAGCACCTTCTCTGTGCCTGGGAAGCAGAAGTGTTCACATTGCTTCGCAGAATCGTTTTCGTGCAGAAAACAGTAACACTTGTTCAGAAGGAAAGAAAGCACAGAGCCCCAGATTTTATGTTGTCCTGGAGAGCTTGCAGAGCACTGGGGAAAGGCAGGCAGAGAATTCCCTGCTAGCACCTTCTCTGTGCCTGGCAAGCAGATGTGTTCACATTGCTTCGCAAGAATCGCTTTTGTGCAGGAAACAATAACACTCGTTCAGAACGAAAGAAAGCACAGAGCCCCAGATTCTATGTTGTCCTGGAGAGCTTGCAGAGCACTGGGGAAAGGCAGGCAGAGAATTCCCTGCTAGCACCTTCTCTGTGCCTGTTCACATTGCTTCGCAGAATCGCTTTTGTGCAGAAAACAGTAACACTTGTTCAGAAGGAAAGAAAGCACAGAGCCCCAGATTTTATGTTGTCCTGGAGAGCTTGCAGAGCACTGGGGAAAGGCAGGCAGAGAATTCCTTGCTAGCACCTTCTCTGTGCCTGGGAAGCAGAAGTGTTCACATTGCTTCGCAAGAATCGCTTTTGTGCAGAAAACCGTAACACTTGTACAGAAGGAAAGAAAGCACAGAGCCCCAGATTCTATGTTGTCCTGGAGAGCTTGCAGAGCACTGGGGAAAGGCAGGCAGAGAATTCCCTGCTAGCACCTTCTCTGTGCCTGTTCACATTGCTTCGCAAGAATCGCTTTTGTGCAGAAAACTGTAACACTTGTTCAGAAGGAAAGAAAGCACAGAGCCCCAGATTCTATGTTGTCCTGGAGAGCTTGCAGAGCACTGGGGAAAGGCAGGCAGAGAATTCCCTGCTAGCACCTTCTCTGTGCCTGGCAAGCAGATGTGTTCACATTGCTTCGCAGAATCGCTTTTGTGCAGAAAACAGTAACACTTGTTCAGAACGAAAGAAAGCACAGAGCCCCAGATTCTATGTTGTCCTGCAGAGCTTGCAGAGCACTGGGGAAAGGCAGGCAGAGAATTCCTTGCTAGCACCTTCTCTGTGCCTGGGAAGCAGGAGTGTTCACATTGCTTCGCAAGAATCGCTTTTGGGCAGAAAACACTAACACTTGTTCAGAAGGAAAGAAAGCACAGAGCCCCAGATTCTATGTTGTCCTGGAGAGCTTGCAGAGCACTGGGGAAAGGCAGGCAGAGAATTCCCTGCTAGCACCTTCTCTGTGCCTGGGAAGCAGAAGTGTTCACATTGCTTTGCAGAATCGCTTTTGGGCAGAAAGCACTAACACTTGTTCAGAAGGAAAGAAAGCACAGAGAACCACATTCTATGTTGTCCTGCAGAGCTTGCAGAGCACTGGGGAAAGGCAGGCAGAGAATTCCTTGCTAGCACCTTCTCTGTGCCTGGGAAGCAGAAGTGTTCACATTGCTTCGCAAAAATCGCTTTTGTGCAGAAAACAGTAACACTTGTTCAGAAGGAAAGAAATCACAGAGCCCCAGATTCTATGTTGTCCTGGAGAGCTTGCAGAGCACTGGGGAAAGGCAGGCAGAGAATTCCCTGCTAGCACCTTCTCTGTGCCTGTTCACATTGCTTCGCAAGAATCGCTTTTGTGCAGAAAACAGTAACACTTGTTCAGAAGGAAAGAAAGCACAGAGCCCCAGATTCTATGTTGTCCTGGAGAGCTTGCAGAGCACTGTGGAAAGCCAGGCAGAGAATTCCCTGCTAGCACCTTCTCTGTGCCTGGGAAGCAGAAGTGTTCACATTGCTTCGCAAAAATCGCTTTTGTGCAGAAAACAGTAACACTTGTTCAGAAGGAAAGAAATCACAGAGCCCCAGATTCTATGTTGTCCTGGAGAGCTTGCAGAGCACTGGGGAAAGGCAGGCAGAGAATTCCCTGCTAGCACCTTCTCTCTGCCTGTTCACATTGCTTCGCAAGAATCGCTTTTGTGCAGAAAACAGTAACACTTGTTCAGAAGGAAAGAAAGCACAGAGCCCCAGATTCTATGTTGTCCTGCAGAGCTTGCAGAGCACTGGGGAAAGGCAGGCAGAGAATTCCTTGCTAGCACCTTCTCTGTGCCTGGGAAGCAGAAGTGTTCACATTGCTTCGCAGAATCGCTTTTGTGCAGAAAACAGTAACACTTGTTCAGAAGGAGAGAAAGCACAGAGCCCCAGATTCTATGTTGTCCTGGAGAGCTTGCAGAGCACTGGGGAAAGGCAGGCAGAGAATTCCTTGCTAGCACCTTCTCTGTGCCTGGGAAGCAGAAGTGTTCACATTGCTTCGCAAGAATCGCTTTTGTGCAGAAAACACTAACACTTGTTCAGAACGAAAGAAAGCACAGAGCCCCAGATTCTATGTTGTCCTGCAGAGCTTGCAGAGCACTGGGGAAAGGCAGGCAGAGAATTCCCTGCTAGCACCTTCTCTGTGCCTGTTCACATTGCTTCGCAGAATCGCTTTTGTGCAGAAAACAGTAACACTTGTTCAGAAGGAAAGAAAGCACAGAGTCCCAGATTCTATGTTGTCCTGCAGAGCTTGCAGAGCACTGGGGAAAGGCAGGCAGAGAATTCCTTGCTAGCACCTTCTCTGTGCCTGGGAAGCAGAAGTGTTCACATTTCTTCGCAAGAATCGCTTTTGTGCAGAAAACAGTAACACTTGTTCAGAAGGAAAGAAAGCACAGAGCCCCAGATTCTATGTTGTCCTGGAGAGCTTGCAGAGCACTGGGGAAAGGCAGGCAGAGAATTCCCTGCTAGCACCTTCTCTGTGCCTGTTCACAGTTCTTCGCAGAATCGCTTTTGTGCAGAAAACAGTAACACTTGTTCAGAAGGAAAGAAAGCACAGAGCCCCAGATTCTATGTTGTCCTGGAGAGCTTGCAGAGCACTGGGGAAAGGCAGGCAGAGAATTCCTTGCTAGCACCTTCTCTGTGCCTGGGAAGCAGAAGTGTTCACATTGCTTCGCAAGAATCGCTTTTGTGCAGAAAACACTAACACTTGTTCAGAAGGAAAGAAAGCACAGAGCCCCAGATTCTATGTTGTCCTGGAGAGCTTGCAGAGCACTGGGGACAGGCAGGCAGAGAATTCCCTGCTAGCACCTTCTCTGTGCCTGGGAAGCAGAAGGGTTCACATTGCTTCGCAGAATCGTTTTCGTGCAGAAAACAGTAACACTTGTTCAGAAGGAAAGAAAGCACAGAGCCCCAGATTTTATGTTGTCCTGGAGAGCTTGCAGAGCACTGGGGAAAGGCAGGCAGAGAATTCCCTGCTAGCACCTTCTCTGTGCCTGGCAAGCAGATGTGTTCACATTGCTTCGCAAGAATCGCTTTTGTGCAGGAAACAATAACACTCGTTCAGAACGAAAGAAAGCACAGAGCCCCAGATTTTATGTTGTCCTGGAGAGCTTGCAGAGCACTGGGGAAAGGCAGGCAGAGAATTCCCTGCTAGCACCTTCTCTGTGCCTGTTCACATTGCTTCGCAGAATCGCTTTTGTGCAGAAAACAGTAACACTTGTTCAGAAGGAAAGAAAGCACAGAGCCCCAGATTTTATGTTGTCCTGGAGAGCTTGCAGAGCACTGGGGAAAGGCAGGCAGAGAATTCCTTGCTAGCACCTTCTCTGTGCCTGGGAAGCAGAAGTGTTCACATTGCTTCGCAAGAATCGCTTTTGTGCAGGAAACAATAACACTTGTACAGAAGGAAAGAAAGCACAGAGCCCCAGATTCTATGTTGTCCTGCAGAGCTTGCAGAGCACTGGGGAAAGGCAGGCAGAGAATTCCTTGCTAGCACCTTCTCTGTGCCTGGCAAGCAGATGTGTTCACATTGCTTCGCAAGAATCGCTTTTGTGCAGGAAACAATAACACTCGTTCAGAACGAAAGAAAGCACAGAGCCCCAGATTCTATGTTGTCCTGGAGAGCTTGCAGAGCACTGGGGAAAGGCAGGCAGAGAATTCCCTGCTAGCACCTTCTCTGTGCCTGTTCACATTGCTTCGCAGAATCGCTTTTGTGCAGAAAACAGTAACACTTGTTCAGAAGGAGAGAAAGCACAGAGCCCCAGATTTTATGTTGTCCTGGAGAGCTTGCAGAGCACTGGGGAAAGGCAGGCAGAGAATTCCTTGCTAGCACCTTCTCTGTGCCTGGGAAGCAGAAGTGTTCACATTGCTTCGCAAGAATCGCTTTTGTGCAGAAAACAGTAACACTTGTACAGAAGAAAAGAAAGCACAGAGCCCCAGATTCTATGTTGTCCTGGAGAGCTTGCAGAGCACTGGGGAAAGGCAGGCAGAGAATTCCCTGCTAGCACCTTCTCTGTGCCTGTTCACATTGCTTCGCAAGAATCGCTTTTGTGCAGAAAACTGTAACACTTGTTCAGAAGGAAAGAAAGCACAGAGCCCCAGATTCTATGTTGTCCTGGAGAGCTTGCAGAGCACTGGGGAAAGGCAGGCAGAGAATTCCCTGCTAGCACCTTCTCTGTGCCTGGCAAGCAGATGTGTTCACATTGCTTCGCAGAATCGCTTTTGTGCAGAAAACAGTAACACTTGTTCAGAACGAAAGAAAGCACAGAGCCCCAGATTCTATGTTGTCCTGCAGAGCTTGCAGAGCACTGGGGAAAGGCAGGCAGAGAATTCCTTGCTAGCACCTTCTCTGTGCCTGGGAAGCAGGAGTGTTCACATTGCTTCGCAAGAATCGCTTTTGGGCAGAAAACACTAACACTTGTTCAGAAGGAAAGAAAGCACAGAGCCCCAGATTCTATGTTGTCCTGGAGAGCTTGCAGAGCACTGGGGAAAGGCAGGCAGAGAATTCCCTGCTAGCACCTTCTCTGTGCCTGGGAAGCAGAAGTGTTCACATTGCTTTGCAGAATCGCTTTTGGGCAGAAAGCACTAACACTTGTTCAGAAGGAAAGAAAGCACAGAGAACCACATTCTATGTTGTCCTGGAGAGCTTGCAGAGCACTGGGGAAAGGCAGGCAGAGAATTCCCTGCTAGCACCTTCTCTGTGCCTGGGAAGCAGAAGTGTTCACATTGCTTCGCAAAAATCGCTTTTGTGCAGAAAACAGTAACACTTGTTCAGAAGGAAAGAAATCACAGAGCCCCAGATTCTATGTTGTCCTGGAGAGCTTGCAGAGCACTGGGGAAAGGCAGGCAGAGAATTCCCTGCTAGCACCTTCTCTGTGCCTGTTCACATTGCTTCGCAAGAATCGCTTTTGTGCAGAAAACAGTAACACTTGTTCAGAAGGAAAGAAAGCACAGAGCCCCAGATTCTATGTTGTCCTGGAGAGCTTGCAGAGCACTGTGGAAAGCCAGGCAGAGAATTCCCTGCTAGCACCTTCTCTGTGCCTGGGAAGCAGAAGTGTTCACATTGCTTCGCAAAAATCGCTTTTGTGCAGAAAACAGTAACACTTGTTCAGAAGGAAAGAAAGCACAGAGCCCCAGATTCTATGTTGTCCTGGAGAGCTTGCAGAGCACTGGGGAAAGGCAGGCAGAGAATTCCCTGCTAGCACCTTCTCTCTGCCTGTTCACATTGCTTCGCAAGAATCGCTTTTGTGCAGAAAACAGTAACACTTGTTCAGAAGGAAAGAAAGCACAGAGCCCCAGATTCTATGTTGTCCTGCAGAGCTTGCAGAGCACTGGGGACAGGCAGGCAGAGAATTCCCTGCTAGCACCTTCTCTGTGCCTGGGAAGCAGAAGGGTTCACATTGCTTCGCAGAATCGTTTTCGTGCAGAAAACAGTAACACTTGTTCAGAAGGAAAGAAAGCACAGAGCCCCAGATTTTATGTTGTCCTGGAGAGCTTGCAGAGCACTGGGGAAAGGCAGGCAGAGAATTCCCTGCTAGCACCTTCTCTGTGCCTGGCAAGCAGATGTGTTCACATTGCTTCGCAAGAATCGCTTTTGTGCAGGAAACAATAACACTCGTTCAGAACGAAAGAAAGCACAGAGCCCCAGATTCTATGTTGTCCTGGAGAGCTTGCAGAGCACTGGGGAAAGGCAGGCAGAGAATTCCCTGCTAGCACCTTCTCTGTGCCTGTTCACATTGCTTCGCAGAATCGCTTTTGTGCAGAAAACAGTAACACTTGTTCAGAAGGAAAGAAAGCACAGAGCCCCAGATTTTATGTTGTCCTGGAGAGCTTGCAGAGCACTGGGGAAAGGCAGGCAGAGAATTCCTTGCTAGCACCTTCTCTGTGCCTGGGAAGCAGAAGTGTTCACATTGCTTCGCAAGAATCGCTTTTGTGCAGGAAACAATAACACTTGTACAGAAGGAAAGAAAGCACAGAGCCCCAGATTCTATGTTGTCCTGCAGAGCTTGCAGAGCACTGGGGAAAGGCAGGCAGAGAATTCCTTGCTAGCACCTTCTCTGTGCCTGGGAAGCAGGAGTGTTCACATTGCTTCGCAAGAATCGCTTTTGGGCAGAAAACAGTAACACTTGTTCAGAACGAAAGAAAGCACAGAGCCCCAGATTCTATGTTGTCCTGGAGAGCTTGCAGAGCACTGGGGAAAGGCAGGCAGAGAATTCCTTGCTAGCACCTTCTCTGTGCCTGGGAAGCAGAAGTGTTCACATTGCTTCGCAGAATCGCTTTTGTGCAGAAAACACTAACACTTGTTCAGAAGGAAAGAAAGCACAGAGCCCCAGATTCTATGTTGTCCTGGAGAGCTTGCAGAGCACTAGGGAAAGGCAGGCAGAGAATTCCCTGCTAGCACCTTCTCTGTGCCTGGGAAGCAGAAGTGTTCACATTGCTTCGCAAAAATCGCTTTTGTGCAGAAAACAGTAACACTTGTTCAGAAGGAAAGAAAGCACAGAGCCCCAGATTCTATGTTGTCCTGGAGAGCTTGCAGAGCACTGGGGAAAGGCAGGCAGAGAATTCCCTGCTAGCACCTTCTCTGTGCCTGTTCACATTGCTTCGCAAGAATCGCTTTTGTGCAGAAAACAGTAACACTTGTTCAGAAGGAAAGAAAGCACAGAGCCCCAGATTCTATGTTGTCCTGGAGAGCTTGCAGAGCACTGTGGAAAGCCAGGCAGAGAATTCCCTGCTAGCACCTTCTCTGTGCCTGGGAAGCAGAAGTGTTCACATTGCTTCGCAAGAATCGCTTTTGTGCAGAAAACACTAACACTTGTTCAGAACGAAAGAAAGCACAGAGCCCCAGATTCTATGTTGTCCTGCAGAGCTTGCAGAGCACTGGGGAAAGGCAGGCAGAGAATTCCCTGCTAGCACCTTCTCTGTGCCTGTTCACATTGCTTCGCAGAATCGCTTTTGTGCAGAAAACAGTAACACTTGTTCAGAAGGAAAGAAAGCACAGAGTCCCAGATTCTATGTTGTCCTGCAGAGCTTGCAGAGCACTTGGGAAAGGCAGGCAGAGAATTCCTTGCTAGCACCTTCTCTGTGCCTGGGAAGCAGAAGTGTTCACATTTCTTCGCAAGAATCGCTTTTGTGCAGAAAACAGTAACACTTGTTCAGAAGGAAAGAAAGCACAGAGCCCCAGATTTTATGTTGTCCTGGAGAGCTTGCAGAGCACTGTGGAAAGCCAGGCAGAGAATTCCCTGATAGCACCTTCTCTGTGCCTGGGAAGCAGAAGTGTTCACATTGCTTCGCAAGAATCGCTTTTGTGCAGAAAACAGTAACACTTGTTCAGAAGGAAAGAAAGCACAGAGCCCCAGATTCTATGTTGTCCTGGAGAGCTTGCAGAGCACTGGGGAAAGGCAGGCAGAGAATTCCCTGCTAGCACCTTCTCTGTGCCTGTTCACAGTTCTTCGCAGAATCGCTTTTGTGCAGAAAACAGTAACACTTGTTCAGAAGGAAAGAAAGCACAGAGCCCCAGATTCTATGTTGTCCTGGAGAGCTTGCAGAGCACTGGGGACAGGCAGGCAGAGAATTCCCTGCTAGCACCTTCTCTGTGCCTGGGAAGCAGAAGGGTTCACATTGCTTCGCAGAATCGTTTTCGTGCAGAAAACAGTAACACTTGTTCAGAAGGAAAGAAAGCACAGAGCCCCAGATTTTATGTTGTCCTGGAGAGCTTGCAGAGCACTGGGGAAAGGCAGGCAGAGAATTCCCTGCTAGCACCTTCTCTGTGCCTGGCAAGCAGATGTGTTCACATTGCTTCGCAAGAATCGCTTTTGTGCAGGAAACAATAACACTCGTTCAGAACGAAAGAAAGCACAGAGCCCCAGATTCTATGTTGTCCTGGAGAGCTTGCAGAGCACTGGGGAAAGGCAGGCAGAGAATTCCCTGCTAGCACCTTCTCTGTGCCTGTTCACATTGCTTCGCAGAATCGCTTTTGTGCAGAAAACAGTAACACTTGTTCAGAAGGAAAGAAAGCACAGAGCCCCAGATTTTATGTTGTCCTGGAGAGCTTGCAGAGCACTGGGGAAAGGCAGGCAGAGAATTCCTTGCTAGCACCTTCTCTGTGCCTGGGAAGCAGAAGTGTTCACATTGCTTCGCAAGAATCGCTTTTGTGCAGAAAACAGTAACACTTGTACAGAAGGAAAGAAAGCACAGAGCCCCAGATTCTATGTTGTCCTGGAGAGCTTGCAGAGCACTGGGGAAAGGCAGGCAGAGAATTCCCTGCTAGCACCTTCTCTGTGTCTGTTCACATTGCTTCGCAAGAATCGCTTTTGTGCAGAAAACTGTAACACTTGTTCAGAAGGAAAGAAAGCACAGAGCCCCAGATTCTATGTTGTCCTGGAGAGCTTGCAGAGCACTGGGGAAAGGCAGGCAGAGAATTCCCTGCTAGCACCTTCTCTGTGCCTGGGAAGCAGAAGTGTTCACATTGCTTCGCAGAATCGCTTTTGTGCAGAAAACAGTAACACTTGTTCAGAACGAAAGAAAGCACAGAGCCCCAGATTCTATGTTGTCCTGGAGAGCTTGCAGAGCACTGGGGAAAGGCAGGCAGAGAATTCCTTGCTAGCACCTTCTCTGTGCCTGGGAAGCAGAAGTGTTCACATTGCTTCGCAAGAATCGCTTTTGGGCAGAAAACACTAACACTTGTTCAGAACGAAAGAAAGCACAGAGCCCCAGATTCTATGTTGTCCTGGAGAGCTTGCAGAGCACTGGGGAAAGGCAGGCAGAGAATTCCTTGCTAGCACCTTCTCTGTGCCTGGGAAGCAGAAGTGTTCACATTGCTTCGCAGAATCGCTTTTGTGCAGAAAACACTAACACTTGTTCAGAAGGAAAGAAAGCACAGAGCCCCAGATTTTATGTTGTCCTGGAGAGCTTGCAGAGCACTAGGGAAAGGCAGGCAGAGAATTCCCTGCTAGCACCTTCTCTGTGCCTGGGAAGCAGAAGTGTTCACATTGCTTCGCAGAATCGCTTTTGTGCAGAAAACAGTAACACTTGTTCAGAAGGAAAGAAAGCACAGAGCCCCAGATTCTATGTTGTCCTGGAGAGCTTGCAGAGCACTGGGGAAAGGCAGGCAGAGAATTCCCTGCTAGCACCTTCTCTGTGCCTGGGAAGCAGAAGTGTTCACATTGCTTCGCAGAATCGCTTTTGGGCAGAAAGCACTAACACTTGTTCAGAAGGAAAGAAAGCACAGAGAACCACATTCTATGTTGTCCTGGAGAGCTTGCAGAGCACTGGGGAAAGGCAGGCAGAGAATTCCTTGCTAGCACCTTCTCTGTGCCTGGGAAGCAGAAGTGTTCACATTGCTTCGCAGAATCGCTTTTGTGCAGAAAACAGTAACACTTGTTCAGAAGGAAAGAAAGCACAGAGCCCCAGATTCTATGTTGTCCTGGAGAGCTTGCAGAGCACTGGGGAAAGGCAGGCAGAGAATTCCCTGCTAGCACATTCTCTGTGCCTGGGAAGCAGAAGTGTTCACATTGCTTCGCAAGAATCGCTTTTGTGCAGAAAACAGTAACACTTCTTCAGAAGGAAAGAAAGCACAGAGCCCCAGATTCTATGTTGTCCTGGAGAGCTTGCAGAGCACTGGGGAAAGGCAGGCAGAGAATTCCCTGCTAGCACCTTCTCTGTGCCTGGGAAGCAGAAGTGTTCACATTGCTTCGCAAAAATCGCTTTTGTGCAGAAAACAGTAACACTTGTTCAGAAGGAAAGAAAGCACAGAGCCCCAGATTCTATGTTGTCCTGGAGAGCTTGCAGAGCACTGGGGAAAGGCAGGCAGAGAATTCCCTGCTAGCACCTTCTCTGTGCCTGTTCACATTGCTTCGCAAGAATCGCTTTTGTGCAGAAAACAGTAACACTTGTTCAGAAGGAAAGAAAGCACAGAGCCCCAGATTCTATGTTGTCCTGGAGAGCTTGCAGAGCACTGTGGAAAGCCAGGCAGAGAATTCCCTGCTAGCACCTTCTCTGTGCCTGGGAAGCAGAAGTGTTCACATTGCTTCGCAAAAATCGCTTTTGTGCAGAAAACAGTAACACTTGTTCAGAAGGAAAGAAATCACAGAGCCCCAGATTCTATGTTGTCCTGGAGAGCTTGCAGAGCACTGGGGAAAGGCAGGCAGAGAATTCCCTGCTAGCACCTTCTCTCTGCCTGTTCACATTGCTTCGCAAGAATCGCTTTTGTGCAGAAAACAGTAACACTTGTTCAGAAGGAAAGAAAGCACAGAGCCCCAGATTCTATGTTGTCCTGCAGAGCTGGCAGAGCACTGGGGAAAGGCAGGCAGAGAATTCCTTGCTAGCACCTTCTCTGTGCCTGGGAAGCAGAAGTGTTCACATTGCTTCGCAGAATCGCTTTTGTGCAGAAAACAGTAACACTTGTTCAGAAGGAGAGAAAGCACAGAGCCCCAGATTCTATGTTGTCCTGGAGAGCTTGCAGAGCACTGGGGAAAGGCAGGCAGAGAATTCCTTGCTAGCACCTTCTCTGTGCCTGGGAAGCAGAAGTGTTCACATTGCTTCGCAAGAATCGCTTTTGTGCAGAAAACACTAACACTTGTTCAGAACGAAAGAAAGCACAGAGCCCCAGATTCTATGTTGTCCTGGAGAGCTTGCAGAGCACTGGGGACAGGCAGGCAGAGAATTCCCTGCTAGCACCTTCTCTGTGCCTGGGAAGCAGAAGTGTTCACATTGCTTCGCAGAATCGTTTTCGTGCAGAAAACAGTAACACTTGTTCAGAAGGAAAGAAAGCACAGAGCCCCAGATTTTATGTTGTCCTGGAGAGCTTGCAGAGCACTGGGGAAAGGCAGGCAGAGAATTCCCTGCTAGCACCTTCTCTGTGCCTGGCAAGCAGATGTGTTCACATTGCTTCGCAAGAATCGCTTTTGTGCAGGAAACAATAACACTCGTTCAGAACGAAAGAAAGCACAGAGCCCCAGATTCTATGTTGTCCTGGAGAGCTTGCAGAGCACTGGGGAAAGGCAGGCAGAGAATTCCCTGCTAGCACCTTCTCTGTGCCTGTTCACATTGCTTCGCAGAATCGCTTTTGTGCAGAAAACAGTAACACTTGTTCAGAAGGAAAGAAAGCACAGAGCCCCAGATTTTATGTTGTCCTGGAGAGCTTGCAGAGCACTGGGGAAAGGCAGGCAGAGAATTCCTTGCTAGCACCTTCTCTGTGCCTGGGAAGCAGAAGTGTTCACATTGCTTCGCAAGAATCGCTTTTGTGCAGAAAACCGTAACACTTGTACAGAAGGAAAGAAAGCACAGAGCCCCAGATTCTATGTTGTCCTGGAGAGCTTGCAGAGCACTGGGGAAAGGCAGGCAGAGAATTCCCTGCTAGCACCTTCTCTGTGCCTGTTCACATTGCTTCGCAAGAATCGCTTTTGTGCAGAAAACTGTAACACTTGTTCAGAAGGAAAGAAAGCACAGAGCCCCAGATTCTATGTTGTCCTGGAGAGCTTGCAGAGCACTGGGGAAAGGCAGGCAGAGAATTCCCTGCTAGCACCTTCTCTGTGCCTGGCAAGCAGATGTGTTCACATTGCTTCGCAGAATCGCTTTTGTGCAGAAAACAGTAACACTTGTTCAGAACGAAAGAAAGCACAGAGCCCCAGATTCTATGTTGTCCTGCAGAGCTTGCAGAGCACTGGGGAAAGGCAGGCAGAGAATTCCTTGCTAGCACCTTCTCTGTGCCTGGGAAGCAGGAGTGTTCACATTGCTTCGCAAGAATCGCTTTTGGGCAGAAAACACTAACACTTGTTCAGAAGGAAAGAAAGCACAGAGCCCCAGATTCTATGTTGTCCTGGAGAGCTTGCAGAGCACTGGGGAAAGGCAGGCAGAGAATTCCCTGCTAGCACCTTCTCTGTGCCTGGGAAGCAGAAGTGTTCACATTGCTTTGCAGAATCGCTTTTGGGCAGAAAGCACTAACACTTGTTCAGAAGGAAAGAAAGCACAGAGAACCACATTCTATGTTGTCCTGCAGAGCTTGCAGAGCACTGGGGAAAGGCAGGCAGAGAATTCCTTGCTAGCACCTTCTCTGTGCCTGGGAAGCAGAAGTGTTCACATTGCTTCGCAAAAATCGCTTTTGTGCAGAAAACAGTAACACTTGTTCAGAAGGAAAGAAATCACAGAGCCCCAGATTCTATGTTGTCCTGGAGAGCTTGCAGAGCACTGGGGAAAGGCAGGCAGAGAATTCCCTGCTAGCACCTTCTCTGTGCCTGTTCACATTGCTTCGCAAGAATCGCTTTTGTGCAGAAAACAGTAACACTTGTTCAGAAGGAAAGAAAGCACAGAGCCCCAGATTCTATGTTGTCCTGGAGAGCTTGCAGAGCACTGTGGAAAGCCAGGCAGAGAATTCCCTGCTAGCACCTTCTCTGTGCCTGGGAAGCAGAAGTGTTCACATTGCTTCGCAAAAATCGCTTTTGTGCAGAAAACAGTAACACTTGTTCAGAAGGAAAGAAATCACAGAGCCCCAGATTCTATGTTGTCCTGGAGAGCTTGCAGAGCACTGGGGAAAGGCAGGCAGAGAATTCCCTGCTAGCACCTTCTCTCTGCCTGTTCACATTGCTTCGCAAGAATCGCTTTTGTGCAGAAAACAGTAACACTTGTTCAGAAGGAAAGAAAGCACAGAGCCCCAGATTCTATGTTGTCCTGCAGAGCTTGCAGAGCACTGGGGAAAGGCAGGCAGAGAATTCCTTGCTAGCACCTTCTCTGTGCCTGGGAAGCAGAAGTGTTCACATTGCTTCGCAGAATCGCTTTTGTGCAGAAAACAGTAACACTTGTTCAGAAGGAGAGAAAGCACAGAGCCCCAGATTCTATGTTGTCCTGGAGAGCTTGCAGAGCACTGGGGAAAGGCAGGCAGAGAATTCCTTGCTAGCACCTTCTCTGTGCCTGGGAAGCAGAAGTGTTCACATTGCTTCGCAAGAATCGCTTTTGTGCAGAAAACACTAACACTTGTTCAGAACGAAAGAAAGCACAGAGCCCCAGATTCTATGTTGTCCTGCAGAGCTTGCAGAGCACTGGGGAAAGGCAGGCAGAGAATTCCCTGCTAGCACCTTCTCTGTGCCTGTTCACATTGCTTCGCAGAATCGCTTTTGTGCAGAAAACAGTAACACTTGTTCAGAAGGAAAGAAAGCACAGAGTCCCAGATTCTATGTTGTCCTGCAGAGCTTGCAGAGCACTGGGGAAAGGCAGGCAGAGAATTCCTTGCTAGCACCTTCTCTGTGCCTGGGAAGCAGAAGTGTTCACATTTCTTCGCAAGAATCGCTTTTGTGCAGAAAACAGTAACACTTGTTCAGAAGGAAAGAAAGCACAGAGCCCCAGATTCTATGTTGTCCTGGAGAGCTTGCAGAGCACTGGGGAAAGGCAGGCAGAGAATTCCCTGCTAGCACCTTCTCTGTGCCTGTTCACAGTTCTTCGCAGAATCGCTTTTGTGCAGAAAACAGTAACACTTGTTCAGAAGGAAAGAAAGCACAGAGCCCCAGATTCTATGTTGTCCTGGAGAGCTTGCAGAGCACTGGGGAAAGGCAGGCAGAGAATTCCTTGCTAGCACCTTCTCTGTGCCTGGGAAGCAGAAGTGTTCACATTGCTTCGCAAGAATCGCTTTTGTGCAGAAAACACTAACACTTGTTCAGAAGGAAAGAAAGCACAGAGCCCCAGATTCTATGTTGTCCTGGAGAGCTTGCAGAGCACTGGGGACAGGCAGGCAGAGAATTCCCTGCTAGCACCTTCTCTGTGCCTGGGAAGCAGAAGGGTTCACATTGCTTCGCAGAATCGTTTTCGTGCAGAAAACAGTAACACTTGTTCAGAAGGAAAGAAAGCACAGAGCCCCAGATTTTATGTTGTCCTGGAGAGCTTGCAGAGCACTGGGGAAAGGCAGGCAGAGAATTCCCTGCTAGCACCTTCTCTGTGCCTGGCAAGCAGATGTGTTCACATTGCTTCGCAAGAATCGCTTTTGTGCAGGAAACAATAACACTCGTTCAGAACGAAAGAAAGCACAGAGCCCCAGATTTTATGTTGTCCTGGAGAGCTTGCAGAGCACTGGGGAAAGGCAGGCAGAGAATTCCCTGCTAGCACCTTCTCTGTGCCTGTTCACATTGCTTCGCAGAATCGCTTTTGTGCAGAAAACAGTAACACTTGTTCAGAAGGAAAGAAAGCACAGAGCCCCAGATTTTATGTTGTCCTGGAGAGCTTGCAGAGCACTGGGGAAAGGCAGGCAGAGAATTCCTTGCTAGCACCTTCTCTGTGCCTGGGAAGCAGAAGTGTTCACATTGCTTCGCAAGAATCGCTTTTGTGCAGGAAACAATAACACTTGTACAGAAGGAAAGAAAGCACAGAGCCCCAGATTCTATGTTGTCCTGCAGAGCTTGCAGAGCACTGGGGAAAGGCAGGCAGAGAATTCCTTGCTAGCACCTTCTCTGTGCCTGGCAAGCAGATGTGTTCACATTGCTTCGCAAGAATCGCTTTTGTGCAGGAAACAATAACACTCGTTCAGAACGAAAGAAAGCACAGAGCCCCAGATTCTATGTTGTCCTGGAGAGCTTGCAGAGCACTGGGGAAAGGCAGGCAGAGAATTCCCTGCTAGCACCTTCTCTGTGCCTGTTCACATTGCTTCGCAGAATCGCTTTTGTGCAGAAAACAGTAACACTTGTTCAGAAGGAGAGAAAGCACAGAGCCCCAGATTTTATGTTGTCCTGGAGAGCTTGCAGAGCACTGGGGAAAGGCAGGCAGAGAATTCCTTGCTAGCACCTTCTCTGTGCCTGGGAAGCAGAAGTGTTCACATTGCTTCGCAAGAATCGCTTTTGTGCAGAAAACAGTAACACTTGTACAGAAGAAAAGAAAGCACAGAGCCCCAGATTCTATGTTGTCCTGGAGAGCTTGCAGAGCACTGGGGAAAGGCAGGCAGAGAATTCCCTGCTAGCACCTTCTCTGTGCCTGTTCACATTGCTTCGCAAGAATCGCTTTTGTGCAGAAAACTGTAACACTTGTTCAGAAGGAAAGAAAGCACAGAGCCCCAGATTCTATGTTGTCCTGGAGAGCTTGCAGAGCACTGGGGAAAGGCAGGCAGAGAATTCCCTGCTAGCACCTTCTCTGTGCCTGGCAAGCAGATGTGTTCACATTGCTTCGCAGAATCGCTTTTGTGCAGAAAACAGTAACACTTGTTCAGAACGAAAGAAAGCACAGAGCCCCAGATTCTATGTTGTCCTGCAGAGCTTGCAGAGCACTGGGGAAAGGCAGGCAGAGAATTCCTTGCTAGCACCTTCTCTGTGCCTGGGAAGCAGGAGTGTTCACATTGCTTCGCAAGAATCGCTTTTGGGCAGAAAACACTAACACTTGTTCAGAAGGAAAGAAAGCACAGAGCCCCAGATTCTATGTTGTCCTGGAGAGCTTGCAGAGCACTGGGGAAAGGCAGGCAGAGAATTCCCTGCTAGCACCTTCTCTGTGCCTGGGAAGCAGAAGTGTTCACATTGCTTTGCAGAATCGCTTTTGGGCAGAAAGCACTAACACTTGTTCAGAAGGAAAGAAAGCACAGAGAACCACATTCTATGTTGTCCTGGAGAGCTTGCAGAGCACTGGGGAAAGGCAGGCAGAGAATTCCCTGCTAGCACCTTCTCTGTGCCTGGGAAGCAGAAGTGTTCACATTGCTTCGCAAAAATCGCTTTTGTGCAGAAAACAGTAACACTTGTTCAGAAGGAAAGAAATCACAGAGCCCCAGATTCTATGTTGTCCTGGAGAGCTTGCAGAGCACTGGGGAAAGGCAGGCAGAGAATTCCCTGCTAGCACCTTCTCTGTGCCTGTTCACATTGCTTCGCAAGAATCGCTTTTGTGCAGAAAACAGTAACACTTGTTCAGAAGGAAAGAAAGCACAGAGCCCCAGATTCTATGTTGTCCTGGAGAGCTTGCAGAGCACTGTGGAAAGCCAGGCAGAGAATTCCCTGCTAGCACCTTCTCTGTGCCTGGGAAGCAGAAGTGTTCACATTGCTTCGCAAAAATCGCTTTTGTGCAGAAAACAGTAACACTTGTTCAGAAGGAAAGAAAGCACAGAGCCCCAGATTCTATGTTGTCCTGGAGAGCTTGCAGAGCACTGGGGAAAGGCAGGCAGAGAATTCCCTGCTAGCACCTTCTCTCTGCCTGTTCACATTGCTTCGCAAGAATCGCTTTTGTGCAGAAAACAGTAACACTTGTTCAGAAGGAAAGAAAGCACAGAGCCCCAGATTCTATGTTGTCCTGCAGAGCTTGCAGAGCACTGGGGAAAGGCAGGCAGAGAATTCCTTGCTAGCACCTTCTCTGTGCCTGGGAAGCAGAAGTGTTCACATTGCTTCGCAGAATCGCTTTTGTGCAGAAAACAGTAACACTTGTTCAGAAGGAGAGAAAGCACAGAGCCCCAGATTCTATGTTGTCCTGGAGAGCTTGCAGAGCACTGGGGAAAGGCAGGCAGAGAATTCCTTGCTAGCACCTTCTCTGTGCCTGGGAAGCAGAAGTGTTCACATTGCTTCGCAAGAATCGCTTTTGTGCAGAAAACACTAACACTTGTTCAGAACGAAAGAAAGCACAGAGCCCCAGATTCTATGTTGTCCTGCAGAGCTTGCAGAGCACTGGGGAAAGGCAGGCAGAGAATTCCCTGCTAGCACCTTCTCTGTGCCTGTTCACATTGCTTCGCAGAATCGCTTTTGTGCAGAAAACAGTAACACTTGTTCAGAAGGAAAGAAAGCACAGAGTCCCAGATTCTATGTTGTCCTGCAGAGCTTGCAGAGCACTGGGGAAAGGCAGGCAGAGAATTCCTTGCTAGCACCTTCTCTGTGCCTGGGAAGCAGAAGTGTTCACATTGCTTCGCAAGAATCGCTTTTGTGCAGAAAACAGTAACACTTGTTCAGAAGGAAAGAAAGCACAGAGCCCCAGATTCTATGTTGTCCTGGAGAGCTTGCAGAGCACTGGGGAAAGGCAGGCAGAGAATTCCCTGCTAGCACCTTCTCTGTGCCTGTTCACAGTTCTTCGCAGAATCGCTTTTGTGCAGAAAACAGTAACACTTGTTCAGAAGGAAAGAAAGCACAGAGCCCCAGATTCTATGTTGTCCTGGAGAGCTTGCAGAGCACTGGGGACAGGCAGGCAGAGAATTCCCTGCTAGCACCTTCTCTGTGCCTGGGAAGCAGAAGGGTTCACATTGCTTCGCAGAATCGTTTTCGTGCAGAAAACAGTAACACTTGTTCAGAAGGAAAGAAAGCACAGAGCCCCAGATTTTATGTTGTCCTGGAGAGCTTGCAGAGCACTGGGGAAAGGCAGGCAGAGAATTCCCTGCTAGCACCTTCTCTGTGCCTGGCAAGCAGATGTGTTCACATTGCTTCGCAAGAATCGCTTTTGTGCAGGAAACAATAACACTCGTTCAGAACGAAAGAAAGCACAGAGCCCCAGATTCTATGTTGTCCTGGAGAGCTTGCAGAGCACTGGGGAAAGGCAGGCAGAGAATTCCCTGCTAGCACCTTCTCTGTGCCTGTTCACATTGCTTCGCAGAATCGCTTTTGTGCAGAAAACAGTAACACTTGTTCAGAAGGAAAGAAAGCACAGAGCCCCAGATTTTATGTTGTCCTGGAGAGCTTGCAGAGCACTGGGGAAAGGCAGGCAGAGAATTCCTTGCTAGCACCTTCTCTGTGCCTGGGAAGCAGAAGTGTTCACATTGCTTCGCAAGAATCGCTTTTGTGCAGGAAACAATAACACTTGTACAGAAGGAAAGAAAGCACAGAGCCCCAGATTCTATGTTGTCCTGCAGAGCTTGCAGAGCACTGGGGAAAGGCAGGCAGAGAATTCCTTGCTAGCACCTTCTCTGTGCCTGGGAAGCAGGAGTGTTCACATTGCTTCGCAAGAATCGCTTTTGGGCAGAAAACAGTAACACTTGTTCAGAACGAAAGAAAGCACAGAGCCCCAGATTCTATGTTGTCCTGGAGAGCTTGCAGAGCACTGGGGAAAGGCAGGCAGAGAATTCCTTGCTAGCACCTTCTCTGTGCCTGGGAAGCAGAAGTGTTCACATTGCTTCGCAGAATCGCTTTTGTGCAGAAAACACTAACACTTGTTCAGAAGGAAAGAAAGCACAGAGCCCCAGATTCTATGTTGTCCTGGAGAGCTTGCAGAGCACTAGGGAAAGGCAGGCAGAGAATTCCCTGCTAGCACCTTCTCTGTGCCTGGGAAGCAGAAGTGTTCACATTGCTTCGCAAAAATCGCTTTTGTGCAGAAAACAGTAACACTTGTTCAGAAGGAAAGAAAGCACAGAGCCCCAGATTCTATGTTGTCCTGGAGAGCTTGCAGAGCACTGGGGAAAGGCAGGCAGAGAATTCCCTGCTAGCACCTTCTCTGTGCCTGTTCACATTGCTTCGCAAGAATCGCTTTTGTGCAGAAAACAGTAACACTTGTTCAGAAGGAAAGAAAGCACAGAGCCCCAGATTCTATGTTGTCCTGGAGAGCTTGCAGAGCACTGTGGAAAGCCAGGCAGAGAATTCCCTGCTAGCACCTTCTCTGTGCCTGGGAAGCAGAAGTGTTCACATTGCTTCGCAAGAATCGCTTTTGTGCAGAAAACACTAACACTTGTTCAGAACGAAAGAAAGCACAGAGCCCCAGATTCTATGTTGTCCTGCAGAGCTTGCAGAGCACTGGGGAAAGGCAGGCAGAGAATTCCCTGCTAGCACCTTCTCTGTGCCTGTTCACATTGCTTCGCAGAATCGCTTTTGTGCAGAAAACAGTAACACTTGTTCAGAAGGAAAGAAAGCACAGAGTCCCAGATTCTATGTTGTCCTGCAGAGCTTGCAGAGCACTTGGGAAAGGCAGGCAGAGAATTCCTTGCTAGCACCTTCTCTGTGCCTGGGAAGCAGAAGTGTTCACATTTCTTCGCAAGAATCGCTTTTGTGCAGAAAACAGTAACACTTGTTCAGAAGGAAAGAAAGCACAGAGCCCCAGATTTTATGTTGTCCTGGAGAGCTTGCAGAGCACTGTGGAAAGCCAGGCAGAGAATTCCCTGATAGCACCTTCTCTGTGCCTGGGAAGCAGAAGTGTTCACATTGCTTCGCAAGAATCGCTTTTGTGCAGAAAACAGTAACACTTGTTCAGAAGGAAAGAAAGCACAGAGCCCCAGATTCTATGTTGTCCTGGAGAGCTTGCAGAGCACTGGGGAAAGGCAGGCAGAGAATTCCCTGCTAGCACCTTCTCTGTGCCTGTTCACAGTTCTTCGCAGAATCGCTTTTGTGCAGAAAACAGTAACACTTGTTCAGAAGGAAAGAAAGCACAGAGCCCCAGATTCTATGTTGTCCTGGAGAGCTTGCAGAGCACTGGGGACAGGCAGGCAGAGAATTCCCTGCTAGCACCTTCTCTGTGCCTGGGAAGCAGAAGGGTTCACATTGCTTCGCAGAATCGTTTTCGTGCAGAAAACAGTAACACTTGTTCAGAAGGAAAGAAAGCACAGAGCCCCAGATTTTATGTTGTCCTGGAGAGCTTGCAGAGCACTGGGGAAAGGCAGGCAGAGAATTCCCTGCTAGCACCTTCTCTGTGCCTGGCAAGCAGATGTGTTCACATTGCTTCGCAAGAATCGCTTTTGTGCAGGAAACAATAACACTCGTTCAGAACGAAAGAAAGCACAGAGCCCCAGATTCTATGTTGTCCTGGAGAGCTTGCAGAGCACTGGGGAAAGGCAGGCAGAGAATTCCCTGCTAGCACCTTCTCTGTGCCTGTTCACATTGCTTCGCAGAATCGCTTTTGTGCAGAAAACAGTAACACTTGTTCAGAAGGAAAGAAAGCACAGAGCCCCAGATTTTATGTTGTCCTGGAGAGCTTGCAGAGCACTGGGGAAAGGCAGGCAGAGAATTCCTTGCTAGCACCTTCTCTGTGCCTGGGAAGCAGAAGTGTTCACATTGCTTCGCAAGAATCGCTTTTGTGCAGAAAACAGTAACACTTGTACAGAAGGAAAGAAAGCACAGAGCCCCAGATTCTATGTTGTCCTGGAGAGCTTGCAGAGCACTGGGGAAAGGCAGGCAGAGAATTCCCTGCTAGCACCTTCTCTGTGTCTGTTCACATTGCTTCGCAAGAATCGCTTTTGTGCAGAAAACTGTAACACTTGTTCAGAAGGAAAGAAAGCACAGAGCCCCAGATTCTATGTTGTCCTGGAGAGCTTGCAGAGCACTGGGGAAAGGCAGGCAGAGAATTCCCTGCTAGCACCTTCTCTGTGCCTGGGAAGCAGAAGTGTTCACATTGCTTCGCAGAATCGCTTTTGTGCAGAAAACAGTAACACTTGTTCAGAACGAAAGAAAGCACAGAGCCCCAGATTCTATGTTGTCCTGCAGAGCTTGCAGAGCACTGGGGAAAGGCAGGCAGAGAATTCCTTGCTAGCACCTTCTCTGTGCCTGGGAAGCAGAAGTGTTCACATTGCTTCGCAAGAATCGCTTTTGGGCAGAAAACACTAACACTTGTTCAGAACGAAAGAAAGCACAGAGCCCCAGATTCTATGTTGTCCTGGAGAGCTTGCAGAGCACTGGGGAAAGGCAGGCAGAGAATTCCTTGCTAGCACCTTCTCTGTGCCTGGGAAGCAGAAGTGTTCACATTGCTTCGCAGAATCGCTTTTGTGCAGAAAACACTAACACTTGTTCAGAAGGAAAGAAAGCACAGAGCCCCAGATTTTATGTTGTCCTGGAGAGCTTGCAGAGCACTAGGGAAAGGCAGGCAGAGAATTCCCTGCTAGCACCTTCTCTGTGCCTGGGAAGCAGAAGTGTTCACATTGCTTCGCAAAAATCGCTTTTGTGCAGAAAACAGTAACACTTGTTCAGAAGGAAAGAAAGCACAGAGCCCCAGATTCTATGTTGTCCTGGAGAGCTTGCAGAGCACTGGGGAAAGGCAGGCAGAGAATTCCCTGCTAGCACCTTCTCTGTGCCTGGGAAGCAGAAGTGTTCACATTGCTTCGCAGAATCGCTTTTGGGCAGAAAGCACTAACACTTGTTCAGAAGGAAAGAAAGCACAGAGAACCACATTCTATGTTGTCCTGGAGAGCTTGCAGAGCACTGGGGAAAGGCAGGCAGAGAATTCCTTGCTAGCACCTTCTCTGTGCCTGGGAAGCAGAAGTGTTCACATTGCTTCGCAAAAATCGCTTTTGTGCAGAAAACAGTAACACTTGTTCAGAAGGAAAGAAAGCACAGAGCCCCAGATTCTATGTTGTCCTGGAGAGCTTGCAGAGCACTGGGGAAAGGCAGGCAGAGAATTCCCTGCTAGCACCTTCTCTGTGCCTGGGAAGCAGAAGTGTTCACATTGCTTCGCAAGAATCGCTTTTGTGCAGAAAACAGTAACACTTGTTCAGAAGGAAAGAAAGCACAGAGCCCCAGATTCTATGTTGTCCTGGAGAGCTTGCAGAGCACTGGGGAAAGGCAGGCAGAGAATTCCCTGCTAGCACCTTCTCTGTGCCTGTGAAGCAGAAGTGTTCACATTGCTTCGCAAAAATCTCTTTTGTGCAGAAAACAGTAACACTTGTTCAGAAGGAAAGAAATCACAGAGCCCCAGATTCTATGTTGTCCTGGAGAGCTTGCAGAGCACTGGGGAAAGGCAGGCAGAGAATTCCCTGCTAGCACCTTCTCTGTGCCTGTTCACATTGCTTCGCAGAATCGCTTTTGTGCAGAAAACAGTAACACTTGTTCAGAAGGAAAGAAAGCACAGAGCCCCAGATTCTATGTTGTCCTGGAGAGCTTGCAGAGCACTGTGGAAAGCCAGGCAGAGAATTCCCTGCTAGCACCTTCTCTGTGCCTGTGAAGCAGAAGTGTTCACATTGCTTCGCAAAAATCGCTTTTGTGCAGAAAACAGTAACACTTGTTCAGAAGGAAAGAAAGCACAGAGCCCCAGATTCTATGTTGTCCTGCAGAGCTTGCAGAGCACTGGGGAAAGGCAGGCAGAGAATTCCCTGCTAGCACCTTCTCTCTGCCTGTTCACATTGCTTCGCAAGAAATGCTTTTGTGCAGAAAACAGTAACACTTGTTCAGAAGGAAAGAAAGCACAGAGCCCCAGATTCTATGTTGTCCTGCAGAGCTTGCAGAGCACTGGGGAAAGGCAGGCAGAGAATTCCTTGCTAGCACCTTCTCTGTGCCTGGGAAGCAGAAGTGTTCACATTGCTTCGCAGAATCGCTTTTGTGCAGAAAACAGTAACACTTGTTCAGAAGGAGAGAAAGCACAGAGCCCCAGATTCTATGTTGTCCTGGAGAGCTTGCAGAGCACTGGGGAAAGGCAGGCAGAGAATTCCTTGCTAGCACCTTCTCTGTGCCTGGGAAGCAGAAGTGTTCACATTGCTTCGCAAGAATCGCTTTTGTGCAGAAAACAGTAACACTTGTTCAGAATTAAAGAAAGCACAGAGCCCCAGATTTTATGTTGTCCTGGAGAGCTTGCAGAGCACTGGGGAAAGGCAGGCAGAGAATTCCCTGCTAGCACCTTCTCTGTGCCTGTTCACATTGCTTCGCAAGAATCGCTTTTGTGCAGAAAACAGTAACACTTGTTCAGAAGGAAAGAAAGCACAGAGCCCCAGATTCTATGTTGTCCTGGAGAGCTTGCAGAGCACTGGGGAAAGGCAGGCAGAGAATTCCCTGCTAGCACCTTCTCTGTGCCTGTTCACATTGTTTCGCAGAATCGATTTGTGCAGAAAACAGTAACACTTGTTCAGAAGGAAAGAAAGCACAGAGACCCAGATTCTATGATGTCCTGGAGAGCTTGCAGAGCACTGGGGAAAGGCAGGCAGAGAATTCCCTGCTAGCACCTTCTCTGTGCCTGACAAGCAGATGTGTTCACATTGCTTCGCAAGAATCGCTTTTGTGCAGAAAACACTAACACTTGTTCAGAAGGAAAGAAAGCACAGAGCCCCAGATTCTATGTTGTCCTGGAGAGCTTGCAGAGCACTGGGGAAAGGCAGGCAGAGAATTCCTTGCTAGCACCTTCTCTGTGCCTGTTCACATTGCTTCGCAAGAATTGCTTTTGTGCAGAAAACAGTAACACTTGTTCAGAAGGAAAGAAAGCACAGAGCCCCAGATTCTATGTTGTCCTGGAGAGCTTGCAGAGCACTGGGGAAAGGCAGGCAGAGAATTCCCTGCTAGCACCTTCTCTGTGCCTGGGAAGCAGAAGTGTTCACATTGCTTCGCAGAATCGCTTTTGTGCAGAAAACAGTAACACTTGTTCAGAACGAAAGAAAGCACAGAGCCCCAGATTCTATGTTGTCCTGGAGAGCTTGCAGAGCACTGGGGAAAGGCAGGCAGAGAATTCCTTGCTAGCACCTTCTCTGTGCCTGGGAAGCAGAAGTGTTCACATTGCTTCGCAAGAATCGCTTTTGTGCAGAAAACAGTAACACTTGTTCAGAAGGAAAGAAAGCACAGAGCCCCAGATTCTATGTTGTCCTGGAGAGCTTGCAGAGCACTGGGGAAAGGCAGGCAGAGAATTCCTTGCTAGCACCTTCTCTGTGCCTGGGAAGCAGAAGTGTTCACATTGCTTCGCAGAATCGCTTTTGTGCAGAAAACACTAACACTTGTTCAGAAGGAAAGAAAGCACAGAGACCCAGATTTTATGTTGTCCTGGAGAGCTTGCAGAGCACTAGGGAAAGGCAGGCAGAGAATTCCCTGCTAGCACCTTCTCTGTGCCTGGGAAGCAGAAGTGTTCACATTGCTTCGCAGAATCGCTTTTGTGCAGAAAACAGTAACACTTGTTCAGAAGGAAAGAAAGCACAGAGCCCCAGATTCTATGTTGTCCTGGAGAGCTTGCAGAGCACTGGGGAAAGGCAGGCAGAGAATTCCCTGCTAGCACCTTCTCTGTGCCTGGGAAGCAGAAGTGTTCACATTGCTTCGCAGAATCGCTTTTGGGCAGAAAGCACTAACACTTGTTCAGAAGGAAAGAAAGCACAGAGAACCACATTCTATGTTGTCCTGGAGAGCTTGCAGAGCACTGGGGAAAGGCAGGCAGAGAATTCCTTGCTAGCACCTTCTCTGTGCCTGGGAAGCAGAAGTGTTCACATTGCTTCGCAAGAATCGCTTTTGTGCAGAAAACAGTAACACTTGTTCAGAAGGAAAGAAAGCACAGAGCCCCAGATTCTATGTTGTCCTGGAGAGCTTGCAGAGCACTGGGGAAAGGCAGGCAGAGAATTCCCTGCTAGCACCTTCTCTGTGCCTGGGAAGCAGAAGTGTTCACATTGCTTCGCAAGAATCGCTTTTGTGCAGAAAACAGTAACACTTCTTCAGAAGGAAAGAAAGCACAGAGCCCCAGATTCTATGTTGTCCTGGAGAGCTTGCAGAGCACTGGGGAAAGGCAGGCAGAGAATTCCCTGCTAGCACCTTCTCTGTGCCTGGGAAGCAGAAGTGTTCACATTGCTTCGCAAAAATCGCTTTTGTGCAGAAAACAGTAACACTTGTTCAGAAGGAAAGAAATCATAGAGCCCCAGATTCTATGTTGTCCTGGAGAGCTTGCAGAGCACTGGGGAAAGGCAGGCAGAGAATTCCCTGCTAGCACCTTCTCTGTGCCTGTTCACATTGCTTCGCAAGAATCGCTTTTGTGCAGAAAACAGTAACACTTGTTCAGAAGGAAAGAAAGCACAGAGCCCCAGATTCTATGTTGTCCTGGAGAGCTTGCAGAGCACTGTGGAAAGCCAGGCAGAGAATTCCCTGCTAGCACCTTCTCTGTGCCTGGGAAGCAGAAGTGTTCACATTCCTTCGCAAAAATCGCTTTTGTGCAGAAAACAGTAACACTTGTTCAGAAGGAAAGAAATCACAGAGCCCCAGATTCTATGTTGTCCTGGAGAGCTTGCAGAGCACTGGGGAAAGGCAGGCAGAGAATTCCTTGCTAGCACCTTCTCTGTGCCTGGGAAGCAGAAGTGTTCACATTGCTTCGCAGAATCGCTTTTGTGCAGAAAACACTAACACTTGTTCAGAAGGAAAGAAAGCACAGAGCCCCAGATTTTATGTTGTCCTGGAGAGCTTGCAGAGCACTAGGGAAAGGCAGGCAGAGAATTCCCTGCTAGCACCTTCTCTGTGCCTGGGAAGCAGAAGTGTTCACATTGCTTCGCAGAATCGCTTTTGTGCAGAAAACAGTAACACTTGTTCAGAAGGAAAGAAAGCACAGAGCCCCAGATTCTATGTTGTCCTGGAGAGCTTGCAGAGCACTGGGGAAAGGCAGGCAGAGAATTCCCTGCTAGCACCTTCTCTGTGCCTGGGAAGCAGAAGTGTTCACATTGCTTCGCAGAATCGCTTTTGGGCAGAAAGCACTAACACTTGTTCAGAAGGAAAGAAAGCACAGAGAACCACATTCTATGTTGTCCTGGAGAGCTTGCAGAGCACTGGGGAAAGGCAGGCAGAGAATTCCTTGCTAGCACCTTCTCTGTGCCTGGGAAGCAGAAGTGTTCACATTGCTTCGCAAGAATCGCTTTTGTGCAGAAAACAGTAACACTTGTTCAGAAGGAAAGAAAGCACAGAGCCCCAGATTCTATGTTGTCCTGGAGAGCTTGCAGAGCACTGGGGAAAGGCAGGCAGAGAATTCCCTGCTAGCACCTTCTCTGTGCCTGGGAAGCAGAACTGTTCACATTGCTTCGCAAGAATCGCTTTTGTGCAGAAAACAGTAACACTTCTTCAGAAGGAAAGAAAGCACAGAGCCCCAGATTCTATGTTGTCCTGGAGAGCTTGCAGAGCACTGGGGAAAGGCAGGCAGAGAATTCCCTGCTAGCACCTTCTCTGTGCCTGGGAAGCAGAAGTGTTCACATTGCTTCGCAAAAATCGCTTTTGTGCAGAAAACAGTAACACTTGTTCAGAAGGAAAGAAATCACAGAGCCCCAGATTCTATGTTGTCCTGGAGAGCTTGCAGAGCACTGGGGAAAGGCAGGCAGAGAATTCCCTGCTAGCACCTTCTCTGTGCCTGTTCACATTGCTTCGCAAGAATCGCTTTTGTGCAGAAAACAGTAACACTTGTTCAGAAGGAAAGAAAGCACAGAGCCCCAGATTCTATGTTGTCCTGGAGAGCTTGCAGAGCACTGTGGAAAGCCAGGCAGAGAATTCCCTGCTAGCACCTTCTCTGTGCCTGGGAAGCAGAAGTGTTCACATTGCTTCGCAAAAATCACTTTTGTGCAGAAAACAGTAACACTTGTTCAGAAGGAAAGAAATCACAGAGCCCCAGATTCTATGTTGTCCTGGAGAGCTTGCAGAGCACTGGGGAAAGGCAGGCAGAGAATTCCCTGCTAGCACCTTCTCTCTGCCTGTTCACATTGCTTCGCAAGAATCGCTTTTGTGCAGAAAACAGTAACACTTGTTCAGAAGGAAAGAAAGCACAGAGCCCCAGATTCTATGTTGTCCTGCAGAGCTGGCAGAGCACTGGGGAAAGGCAGGCAGAGAATTCCTTGCTAGCACCTTCTCTGTGCCTGGGAAGCAGAAGTGTTCACATTGCTTCGCAAGAATCGCTTTTGTGCAGAAAACACTAACACTTGTTCAGAACGAAAGAAAGCACAGAGCCCCAGATTCTATGTTGTCCTGGAGAGCTTGCAGAGCACTGGGGAAAGGCAGGCAGAGAATTCCCTGCTAGCACCTTCTCTGTGCCTGTTCACATTGCTTCGCAGAATCGCTTTTGTGCAGAAAACAGTAACACTTGTTCAGAAGGAAAGAAAGCACAGAGTCCCAGATTCTATGTTGTCCTGCAGAGCTTGCAGAGCACTGGGGAAAGGCAGGCAGAGAATTCCTTGCTAGCACCTTCTCTGTGCCTGGGAAGCAGAAGTGTTCACATTTCTTCGCAAGAATCGCTTTTGTGCAGAAAACAGTAACACTTGTTCAGAAGGAAAGAAAGCACAGAGCCCCAGATTTTATGTTGTCCTGGAGAGCTTGCAGAGCACTGTGGAAAGCCAGGCAGAGAATTCCCTGATAGCACCTTCTCTGTGCCTGGGAAGCAGAAGTGTTCACATTGCTTCGCAAGAATCGCTTTTGTGCAGAAAACATTAACACTTGTTCAGAAGGAAAGAAAGCACAGAGCCCCAGATTCTATGTTGTCCTGGAGAGCTTGCAGAGCACTGGGGAAAGGCAGGCAGAGAATTCCCTGCTAGCACCTTCTCTGTGCCTGTTCACAGTTCTTCGCAGAATCGCTTTTGTGCAGAAAACAGTAACACTTGTTCAGAAGGAAAGAAAGCACAGAGCCCCAGATTCTATGTTGTCCTGGAGAGCTTGCAGAGCACTGGGGAAAGGCAGGCAGAGAATTCCTTGCTAGCACCTTCTCTGTGCCTGGGAAGCAGAAGTGTTCACATTGCTTCGCAAGAATCGCTTTTGTGCAGAAAACACTAACACTTGTTCAGAAGGAAAGAAAGCACAGAGCCCCAGATTCTATGTTGTCCTGGAGAGCTTGCAGAGCACTGGGGACAGGCAGGCAGAGAATTCCCTGCTAGCACCTTCTCTGTGCCTGGGAAGCAGAAGTGTTCACATTGCTTCGCAGAATCGTTTTCGTGCAGAAAACAGTAACACTTGTTCAGAAGGAAAGAAAGCACAGAGCCCCAGATTTTATGTTGTCCTGGAGAGCTTGCAGAGCACTGGGGAAAGGCAGGCAGAGAATTCCCTGCTAGCACCTTCTCTGTGCCTGGCAAGCAGATGTGTTCACATTGCTTCGCAAGAATCGCTTTTGTGCAGGAAACAATAACACTCGTTCAGAACGAAAGAAAGCACAGAGCCCCAGATTCTATGTTGTCCTGGAGAGCTTGCAGAGCACTGGGGAAAGGCAGGCAGAGAATTCCCTGCTAGCACCTTCTCTGTGCCTGTTCACATTGCTTCGCAGAATCGCTTTTGTGCAGAAAACAGTAACACTTGTTCAGAAGGAAAGAAAGCACAGAGCCCCAGATTTTATGTTGTCCTGGAGAGCTTGCAGAGCACTGGGGAAAGGCAGGCAGAGAATTCCTTGCTAGCACCTTCTCTGTGCCTGGGAAGCAGAAGTGTTCACATTGCTTCGCAAGAATCGCTTTTGTGCAGAAAACAGTAACACTTGTACAGAAGGAAAGAAAGCACAGAGCCCCAGATTCTATGTTGTCCTGGAGAGCTTGCAGAGCACTGGGGAAAGGCAGGCAGAGAATTCCCTGCTAGCACCTTCTCTGTGCCTGTTCACATTGCTTCGCAAGAATCGCTTTTGTGCAGAAAACTGTAACACTTGTTCAGAAGGAAAGAAAGCACAGAGCCCCAGATTCTATGTTGTCCTGGAGAGCTTGCAGAGCACTGGGGAAAGGCAGGCAGAGAATTCCCTGCTAGCACCTTCTCTGTGCCTGGCAAGCAGATGTGTTCACATTGCTTCGCAGAATCGCTTTTGTGCAGAAAACAGTAACACTTGTTCAGAACGAAAGAAAGCACAGAGCCCCAGATTCTATGTTGTCCTGCAGAGCTTGCAGAGCACTGGGGAAAGGCAGGCAGAGAATTCCTTGCTAGCACCTTCTCTGTGCCTGGGAAGCAGGAGTGTTCACATTGCTTCGCAAGAATCGCTTTTGGGCAGAAAACACTAACACTTGTTCAGAAGGAAAGAAAGCACAGAGCCCCAGATTCTATGTTGTCCTGGAGAGCTTGCAGAGCACTGGGGAAAGGCAGGCAGAGAATTCCCTGCTAGCACCTTCTCTGTGCCTGGGAAGCAGAAGTGTTCACATTGCTTTGCAGAATCGCTTTTGGGCAGAAAGCACTAACACTTGTTCAGAAGGAAAGAAAGCACAGAGAACCACATTCTATGTTGTCCTGGAGAGCTTGCAGAGCACTGGGGAAAGGCAGGCAGAGAATTCCTTGCTAGCACCTTCTCTGTGCCTGGGAAGCAGAAGTGTTCACATTGCTTCGCAGAATCGCTTTTGTGCAGAAAACACTAACACTTGTTCAGAAGGAAAGAAAGCACAGAGCCCCAGATTCTATGTTGTCCTGGAGAGCTTGCAGAGCACTGGGGAAAGGCAGGCAGAGAATTCCCTGCTAGCACCTTCTCTGTGCCTGGGAAGCAGAAGTGTTCACATTGCTTCGCAAGAATCGCTTTTGTGCAGAAAACACTAACACTTGTTCAGAAGGAAAGAAAGCACAGAGCCCCAGATTCTATGTTGTCCTGGAGAGCTTGCAGAGCACTGGGGAAAGGCAGGCAGAGAATTCCCTGCTAGCACCTTCTCTGTGCCTGGGAAGCAGAAGTGTTCACATTGCTTCGCAAAAATCGCTTTTGTGCAGAAAACAGTAACACTTGTTCAGAAGGAAAGAAATCACAGAGCCCCAGATTCTATGTTGTCCTGGAGAGCTTGCAGAGCACTGGGGAAAGGCAGGCAGAGAATTCCCTGCTAGCACCTTCTCTGTGCCTGTTCACATTGCTTCGCAAGAATCGCTTTTGTGCAGAAAACAGTAACACTTGTTCAGAAGGAAAGAAAGCACAGAGCCCCAGATTCTATGTTGTCCTGGAGAGCTTGCAGAGCACTGTGGAAAGCCAGGCAGAGAATTCCCTGCTAGCACCTTCTCTGTGCCTGGGAAGCAGAACTGTTCACATTGCTTCGCAGAATCGCTTTTGTGCAGAAAACAGTAACACTTGTTCAGAACGAAAGAAAGCACAGAGCCCCAGATTCTATGTTGTCCTGCAGAGCTTGCAGAGCACTGGGGAAAGGCAGGCAGAGAATTCCCTGCTAGCACCTTCTCTCTGCCTGTTCACATTGCTTCGCAGAATCGCTTTTGTGCAGAAAACAGTAACACTTGTTCAGAAGGAAAGAAAGCACAGAGCCCCAGATTCTATGTTGTCCTGCAGAGCTTGCAGAGCACTGGGGAAAGGCAGGCAGAGAATTCCTTGCTAGCACCTTCTCTGTGCCTGGGAAGCAGAAGTGTTCACATTGCTTCGCAGAATCGCTTTTGTGCAGAAAACAGTAACACTTGTTCAGAAGGAGAGAAAGCACAGAGCCCCAGATTCTATGTTGTCCTGGAGAGCTTGCAGAGCACTGGGGAAAGGCAGGCAGAGAATTCCCTGCTAGCACCTTCTCTGTGCCTGGGAAGCAGAAGTGTTCACATTGCTTCGCAAGAATCGCTTTTGTGCAGAAAACACTAACACTTGTTCAGAACGAAAGAAAGCACAGAGCCCCAGATTCTATGTTGTCCTGCAGAGCTTGCAGAGCACTGGGGAAAGGCAGGCAGAGAATTCCCTGCTAGCACCTTCTCTGTGCCTGTTCACATTGCTTCGCAGAATCGCTTTTGTGCAGAAAACAGTAACACTTGTTCAGAAGGAAAGAAAGCACAGAGTCCCAGATTCTATGTTGTCCTGCAGAGCTTGCAGAGCACTGGGGAAAGGCAGGCAGAGAATTCCTTGCTAGCACCTTCTCTGTGCCTGGGAAGCAGAAGTGTTCACATTTCTTCGCAAGAATCGCTTTTGTGCAGAAAACAGTAACACTTGTTCAGAAGGAAAGAAAGCACAGAGCCCCAGATTCTATGTTGTCCTGGAGAGCTTGCAGAGCACTGGGGAAAGGCAGGCAGAGAATTCCCTGCTAGCACCTTCTCTGTGCCTGTTCACAGTTCTTCGCAGAATCGCTTTTGTGCAGAAAACAGTAACACTTGTTCAGAAGGAAAGAAAGCACAGAGCCCCAGATTCTATGTTGTCCTGGAGAGCTTTCAGAGCACTGGGGAAAGGCAGGCAGAGAGTTCCTTGCTAGCACCTTCTCTGTGCCTGGGAAGCAGAAGTGTTCACATTGCTTCGCAAGAATCGCTTTTGTGCAGAAAACACTAACACTTGTTCAGAACGAAAGAAAGCACAGAGCCCCAGATTCTATGTTGTCCTGGAGAGCTTGCAGAGCACTGGGGACAGGCAGGCAGAGAATTCCCTGCTAGCACCTTCTCTGTGCCTGGGAAGCAGAAGGGTTCACATTGCTTCGCAGAATCGTTTTCGTGCAGAAAACAGTAACACTTGTTCAGAAGGAAAGAAAGCACAGAGCCCCAGATTTTATGTTGTCCTGGAGAGCTTGCAGAGCACTGGGGAAAGGCAGGCAGAGAATTCCCTGCTAGCACCTTCTCTGTGCCTGGCAAGCAGATGTGTTCACATTGCTTTGCAAGAATCGCTTTTGTGCAGGAAACAATAACACTCGTTCAGAACGAAAGAAAGCACAGAGCCCCAGATTCTATGTTGTCCTGGAGAGCTTGCAGAGCACTGGGGAAAGGCAGGCAGAGAATTCCCTGCTAGCACCTTCTCTGTGCCTGTTCACATTGCTTCGCAGAATCGCTTTTGTGCAGAAAACAGTAACACTTGTTCAGAAGGAAAGAAAGCACAGAGCCCCAGATTTTATGTTGTCCTGGAGAGCTTGCAGAGCACTGGGGAAAGGCAGGCAGAGAATTCCTTGCTAGCACCTTCTCTGTGCCTGGGAAGCAGAAGTGTTCACATTGCTTCGCAAGAATCGCTTTTGTGCAGGAAACAATAACACTTGTACAGAAGGAAAGAAAGCACAGAGCCCCAGATTCTATGTTGTCCTGGAGAGCTTGCAGAGCACTGGGGAAAGGCAGGCAGAGAATTCCTTGCTAGCACCTTCTCTGTGCCTGGGAAGCAGAAGTGTTCACATTGCTTCGCAGAATCGCTTTTGTGCAGAAAACACTAACACTTGTTCAGAAGGAAAGAAAGCACAGAGCCCCAGATTTTATGTTGTCCTGGAGAGCTTGCAGAGCACTAGGGAAAGGCAGGCAGAGAATTCCCTGCTAGCACCTTCTCTGTGCCTGGGAAGCAGAAGTGTTCACATTGCTTCGCAAAAATCGCTTTTGTGCAGAAAACAGTAACACTTGTTCAGAAGGAAAGAAAGCACAGAGCCCCAGATTCTATGTTGTCCTGGAGAGCTTGCAGAGCACTGGGGAAAGGCAGGCAGAGAATTCCCTGCTAGCACCTTCTCTGTGCCTGGGAAGCAGAAGTGTTCACATTGCTTCGCAGAATCGCTTTTGTGCAGAAAACACTAACACTTGTTCAGAAGGAAAGAAAGCACAGAGAACCACATTCTATGTTGTCCTGCAGAGCTTGCAGAGCACTGGGGAAAGGCAGGCAGAGAATTCCCTGCTAGCACCTTCTCTGTGCCTGTGAAGCAGAAGTGTTCACATTGCTTCGCAAGAATCGCTTTTGTGCAGAAAACACTTACACTTATTCAGAAGGAAAGAAAGCACAGAGCCCCAGATTTTATGTTGTCCTGGAGAGCTTGCAGAGCACTGGGGAAAGGCAGGCAGAGAATTCCTTGCTAGCACCTTCTCTGTGCCCCGGAAGCAGAAGTGTTCACATTGCTTCGCAGAATCGCTTTTGTGCAGAAAACAGTAACACTTGTTCAGAAGGAAAGAAATCACAGAGCCCCAGATTCTATGTTGTCCTGGAGAGCTTGCAGAGCACTGGGGAAAGGCAGGCAGAGAATTCCCTGCTAGCACCTTCTCTGTGCCTGGGAAGCAGAAGTGTTCACATTGCTTCGCAAGAATCGCTTTTGTGCAGAAAACAGTAACACTTGTTCAGAAGGAAAGAAAGCACAGAGCCCCAGATTCTATGTTGTCCTGGAGAGCTTGAAGAGCACTGGGGAAAGGCAGGCAGAGAATTCCCTGCTAGCACCTTCTCTGTGCCTGTGAAGCAGAAGTGTTCACATTGCTTCGCAAAAATCGCTTTTGTGCAGAAAACAGTAACACTTGTTCAGAAGGAAATAAATCACAGAGCCCCAGATTCTATGTTGTCCTGGAGAGCTTGCAGAGCACTGGGGAAAGGCAGGCAGAGAATTCCCTGCTAGCACCTTCTCTGTGCCTGGCAAGCAGATGTGTTCACATTGCTTTGCAAGAATCGCTTTTGTGCAGGAAACAATAACACTCGTTCAGAACGAAAGAAAGCACAGAGCCCCAGATTCTATGTTGTCCTGGAGAGCTTGCAGAGCACTGGGGAAAGGCAGGCAGAGAATTCCCTGCTAGCACCTTCTCTGTGCCTGTTCACATTGCTTCGCAGAATCGCTTTTGTGCAGAAAACAGTAACACTTGTTCAGAAGGAAAGAAAGCACAGAGCCCCAGATTTTATGTTGTCCTGGAGAGCTTGCAGAGCACTGGGGAAAGGCAGGCAGAGAATTCCTTGCTAGCACCTTCTCTGTGCCTGGGAAGCAGAAGTGTTCACATTGCTTCGCAAGAATCGCTTTTGTGCAGGAAACAATAACACTTGTACAGAAGGAAAGAAAGCACAGAGCCCCAGATTCTATGCTGTCCTGGAGAGCTTGCAGAGCACTGGGGAAAGGCAGGCAGAGAATTCCTTGCTAGCACCTTCTCTGTGCCTGGGAAGCAGAAGTGTTCACATTGCTTCGCAGAATCGCTTTTGTGCAGAAAACACTAACACTTGTTCAGAAGGAAAGAAAGCACAGAGCCCCAGATTTTATGTTGTCCTGGAGAGCTTGCAGAGCACTAGGGAAAGGCAGGCAGAGAATTCCCTGCTAGCACCTTCTCTGTGCCTGGGAAGCAGAAGTGTTCACATTGCTTCGCAAAAATCGCTTTTGTGCAGAAAACAGTAACACTTGTTCAGAAGGAAAGAAAGCACAGAGCCCCAGATTCTATGTTGTCCTGGAGAGCTTGCAGAGCACTGGGGAAAGGCAGGCAGAGAATTCCCTGCTAGCACCTTCTCTGTGCCTGGGAAGCAGAAGTGTTCACATTGCTTCGCAGAATCGCTTTTGTGCAGAAAACACTAACACTTGTTCAGAAGGAAA
The DNA here is from genome assembly GCF_031877795.1 of Strix aluco. Classification (NCBI taxonomy): domain Eukaryota; kingdom Metazoa; phylum Chordata; class Aves; order Strigiformes; family Strigidae; genus Strix; species Strix aluco. Next base: position 1,810,073 of record NW_027436510.1, on the reverse strand, counting down.
GAAAGCACAGAGAACCACATTCTATGTTGTCCTGCAGAGCTTGCAGAGCACTGGGGAAAGGCAGGCAGAGAATTCCCTGCTAGCACCTTCTCTGTGCCTGTGAAGCAGAAGTGTTCACATTGCTTCGCAAGAATCGCTTTTGTGCAGAAAACACTTACACTTATTCAGAAGGAAAGAAAGCACAGAGCCCCAGATTTTATGTTGTCCTGGAGAGCTTGCAGAGCACTGGGGAAAGGCAGGCAGAGAATTCCTTGCTAGCACCTTCTCTGTGCCCCGGAAGCAGAAGTGTTCACATTGCTTCGCAGAATCGCTTTTGTGCAGAAAACAGTAACACTTGTTCAGAAGGAAAGAAAGCACAGAGCCCCAGATTCTATGTTGTCCTGGAGAGCTTGCAGAGCACTGGGGAAAGGCAGGCAGAGAATTCCCTGCTAGCACCTTCTCTGTGCCTGGGAAGCAGAAGTGTTCACATTGCTTCGCAAGAATCGCTTTTGTGCAGAAAACAGTAACACTTGTTCAGAAGGAAAGAAAGCACAGAGCCCCAGATTCTATGTTGTCCTGGAGAGCTTGAAGAGCACTGGGGAAAGGCAGGCAGAGAATTCCCTGCTAGCACCTTCTCTGTGCCTGTGAAGCAGAAGTGTTCACATTGCTTCGCAAAAATCGCTTTTGTGCAGAAAACAGTAACACTTGTTCAGAAGGAAATAAATCACAGAGCCCCAGATTCTATGTTGTCCTGGAGAGCTTGCAGAGCACTGGGGAAAGGCAGGCAGAGAATTCCCTGCTAGCACCTTCTCTGTGCCTGTTCACATTGCTTCGCAAGAATCGCTTTTGTGCAGAAAACAGTAACACTTGTTCAGAAGGAAAGAAATCACAGAGCCCCAGATTCTATGTTGTCCTGGAGAGCTTGCAGAGCACTGGGGAAAGGCAGGCAGAGAATTCCCTGCTAGCACCTTCTCTGTGCCTGTTCACATTGCTTCGCAAGAATCGCTTTTGTGCAGAAAACAGTAACACTTGTTCAGAAGGAAAGAAAGCACAGAGCCCCAGATTCTATGTTGTCCTGCAGAGCTTGCAGAGCACTGGGGAAAGGCAGGCAGAGAATTCCTTGCTAGCACCTTCTCTGTGCCTGGGAAGCAGAAGTGTTCACATTGCTTCGCAGAATCGCTTTTGTGCAGAAAACAGTAACACTTGTTCAGAAGGAGAGAAAGCACAGAGCCCCAGATTCTATGTTGTCCTGGAGAGCTTGCAGAGCACTGGGGAAAGGCAGGCAGAGAATTCCTTGCTAGCACCTTCTCTGTGCCTGGGAAGCAGAAGTGTTCACATTGCTTCGCAAGAATCGCTTTTGTGCAGAAAACAGTAACACTTGTTCAGAAGGAAAGAAAGCACAGAGCCCCAGATTCTATGTTGTCCTGGAGAGCTTGCAGAGCACTGGGGAAAGGCAGGCAGAGAATTCCCTGCTAGCACCTTCTCTGTGCCTGGGAAGCAGAAGTGTTCACATTGCTTCGCAGAATCGCTTTTGTGCAGAAAACAGTAACACTTGTTCAGAACGAAAGAAAGCACAGAGCCCCAGATTCTATGTTGTCCTGCAGAGCTTGCAGAGCACTGGGGAAAGGCAGGCAGAGAATTCCCTGCTAGCACCTTCTCTGTGCCTGTTCACATTGCTTCGCAGAATCGCTTTTGTGCAGAAAACAGTAACACTTGTTCAGAAGGAAAGAAAGCACAGAGTCCCAGATTCTATGTTGTCCTGCAGAGCTTGCAGAGCACTGGGGAAAGGCAGGCAGAGAATTCCTTGCTAGCACCTTCTCTGTGCCTGGGAAGCAGAAGTGTTCACATTTCTTCGCAAGAATCGCTTTTGTGCAGAAAACAGTAACACTTGTTCAGAAGGAAAGAAAGCACAGAGCCCCAGATTTTATGTTGTCCTGGAGAGCTTGCAGAGCACTGGGGAAAGGCAGGCAGAGAATTCCCTGCTAGCACCTTCTCTGTGCCTGGGAAGCAGAAGTGTTCACATTGCTTCGCAGAATCGCTTTTGTGCAGAAAACACTAACACTTGTTCAGAAGGAAAGAAAGCACAGAGAACCACATTCTATGTTGTCCTGCAGAGCTTGCAGAGCACTGGGGAAAGGCAGGCAGAGAATTCCCTGCTAGCACCTTCTCTGTGCCTGTGAAGCAGAAGTGTTCACATTGCTTCGCAAGAATCGCTTTTGTGCAGAAAACACTTACACTTATTCAGAAGGAAAGAAAGCACAGAGCCCCAGATTTTATGTTGTCCTGGAGAGCTTGCAGAGCACTGGGGAAAGGCAGGCAGAGAATTCCTTGCTAGCACCTTCTCTGTGCCCCGGAAGCAGAAGTGTTCACATTGCTTCGCAGAATCGCTTTTGTGCAGAAAACAGTAACACTTGTTCAGAAGGAAAGAAAGCACAGAGCCCCAGATTCTATGTTGTCCTGGAGAGCTTGCAGAGCACTGGGGAAAGGCAGGCAGAGAATTCCCTGCTAGCACCTTCTCTGTGCCTGGGAAGCAGAAGTGTTCACATTGCTTCGCAAGAATCGCTTTTGTGCAGAAAACAGTAACACTTGTTCAGAAGGAAAGAAAGCACAGAGCCCCAGATTCTATGTTGTCCTGGAGAGCTTGAAGAGCACTGGGGAAAGGCAGGCAGAGAATTCCCTGCTAGCACCTTCTCTGTGCCTGTGAAGCAGAAGTGTTCACATTGCTTCGCAAAAATCGCTTTTGTGCAGAAAACAGTAACACTTGTTCAGAAGGAAATAAATCACAGAGCCCCAGATTCTATGTTGTCCTGGAGAGCTTGCAGAGCACTGGGGAAAGGCAGGCAGAGAATTCCCTGCTAGCACCTTCTCTGTGCCTGTTCACATTGCTTCGCAAGAATCGCTTTTGTGCAGAAAACAGTAACACTTGTTCAGAAGGAAAGAAAGCACAGAGCCCCAGATTCTATGTTGTCCTGGAGAGCTTGCAGAGCACTGGGGAAAGGCAGGCAGAGAATTCCCTGCTAGCACCTTCTCTGTGCCTGGGAAGCAGAAGTGTTCACATTGCTTCGCAAAAATCGCTTTTGTGCAGAAAACAGTAACACTTGTTCAGAAGGAAAGAAATCACAGAGCCCCAGATTCTATGTTGTCCTGGAGAGCTTGCAGAGCACTGGGGAAAGGCAGGCAGAGAATTCCCTGCTAGCACCTTCTCTGTGCCTGTTCACATTGCTTCGCAAGAATCGCTTTTGTGCAGAAAACAGTAACACTTGTTCAGAAGGAAAGAAAGCACAGAGCCCCAGATTCTATGTTGTCCTGCAGAGCTTGCAGAGCACTGGGGAAAGGCAGGCAGAGAATTCCTTGCTAGCACCTTCTCTGTGCCTGGGAAGCAGAAGTGTTCACATTGCTTCGCAGAATCGCTTTTGTGCAGAAAACAGTAACACTTGTTCAGAAGGAGAGAAAGCACAGAGCCCCAGATTCTATGTTGTCCTGGAGAGCTTGCAGAGCACTGGGGAAAGGCAGGCAGAGAATTCCTTGCTAGCACCTTCTCTGTGCCTGGGAAGCAGAAGTGTTCACATTGCTTCGCAAGAATCGCTTTTGTGCAGAAAACAGTAACACTTGTTCAGAAGGAAAGAAAGCACAGAGCCCCAGATTCTATGTTGTCCTGGAGAGCTTGCAGAGCACTGGGGAAAGGCAGGCAGAGAATTCCCTGCTAGCACCTTCTCTGTGCCTGGGAAGCAGAAGTGTTCACATTGCTTCGCAGAATCGCTTTTGTGCAGAAAACAGTAACACTTGTTCAGAACGAAAGAAAGCACAGAGCCCCAGATTCTATGTTGTCCTGGAGAGCTTGCAGAGCACTGGGGAAAGGCAGGCAGAGAATTCCCTGCTAGCACCTTCTCTGTGCCTGTTCACATTGCTTCGCAGAATCGCTTTTGTGCAGAAAACAGTAACACTTGTTCAGAAGGAAAGAAAGCACAGAGTCCCAGATTCTATGTTGTCCTGCAGAGCTTGCAGAGCACTGGGGAAAGGCAGGCAGAGAATTCCTTGCTAGCACCTTCTCTGTGCCTGGGAAGCAGAAGTGTTCACATTTCTTCGCAAGAATCGCTTTTGTGCAGAAAACAGTAACACTTGTTCAGAAGGAAAGAAAGCACAGAGCCCCAGATTTTATGTTGTCCTGGAGAGCTTGCAGAGCACTGGGGAAAGCCAGGCAGAGAATTCCCTGATAGCACCTTCTCTGTGCCTGGGAAGCAGAAGTGTTCACATTGCTTCGCAAGAATCGCTTTTGTGCAGAAAACAGTAACACTTGTTCAGAAGGAAAGAAAGCACAGAGCCCCAGATTCTATGTTGTCCTGGAGAGCTTGCAGAGCACTGGGGAAAGGCAGGCAGAGAATTCCTTGCTAGCACCTTCTCTGTGCCTGGGAAGCAGAAGTGTTCACATTGCTTCGCAAGAATCGCTTTTGGGCAGAAAACAGTAACACTTGTTCAGAACGAAAGAAAGCACAGAGCCCCAGATTCTATGTTGTCCTGGAGAGCTTGCAGAGCACTGGGGAAAGGCAGGCAGAGAATTCCTTGCTAGCACCTTCTCTGTGCCTGGGAAGCAGAAGTGTTCACATTGTTTCGCAGAATCGCTTTTGTGCAGAAAACACTAACACTTGTTCAGAAGGAAAGAAAGCACAGAGCCCTAGATTCTATGTTGTCCTGGAGAGCTTGCAGAGCACTAGGGAAAGGCAGGCAGAGAATTCCCTGCTAGCACCTTCTCTGTGCCTGTGAAGCAGAAGTGTTCACATTGCTTCGCAAGAATCGCTTTTGTGCAGAAAACAGTAACACTTGTTCAGAAGGAAAGAAAGCACAGAGCCCCAGATTCTATGTTGTCCTGGAGAGCTTGCAGAGCACTGGGGAAAGGCAGGCAGAGAATTCCCTGCTAGCACCTTCTCTGTGCCTGGGAAGCAGAAGTGTTCACATTGCTTCGCAGAATCGCTTTTGTGCAGAAAACACTAACACTTGTTCAGAAGGAAAGAAAGCACAGAGCCCCAGATTCTATGTTGTCCTGGAGAGCTTGCAGAGCACTGGGGAAAGGCAGGCAGAGAATTCCCTGATAGCACCTTCTCTGTGCCTGGGAAGCAGAAGTGTTCACATTGCTTCGCAGAATCGCTTTTGTGCAGAAAACAGTAACACTTGTTCAGAACGAAAGAAAGCACAGAGCCCCAGATTCTATGTTGTCCTGGAGAGCTTGCAGAGCACTGGGGAAAGGCAGGCAGAGAATTCCTTGCTAGCACCTTCTCTGTGCCTGGGAAGCAGAAGTGTTCACATTGCTTCGCAGAATCGCTTTTGTGCAGAAAACAGTAACACTTGTTCAGAAGGAAAGAAAGCACAGAGCCCCAGATTTTATGTTGTCCTGGAGAGCTTGCAGAGCACTGGGGAAAGGCAGGCAGAGAATTCCCTGCTAGCACCTTCTCTGTGCCTGGGAAGCAGAAGTGTTCACATTGCTTCACAGAATCGCTTTTGTGCAGAAAACAGTAACACTTGTTCAGAAGGAAAGAAATCACAGAGCCCCAGATTCTATGTTGTCCTGGAGAGCTTGCAGAGCACTGGGGAAAGGCAGGCAGAGAATTCCCTGCTAGCACCTTCTCTGTGCCTGTTCACATTGCTTCGCAAGAATCGCTTTTGTGCAGAAAACAGTAACACTTGTTCAGAAGGAAAGAAAGCACAGAGCCCCAGATTCTATGTTGTCCTGCAGAGCTTGCAGAGCACTGGGGAAAGGCAGGCAGAGAATTCCTTGCTAGCACCTTCTCTGTGCCTGGGAAGCAGAAGTGTTCACATTGCTTCGCAGAATCGCTTTTGTGCAGAAAACAGTAACACTTGTTCAGAAGGAGAGAAAGCACAGAGCCCCAGATTCTATGTTGTCCTGGAGAGCTTGCAGAGCACTGGGGAAAGGCAGGCAGAGAATTCCCTGCTAGCACCTTCTCTGTGCCTGGGAAGCAGAAGTGTTCACATTGCTTCGCAGAATCGCTTTTGTGCAGAAAACAGTAACACTTGTTCAGAACGAAACAAAGCACAGAGCCCCAGATTCTATGTTGTCCTGCAGAGCTTGCAGAGCACTGGGGAAAGGCAGGCAGAGAATTCCCTGCTAGCACCTTCTCTGTGCCTGTTCACATTGCTTCGCAGAATCGCTTTTGTGCAGAAAACAGTAACACTTGTTCAGAAGGAAAGAAAGCACAGAGCCCCAGATTCTATGTTGTCCTGCAGAGCTTGCAGAGCACTGGGGAAAGGCAGGCAGAGAATTCCTTGCTAGCACCTTCTCTGTGCCTGGGAAGCAGAAGTGTTCACATTTCTTCGCAAGAATCGCTTTTGTGCACAAAACAGTAACACTTGTTCAGAAGGAAAGAAAGCACAGAGCCCCAGATTTTATGTTGTCCTGGAGAGCTTGCAGAGCACTGTGGAAAGGCAGGCAGAGAATTCCCTGCTAGCACCTTCTCTGTGCCTGTTCACAGTTCTTCGCAGAATCGCTTTTGTGCAGAAAACAGTAACACTTGTTCAGAAGGAAAGAAAGCACAGAGCCCCAGATTCTATGTTGTCCTGGAGAGCTTGCACAGCACTGGGGAAAGGCAGGCAGAGAATTCCTTGCTAGCACCTTCTCTGTGCCTGGGAAGCAGAAGTGTTCACATTGCTTTGCAAGAATCGCTTTTGTGCAGAAAACACTAACAGTTGTTCAGAACGAAAGAAAGCACAGAGCCCCAGATTCTATGTTGTCCTGGAGAGCTTGCAGAGCACTGGGGACAGGCAGGCAGAGAATTCCCTGCTAGCACCTTCTCTGTGCCTGTGAAGCAGAAGGGTTCACATTGCTTCGCAGAATCGTTTTCGTGCAGAAAACAGTAACACTTGTTCAGAAGGAAAGAAAGCACAGAGCCCCAGATTTTATGTTGTCCTGGAGAGCTTGCAGAGCACTGGGGAAAGGCAGGCAGAGAATTCCCTGCTAGCACCTTCTCTGTGCCTGGGAAGCAGATGTGTTCACATTGCTTCGCAAGAATCGCTTTTGTGCAGGAAACAATAACACTCGTTCAGAACGAAAGAAAGCACAGAGCCCCAGATTCTATGTTGTCCTGGAGAGCTTGCAGAGCACTGGGGAAAGGCAGGCAGAGAATTCCCTGCTAGCACCTTCTCTGTGCCTGTTCACATTGCTTCGCAGAATCGCTTTTGTGCAGAAAACAGTAACACTTGTTCAGAAGGAAAGAAAGCACAGAGCCCCAGATTTTATGTTGTCCTGGAGAGCTTGCAGAGCACTGGGGAAAGGCAGGCAGAGAATTCCTTGCTAGCACCTTCTCTGTGCCTGGGAAGCAGAAGTGTTCACATTGCTTCGCAAGAATCGCTTTTGTGCAGAAAACAGTAACACTTGTACAGAAGGAAAGAAAGCACAGAGCCCCAGATTCTATGTTGTCCTGGAGAGCTTGCAGAGCACTGGGGAAAGGCAGGCAGAGAATTCCCTGCTAGCACCTTCTCTGTGCATGTTCACATTGCTTCGCAAGAATCGCTTTTGTGCAGAAAACTGTAACACTTGTTCAGAAGGAAAGAAAGCACAGAGCCCCAGATTCTATGTTGTCCTGGAGAGCTTGCAGAGCACTGGGGAAAGGCAGGCAGAGAATTCCCTGCTAGCACCTTCTCTGTGCCTGGGAAGCAGAAGTGTTCACATTTCTTCGCAAGAATCGCTTTTGTGCAGAAAACAGTAACACTTGTTCAGAACGAAAGAAAGCACAGAGCCCCAGATTCTATGTTGTCCTGGAGAGCTTGCAGAGCACTGGGGAAAGGCAGGCAGAGAATTCCTTGCTAGCACCTTCTCTGTGCCTGGGAAGCAGAAGTGTTCACATTGCTTCGCAAGAATCGCTTTTGGGCAGAAAACACTAACACTTGTTCAGAACGAAAGAAAGCACAGAGCCCCAGATTCTATGTTGTCCTGGAGAGCTTGCAGAGCACTGGGGAAAGGCAGGCAGAGAATTCCTTGCTAGCACCTTCTCTGTGCCTGGGAAGCAGAAGTGTTCACATTGCTTCGCAGAATCGCTTTTGTGCAGAAAACACTAACACTTGTTCAGAAGGAAAGAAAGCACAGAGCCCCAGATTTTATGTTGTCCTGGAGAGCTTGCAGAGCACTAGGGAAAGGCAGGCAGAGAATTCCCTGCTAGCACCTTCTCTGTGCCTGGGAAGCAGAAGTGTTCACATTGCTTCGCAAAAATCGCTTTTGTGCAGAAAACAGTAACACTTGTTCAGAAGGAAAGAAAGCACAGAGCCCCAGATTCTATGTTGTCCTGGAGAGCTTGCAGAGCACTGGGGAAAGGCAGGCAGAGAATTCCCTGCTAGCACCTTCTCTGTGCCTGGGAAGCAGAAGTGTTCACATTGCTTCGCAGAATCGCTTTTGTGCAGAAAACACTAACACTTGTTCAGAAGGAAAGAAAGCACAGAGAACCACATTCTATGTTGTCCTGCAGAGCTTGCAGAGCACTGGGGAAAGGCAGGCAGAGAATTCCCTGCTAGCACCTTCTCTGTGCCTGTGAAGCAGAAGTGTTCACATTGCTTCGCAAGAATCGCTTTTGTGCAGAAAACACTTACACTTATTCAGAAGGAAAGAAAGCACAGAGCCCCAGATTTTATGTTGTCCTGGAGAGCTTGCAGAGCACTGGGGAAAGGCAGGCAGAGAATTCCTTGCTAGCACCTTCTCTGTGCCCCGGAAGCAGAAGTGTTCACATTGCTTCGCAGAATCGCTTTTGTGCAGAAAACAGTAACACTTGTTCAGAAGGAAAGAAAGCACAGAGCCCCAGATTCTATGTTGTCCTGGAGAGCTTGCAGAGCACTGGGGAAAGGCAGGCAGAGAATTCCCTGCTAGCACCTTCTCTGTGCCTGGGAAGCAGAAGTGTTCACATTGCTTCGCAAGAATCGCTTTTGTGCAGAAAACAGTAACACTTGTTCAGAAGGAAAGAAAGCACAGAGCCCCAGATTCTATGTTGTCCTGGAGAGCTTGAAGAGCACTGGGGAAAGGCAGGCAGAGAATTCCCTGCTAGCACCTTCTCTGTGCCTGTGAAGCAGAAGTGTTCACATTGCTTCGCAAAAATCGCTTTTGTGCAGAAAACAGTAACACTTGTTCAGAAGGAAAGAAATCACAGAGCCCCAGATTCTATGTTGTCCTGGAGAGCTTGCAGAGCACTGGGGAAAGGCAGGCAGAGAATTCCCTGCTAGCACCTTCTCTGTGCCTGTTCACATTGCTTCGCAAGAATCGCTTTTGTGCAGAAAACAGTAACACTTGTTCAGAAGGAAAGAAAGCACAGAGCCCCAGATTCTATGTTGTCCTGGAGAGCTTGCAGAGCACTGGGGAAAGGCAGGCAGAGAATTCCCTGCTAGCACCTTCTCTGTGCCTGGGAAGCAGAAGTGTTCACATTGCTTCGCAAAAATCGCTTTTGTGCAGAAAACAGTAACACTTGTTCAGAAGGAAAGAAATCACAGAGCCCCAGATTCTATGTTGTCCTGGAGAGCTTGCAGAGCACTGGGGAAAGGCAGGCAGAGAATTCCCTGCTAGCACCTTCTCTGTGCCTGTTCACATTGCTTCGCAAGAATCGCTTTTGTGCAGAAAACAGTAACACTTGTTCAGAAGGAAAGAAAGCACAGAGCCCCAGATTCTATGTTGTCCTGGAGAGCTTGCAGAGCACTGGGGAAAGGCAGGCAGAGAATTCCTTGCTAGCACCTTCTCTGTGCCTGGGAAGCAGAAGTGTTCACATTGCTTCGCAGAATCGCTTTTGTGCAGAAAACAGTAACACTTGTTCAGAAGGAGAGAAAGCACAGAGCCCCAGATTCTATGTTGTCCTGGAGAGCTTGCAGAGCACTGGGGAAAGGCAGGCAGAGAATTCCTTGCTAGCACCTTCTCTGTGCCTGGGAAGCAGAAGTGTTCACATTGCTTCGCAAGAATCGCTTTTGTGCAGAAAACAGTAACACTTGTTCAGAAGGAAAGAAAGCACAGAGCCCCAGATTCTATGTTGTCCTGGAGAGCTTGCAGAGCACTGGGGAAAGGCAGGCAGAGAATTCCCTGCTAGCACCTTCTCTGTGCCTGGGAAGCAGAAGTGTTCACATTGCTTCGCAAAAATCGCTTTTGTGCAGAAAACAGTAACACTTGTTCAGAAGGAAAGAAATCACAGAGCCCCAGATTCTATGTTGTCCTGGAGAGCTTGCAGAGCACTGGGGAAAGGCAGGCAGAGAATTCCCTGCTAGCACCTTCTCTGTGCCTGTTCACATTGCTTCGCAAGAATCGCTTTTGTGCAGAAAACAGTAACACTTGTTCAGAAGGAAAGAAAGCACAGAGCCCCAGATTCTATGTTGTCCTGCAGAGCTTGCAGAGCACTGGGGAAAGGCAGGCAGAGAATTCCTTGCTAGCACCTTCTCTGTGCCTGGGAAGCAGAAGTGTTCACATTGCTTCGCAGAATCGCTTTTGTGCAGAAAACAGTAACACTTGTTCAGAAGGAGAGAAAGCACAGAGCCCCAGATTCTATGTTGTCCTGGAGAGCTTGCAGAGCACTGGGGAAAGGCAGGCAGAGAATTCCTTGCTAGCACCTTCTCTGTGCCTGGGAAGCAGAAGTGTTCACATTGCTTCGCAAGAATCGCTTTTGTGCAGAAAACAGTAACACTTGTTCAGAAGGAAAGAAAGCACAGAGCCCCAGATTCTATGTTGTCCTGCAGAGCTTGCAGAGCACTGGGGAAAGGCAGGCAGAGAATTCCCTGCTAGCACCTTCTCTGTGCCTGGGAAGCAGAAGTGTTCACATTGCTTCGCAGAATCGCTTTTGTGCAGAAAACAGTAACACTTGTTCAGAACGAAAGAAAGCACAGAGCCCCAGATTCTATGTTGTCCTGCAGAGCTTGCAGAGCACTGGGGAAAGGCAGGCAGAGAATTCCCTGCTAGCACCTTCTCTGTGCCTGTTCACATTGCTTCGCAGAATCGCTTTTGTGCAGAAAACAGTAACACTTGTTCAGAAGGAAAGAAAGCACAGAGTCCCAGATTCTATGTTGTCCTGCAGAGCTTGCAGAGCACTGGGGAAAGGCAGGCAGAGAATTCCTTGCTAGCACCTTCTCTGTGCCTGGGAAGCAGAAGTGTTCACATTTCTTCGCAAGAATCGCTTTTGTGCAGAAAACAGTAACACTTGTTCAGAAGGAAAGAAAGCACAGAGCCCCAGATTTTATGTTGTCCTGGAGAGCTTGCAGAGCACTGGGGAAAGCCAGGCAGAGAATTCCCTGATAGCACCTTCTCTGTGCCTGGGAAGCAGAAGTGTTCACATTGCTTCGCAAAAATCGCTTTTGTGCAGAAAACAGTAACACTTGTTCAGAAGGAAAGAAAGCACAGAGCCCCAGATTCTATGTTGTCCTGGAGAGCTTGCAGAGCACTGGGGAAAGGCAGGCAGAGAATTCCCTGCTAGCACCTTCTCTGTGCCTGGGAAGCAGAAGTGTTCACATTGCTTCGCAAGAATCGCTTTTGGGCAGAAAACAGTAACACTTGTTCAGAACGAAAGAAAGCACAGAGCCCCAGATTCTATGTTGTCCTGGAGAGCTTGCAGAGCACTGGGGAAAGGCAGGCAGAGAATTCCTTGCTAGCACCTTCTCTGTGCCTGGGAAGCAGAAGTGTTCACATTGTTTCGCAGAATCGCTTTTGTGCAGAAAACACTAACACTTGTTCAGAAGGAAAGAAAGCACAGAGCCCCAGATTCTATGTTGTCCTGGAGAGCTTGCAGAGCACTAGGGAAAGGCAGGCAGAGAATTCCCTGCTAGCACCTTCTCTGTGCCTGGGAAGCAGAAGTGTTCACATTGCTTCGCAAAAATCGCTTTTGTGCAGAAAACAGTAACACTTGTTCAGAAGGAAAGAAAGCACAGAGCCCCAGATTCTATGTTGTCCTGGAGAGCTTGCAGAGCACTGGGGAAAGGCAGGCAGAGAATTCCCTGCTAGCACCTTCTCTGTGCCTGGGAAGCAGAAGTGTTCACATTGCTTCGCAGAATTGCTTTTGTGCAGAAAACACTAACACTTGTTCAGAAGGAAAGAAAGCACAGAGCCCCAGATTCTATGTTGTCCTGGAGAGCTTGCAGAGCACTGGGGAAAGGCAGGCAGAGAATTCCCTGATAGCACCTTCTCTGTGCCTGGGAAGCAGAAGTGTTCACATTGCTTCGCAGAATCGCTTTTGTGCAGAAAACAGTAACACTTGTTCAGAACGAAAGAAAGCACAGAGCCCCAGATTCTATGTTGTCCTGGAGAGCTTGCAGAGCACTGGGGAAAGGCAGGCAGAGAATTCCTTGCTAGCACCTTCTCTGTGCCTGGGAAGCAGAAGTGTTCACATTGCTTCGCAGAATCGCTTTTGTGCAGAAAACAGTAACACTTGTTCAGAAGGAAAGAAAGCACAGAGCCCCAGATTTTATGTTGTCCTGGAGAGCTTGCAGAGCACTGGGGAAAGGCAGGCAGAGAATTCCCTGCTAGCACCTTCTCTGTGCCTGGGAAGCAGAAGTGTTCACATTGCTTCACAGAATCGCTTTTGTGCAGAAAACAGTAACACTTGTTCAGAAGGAAAGAAAGCACAGAGCCCCAGATTCTATGTTGTCCTGGAGAGCTTGCAGAGCACTGGGGAAAGGCAGGCAGAGAATTCCCTGCTAGCACCTTCTCTGTGCCTGTGAAGCAGAAGTGTTCACATTGCTTCGCAAAAATCGCTTTTGTGCAGAAAACAGTAACACTTGTTCAGAAGGAAAGAAATCACAGAGCCCCAGATTCTATGTTGTCCTGGAGAGCTTGCAGAGCACTGGGGAAAGGCAGGCAGAGAATTCCCTGCTAGCACCTTCTCTGTGCCTGTTCACATTGCTTCGCAAGAATCGCTTTTGTGCAGAAAACAGTAACACTTGTTCAGAAGGAAAGAAAGCACAGAGCCCCAGATTCTATGTTGTCCTGCAGAGCTTGCAGAGCACTGGGGAAAGGCAGGCAGAGAATTCCCTGCTAGCACCTTCTCTGTGCCTGGGAAGCAGAAGTGTTCACATTGCTTCGCAAAAATCGCTTTTGTGCAGAAAACAGTAACACTTGTTCAGAAGGAAAGAAATCACAGAGCCCCAGATTCTATGTTGTCCTGGAGAGCTTGCAGAGCACTGGGGAAAGGCAGGCAGAGAATTCCCTGCTAGCACCTTCTCTGTGCCTGTTCACATTGCTTCGCAAGAATCGCTTTTGTGCAGAAAACAGTAACACTTGTTCAGAAGGAAAGAAAGCACAGAGCCCCAGATTCTATGTTGTCCTGCAGAGCTTGCAGAGCACTGGGGAAAGGCAGGCAGAGAATTCCTTGCTAGCACCTTCTCTGTGCCTGGGAAGCAGAAGTGTTCACATTGCTTCGCAGAATCGCTTTTGTGCAGAAAACAGTAACACTTGTTCAGAAGGAGAGAAAGCACAGAGCCCCAGATTCTATGTTGTCCTGGAGAGCTTGCAGAGCACTGGGGAAAGGCAGGCAGAGAATTCCTTGCTAGCACCTTCTCTGTGCCTGGGAAGCAGAAGTGTTCACATTGCTTCGCAAGAATCGCTTTTGTGCAGAAAACACTAACACTTGTTCAGAAGGAAAGAAAGCACAGAGCCCCAGATTCTATGTTGTCCTGGAGAGCTTGCAGAGCACTGGGGAAAGGCAGGCAGAGAATTCCCTGCTAGCACCTTCTCTGTGCCTGGGAAGCAGAAGTGTTCACATTGCTTCGCAGAATCGCTTTTGTGCAGAAAACAGTAACACTTGTTCAGAACGAAACAAAGCACAGAGCCCCAGATTCTATGTTGTCCTGGAGAGCTTGCAGAGCACTGGGGAAAGGCAGGCAGAGAATTCCCTGCTAGCACCTTCTCTGTGCCTGTTCACATTGCTTCGCAAGAATCGCTTTTGTGCAGAAAACAGTAACACTTGTTCAGAAGGAAAGAAAGCACAGAGCCCCAGATTCTATGTTGTCCTGCAGAGCTTGCAGAGCACTGGGGAAAGGCAGGCAGAGAATTCCTTGCTAGCACCTTCTCTGTGCCTGGGAAGCAGAAGTGTTCACATTTCTTCGCAAGAATCGCTTTTGTGCACAAAACAGTAACACTTGTTCAGAAGGAAAGAAAGCACAGAGCCCCAGATTTTATGTTGTCCTGGAGAGCTTGCAGAGCACTGTGGAAAGCCAGGCAGAGAATTCCCTGATAGCACCTTCTCTGTGCCTGGGAAGCAGAAGTGTTCACATTGCTTCGCAAGAATCGCTTTTGTGCAGAAAACAGTAACACTTGTTCAGAAGGAAAGAAAGCACAGAGCCCCAGATTCTATGTTGTCCTGGAGAGCTTGCAGAGCACTGGGGAAAGGCAGGCAGAGAATTCCCTGCTAGCACCTTCTCTGTGCCTGTTCACAGTTCTTCGCAGAATCGCTTTTGTGCAGAAAACAGTAACACTTGTTCAGAAGGAAAGAAAGCACAGAGCCCCAGATTCTATGTTGTCCTGGAGAGCTTGCAGAGCACTGGGGAAAGGCAGGCAGAGAATTCCTTGCTAGCACCTTCTCTGTGCCTGGGAAGCAGAAGTGTTCACATTGCTTCGCAAGAATCGCTTTTGTGCAGAAAACACTAACAGTTGTTCAGAACGAAAGAAAGCACAGAGCCCCAGATTCTATGTTGTCCTGGAGAGCTTGCAGAGCACTGGGGACAGGCAGGCAGAGAATTCCCTGCTAGCACCTTCTCTGTGCCTGGGAAGCAGAAGGGTTCACATTGCTTCGCAGAATCGTTTTCGTGCAGAAAACAGTAACACTTGTTCAGAAGGAAAGAAAGCACAGAGCCCCAGATTTTATGTTGTCCTGGAGAGCTTGCAGAGCACTGGGGAAAGGCAGGCAGAGAATTCCCTGCTAGCACCTTCTCTGTGCCTGGGAAGCAGATGTGTTCACATTGCTTCGCAAGAATCGCTTTTGTGCAGGAAACAATAACACTCGTTCAGAACGAAAGAAAGCACAGAGCCCCAGATTCTATGTTGTCCTGGAGAGCTTGCAGAGCACTGGGGAAAGGCAGGCAGAGAATTCCCTGCTAGCACCTTCTCTGTGCCTGTTCACATTGCTTCGCAGAATCGCTTTTGTGCAGAAAACAGTAACACTTGTTCAGAAGGAAAGAAAGCACAGAGCCCCAGATTCTATGTTGTCCTGGAGAGCTTGCAGAGCACTGGGGAAAGGCAGGCAGAGAATTCCTTGCTAGCACCTTCTCTGTGCCTGGGAAGCAGAAGTGTTCACATTGCTTCGCAAGAATCGCTTTTGTGCAGAAAACAGTAACACTTGTACAGAAGGAAAGAAAGCACAGAGCCCCAGATTCTATGTTGTCCTGGAGAGCTTGCAGAGCACTGGGGAAAGGCAGGCAGAGAATTCCCTGCTAGCACCTTCTCTGTGCATGTTCACATTGCTTCGCAAGAATCGCTTTTGTGCAGAAAACTGTAACACTTGTTCAGAAGGAAAGAAAGCACAGAGCCCCAGATTCTATGTTGTCCTGGAGAGCTTGCAGAGCACTGGGGAAAGGCAGGCAGAGAATTCCCTGCTAGCACCTTCTCTGTGCCTGGGAAGCAGAAGTGTTCACATTGCTTCGCAGAATCGCTTTTGTGCAGAAAACAGTAACACTTGTTCAGAACGAAAGAAAGCACAGAGCCCCAGATTCTATGTTGTCCTGGAGAGCTTGCAGAGCACTGGGGAAAGGCAGGCAGAGAATTCCTTGCTAGCACCTTCTCTGTGCCTGGGAAGCAGAAGTGTTCACATTGCTTCGCAAGAATCGCTTTTGGGCAGAAAACACTAACACTTGTTCAGAAGGAAAGAAAGCACAGAGCCCCAGATTCTATGTTGTCCTGGAGAGCTTGCAGAGCACTGGGGAAAGGCAGGCAGAGAATTCCTTGCTAGCACCTTCTCTGTGCCTGGGAAGCAGAAGTGTTCACATTGCTTCGCAGAATCGCTTTTGTGCAGAAAACACTAACACTTGTTCAGAAGGAAAGAAAGCACAGAGCCCCAGATTTTATGTTGTCCTGGAGAGCTTGCAGAGCACTAGGGAAAGGCAGGCAGAGAATTCCCTGCTAGCACCTTCTCTGTGCCTGGGAAGCAGAAGTGTTCACATTGCTTCGCAAAAATCGCTTTTGTGCAGAAAACACTAACACTTGTTCAGAAGGAAAGAAAGCACAGAGCCCCAGATTCTATGTTGTCCTGGAGAGCTTGCAGAGCACTGGGGAAAGGCAGGCAGAGAATTCCCTGCTAGCACCTTCTCTGTGCCTGGGAAGCAGAAGTGTTCACATTGCTTCGCAGAATCGCTTTTGTGCAGAAAACACTAACACTTGTTCAGAAGGAAAGAAAGCACAGAGAACCACATTCTATGTTGTCCTGCAGAGCTTGCAGAGCACTGGGGAAAGGCAGGCAGAGAATTCCCTGCTAGCACCTTCTCTGTGCCTGTGAAGCAGAACTGTTCACATTGCTTCGCAAGAATCGCTTTTGTGCAGAAAACACTTACACTTATTCAGAAGGAAAGAAAGCACAGAGCCCCAGATTTTATGTTGTCCTGGAGAGCTTGCAGAGCACTGGGGAAAGGCAGGCAGAGAATTCCTTGCTAGCACCTTCTCTGTGCCCCGGAAGCAGAAGTGTTCACATTGCTTCGCAGAATCGCTTTTGTGCAGAAAACAGTAACACTTGTTCAGAAGGAAAGAAAGCACAGAGCCCCAGATTCTATGTTGTCCTGGAGAGCTTGCAGAGCACTGGGGAAAGGCAGGCAGAGAATTCCCTGCTAGCACCTTCTCTGTGCCTGTTCACATTGCTTCGCAGAATCGCTTTTGTGCAGAAAACAGTAACACTTGTTCAGAAGGAAAGAAAGCACAGAGCCCCAGATTCTATGTTGTCCTGCAGAGCTTGCAGAGCACTGGGGAAAGGCAGGCAGAGAATTCCTTGCTAGCACCTTCTCTGTGCCTGGGAAGCAGAAGTGTTCACATTTCTTCGCAAGAATCGCTTTTGTGCACAAAACAGTAACACTTGTTCAGAAGGAAAGAAAGCACAGAGCCCCAGATTTTATGTTGTCCTGGAGAGCTTGCAGAGCACTGTGGAAAGGCAGGCAGAGAATTCCCTGCTAGCACCTTCTCTGTGCCTGTTCACAGTTCTTCGCAGAATCGCTTTTGTGCAGAAAACAGTAACACTTGTTCAGAAGGAAAGAAAGCACAGAGCCCCAGATTCTATGTTGTCCTGGAGAGCTTGCACAGCACTGGGGAAAGGCAGGCAGAGAATTCCTTGCTAGCACCTTCTCTGTGCCTGGGAAGCAGAAGTGTTCACATTGCTTTGCAAGAATCGCTTTTGTGCAGAAAACACTAACAGTTGTTCAGAACGAAAGAAAGCACAGAGCCCCAGATTCTATGTTGTCCTGGAGAGCTTGCAGAGCACTGGGGACAGGCAGGCAGAGAATTCCCTGCTAGCACCTTCTCTGTGCCTGTGAAGCAGAAGGGTTCACATTGCTTCGCAGAATCGTTTTCGTGCAGAAAACAGTAACACTTGTTCAGAAGGAAAGAAAGCACAGAGCCCCAGATTTTATGTTGTCCTGGAGAGCTTGCAGAGCACTGGGGAAAGGCAGGCAGAGAATTCCCTGCTAGCACCTTCTCTGTGCCTGGGAAGCAGATGTGTTCACATTGCTTCGCAAGAATCGCTTTTGTGCAGGAAACAATAACACTCGTTCAGAACGAAAGAAAGCACAGAGCCCCAGATTCTATGTTGTCCTGGAGAGCTTGCAGAGCACTGGGGAAAGGCAGGCAGAGAATTCCCTGCTAGCACCTTCTCTGTGCCTGTTCACATTGCTTCGCAGAATCGCTTTTGTGCAGAAAACAGTAACACTTGTTCAGAAGGAAAGAAAGCACAGAGCCCCAGATTTTATGTTGTCCTGGAGAGCTTGCAGAGCACTGGGGAAAGGCAGGCAGAGAATTCCTTGCTAGCACCTTCTCTGTGCCTGGGAAGCAGAAGTGTTCACATTGCTTCGCAAGAATCGCTTTTGTGCAGAAAACAGTAACACTTGTACAGAAGGAAAGAAAGCACAGAGCCCCAGATTCTATGTTGTCCTGGAGAGCTTGCAGAGCACTGGGGAAAGGCAGGCAGAGAATTCCCTGCTAGCACCTTCTCTGTGCATGTTCACATTGCTTCGCAAGAATCGCTTTTGTGCAGAAAACTGTAACACTTGTTCAGAAGGAAAGAAAGCACAGAGCCCCAGATTCTATGTTGTCCTGGAGAGCTTGCAGAGCACTGGGGAAAGGCAGGCAGAGAATTCCCTGCTAGCACCTTCTCTGTGCCTGGGAAGCAGAAGTGTTCACATTTCTTCGCAAGAATCGCTTTTGTGCAGAAAACAGTAACACTTGTTCAGAACGAAAGAAAGCACAGAGCCCCAGATTCTATGTTGTCCTGGAGAGCTTGCAGAGCACTGGGGAAAGGCAGGCAGAGAATTCCTTGCTAGCACCTTCTCTGTGCCTGGGAAGCAGAAGTGTTCACATTGCTTCGCAAGAATCGCTTTTGGGCAGAAAACACTAACACTTGTTCAGAACGAAAGAAAGCACAGAGCCCCAGATTCTATGTTGTCCTGGAGAGCTTGCAGAGCACTGGGGAAAGGCAGGCAGAGAATTCCTTGCTAGCACCTTCTCTGTGCCTGGGAAGCAGAAGTGTTCACATTGCTTCGCAGAATCGCTTTTGTGCAGAAAACACTAACACTTGTTCAGAAGGAAAGAAAGCACAGAGCCCCAGATTTTATGTTGTCCTGGAGAGCTTGCAGAGCACTAGGGAAAGGCAGGCAGAGAATTCCCTGCTAGCACCTTCTCTGTGCCTGGGAAGCAGAAGTGTTCACATTGCTTCGCAAAAATCGCTTTTGTGCAGAAAACAGTAACACTTGTTCAGAAGGAAAGAAAGCACAGAGCCCCAGATTCTATGTTGTCCTGGAGAGCTTGCAGAGCACTGGGGAAAGGCAGGCAGAGAATTCCCTGCTAGCACCTTCTCTGTGCCTGGGAAGCAGAAGTGTTCACATTGCTTCGCAGAATCGCTTTTGTGCAGAAAACACTAACACTTGTTCAGAAGGAAAGAAAGCACAGAGAACCACATTCTATGTTGTCCTGCAGAGCTTGCAGAGCACTGGGGAAAGGCAGGCAGAGAATTCCCTGCTAGCACCTTCTCTGTGCCTGTGAAGCAGAAGTGTTCACATTGCTTCGCAAGAATCGCTTTTGTGCAGAAAACACTTACACTTATTCAGAAGGAAAGAAAGCACAGAGCCCCAGATTTTATGTTGTCCTGGAGAGCTTGCAGAGCACTGGGGAAAGGCAGGCAGAGAATTCCTTGCTAGCACCTTCTCTGTGCCCCGGAAGCAGAAGTGTTCACATTGCTTCGCAGAATCGCTTTTGTGCAGAAAACAGTAACACTTGTTCAGAAGGAAAGAAAGCACAGAGCCCCAGATTCTATGTTGTCCTGGAGAGCTTGCAGAGCACTGGGGAAAGGCAGGCAGAGAATTCCCTGCTAGCACCTTCTCTGTGCCTGGGAAGCAGAAGTGTTCACATTGCTTCGCAAGAATCGCTTTTGTGCAGAAAACAGTAACACTTGTTCAGAAGGAAAGAAAGCACAGAGCCCCAGATTCTATGTTGTCCTGGAGAGCTTGAAGAGCACTGGGGAAAGGCAGGCAGAGAATTCCCTGCTAGCACCTTCTCTGTGCCTGTGAAGCAGAAGTGTTCACATTGCTTCGCAAAAATCGCTTTTGTGCAGAAAACAGTAACACTTGTTCAGAAGGAAAGAAATCACAGAGCCCCAGATTCTATGTTGTCCTGGAGAGCTTGCAGAGCACTGGGGAAAGGCAGGCAGAGAATTCCCTGCTAGCACCTTCTCTGTGCCTGTTCACATTGCTTCGCAAGAATCGCTTTTGTGCAGAAAACAGTAACACTTGTTCAGAAGGAAAGAAAGCACAGAGCCCCAGATTCTATGTTGTCCTGGAGAGCTTGCAGAGCACTGGGGAAAGGCAGGCAGAGAATTCCCTGCTAGCACCTTCTCTGTGCCTGGGAAGCAGAAGTGTTCACATTGCTTCGCAAAAATCGCTTTTGTGCAGAAAACAGTAACACTTGTTCAGAAGGAAAGAAATCACAGAGCCCCAGATTCTATGTTGTCCTGGAGAGCTTGCAGAGCACTGGGGAAAGGCAGGCAGAGAATTCCCTGCTAGCACCTTCTCTGTGCCTGTTCACATTGCTTCGCAAGAATCGCTTTTGTGCAGAAAACAGTAACACTTGTTCAGAAGGAAAGAAAGCACAGAGCCCCAGATTCTATGTTGTCCTGGAGAGCTTGCAGAGCACTGGGGAAAGGCAGGCAGAGAATTCCTTGCTAGCACCTTCTCTGTGCCTGGGAAGCAGAAGTGTTCACATTGCTTCGCAGAATCGCTTTTGTGCAGAAAACAGTAACACTTGTTCAGAAGGAGAGAAAGCACAGAGCCCCAGATTCTATGTTGTCCTGGAGAGCTTGCAGAGCACTGGGGAAAGGCAGGCAGAGAATTCCTTGCTAGCACCTTCTCTGTGCCTGGGAAGCAGAAGTGTTCACATTGCTTCGCAAGAATCGCTTTTGTGCAGAAAACAGTAACACTTGTTCAGAAGGAAAGAAAGCACAGAGCCCCAGATTCTATGTTGTCCTGGAGAGCTTGCAGAGCACTGGGGAAAGGCAGGCAGAGAATTCCCTGCTAGCACCTTCTCTGTGCCTGGGAAGCAGAAGTGTTCACATTGCTTCGCAAAAATCGCTTTTGTGCAGAAAACAGTAACACTTGTTCAGAAGGAAAGAAATCACAGAGCCCCAGATTCTATGTTGTCCTGGAGAGCTTGCAGAGCACTGGGGAAAGGCAGGCAGAGAATTCCCTGCTAGCACCTTCTCTGTGCCTGTTCACATTGCTTCGCAAGAATCGCTTTTGTGCAGAAAACAGTAACACTTGTTCAGAAGGAAAGAAAGCACAGAGCCCCAGATTCTATGTTGTCCTGCAGAGCTTGCAGAGCACTGGGGAAAGGCAGGCAGAGAATTCCTTGCTAGCACCTTCTCTGTGCCTGGGAAGCAGAAGTGTTCACATTGCTTCGCAGAATCGCTTTTGTGCAGAAAACAGTAACACTTGTTCAGAAGGAGAGAAAGCACAGAGCCCCAGATTCTATGTTGTCCTGGAGAGCTTGCAGAGCACTGGGGAAAGGCAGGCAGAGAATTCCTTGCTAGCACCTTCTCTGTGCCTGGGAAGCAGAAGTGTTCACATTGCTTCGCAAGAATCGCTTTTGTGCAGAAAACAGTAACACTTGTTCAGAAGGAAAGAAAGCACAGAGCCCCAGATTCTATGTTGTCCTGCAGAGCTTGCAGAGCACTGGGGAAAGGCAGGCAGAGAATTCCCTGCTAGCACCTTCTCTGTGCCTGGGAAGCAGAAGTGTTCACATTGCTTCGCAGAATCGCTTTTGTGCAGAAAACAGTAACACTTGTTCAGAACGAAAGAAAGCACAGAGCCCCAGATTCTATGTTGTCCTGCAGAGCTTGCAGAGCACTGGGGAAAGGCAGGCAGAGAATTCCCTGCTAGCACCTTCTCTGTGCCTGTTCACATTGCTTCGCAGAATCGCTTTTGTGCAGAAAACAGTAACACTTGTTCAGAAGGAAAGAAAGCACAGAGTCCCAGATTCTATGTTGTCCTGCAGAGCTTGCAGAGCACTGGGGAAAGGCAGGCAGAGAATTCCTTGCTAGCACCTTCTCTGTGCCTGGGAAGCAGAAGTGTTCACATTTCTTCGCAAGAATCGCTTTTGTGCAGAAAACAGTAACACTTGTTCAGAAGGAAAGAAAGCACAGAGCCCCAGATTTTATGTTGTCCTGGAGAGCTTGCAGAGCACTGGGGAAAGCCAGGCAGAGAATTCCCTGATAGCACCTTCTCTGTGCCTGGGAAGCAGAAGTGTTCACATTGCTTCGCAAAAATCGCTTTTGTGCAGAAAACAGTAACACTTGTTCAGAAGGAAAGAAAGCACAGAGCCCCAGATTCTATGTTGTCCTGGAGAGCTTGCAGAGCACTGGGGAAAGGCAGGCAGAGAATTCCCTGCTAGCACCTTCTCTGTGCCTGGGAAGCAGAAGTGTTCACATTGCTTCGCAAGAATCGCTTTTGGGCAGAAAACAGTAACACTTGTTCAGAACGAAAGAAAGCACAGAGCCCCAGATTCTATGTTGTCCTGGAGAGCTTGCAGAGCACTGGGGAAAGGCAGGCAGAGAATTCCTTGCTAGCACCTTCTCTGTGCCTGGGAAGCAGAAGTGTTCACATTGTTTCGCAGAATCGCTTTTGTGCAGAAAACACTAACACTTGTTCAGAAGGAAAGAAAGCACAGAGCCCCAGATTCTATGTTGTCCTGGAGAGCTTGCAGAGCACTAGGGAAAGGCAGGCAGAGAATTCCCTGCTAGCACCTTCTCTGTGCCTGGGAAGCAGAAGTGTTCACATTGCTTCGCAAAAATCGCTTTTGTGCAGAAAACAGTAACACTTGTTCAGAAGGAAAGAAAGCACAGAGCCCCAGATTCTATGTTGTCCTGGAGAGCTTGCAGAGCACTGGGGAAAGGCAGGCAGAGAATTCCCTGCTAGCACCTTCTCTGTGCCTGGGAAGCAGAAGTGTTCACATTGCTTCGCAGAATTGCTTTTGTGCAGAAAACACTAACACTTGTTCAGAAGGAAAGAAAGCACAGAGCCCCAGATTCTATGTTGTCCTGGAGAGCTTGCAGAGCACTGGGGAAAGGCAGGCAGAGAATTCCCTGATAGCACCTTCTCTGTGCCTGGGAAGCAGAAGTGTTCACATTGCTTCGCAGAATCGCTTTTGTGCAGAAAACAGTAACACTTGTTCAGAACGAAAGAAAGCACAGAGCCCCAGATTCTATGTTGTCCTGGAGAGCTTGCAGAGCACTGGGGAAAGGCAGGCAGAGAATTCCTTGCTAGCACCTTCTCTGTGCCTGGGAAGCAGAAGTGTTCACATTGCTTCGCAGAATCGCTTTTGTGCAGAAAACAGTAACACTTGTTCAGAAGGAAAGAAAGCACAGAGCCCCAGATTTTATGTTGTCCTGGAGAGCTTGCAGAGCACTGGGGAAAGGCAGGCAGAGAATTCCCTGCTAGCACCTTCTCTGTGCCTGGGAAGCAGAAGTGTTCACATTGCTTCACAGAATCGCTTTTGTGCAGAAAACAGTAACACTTGTTCAGAAGGAAAGAAAGCACAGAGCCCCAGATTCTATGTTGTCCTGGAGAGCTTGCAGAGCACTGGGGAAAGGCAGGCAGAGAATTCCCTGCTAGCACCTTCTCTGTGCCTGTGAAGCAGAAGTGTTCACATTGCTTCGCAAAAATCGCTTTTGTGCAGAAAACAGTAACACTTGTTCAGAAGGAAAGAAATCACAGAGCCCCAGATTCTATGTTGTCCTGGAGAGCTTGCAGAGCACTGGGGAAAGGCAGGCAGAGAATTCCCTGCTAGCACCTTCTCTGTGCCTGTTCACATTGCTTCGCAAGAATCGCTTTTGTGCAGAAAACAGTAACACTTGTTCAGAAGGAAAGAAAGCACAGAGCCCCAGATTCTATGTTGTCCTGCAGAGCTTGCAGAGCACTGGGGAAAGGCAGGCAGAGAATTCCCTGCTAGCACCTTCTCTGTGCCTGGGAAGCAGAAGTGTTCACATTGCTTCGCAAAAATCGCTTTTGTGCAGAAAACAGTAACACTTGTTCAGAAGGAAAGAAATCACAGAGCCCCAGATTCTATGTTGTCCTGGAGAGCTTGCAGAGCACTGGGGAAAGGCAGGCAGAGAATTCCCTGCTAGCACCTTCTCTGTGCCTGTTCACATTGCTTCGCAAGAATCGCTTTTGTGCAGAAAACAGTAACACTTGTTCAGAAGGAAAGAAAGCACAGAGCCCCAGATTCTATGTTGTCCTGCAGAGCTTGCAGAGCACTGGGGAAAGGCAGGCAGAGAATTCCTTGCTAGCACCTTCTCTGTGCCTGGGAAGCAGAAGTGTTCACATTGCTTCGCAGAATCGCTTTTGTGCAGAAAACAGTAACACTTGTTCAGAAGGAGAGAAAGCACAGAGCCCCAGATTCTATGTTGTCCTGGAGAGCTTGCAGAGCACTGGGGAAAGGCAGGCAGAGAATTCCTTGCTAGCACCTTCTCTGTGCCTGGGAAGCAGAAGTGTTCACATTGCTTCGCAAGAATCGCTTTTGTGCAGAAAACACTAACACTTGTTCAGAAGGAAAGAAAGCACAGAGCCCCAGATTCTATGTTGTCCTGGAGAGCTTGCAGAGCACTGGGGAAAGGCAGGCAGAGAATTCCCTGCTAGCACCTTCTCTGTGCCTGGGAAGCAGAAGTGTTCACATTGCTTCGCAGAATCGCTTTTGTGCAGAAAACAGTAACACTTGTTCAGAACGAAACAAAGCACAGAGCCCCAGATTCTATGTTGTCCTGGAGAGCTTGCAGAGCACTGGGGAAAGGCAGGCAGAGAATTCCCTGCTAGCACCTTCTCTGTGCCTGTTCACATTGCTTCGCAAGAATCGCTTTTGTGCAGAAAACAGTAACACTTGTTCAGAAGGAAAGAAAGCACAGAGCCCCAGATTCTATGTTGTCCTGCAGAGCTTGCAGAGCACTGGGGAAAGGCAGGCAGAGAATTCCTTGCTAGCACCTTCTCTGTGCCTGGGAAGCAGAAGTGTTCACATTTCTTCGCAAGAATCGCTTTTGTGCACAAAACAGTAACACTTGTTCAGAAGGAAAGAAAGCACAGAGCCCCAGATTTTATGTTGTCCTGGAGAGCTTGCAGAGCACTGTGGAAAGCCAGGCAGAGAATTCCCTGATAGCACCTTCTCTGTGCCTGGGAAGCAGAAGTGTTCACATTGCTTCGCAAGAATCGCTTTTGTGCAGAAAACAGTAACACTTGTTCAGAAGGAAAGAAAGCACAGAGCCCCAGATTCTATGTTGTCCTGGAGAGCTTGCAGAGCACTGGGGAAAGGCAGGCAGAGAATTCCCTGCTAGCACCTTCTCTGTGCCTGTTCACAGTTCTTCGCAGAATCGCTTTTGTGCAGAAAACAGTAACACTTGTTCAGAAGGAAAGAAAGCACAGAGCCCCAGATTCTATGTTGTCCTGGAGAGCTTGCAGAGCACTGGGGAAAGGCAGGCAGAGAATTCCTTGCTAGCACCTTCTCTGTGCCTGGGAAGCAGAAGTGTTCACATTGCTTCGCAAGAATCGCTTTTGTGCAGAAAACACTAACAGTTGTTCAGAACGAAAGAAAGCACAGAGCCCCAGATTCTATGTTGTCCTGGAGAGCTTGCAGAGCACTGGGGACAGGCAGGCAGAGAATTCCCTGCTAGCACCTTCTCTGTGCCTGGGAAGCAGAAGGGTTCACATTGCTTCGCAGAATCGTTTTCGTGCAGAAAACAGTAACACTTGTTCAGAAGGAAAGAAAGCACAGAGCCCCAGATTTTATGTTGTCCTGGAGAGCTTGCAGAGCACTGGGGAAAGGCAGGCAGAGAATTCCCTGCTAGCACCTTCTCTGTGCCTGGGAAGCAGATGTGTTCACATTGCTTCGCAAGAATCGCTTTTGTGCAGGAAACAATAACACTCGTTCAGAACGAAAGAAAGCACAGAGCCCCAGATTCTATGTTGTCCTGGAGAGCTTGCAGAGCACTGGGGAAAGGCAGGCAGAGAATTCCCTGCTAGCACCTTCTCTGTGCCTGTTCACATTGCTTCGCAGAATCGCTTTTGTGCAGAAAACAGTAACACTTGTTCAGAAGGAAAGAAAGCACAGAGCCCCAGATTCTATGTTGTCCTGGAGAGCTTGCAGAGCACTGGGGAAAGGCAGGCAGAGAATTCCTTGCTAGCACCTTCTCTGTGCCTGGGAAGCAGAAGTGTTCACATTGCTTCGCAAGAATCGCTTTTGTGCAGAAAACAGTAACACTTGTACAGAAGGAAAGAAAGCACAGAGCCCCAGATTCTATGTTGTCCTGGAGAGCTTGCAGAGCACTGGGGAAAGGCAGGCAGAGAATTCCCTGCTAGCACCTTCTCTGTGCATGTTCACATTGCTTCGCAAGAATCGCTTTTGTGCAGAAAACTGTAACACTTGTTCAGAAGGAAAGAAAGCACAGAGCCCCAGATTCTATGTTGTCCTGGAGAGCTTGCAGAGCACTGGGGAAAGGCAGGCAGAGAATTCCCTGCTAGCACCTTCTCTGTGCCTGGGAAGCAGAAGTGTTCACATTGCTTCGCAGAATCGCTTTTGTGCAGAAAACAGTAACACTTGTTCAGAACGAAAGAAAGCACAGAGCCCCAGATTCTATGTTGTCCTGGAGAGCTTGCAGAGCACTGGGGAAAGGCAGGCAGAGAATTCCTTGCTAGCACCTTCTCTGTGCCTGGGAAGCAGAAGTGTTCACATTGCTTCGCAAGAATCGCTTTTGGGCAGAAAACACTAACACTTGTTCAGAAGGAAAGAAAGCACAGAGCCCCAGATTCTATGTTGTCCTGGAGAGCTTGCAGAGCACTGGGGAAAGGCAGGCAGAGAATTCCTTGCTAGCACCTTCTCTGTGCCTGGGAAGCAGAAGTGTTCACATTGCTTCGCAGAATCGCTTTTGTGCAGAAAACACTAACACTTGTTCAGAAGGAAAGAAAGCACAGAGCCCCAGATTTTATGTTGTCCTGGAGAGCTTGCAGAGCACTAGGGAAAGGCAGGCAGAGAATTCCCTGCTAGCACCTTCTCTGTGCCTGGGAAGCAGAAGTGTTCACATTGCTTCGCAAAAATCGCTTTTGTGCAGAAAACACTAACACTTGTTCAGAAGGAAAGAAAGCACAGAGCCCCAGATTCTATGTTGTCCTGGAGAGCTTGCAGAGCACTGGGGAAAGGCAGGCAGAGAATTCCCTGCTAGCACCTTCTCTGTGCCTGGGAAGCAGAAGTGTTCACATTGCTTCGCAGAATCGCTTTTGTGCAGAAAACACTAACACTTGTTCAGAAGGAAAGAAAGCACAGAGAACCACATTCTATGTTGTCCTGCAGAGCTTGCAGAGCACTGGGGAAAGGCAGGCAGAGAATTCCCTGCTAGCACCTTCTCTGTGCCTGTGAAGCAGAACTGTTCACATTGCTTCGCAAGAATCGCTTTTGTGCAGAAAACACTTACACTTATTCAGAAGGAAAGAAAGCACAGAGCCCCAGATTTTATGTTGTCCTGGAGAGCTTGCAGAGCACTGGGGAAAGGCAGGCAGAGAATTCCTTGCTAGCACCTTCTCTGTGCCCCGGAAGCAGAAGTGTTCACATTGCTTCGCAGAATCGCTTTTGTGCAGAAAACAGTAACACTTGTTCAGAAGGAAAGAAAGCACAGAGCCCCAGATTCTATGTTGTCCTGGAGAGCTTGCAGAGCACTGGGGAAAGGCAGGCAGAGAATTCCCTGCTAGCACCTTCTCTGTGCCTGGGAAGCAGAAGTGTTCACATTGCTTCGCAAGAATCGCTTTTGTGCAGAAAACAGTAACACTTGTTCAGAAGGAAAGAAAGCACAGAGCCCCAGATTCTATGTTGTCCTGGAGAGCTTGAAGAGCACTGGGGAAAGGCAGGCAGAGAATTCCCTGCTAGCACCTTCTCTGTGCCTGTGAAGCAGAAGTGTTCACATTGCTTCGCAAAAATCGCTTTTGTGCAGAAAACAGTAACACTTGTTCAGAAGGAAAGAAATCACAGAGCCCCAGATTCTATGTTGTCCTGGAGAGCTTGCAGAGCACTGGGGAAAGGCAGGCAGAGAATTCCCTGCTAGCACCTTCTCTGTGCCTGGGAAGCAGAAGTGTTCACATTGCTTCGCAAAAATCGCTTTTGTGCAGAAAACAGTAACACTTGTTCAGAAGGAAAGAAATCACAGAGCCCCAGATTCTATGTTGTCCTGGAGAGCTTGCAGAGCACTGGGGAAAGGCAGGCAGAGAATTCCCTGCTAGCACCTTCTCTGTGCCTGTTCACATTGCTTCGCAAGAATCGCTTTTGTGCAGAAAACAGTAACACTTGTTCAGAAGGAAAGAAAGCACAGAGCCCCAGATTCTATGTTGTCCTGCAGAGCTTGCAGAGCACTGGGGAAAGGCAGGCAGAGAATTCCTTGCTAGCACCTTCTCTGTGCCTGGGAAGCAGAAGTGTTCACATTGCTTCGCAGAATCGCTTTTGTGCAGAAAACAGTAACACTTGTTCAGAAGGAGAGAAAGCACAGAGCCCCAGATTCTATGTTGTCCTGGAGAGCTTGCAGAGCACTGGGGAAAGGCAGGCAGAGAATTCCTTGCTAGCACCTTCTCTGTGCCTGGGAAGCAGAAGTGTTCACATTGCTTCGCAAGAATCGCTTTTGTGCAGAAAACACTAACACTTGTTCAGAAGGAAAGAAAGCACAGAGCCCCAGATTCTATGTTGTCCTGGAGAGCTTGCAGAGCACTGGGGAAAGGCAGGCAGAGAATTCCCTGCTAGCACCTTCTCTGTGCCTGGGAAGCAGAAGTGTTCACATTGCTTCGCAGAATCGCTTTTGTGCAGAAAACAGTAACACTTGTTCAGAACGAAAGAAAGCACAGAGCCCCAGATTCTATGTTGTCCTGCAGAGCTTGCAGAGCACTGGGGAAAGGCAGGCAGAGAATTCCCTGCTAGCACCTTCTCTGTGCCTGTTCACATTGCTTCGCAGAATCGCTTTTGTGCAGAAAACAGTAACACTTGTTCAGAAGGAAAGAAAGCACAGAGTCCCAGATTCTATGTTGTCCTGCAGAGCTTGCAGAGCACTGGGGAAAGGCAGGCAGAGAATTCCTTGCTAGCACCTTCTCTGTGCCTGGGAAGCAGAAGTGTTCACATTTCTTCGCAAGAATCGCTTTTGTGCAGAAAACAGTAACACTTGTTCAGAAGGAAAGAAAGCACAGAGCCCCAGATTTTATGTTGTCCTGGAGAGCTTGCAGAGCACTGGGGAAAGCCAGGCAGAGAATTCCCTGATAGCACCTTCTCTGTGCCTGGGAAGCAGAAGTGTTCACATTGCTTCGCAAGAATCGCTTTTGTGCAGAAAACAGTAACACTTGTTCAGAAGGAAAGAAAGCACAGAGCCCCAGATTCTATGTTGTCCTGGAGAGCTTGCAGAGCACTGGGGAAAGGCAGGCAGAGAATTCCTTGCTAGCACCTTCTCTGTGCCTGGGAAGCAGAAGTGTTCACATTGCTTCGCAAGAATCGCTTTTGGGCAGAAAACACTAACACTTGTTCAGAACGAAAGAAAGCACAGAGCCCCAGATTCTATGTTGTCCTGGAGAGCTTGCAGAGCACTGGGGAAAGGCAGGCAGAGAATTCCTTGCTAGCACCTTCTCTGTGCCTGGGAAGCAGAAGTGTTCACATTGTTTCGCAGAATCGCTTTTGTGCAGAAAACACTAACACTTGTTCAGAAGGAAAGAAAGCACAGAGCCCCAGATTCTATGTTGTCCTGGAGAGCTTGCAGAGCACTAGGGAAAGGCAGGCAGAGAATTCCCTGCTAGCACCTTCTCTGTGCCTGGGAAGCAGAAGTGTTCACATTGCTTCGCAAAAATCGCTTTTGTGCAGAAAACAGTAACACTTGTTCAGAAGGAAAGAAAGCACAGAGCCCCAGATTCTATGTTGTCCTGGAGAGCTTGCAGAGCACTGGGGAAAGGCAGGCAGAGAATTCCCTGCTAGCACCTTCTCTGTGCCTGGGAAGCAGAAGTGTTCACATTGCTTCGCAGAATCGCTTTTGTGCAGAAAACACTAACACTTGTTCAGAAGGAAAGAAAGCACAGAGCCCCAGATTCTATGTTGTCCTGGAGAGCTTGCAGAGCACTGGGGAAAGGCAGGCAGAGAATTCCCTGATAGCACCTTCTCTGTGCCTGGGAAGCAGAAGTGTTCACATTGCTTCGCAGAATCGCTTTTGTGCAGAAAACAGTAACACTTGTTCAGAAGGAAAGAAAGCACAGAGCCCCAGATTTTATGTTGTCCTGGAGAGCTTGCAGAGCACTGGGGAAAGGCAGGCAGAGAATTCCCTGCTAGCACCTTCTCTGTGCCTGGGAAGCAGAAGTGTTCACATTGCTTCACAGAATCGCTTTTGTGCAGAAAACAGTAACACTTGTTCAGAAGGAAAGAAAGCACAGAGCCCCAGATTCTATGTTGTCCTGGAGAGCTTGCAGAGCACTGGGGAAAGGCAGGCAGAGAATTCCCTGCTAGCACCTTCTCTGTGCCTGTTCACATTGCTTCGCAAGAATCGCTTTTGTGCAGAAAACAGTAACACTTGTTCAGAAGGAAAGAAAGCACAGAGCCCCAGATTCTATGTTGTCCTGCAGAGCTTGCAGAGCACTGGGGAAAGGCAGGCAGAGAATTCCTTGCTAGCACCTTCTCTGTGCCTGGGAAGCAGAAGTGTTCACATTGCTTCGCAGAATCGCTTTTGTGCAGAAAACAGTAACACTTGTTCAGAAGGAGAGAAAGCACAGAGCCCCAGATTCTATGTTGTCCTGGAGAGCTTGCAGAGCACTGGGGAAAGGCAGGCAGAGAATTCCTTGCTAGCACCTTCTCTGTGCCTGGGAAGCAGAAGTGTTCACATTGCTTCGCAAGAATCGCTTTTGTGCAGAAAACACTAACACTTGTTCAGAAGGAAAGAAAGCACAGAGCCCCAGATTCTATGTTGTCCTGGAGAGCTTGCAGAGCACTGGGGAAAGGCAGGCAGAGAATTCCCTGCTAGCACCTTCTCTGTGCCTGGGAAGCAGAAGTGTTCACATTGCTTCGCAGAATCGCTTTTGTGCAGAAAACAGTAACACTTGTTCAGAACGAAACAAAGCACAGAGCCCCAGATTCTATGTTGTCCTGGAGAGCTTGCAGAGCACTGGGGAAAGGCAGGCAGAGAATTCCCTGCTAGCACCTTCTCTGTGCCTGTTCACATTGCTTCGCAAGAATCGCTTTTGTGCAGAAAACAGTAACACTTGTTCAGAAGGAAAGAAAGCACAGAGCCCCAGATTCTATGTTGTCCTGCAGAGCTTGCAGAGCACTGGGGAAAGGCAGGCAGAGAATTCCTTGCTAGCACCTTCTCTGTGCCTGGGAAGCAGAAGTGTTCACATTTCTTCGCAAGAATCGCTTTTGTGCACAAAACAGTAACACTTGTTCAGAAGGAAAGAAAGCACAGAGCCCCAGATTTTATGTTGTCCTGGAGAGCTTGCAGAGCACTGTGGAAAGCCAGGCAGAGAATTCCCTGATAGCACCTTCTCTGTGCCTGGGAAGCAGAAGTGTTCACATTGCTTCGCAAGAATCGCTTTTGTGCAGAAAACAGTAACACTTGTTCAGAAGGAAAGAAAGCACAGAGCCCCAGATTCTATGTTGTCCTGGAGAGCTTGCAGAGCACTGGGGAAAGGCAGGCAGAGAATTCCCTGCTAGCACCTTCTCTGTGCCTGTTCACAGTTCTTCGCAGAATCGCTTTTGTGCAGAAAACAGTAACACTTGTTCAGAAGGAAAGAAAGCACAGAGCCCCAGATTCTATGTTGTCCTGGAGAGCTTGCAGAGCACTGGGGAAAGGCAGGCAGAGAATTCCTTGCTAGCACCTTCTCTGTGCCTGGGAAGCAGAAGTGTTCACATTGCTTCGCAAGAATCGCTTTTGTGCAGAAAACACTAACAGTTGTTCAGAACGAAAGAAAGCACAGAGCCCCAGATTCTATGTTGTCCTGGAGAGCTTGCAGAGCACTGGGGACAGGCAGGCAGAGAATTCCCTGCTAGCACCTTCTCTGTGCCTGGGAAGCAGAAGGGTTCACATTGCTTCGCAGAATCGTTTTCGTGCAGAAAACAGTAACACTTGTTCAGAAGGAAAGAAAGCACAGAGCCCCAGATTTTATGTTGTCCTGGAGAGCTTGCAGAGCACTGGGGAAAGGCAGGCAGAGAATTCCCTGCTAGCACCTTCTCTGTGCCTGGGAAGCAGATGTGTTCACATTGCTTCGCAAGAATCGCTTTTGTGCAGGAAACAATAACACTCGTTCAGAACGAAAGAAAGCACAGAGCCCCAGATTCTATGTTGTCCTGGAGAGCTTGCAGAGCACTGGGGAAAGGCAGGCAGAGAATTCCCTGCTAGCACCTTCTCTGTGCCTGTTCACATTGCTTCGCAGAATCGCTTTTGTGCAGAAAACAGTAACACTTGTTCAGAAGGAAAGAAAGCACAGAGCCCCAGATTCTATGTTGTCCTGGAGAGCTTGCAGAGCACTGGGGAAAGGCAGGCAGAGAATTCCTTGCTAGCACCTTCTCTGTGCCTGGGAAGCAGAAGTGTTCACATTGCTTCGCAAGAATCGCTTTTGTGCAGAAAACAGTAACACTTGTACAGAAGGAAAGAAAGCACAGAGCCCCAGATTCTATGTTGTCCTGGAGAGCTTGCAGAGCACTGGGGAAAGGCAGGCAGAGAATTCCCTGCTAGCACCTTCTCTGTGCATGTTCACATTGCTTCGCAAGAATCGCTTTTGTGCAGAAAACTGTAACACTTGTTCAGAAGGAAAGAAAGCACAGAGCCCCAGATTCTATGTTGTCCTGGAGAGCTTGCAGAGCACTGGGGAAAGGCAGGCAGAGAATTCCCTGCTAGCACCTTCTCTGTGCCTGGGAAGCAGAAGTGTTCACATTGCTTCGCAGAATCGCTTTTGTGCAGAAAACAGTAACACTTGTTCAGAACAAAAGAAAGCACAGAGCCCCAGATTCTATGTTGTCCTGGAGAGCTTGCAGAGCACTGGGGAAAGGCAGGCAGAGAATTCCTTGCTAGCACCTTCTCTGTGCCTGGGAAGCAGAAGTGTTCACATTGCTTCGCAAGAATCGCTTTTGGGCAGAAAACACTAACACTTGTTCAGAAGGAAAGAAAGCACAGAGCCCCAGATTCTATGTTGTCCTGGAGAGCTTGCAGAGCACTGGGGAAAGGCAGGCAGAGAATTCCTTGCTAGCACCTTCTCTGTGCCTGGGAAGCAGAAGTGTTCACATTGCTTCGCAGAATCGCTTTTGTGCAGAAAACACTAACACTTGTTCAGAAGGAAAGAAAGCACAGAGCCCCAGATTTTATGTTGTCCTGGAGAGCTTGCAGAGCACTAGGGAAAGGCAGGCAGAGAATTCCCTGCTAGCACCTTCTCTGTGCCTGGGAAGCAGAAGTGTTCACATTGCTTCGCAAAAATCGCTTTTGTGCAGAAAACACTAACACTTGTTCAGAAGGAAAGAAAGCACAGAGCCCCAGATTCTATGTTGTCCTGGAGAGCTTGCAGAGCACTGGGGAAAGGCAGGCAGAGAATTCCCTGCTAGCACCTTCTCTGTGCCTGGGAAGCAGAAGTGTTCACATTGCTTCGCAGAATCGCTTTTGTGCAGAAAACACTAACACTTGTTCAGAAGGAAAGAAAGCACAGAGAACCACATTCTATGTTGTCCTGCAGAGCTTGCAGAGCACTGGGGAAAGGCAGGCAGAGAATTCCCTGCTAGCACCTTCTCTGTGCCTGTGAAGCAGAACTGTTCACATTGCTTCGCAAGAATCGCTTTTGTGCAGAAAACACTTACACTTATTCAGAAGGAAAGAAAGCACAGAGCCCCAGATTTTATGTTGTCCTGGAGAGCTTGCAGAGCACTGGGGAAAGGCAGGCAGAGAATTCCTTGCTAGCACCTTCTCTGTGCCCCGGAAGCAGAAGTGTTCACATTGCTTCGCAGAATCGCTTTTGTGCAGAAAACAGTAACACTTGTTCAGAAGGAAAGAAAGCACAGAGCCCCAGATTCTATGTTGTCCTGGAGAGCTTGCAGAGCACTGGGGAAAGGCAGGCAGAGAATTCCCTGCTAGCACCTTCTCTGTGCCTGGGAAGCAGAAGTGTTCACATTGCTTCGCAAGAATCGCTTTTGTGCAGAAAACAGTAACACTTGTTCAGAAGGAAAGAAAGCACAGAGCCCCAGATTCTATGTTGTCCTGGAGAGCTTGAAGAGCACTGGGGAAAGGCAGGCAGAGAATTCCCTGCTAGCACCTTCTCTGTGCCTGTGAAGCAGAAGTGTTCACATTGCTTCGCAAAAATCGCTTTTGTGCAGAAAACAGTAACACTTGTTCAGAAGGAAAGAAATCACAGAGCCCCAGATTCTATGTTGTCCTGGAGAGCTTGCAGAGCACTGGGGAAAGGCAGGCAGAGAATTCCCTGCTAGCACCTTCTCTGTGCCTGGGAAGCAGAAGTGTTCACATTGCTTCGCAAAAATCGCTTTTGTGCAGAAAACAGTAACACTTGTTCAGAAGGAAAGAAATCACAGAGCCCCAGATTCTATGTTGTCCTGGAGAGCTTGCAGAGCACTGGGGAAAGGCAGGCAGAGAATTCCCTGCTAGCACCTTCTCTGTGCCTGTTCACATTGCTTCGCAAGAATCGCTTTTGTGCAGAAAACAGTAACACTTGTTCAGAAGGAAAGAAAGCACAGAGCCCCAGATTCTATGTTGTCCTGCAGAGCTTGCAGAGCACTGGGGAAAGGCAGGCAGAGAATTCCTTGCTAGCACCTTCTCTGTGCCTGGGAAGCAGAAGTGTTCACATTGCTTCGCAGAATCGCTTTTGTGCAGAAAACAGTAACACTTGTTCAGAAGGAGAGAAAGCACAGAGCCCCAGATTCTATGTTGTCCTGGAGAGCTTGCAGAGCACTGGGGAAAGGCAGGCAGAGAATTCCTTGCTAGCACCTTCTCTGTGCCTGGGAAGCAGAAGTGTTCACATTGCTTCGCAAGAATCGCTTTTGTGCAGAAAACACTAACACTTGTTCAGAAGGAAAGAAAGCACAGAGCCCCAGATTCTATGTTGTCCTGGAGAGCTTGCAGAGCACTGGGGAAAGGCAGGCAGAGAATTCCCTGCTAGCACCTTCTCTGTGCCTGGGAAGCAGAAGTGTTCACATTGCTTCGCAGAATCGCTTTTGTGCAGAAAACAGTAACACTTGTTCAGAACGAAAGAAAGCACAGAGCCCCAGATTCTATGTTGTCCTGCAGAGCTTGCAGAGCACTGGGGAAAGGCAGGCAGAGAATTCCCTGCTAGCACCTTCTCTGTGCCTGTTCACATTGCTTCGCAGAATCGCTTTTGTGCAGAAAACAGTAACACTTGTTCAGAAGGAAAGAAAGCACAGAGTCCCAGATTCTATGTTGTCCTGCAGAGCTTGCAGAGCACTGGGGAAAGGCAGGCAGAGAATTCCTTGCTAGCACCTTCTCTGTGCCTGGGAAGCAGAAGTGTTCACATTTCTTCGCAAGAATCGCTTTTGTGCAGAAAACAGTAACACTTGTTCAGAAGGAAAGAAAGCACAGAGCCCCAGATTTTATGTTGTCCTGGAGAGCTTGCAGAGCACTGGGGAAAGCCAGGCAGAGAATTCCCTGATAGCACCTTCTCTGTGCCTGGGAAGCAGAAGTGTTCACATTGCTTCGCAAGAATCGCTTTTGTGCAGAAAACAGTAACACTTGTTCAGAAGGAAAGAAAGCACAGAGCCCCAGATTCTATGTTGTCCTGGAGAGCTTGCAGAGCACTGGGGAAAGGCAGGCAGAGAATTCCTTGCTAGCACCTTCTCTGTGCCTGGGAAGCAGAAGTGTTCACATTGCTTCGCAAGAATCGCTTTTGGGCAGAAAACACTAACACTTGTTCAGAACGAAAGAAAGCACAGAGCCCCAGATTCTATGTTGTCCTGGAGAGCTTGCAGAGCACTGGGGAAAGGCAGGCAGAGAATTCCTTGCTAGCACCTTCTCTGTGCCTGGGAAGCAGAAGTGTTCACATTGTTTCGCAGAATCGCTTTTGTGCAGAAAACACTAACACTTGTTCAGAAGGAAAGAAAGCACAGAGCCCCAGATTCTATGTTGTCCTGGAGAGCTTGCAGAGCACTAGGGAAAGGCAGGCAGAGAATTCCCTGCTAGCACCTTCTCTGTGCCTGGGAAGCAGAAGTGTTCACATTGCTTCGCAAAAATCGCTTTTGTGCAGAAAACAGTAACACTTGTTCAGAAGGAAAGAAAGCACAGAGCCCCAGATTCTATGTTGTCCTGGAGAGCTTGCAGAGCACTGGGGAAAGGCAGGCAGAGAATTCCCTGCTAGCACCTTCTCTGTGCCTGGGAAGCAGAAGTGTTCACATTGCTTCGCAGAATCGCTTTTGTGCAGAAAACACTAACACTTGTTCAGAAGGAAAGAAAGCACAGAGCCCCAGATTCTATGTTGTCCTGGAGAGCTTGCAGAGCACTGGGGAAAGGCAGGCAGAGAATTCCCTGATAGCACCTTCTCTGTGCCTGGGAAGCAGAAGTGTTCACATTGCTTCGCAGAATCGCTTTTGTGCAGAAAACAGTAACACTTGTTCAGAAGGAAAGAAAGCACAGAGCCCCAGATTTTATGTTGTCCTGGAGAGCTTGCAGAGCACTGGGGAAAGGCAGGCAGAGAATTCCCTGCTAGCACCTTCTCTGTGCCTGGGAAGCAGAAGTGTTCACATTGCTTCACAGAATCGCTTTTGTGCAGAAAACAGTAACACTTGTTCAGAAGGAAAGAAAGCACAGAGCCCCAGATTCTATGTTGTCCTGGAGAGCTTGCAGAGCACTGGGGAAAGGCAGGCAGAGAATTCCCTGCTAGCACCTTCTCTGTGCCTGTGAAGCAGAAGTGTTCACATTGCTTCGCAAAAATCGCTTTTGTGCAGAAAACAGTAACACTTGTTCAGAAGGAAAGAAATCACAGAGCCCCAGATTCTATGTTGTCCTGGAGAGCTTGCAGAGCACTGGGGAAAGGCAGGCAGAGAATTCCCTGCTAGCACCTTCTCTGTGCCTGTTCACATTGCTTCGCAAGAATCGCTTTTGTGCAGAAAACAGTAACACTTGTTCAGAAGGAAAGAAAGCACAGAGCCCCAGATTCTATGTTGTCCTGGAGAGCTTGCAGAGCACTGGGGAAAGGCAGGCAGAGAATTCCCTGCTAGCACCTTCTCTGTGCCTGGGAAGCAGAAGTGTTCACATTGCTTCGCAAAAATCGCTTTTGTGCAGAAAACAGTAACACTTGTTCAGAAGGAAAGAAATCACAGAGCCCCAGATTCTATGTTGTCCTGGAGAGCTTGCAGAGCACTGGGGAAAGGCAGGCAGAGAATTCCCTGCTAGCACCTTCTCTGTGCCTGTTCACATTGCTTCGCAAGAATCGCTTTTGTGCAGAAAACAGTAACACTTGTTCAGAAGGAAAGAAAGCACAGAGCCCCAGATTCTATGTTGTCCTGCAGAGCTTGCAGAGCACTGGGGAAAGGCAGGCAGAGAATTCCTTGCTAGCACCTTCTCTGTGCCTGGGAAGCAGAAGTGTTCACATTGCTTCGCAGAATCGCTTTTGTGCAGAAAACAGTAACACTTGTTCAGAAGGAGAGAAAGCACAGAGCCCCAGATTCTATGTTGTCCTGGAGAGCTTGCAGAGCACTGGGGAAAGGCAGGCAGAGAATTCCTTGCTAGCACCTTCTCTGTGCCTGGGAAGCAGAAGTGTTCACATTGCTTCGCAAGAATCGCTTTTGTGCAGAAAACACTAACACTTGTTCAGAAGGAAAGAAAGCACAGAGCCCCAGATTCTATGTTGTCCTGGAGAGCTTGCAGAGCACTGGGGAAAGGCAGGCAGAGAATTCCCTGCTAGCACCTTCTCTGTGCCTGGGAAGCAGAAGTGTTCACATTGCTTCGCAGAATCGCTTTTGTGCAGAAAACAGTAACACTTGTTCAGAACGAAACAAAGCACAGAGCCCCAGATTCTATGTTGTCCTGCAGAGCTTGCAGAGCACTGGGGAAAGGCAGGCAGAGAATTCCCTGCTAGCACCTTCTCTGTGCCTGTTCACATTGCTTCGCAGAATCGCTTTTGTGCAGAAAACAGTAACACTTGTTCAGAAGGAAAGAAAGCACAGAGCCCCAGATTCTATGTTGTCCTGCAGAGCTTGCAGAGCACTGGGGAAAGGCAGGCAGAGAATTCCTTGCTAGCACCTTCTCTGTGCCTGGGAAGCAGAAGTGTTCACATTTCTTCGCAAGAATCGCTTTTGTGCACAAAACAGTAACACTTGTTCAGAAGGAAAGAAAGCACAGAGCCCCAGATTTTATGTTGTCCTGGAGAGCTTGCAGAGCACTGTGGAAAGCCAGGCAGAGAATTCCCTGCTAGCACCTTCTCTGTGCCTGGGAAGCAGAAGTGTTCACATTGCTTCGCAGAATCGCTTTTGTGCAGAAAACAGTAACACTTGTTCAGAAGGAAAGAAAGCACAGAGCCCCAGATTCTATGTTGTCCTGGAGAGCTTGCAGAGCACTGGGGAAAGGCAGGCAGAGAATTCCCTGCTAGCACCTTCTCTGTGCCTGTTCACAGTTCTTCGCAGAATCGCTTTTGTGCAGAAAACAGTAACACTTGTTCAGAAGGAAAGAAAGCACAGAGCCCCAGATTCTATGTTGTCCTGGAGAGCTTGCAGAGCACTGGGGAAAGGCAGGCAGAGAATTCCCTGCTAGCACCTTCTCTGTGCCTGGGAAGCAGAAGTGTTCACATTGCTTCGCAAGAATCGCTTTTGTGCAGAAAACAGTAACACTTGTTCAGAAGGAAAGAAAGCACAGAGCCCCAGATTCTATGTTGTCCTGGAGAGCTTGCAGAGCACTGGGGAAAGGCAGGCAGAGAATTCCCTGCTAGCACCTTCTCTGTGCCTGGGAAGCAGAAGTGTTCACATTGCTTCGCAGAATCGCTTTTGTGCAGAAAACAGTAACACTTGTT
Source organism: Strix aluco (assembly GCF_031877795.1). Classification (NCBI taxonomy): domain Eukaryota; kingdom Metazoa; phylum Chordata; class Aves; order Strigiformes; family Strigidae; genus Strix; species Strix aluco. Next base: position 1,771,427 of record NW_027436510.1, on the reverse strand, counting down.
CAGAACGAAACAAAGCACAGAGCCCCAGATTCTATGTTGTCCTGCAGAGCTTGCAGAGCACTGGGGAAAGGCAGGCAGAGAATTCCCTGCTAGCACCTTCTCTGTGCCTGTTCACATTGCTTCGCAGAATCGCTTTTGTGCAGAAAACAGTAACACTTGTTCAGAAGGAAAGAAAGCACAGAGCCCCAGATTCTATGTTGTCCTGCAGAGCTTGCAGAGCACTGGGGAAAGGCAGGCAGAGAATTCCTTGCTAGCACCTTCTCTGTGCCTGGGAAGCAGAAGTGTTCACATTTCTTCGCAAGAATCGCTTTTGTGCACAAAACAGTAACACTTGTTCAGAAGGAAAGAAAGCACAGAGCCCCAGATTTTATGTTGTCCTGGAGAGCTTGCAGAGCACTGTGGAAAGCCAGGCAGAGAATTCCCTGCTAGCACCTTCTCTGTGCCTGGGAAGCAGAAGTGTTCACATTGCTTCGCAGAATCGCTTTTGTGCAGAAAACAGTAACACTTGTTCAGAAGGAAAGAAAGCACAGAGCCCCAGATTCTATGTTGTCCTGGAGAGCTTGCAGAGCACTGGGGAAAGGCAGGCAGAGAATTCCCTGCTAGCACCTTCTCTGTGCCTGTTCACAGTTCTTCGCAGAATCGCTTTTGTGCAGAAAACAGTAACACTTGTTCAGAAGGAAAGAAAGCACAGAGCCCCAGATTCTATGTTGTCCTGGAGAGCTTGCAGAGCACTGGGGAAAGGCAGGCAGAGAATTCCCTGCTAGCACCTTCTCTGTGCCTGGGAAGCAGATGTGTTCACATTGCTTCGCAAGAATCGCTTTTGTGCAGGAAACAATAACACTCGTTCAGAACGAAAGAAAGCACAGAGCCCCAGATTCTATGTTGTCCTGGAGAGCTTGCAGAGCACTGGGGAAAGGCAGGCAGAGAATTCCTTGCTAGCACCTTCTCTGTGCCTGGGAAGCAGAAGTGTTCACATTGCTTCGCAAGAATCGCTTTTGGGCAGAAAACACTAACAGTTGTTCAGAACGAAAGAAAGCACAGAGCCCCAGATTCTATGTTGTCCTGGAGAGCTTGCAGAGCACTGGGGACAGGCAGGCAGAGAATTCCCTGCTAGCACCTTCTCTGTGCCTGGGAAGCAGAAGGGTTCACATTGCTTCGCAGAATCGTTTTCGTGCAGAAAACAGTAACACTTGTTCAGAAGGAAAGAAAGCACAGAGCCCCAGATTTTATGTTGTCCTGGAGAGCTTGCAGAGCACTGGGGAAAGGCAGGCAGAGAATTCCCTGCTAGCACCTTCTCTGTGCCTGGGAAGCAGATGTGTTCACATTGCTTCGCAAGAATCGCTTTTGTGCAGGAAACAATAACACTCGTTCAGAACGAAAGAAAGCACAGAGCCCCAGATTCTATGTTGTCCTGGAGAGCTTGCAGAGCACTGTGGAAAGCCAGGCAGAGAATTCCCTGCTAGCACCTTCTCTGTGCCTGGGAAGCAGAAGTGTTCACATTGCTTCGCAGAATCGCTTTTGTGCAGAAAACAGTAACACTTGTTCAGAAGGAAAGAAAGCACAGAGCCCCAGATTCTATGTTGTCCTGGAGAGCTTGCAGAGCACTGGGGAAAGGCAGGCAGAGAATTCCCTGCTAGCACCTTCTCTGTGCCTGTTCACAGTTCTTCGCAGAATCGCTTTTGTGCAGAAAACAGTAACACTTGTTCAGAAGGAAAGAAAGCACAGAGCCCCAGATTCTATGTTGTCCTGGAGAGCTTGCAGAGCACTGGGGAAAGGCAGGCAGAGAATTCCCTGCTAGCACCTTCTCTGTGCCTGGGAAGCAGATGTGTTCACATTGCTTCGCAAGAATCGCTTTTGTGCAGGAAACAATAACACTCGTTCAGAACGAAAGAAAGCACAGAGCCCCAGATTCTATGTTGTCCTGGAGAGCTTGCAGAGCACTGGGGAAAGGCAGGCAGAGAATTCCTTGCTAGCACCTTCTCTGTGCCTGGGAAGCAGAAGTGTTCACATTGCTTCGCAAGAATCGCTTTTGGGCAGAAAACACTAACAGTTGTTCAGAACGAAAGAAAGCACAGAGCCCCAGATTCTATGTTGTCCTGGAGAGCTTGCAGAGCACTGGGGACAGGCAGGCAGAGAATTCCCTGCTAGCACCTTCTCTGTGCCTGGGAAGCAGAAGGGTTCACATTGCTTCGCAGAATCGTTTTCGTGCAGAAAACAGTAACACTTGTTCAGAAGGAAAGAAAGCACAGAGCCCCAGATTTTATGTTGTCCTGGAGAGCTTGCAGAGCACTGGGGAAAGGCAGGCAGAGAATTCCCTGCTAGCACCTTCTCTGTGCCTGGGAAGCAGAAGTGTTCACATTGCTTCGCAGAATCGCTTTTGTGCAGAAAACAGTAACACTTGTTCAGAAGGAAAGAAAGCACAGAGCCCCAGATTCTATGTTGTCCTGGAGAGCTTGCAGAGCACTGGGGAAAGGCAGGCAGAGAATTCCCTGCTAGCACCTTCTCTGTGCCTGTTCACAGTTCTTCGCAGAATCGCTTTTGTGCAGAAAACAGTAACACTTGTTCAGAAGGAAAGAAAGCACAGAGCCCCAGATTCTATGTTGTCCTGGAGAGCTTGCAGAGCACTGGGGAAAGGCAGGCAGAGAATTCCCTGCTAGCACCTTCTCTGTGCCTGGGAAGCAGATGTGTTCACATTGCTTCGCAAGAATCGCTTTTGTGCAGGAAACAATAACACTCGTTCAGAACGAAAGAAAGCACAGAGCCCCAGATTCTATGTTGTCCTGGAGAGCTTGCAGAGCACTGGGGAAAGGCAGGCAGAGAATTCCCTGCTAGCACCTTCTCTGTGCCTGTTCACAGTTCTTCGCAGAATCGCTTTTGTGCAGAAAACAGTAACACTTGTTCAGAAGGAAAGAAAGCACAGAGCCCCAGATTCTATGTTGTCCTGGAGAGCTTGCAGAGCACTGGGGAAAGGCAGGCAGAGAATTCCCTGCTAGCACCTTCTCTGTGCCTGGGAAGCAGATGTGTTCACATTGCTTCGCAAGAATCGCTTTTGTGCAGGAAACAATAACACTCGTTCAGAACGAAAGAAAGCACAGAGCCCCAGATTCTATGTTGTCCTGGAGAGCTTGCAGAGCACTGGGGAAAGGCAGGCAGAGAATTCCTTGCTAGCACCTTCTCTGTGCCTGGGAAGCAGAAGTGTTCACATTGCTTCGCAAGAATCGCTTTTGGGCAGAAAACACTAACAGTTGTTCAGAACGAAAGAAAGCACAGAGCCCCAGATTCTATGTTGTCCTGGAGAGCTTGCAGAGCACTGGGGACAGGCAGGCAGAGAATTCCCTGCTAGCACCTTCTCTGTGCCTGGGAAGCAGAAGGGTTCACATTGCTTCGCAGAATCGTTTTCGTGCAGAAAACAGTAACACTTGTTCAGAAGGAAAGAAAGCACAGAGCCCCAGATTTTATGTTGTCCTGGAGAGCTTGCAGAGCACTGGGGAAAGGCAGGCAGAGAATTCCCTGCTAGCACCTTCTCTGTGCCTGGGAAGCAGAAGTGTTCACATTGCTTCGCAAGAATCGCTTTTGGGCAGAAAACACTAACAGTTGTTCAGAACGAAAGAAAGCACAGAGCCCCAGATTCTATGTTGTCCTGGAGAGCTTGCAGAGCACTGGGGACAGGCAGGCAGAGAATTCCCTGCTAGCACCTTCTCTGTGCCTGGGAAGCAGAAGGGTTCACATTGCTTCGCAGAATCGTTTTCGTGCAGAAAACAGTAACACTTGTTCAGAAGGAAAGAAAGCACAGAGCCCCAGATTTTATGTTGTCCTGGAGAGCTTGCAGAGCACTGGGGAAAGGCAGGCAGAGAATTCCCTGCTAGCACCTTCTCTGTGCCTGGGAAGCAGATGTGTTCACATTGCTTCGCAAGAATCGCTTTTGTGCAGGAAACAATAACACTCGTTCAGAACGAAAGAAAGCACAGAGCCCCAGATTCTATGTTGTCCTGGAGAGCTTGCAGAGCACTGGGGAAAGGCAGGCAGAGAATTCCCTGCTAGCACCTTCTCTGTGCCTGTTCACATTGCTTCGCAGAATCGCTTTTGTGCAGAAAACAGTAACACTTGTTCAGAAGGAAAGAAAGCACAGAGCCCCAGATTTTATGTTGACCTGGAGAGCTTGCAGAGCACTGGGGAAAGGCAGGCAGAGAATTCCTTGCTAGCACCTTCTCTGTGCCTGGGAAGCAGAAGTGTTCACATTGCTTCGCAGAATCGCTTTTGTGCAGAAAACAGTAACACTTGTACAGAAGGAAAGAAAGCACAGAGCCCCAGATTCTATGTTGTCCTGGAGAGCTTGCAGAGCACTGGGGAAAGGCAGGCAGAGAATTCCCTGCTAGCACCTTCTCTGTGCATGTTCACATTGCTTCGCAAGAATCGCTTTTGTGCAGAAAACTGTAACACTTGTTCAGAAGGAAAGAAAGCACAGAGCCCCAGATTCTATGTTGTCCTGGAGAGCTTGCAGAGCACTGGGGAAAGGCAGGCAGAGAATTCCTTGCTAGCACCTTCTCTGTGCCTGGGAAGCAGAAGTGTTCACATTGCTTCGCAGAATCGCTTTTGTGCAGAAAACACTAACACTTGTTCAGAAGGAAAGAAAGCACAGAGCCCCAGATTTTATGTTGTCCTGGAGAGCTTGCAGAGCACTAGGGAAAGGCAGGCAGAGAATTCCCTGCTAGCACCTTCTCTGTGCCTGGGAAGCAGAAGTGTTCACATTGCTTCGCAAAAATCGCTTTTGTGCAGAAAACTGTAACACTTGTTCAGAAGGAAAGAAAGCACAGAGCCCCAGATTCTATGTTGTCCTGGAGAGCTTGCAGAGCACTGGGGAAAGGCAGGCAGAGAATTCCCTGCTAGCACCTTCTCTGTGCCTGGGAAGCAGAAGTGTTCACATTGCTTCGCAGAATCGCTTTTGTGCAGAAAACACTAACACTTGTTCAGAAGGAAAGAAAGCACAGAGAACCACATTCTATGTTGTCCTGCAGAGCTTGCAGAGCACTGGGGAAAGGCAGGCAGAGAATTCCTTGCTAGCACCTTCTCTGTGCCTGGGAAGCAGAAGTGTTCACATTGCTTCGCAAGAATCGCTTTTGTGCAGAAAACACTTACACTTATTCAGAAGGAAAGAAAGCACAGAGCCCCAGATTCTATGTTGTCCTGCAGAGCTTGCAGAGCACTGGGGAAAGGCAGGCAGAGAATTCCCTGCTAGCACCTTCTCTGTGCCTGTTCACATTGCTTCGCAGAATCGCTTTTGTGCAGAAAACAGTAACACTTGTTCAGAAGGAAAGAAAGCACAGAGTCCCAGATTCTATGTTGTCCTGCAGAGCTTGCAGAGCACTGGGGAAAGGCAGGCAGAGAATTCCTTGCTAGCACCTTCTCTGTGCCTGGGAAGCAGAAGTGTTCACATTTCTTCGCAAGAATCGCTTTTGTGCAGAAAACAGTAACACTTGTTCAGAAGGAAAGAAAGCACAGAGCCCCAGATTTTATGTTGTCCTGGAGAGCTTGCAGAGCACTGTGGAAAGCCAGGCAGAGAATTCCCTGATAGCACCTTCTCTGTGCCTGGGAAGCAGAAGTGTTCACATTGCTTCGCAAGAATCGCTTTTGTGCAGAAAACAGTAACACTTGTTCAGAAGGAAAGAAAGCACAGAGCCCCAGATTCTATGTTGTCCTGGAGAGCTTGCAGAGCACTGGGGAAAGGCAGGCAGAGAATTCCCTGCTAGCACCTTCTCTGTGCCTGTTCACAGTTCTTCGCAGAATCGTTTTCGTGCAGAAAACAGTAACACTTGTTCAGAAGGAAAGAAAGCACAGAGCCCCAGATTCTATGTTGTCCTGGAGAGCTTGCAGAGCACTGGGGAAAGGCAGGCAGAGAATTCCCTGCTAGCACCTTCTCTGTGCCTGGCAAGCAGATGTGTTCACATTGCTTCGCAAGAATCGCTTTTGTGCAGGAAACAATAACACTCGTTCAGAACGAAAGAAAGCACAGAGCCCCAGATTCTATGTTGTCCTGCAGAGCTTGCAGAGCACTGGGGAAAGGCAGGCAGAGAATTCCTTGCTAGCACCTTCTCTGTGCCTGGGAAGCAGAAGTGTTCACATTTCTTCGCAAGAATCGCTTTTGTGCAGAAAACAGTAACACTTGTTCAGAAGGAAAGAAAGCACAGAGCCCCAGATTTTATGTTGTCCTGGAGAGCTTGCAGAGCACTGGGGAAAGCCAGGCAGAGAATTCCCTGATAGCACCTTCTCTGTGCCTGGGAAGCAGAAGTGTTCACATTGCTTCGCAAGAATCGCTTTTGTGCAGAAAACAGTAACACTTGTTCAGAAGGAAAGAAAGCACAGAGCCCCAGATTCTATGTTGTCCTGGAGAGCTTGCAGAGCACTGGGGAAAGGCAGGCAGAGAATTCCTTGCTAGCACCTTCTCTGTGCCTGGGAAGCAGAAGTGTTCACATTGCTTCGCAAGAATCGCTTTTGGGCAGAAAACACTAACACTTGTTCAGAACGAAAGAAAGCACAGAGCCCCAGATTCTATGTTGTCCTGGAGAGCTTGCAGAGCACTGGGGAAAGGCAGGCAGAGAATTCCTTGCTAGCACCTTCTCTGTGCCTGGGAAGCAGAAGTGTTCACATTGTTTCGCAGAATCGCTTTTGTGCAGAAAACACTAACACTTGTTCAGAAGGAAAGAAAGCACAGAGCCCCAGATTCTATGTTGTCCTGGAGAGCTTGCAGAGCACTAGGGAAAGGCAGGCAGAGAATTCCCTGCTAGCACCTTCTCTGTGCCTGGGAAGCAGAAGTGTTCACATTGCTTCGCAAAAATCGCTTTTGTGCAGAAAACAGTAACACTTGTTCAGAAGGAAAGAAAGCACAGAGCCCCAGATTCTATGTTGTCCTGGAGAGCTTGCAGAGCACTGGGGAAAGGCAGGCAGAGAATTCCCTGCTAGCACCTTCTCTGTGCCTGGGAAGCAGAAGTGTTCACATTGCTTCGCAGAATCGCTTTTGTGCAGAAAACACTAACACTTGTTCAGAAGGAAAGAAAGCACAGAGCCCCAGATTCTATGTTGTCCTGGAGAGCTTGCAGAGCACTGGGGAAAGGCAGGCAGAGAATTCCCTGATAGCACCTTCTCTGTGCCTGGGAAGCAGAAGTGTTCACATTGCTTCGCAGAATCGCTTTTGTGCAGAAAACAGTAACACTTGTTCAGAAGGAAAGAAAGCACAGAGCCCCAGATTTTATGTTGTCCTGGAGAGCTTGCAGAGCACTGGGGAAAGGCAGGCAGAGAATTCCCTGCTAGCACCTTCTCTGTGCCTGGGAAGCAGAAGTGTTCACATTGCTTCACAGAATCGCTTTTGTGCAGAAAACAGTAACACTTGTTCAGAAGGAAAGAAAGCACAGAGCCCCAGATTCTATGTTGTCCTGGAGAGCTTGCAGAGCACTGGGGAAAGGCAGGCAGAGAATTCCCTGCTAGCACCTTCTCTGTGCCTGTGAAGCAGAAGTGTTCACATTGCTTCGCAAAAATCGCTTTTGTGCAGAAAACAGTAACACTTGTTCAGAAGGAAAGAAATCACAGAGCCCCAGATTCTATGTTGTCCTGGAGAGCTTGCAGAGCACTGGGGAAAGGCAGGCAGAGAATTCCCTGCTAGCACCTTCTCTGTGCCTGTTCACATTGCTTCGCAAGAATCGCTTTTGTGCAGAAAACAGTAACACTTGTTCAGAAGGAAAGAAAGCACAGAGCCCCAGATTCTATGTTGTCCTGGAGAGCTTGCAGAGCACTGGGGAAAGGCAGGCAGAGAATTCCCTGCTAGCACCTTCTCTGTGCCTGGGAAGCAGAAGTGTTCACATTGCTTCGCAAAAATCGCTTTTGTGCAGAAAACAGTAACACTTGTTCAGAAGGAAAGAAATCACAGAGCCCCAGATTCTATGTTGTCCTGGAGAGCTTGCAGAGCACTGGGGAAAGGCAGGCAGAGAATTCCCTGCTAGCACCTTCTCTGTGCCTGTTCACATTGCTTCGCAAGAATCGCTTTTGTGCAGAAAACAGTAACACTTGTTCAGAAGGAAAGAAAGCACAGAGCCCCAGATTCTATGTTGTCCTGCAGAGCTTGCAGAGCACTGGGGAAAGGCAGGCAGAGAATTCCTTGCTAGCACCTTCTCTGTGCCTGGGAAGCAGAAGTGTTCACATTGCTTCGCAGAATCGCTTTTGTGCAGAAAACAGTAACACTTGTTCAGAAGGAGAGAAAGCACAGAGCCCCAGATTCTATGTTGTCCTGGAGAGCTTGCAGAGCACTGGGGAAAGGCAGGCAGAGAATTCCTTGCTAGCACCTTCTCTGTGCCTGGGAAGCAGAAGTGTTCACATTGCTTCGCAAGAATCGCTTTTGTGCAGAAAACACTAACACTTGTTCAGAAGGAAAGAAAGCACAGAGCCCCAGATTCTATGTTGTCCTGGAGAGCTTGCAGAGCACTGGGGAAAGGCAGGCAGAGAATTCCCTGCTAGCACCTTCTCTGTGCCTGGGAAGCAGAAGTGTTCACATTGCTTCGCAGAATCGCTTTTGTGCAGAAAACAGTAACACTTGTTCAGAACGAAACAAAGCACAGAGCCCCAGATTCTATGTTGTCCTGCAGAGCTTGCAGAGCACTGGGGAAAGGCAGGCAGAGAATTCCCTGCTAGCACCTTCTCTGTGCCTGTTCACATTGCTTCGCAGAATCGCTTTTGTGCAGAAAACAGTAACACTTGTTCAGAAGGAAAGAAAGCACAGAGCCCCAGATTCTATGTTGTCCTGCAGAGCTTGCAGAGCACTGGGGAAAGGCAGGCAGAGAATTCCTTGCTAGCACCTTCTCTGTGCCTGGGAAGCAGAAGTGTTCACATTTCTTCGCAAGAATCGCTTTTGTGCACAAAACAGTAACACTTGTTCAGAAGGAAAGAAAGCACAGAGCCCCAGATTTTATGTTGTCCTGGAGAGCTTGCAGAGCACTGTGGAAAGCCAGGCAGAGAATTCCCTGCTAGCACCTTCTCTGTGCCTGGGAAGCAGAAGTGTTCACATTGCTTCGCAGAATCGCTTTTGTGCAGAAAACAGTAACACTTGTTCAGAAGGAAAGAAAGCACAGAGCCCCAGATTCTATGTTGTCCTGGAGAGCTTGCAGAGCACTGGGGAAAGGCAGGCAGAGAATTCCCTGCTAGCACCTTCTCTGTGCCTGTTCACAGTTCTTCGCAGAATCGCTTTTGTGCAGAAAACAGTAACACTTGTTCAGAAGGAAAGAAAGCACAGAGCCCCAGATTCTATGTTGTCCTGGAGAGCTTGCAGAGCACTGGGGAAAGGCAGGCAGAGAATTCCTTGCTAGCACCTTCTCTGTGCCTGGGAAGCAGAAGTGTTCACATTGCTTCGCAAGAATCGCTTTTGGGCAGAAAACACTAACAGTTGTTCAGAACGAAAGAAAGCACAGAGCCCCAGATTCTATGTTGTCCTGGAGAGCTTGCAGAGCACTGGGGACAGGCAGGCAGAGAATTCCCTGCTAGCACCTTCTCTGTGCCTGGGAAGCAGAAGGGTTCACATTGCTTCGCAGAATCGTTTTCGTGCAGAAAACAGTAACACTTGTTCAGAAGGAAAGAAAGCACAGAGCCCCAGATTTTATGTTGTCCTGGAGAGCTTGCAGAGCACTGGGGAAAGGCAGGCAGAGAATTCCCTGCTAGCACCTTCTCTGTGCCTGGGAAGCAGATGTGTTCACATTGCTTCGCAAGAATCGCTTTTGTGCAGGAAACAATAACACTCGTTCAGAACGAAAGAAAGCACAGAGCCCCAGATTCTATGTTGTCCTGGAGAGCTTGCAGAGCACTGGGGAAAGGCAGGCAGAGAATTCCCTGCTAGCACCTTCTCTGTGCCTGTTCACATTGCTTCGCAGAATCGCTTTTGTGCAGAAAACAGTAACACTTGTTCAGAAGGAAAGAAAGCACAGAGCCCCAGATTTTATGTTGACCTGGAGAGCTTGCAGAGCACTGGGGAAAGGCAGGCAGAGAATTCCTTGCTAGCACCTTCTCTGTGCCTGGGAAGCAGAAGTGTTCACATTGCTTCGCAAGAATCGCTTTTGTGCAGAAAACAGTAACACTTGTACAGAAGGAAAGAAAGCACAGAGCCCCAGATTCTATGTTGTCCTGGAGAGCTTGCAGAGCACTGGGGAAAGGCAGGCAGAGAATTCCCTGCTAGCACCTTCTCTGTGCATGTTCACATTGCTTCGCAAGAATCGCTTTTGTGCAGAAAACTGTAACACTTGTTCAGAAGGAAAGAAAGCACAGAGCCCCAGATTCTATGTTGTCCTGGAGAGCTTGCAGAGCACTGGGGAAAGGCAGGCAGAGAATTCCTTGCTAGCACCTTCTCTGTGCCTGGGAAGCAGAAGTGTTCACATTGCTTCGCAGAATCGCTTTTGTGCAGAAAACACTAACACTTGTTCAGAAGGAAAGAAAGCACAGAGCCCCAGATTTTATGTTGTCCTGGAGAGCTTGCAGAGCACTAGGGAAAGGCAGGCAGAGAATTCCCTGCTAGCACCTTCTCTGTGCCTGGGAAGCAGAAGTGTTCACATTGCTTCGCAAAAATCGCTTTTGTGCAGAAAACTGTAACACTTGTTCAGAAGGAAAGAAAGCACAGAGCCCCAGATTCTATGTTGTCCTGGAGAGCTTGCAGAGCACTGGGGAAAGGCAGGCAGAGAATTCCCTGCTAGCACCTTCTCTGTGCCTGGGAAGCAGAAGTGTTCACATTGCTTCGCAGAATCGCTTTTGTGCAGAAAACACTAACACTTGTTCAGAAGGAAAGAAAGCACAGAGAACCACATTCTATGTTGTCCTGCAGAGCTTGCAGAGCACTGGGGAAAGGCAGGCAGAGAATTCCTTGCTAGCACCTTCTCTGTGCCTGGGAAGCAGAAGTGTTCACATTGCTTCGCAAGAATCGCTTTTGTGCAGAAAACACTTACACTTATTCAGAAGGAAAGAAAGCACAGAGCCCCAGATTCTATGTTGTCCTGCAGAGCTTGCAGAGCACTGGGGAAAGGCAGGCAGAGAATTCCCTGCTAGCACCTTCTCTGTGCCTGTTCACATTGCTTCGCAGAATCGCTTTTGTGCAGAAAACAGTAACACTTGTTCAGAAGGAAAGAAAGCACAGAGTCCCAGATTCTATGTTGTCCTGCAGAGCTTGCAGAGCACTGGGGAAAGGCAGGCAGAGAATTCCTTGCTAGCACCTTCTCTGTGCCTGGGAAGCAGAAGTGTTCACATTTCTTCGCAAGAATCGCTTTTGTGCAGAAAACAGTAACACTTGTTCAGAAGGAAAGAAAGCACAGAGCCCCAGATTTTATGTTGTCCTGGAGAGCTTGCAGAGCACTGTGGAAAGCCAGGCAGAGAATTCCCTGATAGCACCTTCTCTGTGCCTGGGAAGCAGAAGTGTTCACATTGCTTCGCAAGAATCGCTTTTGTGCAGAAAACAGTAACACTTGTTCAGAAGGAAAGAAAGCACAGAGCCCCAGATTCTATGTTGTCCTGGAGAGCTTGCAGAGCACTGGGGAAAGGCAGGCAGAGAATTCCCTGCTAGCACCTTCTCTGTGCCTGTTCACAGTTCTTCGCAGAATCGTTTTCGTGCAGAAAACAGTAACACTTGTTCAGAAGGAAAGAAAGCACAGAGCCCCAGATTCTATGTTGTCCTGGAGAGCTTGCAGAGCACTGGGGAAAGGCAGGCAGAGAATTCCCTGCTAGCACCTTCTCTGTGCCTGGCAAGCAGATGTGTTCACATTGCTTCGCAAGAATCGCTTTTGTGCAGGAAACAATAACACTCGTTCAGAACGAAAGAAAGCACAGAGCCCCAGATTCTATGTTGTCCTGGAGAGCTTGCAGAGCACTGGGGAAAGGCAGGCAGAGAATTCCCTGCTAGCACCTTCTCTGTGCCTGTTCACATTGCTTCGCAGAATCGCTTTTGTGCAGAAAACAGTAACACTTGTTCAGAAGGAAAGAAAGCACAGAGCCCCAGATTTTATGTTGTCCTGGAGAGCTTGCAGAGCACTGGGGAAAGGCAGGCAGAGAATTCCTTGCTAGCACCTTCTCTGTGCCTGGGAAGCAGAAGTGTTCACATTGCTTCGCAAGAATCGCTTTTGGGCAGAAAACAGTAACACTTGTACAGAAGGAAAGAAAGCACAGAGCCCCAGATTCTATGTTGTCCTGGAGAGCTTGCAGAGCACTGGGGAAAGGCAGGCAGAGAATTCCTTGCTAGCACCTTCTCTGTGCCTGGGAAGCAGAAGTGTTCACATTGCTTCGCAAGAATCGCTTTTGTGCAGAAAACACTAACACTTGTTCAGAAGGAAAGAAAGCACAGAGCCCCAGATTCTATGTTGTCCTGGAGAGCTTGCAGAGCACTGGGGAAAGGCAGGCAGAGAATTCCCTGCTAGCACCTTCTCTGTGCCTGTTCACATTGCTTCGCAAGAATCGCTTTTGTGCAGAAAACAGTAACACTTGTTCAGAAGGAAAGAAAGCACAGAGCCCCAGATTCTATGTTGTCCTGGAGAGCTTGCAGAGCACTGGGGAAAGGCAGGCAGAGAATTCCCTGCTAGAACCTTCTCTGTGCCTGGGAAGCAGAAGTGTTCACATTGCTTCGCAGAATCGCATTTGTGCAGAAAACAGTAACACTTGTTCAGAAGGAAAGAAAGCACAGAGCCCCAGATTCTATGTTGTCCTGGAGAGCTTGCAGAGCACTGGGGAAAGGCAGGCAGAGAATTCCCTGCTAGCACCTTCTCTGTGCCTGGGAAGCAGAAGTGTTCACATTGCTTCGCAAGAATCGCTTTTGTGCAGAAAACAGTAACACTTGTTCAGAAGGAAAGAAAGCACAGAGCCCCAGATTCTATGTTGTCCTGGAGAGCTTGCAGAGCACTGGGGAAAGGCAGGCAGAGAATTCCCTGCTAGCACCTTCTCTGTGCCTGTGAAGCAGAAGTGTTCACATTGCTTCGCAAAAATCGCTTTTGTGCAGAAAACAGTAACACATGTTCAGAAGGAAAGAAATCACAGAGCCCCAGATTCTATGTTGTCCTGGAGAGCTTGCAGAGCACTGGGGAAAGGCAGGCAGAGAATTCCCTGCTAGCACCTTCTCTGTGCCTGGGAAGCAGAAGTGTTCACATTGCTTCGCAAAAATCGCTTTTGTGCAGAAAACAGTAACACTTGTTCAGAAGGAAAGAAAGCACAGAGCCCCAGATTCTATGTTGTCCTGGAGAGCTTGCAGAGCACTGGGGAAAGGCAGGCAGAGAATTCCCTGCTAGCACCTTCTCTGTGCCTGGGAAGCAGAAGTGTTCACATTGCTTCGCAGAATCGCTTTTGTGCAGAAAACACTAACACTTGTTCAGAAGGAAAGAAAGCACAGAGAACCACATTCTATGTTGTCCTGCAGAGCTTGCAGAGCACTGGGGAAAGGCAGGCAGAGAATTCCTTGCTAGCACCTTCTCTGTGCCTGGGAAGCAGAAGTGTTCACATTGCTTCGCAAGAATCGCTTTTGTGCAGAAAACAGTAACACTTGTACAGAAGGAAAGAAAGCACAGAGCCCCAGATTCTATGTTGTCCTGGAGAGCTTGCAGAGCACTGGGGAAAGGCAGGCAGAGAATTCCCTGCTAGCACCTTCTCTGTGCCTGGGAAGCAGAAGTGTTCACATTGCTTCGCAAGAATCGCTTTTGTGCAGAAAACAGTAACACTTGTTCAGAAGGAAAGAAAGCACAGAGCCCCAGATTCTATGTTGTCCTGGAGAGCTTGCAGAGCACTGGGGAAAGGCAGGCAGAGAATTCCCTGCTAGCACCTTCTCTGTGCCTGTTCACAGTTCTTCGCAGAATCGTTTTCGTGCAGAAAACAGTAACACTTGTTCAGAAGGAAAGAAAGCACAGAGCCCCAGATTTTATGTTGTCCTGGAGAGCTTGCAGAGCACTGGGGAAAGGCAGGCAGAGAATTCCCTGCTAGCACCTTCTCTGTGCCTGGCAAGCAGATGTGTTCACATTGCTTCGCAAGAATCGCTTTTGTGCAGGAAACAATAACACTCGTTCAGAACGAAAGAAAGCACAGAGCCCCAGATTCTATGTTGTCCTGGAGAGCTTGCAGAGCACTGGGGAAAGGCAGGCAGAGAATTCCCTGCTAGCACCTTCTCTGTGCCTGTTCACATTGCTTCGCAGAATCGCTTTTGTGCAGAAAACAGTAACACTTGTTCAGAAGGAAAGAAAGCACAGAGCCCCAGATTTTATGTTGTCCTGGAGAGCTTGCAGAGCACTGGGGAAAGGCAGGCAGAGAATTCCTTGCTAGCACCTTCTCTGTGCCTGGGAAGCAGAAGTGTTCACATTGCTTCGCAAGAATCGCTTTTGTGCAGAAAACAGTAACACTTGTACAGAAGGAAAGAAAGCACAGAGCCCCAGATTCTATGTTGTCCTGGAGAGCTTGCAGAGCACTGGGGAAAGGCAGGCAGAGAATTCCTTGCTAGCACCTTCTCTGTGCCTGGGAAGCAGAAGTGTTCACATTGCTTCGCAAGAATCGCTTTTGTGCAGAAAACACTAACACTTGTTCAGAAGGAAAGAAAGCACAGAGCCCCAGATTCTATGTTGTCCTGGAGAGCTTGCAGAGCACTGGGGAAAGGCAGGCAGAGAATTCCCTGCTAGCACCTTCTCTGTGCCTGTTCACATTGCTTCGCAAGAATCGCTTTTGTGCAGAAAACTGTAACACTTGTTCAGAAGGAAAGAAAGCACAGAGCCCCAGATTCTATGTTGTCCTGGAGAGCTTGCAGAGCACTGGGGAAAGGCAGGCAGAGAATTCCCTGCTAGCACCTTCTCTGTGCCTGGGAAGCAGAAGTGTTCACATTGCTTCGCAGAATCGCATTTGTGCAGAAAACAGTAACACTTGTTCAGAAGGAAAGAAAGCACAGAGCCCCAGATTCTATGTTGTCCTGGAGAGCTTGCAGAGCACTGGGGAAAGGCAGGCAGAGAATTCCCTGCTAGCACCTTCTCTGTGCCTGGGAAGCAGAAGTGTTCACATTGCTTCGCAAGAATCGCTTTTGTGCAGAAAACAGTAACACTTGTTCAGAAGGAAAGAAAGCACAGAGCCCCAGATTCTATGTTGTCCTGGAGAGCTTGCAGAGCACTGGGGAAAGGCAGGCAGAGAATTCCCTGCTAGCACCTTCTCTGTGCCTGTGAAGCAGAAGTGTTCACATTGCTTCGCAAAAATCGCTTTTGTGCAGAAAACAGTAACACTTGTTCAGAAGGAAAGAAATCACAGAGCCCCAGATTCTATGTTGTCCTGGAGAGCTTGCAGAGCACTGGGGAAAGGCAGGCAGAGAATTCCCTGCTAGCACCTTCTCTGTGCCTGGGAAGCAGAAGTGTTCACATTGCTTCGCAAAAATCGCTTTTGTGCAGAAAACACTAACACTTGCTCAGAAGGAAAGAAAGCACAGAGCCCCAGATTCTATGTTGTCCTGGAGAGCTTGCAGAGCACTGGGGAAAGGCAGGCAGAGAATTCCCTGCTAGCACCTTCTCTGTGCCTGGGAAGCAGAAGTGTTCACATTGCTTCGCAGAATCGCTTTTGTGCAGAAAACACTAACACTTGTTCAGAAGGAAAGAAAGCACAGAGAACCACATTCTATGTTGTCCTGCAGAGCTTGCAGAGCACTGGGGAAAGGCAGGCAGAGAATTCCTTGCTAGCACCTTCTCTGTGCCTGGGAAGCAGAAGTGTTCACATTGCTTCGCAAGAATCGCTTTTGTGCAGAAAACAGTAACACTTGTTCAGAAGGAAAGAAAGCACAGAGCCCCAGATTCTATGTTGTCCTGGAGAGCTTGCAGAGCACTGGGGAAAGGCAGGCAGAGAATTCCTTGCTAACACCTTCTCTGTGCCTGGGAAGCAGAAGTGTTCACATTGCTTCACAAGAATTGCTTTTGTGCAGAAAACATTAACACTTGTTCAGAACGAAAGAAAGCACAGAGCCCCAGATTCTATGTTGTCCTGCAGAGCTTGCAGAGCACTGGGGAAAGGCAGGCAGAGAATTCCCTGCTAGCACCTTCTCTGTGCCTGGGAAGCAGAAGTGTTCACATTGCTTCGCAAGAATCGCTTTTGTGCAGAAAACAGTAACACTTGTACAGAAGGAAAGAAAGCACAGAGCCCCAGATTCTATGTTGTCCTGGAGAGCTTGCAGAGCACTGGGGAAAGGCAGGCAGAGAATTCCCTGCTAGCACCTTCTCTGTGCCTGTTCACATTGCTTCGCAAGAATCGCTTTTGTGCAGAAAACTGTAACACTTGTTCAGAAGGAAAGAAAGCACAGAGCCCCAGATTCTATGTTGTCCTGGAGAGCTTGCAGAGCACTGGGGAAAGGCAGGCAGAGAATTCCCTGCTAGCACCTTCTCTGTGCCTGGGAAGCAGAAGTGTTCACATTGCTTCGCAGAATCGCTGTTGTGCAGAAAACAGTAACACTTGTTCAGAACGAAAGAAAGCACAGAGCCCCAGATTCTATGTTGTCCTGCAGAGCTTGCAGAGCACTGGGGAAAGGCAGGCAGAGAATTCCTTGCTAGCACCTTCTCTGTGCCTGGGAAGCAGAAGTGTTCACATTGCTTCGCAAGAATCGCTTTTGTGCAGAAAACACTAACACTTGTTCAGAACGAAAGAAAGCACAGAGCCCCAGATTCTATGTTGTCCTGGAGAGCTTGCAGAGCACTGGGGAAAGGCAGGCAGAGAATTCCTTGCTAGCACCTTCTCTGTGCCTGGGAAGCAGAAGTGTTCACATTGCTTCGCAGAATCGCTTTTGTGCAGAAAACACTAACACTTGTTCAGAAGGAAAGAAAGCACAGAGCCCCAGATTCTATGTTGTCCTGGAGAGCTTGCAGAGCACTAGGGAAAGGCAGGCAGAGAATTCCCTGCTAGCACCTTCTCTGTGCCTGGGAAGCAGAAGTGTTCACACTGCTTCGCAAAAATCGCTTTTGTGCAGAAAACAGTAACACTTGTTCAGAAGGAAAGAAAGCACAGAGCCCCAGATTCTATGTTGTCCTGGAGAGCTTGCAGAGCACTGGGGAAAGGCAGGCAGAGAATTCCCTGCTAGCACCTTCTCTGTGCCTGGGAAGCAGAAGTGTTCACATTGCTTCGCAGAATCGCTTTTGTGCAGAAAACACTAACACTTGTTCAGAAGGAAAGAAAGCACAGAGAACCACATTCTATGTTGTCCTGCAGAGCTTGCAGAGCACTGGGGAAAGGCAGGCAGAGAATTCCTTGCTAGCACCTTCTCTGTGCCTGGGAAGCAGAAGTGTTCACATTGCTTCGCAAGAATCGCTTTTGTGCAGAAAACACTTACACTTATTAAGAAGGAAAGAAAGCACAGAGCCCCAGATTTTATGTTGTCCTGGAGAGCTTGCAGAGCACTGGGGAAAGGCAGGCAGAGAATTCCTTGCTAGCACCTTCTCTGTGCCTGGGAAGCAGAAGTGTTCACATTGCTTCGCAAGAATCGCTTTTGTGCAGAAAACAGTAACACTTGTTCAGAAGGAAAGAAAGCACAGAGCCCCAGATTTTATGTTGTCCTGGAGAGCTTGCAGAGCACTGGGGAAAGGCAGGCAGAGAATTCCTTGCTAACACCTTCTCTGTGCCTGGGAAGCAGAAGTGTTCACATTGCTTCGCAAGAATTGCTTTTGTGCAGAAAACAGTAACACTTGTTCAGAACGAAAGAAAGCACAGAGCCCCAGATTCTATGTTGTCCTGGAGAGCTTGCAGAGCACTGGGGAAAGGCAGGCAGAGAATTCCCTGCTAGCACCTTCTCTGTGCCTGGGAAGCAGAAGTGTTCACATTGCTTCGCAAAAATCGCTTTTGTGCAGAAAACAGTAACACTTGTTCAGAAGGAAAGAAAGCACAGAGCCCCAGATTCTATGTTGTCCTGGAGAGCTTGCAGAGCACTGGGGAAAGGCAGGCAGAGAATTCCTTGCTAGCACCTTCTCTGTGCCTGTTCACATTGCTTCGCAAGAATCGCTTTTGTGCAGAAAACACTAACACTTGTTCAGAACGAAAGAAAGCACAGAGCCCCAGATTCTATGTTGTCCTGCAGAGCTTGCAGAGCACTGGGGAAACGCAGGCAGAGAATTCCCTGCTAGCACCTTCTCTGTGCCTGGGAAGCAGAAGTGTTCACATTGCTTCGCAGAATCGCTTTTGTGCAGAAAACAGTAACACTTGTTCAGAACGAAAGAAAGCACAGAGCCCCAGATTCTATGTTGTCCTGCAGAGCTTGCAGAGCACTGGGGAAAGGCAGGCAGAGAATTCCTTGCTAGCACCTTCTCTGTGCCTGGGAAGCAGAAGTGTTCACATTGCTTCGCAGAATCGCATTTGTGCAGAAAACAGTAACACTTGTTCAGAAGGAAAGAAAGCACAGAGCCCCAGATTCTATGTTGTCCTGGAGAGCTTGCAGAGCACTGGGGAAAGGCAGGCAGAGAATTCCCTGCTAGCACCTTCTCTGTGCCTGGGAAGCAGAAGTGTTCACATTGCTTCGCAAGAATCGCTTTTGTGCAGAAAACAGTAACACTTGTTCAGAAGGAAAGAAAGCACAGAGCCCCAGATTCTATGTTGTCCTGGAGAGCTTGCAGAGCACTGGGGAAAGGCAGGCAGAGAATTCCCTGCTAGCACCTTCTCTGTGCCTGTGAAGCAGAAGTGTTCACATTGCTTCGCAAAAATCGCTTTTGTGCAGAAAACAGTAACACTTGTTCAGAAGGAAAGAAAGCACAGAGCCCCAGATTCTATGTTGTCCTGGAGAGCTTGCAGAGCACTGGGGAAAGGCAGGCAGAGAATTCCCTGCTAGCACCTTCTCTGTGCCTGTTCACATTGCTTCGCAAGAATCGCTTTTGTGCAGAAAACAGTAACACTTGTTCAGAAGGAAAGAAAGCACAGAGCCCCAGATTCTATGTTGTCCTGGAGAGCTTGCAGAGCACTGGGGAAAGGCAGGCAGAGAATTCCCTGCTAGCACCTTCTCTGTGCCTGGGAAGCAGAAGTGTTCACATTGCTTCGCAAAAATCGCTTTTGTGCAGAAAACAGTAACACTTGTTCAGAAGGAAAGAAATCACAGAGCCCCAGATTCTATGTTGTCCTGGAGAGCTTGCAGAGCACTGGGGAAAGGCAGGCAGAGAATTCCCTGCTAGCACCTTCTCTGTGCCTGTTCACATTGCTTCGCAAGAATCGCTTTTGTGCAGAAAACAGTAACACTTGTTCAGAAGGAAAGAAAGCACAGAGAACCACATTCTATGTTGTCCTGCAGAGCTTGCAGAGCACTGGGGAAAGGCAGGCAGAGAATTCCTTGCTAGCACCTTCTCTGTGCCTGGGAAGCAGAAGTGTTCACATTGCTTCGCAGAATCGCTTTTGTGCAGAAAACACTAACACTTGTTCAGAAGGAAAGAAAGCACAGAGAACCACATTCTATGTTGTCCTGCAGAGCTTGCAGAGCACTGGGGAAAGGCAGGCAGAGAATTCCTTGCTAGCACCTTCTCTGTGCCTGGGAAGCAGAAGTGTTCACATTGCTTCGCAAGAATCGCTTTTGTGCAGAAAACAGTAACACTTGTACAGAAGGAAAGAAAGCACAGAGCCCCAGATTCTATGTTGTCCTGGAGAGCTTGCAGAGCACTGTGGAAAGGCAGGCAGAGAATTCCCTGCTAGCACCTTCTCTGTGCCTGGGAAGCAGAAGTGTTCACATTGCTTCGCAAGAATCGCTTTTGTGCAGAAAACAGTAACACTTGTTCAGAAGGAAAGAAAGCACAGAGCCCCAGATTCTATGTTGTCCTGGAGAGCTTGCAGAGCACTGGGGAAAGGCAGGCAGAGAATTCCCTGCTAGCACCTTCTCTGTGCCTGGGAAGCAGAACTGTTCACATTGCTTCGCAGAATCGCTTTTGTGCAGAAAACAGTAACACTTGTTCAGAACGAAAGAAAGCACAGAGCCCCAGATTCTATGTTGTCCTGCAGAGCTTGCAGAGCACTGGGGAAAGGCAGGCAGAGAATTCCCTGCTAGCACCTTCTCTGTGCCTGTTCACATTGCTTCGCAGAATCGCTTTTGTGCAGAAAACAGTAACACTTGTTCAGAAGGAAAGAAAGCACAGAGTCCCAGATTCTATGTTGTCCTGCAGAGATTGCAGAGCACTGGGGAAAGGCAGGCAGAGAATTCCTTGCTAGCACCTTCTCTGTGCCTGGGAAGCAGAAGTGTTCACATTTCTTCGCAAGAATCGCTTTTGTGCAGAAAACAGTAACACTTGTTCAGAAGGAAAGAAAGCACAGAGCCCCAGATTCTATGTTGTCCTGGAGAGCTTGCAGAGCACTGTGGAAAGCCAGGCAGAGAATTCCCTGATAGCACCTTCTCTGTGCCTGGGAAGCAGAAGTGTTCACATTGCTTCGCAAGAATCGCTTTTGTGCAGAAAACAGTAACACTTGTTCAGAAGGAAAGAAAGCACAGAGCCCCAGATTCTATGTTGTCCTGGAGAGCTTGCAGAGCACTGGGGAAAGGCAGGCAGAGAATTCCCTGCTAGCACCTTCTCTGTGCCTGTTCACAGTTCTTCGCAGAATCGCTTTTGTGCAGAAAACAGTAACACTTGTTCAGAAGGAAAGAAAGCACAGAGCCCCAGATTCTATGTTGTCCTGGAGAGCTTGCAGAGCACTGGGGAAAGGCAGGCAGAGAATTCCTTGCTAGCACCTTCTCTGTGCCTGGGAAGCAGAAGTGTTCACATTGCTTCGCAAGAATCGCTTTTGTGCAGAAAACACTAACACTTGTTCAGAAGGAAAGAAAGCACAGAGCCCCAGATTCTATGTTGTCCTGGAGAGCTTGCAGAGCACTGGGGAAAGGCAGGCAGAGAATTCCCTGCTAGCACCTTCTCTGTGCCTGGGAAGCAGAACTGTTCACATTGCTTCGCAGAATCGCTTTTGTGCAGAAAACAGTAACACTTGTTCAGAACGAAAGAAAGCACAGAGCCCCAGATTCTATGTTGTCCTGCAGAGCTTGCAGAGCACTGGGGAAAGGCAGGCAGAGAATTCCCTGCTAGCACCTTCTCTGTGCCTGTTCACATTGCTTCGCAGAATCGCTTTTGTGCAGAAAACAGTAACACTTGTTCAGAAGGAAAGAAAGCACAGAGTCCCAGATTCTATGTTGTCCTGCAGAGATTGCAGAGCACTGGGGAAAGGCAGGCAGAGAATTCCTTGCTAGCACCTTCTCTGTGCCTGGGAAGCAGAAGTGTTCACATTTCTTCGCAAGAATCGCTTTTGTGCAGAAAACAGTAACACTTGTTCAGAAGGAAAGAAAGCACAGAGCCCCAGATTCTATGTTGTCCTGGAGAGCTTGCAGAGCACTGGGGAAAGGCAGGCAGAGAATTCCCTGCTAGCACCTTCTCTGTGCCTGTTCACAGTTCTTCGCAGAATCGCTTTTGTGCAGAAAACAGTAACACTTGTTCAGAAGGAAAGAAAGCACAGAGCCCCAGATTCTATGTTGTCCTGGAGAGCTTGCAGAGCACTGGGGAAAGGCAGGCAGAGAATTCCTTGCTAGCACCTTCTCTGTGCCTGGGAAGCAGAAGTGTTCACATTGCTTCGCAAGAATCGCTTTTGTGCAGAAAACAGTAACACTTGTTCAGAAGGAAAGAAAGCACAGAGCCCCAGATTCTATGTTGTCCTGGAGAGCTTGCAGAGCACTGGGGAAAGGCAGGCAGAGAATTCCCTGCTAGCACCTTCTCTGTGCCTGTTCACATTGCTTCGCAAGAATCGCTTTTGTGCAGAAAACAGTAACACTTGTTCAGAAGGAAAGAAAGCACAGAGCCCCAGATTCTATGTTGTCCTGGAGAGCTTGCAGAGCACTGGGGAAAGGCAGGCAGAGAATTCCCTGCTAGCACCTTCTCTGTGCCTGGGAAGCAGAAGTGTTCACATTGCTTCGCAGAATCGCATTTGTGCAGAAAACAGTAACACTTGTTCAGAAGGAAAGAAAGCACAGAGCCCCAGATTCTATGTTGTCCTGGAGAGCTTGCAGAGCACTGGGGAAAGGCAGGCAGAGAATTCCCTGCTAGCACCTTCTCTGTGCCTGGGAAGCAGAAGTGTTCACATTGCTTCGCAAGAATCGCTTTTGTGCAGAAAACAGTAACACTTGTTCAGAAGGAAAGAAAGCACAGAGCCCCAGATTCTATGTTGTCCTGGAGAGCTTGCAGAGCACTGGGGAAAGGCAGGCAGAGAATTCCCTGCTAGCACCTTCTCTGTGCCTGGGAAGCAGAAGTGTTCACATTGCTTCGCAAAAATCGCTTTTGTGCAGAAAACAGTAACACATGTTCAGAAGGAAAGAAATCACAGAGCCCCAGATTCTATGTTGTCCTGGAGAGCTTGCAGAGCACTGGGGAAAGGCAGGCAGAGAATTCCCTGCTAGCACCTTCTCTGTGCCTGGGAAGCAGAAGTGTTCACATTGCTTCGCAAAAAACGCTTTTGTGCAGAAAACAGTAACACTTGTTCAGAAGGAAAGAAAGCACAGAGCCCCAGATTCTATGTTGTCCTGGAGAGCTTGCAGAGCACTGGGGAAAGGCAGGCAGAGAATTCCCTGCTAGCACCTTCTCTGTGCCTGGGAAGCAGAAGTGTTCACATTGCTTCGCAGAATCGCTTTTGTGCAGAAAACACTAACACTTGTTCAGAAGGAAAGAAAGCACAGAGAACCACATTCTATGTTGTCCTGCAGAGCTTGCAGAGCACTGGGGAAAGGCAGGCAGAGAATTCCTTGCTAGCACCTTCTCTGTGCCTGGGAAGCAGAAGTGTTCACATTGCTTCGCAAGAATCGCTTTTGTGCAGAAAACAGTAACACTTGTACAGAAGGAAAGAAAGCACAGAGCCCCAGATTCTATGTTGTCCTGGAGAGCTTGCAGAGCACTGTGGAAAGGCAGGCAGAGAATTCCCTGCTAGCACCTTCTCTGTGCCTGGGAAGCAGAAGTGTTCACATTGCTTCGCAAGAATCGCTTTTGTGCAGAAAACAGTAACACTTGTTCAGAAGGAAAGAAAGCACAGAGCCCCAGATTCTATGTTGTCCTGGAGAGCTTGCAGAGCACTGGGGAAAGGCAGGCAGAGAATTCCCTGCTAGCACCTTCTCTGTGCCTGTTCACAGTTCTTCGCAGAATCGTTTTCGTGCAGAAAACAGTAACACTTGTTCAGAAGGAAAGAAAGCACAGAGCCCCAGATTTTATGTTGTCCTGGAGAGCTTGCAGAGCACTGGGGAAAGGCAGGCAGAGAATTCCCTGCTAGCACCTTCTCTGTGCCTGGCAAGCAGATGTGTTCACATTGCTTCGCAAGAATCGCTTTTGTGCAGGAAACAATAACACTCGTTCAGAACGAAAGAAAGCACAGAGCCCCAGATTCTATGTTGTCCTGGAGAGCTTGCAGAGCACTGGGGAAAGGCAGGCAGAGAATTCCCTGCTAGCACCTTCTCTGTGCCTGTTCACATTGCTTCGCAGAATCGCTTTTGTGCAGAAAACAGTAACACTTGTTCAGAAGGAAAGAAAGCACAGAGCCCCAGATTTTATGTTGTCCTGGAGAGCTTGCAGAGCACTGGGGAAAGGCAGGCAGAGAATTCCTTGCTAGCACCTTCTCTGTGCCTGGGAAGCAGAAGTGTTCACATTGCTTCGCAAGAATCGCTTTTGTGCAGAAAACAGTAACACTTGTACAGAAGGAAAGAAAGCACAGAGCCCCAGATTCTATGTTGTCCTGGAGAGCTTGCAGAGCACTGGGGAAAGGCAGGCAGAGAATTCCTTGCTAGCACCTTCTCTGTGCCTGGGAAGCAGAAGTGTTCACATTGCTTCGCAAGAATCGCTTTTGTGCAGAAAACACTAACACTTGTTCAGAAGGAAAGAAAGCACAGAGCCCCAGATTCTATGTTGTCCTGGAGAGCTTGCAGAGCACTGGGGAAAGGCAGGCAGAGAATTCCCTGCTAGCACCTTCTCTGTGCCTGTTCACATTGCTTCGCAAGAATCGCTTTTGTGCAGAAAACTGTAACACTTGTTCAGAAGGAAAGAAAGCACAGAGCCCCAGATTCTATGTTGTCCTGGAGAGCTTGCAGAGCACTGGGGAAAGGCAGGCAGAGAATTCCCTGCTAGCACCTTCTCTGTGCCTGTGAAGCAGAAGTGTTCACATTGCTTCGCAGAATCGCATTTGTGCAGAAAACAGTAACACTTGTTCAGAAGGAAAGAAAGCACAGAGCCCCAGATTCTATGTTGTCCTGGAGAGCTTGCAGAGCACTGGGGAAAGGCAGGCAGAGAATTCCCTGCTAGCACCTTCTCTGTGCCTGGGAAGCAGAAGTGTTCACATTGCTTCGCAAGAATCGCTTTTGTGCAGAAAACAGTAACACTTGTTCAGAAGGAAAGAAAGCACAGAGCCCCAGATTCTATGTTGTCCTGGAGAGCTTGCAGAGCACTGGGGAAAGGCAGGCAGAGAATTCCCTGCTAGCACCTTCTCTGTGCCTGTGAAGCAGAAGTGTTCACATTGCTTCGCAAAAATCGCTTTTGTGCAGAAAACAGTAACACTTGTTCAGAAGGAAAGAAATCACAGAGCCCCAGATTCTATGTTGTCCTGGAGAGCTTGCAGAGCACTGGGGAAAGGCAGGCAGAGAATTCCCTGCTAGCACCTTCTCTGTGCCTGGGAAGCAGAAGTGTTCACATTGCTTCGCAAAAATCGCTTTTGTGCAGAAAACACTAACACTTGCTCAGAAGGAAAGAAAGCACAGAGCCCCAGATTCTATGTTGTCCTGGAGAGCTTGCAGAGCACTGGGGAAAGGCAGGCAGAGAATTCCCTGCTAGCACCTTCTCTGTGCCTGGGAAGCAGAAGTGTTCACATTGCTTCGCAGAATCGCTTTTGTGCAGAAAACACTAACACTTGTTCAGAAGGAAAGAAAGCACAGAGAACCACATTCTATGTTGTCCTGCAGAGCTTGCAGAGCACTGGGGAAAGGCAGGCAGAGAATTCCTTGCTAGCACCTTCTCTGTGCCTGGGAAGCAGAAGTGTTCACATTGCTTCGCAAGAATCGCTTTTGTGCAGAAAACACTTACACTTATTCAGAAGGAAAGAAAGCACAGAGCCCCAGATTTTATGTTGTCCTGGAGAGCTTGCAGAGCACTGGGGAAAGGCAGGCAGAGAATTCCCTGCTAGCACCTTCTCTGTGCCTGGGAAGCAGAAGTGTTCACATTGCTTCGCAAGAATCCCTTTTGTGCAGAAAACAGTAACACTTGTTCAGAAGGAAAGAAAGCACAGAGCCCCAGATTCTATGTTGTCCTGGAGAGCTTGCAGAGCACTGGGGAAAGGCAGGCAGAGAATTCCTTGCTAACACCTTCTCTGTGCCTGGGAAGCAGAAGTGTTCACATTGCTTCACAAGAATTGCTTTTGTGCAGAAAACATTAACACTTGTTCAGAACGAAAGAAAGCACAGAGCCCCAGATTCTATGTTGTCCTGGAGAGCTTGCAGAGCACTGGGGAAAGGCAGGCAGAGAATTCCCTGCTAGCACCTTCTCTGTGCCTGGGAAGCAGAAGTGTTCACATTGCTTCGCAAGAATCGCTTTTGTGCAGAAAACAGTAACACTTGTACAGAAGGAAAGAAAGCACAGAGCCCCAGATTCTATGTTGTCCTGGAGAGCTTGCAGAGCACTGGGGAAAGGCAGGCAGAGAATTCCCTGCTAGCACCTTCTCTGTGCCTGTTCACATTGCTTCGCAAGAATCGCTTTTGTGCAGAAAACTGTAACACTTGTTCAGAAGGAAAGAAAGCACAGAGCCCCAGATTCTATGTTGTCCTGGAGAGCTTGCAGAGCACTGGGGAAAGGCAGGCAGAGAATTCCCTGCTAGCACCTTCTCTGTGCCTGGGAAGCAGAAGTGTTCACATTGCTTCGCAGAATCGCTGTTGTGCAGAAAACAGTAACACTTGTTCAGAACGAAAGAAAGCACAGAGCCCCAGATTCTATGTTGTCCTGCAGAGCTTGCAGAGCACTGGGGAAAGGCAGGCAGAGAATTCCTTGCTAGCACCTTCTCTGTGCCTGGGAAGCAGAAGTGTTCACATTGCTTCGCAAGAATCGCTTTTGTGCAGAAAACACTAACACTTGTTCAGAACGAAAGAAAGCACAGAGCCCCAGATTCTATGTTGTCCTGGAGAGCTTGCAGAGCACTGGGGAAAGGCAGGCAGAGAATTCCTTGCTAGCACCTTCTCTGTGCCTGGGAAGCAGAAGTGTTCACATTGCTTCGCAGAATCGCTTTTGTGCAGAAAACACTAACACTTGTTCAGAAGGAAAGAAAGCACAGAGCCCCAGATTTTATGTTGTCCTGGAGAGCTTGCAGAGCACTAGGGAAAGGCAGGCAGAGAATTCCCTGCTAGCACCTTCTCTGTGCCTGGGAAGCAGAAGTGTTCACACTGCTTCGCAAAAATCGCTTTTGTGCAGAAAACAGTAACACTTGTTCAGAAGGAAAGAAAGCACAGAGCCCCAGATTCTATGTTGTCCTGGAGAGCTTGCAGAGCACTGGGGAAAGGCAGGCAGAGAATTCCCTGCTAGCACCTTCTCTGTGCCTGGGAAGCAGAAGTGTTCACATTGCTTCGCAGAATCGCTTTTGTGCAGAAAACACTTACACTTATTAAGAAGGAAAGAAAGCACAGAGCCCCAGATTTTATGTTGTCCTGGAGAGCTTGCAGAGCACTGGGGAAAGGCAGGCAGAGAATTCCTTGCTAACACCTTCTCTGTGCCTGGGAAGCAGAAGTGTTCACATTGCTTCGCAAGAATTGCTTTTGTGCAGAAAACAGTAACACTTGTTCAGAACGAAAGAAAGCACAGAGCCCCAGATTCTATGTTGTCCTGGAGAGCTTGCAGAGCACTGGGGAAAGGCAGGCAGAGAATTCCCTGCTAGCACCTTCTCTGTGCCTGGGAAGCAGAAGTGTTCACATTGCTTCGCAAAAATCGCTTTTGTGCAGAAAACAGTAACACTTGTTCAGAAGGAAAGAAAGCACAGAGCCCCAGATTCTATGTTGTCCTGGAGAGCTTGCAGAGCACTGGGGAAAGGCAGGCAGACAATTCCTTGCTAGCACCTTCTCTGTGCCTGTTCACATTGCTTCGCAAGAATCGCTTTTGTGCAGAAAACACTAACACTTGTTCAGAACGAAAGAAAGCACAGAGCCCCAGATTCTATGTTGTCCTGCAGAGCTTGCAGAGCACTGGGGAAAGGCAGGCAGAGAATTCCCTGCTAGCACCTTCTCTGTGCCTGGGAAGCAGAAGTGTTCACATTGCTTCGCAGAATCGCTTTTGTGCAGAAAACACTAACACTTGTTCAGAAGGAAAGAAAGCACAGAGCCCCAGATTCTATGTTGTCCTGGAGAGCTTGCAGAGCACTGGGGAAAGGCAGGCAGAGAATTCCCTGCTAGCACCTTCTCTGTGCCTGGGAAGCAGAAGTGTTCACATTGCTTCGCAGAATCGCTTTTGTGCAGAAAACAGTAACACTTGTTCAGAACGAAAGAAAGCACAGAGCCCCAGATTCTATGTTGTCCTGCAGAGCTTGCAGAGCACTGGGGAAAGGCAGGCAGAGAATTCCTTGCTAGCACCTTCTCTGTGCCTGGGAAGCAGAAGTGTTCACATTGCTTCGCAGAATCGCATTTGTGCAGAAAACAGTAACACTTGTTCAGAAGGAAAGAAAGCACAGAGCCCCAGATTCTATGTTGTCCTGGAGAGCTTGCAGAGCACTGGGGAAAGGCAGGCAGAGAATTCCCTGCTAGCACCTTCTCTGTGCCTGGGAAGCAGAAGTGTTCACATTGCTTCGCAAGAATCGCTTTTGTGCAGAAAACAGTAACACTTGTTCAGAAGGAAAGAAAGCACAGAGCCCCAGATTCTATGTTGTCCTGGAGAGCTTGCAGAGCACTGGGGAAAGGCAGGCAGAGAATTCCCTGCTAGCACCTTCTCTGTGCCTGTTCACATTGCTTCGCAAGAATCGCTTTTGTGCAGAAAACAGTAACACTTGTTCAGAAGGAAAGAAAGCACAGAGTCCCAGATTCTATGTTGTCCTGCAGAGATTGCAGAGCACTGGGGAAAGGCAGGCAGAGAATTCCTTGCTAGCACCTTCTCTGTGCCTGGGAAGCAGAAGTGTTCACATTTCTTCGCAAGAATCGCTTTTGTGCAGAAAACAGTAACACTTGTTCAGAAGGAAAGAAAGCACAGAGCCCCAGATTCTATGTTGTCCTGGAGAGCTTGCAGAGCACTGTGGAAAGGCAGGCAGAGAATTCCCTGATAGCACCTTCTCTGTGCCTGGGAAGCAGAAGTGTTCACATTGCTTCGCAAGAATCGCTTTTGTGCAGAAAACAGTAACACTTGTTCAGAAGGAAAGAAAGCACAGAGCCCCAGATTCTATGTTGTCCTGGAGAGCTTGCAGAGCACTGGGGAAAGGCAGGCAGAGAATTCCCTGCTAGCACCTTCTCTGTGCCTGTTCACAGTTCTTCGCAGAATCGCTTTTGTGCAGAAAACAGTAACACTTGTTCAGAAGGAAAGAAAGCACAGAGCCCCAGATTCTATGTTGTCCTGGAGAGCTTGCAGAGCACTGGGGAAAGGCAGGCAGAGAATTCCTTGCTAGCACCTTCTCTGTGCCTGGGAAGCAGAAGTGTTCACATTGCTTCACAAGAATTGCTTTTGTGCAGAAAACAGTAACACTTGTTCAGAAGGAAAGAAAGCACAGAGCCCCAGATTCTATGTTGTCCTGGAGAGCTTGCAGAGCACTGGGGAAAGGCAGGCAGAGAATTCCCTGCTAGCACCTTCTCTGTGCCTGTGAAGCAGAAGTGTTCACATTGCTTCGCAAGAATCGCTTTTGTGCAGAAAACAGTAACACTTGTTCAGAAGGAAAGAAAGCACAGAGCCCCAGATTCTATGTTGTCCTGGAGAGCTTGCAGAGCACTGGGGAAAGGCAGGCAGAGAATTCCCTGCTAGCACCTTCTCTGTGCCTGGGAAGCAGAAGTGTTCACATTTCTTCGCAAAAATCGCTTTTGTGCAGAAAACAGTAACACTTGTTCAGAAGGAAAGAAAGCACAGAGCCCCAGATTCTATGTTGTCCTGGAGAGCTTGCAGAGCACTGGGGAAAGGCAGGCAGAGAATTCCCTGCTAGCACCTTCTCTGTGCCTGTTCACATTGCTTCGCAAGAATCGCTTTTGTGCAGAAAACAGTAACACTTGTTCAGAAGGAAAGAAAGCACAGAGCCCCAGATTCTATGTTGTCCTGGAGAGCTTGCAGAGCACTGGGGAAAGGCAGGCAGAGAATTCCCTGCTAGCACCTTCTCTGTGCCTGGGAAGCAGAAGTGTTCATATTGCTTCGCAAAAATCGCTTTTGTGCAGAAAACAGTAACACTTGTTCAGAAGGAAAGAAATCACAGAGCCCCAGATTCTATGTTGTCCTGGAGAGCTTGCAGAGCACTGGGGAAAGGCAGGCAGAGAATTCCCTGCTAGCACCTTCTCTGTGCCTGTTCACATTGCTTCGCAAGAATCGCTTTTGTGCAGAAAACAGTAACACTTGTTCAGAAGGAAAGAAAGCACAGAGCCCCAGATTCTATGTTGTCCTGCAGAGCTTGCAGAGCACTGGGGAAAGGCAGGCAGAGAATTCCTTGCTAGCACCTTCTCTGTGCCTGGGAAGCAGAAGTGTTCACATTGCTTCGCAGAATCGCTTTTGTGCAGAAAACAGTAACACTTGTTCAGAAGGAAAGAAAGCACAGAGCCCCAGATTCTATGTTGTCCTGGAGAGCTTGCAGAGCACTGGGGAAAGGCAGGCAGAGAATTCCCTGCTAGCACCTTCTCTGTGCCTGGGAAGCAGAAGTGTTCACATTGCTTCGCAAGAATCGCTTTTGTGCAGAAAACAGTAACACTTGTTCAGAAGGAAAGAAAGCACAGAGCCCCAGATTCTATGTTGTCCTGGAGAGCTTGCAGAGCACTGGGGAAAGGCAGGCAGAGAATTCCCTGCTAGCACCTTCTCTGTGCCTGTGAAGCAGAAGTGTTCACATTGCTTCGCAAAAATCGCTTTTGTGCAGAAAACAGTAACACTTGTTCAGAAGGAAAGAAATCACAGAGCCCCAGATTCTATGTTGTCCTGGAGAGCTTGCAGAGCACTGGGGAAAGGCAGGCAGAGAATTCCCTGCTAGCACCTTCTCTGTGCCTGGGAAGCAGAAGTGTTCACATTGCTTCGCAAAAATCGCTTTTGTGCAGAAAACACTAACACTTGCTCAGAAGGAAAGAAAGCACAGAGCCCCAGATTCTATGTTGTCCTGGAGAGCTTGCAGAGCACTGGGGAAAGGCAGGCAGAGAATTCCCTGCTAGCACCTTCTCTGTGCCTGGGAAGCAGAAGTGTTCACATTGCTTCGCAGAATCGCTTTTGTGCAGAAAACACTAACACTTGTTCAGAAGGAAAGAAAGCACAGAGAACCACATTCTATGTTGTCCTGCAGAGCTTGCAGAGCACTGGGGAAAGGCAGGCAGAGAATTCCTTGCTAGCACCTTCTCTGTGCCTGGGAAGCAGAAGTGTTCACATTGCTTCGCAAGAATCGCTTTTGTGCAGAAAACACTTACACTTATTCAGAAGGAAAGAAAGCACAGAGCCCCAGATTTTATGTTGTCCTGGAGAGCTTGCAGAGCACTGGGGAAAGGCAGGCAGAGAATTCCCTGCTAGCACCTTCTCTGTGCCTGGGAAGCAGAAGTGTTCACATTGCTTCGCAAGAATCCCTTTTGTGCAGAAAACAGTAACACTTGTTCAGAAGGAAAGAAAGCACAGAGCCCCAGATTCTATGTTGTCCTGGAGAGCTTGCAGAGCACTGGGGAAAGGCAGGCAGAGAATTCCTTGCTAACACCTTCTCTGTGCCTGGGAAGCAGAAGTGTTCACATTGCTTCACAAGAATTGCTTTTGTGCAGAAAACATTAACACTTGTTCAGAACGAAAGAAAGCACAGAGCCCCAGATTCTATGTTGTCCTGGAGAGCTTGCAGAGCACTGGGGAAAGGCAGGCAGAGAATTCCCTGCTAGCACCTTCTCTGTGCCTGGGAAGCAGAAGTGTTCACATTGCTTCGCAAGAATCGCTTTTGTGCAGAAAACAGTAACACTTGTACAGAAGGAAAGAAAGCACAGAGCCCCAGATTCTATGTTGTCCTGGAGAGCTTGCAGAGCACTGGGGAAAGGCAGGCAGAGAATTCCCTGCTAGCACCTTCTCTGTGCCTGTTCACATTGCTTCGCAAGAATCGCTTTTGTGCAGAAAACTGTAACACTTGTTCAGAAGGAAAGAAAGCACAGAGCCCCAGATTCTATGTTGTCCTGGAGAGCTTGCAGAGCACTGGGGAAAGGCAGGCAGAGAATTCCCTGCTAGCACCTTCTCTGTGCCTGGGAAGCAGAAGTGTTCACATTGCTTCGCAGAATCGCTGTTGTGCAGAAAACAGTAACACTTGTTCAGAACGAAAGAAAGCACAGAGCCCCAGATTCTATGTTGTCCTGCAGAGCTTGCAGAGCACTGGGGAAAGGCAGGCAGAGAATTCCTTGCTAGCACCTTCTCTGTGCCTGGGAAGCAGAAGTGTTCACATTGCTTCGCAAGAATCGCTTTTGTGCAGAAAACACTAACACTTGTTCAGAACGAAAGAAAGCACAGAGCCCCAGATTCTATGTTGTCCTGGAGAGCTTGCAGAGCACTGGGGAAAGGCAGGCAGAGAATTCCTTGCTAGCACCTTCTCTGTGCCTGGGAAGCAGAAGTGTTCACATTGCTTCGCAGAATCGCTTTTGTGCAGAAAACACTAACACTTGTTCAGAAGGAAAGAAAGCACAGAGCCCCAGATTTTATGTTGTCCTGGAGAGCTTGCAGAGCACTAGGGAAAGGCAGGCAGAGAATTCCCTGCTAGCACCTTCTCTGTGCCTGGGAAGCAGAAGTGTTCACACTGCTTCGCAAAAATCGCTTTTGTGCAGAAAACAGTAACACTTGTTCAGAAGGAAAGAAAGCACAGAGCCCCAGATTCTATGTTGTCCTGGAGAGCTTGCAGAGCACTGGGGAAAGGCAGGCAGAGAATTCCTTGCTAACACCTTCTCTGTGCCTGGGAAGCAGAAGTGTTCACATTGCTTCGCAAGAATTGCTTTTGTGCAGAAAACAGTAACACTTGTTCAGAACGAAAGAAAGCACAGAGCCCCAGATTCTATGTTGTCCTGGAGAGCTTGCAGAGCACTGGGGAAAGGCAGGCAGAGAATTCCCTGCTAGCACCTTCTCTGTGCCTGGGAAGCAGAAGTGTTCACATTGCTTCGCAAAAATCGCTTTTGTGCAGAAAACAGTAACACTTGTTCAGAAGGAAAGAAAGCACAGAGCCCCAGATTCTATGTTGTCCTGGAGAGCTTGCAGAGCACTGGGGAAAGGCAGGCAGAGAATTCCCTGCTAGCACCTTCTCTGTGCCTGGCAAGCAGATGTGTTCACATTGCTTCGCAAGAATCGCTTTTGTGCAGGAAACAATAACACTCGTTCAGAACGAAAGAAAGCACAGAGCCCCAGATTCTATGTTGTCCTGGAGAGCTTGCAGAGCACTGGGGAAAGGCAGGCAGAGAATTCCCTGCTAGCACCTTCTCTGTGCCTGTTCACATTGCTTCGCAGAATCGCTTTTGTGCAGAAAACAGTAACACTTGTTCAGAAGGAAAGAAAGCACAGAGCCCCAGATTTTATGTTGTCCTGGAGAGCTTGCAGAGCACTGGGGAAAGGCAGGCAGAGAATTCCTTGCTAGCACCTTCTCTGTGCCTGGGAAGCAGAAGTGTTCACATTGCTTCGCAAGAATCGCTTTTGTGCAGAAAACAGTAACACTTGTACAGAAGGAAAGAAAGCACAGAGCCCCAGATTCTATGTTGTCCTGGAGAGCTTGCAGAGCACTGGGGAAAGGCAGGCAGAGAATTCCTTGCTAGCACCTTCTCTGTGCCTGGGAAGCAGAAGTGTTCACATTGCTTCGCAAGAATCGCTTTTGTGCAGAAAACACTAACACTTGTTCAGAAGGAAAGAAAGCACAGAGCCCCAGATTCTATGTTGTCCTGGAGAGCTTGCAGAGCACTGGGGAAAGGCAGGCAGAGAATTCCCTGCTAGCACCTTCTCTGTGCCTGTTCACATTGCTTCGCAAGAATCGCTTTTGTGCAGAAAACTGTAACACTTGTTCAGAAGGAAAGAAAGCACAGAGCCCCAGATTCTATGTTGTCCTGGAGAGCTTGCAGAGCACTGGGGAAAGGCAGGCAGAGAATTCCCTGCTAGCACCTTCTCTGTGCCTGTGAAGCAGAAGTGTTCACATTGCTTCGCAGAATCGCATTTGTGCAGAAAACAGTAACACTTGTTCAGAAGGAAAGAAAGCACAGAGCCCCAGATTCTATGTTGTCCTGGAGAGCTTGCAGAGCACTGGGGAAAGGCAGGCAGAGAATTCCCTGCTAGCACCTTCTCTGTGCCTGGGAAGCAGAAGTGTTCACATTGCTTCGCAAGAATCGCTTTTGTGCAGAAAACAGTAACACTTGTTCAGAAGGAAAGAAAGCACAGAGCCCCAGATTCTATGTTGTCCTGGAGAGCTTGCAGAGCACTGGGGAAAGGCAGGCAGAGAATTCCCTGCTAGCACCTTCTCTGTGCCTGTGAAGCAGAAGTGTTCACATTGCTTCGCAAAAATCGCTTTTGTGCAGAAAACAGTAACACTTGTTCAGAAGGAAAGAAATCACAGAGCCCCAGATTCTATGTTGTCCTGGAGAGCTTGCAGAGCACTGGGGAAAGGCAGGCAGAGAATTCCCTGCTAGCACCTTCTCTGTGCCTGGGAAGCAGAAGTGTTCACATTGCTTCGCAAAAATCGCTTTTGTGCAGAAAACACTAACACTTGCTCAGAAGGAAAGAAAGCACAGAGCCCCAGATTCTATGTTGTCCTGGAGAGCTTGCAGAGCACTGGGGAAAGGCAGGCAGAGAATTCCCTGCTAGCACCTTCTCTGTGCCTGGGAAGCAGAAGTGTTCACATTGCTTCGCAGAATCGCTTTTGTGCAGAAAACACTAACACTTGTTCAGAAGGAAAGAAAGCACAGAGAACCACATTCTATGTTGTCCTGCAGAGCTTGCAGAGCACTGGGGAAAGGCAGGCAGAGAATTCCTTGCTAGCACCTTCTCTGTGCCTGGGAAGCAGAAGTGTTCACATTGCTTCGCAAGAATCGCTTTTGTGCAGAAAACACTTACACTTATTCAGAAGGAAAGAAAGCACAGAGCCCCAGATTTTATGTTGTCCTGGAGAGCTTGCAGAGCACTGGGGAAAGGCAGGCAGAGAATTCCCTGCTAGCACCTTCTCTGTGCCTGGGAAGCAGAAGTGTTCACATTGCTTCGCAAGAATCCCTTTTGTGCAGAAAACAGTAACACTTGTTCAGAAGGAAAGAAAGCACAGAGCCCCAGATTCTATGTTGTCCTGGAGAGCTTGCAGAGCACTGGGGAAAGGCAGGCAGAGAATTCCTTGCTAACACCTTCTCTGTGCCTGGGAAGCAGAAGTGTTCACATTGCTTCACAAGAATTGCTTTTGTGCAGAAAACATTAACACTTGTTCAGAACGAAAGAAAGCACAGAGCCCCAGATTCTATGTTGTCCTGGAGAGCTTGCAGAGCACTGGGGAAAGGCAGGCAGAGAATTCCCTGCTAGCACCTTCTCTGTGCCTGGGAAGCAGAAGTGTTCACATTGCTTCGCAAGAATCGCTTTTGTGCAGAAAACAGTAACACTTGTACAGAAGGAAAGAAAGCACAGAGCCCCAGATTCTATGTTGTCCTGGAGAGCTTGCAGAGCACTGGGGAAAGGCAGGCAGAGAATTCCCTGCTAGCACCTTCTCTGTGCCTGTTCACATTGCTTCGCAAGAATCGCTTTTGTGCAGAAAACTGTAACACTTGTTCAGAAGGAAAGAAAGCACAGAGCCCCAGATTCTATGTTGTCCTGGAGAGCTTGCAGAGCACTGGGGAAAGGCAGGCAGAGAATTCCCTGCTAGCACCTTCTCTGTGCCTGGGAAGCAGAAGTGTTCACATTGCTTCGCAGAATCGCTGTTGTGCAGAAAACAGTAACACTTGTTCAGAACGAAAGAAAGCACAGAGCCCCAGATTCTATGTTGTCCTGCAGAGCTTGCAGAGCACTGGGGAAAGGCAGGCAGAGAATTCCTTGCTAGCACCTTCTCTGTGCCTGGGAAGCAGAAGTGTTCACATTGCTTCGCAAGAATCGCTTTTGTGCAGAAAACACTAACACTTGTTCAGAACGAAAGAAAGCACAGAGCCCCAGATTCTATGTTGTCCTGGAGAGCTTGCAGAGCACTGGGGAAAGGCAGGCAGAGAATTCCTTGCTAGCACCTTCTCTGTGCCTGGGAAGCAGAAGTGTTCACATTGCTTCGCAGAATCGCTTTTGTGCAGAAAACACTAACACTTGTTCAGAAGGAAAGAAAGCACAGAGCCCCAGATTTTATGTTGTCCTGGAGAGCTTGCAGAGCACTAGGGAAAGGCAGGCAGAGAATTCCCTGCTAGCACCTTCTCTGTGCCTGGGAAGCAGAAGTGTTCACACTGCTTCGCAAAAATCGCTTTTGTGCAGAAAACAGTAACACTTGTTCAGAAGGAAAGAAAGCACAGAGCCCCAGATTCTATGTTGTCCTGGAGAGCTTGCAGAGCACTGGGGAAAGGCAGGCAGAGAATTCCCTGCTAGCACCTTCTCTGTGCCTGGGAAGCAGAAGTGTTCACATTGCTTCGCAGAATCGCTTTTGTGCAGAAAACACTTACACTTATTAAGAAGGAAAGAAAGCACAGAGCCCCAGATTTTATGTTGTCCTGGAGAGCTTGCAGAGCACTGGGGAAAGGCAGGCAGAGAATTCCTTGCTAACACCTTCTCTGTGCCTGGGAAGCAGAAGTGTTCACATTGCTTCGCAAGAATTGCTTTTGTGCAGAAAACAGTAACACTTGTTCAGAACGAAAGAAAGCACAGAGCCCCAGATTCTATGTTGTCCTGGAGAGCTTGCAGAGCACTGGGGAAAGGCAGGCAGAGAATTCCCTGCTAGCACCTTCTCTGTGCCTGGGAAGCAGAAGTGTTCACATTGCTTCGCAAAAATCGCTTTTGTGCAGAAAACAGTAACACTTGTTCAGAAGGAAAGAAAGCACAGAGCCCCAGATTCTATGTTGTCCTGGAGAGCTTGCAGAGCACTGGGGAAAGGCAGGCAGACAATTCCTTGCTAGCACCTTCTCTGTGCCTGTTCACATTGCTTCGCAAGAATCGCTTTTGTGCAGAAAACACTAACACTTGTTCAGAACGAAAGAAAGCACAGAGCCCCAGATTCTATGTTGTCCTGCAGAGCTTGCAGAGCACTGGGGAAAGGCAGGCAGAGAATTCCCTGCTAGCACCTTCTCTGTGCCTGGGAAGCAGAAGTGTTCACATTGCTTCGCAGAATCGCTTTTGTGCAGAAAACACTAACACTTGTTCAGAAGGAAAGAAAGCACAGAGCCCCAGATTCTATGTTGTCCTGGAGAGCTTGCAGAGCACTGGGGAAAGGCAGGCAGAGAATTCCCTGCTAGCACCTTCTCTGTGCCTGGGAAGCAGAAGTGTTCACATTGCTTCGCAGAATCGCTTTTGTGCAGAAAACAGTAACACTTGTTCAGAACGAAAGAAAGCACAGAGCCCCAGATTCTATGTTGTCCTGCAGAGCTTGCAGAGCACTGGGGAAAGGCAGGCAGAGAATTCCTTGCTAGCACCTTCTCTGTGCCTGGGAAGCAGAAGTGTTCACATTGCTTCGGAGAATCGCATTTGTGCAGAAAACAGTAACACTTGTTCAGAAGGAAAGAAAGCACAGAGCCCCAGATTCTATGTTGTCCTGGAGAGCTTGCAGAGCACTGGGGAAAGGCAGGCAGAGAATTCCCTGCTAGCACCTTCTCTGTGCCTGGGAAGCAGAAGTGTTCACATTGCTTCGCAAGAATCGCTTTTGTGCAGAAAACAGTAACACTTGTTCAGAAGGAAAGAAAGCACAGAGCCCCAGATTCTATGTTGTCCTGGAGAGCTTGCAGAGCACTGGGGAAAGGCAGGCAGAGAATTCCCTGCTAGCACCTTCTCTGTGCCTGTTCACATTGCTTCGCAAGAATCGCTTTTGTGCAGAAAACAGTAACACTTGTTCAGAAGGAAAGAAAGCACAGAGTCCCAGATTCTATGTTGTCCTGCAGAGATTGCAGAGCACTGGGGAAAGGCAGGCAGAGAATTCCTTGCTAGCACCTTCTCTGTGCCTGGGAAGCAGAAGTGTTCACATTTCTTCGCAAGAATCGCTTTTGTGCAGAAAACAGTAACACTTGTTCAGAAGGAAAGAAAGCACAGAGCCCCAGATTCTATGTTGTCCTGGAGAGCTTGCAGAGCACTGTGGAAAGGCAGGCAGAGAATTCCCTGATAGCACCTTCTCTGTGCCTGGGAAGCAGAAGTGTTCACATTGCTTCGCAAGAATCGCTTTTGTGCAGAAAACAGTAACACTTGTTCAGAAGGAAAGAAAGCACAGAGCCCCAGATTCTATGTTGTCCTGGAGAGCTTGCAGAGCACTGGGGAAAGGCAGGCAGAGAATTCCCTGCTAGCACCTTCTCTGTGCCTGTTCACAGTTCTTCGCAGAATCGCTTTTGTGCAGAAAACAGTAACACTTGTTCAGAAGGAAAGAAAGCACAGAGCCCCAGATTCTATGTTGTCCTGGAGAGCTTGCAGAGCACTGGGGAAAGGCAGGCAGAGAATTCCTTGCTAGCACCTTCTCTGTGCCTGGGAAGCAGAAGTGTTCACATTGCTTCACAAGAATTGCTTTTGTGCAGAAAACAGTAACACTTGTTCAGAAGGAAAGAAAGCACAGAGCCCCAGATTCTATGTTGTCCTGGAGAGCTTGCAGAGCACTGGGGAAAGGCAGGCAGAGAATTCCCTGCTAGCACCTTCTCTGTGCCTGTGAAGCAGAAGTGTTCACATTGCTTCGCAAGAATCGCTTTTGTGCAGAAAACAGTAACACTTGTTCAGAAGGAAAGAAAGCACAGAGCCCCAGATTCTATGTTGTCCTGGAGAGCTTGCAGAGCACTGGGGAAAGGCAGGCAGAGAATTCCCTGCTAGCACCTTCTCTGTGCCTGGGAAGCAGAAGTGTTCACATTTCTTCGCAAAAATCGCTTTTGTGCAGAAAACAGTAACACTTGTTCAGAAGGAAAGAAAGCACAGAGCCCCAGATTCTATGTTGTCCTGGAGAGCTTGCAGAGCACTGGGGAAAGGCAGGCAGAGAATTCCCTGCTAGCACCTTCTCTGTGCCTGTTCACATTGCTTCGCAAGAATCGCTTTTGTGCAGAAAACAGTAACACTTGTTCAGAAGGAAAGAAAGCACAGAGCCCCAGATTCTATGTTGTCCTGGAGAGCTTGCAGAGCACTGGGGAAAGGCAGGCAGAGAATTCCCTGCTAGCACCTTCTCTGTGCCTGGGAAGCAGAAGTGTTCATATTGCTTCGCAAAAATCGCTTTTGTGCAGAAAACAGTAACACTTGTTCAGAAGGAAAGAAATCACAGAGCCCCAGATTCTATGTTGTCCTGGAGAGCTTGCAGAGCACTGGGGAAAGGCAGGCAGAGAATTCCCTGCTAGCACCTTCTCTGTGCCTGTTCACATTGCTTCGCAAGAATCGCTTTTGTGCAGAAAACAGTAACACTTGTTCAGAAGGAAAGAAAGCACAGAGCCCCAGATTCTATGTTGTCCTGCAGAGCTTGCAGAGCACTGGGGAAAGGCAGGCAGAGAATTCCTTGCTAGCACCTTCTCTGTGCCTGGGAAGCAGAAGTGTTCACATTGCTTCGCAGAATCGCTTTTGTGCAGAAAACAGTAACACTTGTTCAGAAGGAGAGAAAGCACAGAGCCCCAGATTCTATGTTGTCCTGGAGAGCTTGCAGAGCACTGGGGAAAGGCAGGCAGAGAATTCCTTGCTAGCACCTTCTCTGTGCCTGGGAAGCAGAAGTGTTCACATTGCTTCGCAAGAATCGCTTTTGTGCAGAAAACACTAACACTTGTTCAGAAGGAAAGAAAGCACAGAGCCCCAGATTCTATGTTGTCCTGGAGAGCTTGCAGAGCACTGGGGAAAGGCAGGCAGAGAATTCCCTGCTAGCACCTTCTCTGTGCCTGGGAAGCAGAAGTGTTCACATTGCTTCGCAGAATCGCTTTTGTGCAGAAAACAGTAACACTTGTTCAGAACGAAAGAAAGCACAGAGCCCCAGATTCTATGTTGTCCTGCAGAGCTTGCAGAGCACTGGGGAAAGGCAGGCAGAGAATTCCTTGCTAGCACCTTCTCTGTGCCTGGGAAGCAGAAGTGTTCACATTTCTTCGCAAGAATCGCTTTTGTGCAGAAAACAGTAACACTTGTTCAGAAGGAAAGAAAGCACAGAGCCCCAGATTTTATGTTGTCCTGGAGAGCTTGCAGAGCACTGTGGAAAGCCAGGCAGAGAATTCCCTGATAGCACCTTCTCTGTGCCTGGGAAGCAGAAGTGTTCACATTGCTTCGCAAGAATCGCTTTTGTGCAGAAAACAGTAACACTTGTTCAGAAGGAAAGAAAGCACAGAGCCCCAGATTCTATGTTGTCCTGGAGAGCTTGCAGAGCACTGGGGAAAGGCAGGCAGAGAATTCCCTGCTAGCACCTTCTCTGTGCCTGGGAAGCAGAAGTGTTCACATTGCTTCGCAGAATCGCTTTTGTGCAGAAAACAGTAACACTTGTTCAGAACGAAAGAAAGCACAGAGCCCCAGATTCTATGTTGTCCTGGAGAGCTTGCAGAGCACTGGGGAAAGGCAGGCAGAGAATTCCTTGCTAGCACCTTCTCTGTGCCTGGGAAGCAGAAGTGTTCACATTGCTTCGCAAGAATCGCTTTTGGGCAGAAAACACTAACACTTGTTCAGAACGAAAGAAAGCACAGAGCCCCAGATTCTATGTTGTCCTGGAGAGCTTGCAGAGCACTGGGGATAGGCAGGCAGAGAATTCCCTGCTAGAACCTTCTCTGTGCCTGGGAAGCAGAAGTGTTCACATTGCTTCGCAAGAATCGCTTTTGTGCAGAAAACAGTAACACTTGTTCAGAAGGAAAGAAAGCACAGAGAACCAGATTCTATGTTGTCCTGGAGAGCTTGCAGAGCACTGGGGAAAGGCAGGCAGAGAATTCCTTGCTAGCACCTTCTCTGTGCCTGGGAAGCAGAAGTGTTCACATTGCTTCGCAAGAATCGCTTTTGTGCAGAAAACACTAACACTTGTTCAGAAGGAAAGAAAGCACAGAGCCCCAGATTCTATGTTGTCCTGGAGAGCTTGCAGAGCACTGGGGAAAGGCAGGCAGAGAATTCCCTGCTAGCACCTTCTCTGTGCCTGGGAAGCAGAAGTGTTCACATTGCTTCGCAGAATCGCTTTTGTGCAGAAAACAGTAACACTTGTTCAGAACGAAAGAAAGCACAGAGCCCCAGATTCTATGTTGTCCTGCAGAGCTTGCAGAGCACTGGGGAAAGGCAGGCAGAGAATTCCTTGCTAGCACCTTCTCTGTGCCTGGGAAGCAGAAGTGTTCACATTGCTTCGCAGAATCGCTTTTGTGCAGAAAACACTAACACTTGTTCAGAACGAAAGAAAGCACAGAGCCCCAGATTTTATGTTGTCCTGGAGAGCTTGCAGAGCACTGGGGAAAGGCAGGCAGAGAATTCCCTGCTAGCACCTTCTCTGTGCCTGTTCACATTGCTTCGCAGA
Source organism: Strix aluco (assembly GCF_031877795.1). Classification (NCBI taxonomy): domain Eukaryota; kingdom Metazoa; phylum Chordata; class Aves; order Strigiformes; family Strigidae; genus Strix; species Strix aluco. The sequence goes on along the minus strand of NW_027436510.1, from coordinate 1,730,720 downwards.
ATCGCTTTTGTGCAGAAAACAGTAACACTTGTTCAGAAGGAAAGAAAGCACAGAGCCCCAGATTTTATGTTGTCCTGGAGAGCTTGCAGAGCACTGGGGAAAGGCAGGCAGAGAATTCCTTGCTAGCACCTTCTCTGTGCCTGGGAAGCAGAAGTGTTCACATTGCTTCGCAAGAATCGCTTTTGTGCAGAAAACAGTAACACTTGTACAGAAGGAAAGAAAGCACAGAGCCCCAGATTCTATGTTGTCCTGGAGAGCTTGCAGAGCACTGGGGAAAGGCAGGCAGAGAATTCCCTGCTAGCACCTTCTCTGTGCCTGTTCACATTGCTTCGCAAGAATCGCTTTTGTGCAGAAAACTGTAACACTTGTTCAGAAGGAAAGAAAGCACAGAGCCCCAGATTCTATGTTGTCCTGCAGAGCTTGCAGAGCACTGGGGAAAGGCAGGCAGAGAATTCCCTGCTAGCACCTTCTCTGTGCCTGGGAAGCAGAAGTGTTCACATTGCTTCGCAGAATCGCTTTTGTGCAGAAAACAGTAACACTTGTTCAGAACGAAAGAAAGCACAGAGCCCCAGATTCTATGTTGTCCTGGAGAGCTTGCAGAGCACTGGGGAAAGGCAGGCAGAGAATTCCTTGCTAGCACCTTCTCTGTGCCTGGGAAGCAGAAGTGTTCACATTGCTTCGCAAGAATCGCTTTTGGGCAGAAAACACTAACACTTGTTCAGAACGAAAGAAAGCACAGAGCCCCAGATTCTATGTTGTCCTGGAGAGCTTGCAGAGCACTGGGGAAAGGCAGGCAGAGAATTCCTTGCTAGCACCTTCTCTGTGCCTGGGAAGCAGAAGTGTTCACATTGCTTCGCAGAATCGCTTTTGTGCAGAAAACACTAACACTTGTTCAGAAGGAAAGAAAGCACAGAGCCCCAGATTTTATGTTGTCCTGGAGAGCTTGCAGAGCACTAGGGAAAGGCAGGCAGAGAATTCCCTGCTAGCACCTTCTCTGTGCCTGGGAAGCAGAAGTGTTCACATTGCTTCGCAAAAATCGCTTTTGTGCAGAAAACAGTAACACTTGTTCAGAAGGAAAGAAAGCACAGAGCCCCAGATTCTATGTTGTCCTGGAGAGCTTGCAGAGCACTGGGGAAAGGCAGGCAGAGAATTCCCTGCTAGCACCTTCTCTGTGCCTGGGAAGCAGAAGTGTTCACATTGCTTCGCAGAATCGCTTTTGTGCAGAAAACACTAACACTTGTTCAGAAGGAAAGAAAGCACAGAGAACCACATTCTATGTTGTCCTGCAGAGCTTGCAGAGCACTGGGGAAAGGCAGGCAGAGAATTCCTTGCTAGCACCTTCTCTGTGCCTGGGAAGCAGAAGTGTTCACATTGCTTCGCAAGAATCGCTTTTGTGCAGAAAACACTTACACTTATTCAGAAGGAAAGAAAGCACAGAGCCCCAGATTTTATGTTGTCCTGGAGAGCTTGCAGAGCACTGGGGAAAGGCAGGCAGAGAATTCCTTGCTAGCACCTTCTCTGTGCCTGGGAAGCAGAAGTGTTCACATTGCTTCGCAAGAATCGCTTTTGTGCAGAAAACAGTAACACTTGTTCAGAACGAAAGAAAGCACAGAGCCCCAGATTCTATGTTGTCCTGGAGAGCTTGCAGAGCACTGGGGAAAGGCAGGCAGAGAATTCCTTGCTAACACCTTCTCTGTGCCTGGGAAGCAGTAGTGTTCACATTGCTTCACAAGAATTGCTTTTGTGCAGAAAACAGTAACACTTGTTCAGAACGAAAGAAAGCACAGAGCCCCAGATTCTATGTTGTCCTGGAGAGCTTGCAGAGCACTGGGGAAAGGCAGGCAGAGAATTCCCTGCTAGCACCTTCTCTGTGCCTGGGAAGCAGAAGTGTTCACATTGCTTCGCAAAAATCGCTTTTGTGCAGAAAACAGTAACACTTGTTCAGAAGGAAAGAAAGCACAGAGCCCCAGATTTTATGTTGTCCTGGAGAGCTTGCAGAGCACTGGGGAAAGGCAGGCAGAGAATTCCTTGCTAGCACCTTCTCTGTGCCTGTTCACATTGCTTCGCAAGAATCGCTTTTGTGCAGAAAACAGTAACACTTGTTCAGAAGGAAAGAAAGCACAGAGCCCCAGATTCTATGTTGTCCTGGAGAGCTTGCAGAGCACTGGGGAAAGGCAGGCAGAGAATTCCCTGCTAGCACCTTCTCTGTGCCTGGGAAGCAGAAGTGTTCACATTGCTTCGCAAGAATCGCTTTTGTGCAGAAAACAGTAACACTTGTTCAGAAGGAAAGAAAGCACAGAGCCCCAGATTCTATGTTGTCCTGGAGAGCTTGCAGAGCACTGGGGAAAGGCAGGCAGAGAATTCCCTGCTAGCACCTTCTCTGTGCCTGTGAAGCAGAAGTGTTCACATTGCTTCGCAAAAATCGCTTTTGTGCAGAAAACAGTAACACTTGTTCAGAACGAAAGAAAGCACAGAGCCCCAGATTCTATGTTGTCCTGGAGAGCTTGCAGAGCACTGGGGAAAGGCAGGCAGAGAATTCCTTGCTAACACCTTCTCTGTGCCTGGGAAGCAGTAGTGTTCACATTGCTTCACAAGAATTGCTTTTGTGCAGAAAACAGTAACACTTGTTCAGAACGAAAGAAAGCACAGAGCCCCAGATTCTATGTTGTCCTGGAGAGCTTGCAGAGCACTGGGGAAAGGCAGGCAGAGAATTCCCTGCTAGCACCTTCTCTGTGCCTGGGAAGCAGAAGTGTTCACATTGCTTCGCAAAAATCGCTTTTGTGCAGAAAACAGTAACACTTGTTCAGAAGGAAAGAAAGCACAGAGCCCCAGATTTTATGTTGTCCTGGAGAGCTTGCAGAGCACTGGGGAAAGGCAGGCAGAGAATTCCTTGCTAGCACCTTCTCTGTGCCTGTTCACATTGCTTCGCAAGAATCGCTTTTGTGCAGAAAACAGTAACACTTGTTCAGAAGGAAAGAAAGCACAGAGCCCCAGATTCTATGTTGTCCTGGAGAGCTTGCAGAGCACTGGGGAAAGGCAGGCAGAGAATTCCCTGCTAGCACCTTCTCTGTGCCTGGGAAGCAGAAGTGTTCACATTGCTTCGCAAGAATCGCTTTTGTGCAGAAAACAGTAACACTTGTTCAGAAGGAAAGAAAGCACAGAGCCCCAGATTCTATGTTGTCCTGGAGAGCTTGCAGAGCACTGGGGAAAGGCAGGCAGAGAATTCCCTGCTAGCACCTTCTCTGTGCCTGTGAAGCAGAAGTGTTCACATTGCTTCGCAAAAATCGCTTTTGTGCAGAAAACAGTAACACTTGTTCAGAAGGAAAGAAAGCACAGAGCCCCAGATTCTATGTTGTCCTGGAGAGCTTGCAGAGCACTGGGGAAAGGCAGGCAGAGAATTCCCTGCTAGCACCTTCTCTGTGCCTGGGAAGCAGAAGTGTTCACATTGCTTCGCAAAAATCGCTTTTGTGCAGAAAACAGTAACACTTGTTCAGAAGGAAAGAAATCACAGAGCCCCAGATTCTATGTTGTCCTGCAGAGCTTGCAGAGCACTGGGGAAAGGCAGGCAGAGAATTCCCTGCTAGCACCTTCTCTGTGCCTGTTCACATTGCTTCGCAAGAATCGCTTTTGTGCAGAAAACAGTAACACTTGTTCAGAAGGAAAGAAAGCACAGAGCCCCAGATTCTATGTTGTCCTGCAGAGCTTGCAGAGCACTGGGGAAAGGCAGGCAGAGAATTCCTTGCTAGCACCTTCTCTGTGCCTGGGAAGCAGAAGTGTTCACATTGCTTCGCAGAATCGCTTTTGTGCAGAAAACAGTAACACTTGTTCAGAAGGAGAGAAAGCACAGAGCCCCAGATTCTATGTTGTCCTGGAGAGCTTGCAGAGCACTGGGGAAAGGCAGGCAGAGAATTCCTTGCTAGCACCTTCTCTGTGCCTGGGAAGCAGAAGTGTTCACATTGCTTCGCAAGAATCGCTTTTGTGCAGAAACAGTAACACTTGTTCAGAAGGAAAGAAAGCACAGAGCCCCAGATTCTATGTTGTCCTGGAGAGCTTGCAGAGCACTGGGGAAAGGCAGGCAGAGAATTCCCTGCTAGCACCTTCTCTGTGCCTGGGAAGCAGAAGTGTTCACATTGCTTCGCAAAAATCGCTTTTGTGCAGAAAACAGTAACACTTGTTCAGAAGGAAAGAAATCACAGAGCCCCAGATTCTATGTTGTCCTGGAGAGCTTGCAGAGCACTGGGGAAAGGCAGGCAGAGAATTCCCTGCTAGCACCTTCTCTGTGCCTGTTCACATTGCTTCGCAAGAATCGCTTTTGTGCAGAAAACAGTAACACTTGTTCAGAAGGAAAGAAAGCACAGAGCCCCAGATTCTATGTTGTCCTGCAGAGCTTGCAGAGCACTGGGGAAAGGCAGGCAGAGAATTCCCTGCTAGCACCTTCTCTGTGCCTGGGAAGCAGAAGTGTTCACATTGCTTCGCAGAATCGCTTTTGTGCAGAAAACAGTAACACTTGTTCAGAAGGAGAGAAAGCACAGAGCCCCAGATTCTATGTTGTCCTGGAGAGCTTGCAGAGCACTGGGGAAAGGCAGGCAGAGAATTCCTTGCTAGCACCTTCTCTGTGCCTGGGAAGCAGAAGTGTTCACATTGCTTCGCAAGAATCGCTTTTGTGCAGAAAACACTAACACTTGTTCAGAAGGAAAGAAAGCACAGAGCCCCAGATTCTATGTTGTCCTGGAGAGCTTGCAGAGCACTGGGGAAAGGCAGGCAGAGAATTCCCTGCTAGCACCTTCTCTGTGCCTGGGAAGCAGAAGTGTTCACATTGCTTCGCAGAATCGCTTTTGTGCAGAAAACAGTAACACTTGTTCAGAACGAAAGAAAGCACAGAGCCCCAGATTCTATGTTGTCCTGCAGAGCTTGCAGAGCACTGGGGAAAGGCAGGCAGAGAATTCCCTGCTAGCACCTTCTCTGTGCCTGTTCACATTGCTTCGCAGAATCGCTTTTGTGCAGAAAACAGTAACACTTGTTCAGAAGGAAAGAAAGCACAGAGTCCCAGATTCTATGTTGTCCTGCAGAGCTTGCAGAGCACTGGGGAAAGGCAGGCAGAGAATTCCTTGCTAGCACCTTCTCTGTGCCTGGGAAGCAGAAGTGTTCACATTGCTTCGCAAGAATTGCTTTTGTGCAGAAAACAGTAACACTTGTTCAGAAGGAAAGAAAGCACAGAGCCCCAGATTTTATGTTGTCCTGGAGAGCTTGCAGAGCACTGTGGAAAGCCAGGCAGAGAATTCCCTGATAGCACCTTCTCTGTGCCTGGGAAGCAGAAGTGTTCACATTGCTTCGCAAGAATCGCTTTTGTGCAGAAAACACTAACACTTGTTCAGAAGGAAAGAAAGCACAGAGCCCCAGATTCTATGTTGTCCTGGAGAGCTTGCAGAGCACTGGGGAAAGGCAGGCAGAGAATTCCCTGCTAGCACCTTCTCTGTGCCTGTTCACAGTTCTTCGCAGAATCGCTTTTGTGCAGAAAACAGTAACACTTGTTCAGAAGGAAAGAAAGCACAGAGCCCCAGATTTTATGTTGTCCTGGAGAGCTTGCAGAGCACTGGGGAAAGGCAGGCAGAGAATTCCTTGCTAGCACCTTCTCTGTGCCTGGGAAGCAGAAGTGTTCACATTGCTTCGCAGAATCGCTTTTGTGCAGAAAACACTAACACTTGTTCAGAAGGAAAGAAAGCACAGAGAACCAGATTCTATGTTGTCCTGGAGAGCTTGCAGAGCACTGGGGAAAGGCAGGCAGAGAATTCCTTGCTAGCACCTTCTCTGTGCCTGGGAAGCAGAAGTGTTCACATTGCTTCGCAAGAATCGCTTTTGTGCAGAAAACACTAACACTTGTTCAGAAGGAAAGAAAGCACAGAGCCCCAGATTCTATGTTGTCCTGGAGAGCTTGCAGAGCACTGGGGAAAGGCAGGCAGAGAATTCCCTGCTAGCACCTTCTCTGTGCCTGGGAAGCAGAAGTGTTCACATTGCTTCGCAGAATCGCTTTTGTGCAGAAAACAGTAATACTTGTTCAGAACGAAAGAAAGCACAGAGCCCCAGATTCTATGTTGTCCTGCAGAGCTTGCAGAGCACTGGGGAAAGGCAGGCAGAGAATTCCTTGCTAGCACCTTCTCTGTGCCTGGGAAGCAGAAGTGTTCACATTGCTTCGCAGAATCGCTTTTGTGCAGAAAACACTAACACTTGTTCAGAACGAAAGAAAGCACAGAGCCCCAGATTTTATGTTGTCCTGGAGAGCTTGCAGAGCACTGGGGAAAGGCAGGCAGAGAATTCCCTGCTAGCACCTTCTCTGTGCCTGTTCACATTGCTTCGCAGAATCGCTTTTGTGCAGAAAACAGTAACACTTGTTCAGAAGGAAAGAAAGCACAGAGCCCCAGATTTTATGTTGTCCTGGAGAGCTTGCAGAGCACTGGGGAAAGGCAGGCAGAGAATTCCTTGCTAGCACCTTCTCTGTGCCTGGGAAGCAGAAGTGTTCACATTGCTTCGCAAGAATCGCTTTTGTGCAGAAAACAGTAACACTTGTACAGAAGGAAAGAAAGCACAGAGCCCCAGATTCTATGTTGTCCTGGAGAGCTTGCAGAGCACTGGGGAAAGGCAGGCAGAGAATTCCCTGCTAGCACCTTCTCTGTGCCTGTTCACATTGCTTCGCAAGAATCGCTTTTGTGCAGAAAACAGTAACACTTGTTCAGAACGAAAGAAAGCACAGAGCCCCAGATTCTATGTTGTCCTGCAGAGCTTGCAGAGCACTGGGGAAAGGCAGGCAGAGAATTCCTTGCTAGCACCTTCTCTGTGCCTGGGAAGCAGAAGTGTTCACATTGCTTCGCAAGAATCGCTTTTGGGCAGAAAACACTAACACTTGTTCAGAACGAAAGAAAGCACAGAGCCCCAGATTCTATGTTGTCCTGGAGAGCTTGCAGAGCACTGGGGAAAGGCAGGCAGAGAATTCCTTGCTAGCACCTTCTCTGTGCCTGGGAAGCAGAAGTGTTCACATTGCTTCGCAGAATCGCTTTTGTGCAGAAAACACTAACACTTGTTCAGAAGGAAAGAAAGCACAGAGCCCCAGATTCTATGTTGTCCTGGAGAGCTTGCAGAGCACTGGGGAAAGGCAGGCAGAGAATTCCCTGCTAGCACCTTCTCTGTGCCTGGGAAGCAGAAGTGTTCACATTGCTTCGCAGAATCGCTTTTGTGCAGAAAACACTAACACTTGTTCAGAAGGAAAGAAAGCACAGAGAACCACATTCTATGTTGTCCTGCAGAGCTTGCAGAGCACTGGGGAAAGGCAGGCAGAGAATTCCTTGCTAGCACCTTCTCTGTGCCTGGGAAGCAGAAGTGTTCACATTGCTTCGCAAGAATCGCTTTTGTGCAGAAAACACTTACACTTATTCAGAAGGAAAGAAAGCACAGAGCCCCAGATTTTATGTTGTCCTGGAGAGCTTGCAGAGCACTGGGGAAAGGCAGGCAGAGAATTCCTTGCTAGCACCTTCTCTGTGCCTGGGAAGCAGAAGTGTTCACATTGCTTCGCAAGAATCGCTTTTGTGCAGAAAACAGTAACACTTGTTCAGAACGAAAGAAAGCACAGAGCCCCAGATTCTATGTTGTCCTGGAGAGCTTGCAGAGCACTGGGGAAAGGCAGGCAGAGAATTCCTTGCTAACACCTTCTCTGTGCCTGGGAAGCAGTAGTGTTCACATTGCTTCACAAGAATTGCTTTTGTGCAGAAAACAGTAACACTTGTTCAGAAGGAAAGAAAGCACAGAGCCCCAGATTCTATGTTGTCCTGGAGAGCTTGCAGAGCACTGGGGAAAGGCAGGCAGAGAATTCCCTGCTAGCACCTTCTCTGTGCCTGGGAAGCAGAAGTGTTCACATTGCTTCGCAAAAATCGCTTTTGTGCAGAAAACAGTAACACTTGTTCAGAAGGAAAGAAAGCACAGAGCCCCAGATTTTATGTTGTCCTGGAGAGCTTGCAGAGCACTGGGGAAAGGCAGGCAGAGAATTCCTTGCTAGCACCTTCTCTGTGCCTGTTCACATTGCTTCGCAAGAATCGCTTTTGTGCAGAAAACAGTAACACTTGTTCAGAAGGAAAGAAAGCACAGAGCCCCAGATTCTATGTTGTCCTGGAGAGCTTGCAGAGCACTGGGGAAAGGCAGGCAGAGAATTCCCTGCTAGCACCTTCTCTGTGCCTGGGAAGCAGAAGTGTTCACATTGCTTCGCAAGAATCGCTTTTGTGCAGAAAACAGTAACACTTGTTCAGAAGGAAAGAAAGCACAGAGCCCCAGATTCTATGTTGTCCTGGAGAGCTTGCAGAGCACTGGGGAAAGGCAGGCAGAGAATTCCCTGCTAGCACCTTCTCTGTGCCTGTGAAGCAGAAGTGTTCACATTGCTTCGCAAAAATCGCTTTTGTGCAGAAAACAGTAACACTTGTTCAGAAGGAAAGAAATCACAGAGCCCCAGATTCTATGTTGTCCTGGAGAGCTTGCAGAGCACTGGGGAAAGGCAGGCAGAGAATTCCCTGCTAGCACCTTCTCTGTGCCTGTTCACATTGCTTCGCAAGAATCGCTTTTGTGCAGAAAACAGTAACACTTGTTCAGAAGGAAAGAAAGCACAGAGCCCCAGATTCCATGTTGTCCTGCAGAGCTTGCAGAGCACTGGGGAAAGGCAGGCAGAGAATTCCTTGCTAGCACCTTCTCTGTGCCTGGGAAGCAGAAGTGTTCACATTGCTTCGCAGAATCGCTTTTGTGCAGAAAACAGTAACACTTGTTCAGAAGGAGAGAAAGCACAGAGCCCCAGATTCTATGTTGTCCTGGAGAGCTTGCAGAGCACTGGGGAAAGGCAGGCAGAGAATTCCTTGCTAGCACCTTCTCTGTGCCTGGGAAGCAGAAGTGTTCACATTGCTTCGCAAGAATCGCTTTTGTGCAGAAAACAGTAACACTTGTTCAGAAGGAAAGAAAGCACAGAGCCCCAGATTCTATGTTGTCCTGGAGAGCTTGCAGAGCACTGGGGAAAGGCAGGCAGAGAATTCCCTGCTAGCACCTTCTCTGTGCCTGGGAAGCAGAAGTGTTCACATTGCTTCGCAAAAATCGCTTTTGTGCAGAAAACAGTAACACTTGTTCAGAAGGAAAGAAATCACAGAGCCCCAGATTCTATGTTGTCCTGGAGAGCTTGCAGAGCACTGGGGAAAGGCAGGCAGAGAATTCCCTGCTAGCACCTTCTCTGTGCCTGTTCACATTGCTTCGCAAGAATCGCTTTTGTGCAGAAAACAGTAACACTTGTTCAGAAGGAAAGAAAGCACAGAGCCCCAGATTCTATGTTGTCCTGCAGAGCTTGCAGAGCACTGGGGAAAGGCAGGCAGAGAATTCCCTGCTAGCACCTTCTCTGTGCCTGGGAAGCAGAAGTGTTCACATTGCTTCGCAGAATCGCTTTTGTGCAGAAAACAGTAACACTTGTTCAGAACGAAAGAAAGCACAGAGCCCCAGATTCTATGTTGTCCTGGAGAGCTTGCAGAGCACTGGGGAAAGGCAGGCAGAGAATTCCTTGCTAGCACCTTCTCTGTGCCTGGGAAGCAGAAGTGTTCACATTGCTTCGCAAGAATCGCTTTTGTGCAGAAAACACTAACACTTGTTCAGAAGGAAAGAAAGCACAGAGCCCCAGATTCTATGTTGTCCTGGAGAGCTTGCAGAGCACTGGGGAAAGGCAGGCAGAGAATTCCCTGCTAGCACCTTCTCTGTGCCTGGGAAGCAGAAGTGTTCACATTGCTTCGCAGAATCGCTTTTGTGCAGAAAACAGTAACACTTGTTCAGAACGAAAGAAAGCACAGAGCCCCAGATTCTATGTTGTCCTGCAGAGCTTGCAGAGCACTGGGGAAAGGCAGGCAGAGAATTCCCTGCTAGCACCTTCTCTGTGCCTGTTCACATTGCTTCGCAGAATCGCTTTTGTGCAGAAAACAGTAACACTTGTTCAGAAGGAAAGAAAGCACAGAGTCCCAGATTCTATGTTGTCCTGCAGAGCTTGCAGAGCACTGGGGAAAGGCAGGCAGAGAATTCCTTGCTAGCACCTTCTCTGTGCCTGGGAAGCAGAAGTGTTCACATTTCTTCGCAAGAATCGCTTTTGTGCAGAAAACAGTAACACTTGTTCAGAAGGAAAGAAAGCACAGAGCCCCAGATTTTATGTTGTCCTGGAGAGCTTGCAGAGCACTGTGGAAAGCCAGGCAGAGAATTCCCTGATAGCACCTTCTCTGTGCCTGGGAAGCAGAAGTGTTCACATTGCTTCGCAAGAATCGCTTTTGTGCAGAAAACACTAACACTTGTTCAGAAGGAAAGAAAGCACAGAGCCCCAGATTCTATGTTGTCCTGGAGAGCTTGCAGAGCACTGGGGAAAGGCAGGCAGAGAATTCCCTGCTAGCACCTTCTCTGTGCCTGTTCACAGTTCTTCGCAGAATCGCTTTTGTGCAGAAAACAGTAACACTTGTTCAGAACGAAAGAAAGCACAGAGCCCCAGATTCTATGTTGTCCTGGAGAGCTTGCAGAGCACTGGGGACAGGCAGGCAGAGAATTCCCTGCTAGCACCTTCTCTGTGCCTGGGAAGCAGAAGGGTTCACATTGCTTCGCAGAATCGTTTTCGTGCAGAAAACAGTAAGACTTGTTCAGAAGGAAAGAAAGCACAGAGCCCCAGATTTTATGTTGTCCTGGAGAGCTTGCAGAGCACTGGGGAAAGGCAGGCAGAGAATTCCCTGCTAGCACCTTCTCTGTGCCTGGCAAGCAGATGTGTTCACATTGCTTCGCAAGAATCGCTTTTGTGCAGGAAACAATAACACTCGTTCAGAACGAAAGAAAGCACAGAGCCCCAGATTCTATGTTGTCCTGGAGAGCTTGCAGAGCACTGGGGAAAGGCAGGCAGAGAATTCCCTGCTAGCACCTTCTCTGTGCCTGTTCACATTGCTTCGCAGAATCGCTTTTGTGCAGAAAACAGTAACACTTGTTCAGAAGGAAAGAAAGCACAGAGCCCCAGATTCTATGTTGTCCTGGAGAGCTTGCAGAGCACTGGGGAAAGGCAGGCAGAGAATTCCTTGCTAGCACCTTCTCTGTGCCTGGGAAGCAGAAGTGTTCACATTGCTTCGCAAGAATCGCTTTTGTGCAGAAAACAGTAACACTTGTACAGAAGGAAAGAAAGCACAGAGCCCCAGATTCTATGTTGTCCTGGAGAGCTTGCAGAGCACTGGGGAAAGGCAGGCAGAGAATTCCTTGCTAGCACCTTCTCTGTGCCTGGGAAGCAGAAGTGTTCACATTGCTTCGCAAGAATCGCTTTTGTGCAGAAAACACTAACACTTGTTCAGAAGGAAAGAAAGCACAGAGCCCCAGATTCTATGTTGTCCTGGAGAGCTTGCAGAGCACTGGGGAAAGGCAGGCAGAGAATTCCCTGCTAGCACCTTCTCTGTGCCTGTTCACATTGCTTCGCAAGAATCGCTTTTGTGCAGAAAACTGTAACACTTGTTCAGAAGGAAAGAAAGCACAGAGCCCCAGATTCTATGTTGTCCTGGAGAGCTTGCAGAGCACTGGGGAAAGGCAGGCAGAGAATTCCCTGCTAGCACCTTCTCTGTGCCTGGGAAGCAGAAGTGTTCACATTGCTTCGCAAAAATCGCTTTTGTGCAGAAAACAGTAACACTTGTTCAGAACGAAAGAAAGCACAGAGCCCCAGATTCTATGTTGTCCTGGAGAGCTTGCAGAGCACTGGGGAAAGGCAGGCAGAGAATTCCTTGCTAGCACCTTCTCTGTGCCTGGGAAGCAGAAGTGTTCACATTGCTTCGCAAGAATCGCTTTTGGGCAGAAAACACTAACACTTGTTCAGAACGAAAGAAAGCACAGAGCCCCAGATTCTATGTTGTCCTGGAGAGCTTGCAGAGCACTGGGGAAAGGCAGGCAGAGAATTCCTTGCTAGCACCTTCTCTGTGCCTGGGAAGCAGAAGTGTTCACATTGCTTCGCAAGAATCGCTTTTGGGCAGAAAACACTAACACTTGTTCAGAACGAAAGAAAGCACAGAGCCCCAGATTCTATGTTGTCCTGGAGAGCTTGCAGAGCACTGGGGAAAGGCAGGCAGAGAATTCCTTGCTAGCACCTTCTCTGTGCCTGGGAAGCAGAAGTGTTACATTGCTTCGCAGAATCGCTTTTGTGCAGAAAACACTAACACTTGTTCAGAAGGAAAGAAAGCACAGAGCCCCAGATTCTATGTTGTCCTGGAGAGCTTGCAGAGCACTAGGGAAAGGCAGGCAGAGAATTCCCTGCTAGCACCTTCTCTGTGCCTGGGAAGCAGAAGTGTTCACATTGCTTCGCAAAAATCGCTTTTGTGCAGAAAACAGTAACACTTGTTCAGAAGGAAAGAAAGCACAGAGCCCCAGATTCTATGTTGTCCTGGAGAGCTTGCAGAGCACTGGGGAAAGGCAGGCAGAGAATTCCCTGCTAGCACCTTCTCTGTGCCTGGGAAGCAGAAGTGTTCACATTGCTTCGCAGAATCGCTTTTGTGCAGAAAACACTAACACTTGTTCAGAAGGAAAGAAAGCACAGAGAACCACATTCTATGTTGTCCTGCAGAGCTTGCAGAGCACTGGGGAAAGGCAGGCAGAGAATTCCTTGCTAGCACCTTCTCTGTGCCTGGGAAGCAGAAGTGTTCACATTGCTTCGCAAGAATCGCTTTTGTGCAGAAAACACTTACACTTATTCAGAAGGAAAGAAAGCACAGAGCCCCAGATTTTATGTTGTCCTGGAGAGCTTGCAGAGCACTGGGGAAAGGCAGGCAGAGAATTCCTTGCTAGCACCTTCTCTGTGCCTGGGAAGCAGAAGTGTTCACATTGCTTCGCAAGAATCGCTTTTGTGCAGAAAACACTAACACTTGTTCAGAACGAAAGAAAGCACAGAGCCCCAGATTCTATGTTGTCCTGGAGAGCTTGCAGAGCACTGGGGAAAGGCAGGCAGAGAATTCCTTGCTAACACCTTCTCTGTGCCTGGGAAGCAGTAGTGTTCACATTGCTTCACAAGAATTGCTTTTGTGCAGAAAACAGTAACACTTGTTCAGAACGAAAGAAAGCACAGAGCCCCAGATTCTATGTTGTCCTGGAGAGCTTGCAGAGCACTGGGGAAAGGCAGGCAGAGAATTCCCTGCTAGCACCTTCTCTGTGCCTGGGAAGCAGAAGTGTTCACATTGCTTCGCAAAAATCGCTTTTGTGCAGAAAACAGTAACACTTGTTCAGAACGAAAGAAAGCACAGAGCCCCAGATTCTATGTTGTCCTGGAGAGCTTGCAGAGCACTGGGGAAAGGCAGGCAGAGAATTCCTTGCTAGCACCTTCTCTGTGCCTGTTCACATTGCTTCGCAAGAATCGCTTTTGTGCAGAAAACAGTAACACTTGTTCAGAAGGAAAGAAAGCACAGAGCCCCAGATTCTATGTTGTCCTGGAGAGCTTGCAGAGCACTGGGGAAAGGCAGGCAGAGAATTCCCTGCTAGCACCTTCTCTGTGCCTGGGAAGCAGAAGTGTTCACATTGCTTCGCAAGAATCGCTTTTGTGCAGAAAACAGTAACACTTGTTCAGAAGGAAAGAAAGCACAGAGCCCCAGATTCTATGTTGTCCTGGAGAGCTTGCAGAGCACTGGGGAAAGGCAGGCAGAGAATTCCCTGCTAGCACCTTCTCTGTGCCTGTGAAGCAGAAGTGTTCACATTGCTTCGCAAAAATCGCTTTTGTGCAGAAAACAGTAACACTTGTTCAGAAGGAAAGAAATCACAGAGCCCCAGATTCTATGTTGTCCTGGAGAGCTTGCAGAGCACTGGGGAAAGGCAGGCAGAGAATTCCCTGCTAGCACCTTCTCTGTGCCTGGGAAGCAGAAGGGTTCACATTGCTTCGCAAAAATCGCTTTTGTGCAGAAAACAGTAACACTTGTTCAGAAGGAAAGAAATCACAGAGCCCCAGATTCTATGTTGTCCTGCAGAGCTTGCAGAGCACTGGGGAAAGGCAGGCAGAGAATTCCCTGCTAGCACCTTCTCTGTGCCTGTTCACATTGCTTCGCAAGAATCGCTTTTGTGCAGAAAACAGTAACACTTGTTCAGAAGGAAAGAAAGCACAGAGCCCCAGATTCTATGTTGTCCTGCAGAGCTTGCAGAGCACTGGGGAAAGGCAGGCAGAGAATTCCTTGCTAGCACCTTCTCTGTGCCTGGGAAGCAGAAGTGTTCACATTGCTTCGCAGAATCGCTTTTGTGCAGAAAACAGTAACACTTGTTCAGAAGGAGAGAAAGCACAGAGCCCCAGATTCTATGTTGTCCTGGAGAGCTTGCAGAGCACTGGGGAAAGGCAGGCAGAGAATTCCTTGCTAGCACCTTCTCTGTGCCTGGGAAGCAGAAGTGTTCACATTGCTTCGCAAGAATCGCTTTTGTGCAGAAACAGTAACACTTGTTCAGAAGGAAAGAAAGCACAGAGCCCCAGATTCTATGTTGTCCTGGAGAGCTTGCAGAGCACTGGGGAAAGGCAGGCAGAGAATTCCCTGCTAGCACCTTCTCTGTGCCTGGGAAGCAGAAGTGTTCACATTGCTTCGCAAAAATCGCTTTTGTGCAGAAAACAGTAACACTTGTTCAGAAGGAAAGAAATCACAGAGCCCCAGATTCTATGTTGTCCTGGAGAGCTTGCAGAGCACTGGGGAAAGGCAGGCAGAGAATTCCCTGCTAGCACCTTCTCTGTGCCTGTTCACATTGCTTCGCAATAATCGCTTTTGTGCAGAAAACAGTAACACTTGTTCAGAAGGAAAGAAAGCACAGAGCCCCAGATTCTATGTTGTCCTGCAGAGCTTGCAGAGCACTGGGGAAAGGCAGGCAGAGAATTCCCTGCTAGCACCTTCTCTGTGCCTGGGAAGCAGAAGTGTTCACATTGCTTCGCAGAATCGCTTTTGTGCAGAAAACAGTAACACTTGTTCAGAAGGAGAGAAAGCACAGAGCCCCAGATTCTATGTTGTCCTGGAGAGCTTGCAGAGCACTGGGGAAAGGCAGGCAGAGAATTCCTTGCTAGCACCTTCTCTGTGCCTGGGAAGCAGAAGTGTTCACATTGCTTCGCAAGAATCGCTTTTGTGCAGAAAACACTAACACTTGTTCAGAAGGAAAGAAAGCACAGAGCCCCAGATTCTATGTTGTCCTGGAGAGCTTGCAGAGCACTGGGGAAAGGCAGGCAGAGAATTCCCTGCTAGCACCTTCTCTGTGCCTGGGAAGCAGAAGTGTTCACATTGCTTCGCAGAATCGCTTTTGTGCAGAAAACAGTAACACTTGTTCAGAACGAAAGAAAGCACAGAGCCCCAGATTCTATGTTGTCCTGCAGAGCTTGCAGAGCACTGGGGAAAGGCAGGCAGAGAATTCCCTGCTAGCACCTTCTCTGTGCCTGTTCACATTGCTTCGCAGAATCGCTTTTGTGCAGAAAACAGTAACACTTGTTCAGAAGGAAAGAAAGCACAGAGTCCCAGATTCTATGTTGTCCTGCAGAGCTTGCAGAGCACTGGGGAAAGGCAGGCAGAGAATTCCTTGCTAGCACCTTCTCTGTGCCTGGGAAGCAGAAGTGTTCACATTGCTTCGCAAGAATCGCTTTTGTGCAGAAAACAGTAACACTTGTTCAGAAGGAAAGAAAGCACAGAGCCCCAGATTTTATGTTGTCCTGGAGAGCTTGCAGAGCACTGTGGAAAGCCAGGCAGAGAATTCCCTGATAGCACCTTCTCTGTGCCTGGGAAGCAGAAGTGTTCACATTGCTTCGCAAGAATCGCTTTTGTGCAGAAAACACTAACACTTGTTCAGAAGGAAAGAAAGCACAGAGCCCCAGATTCTATGTTGTCCTGGAGAGCTTGCAGAGCACTGGGGAAAGGCAGGCAGAGAATTCCCTGCTAGCACCTTCTCTGTGCCTGTTCACAGTTCTTCGCAGAATCGCTTTTGTGCAGAAAACAGTAACACTTGTTCAGAAGGAAAGAAAGCACAGAGCCCCAGATTTTATGTTGTCCTGGAGAGCTTGCAGAGCACTGGGGAAAGGCAGGCAGAGAATTCCTTGCTAGCACCTTCTCTGTGCCTGGGAAGCAGAAGGGTTCACATTGCTTCGCAAAAATCGCTTTTGTGCAGAAAACAGTAACACTTGTTCAGAAGGAAAGAAATCACAGAGCCCCAGATTCTATGTTGTCCTGCAGAGCTTGCAGAGCACTGGGGAAAGGCAGGCAGAGAATTCCCTGCTAGCACCTTCTCTGTGCCTGTTCACATTGCTTCGCAAGAATCGCTTTTGTGCAGAAAACAGTAACACTTGTTCAGAAGGAAAGAAAGCACAGAGCCCCAGATTCTATGTTGTCCTGCAGAGCTTGCAGAGCACTGGGGAAAGGCAGGCAGAGAATTCCTTGCTAGCACCTTCTCTGTGCCTGGGAAGCAGAAGTGTTCACATTGCTTCGCAGAATCGCTTTTGTGCAGAAAACAGTAACACTTGTTCAGAAGGAGAGAAAGCACAGAGCCCCAGATTCTATGTTGTCCTGGAGAGCTTGCAGAGCACTGGGGAAAGGCAGGCAGAGAATTCCTTGCTAGCACCTTCTCTGTGCCTGGGAAGCAGAAGTGTTCACATTGCTTCGCAAGAATCGCTTTTGTGCAGAAACAGTAACACTTGTTCAGAAGGAAAGAAAGCACAGAGCCCCAGATTCTATGTTGTCCTGGAGAGCTTGCAGAGCACTGGGGAAAGGCAGGCAGAGAATTCCCTGCTAGCACCTTCTCTGTGCCTGGGAAGCAGAAGTGTTCACATTGCTTCGCAAAAATCGCTTTTGTGCAGAAAACAGTAACACTTGTTCAGAAGGAAAGAAATCACAGAGCCCCAGATTCTATGTTGTCCTGGAGAGCTTGCAGAGCACTGGGGAAAGGCAGGCAGAGAATTCCCTGCTAGCACCTTCTCTGTGCCTGTTCACATTGCTTCGCAATAATCGCTTTTGTGCAGAAAACAGTAACACTTGTTCAGAAGGAAAGAAAGCACAGAGCCCCAGATTCTATGTTGTCCTGCAGAGCTTGCAGAGCACTGGGGAAAGGCAGGCAGAGAATTCCCTGCTAGCACCTTCTCTGTGCCTGGGAAGCAGAAGTGTTCACATTGCTTCGCAGAATCGCTTTTGTGCAGAAAACAGTAACACTTGTTCAGAAGGAGAGAAAGCACAGAGCCCCAGATTCTATGTTGTCCTGGAGAGCTTGCAGAGCACTGGGGAAAGGCAGGCAGAGAATTCCTTGCTAGCACCTTCTCTGTGCCTGGGAAGCAGAAGTGTTCACATTGCTTCGCAAGAATCGCTTTTGTGCAGAAAACACTAACACTTGTTCAGAAGGAAAGAAAGCACAGAGCCCCAGATTCTATGTTGTCCTGGAGAGCTTGCAGAGCACTGGGGAAAGGCAGGCAGAGAATTCCCTGCTAGCACCTTCTCTGTGCCTGGGAAGCAGAAGTGTTCACATTGCTTCGCAGAATCGCTTTTGTGCAGAAAACAGTAACACTTGTTCAGAACGAAAGAAAGCACAGAGCCCCAGATTCTATGTTGTCCTGCAGAGCTTGCAGAGCACTGGGGAAAGGCAGGCAGAGAATTCCCTGCTAGCACCTTCTCTGTGCCTGTTCACATTGCTTCGCAGAATCGCTTTTGTGCAGAAAACAGTAACACTTGTTCAGAAGGAAAGAAAGCACAGAGTCCCAGATTCTATGTTGTCCTGCAGAGCTTGCAGAGCACTGGGGAAAGGCAGGCAGAGAATTCCTTGCTAGCACCTTCTCTGTGCCTGGGAAGCAGAAGTGTTCACATTGCTTCGCAAGAATCGCTTTTGTGCAGAAAACAGTAACACTTGTTCAGAAGGAAAGAAAGCACAGAGCCCCAGATTTTATGTTGTCCTGGAGAGCTTGCAGAGCACTGTGGAAAGCCAGGCAGAGAATTCCCTGATAGCACCTTCTCTGTGCCTGGGAAGCAGAAGTGTTCACATTGCTTCGCAAGAATCGCTTTTGTGCAGAAAACACTAACACTTGTTCAGAAGGAAAGAAAGCACAGAGCCCCAGATTCTATGTTGTCCTGGAGAGCTTGCAGAGCACTGGGGAAAGGCAGGCAGAGAATTCCCTGCTAGCACCTTCTCTGTGCCTGTTCACAGTTCTTCGCAGAATCGCTTTTGTGCAGAAAACAGTAACACTTGTTCAGAAGGAAAGAAAGCACAGAGCCCCAGATTTTATGTTGTCCTGGAGAGCTTGCAGAGCACTGGGGAAAGGCAGGCAGAGAATTCCTTGCTAGCACCTTCTCTGTGCCTGGGAAGCAGAAGTGTTCACATTGCTTCGCAAGAATCGTTTTTGTGCAGAAAACAGTAACACTTGTTCAGAAGGAAAGAAAGCACAGAGAACCAGATTCTATGTTGTCCTGGAGAGCTTGCAGAGCACTGGGGAAAGGCAGGCAGAGAATTCCTTGCTAGCACCTTCTCTGTGCCTGGGAAGCAGAAGTGTTCACATTGCTTCGCAAGAATCGCTTTTGTGCAGAAAACACTAACACTTGTTCAGAAGGAAAGAAAGCACAGAGCCCCAGATTCTATGTTGTCCTGGAGAGCTTGCAGAGCACTGGGGAAAGGCAGGCAGAGAATTCCCTGCTAGCACCTTCTCTGTGCCTGGGAAGCAGAAGTGTTCACATTGCTTCGCAGAATCGCTTTTGTGCAGAAAACAGTAACACTTGTTCAGAACGAAAGAAAGCACAGAGCCCCAGATTCTATGTTGTCCTGCAGAGCTTGCAGAGCACTGGGGAAAGGCAGGCAGAGAATTCCTTGCTAGCACCTTCTCTGTGCCTGGGAAGCAGAAGTGTTCACATTGCTTCGCAGAATCGCTTTTGTGCAGAAAACACTAACACTTGTTCAGAACGAAAGAAAGCACAGAGCCCCAGATTTTATGTTGTCCTGGAGAGCTTGCAGAGCACTGGGGAAAGGCAGGCAGAGAATTCCCTGCTAGCACCTTCTCTGTGCCTGTTCACATTGCTTCGCAAGAATCCCTTTTGTGCAGAAAACAGTAACACTTGTTCAGAAGGAAAGAAAGCACAGAGCCCCAGATTTTATGTTGTCCTGGAGAGCTTGCAGAGCACTGGGGAAAGGCAGGCAGAGAATTCCTTGCTAGCACCTTCTCTGTGCCTGGGAAGCAGAAGTGTTCACATTGCTTCGCAAGAATCGCTTTTGTGCAGAAAACAGTAACACTTGTACAGAAGGAAAGAAAGCACAGAGCCCCAGATTCTATGTTGTCCTGGAGAGCTTGCAGAGCACTGGGGAAAGGCAGGCAGAGAATTCCCTGCTAGCACCTTCTCTGTGCCTGTTCACATTGCTTCGCAAGAATCGCTTTTGTGCAGAAAACTGTAACACTTGTTCAGAAGGAAAGAAAGCACAGAGCCCCAGATTCTATGTTGTCCTGCAGAGCTTGCAGAGCACTGGGGAAAGGCAGGCAGAGAATTCCCTGCTAGCACCTTCTCTGTGCCTGGGAAGCAGAAGTGTTCACATTGCTTCGCAGAATCGCTTTTGTGCAGAAAACAGTAACACTTGTTCAGAACGAAAGAAAGCACAGAGCCCCAGATTCTATGTTGTCCTGGAGAGCTTGCAGAGCACTGGGGAAAGGCAGGCAGAGAATTCCTTGCTAGCACCTTCTCTGTGCCTGGGAAGCAGAAGTGTTCACATTGCTTCGCAAGAATCGCTTTTGGGCAGAAAACACTAACACTTGTTCAGAACGAAAGAAAGCACAGAGCCCCAGATTCTATGTTGTCCTGGAGAGCTTGCAGAGCACTGGGGAAAGGCAGGCAGAGAATTCCTTGCTAGCACCTTCTCTGTGCCTGGGAAGCAGAAGTGTTCACATTGCTTCGCAGAATCGCTTTTGTGCAGAAAACACTAACACTTGTTCAGAAGGAAAGAAAGCACAGAGCCCCAGATTTTATGTTGTCCTGGAGAGCTTGCAGAGCACTAGGGAAAGGCAGGCAGAGAATTCCCTGCTAGCACCTTCTCTGTGCCTGGGAAGCAGAAGTGTTCACATTGCTTCGCAAAAATCGCTTTTGTGCAGAAAACAGTAACACTTGTTCAGAAGGAAAGAAAGCACAGAGCCCCAGATTCTATGTTGTCCTGGAGAGCTTGCAGAGCACTGGGGAAAGGCAGGCAGAGAATTCCCTGCTAGCACCTTCTCTGTGCCTGGGAAGCAGAAGTGTTCACATTGCTTCGCAGAATCGCTTTTGTGCAGAAAACACTAACACTTGTTCAGAAGGAAAGAAAGCACAGAGAACCACATTCTATGTTGTCCTGCAGAGCTTGCAGAGCACTGGGGAAAGGCAGGCAGAGAATTCCTTGCTAGCACCTTCTCTGTGCCTGGGAAGCAGAAGTGTTCACATTGCTTCGCAAGAATCGCTTTTGTGCAGAAAACACTTACACTTATTCAGAAGGAAAGAAAGCACAGAGCCCCAGATTCTATGTTGTCCTGGAGAGCTTGCAGAGCACTGGGGAAAGGCAGGCAGAGAATTCCCTGCTAGCACCTTCTCTGTGCCTGGGAAGCAGAAGTGTTCACATTGCTTCGCAGAATCGCTTTTGTGCAGAAAACACTAACACTTGTTCAGAAGGAAAGAAAGCACAGAGAACCACATTCTATGTTGTCCTGCAGAGCTTGCAGAGCACTGGGGAAAGGCAGGCAGAGAATTCCTTGCTAGCACCTTCTCTGTGCCTGGGAAGCAGAAGTGTTCACATTGCTTCGCAAGAATCGCTTTTGTGCAGAAAACACTTACACTTATTCAGAAGGAAAGAAAGCACAGAGCCCCAGATTTTATGTTGTCCTGGAGAGCTTGCAGAGCACTGGGGAAAGGCAGGCAGAGAATTCCTTGCTAGCACCTTCTCTGTGCCTGGGAAGCAGAAGTGTTCACATTGCTTCGCAAGAATCGCTTTTGTGCAGAAAACAGTAACACTTGTTCAGAACGAAAGAAAGCACAGAGCCCCAGATTCTATGTTGTCCTGGAGAGCTTGCAGAGCACTGGGGAAAGGCAGGCAGAGAATTCCTTGCTAACACCTTCTCTGTGCCTGGGAAGCAGTAGTGTTCACATTGCTTCACAAGAATTGCTTTTGTGCAGAAAACAGTAACACTTGTTCAGAACGAAAGAAAGCACAGAGCCCCAGATTCTATGTTGTCCTGGAGAGCTTGCAGAGCACTGGGGAAAGGCAGGCAGAGAATTCCCTGCTAGCACCTTCTCTGTGCCTGGGAAGCAGAAGTGTTCACATTGCTTCGCAAAAATCGCTTTTGTGCAGAAAACAGTAACACTTGTTCAGAAGGAAAGAAAGCACAGAGCCCCAGATTTTATGTTGTCCTGGAGAGCTTGCAGAGCACTGGGGAAAGGCAGGCAGAGAATTCCTTGCTAGCACCTTCTCTGTGCCTGTTCACATTGCTTCGCAAGAATCGCTTTTGTGCAGAAAACAGTAACACTTGTTCAGAAGGAAAGAAAGCACAGAGCCCCAGATTCTATGTTGTCCTGGAGAGCTTGCAGAGCACTGGGGAAAGGCAGGCAGAGAATTCCCTGCTAGCACCTTCTCTGTGCCTGGGAAGCAGAAGTGTTCACATTGCTTCGCAAGAATCGCTTTTGTGCAGAAAACAGTAACACTTGTTCAGAAGGAAAGAAAGCACAGAGCCCCAGATTCTATGTTGTCCTGGAGAGCTTGCAGAGCACTGGGGAAAGGCAGGCAGAGAATTCCCTGCTAGCACCTTCTCTGTGCCTGTGAAGCAGAAGTGTTCACATTGCTTCGCAAAAATCGCTTTTGTGCAGAAAACAGTAACACTTGTTCAGAAGGAAAGAAATCACAGAGCCCCAGATTCTATGTTGTCCTGGAGAGCTTGCAGAGCACTGGGGAAAGGCAGGCAGAGAATTCCCTGCTAGCACCTTCTCTGTGCCTGGGAAGCAGAAGTGTTCACATTGCTTCGCAAAAATCGCTTTTGTGCAGAAAACAGTAACACTTGTTCAGAACGAAAGAAAGCACAGAGCCCCAGATTCTATGTTGTCCTGCAGAGCTTGCAGAGCACTGGGGAAAGGCAGGCAGAGAATTCCCTGCTAGCACCTTCTCTGTGCCTGTTCACATTGCTTCGCAAGAATCGCTTTTGTGCAGAAAACAGTAACACTTGTTCAGAAGGAAAGAAAGCACAGAGCCCCAGATTCCATGTTGTCCTGCAGAGCTTGCAGAGCACTGGGGAAAGGCAGGCAGAGAATTCCTTGCTAGCACCTTCTCTGTGCCTGGGAAGCAGAAGTGTTCACATTGCTTCGCAGAATCGCTTTTGTGCAGAAAACAGTAACACTTGTTCAGAAGGAGAGAAAGCACAGAGCCCCAGATTCTATGTTGTCCTGGAGAGCTTGCAGAGCACTGGGGAAAGGCAGGCAGAGAATTCCTTGCTAGCACCTTCTCTGTGCCTGGGAAGCAGAAGTGTTCACATTGCTTCGCAAGAATCGCTTTTGTGCAGAAAACAGTAACACTTGTTCAGAAGGAAAGAAAGCACAGAGCCCCAGATTCTATGTTGTCCTGGAGAGCTTGCAGAGCACTGGGGAAAGGCAGGCAGAGAATTCCCTGCTAGCACCTTCTCTGTGCCTGTTCACATTGCTTCGCAAGAATCGCTTTTGTGCAGAAAACAGTAACACTTGTTCAGAAGGAAAGAAAGCACAGAGCCCCAGATTCTATGTTGTCCTGCAGAGCTTGCAGAGCACTGGGGAAAGGCAGGCAGAGAATTCCCTGCTAGCACCTTCTCTGTGCCTGGGAAGCAGAAGTGTTCACATTGCTTCGCAGAATCGCTTTTGTGCAGAAAACAGTAACACTTGTTCAGAAGGAGAGAAAGCACAGAGCCCCAGATTCTATGTTGTCCTGGAGAGCTTGCAGAGCACTGGGGAAAGGCAGGCAGAGAATTCCTTGCTAGCACCTTCTCTGTGCCTGGGAAGCAGAAGTGTTCACATTGCTTCGCAAGAATCGCTTTTGTGCAGAAAACACTAACACTTGTTCAGAAGGAAAGAAAGCACAGAGCCCCAGATTCTATGTTGTCCTGGAGAGCTTGCAGAGCACTGGGGAAAGGCAGGCAGAGAATTCCCTGCTAGCACCTTCTCTGTGCCTGGGAAGCAGAAGTGTTCACATTGCTTCGCAGAATCGCTTTTGTGCAGAAAACAGTAACACTTGTTCAGAACGAAAGAAAGCACAGAGCCCCAGATTCTATGTTGTCCTGCAGAGCTTGCAGAGCACTGGGGAAAGGCAGGCAGAGAATTCCCTGCTAGCACCTTCTCTGTGCCTGTTCACATTGCTTCGCAGAATCGCTTTTGTGCAGAAAACAGTAACACTTGTTCAGAAGGAAAGAAAGCACAGAGTCCCAGATTCTATGTTGTCCTGCAGAGCTTGCAGAGCACTGGGGAAAGGCAGGCAGAGAATTCCTTGCTAGCACCTTCTCTGTGCCTGGGAAGCAGAAGTGTTCACATTTCTTCGCAAGAATCGCTTTTGTGCAGAAAACAGTAACACTTGTTCAGAAGGAAAGAAAGCACAGAGCCCCAGATTTTATGTTGTCCTGGAGAGCTTGCAGAGCACTGTGGAAAGCCAGGCAGAGAATTCCCTGATAGCACCTTCTCTGTGCCTGGGAAGCAGAAGTGTTCACATTGCTTCGCAAGAATCGCTTTTGTGCAGAAAACACTAACACTTGTTCAGAAGGAAAGAAAGCACAGAGCCCCAGATTCTATGTTGTCCTGGAGAGCTTGCAGAGCACTGGGGAAAGGCAGGCAGAGAATTCCCTGCTAGCACCTTCTCTGTGCCTGTTCACAGTTCTTCGCAGAATCGCTTTTGTGCAGAAAACAGTAACACTTGTTCAGAAGGAAAGAAAGCACAGAGCCCCAGATTCTATGTTGTCCTGGAGAGCTTGCAGAGCACTGGGGAAAGGCAGGCAGAGAATTCCTTGCTAGCACCTTCTCTGTGCCTGGGAAGCAGAAGTGTTCACATTGCTTCGCAAGAATCGCTTTTGTGCAGAAAACACTAACACTTGTTCAGAACGAAAGAAAGCACAGAGCCCCAGATTCTATGTTGTCCTGGAGAGCTTGCAGAGCACTGGGGACAGGCAGGCAGAGAATTCCCTGCTAGCACCTTCTCTGTGCCTGGGAAGCAGAAGGGTTCACATTGCTTCGCAGAATCGTTTTCGTGCAGAAAACAGTAAGACTTGTTCAGAAGGAAAGAAAGCACAGAGCCCCAGATTTTATGTTGTCCTGGAGAGCTTGCAGAGCACTGGGGAAAGGCAGGCAGAGAATTCCCTGCTAGCACCTTCTCTGTGCCTGGCAAGCAGATGTGTTCACATTGCTTCGCAAGAATCGCTTTTGTGCAGGAAACAATAACACTCGTTCAGAACGAAAGAAAGCACAGAGCCCCAGATTCTATGTTGTCCTGGAGAGCTTGCAGAGCACTGGGGAAAGGCAGGCAGAGAATTCCCTGCTAGCACCTTCTCTGTGCCTGTTCACATTGCTTCGCAGAATCGCTTTTGTGCAGAAAACAGTAACACTTGTTCAGAAGGAAAGAAAGCACAGAGCCCCAGATTCTATGTTGTCCTGGAGAGCTTGCAGAGCACTGGGGAAAGGCAGGCAGAGAATTCCTTGCTAGCACCTTCTCTGTGCCTGGGAAGCAGAAGTGTTCACATTGCTTCGCAAGAATCGCTTTTGTGCAGAAAACAGTAACACTTGTACAGAAGGAAAGAAAGCACAGAGCCCCAGATTCTATGTTGTCCTGGAGAGCTTGCAGAGCACTGGGGAAAGGCAGGCAGAGAATTCCTTGCTAGCACCTTCTCTGTGCCTGGGAAGCAGAAGTGTTCACATTGCTTCGCAAGAATCGCTTTTGTGCAGAAAACACTAACACTTGTTCAGAACGAAAGAAAGCACAGAGCCCCAGATTCTATGTTGTCCTGGAGAGCTTGCAGAGCACTGGGGAAAGGCAGGCAGAGAATTCCCTGCTAGCACCTTCTCTGTGCCTGTTCACATTGCTTCGCAAGAATCGCTTTTGTGCAGAAAACTGTAACACTTGTTCAGAAGGAAAGAAAGCACAGAGCCCCAGATTCTATGTTGTCCTGGAGAGCTTGCAGAGCACTGGGGAAAGGCAGGCAGAGAATTCCCTGCTAGCACCTTCTCTGTGCCTGGGAAGCAGAAGTGTTCACATTGCTTCGCAAGAATCGCTTTTGTGCAGAAAACAGTAACACTTGTTCAGAAGGAAAGAAAGCACAGAGCCCCAGATTCTATGTTGTCCTGGAGAGCTTGCAGAGCACTGGGGAAAGGCAGGCAGAGAATTCCTTGCTAGCACCTTCTCTGTGCCTGGGAAGCAGAAGTGTTCACATTGCTTCGCAAGAATCGCTTTTGGGCAGAAAACACTAACACTTGTTCAGAACGAAAGAAAGCACAGAGCCCCAGATTCTATGTTGTCCTGGAGAGCTTGCAGAGCACTGGGGAAAGGCAGGCAGAGAATTCCTTGCTAGCACCTTCTCTGTGCCTGGGAAGCAGAAGTGTTCACATTGCTTCGCAGAATCGCTTTTGTGCAGAAAACACTAACACTTGTTCAGAAGGAAAGAAAGCACAGAGCCCCAGATTTTATGTTGTCCTGGAGAGCTTGCAGAGCACTGGGGAAAGGCAGGCAGAGAATTCCCTGCTAGCACCTTCTCTGTGCCTGGGAAGCAGAAGTGTTCACATTGCTTCGCAAAAATCGCTTTTGTGCAGAAAACAGTAACACTTGTTCAGAAGGAAAGAAAGCACAGAGCCCCAGATTCTATGTTGTCCTGGAGAGCTTGCAGAGCACTGGGGAAAGGCAGGCAGAGAATTCCTTGCTAGCACCTTCTCTGTGCCTGGGAAGCAGAAGTGTTCACATTGCTTCGCAAGAATCGCTTTTGTGCAGAAAACACTAACACTTGTTCAGAAGGAAAGAAAGCACAGAGCCCCAGATTCTATGTTGTCCTGGAGAGCTTGCAGAGCACTGGGGAAAGGCAGGCAGAGAATTCCCTGCTAGCACCTTCTCTGTGCCTGGGAAGCAGAAGTGTTCACATTGCTTCGCAGAATCGCTTTTGTGCAGAAAACAGTAACACTTGTTCAGAAGGAAAGAAAGCACAGAGTCCCAGATTCTATGTTGTCCTGCAGAGCTTGCAGAGCACTGGGGAAAGGCAGGCAGAGAATTCCTTGCTAGCACCTTCTCTGTGCCTGGGAAGCAGAAGTGTTCACATTGCTTCGCAAGAATCGCTTTTGTGCAGAAAACAGTAACACTTGTTCAGAAGGAAAGAAAGCACAGAGCCCCAGATTTTATGTTGTCCTGGAGAGCTTGCAGAGCACTGTGGAAAGCCAGGCAGAGAATTCCCTGATAGCACCTTCTCTGTGCCTGGGAAGCAGAAGTGTTCACATTGCTTCGCAAGAATCGCTTTTGTGCAGAAAACACTAACACTTGTTCAGAACGAAAGAAAGCACAGAGCCCCAGATTTTATGTTGTCCTGGAGAGCTTGCAGAGCACTGGGGAAAGGCAGGCAGAGAATTCCCTGCTAGCACCTTCTCTGTGCCTGTTCACATTGCTTCGCAGAATCGCTTTTGTGCAGAAAACAGTAACACTTGTTCAGAACGAAAGAAAGCACAGAGCCCCAGATTTTATGTTGTCCTGGAGAGCTTGCAGAGCACTGGGGAAAGGCAGGCAGAGAATTCCCTGCTAGCACCTTCTCTGTGCCTGTTCACAGTTCTTCGCAGAATCGCTTTTGTGCAGAAAACAGTAACAGTTGTTTAGAAGGAAAGAAAGCACAGAGCCCCAGATTCTATGTTGTCCTGGAGAGCTTGCAGAGCACTGGGGAAAGGCAGGCAGAGAATTCCTTGCTAGCACCTTCTCTGTGCCTGGGAAGCAGAAGTGTTCACATTGCTTCGCAAGAATCGCTTTTGTGCAGAAAACACTAACACTTGTTCAGAACGAAAGAAAGCACAGAGCCCCAGATTCTATGTTGTCCTGGAGAGCTTGCAGAGCACCGGGGACAGGCAGGCAGAGAATTCCCTGCTAGCACCTTCTCTGTGCCTGGGAAGCAGAAGGGTTCACATTGCTTCGCAGAATCGTTTTCGTGCAGAAAACAGTAAGACTTGTTCAGAAGGAAAGAAAGCACAGAGCCCCAGATTTTATGTTGTCCTGGAGAGCTTGCAGAGCACTGGGGAAAGGCAGGCAGAGAATTCCCTGCTAGCACCTTCTCTGTGCCTGGCAAGCAGATGTGTTCACATTGCTTCGCAAGAATCGCTTTTGTGCAGGAAACAATAACACTCGTTCAGAACGAAAGAAAGCACAGAGCCCCAGATTCTATGTTGTCCTGGAGAGCTTGCAGAGCACTGGGGAAAGGCAGGCAGAGAATTCCCTGCTAGCACCTTCTCTGTGCCTGTTCACATTGCTTCGCAAGAATCGCTTTTGTGCAGAAAACTGTAACACTTGTTCAGAAGGAAAGAAAGCACAGAGCCCCAGATTCTATGTTGTCCTGGAGAGCTTGCAGAGCACTGGGGAAAGGCAGGCAGAGAATTCCCTGCTAGCACCTTCTCTGTGCCTGGGAAGCAGAAGTGTTCACATTGCTTCGCAAAAATCGCTTTTGTGCAGAAAACAGTAACACTTGTTCAGAACGAAAGAAAGCACAGAGCCCCAGATTCTATGTTGTCCTGGAGAGCTTGCAGAGCACTGGGGAAAGGCAGGCAGAGAATTCCTTGCTAGCACCTTCTCTGTGCCTGGGAAGCAGAAGTGTTCACATTGCTTCGCAAGAATCGCTTTTGGGCAGAAAACAGTAACACTTGTTCAGAAGGAAAGAAAGCACAGAGCCCCAGATTCTATGTTGTCCTGGAGAGCTTGCAGAGCACTGGGGAAAGGCAGGCAGAGAATTCCTTGCTAGCACCTTCTCTGTGCCTGGGAAGCAGAAGTGTTCACATTGCTTCGCAGAATCGCTTTTGTGCAGAAAACACTAACATTGTTCAGAAGGAAAGAAAGCACAGAGCCCCAGATTTTATGTTGTCCTGGAGAGCTTGCAGAGCACTGGGGAAAGGCAGGCAGAGAATTCCCTGCTAGCACCTTCTCTGTGCCTGGGAAGCAGAAGTGTTCACATTGCTTCGCAAAAATCGCTTTTGTGCAGAAAACAGTAACACTTGTTCAGAAGGAAAGAAAGCACAGAGCCCCAGATTCTATGTTGTCCTGCAGAGCTTGCAGAGCACTGGGGAAAGGCAGGCAGAGAATTCCTTGCTAGCACCTTCTCTGTGCCTGGGAAGCAGAAGTGTTCACATTGCTTCGCAAGAATCGCTTTTGTGCAGAAAACAGTAACACTTGTTCAGAAGGAAAGAAAGCACAGAGCCCCAGATTCTATGTTGTCCTGGAGAGCTTGCAGAGCACTGGGGAAAGGCAGGCAGAGAATTCCTTGCTAACACCTTCTCTGTGCCTGGGAAGCAGAAGTGTTCACATTGCTTCGCAAAAATCGCTTTTGTGCAGAAAACAATAACACTTGTTCAGAAGGAAAGAAAGCACAGAGCCCCAGATTTTATGTTGTCCTGGAGAGCTTGCAGAGCACTGGGGAAAGGCAGGCAGAGAATTCCCTGCTAGCACCTTCTCTGTGCCTGTTCACATTGCTTCGCAGAATCGCTTTTGTGCAGAAAACAGTAACACTTGTTCAGAAGGAAAGAAAGCACAGAGCCCCAGATTCTATGTTGTCCTGGAGAGCTTGCAGAGCACTGGGGACAGGCAGGCAGAGAATTCCCTGCTAGCACCTTCTCTGTGCCTGGGAAGCAGAAGTGTTCACATTGCTTCGCAGAATCGCTTTTGTGCAGAAAACACTAACACTTGTTCAGAAGGAAAGAAAGCACAGAGCCCCAGATTCTATGTTGTCCTGGAGAGCTTGCAGAGCACTGGGGAAAGGCAGGCAGAGAATTCCCTGCTAGCACCTTCTCTGTGCCTGGGAAGCAGAAGTGTTCACATTGCTTCGCAGAATCGCTTTTGTGCAGAAAACAGTAACACTTGTTCAGAACGAAAGAAAGCACAGAGCCCCAGATTCTATGTTGTCCTGCAGAGCTTGCAGAGCACTGGGGAAAGGCAGGCAGAGAATTCCTTGCTAGCACCTTCTCTGTGCCTGGGAAGCAGAAGTGTTCACATTGCTTCGCAAGAATCGCTTTTGTGCAGAAAACACTAACACTTGTTCAGAAGGAAAGAAAGCACAGAGCCCCAGATTCTATGTTGTCCTGGAGAGCTTGCAGAGCACTGGGGAAAGGCAGGCAGAGAATTCCCTGCTAGCACCTTCTCTGTGCCTGGGAAGCAGAAGTGTTCACATTGCTTCGCAGAATCGCTTTTGTGCAGAAAACAGTAACACTTGTTCAGTAGGAAAGAAAGCACAGAGCCCCAGATTCTATGTTGTCCTGGAGAGCTTGCAGAGCACTGGGGATAGGCAGGCAGAGAATTCCCTGCTAGCACCTTCTCTGTGCCTGGGAAGCAGAAGTGTTCACATTGCTTCGCAAGAATCGCTTTTGTGCAGAAAACAGTAACACTTGTTCAGAAGGAAAGAAAGCACAGAGCCCCAGATTCTATGTTGTCCTGGAGAGCTTGCAGAGCACTGGGGAAAGGCAGGCAGAGAATTCCCTGATAGCACCTTCTCTGTGCCTGTGAAGCAGAAGTGTTCACATTGCTTCGCAAAAATCGCTTTTGTGCAGAAAACAGTAACACTTGTTCAGAAGGAAAGAAAGCACAGAGCCCCAGATTCTATGTTGTCCTGGAGAGCTTGCAGAGCACTGGGGAAAGGCAGGCAGAGAATTCCCTGCTAGCACCTTCTCTGTGCCTGTTCACATTGCTTCGCAAGAATCGCTTTTGTGCAGAAAACAGTAACACTTGTTCAGAAGGAAAGAAAGCACAGAGCCCCAGATTCTATGTTGTCCTGGAGAGCTTGCAGAGCACTGGGGAAAGGCAGGCAGAGAATTCCCTGCTAGCACCTTCTCTGTGCCTGGGAAGCAGAAGGGTTCACATTGCTTCGCAGAATCGTTTTCGTGCAGAAAACAGTAAGACTTGTTCAGAAGGAAAGAAAGCACAGAGCCCCAGATTTTATGTTGTCCTGGAGAGCTTGCAGAGCACTGGGGAAAGGCAGGCAGAGAATTCCCTGCTAGCACCTTCTCTGTGCCTGGCAAGCAGATGTGTTCACATTGCTTCGCAAGAATCGCTTTTGTGCAGGAAACAATAACACTCGTTCAGAACGAAAGAAAGCACAGAGCCCCAGATTCTATGTTGTCCTGGAGAGCTTGCAGAGCACTGGGGAAAGGCAGGCAGAGAATTCCCTGCTAGCACCTTCTCTGTGCCTGTTCACATTGCTTCGCAAGAATCGCTTTTGTGCAGAAAACTGTAACACTTGTTCAGAAGGAAAGAAAGCACAGAGCCCCAGATTCTATGTTGTCCTGGAGAGCTTGCAGAGCACTGGGGAAAGGCAGGCAGAGAATTCCCTGCTAGCACCTTCTCTGTGCCTGGGAAGCAGAAGTGTTCACATTGCTTCGCAAAAATCGCTTTTGTGCAGAAAACAGTAACACTTGTTCAGAACGAAAGAAAGCACAGAGCCCCAGATTCTATGTTGTCCTGGAGAGCTTGCAGAGCACTGGGGAAAGGCAGGCAGAGAATTCCTTGCTAGCACCTTCTCTGTGCCTGGGAAGCAGAAGTGTTCACATTGCTTCGCAAGAATCGCTTTTGGGCAGAAAACAGTAACACTTGTTCAGAAGGAAAGAAAGCACAGAGCCCCAGATTCTATGTTGTCCTGGAGAGCTTGCAGAGCACTGGGGAAAGGCAGGCAGAGAATTCCTTGCTAGCACCTTCTCTGTGCCTGGGAAGCAGAAGTGTTCACATTGCTTCGCAGAATCGCTTTTGTGCAGAAAACACTAACATTGTTCAGAAGGAAAGAAAGCACAGAGCCCCAGATTTTATGTTGTCCTGGAGAGCTTGCAGAGCACTGGGGAAAGGCAGGCAGAGAATTCCCTGCTAGCACCTTCTCTGTGCCTGGGAAGCAGAAGTGTTCACATTGCTTCGCAAAAATCGCTTTTGTGCAGAAAACAGTAACACTTGTTCAGAAGGAAAGAAAGCACAGAGCCCCAGATTCTATGTTGTCCTGGAGAGCTTGCAGAGCACTGGGGAAAGGCAGGCAGAGAATTCCTTGCTAGCACCTTCTCTGTGCCTGGGAAGCAGAAGTGTTCACATTGCTTCGCAAGAATCGCTTTTGTGCAGAAAACACTAACACTTGTTCAGAACGAAAGAAAGCACAGAGCCCCAGATTCTATGTTGTCCTGGAGAGCTTGCAGAGCACCGGGGACAGGCAGGCAGAGAATTCCCTGCTAGCACCTTCTCTGTGCCTGGGAAGCAGAAGGGTTCACATTGCTTCGCAGAATCGTTTTCGTGCAGAAAACAGTAAGACTTGTTCAGAAGGAAAGAAAGCACAGAGCCCCAGATTTTATGTTGTCCTGGAGAGCTTGCAGAGCACTGGGGAAAGGCAGGCAGAGAATTCCCTGCTAGCACCTTCTCTGTGCCT
This sequence comes from Strix aluco, assembly GCF_031877795.1. Taxonomy (NCBI): domain Eukaryota; kingdom Metazoa; phylum Chordata; class Aves; order Strigiformes; family Strigidae; genus Strix; species Strix aluco. The sequence continues at coordinate 1,699,138 of NW_027436510.1, read as the reverse complement.
GGCAAGCAGATGTGTTCACATTGCTTCGCAAGAATCGCTTTTGTGCAGGAAACAATAACACTCGTTCAGAACGAAAGAAAGCACAGAGCCCCAGATTCTATGTTGTCCTGGAGAGCTTGCAGAGCACTGGGGAAAGGCAGGCAGAGAATTCCCTGCTAGCACCTTCTCTGTGCCTGTTCACATTGCTTCGCAAGAATCGCTTTTGTGCAGAAAACTGTAACACTTGTTCAGAAGGAAAGAAAGCACAGAGCCCCAGATTCTATGTTGTCCTGGAGAGCTTGCAGAGCACTGGGGAAAGGCAGGCAGAGAATTCCCTGCTAGCACCTTCTCTGTGCCTGGGAAGCAGAAGTGTTCACATTGCTTCGCAAAAATCGCTTTTGTGCAGAAAACAGTAACACTTGTTCAGAACGAAAGAAAGCACAGAGCCCCAGATTCTATGTTGTCCTGGAGAGCTTGCAGAGCACTGGGGAAAGGCAGGCAGAGAATTCCTTGCTAGCACCTTCTCTGTGCCTGGGAAGCAGAAGTGTTCACATTGCTTCGCAAGAATCGCTTTTGGGCAGAAAACAGTAACACTTGTTCAGAAGGAAAGAAAGCACAGAGCCCCAGATTCTATGTTGTCCTGGAGAGCTTGCAGAGCACTGGGGAAAGGCAGGCAGAGAATTCCTTGCTAGCACCTTCTCTGTGCCTGGGAAGCAGAAGTGTTCACATTGCTTCGCAGAATCGCTTTTGTGCAGAAAACACTAACATTGTTCAGAAGGAAAGAAAGCACAGAGCCCCAGATTTTATGTTGTCCTGGAGAGCTTGCAGAGCACTGGGGAAAGGCAGGCAGAGAATTCCCTGCTAGCACCTTCTCTGTGCCTGGGAAGCAGAAGTGTTCACATTGCTTCGCAAAAATCGCTTTTGTGCAGAAAACAGTAACACTTGTTCAGAAGGAAAGAAAGCACAGAGCCCCAGATTCTATGTTGTCCTGCAGAGCTTGCAGAGCACTGGGGAAAGGCAGGCAGAGAATTCCTTGCTAGCACCTTCTCTGTGCCTGGGAAGCAGAAGTGTTCACATTGCTTCGCAAGAATCGCTTTTGTGCAGAAAACAGTAACACTTGTTCAGAAGGAAAGAAAGCACAGAGCCCCAGATTCTATGTTGTCCTGGAGAGCTTGCAGAGCACTGGGGAAAGGCAGGCAGAGAATTCCTTGCTAACACCTTCTCTGTGCCTGGGAAGCAGAAGTGTTCACATTGCTTCGCAAAAATCGCTTTTGTGCAGAAAACAATAACACTTGTTCAGAAGGAAAGAAAGCACAGAGCCCCAGATTTTATGTTGTCCTGGAGAGCTTGCAGAGCACTGGGGAAAGGCAGGCAGAGAATTCCCTGCTAGCACCTTCTCTGTGCCTGTTCACATTGCTTCGCAGAATCGCTTTTGTGCAGAAAACAGTAACACTTGTTCAGAAGGAAAGAAAGCACAGAGCCCCAGATTCTATGTTGTCCTGGAGAGCTTGCAGAGCACTGGGGACAGGCAGGCAGAGAATTCCCTGCTAGCACCTTCTCTGTGCCTGGGAAGCAGAAGTGTTCACATTGCTTCGCAGAATCGCTTTTGTGCAGAAAACACTAACACTTGTTCAGAAGGAAAGAAAGCACAGAGCCCCAGATTCTATGTTGTCCTGGAGAGCTTGCAGAGCACTGGGGAAAGGCAGGCAGAGAATTCCCTGCTAGCACCTTCTCTGTGCCTGGGAAGCAGAAGTGTTCACATTGCTTCGCAGAATCGCTTTTGTGCAGAAAACAGTAACACTTGTTCAGAACGAAAGAAAGCACAGAGCCCCAGATTCTATGTTGTCCTGCAGAGCTTGCAGAGCACTGGGGAAAGGCAGGCAGAGAATTCCTTGCTAGCACCTTCTCTGTGCCTGGGAAGCAGAAGTGTTCACATTGCTTCGCAAGAATCGCTTTTGTGCAGAAAACACTAACACTTGTTCAGAAGGAAAGAAAGCACAGAGCCCCAGATTCTATGTTGTCCTGGAGAGCTTGCAGAGCACTGGGGAAAGGCAGGCAGAGAATTCCCTGCTAGCACCTTCTCTGTGCCTGGGAAGCAGAAGTGTTCACATTGCTTCGCAGAATCGCTTTTGTGCAGAAAACAGTAACACTTGTTCAGTAGGAAAGAAAGCACAGAGCCCCAGATTCTATGTTGTCCTGGAGAGCTTGCAGAGCACTGGGGATAGGCAGGCAGAGAATTCCCTGCTAGCACCTTCTCTGTGCCTGGGAAGCAGAAGTGTTCACATTGCTTCGCAAGAATCGCTTTTGTGCAGAAAACAGTAACACTTGTTCAGAAGGAAAGAAAGCACAGAGCCCCAGATTCTATGTTGTCCTGGAGAGCTTGCAGAGCACTGGGGAAAGGCAGGCAGAGAATTCCCTGATAGCACCTTCTCTGTGCCTGTGAAGCAGAAGTGCTCACATTGCTTCGCAAAAATCGCTTTTGTGCAGAAAACAGTAACACTTGTTCAGAAGGAAAGAAAGCACAGAGCCCCAGATTCTATGTTGTCCTGGAGAGCTTGCAGAGCACTGGGGAAAGGCAGGCAGAGAATTCCCTGCTAGCACCTTCTCTGTGCCTGGGAAGCAGAAGGGTTCACATTGCTTCGCAGAATCGTTTTCGTGCAGAAAACAGTAAGACTTGTTCAGAAGGAAAGAAAGCACAGAGCCCCAGATTTTATGTTGTCCTGGAGAGCTTGCAGAGCACTGGGGAAAGGCAGGCAGAGAATTCCCTGCTAGCACCTTCTCTGTGCCTGGCAAGCAGATGTGTTCACATTGCTTCGCAAGAATCGCTTTTGTGCAGGAAACAATAACACTCGTTCAGAACGAAAGAAAGCACAGAGCCCCAGATTCTATGTTGTCCTGGAGAGCTTGCAGAGCACTGGGGAAAGGCAGGCAGAGAATTCCCTGCTAGCACCTTCTCTGTGCCTGTTCACATTGCTTCGCAAGAATCGCTTTTGTGCAGAAAACTGTAACACTTGTTCAGAAGGAAAGAAAGCACAGAGCCCCAGATTCTATGTTGTCCTGGAGAGCTTGCAGAGCACTGGGGAAAGGCAGGCAGAGAATTCCCTGCTAGCACCTTCTCTGTGCCTGGGAAGCAGAAGTGTTCACATTGCTTCGCAAAAATCGCTTTTGTGCAGAAAACAGTAACACTTGTTCAGAACGAAAGAAAGCACAGAGCCCCAGATTCTATGTTGTCCTGGAGAGCTTGCAGAGCACTGGGGAAAGGCAGGCAGAGAATTCCTTGCTAGCACCTTCTCTGTGCCTGGGAAGCAGAAGTGTTCACATTGCTTCGCAAGAATCGCTTTTGGGCAGAAAACAGTAACACTTGTTCAGAAGGAAAGAAAGCACAGAGCCCCAGATTCTATGTTGTCCTGGAGAGCTTGCAGAGCACTGGGGAAAGGCAGGCAGAGAATTCCTTGCTAGCACCTTCTCTGTGCCTGGGAAGCAGAAGTGTTCACATTGCTTCGCAGAATCGCTTTTGTGCAGAAAACACTAACATTGTTCAGAAGGAAAGAAAGCACAGAGCCCCAGATTTTATGTTGTCCTGGAGAGCTTGCAGAGCACTGGGGAAAGGCAGGCAGAGAATTCCCTGCTAGCACCTTCTCTGTGCCTGGGAAGCAGAAGTGTTCACATTGCTTCGCAAAAATCGCTTTTGTGCAGAAAACAGTAACACTTGTTCAGAAGGAAAGAAAGCACAGAGCCCCAGATTCTATGTTGTCCTGCAGAGCTTGCAGAGCACTGGGGAAAGGCAGGCAGAGAATTCCTTGCTAGCACCTTCTCTGTGCCTGGGAAGCAGAAGTGTTCACATTGCTTCGCAAGAATCGCTTTTGTGCAGAAAACAGTAACACTTGTTCAGAAGGAAAGAAAGCACAGAGCCCCAGATTCTATGTTGTCCTGGAGAGCTTGCAGAGCACTGGGGAAAGGCAGGCAGAGAATTCCTTGCTAACACCTTCTCTGTGCCTGGGAAGCAGAAGTGTTCACATTGCTTCGCAAAAATCGCTTTTGTGCAGAAAACAATAACACTTGTTCAGAAGGAAAGAAAGCACAGAGCCCCAGATTTTATGTTGTCCTGGAGAGCTTGCAGAGCACTGGGGAAAGGCAGGCAGAGAATTCCCTGCTAGCACCTTCTCTGTGCCTGTTCACATTGCTTCGCAGAATCGCTTTTGTGCAGAAAACAGTAACACTTGTTCAGAAGGAAAGAAAGCACAGAGCCCCAGATTCTATGTTGTCCTGGAGAGCTTGCAGAGCACTGGGGACAGGCAGGCAGAGAATTCCCTGCTAGCACCTTCTCTGTGCCTGGGAAGCAGAAGTGTTCACATTGCTTCGCAGAATCGCTTTTGTGCAGAAAACACTAACACTTGTTCAGAAGGAAAGAAAGCACAGAGCCCCAGATTCTATGTTGTCCTGGAGAGCTTGCAGAGCACTGGGGAAAGGCAGGCAGAGAATTCCCTGCTAGCACCTTCTCTGTGCCTGGGAAGCAGAAGTGTTCACATTGCTTCGCAGAATCGCTTTTGTGCAGAAAACAGTAACACTTGTTCAGAACGAAAGAAAGCACAGAGCCCCAGATTCTATGTTGTCCTGCAGAGCTTGCAGAGCACTGGGGAAAGGCAGGCAGAGAATTCCTTGCTAGCACCTTCTCTGTGCCTGGGAAGCAGAAGTGTTCACATTGCTTCGCAAGAATCGCTTTTGTGCAGAAAACACTAACACTTGTTCAGAAGGAAAGAAAGCACAGAGCCCCAGATTCTATGTTGTCCTGGAGAGCTTGCAGAGCACTGGGGAAAGGCAGGCAGAGAATTCCCTGCTAGCACCTTCTCTGTGCCTGGGAAGCAGAAGTGTTCACATTGCTTCGCAGAATCGCTTTTGTGCAGAAAACAGTAACACTTGTTCAGTAGGAAAGAAAGCACAGAGCCCCAGATTCTATGTTGTCCTGGAGAGCTTGCAGAGCACTGGGGATAGGCAGGCAGAGAATTCCCTGCTAGCACCTTCTCTGTGCCTGGGAAGCAGAAGTGTTCACATTGCTTCGCAAGAATCGCTTTTGTGCAGAAAACAGTAACACTTGTTCAGAAGGAAAGAAAGCACAGAGCCCCAGATTCTATGTTGTCCTGGAGAGCTTGCAGAGCACTGGGGAAAGGCAGGCAGAGAATTCCCTGATAGCACCTTCTCTGTGCCTGTGAAGCAGAAGTGTTCACATTGCTTCGCAAAAATCGCTTTTGTGCAGAAAACAGTAACACTTGTTCAGAAGGAAAGAAAGCACAGAGCCCCAGATTCTATGTTGTCCTGGAGAGCTTGCAGAGCACTGGGGAAAGGCAGGCAGAGAATTCCCTGCTAGCACCTTCTCTGTGCCTGTTCACATTGCTTCGCAAGAATCGCTTTTGTGCAGAAAACAGTAACACTTGTTCAGAAGGAAAGAAAGCACAGAGCCCCAGATTCTATGTTGTCCTGGAGAGCTTGCAGAGCACTGGGGAAAGGCAGGCAGAGAATTCCCTGCTAGCACCTTCTCTGTGCCTGGGAAGCAGAAGTGTTCACATTGCTTCGCAAGAATCGCTTTTGTGCAGAAAACAGTAACACTTGTTCAGAAGGAAAGAAAGCACAGAGCCCCAGATTCTATGTTGTCCTGGAGAGCTTGCAGAGCACTGGGGAAAGGCAGGCAGAGAATTCCCTGCTAGCACCTTCTCTGTGCCTGTTCACATTGCTTCGCAAGAATCGCTTTTGTGCAGAAAACAGTAACACTTGTTCAGAAGGAAAGAAAGCACAGAGCCCCAGATTTTATGTTGTCCTGGAGAGCTTGCAGAGCACTGGGGAAAGGCAGGCAGAGAATTCCTTGCTAGCACCTTCTCTGTGCCTGGGAAGCAGAAGTGTTCACATTGCTTCGCAAGAATCGCTTTTGTGCAGAAAACAGTAACACTTGTACAGAAGGAAATAAAGCACAGAGCCCCAGATTCTATGTTGTCCTGGAGAGCTTGCAGAGCACTGGGGAAAGGCAGGCAGAGAATTCCTTGCTAGCACCTTCTCTGTGCCTGGGAAGCAGAAGTGTTCACATTGCTTCGCAAAAATCGCTTTTGTGCAGAAAACACTAACACTTGTTCAGAAGGAAAGAAAGCACAGAGCCCCAGATTCTATGTTGTCCTGGAGAGCTTGCAGAGCACTGGGGAAAGGCAGGCAGAGAATTCCCTGCTAGCACCTTCTCTGTGCCTGTTCACATTGCTTCGCAAGAATCGCTTTTGTGCAGAAAACTGTAACACTTGTTCAGAAGGAAAGAAAGCACAGAGCCCCAGATTCTATGTTGTCCTGGAGAGCTTGCAGAGCACTGGGGAAAGGCAGGCAGAGAATTCCCTGCTAGCACCTTCTCTGTGCCTGGGAAGCAGAAGTGTTCACATTGCTTCGCAGAATCGCTTTTGTGCAGAAAACAGTAACACTTGTTCAGAACGAAAGAAAGCACAGAGCCCCAGATTCTATGTTGTCCTGGAGAGCTTGCAGAGCACTGGGGAAAGGCAGGCAGAGAATTCCTTGCTAGCACCTTCTCTGTGCCTGGGAAGCAGAAGTGTTCACATTGCTTCGCAAGAATCGCTTTTGGGCAGAAAACAGTAACACTTGTTCAGAAGGAAAGAAAGCACAGAGCCCCAGATTTTATGTTGTCCTGGAGAGCTTGCAGAGCACTGGGGAAAGACAGGCAGAGAATTCCTTGCTAGCACCTTCTCTGTGCCTGGGAAGCAGAAGTGTTCACATTGCTTCGCAGAATCGCTTTTGTGCAGAAAACACTAACACTTGTTCAGAAGGAAAGAAAGCACAGAGCCCCAGATTTTATGTTGTCCTGGAGAGCTTGCAGAGCACTGGGGAAAGGCAGGCAGAGAATTCCCTGCTAGCACCTTCTCTGTGCCTGGGAAGCAGAAGTGTTCACATTGCTTCGCAAAAATCGCTTTTGTGCAGAAAACAGTAACACTTGTTCAGAAGGAAAGAAAGCACAGAGCCCCAGATTCTATGTTGTCCTGCAGAGCTTGCAGAGCACTGGGGAAAGGCAGGCAGAGAATTCCCTGCTAGCACCTTCTCTGTGCCTGTTCACATTGCTTCGCAGAATCGCTTTTGTGCAGAAAACAGTAACACTTGTTCAGAAGGAAAGAAAGCACAGAGCCCCAGATTCTATGTTGTCCTGGAGAGCTTGCAGAGCACTGGGGACAGGCAGGCAGAGAATTCCCTGCTAGCACCTTCTCTGTGCCTGGGAAGCAGAAGTGTTCACATTGCTTCGCAGAATCGCTTTTGTGCAGAAAACAGTAACACTTGTTCAGAACGAAAGAAAGCACAGAGCCCCAGATTCTATGTTGTCCTGCAGAGCTTGCAGAGCACTGGGGAAAGGCAGGCAGAGAATTCCTTGCTAGCACCTTCTCTGTGCCTGGGAAGCAGAAGTGTTCACATTGCTTCGCAAGAATCGCTTTTGTGCAGAAAACACTAACACTTGTTCAGAAGGAAAGAAAGCACAGAGCCCCAGATTCTATGTTGTCCTGGAGAGCTTGCAGAGCACTGGGGAAAGGCAGGCAGAGAATTCCCTGCTAGCACCTTCTCTGTGCCTGGGAAGCAGAAGTGTTCACATTGCTTCGCAGAATCGCTTTTGTGCAGAAAACAGTAACACTTGTTCAGTAGGAAAGAAAGCACAGAGCCCCAGATTCTATGTTGTCCTGGAGAGCTTGCAGAGCACTGGGGATAGGCAGGCAGAGAATTCCCTGCTAGCACCTTCTCTGTGCCTGGGAAGCAGAAGTGTTCACATTGCTTCGCAAGAATCGCTTTTGTGCAGAAAACAGTAACACTTGTTCAGAAGGAAAGAAAGCACAGAGCCCCAGATTCTATGTTGTCCTGGAGAGCTTGCAGAGCACTGGGGAAAGGCAGGCAGAGAATTCCCTGATAGCACCTTCTCTGTGCCTGTGAAGCAGAAGTGTTCACATTGCTTCGCAAAAATCGCTTTTGTGCAGAAAACAGTAACACTTGTTCAGAAGGAAAGAAAGCACAGAGCCCCAGATTCTATGTTGTCCTGGAGAGCTTGCAGAGCACTGGGGAAAGGCAGGCAGAGAATTCCCTGCTAGCACCTTCTCTGTGCCTGTTCACATTGCTTCGCAAGAATCGCTTTTGTGCAGAAAACAGTAACACTTGTTCAGAAGGAAAGAAAGCACAGAGCCCCAGATTCTATGTTGTCCTGGAGAGCTTGCAGAGCACTGGGGAAAGGCAGGCAGAGAATTCCCTGCTAGCACCTTCTCTGTGCCTGGGAAGCAGAAGTGTTCACATTGCTTCGCAAGAATCGCTTTTGTGCAGAAAACACTAACACTTGTTCAGAAGGAAAGAAAGCACAGAGCCCCAGATTCTATGTTGTCCTGGAGAGCTTGCAGAGCACTGGGGAAAGGCAGGCAGAGAATTCCCTGCTAGCACCTTCTCTGTGCCTGTTCACATTGCTTCGCAAGAATCGCTTTTGTGCAGAAAACAGTAACACTTGTTCAGAAGGAAAGAAAGCACAGAGCCCCAGATTTTATGTTGTCCTGGAGAGCTTGCAGAGCACTGGGGAAAGGCAGGCAGAGAATTCCTTGCTAGCACCTTCTCTGTGCCTGGGAAGCAGAAGTGTTCACATTGCTTCGCAAGAATCGCTTTTGTGCAGAAAACAGTAACACTTGTACAGAAGGAAAGAAAGCACAGAGCCCCAGATTCTATGTTGTCCTGGAGAGCTTGCAGAGCACTGGGGAAAGGCAGGCAGAGAATTCCTTGCTAGCACCTTCTCTGTGCCTGGGAAGCAGAAGTGTTCACATTGCTTCGCAAAAATCGCTTTTGTGCAGAAAACACTAACACTTGTTCAGAAGGAAAGAAAGCACAGAGCCCCAGATTCTATGTTGTCCTGGAGAGCTTGCAGAGCACTGGGGAAAGGCAGGCAGAGAATTCCCTGCTAGCACCTTCTCTGTGCCTGTTCACATTGCTTCGCAAGAATCGCTTTTGTGCAGAAAACTGTAACACTTGTTCAGAAGGAAAGAAAGCACAGAGCCCCAGATTCTATGTTGTCCTGGAGAGCTTGCAGAGCACTGGGGAAAGGCAGGCAGAGAATTCCCTGCTAGCACCTTCTCTGTGCCTGGGAAGCAGAAGTGTTCACATTGCTTCGCAGAATCGCTTTTGTGCAGAAAACAGTAACACTTGTTCAGAACGAAAGAAAGCACAGAGCCCCAGATTCTATGTTGTCCTGGAGAGCTTGCAGAGCACTGGGGAAAGGCAGGCAGAGAATTCCTTGCTAGCACCTTCTCTGTGCCTGGGAAGCAGAAGTGTTCACATTGCTTCGCAAGAATCGCTTTTGGGCAGAAAACAGTAACACTTGTTCAGAACGAAAGAAAGCACAGAGCCCCAGATTCTATGTTGTCCTGGAGAGCTTGCAGAGCACTGGGGAAAGGCAGGCAGAGAATTCCTTGCTAGCACCTTCTCTGTGCCTGGGAAGCAGAAGTGTTCACATTGCTTCGCAGAATCGCTTTTGTGCAGAAAACAGTAACACTTGTTCAGAAGGAAAGAAAGCACAGAGCCCCAGATTTTATGTTGTCCTGGAGAGCTTGCAGAGCACTGGGGAAAGGCAGGCAGAGAATTCCCTGCTAGCACCTTCTCTGTGCCTGGGAAGCAGAAGTGTTCACATTGCTTCGCAAAAATCGCTTTTGTGCAGAAAACTGTAACACTTGTTCAGAAGGAAAGAAAGCACAGAGCCCCAGATTCTATGTTGTCCTGGAGAGCTTGCAGAGCACTGGGGAAAGGCAGGCAGAGAATTCCCTGCTAGCACCTTCTCTGTGCCTGGGAAGCAGAAGTGTTCACATTGCTTCGCAGAATCGCTTTTGTGCAGAAAACACTAACACTTGTTCAGAAGGAAAGAAAGCACAGAGAACCACATTCTATGTTGTCCTGCAGAGCTTGCAGAGCACTGGGGAAAGGCAGGCAGAGAATTCCTTGCTAGCACCTTCTCTGTGCCTGGGAAGCAGAAGTGTTCACATTGCTTCGCAAGAATCGCTTTTGTGCAGAAAACACTTACACATATTCAGAAGGAAAGAAAGCACAGAGCCCCAGATTTTATGTTGTCCTGGAGAGCTTGCAGAGCACTGGGGAAAGGCAGGCAGAGAATTCCTTGCTAGCACCTTCTCTGTGCCTGGGAAGCAGAAGTGTTCACATTGCTTCGCAAGAATCCCTTTTGTGCAGAAAACAGTAACACTTGTTCAGAAGGAAAGAAAGCACAGAGCCCCAGATTCTATGTTGTCCTGGAGAGCTTGCAGAGCACTGTGGAAAGGCAGGCAGAGAATTCCTTGCTAACACCTTCTCTGTGCCTGGGAAGCAGAAGTGTTCACATTGCTTCACAAGAATTGCTTTTGTGCAGAAAACAGTAACACTTGTTCAGAACGAAAGAAAGCACAGAGCCCCAGATTCTATGTTGTCCTGGAGAGCTTGCAGAGCACTGGGGAAAGGCAGGCAGAGAATTCCCTGCTAGCACCTTCTCTGTGCCTGGGAAGCAGAAGTGTTCACATTGCTTTGCAAAAATCGCTTTTGTGCAGAAAACAGTAACACTTGTTCAGAAGGAAATAAAGCACAGAGCCCCAGATTTTATGTTGTCCTGGAGAGCTTGCAGAGCACTGGGGAAAGGCAGGCAGAGAATTCCCTGCTAGCACCTTCTCTGTGCCTGGGAAGCAGAAGTGTTCACATTGCTTCGCAAAAATCGCTTTTGTGCAGAAAACAGTAACACTTGTTCAGAAGGAAAGAAAGCACAGAGCCCCAGATTCTATGTTGTCCTGCAGAGCTTGCAGAGCACTGGGGAAAGGCAGGCAGAGAATTCCTTGCTAGCACCTTCTCTGTGCCTGGGAAGCAGAAGTGTTCACATTGCTTCGCAAGAATCGCTTTTGTGCAGAAAACAGTAACACTTGTTCAGAAGGAAAGAAAGCACAGAGCCCCAGATTCTATGTTGTCCTGGAGAGCTTGCAGAGCACTGTGGAAAGCCAGGCAGAGAATTCCTTGCTAACACCTTCTCTGTGCCTGGGAAGCAGAAGTGTTCACATTGCTTCGCAAAAATCGCTTTTGTGCAGAAAACAATAACACTTGTTCAGAAGGAAAGAAAGCACAGAGCCCCAGATTTTATGTTGTCCTGGAGAGCTTGCAGAGCACTGGGGAAAGGCAGGCAGAGAATTCCCTGCTAGCACCTTCTCTGTGCCTGTTCACATTGCTTCGCAGAATCGCTTTTGTGCAGAAAACAGTAACACTTGTTCAGAAGGAAAGAAAGCACAGAGCCCCAGATTCTATGTTGTCCTGGAGAGCTTGCAGAGCACTGGGGACAGGCAGGCAGAGAATTCCCTGCTAGCACCTTCTCTGTGCCTGGGAAGCAGAAGTGTTCACATTGCTTCGCAGAATCGCTTTTGTGCAGAAAACACTAACACTTGTTCAGAAGGAAAGAAAGCACAGAGCCCCAGATTCTATGTTGTCCTGGAGAGCTTGCAGAGCACTGGGGAAAGGCAGGCAGAGAATTCCCTGCTAGCACCTTCTCTGTGCCTGGGAAGCAGAAGTGTTCACATTGCTTCGCAGAATCGCTTTTGTGCAGAAAACAGTAACACTTGTTCAGAACGAAAGAAAGCACAGAGCCCCAGATTCTATGTTGTCCTGCAGAGCTTGCAGAGCACTGGGGAAAGGCAGGCAGAGAATTCCTTGCTAGCACCTTCTCTGTGCCTGGGAAGCAGAAGTGTTCACATTGCTTCGCAAGAATCGCTTTTGTGCAGAAAACACTAACACTTGTTCAGAAGGAAAGAAAGCACAGAGCCCCAGATTCTATGTTGTCCTGGAGAGCTTGCAGAGCACTGGGGAAAGGCAGGCAGAGAATTCCCTGCTAGCACCTTCTCTGTGCCTGGGAAGCAGAAGTGTTCACATTGCTTCGCAGAATCGCTTTTGTGCAGAAAACAGTAACACTTGTTCAGTAGGAAAGAAAGCACAGAGCCCCAGATTCTATGTTGTCCTGGAGAGCTTGCAGAGCACTGGGGATAGGCAGGCAGAGAATTCCCTGCTAGCACCTTCTCTGTGCCTGGGAAGCAGAAGTGTTCACATTGCTTCGCAAGAATCGCTTTTGTGCAGAAAACAGTAACACTTGTTCAGAAGGAAAGAAAGCACAGAGCCCCAGATTCTATGTTGTCCTGGAGAGCTTGCAGAGCACTGGGGAAAGGCAGGCAGAGAATTCCCTGATAGCACCTTCTCTGTGCCTGTGAAGCAGAAGTGTTCACATTGCTTCGCAAAAATCGCTTTTGTGCAGAAAACAGTAACACTTGTTCAGAAGGAAAGAAAGCACAGAGCCCCAGATTCTATGTTGTCCTGGAGAGCTTGCAGAGCACTGGGGAAAGGCAGGCAGAGAATTCCCTGCTAGCACCTTCTCTGTGCCTGTTCACATTGCTTCGCAAGAATCGCTTTTGTGCAGAAAACAGTAACACTTGTTCAGAAGGAAAGAAAGCACAGAGCCCCAGATTCTATGTTGTCCTGGAGAGCTTGCAGAGCACTGGGGAAAGGCAGGCAGAGAATTCCCTGCTAGCACCTTCTCTGTGCCTGGGAAGCAGAAGGGTTCACATTGCTTCGCAGAATCGTTTTCGTGCAGAAAACAGTAAGACTTGTTCAGAAGGAAAGAAAGCACAGAGCCCCAGATTTTATGTTGTCCTGGAGAGCTTGCAGAGCACTGGGGAAAGGCAGGCAGAGAATTCCCTGCTAGCACCTTCTCTGTGCCTGGCAAGCAGATGTGTTCACATTGCTTCGCAAGAATCGCTTTTGTGCAGGAAACAATAACACTCGTTCAGAACGAAAGAAAGCACAGAGCCCCAGATTCTATGTTGTCCTGGAGAGCTTGCAGAGCACTGGGGAAAGGCAGGCAGAGAATTCCCTGCTAGCACCTTCTCTGTGCCTGTTCACATTGCTTCGCAAGAATCGCTTTTGTGCAGAAAACTGTAACACTTGTTCAGAAGGAAAGAAAGCACAGAGCCCCAGATTCTATGTTGTCCTGGAGAGCTTGCAGAGCACTGGGGAAAGGCAGGCAGAGAATTCCCTGCTAGCACCTTCTCTGTGCCTGGGAAGCAGAAGTGTTCACATTGCTTCGCAAAAATCGCTTTTGTGCAGAAAACAGTAACACTTGTTCAGAACGAAAGAAAGCACAGAGCCCCAGATTCTATGTTGTCCTGGAGAGCTTGCAGAGCACTGGGGAAAGGCAGGCAGAGAATTCCTTGCTAGCACCTTCTCTGTGCCTGGGAAGCAGAAGTGTTCACATTGCTTCGCAAGAATCGCTTTTGGGCAGAAAACAGTAACACTTGTTCAGAAGGAAAGAAAGCACAGAGCCCCAGATTCTATGTTGTCCTGGAGAGCTTGCAGAGCACTGGGGAAAGGCAGGCAGAGAATTCCTTGCTAGCACCTTCTCTGTGCCTGGGAAGCAGAAGTGTTCACATTGCTTCGCAGAATCGCTTTTGTGCAGAAAACACTAACATTGTTCAGAAGGAAAGAAAGCACAGAGCCCCAGATTTTATGTTGTCCTGGAGAGCTTGCAGAGCACTGGGGAAAGGCAGGCAGAGAATTCCCTGCTAGCACCTTCTCTGTGCCTGGGAAGCAGAAGTGTTCACATTGCTTCGCAAAAATCGCTTTTGTGCAGAAAACAGTAACACTTGTTCAGAAGGAAAGAAAGCACAGAGCCCCAGATTCTATGTTGTCCTGGAGAGCTTGCAGAGCACTGGGGAAAGGCAGGCAGAGAATTCCTTGCTAGCACCTTCTCTGTGCCTGGGAAGCAGAAGTGTTCACATTGCTTCGCAAGAATCGCTTTTGTGCAGAAAACACTAACACTTGTTCAGAACGAAAGAAAGCACAGAGCCCCAGATTCTATGTTGTCCTGGAGAGCTTGCAGAGCACCGGGGACAGGCAGGCAGAGAATTCCCTGCTAGCACCTTCTCTGTGCCTGGGAAGCAGAAGGGTTCACATTGCTTCGCAGAATCGTTTTCGTGCAGAAAACAGTAAGACTTGTTCAGAAGGAAAGAAAGCACAGAGCCCCAGATTTTATGTTGTCCTGGAGAGCTTGCAGAGCACTGGGGAAAGGCAGGCAGAGAATTCCCTGCTAGCACCTTCTCTGTGCCTGGCAAGCAGATGTGTTCACATTGCTTCGCAAGAATCGCTTTTGTGCAGGAAACAATAACACTCGTTCAGAACGAAAGAAAGCACAGAGCCCCAGATTCTATGTTGTCCTGGAGAGCTTGCAGAGCACTGGGGAAAGGCAGGCAGAGAATTCCCTGCTAGCACCTTCTCTGTGCCTGTTCACATTGCTTCGCAGAATCGCTTTTGTGCAGAAAACTGTAACACTTGTTCAGAAGGAAAGAAAGCACAGAGCCCCAGATTCTATGTTGTCCTGGAGAGCTTGCAGAGCACTGGGGAAAGGCAGGCAGAGAATTCCCTGCTAGCACCTTCTCTGTGCCTGGGAAGCAGAAGTGTTCACATTGCTTCGCAAAAATCGCTTTTGTGCAGAAAACAGTAACACTTGTTCAGAACGAAAGAAAGCACAGAGCCCCAGATTCTATGTTGTCCTGGAGAGCTTGCAGAGCACTGGGGAAAGGCAGGCAGAGAATTCCTTGCTAGCACCTTCTCTGTGCCTGGGAAGCAGAAGTGTTCACATTGCTTCGCAAGAATCGCTTTTGGGCAGAAAACAGTAACACTTGTTCAGAAGGAAAGAAAGCACAGAGCCCCAGATTCTATGTTGTCCTGGAGAGCTTGCAGAGCACTGGGGAAAGGCAGGCAGAGAATTCCTTGCTAGCACCTTCTCTGTGCCTGGGAAGCAGAAGTGTTCACATTGCTTCGCAGAATCGCTTTTGTGCAGAAAACACTAACATTGTTCAGAAGGAAAGAAAGCACAGAGCCCCAGATTTTATGTTGTCCTGGAGAGCTTGCAGAGCACTGGGGAAAGGCAGGCAGAGAATTCCCTGCTAGCACCTTCTCTGTGCCTGGGAAGCAGAAGTGTTCACATTGCTTCGCAAAAATCGCTTTTGTGCAGAAAACAGTAACACTTGTTCAGAAGGAAAGAAAGCACAGAGCCCCAGATTCTATGTTGTCCTGCAGAGCTTGCAGAGCACTGGGGAAAGGCAGGCAGAGAATTCCTTGCTAGCACCTTCTCTGTGCCTGGGAAGCAGAAGTGTTCACATTGCTTCGCAAGAATCGCTTTTGTGCAGAAAACAGTAACACTTGTTCAGAAGGAAAGAAAGCACAGAGCCCCAGATTCTATGTTGTCCTGGAGAGCTTGCAGAGCACTGGGGAAAGGCAGGCAGAGAATTCCTTGCTAACACCTTCTCTGTGCCTGGGAAGCAGAAGTGTTCACATTGCTTCGCAAAAATCGCTTTTGTGCAGAAAACAATAACACTTGTTCAGAAGGAAAGAAAGCACAGAGCCCCAGATTTTATGTTGTCCTGGAGAGCTTGCAGAGCACTGGGGAAAGGCAGGCAGAGAATTCCCTGCTAGCACCTTCTCTGTGCCTGTTCACATTGCTTCGCAGAATCGCTTTTGTGCAGAAAACAGTAACACTTGTTCAGAAGGAAAGAAAGCACAGAGCCCCAGATTCTATGTTGTCCTGGAGAGCTTGCAGAGCACTGGGGAAAGGCAGGCAGAGAATTCCCTGCTAGCACCTTCTCTGTGCCTGGGAAGCAGAAGTGTTCACATTGCTTCGCAGAATCGCTTTTGTGCAGAAAACAGTAACACTTGTTCAGAACGAAAGAAAGCACAGAGCCCCAGATTCTATGTTGTCCTGCAGAGCTTGCAGAGCACTGGGGAAAGGCAGGCAGAGAATTCCTTGCTAGCACCTTCTCTGTGCCTGGGAAGCAGAAGTGTTCACATTGCTTCGCAAGAATCGCTTTTGTGCAGAAAACACTAACACTTGTTCAGAAGGAAAGAAAGCACAGAGCCCCAGATTCTATGTTGTCCTGGAGAGCTTGCAGAGCACTGGGGAAAGGCAGGCAGAGAATTCCCTGCTAGCACCTTCTCTGTGCCTGGGAAGCAGAAGTGTTCACATTGCTTCGCAGAATCGCTTTTGTGCAGAAAACAGTAACACTTGTTCAGTAGGAAAGAAAGCACAGAGCCCCAGATTCTATGTTGTCCTGGAGAGCTTGCAGAGCACTGGGGATAGGCAGGCAGAGAATTCCCTGCTAGCACCTTCTCTGTGCCTGGGAAGCAGAAGTGTTCACATTGCTTCGCAAGAATCGCTTTTGTGCAGAAAACAGTAACACTTGTTCAGAAGGAAAGAAAGCACAGAGCCCCAGATTCTATGTTGTCCTGGAGAGCTTGCAGAGCACTGGGGAAAGGCAGGCAGAGAATTCCCTGATAGCACCTTCTCTGTGCCTGTGAAGCAGAAGTGCTCACATTGCTTCGCAAAAATCGCTTTTGTGCAGAAAACAGTAACACTTGTTCAGAAGGAAAGAAAGCACAGAGCCCCAGATTCTATGTTGTCCTGGAGAGCTTGCAGAGCACTGGGGAAAGGCAGGCAGAGAATTCCCTGCTAGCACCTTCTCTGTGCCTGGGAAGCAGAAGGGTTCACATTGCTTCGCAGAATCGTTTTCGTGCAGAAAACAGTAAGACTTGTTCAGAAGGAAAGAAAGCACAGAGCCCCAGATTTTATGTTGTCCTGGAGAGCTTGCAGAGCACTGGGGAAAGGCAGGCAGAGAATTCCCTGCTAGCACCTTCTCTGTGCCTGGCAAGCAGATGTGTTCACATTGCTTCGCAAGAATCGCTTTTGTGCAGGAAACAATAACACTCGTTCAGAACGAAAGAAAGCACAGAGCCCCAGATTCTATGTTGTCCTGGAGAGCTTGCAGAGCACTGGGGAAAGGCAGGCAGAGAATTCCCTGCTAGCACCTTCTCTGTGCCTGTTCACATTGCTTCGCAAGAATCGCTTTTGTGCAGAAAACTGTAACACTTGTTCAGAAGGAAAGAAAGCACAGAGCCCCAGATTCTATGTTGTCCTGGAGAGCTTGCAGAGCACTGGGGAAAGGCAGGCAGAGAATTCCCTGCTAGCACCTTCTCTGTGCCTGGGAAGCAGAAGTGTTCACATTGCTTCGCAAAAATCGCTTTTGTGCAGAAAACAGTAACACTTGTTCAGAACGAAAGAAAGCACAGAGCCCCAGATTCTATGTTGTCCTGGAGAGCTTGCAGAGCACTGGGGAAAGGCAGGCAGAGAATTCCTTGCTAGCACCTTCTCTGTGCCTGGGAAGCAGAAGTGTTCACATTGCTTCGCAAGAATCGCTTTTGGGCAGAAAACAGTAACACTTGTTCAGAAGGAAAGAAAGCACAGAGCCCCAGATTCTATGTTGTCCTGGAGAGCTTGCAGAGCACTGGGGAAAGGCAGGCAGAGAATTCCTTGCTAGCACCTTCTCTGTGCCTGGGAAGCAGAAGTGTTCACATTGCTTCGCAGAATCGCTTTTGTGCAGAAAACACTAACATTGTTCAGAAGGAAAGAAAGCACAGAGCCCCAGATTTTATGTTGTCCTGGAGAGCTTGCAGAGCACTGGGGAAAGGCAGGCAGAGAATTCCCTGCTAGCACCTTCTCTGTGCCTGGGAAGCAGAAGTGTTCACATTGCTTCGCAAAAATCGCTTTTGTGCAGAAAACAGTAACACTTGTTCAGAAGGAAAGAAAGCACAGAGCCCCAGATTCTATGTTGTCCTGCAGAGCTTGCAGAGCACTGGGGAAAGGCAGGCAGAGAATTCCTTGCTAGCACCTTCTCTGTGCCTGGGAAGCAGAAGTGTTCACATTGCTTCGCAAGAATCGCTTTTGTGCAGAAAACAGTAACACTTGTTCAGAAGGAAAGAAAGCACAGAGCCCCAGATTCTATGTTGTCCTGGAGAGCTTGCAGAGCACTGGGGAAAGGCAGGCAGAGAATTCCTTGCTAACACCTTCTCTGTGCCTGGGAAGCAGAAGTGTTCACATTGCTTCGCAAAAATCGCTTTTGTGCAGAAAACAATAACACTTGTTCAGAAGGAAAGAAAGCACAGAGCCCCAGATTTTATGTTGTCCTGGAGAGCTTGCAGAGCACTGGGGAAAGGCAGGCAGAGAATTCCCTGCTAGCACCTTCTCTGTGCCTGTTCACATTGCTTCGCAGAATCGCTTTTGTGCAGAAAACAGTAACACTTGTTCAGAAGGAAAGAAAGCACAGAGCCCCAGATTCTATGTTGTCCTGGAGAGCTTGCAGAGCACTGGGGACAGGCAGGCAGAGAATTCCCTGCTAGCACCTTCTCTGTGCCTGGGAAGCAGAAGTGTTCACATTGCTTCGCAGAATCGCTTTTGTGCAGAAAACACTAACACTTGTTCAGAAGGAAAGAAAGCACAGAGCCCCAGATTCTATGTTGTCCTGGAGAGCTTGCAGAGCACTGGGGAAAGGCAGGCAGAGAATTCCCTGCTAGCACCTTCTCTGTGCCTGGGAAGCAGAAGTGTTCACATTGCTTCGCAGAATGGCTTTTGTGCAGAAAACAGTAACACTTGTTCAGAACGAAAGAAAGCACAGAGCCCCAGATTCTATGTTGTCCTGCAGAGCTTGCAGAGCACTGGGGAAAGGCAGGCAGAGAATTCCTTGCTAGCACCTTCTCTGTGCCTGGGAAGCAGAAGTGTTCACATTGCTTCGCAAGAATCGCTTTTGTGCAGAAAACACTAACACTTGTTCAGAAGGAAAGAAAGCACAGAGCCCCAGATTCTATGTTGTCCTGGAGAGCTTGCAGAGCACTGGGGAAAGGCAGGCAGAGAATTCCCTGCTAGCACCTTCTCTGTGCCTGGGAAGCAGAAGTGTTCACATTGCTTCGCAGAATCGCTTTTGTGCAGAAAACAGTAACACTTGTTCAGTAGGAAAGAAAGCACAGAGACCCAGATTCTATGTTGTCCTGGAGAGCTTGCAGAGCACTGGGGATAGGCAGGCAGAGAATTCCCTGCTAGCACCTTCTCTGTGCCTGGGAAGCAGAAGTGTTCACATTGCTTCGCAAGAATCGCTTTTGTGCAGAAAACAGTAACACTTGTTCAGAAGGAAAGAAAGCACAGAGCCCCAGATTCTATGTTGTCCTGGAGAGCTTGCAGAGCACTGGGGAAAGGCAGGCAGAGAATTCCCTGATAGCACCTTCTCTGTGCCTGTGAAGCAGAAGTGTTCACATTGCTTCGCAAAAATCGCTTTTGTGCAGAAAACAGTAACACTTGTTCAGAAGGAAAGAAAGCACAGAGCCCCAGATTCTATGTTGTCCTGGAGAGCTTGCAGAGCACTGGGGAAAGGCAGGCAGAGAATTCCCTGCTAGCACCTTCTCTGTGCCTGTTCACATTGCTTCGCAAGAATCGCTTTTGTGCAGAAAACAGTAACACTTGTTCAGAAGGAAAGAAAGCACAGAGCCCCAGATTCTATGTTGTCCTGGAGAGCTTGCAGAGCACTGGGGAAAGGCAGGCAGAGAATTCCCTGCTAGCACCTTCTCTGTGCCTGGGAAGCAGAAGTGTTCACATTGCTTCGCAAGAATCGCTTTTGTGCAGAAAACAGTAACACTTGTTCAGAAGGAAAGAAAGCACAGAGCCCCAGATTCTATGTTGTCCTGGAGAGCTTGCAGAGCACTGGGGAAAGGCAGGCAGAGAATTCCCTGCTAGCACCTTCTCTGTGCCTGTTCACATTGCTTCGCAAGAATCGCTTTTGTGCAGAAAACAGTAACACTTGTTCAGAAGGAAAGAAAGCACAGAGCCCCAGATTTTATGTTGTCCTGGAGAGCTTGCAGAGCACTGGGGAAAGGCAGGCAGAGAATTCCTTGCTAGCACCTTCTCTGTGCCTGGGAAGCAGAAGTGTTCACATTGCTTCGCAAGAATCGCTTTTGTGCAGAAAACAGTAACACTTGTACAGAAGGAAATAAAGCACAGAGCCCCAGATTCTATGTTGTCCTGGAGAGCTTGCAGAGCACTGGGGAAAGGCAGGCAGAGAATTCCTTGCTAGCACCTTCTCTGTGCCTGGGAAGCAGAAGTGTTCACATTGCTTCGCAAAAATCGCTTTTGTGCAGAAAACACTAACACTTGTTCAGAAGGAAAGAAAGCACAGAGCCCCAGATTCTATGTTGTCCTGGAGAGCTTGCAGAGCACTGGGGAAAGGCAGGCAGAGAATTCCCTGCTAGCACCTTCTCTGTGCCTGTTCACATTGCTTCGCAAGAATCGCTTTTGTGCAGAAAACTGTAACACTTGTTCAGAAGGAAAGAAAGCACAGAGCCCCAGATTCTATGTTGTCCTGGAGAGCTTGCAGAGCACTGGGGAAAGGCAGGCAGAGAATTCCCTGCTAGCACCTTCTCTGTGCCTGGGAAGCAGAAGTGTTCACATTGCTTCGCAGAATCGCTTTTGTGCAGAAAACAGTAACACTTGTTCAGAACGAAAGAAAGCACAGAGCCCCAGATTCTATGTTGTCCTGGAGAGCTTGCAGAGCACTGGGGAAAGGCAGGCAGAGAATTCCTTGCTAGCACCTTCTCTGTGCCTGGGAAGCAGAAGTGTTCACATTGCTTCGCAAGAATCGCTTTTGGGCAGAAAACAGTAACACTTGTTCAGAAGGAAAGAAAGCACAGAGCCCCAGATTTTATGTTGTCCTGGAGAGCTTGCAGAGCACTGGGGAAAGACAGGCAGAGAATTCCTTGCTAGCACCTTCTCTGTGCCTGGGAAGCAGAAGTGTTCACATTGCTTCGCAGAATCGCTTTTGTGCAGAAAACACTAACACTTGTTCAGAAGGAAAGAAAGCACAGAGCCCCAGATTTTATGTTGTCCTGGAGAGCTTGCAGAGCACTGGGGAAAGGCAGGCAGAGAATTCCCTGCTAGCACCTTCTCTGTGCCTGGGAAGCAGAAGTGTTCACATTGCTTCGCAAAAATCGCTTTTGTGCAGAAAACAGTAACACTTGTTCAGAAGGAAAGAAAGCACAGAGCCCCAGATTCTATGTTGTCCTGCAGAGCTTGCAGAGCACTGGGGAAAGGCAGGCAGAGAATTCCCTGCTAGCACCTTCTCTGTGCCTGTTCACATTGCTTCGCAGAATCGCTTTTGTGCAGAAAACAGTAACACTTGTTCAGAAGGAAAGAAAGCACAGAGCCCCAGATTCTATGTTGTCCTGGAGAGCTTGCAGAGCACTGGGGACAGGCAGGCAGAGAATTCCCTGCTAGCACCTTCTCTGTGCCTGGGAAGCAGAAGTGTTCACATTGCTTCGCAGAATCGCTTTTGTGCAGAAAACAGTAACACTTGTTCAGAACGAAAGAAAGCACAGAGCCCCAGATTCTATGTTGTCCTGGAGAGCTTGCAGAGCACTGGGGAAAGGCAGGCAGAGAATTCCTTGCTAGCACCTTCTCTGTGCCTGGGAAGCAGAAGTGTTCACATTGCTTCGCAAGAATCGCTTTTGTGCAGAAAACACTAACACTTGTTCAGAAGGAAAGAAAGCACAGAGCCCCAGATTCTATGTTGTCCTGGAGAGCTTGCAGAGCACTGGGGAAAGGCAGGCAGAGAATTCCCTGCTAGCACCTTCTCTGTGCCTGGGAAGCAGAAGTGTTCACATTGCTTCGCAGAATCGCTTTTGTGCAGAAAACAGTAACACTTGTTCAGTAGGAAAGAAAGCACAGAGCCCCAGATTCTATGTTGTCCTGGAGAGCTTGCAGAGCACTGGGGATAGGCAGGCAGAGAATTCCCTGCTAGCACCTTCTCTGTGCCTGGGAAGCAGAAGTGTTCACATTGCTTCGCAAGAATCGCTTTTGTGCAGAAAACAGTAACACTTGTTCAGAAGGAAAGAAAGCACAGAGCCCCAGATTCTATGTTGTCCTGGAGAGCTTGCAGAGCACTGGGGAAAGGCAGGCAGAGAATTCCCTGATAGCACCTTCTCTGTGCCTGTGAAGCAGAAGTGTTCACATTGCTTCGCAAAAATCGCTTTTGTGCAGAAAACAGTAACACTTGTTCAGAAGGAAAGAAAGCACAGAGCCCCAGATTTTATGTTGTCCTGGAGAGCTTGCAGAGCACTGGGGAAAGGCAGGCAGAGAATTCCCTGCTAGCACCTTCTCTGTGCCTGTTCACATTGCTTCGCAAGAATCGCTTTTGTGCAGAAAACAGTAACACTTGTTCAGAAGGAAAGAAAGCACAGAGCCCCAGATTCTATGTTGTCCTGGAGAGCTTGCAGAGCACTGGGGAAAGGCAGGCAGAGAATTCCCTGCTAGCACCTTCTCTGTGCCTGGGAAGCAGAAGTGTTCACATTGCTTCGCAAGAATCGCTTTTGTGCAGAAAACACTAACACTTGTTCAGAAGGAAAGAAAGCACAGAGCCCCAGATTCTATGTTGTCCTGGAGAGCTTGCAGAGCACTGGGGAAAGGCAGGCAGAGAATTCCCTGCTAGCACCTTCTCTGTGCCTGTTCACATTGCTTCGCAAGAATCGCTTTTGTGCAGAAAACAGTAACACTTGTTCAGAAGGAAAGAAAGCACAGAGCCCCAGATTTTATGTTGTCCTGGAGAGCTTGCAGAGCACTGGGGAAAGGCAGGCAGAGAATTCCTTGCTAGCACCTTCTCTGTGCCTGGGAAGCAGAAGTGTTCACATTGCTTCGCAAGAATCGCTTTTGTGCAGAAAACAGTAACACTTGTACAGAAGGAAAGAAAGCACAGAGCCCCAGATTCTATGTTGTCCTGGAGAGCTTGCAGAGCACTGGGGAAAGGCAGGCAGAGAATTCCTTGCTAGCACCTTCTCTGTGCCTGGGAAGCAGAAGTGTTCACATTGCTTCGCAAAAATCGCTTTTGTGCAGAAAACACTAACACTTGTTCAGAAGGAAAGAAAGCACAGAGCCCCAGATTCTATGTTGTCCTGGAGAGCTTGCAGAGCACTGGGGAAAGGCAGGCAGAGAATTCCCTGCTAGCACCTTCTCTGTGCCTGTTCACATTGCTTCGCAAGAATCGCTTTTGTGCAGAAAACTGTAACACTTGTTCAGAAGGAAAGAAAGCACAGAGCCCCAGATTCTATGTTGTCCTGGAGAGCTTGCAGAGCACTGGGGAAAGGCAGGCAGAGAATTCCCTGCTAGCACCTTCTCTGTGCCTGGGAAGCAGAAGTGTTCACATTGCTTCGCAGAATCGCTTTTGTGCAGAAAACAGTAACACTTGTTCAGAACGAAAGAAAGCACAGAGCCCCAGATTCTATGTTGTCCTGGAGAGCTTGCAGAGCACTGGGGAAAGGCAGGCAGAGAATTCCTTGCTAGCACCTTCTCTGTGCCTGGGAAGCAGAAGTGTTCACATTGCTTCGCAAGAATCGCTTTTGGGCAGAAAACAGTAACACTTGTTCAGAACGAAAGAAAGCACAGAGCCCCAGATTCTATGTTGTCCTGGAGAGCTTGCAGAGCACTGGGGAAAGGCAGGCAGAGAATTCCTTGCTAGCACCTTCTCTGTGCCTGGGAAGCAGAAGTGTTCACATTGCTTCGCAGAATCGCTTTTGTGCAGAAAACACTAACACTTGTTCAGAAGGAAAGAAAGCACAGAGCCCCAGATTCTATGTTGTCCTGGAGAGCTTGCAGAGCACTGGGGAAAGGCAGGCAGAGAATTCCCTGCTAGCACCTTCTCTGTGCCTGGGAAGCAGAAGTGTTCACATTGCTTCGCAGAATCGCTTTTGTGCAGAAAACAGTAACACTTGTTCAGTAGGAAAGAAAGCACAGAGCCCCAGATTCTATGTTGTCCTGGAGAGCTTGCAGAGCACTGGGGATAGGCAGGCAGAGAATTCCCTGCTAGCACCTTCTCTGTGCCTGGGAAGCAGAAGTGTTCACATTGCTTCGCAAGAATCGCTTTTGTGCAGAAAACAGTAACACTTGTTCAGAAGGAAAGAAAGCACAGAGCCCCAGATTCTATGTTGTCCTGGAGAGCTTGCAGAGCACTGGGGAAAGGCAGGCAGAGAATTCCCTGATAGCACCTTCTCTGTGCCTGTGAAGCAGAAGTGTTCACATTGCTTCGCAAAAATCGCTTTTGTGCAGAAAACAGTAACACTTGTTCAGAAGGAAAGAAAGCACAGAGCCCCAGATTCTATGTTGTCCTGGAGAGCTTGCAGAGCACTGGGGAAAGGCAGGCAGAGAATTCCCTGCTAGCACCTTCTCTGTGCCTGTTCACATTGCTTCGCAAGAATCGCTTTTGTGCAGAAAACAGTAACACTTGTTCAGAAGGAAAGAAAGCACAGAGCCCCAGATTCTATGTTGTCCTGGAGAGCTTGCAGAGCACTGGGGAAAGGCAGGCAGAGAATTCCCTGCTAGCACCTTCTCTGTGCCTGGGAAGCAGAAGTGTTCACATTGCTTCGCAAGAATCGCTTTTGTGCAGAAAACACTAACACTTGTTCAGAAGGAAAGAAAGCACAGAGCCCCAGATTCTATGTTGTCCTGGAGAGCTTGCAGAGCACTGGGGAAAGGCAGGCAGAGAATTCCCTGCTAGCACCTTCTCTGTGCCTGTTCACATTGCTTCGCAAGAATCGCTTTTGTGCAGAAAACAGTAACACTTGTTCAGAAGGAAAGAAATCACAGAGCCCCAGATTTTATGTTGTCCTGGAGAGCTTGCAGAGCACTGGGGAAAGGCAGGCAGAGAATTCCTTGCTAGCACCTTCTCTGTGCCTGGGAAGCAGAAGTGTTCACATTGCTTCGCAAGAATCGCTTTTGTGCAGAAAACAGTAACACTTGTACAGAAGGAAAGAAAGCACAGAGCCCCAGATTCTATGTTGTCCTGGAGAGCTTGCAGAGCACTGGGGAAAGGCAGGCAGAGAATTCCTTGCTAGCACCTTCTCTGTGCCTGGGAAGCAGAAGTGTTCACATTGCTTCGCAAAAATCGCTTTTGTGCAGAAAACACTAACACTTGTTCAGAAGGAAAGAAAGCACAGAGCCCCAGATTCTATGTTGTCCTGGAGAGCTTGCAGAGCACTGGGGAAAGGCAGGCAGAGAATTCCCTGCTAGCACCTTCTCTGTGCCTGTTCACATTGCTTCGCAAGAATCGCTTTTGTGCAGAAAACTGTAACACTTGTTCAGAAGGAAAGAAAGCACAGAGCCCCAGATTCTATGTTGTCCTGGAGAGCTTGCAGAGCACTGGGGAAAGGCAGGCAGAGAATTCCCTGCTAGCACCTTCTCTGTGCCTGGGAAGCAGAAGTGTTCACATTGCTTCGCAGAATCGCTTTTGTGCAGAAAACAGTAACACTTGTTCAGAACGAAAGAAAGCACAGAGCCCCAGATTCTATGTTGTCCTGGAGAGCTTGCAGAGCACTGGGGAAAGGCAGGCAGAGAATTCCTTGCTAGCACCTTCTCTGTGCCTGGGAAGCAGAAGTGTTCACATTGCTTCGCAAGAATCGCTTTTGGGCAGAAAACAGTAACACTTGTTCAGAACGAAAGAAAGCACAGAGCCCCAGATTCTATGTTGTCCTGGAGAGCTTGCAGAGCACTGGGGAAAGGCAGGCAGAGAATTCCTTGCTAGCACCTTCTCTGTGCCTGGGAAGCAGAAGTGTTCACATTGCTTCGCAGAATCGCTTTTGTGCAGAAAACAGTAACACTTGTTCAGAAGGAAAGAAAGCACAGAGCCCCAGATTTTATGTTGTCCTGGAGAGCTTGCAGAGCACTGGGGAAAGGCAGGCAGAGAATTCCCTGCTAGCACCTTCTCTGTGCCTGGGAAGCAGAAGTGTTCACATTGCTTCGCAAGAATCGCTTTTGTGCAGAAAACACTAACACTTGTTCAGAAGGAAAGAAAGCACAGAGCCCCAGATTCTATGTTGTCCTGGAGAGCTTGCAGAGCACTGGGGAAAGGCAGGCAGAGAATTCCCTGCTAGCACCTTCTCTGTGCCTGGGAAGCAGAAGTGTTCACATTGCTTCGCAGAATCGCTTTTGTGCAGAAAACACTAACACTTGTTCAGAAGGAAAGAAAGCACAGAGAACCACATTCTATGTTGTCCTGCAGAGCTTGCAGAGCACTGGGGAAAGGCAGGCAGAGAATTCCTTGCTAGCACCTTCTCTGTGCCTGGGAAGCAGAAGTGTTCACATTGCTTCGCAAGAATCGCTTTTGTGCAGAAAACACTTACACATATTCAGAAGGAAAGAAAGCACAGAGCCCCAGATTTTATGTTGTCCTGGAGAGCTTGCAGAGCACTGGGGAAAGGCAGGCAGAGAATTCCTTGCTAGCACCTTCTCTGTGCCTGGGAAGCAGAAGTGTTCACATTGCTTCGCAAGAATCCCTTTTGTGCAGAAAACAGTAACACTTGTTCAGAAGGAAAGAAAGCACAGAGCCCCAGATTCTATGTTGTCCTGGAGAGCTTGCAGAGCACTGTGGAAAGGCAGGCAGAGAATTCCTTGCTAACACCTTCTCTGTGCCTGGGAAGCAGAAGTGTTCACATTGCTTCACAAGAATTGCTTTTGTGCAGAAAACAGTAACACTTGTTCAGAACGAAAGAAAGCACAGAGCCCCAGATTCTATGTTGTCCTGGAGAGCTTGCAGAGCACTGGGGAAAGGCAGGCAGAGAATTCCCTGCTAGCACCTTCTCTGTGCCTGGGAAGCAGAAGTGTTCACATTGCTTCGCAAAAATCGCTTTTGTGCAGAAAACAGTAACACTTGTTCAGAAGGAAATAAAGCACAGAGCCCCAGATTTGATGTTGTCCTGGAGAGCTTGCAGAGCACTGGGGAAAGGCAGGCAGAGAATTCCCTGCTAGCACCTTCTCTGTGCCTGTTCACATTGCTTCGCAGAATCGCTTTTGTGCAGAAAACAGTAACACTTGTTCAGAACGAAAGAAAGCACAGAGCCCCAGATTCTATGTTGTCCTGCAGAGCTTGCAGAGCACTGGGGAAAGGCAGGCAGAGAATTCCTTGCTAGCACCTTCTCTGTGCCTGGGAAGCAGAAGTGTTCACATTGCTTCGCAAGAATCGCTTTTGGGCAGAAAACACTAACACTTGTTCAGAACGAAAGAAAGCACAGAGCCCCAGATTCTATGTTGTCCTGGAGAGCTTGCAGAGCACTGGGGAAAGGCAGGCAGAGAATTCCCTGCTAGCACCTTCTCTGTGCCTGGGAAGCAGAAGTGTTCACATTGCATCGCAGAATCGCTTTTGTGCAGAAAACAGTAACACTTGTTCAGTAGGAAAGAAAGCACAGAGCCCCAGATTCTATGTTGTCCTGGAGAGCTTGCAGAGCACTGGGGATAGGCAGGCAGAGAATTCCTTGCTAGCACCTTCTCTGTGCCTGGGAAGCAGAAGTGTTCACATTGCTTCGCAAGAATCGCTTTTGTGCAGAAAACAGTAACACTTGTTCAGAAGGAAAGAAAGCACAGAGCCCCAGATTCTATGTTGTCCTGGAGAGCTTGCAGAGCACTGGGGAAAGGCAGGCAGAGAATTCCCTGCTAGCACCTTCTCTGTGCCTGTTCACATTGCTTCGCAAGAATCGCTTTTGTGCAGAAAACAGTAACACTTGTTCAGAAGGAAAGAAAGCACAGAGCCCCAGATTCTATGTTGTCCTGGAGAGCTTGCAGAGCACTGGGGAAAGGCAGGCAGAGAATTCCCTGCTAGCACCTTCTCTGTGCCTGGGAAGCAGAAGTGTTCACATTGCTTCGCAAAAATCGCTTTTGTGCAGAAAACAGTAACACTTGTTCAGAAGGAAAGAAATCACAGAGCCCCAGATTCTATGTTGTCCTGGAGAGCTTGCAGAGCACTGGGGAAAGGCAGGCAGAGAATTCCCTGCTAGCACCTTCTCTGTGCCTGTTCACATTGCTTCGCAAGAATCGCTTTTGTGCAGAAAACAGTAACACTTGTTCAGAAGGAAAGAAAGCACAGAGCCCCAGATTCTATGTTGTCCTGCAGAGCTTGCAGAGCACTGGGGAAAGGCAGGCAGAGAATTCCTTGCTAGCACCTTCTCTGTGCCTGGGAAGCAGAAGTGTTCACATTGCTTCGCAGAATCGCTTTTGTGCAGAAAACAGTAACACTTGTTCAGAAGGAGAGAAAGCACAGAGCCCCAGATTCTATGTTGTCCTGGAGAGCTTGCAGAGCACTGGGGAAAGGCAGGCAGAGAATTCCTTGCTAGCACCTTCTCTGTGCCTGGGAAGCAGAAGTGTTCACATTGCTTCGCAAGAATCGCTTTTGTGCAGAAAACACTAACACTTGTTCAGAAGGAAAGAAAGCACAGAGCCCCAGATTCTATGTTGTCCTGGAGAGCTTGCAGAGCACTGGGGAAAGGCAGGCAGAGAATTCCCTGCTAGCACCTTCTCTGTGCCTGGGAAGCAGAAGTGTTCACATTGCTTCGCAGAATCGCTTTTGTGCAGAAAACAGTAACACTTGTTCAGAACGAAAGAAAGCACAGAGCCCCAGATTCTATGTTGTCCTGCAGAGCTTGCAGAGCACTGGGGAAAGGCAGGCAGAGAATTCCCTGCTAGCACCTTCTCTGTGCCTGTTCACATTGCTTCGCAGAATCGCTTTTGTGCAGAAAACAGTAACACTTGTTCAGAACGAAAGAAAGCACAGAGCCCCAGATTCTATGTTGTCCTGCAGAGCTTGCAGAGCACTGGGGAAAGGCAGGCAGAGAATTCCCTGCTAGCACCTTCTCTGTGCCTGGGAAGCAGAAGCGTTCACATTGCTTCGCAAAAATCGCTTTTGTGCAGAAAACAGTAACACTTGTTCAGAAGGAAAGAAAGCACAGAGCCCCAGATTTTATGTTGTCCTGGAGAGCTTGCAGAGCACTGGGGAAAGGCAGGCAGAGAATTCCCTGCTAGCACCTTCTCTATGCCTGTTCACAGTTCTTCGCAGAATCGCTTTTGTGCAGAAAACAGTAACACTTGTTCAGAAGGAAAGAAAGCACAGAGCCCCAGATTCTATGTTGTCCTGGAGAGCTTGCAGAGCACTGGGGAAAGGCAGGCAGAGAATTCCCTGCTAGCACCTTCTCTGTGCCTGGGAAGCAGAAGTGTTCACATTGCTTCGCAGAATCGCTTTTGTGCAGAAAACAGTAACACTTGTTCAGAACGAAAGAAAGCACAGAGCCCCAGATTCTATGTTGTCCTGCAGAGCTTGCAGAGCACTGGGGAAAGGCAGGCAGAGAATTCCTTGCTAGCACCTTCTCTGTGCCTGGGAAGCAGAAGTGTTCACATTGCTTCGCAGAATCGCTTTTGTGCAGAAAACAGTAACACTTGTTCAGAAGGAAAGAAAGCACAGAGAACCAGATTCTATGTTGTCCTGGAGAGCTTGCAGAGCACTGGGGAAAGGCAGGCAGAGAATTCCCTGCTAGCACCTTCTCTGTGCCTGGGAAGCAGAAGTGTTCACATTTCTTCGCAAGAATCGCTTTTGTGCAGAAAACACTTACACTTATTCAGAAGGAAAGAAAGCACAGAGCCCCAGATTTTATGTTGTCCTGGAGAGCTTGCAGAGCACTGGGGAAAGGCAGGCAGAGAATTCCTTGCTAGCGCCTTCTCTGTGCCTGGGAAGCAGTAGTGTTCACATTGCTTCGCAAAAATCGCTTTTGTGCAGAAAACAGTAACACTTGTTCAGAAGGAAAGAAAGCACAGAGCCCCAGATTCTATGTTGTCCTGGAGAGCTTGCAGAGCACTGGGGAAAGGCAGGCAGAGAATTCCCTGCTAGCACCTTCTCTGTGCCTGGGAAGCAGAAGTGTTCACATTGCTTCGCAGAATCGCTTTTGTGCAGAAAACAGTAACACTTGTTCAGAAGGAAAGAAAGCACAGAGAACCAGATTCTATGTTGTCCTGGAGAGCTTGCAGAGCACTGGGGAAAGGCAGGCAGAGAATTCCTTGCTAGCACCTTCTCTGTGCCTGGGAAGCAGAAGTGTTCACATTGCTTCGCAAGAATCGCTTTTGTGCAGAAAACACTTACACTTATTCAGAAGGAAAGAAAGCACAGAGCCCCAGATTTTATGTTGTCCTGGAGAGCTTGCAGAGCACTGGGGAAAGGCAGGCAGAGAATTCCTTGCTAGCACCTTCTCTGTGCCTGGGAAGCAGAAGTGTTCACATTGCTTCGCAAAAATCGCTTTTGTGCAGAAAACAGTAACACTTGTTCAGAAGGAAAGAAAGCACAGAGCCCCAGATTCTATGTTGTCCTGGAGAGCTTGCAGAGCACTGGGGAAAGGCAGGCAGAGAATTCCCTGCTAGCACCTTCTCTGTGCCTGTTCACATTGCTTCGCAGAATCGATTTGTGCAGAAAACAGTAACACTTGTTCAGAAGGAAAGAAAGCACAGAGCCCCAGATTTTATGTTGTCCTGGAGAGCTTGCAGAGCACTGGGGAAAGGCAGGCAGAGAATTCCTTGCTAGCACCTTCTCTGTGCCTGGGAAGCAGAAGTGTTCACATTGCTTCGCAAGAATCGCTTTTGTGCAGAAAACACTAACACTTGTACAGAAGGAAAGAAAGCACAGAGCCCCAGATTCTATGTTGTCCTGGAGAGCTTGCAGAGCACTGGGGAAAGGCAGGCAGAGAATTCCCTGCTAGCACCTTCTCTGTGCCTGGGAAGCAGAAGTGTTCACATTGCTTCGCAAAAATCGCTTTTGTGCAGAAAATAGTAACACTTGTTCAGAAGGAAAGAAAGCACAGAGCCCCAGATTTGATGTTGTCCTGGAGAGCTTGCAGAGCACTGGGGAAAGGCAGGCAGAGAATTCCCTGCTAGCACCTTCTCTGTGCCTGTTCACATTGCTTCGCAGAATCGCTTTTGTGCAGAAAACAGTAACACTTGTTCAGAACGAAAGAAAGCACAGAGCCCCAGATTCTATGTTGTCCTGCAGAGCTTGCAGAGCACTGGGGAAAGGCAGGCAGAGAATTCCTTGCTAGCACCTTCTCTGTGCCTGGGAAGCAGAAGTGTTCACATTGCTTCGCAAGAATCGCTTTTGGGCAGAAAACACTAACACTTGTTCAGAACGAAAGAAAGCACAGAGCCCCAGATTCTATGTTGTCCTGGAGAGCTTGCAGAGCACTGGGGAAAGGCAGGCAGAGAATTCCCTGCTAGCACCTTCTCTGTGCCTGGGAAGCAGAAGTGTTCACATTGCTTCGCAGAATCGCTTTTGTGCAGAAAACACTAACACTTGTTCAGTAGGAAAGAAAGCACAGAGCCCCAGATTCTATGTTGTCCTGGAGAGCTTGCAGAGCACTGGGGATAGGCAGGCAGAGAATTCCCTGCTAGCACCTTCTCTGTGCCTGGGAAGCAGAAGTGTTCACATTGCTTCGCAAGAATCGCTTTTGTGCAGAAAACAGTAACACTTGTTCAGAAGGAAAGAAAGCACAGAGCCCCAGATTCTATGTTGTCCTGGAGAGCTTGCAGAGCACTGGGGAAAGGCAGGCAGAGAATTCCCTGCTAGCACCTTCTCTGTGCCTGGGAAGCAGAAGTGTTCACATTGCTTCGCAAAAATCGCTTTTGTGCAGAAAACAGTAACACTTGTTCAGAAGGAAAGAAATCACAGAGCCCCAGATTCTATGTTGTCCTGGAGAGCTTGCAGAGCACTGGGGAAAGGCAGGCAGAGAATTCCCTGCTAGCACCTTCTCTGTGCCTGTTCACATTGCTTCGCAAGAATCGCTTTTGTGCAGAAAACAGTAACACTTGTTCAGAAGGAAAGAAAGCACAGAGCCCCAGATTCTATGTTGTCCTGGAGAGCTTGCAGAGCACTGGGGAAAGGCAGGCAGAGAATTCCTTGCTAGCACCTTCTCTGTGCCTGGGAAGCAGAAGTGTTCACATTGCTTCGCAGAATCGCTTTTGTGCAGAAAACAGTAACACTTGTTCAGAAGGAGAGAAAGCACAGAGCCCCAGATTCTATGTTGTCCTGGAGAGCTTGCAGAGCACTGGGGAAAGGCAGGCAGAGAATTCCTTGCTAGCACCTTCTCTGTGCCTGGGAAGCAGAAGTGTTCACATTGCTTCGCAAGAATCGCTTTTGTGCAGAAAACACTAACACTTGTTCAGAAGGAAAGAAAGCACAGAGCCCCAGATTCTATGTTGTCCTGGAGAGCTTGCAGAGCACTGGGGAAAGGCAGGCAGAGAATTCCCTGCTAGCACCTTCTCTGTGCCTGGGAAGCAGAAGTGTTCACATTGCTTCGCAGAATCGCTTTTGTGCAGAAAACAGTAACACTTGTTCAGAACGAAAGAAAGCACAGAGCCCCAGATTCTATGTTGTCCTGCAGAGCTTGCAGAGCACTGGGGAAAGGCAGGCAGAGAATTCCTTGCTAGCACCTTCTCTGTGCCTGGGAAGCAGAAGTGTTCACATTGCTTCGCAAAAATCGCTTTTGTGCAGAAAACAGTAACACTTGTTCAGAAGGAAAGAAAGCACAGAGCCCCAGATTTTATGTTGTCCTGGAGAGCTTGCAGAGCACTGGGGAAAGGCAGGCAGAGAATTCCCTGCTAGCACCTTCTCTGTGCCTGTTCACATTGCTTCGCAGAATCGCTTTTGTGCAGAAAACAGTAACACTTGTTCAGAAGGAAAGAAAGCACAGAGCCCCAGATTCTATGTTGTCCTGGAGAGCTTGCAGAGCACTGGGGAAAGGCAGGCAGAGAATTCCCTGCTAGCACCTTCTCTGTGCCTGTTCACATTGCTTCGCAGAATCGATTTGTGCAGAAAACAGTAACACTTGTTCAGAAGGAAAGAAAGCACAGAGCCCCAGATTTTATGTTGTCCTGGAGAGCTTGCAGAGCACTGGGGAAAGGCAGGCAGAGAATTCCTTGCTAGCACCTTCTCTGTGCCTGGGAAGCAGAAGTGTTCACATTGCTTCGCAAGAATCGCTTTTGTGCAGAAAACAGTAACACTTGTTCAGAAGGAAAGAAAGCACAGAGCCCCAGATTTGATGTTGTCCTGGAGAGCTTGCAGAGCACTGGGGAAAGGCAGGCAGAGAATTCCCTGCTAGCACCTTCTCTGTGCCTGTTCACATTGCTTCGCAGAATCGCTTTTGTGCAGAAAACAGTAACACTTGTTCAGAACGAAAGAAAGCACAGAGCCCCAGATTCTATGTTGTCCTGCAGAGCTTGCAGAGCACTGGGGAAAGGCAGGCAGAGAATTCCTTGCTAGCACCTTCTCTGTGCCTGGGAAGCAGAAGTGTTCACATTGCTTCGCAAGAATCGCTTTTGTGCAGAAAACACTAACACTTGTTCAGAAGGAAAGAAAGCACAGAGCCCCAGATTCTATGTTGTCCTGGAGAGCTTGCAGAGCACTGGGGAAAGGCAGGCAGAGAATTCCCTGCTAGCACCTTCTCTGTGCCTGGGAAGCAGAAGTGTTCACATTGCTTCGCAGAATCGCTTTTGTGCAGAAAACAGTAACACTTGTTCAGTAGGAAAGAAAGCACAGAGCCCCAGATTCTATGTTGTCCTGGAGAGCTTGCAGAGCACTGGGGATAGGCAGGCAGAGAATTCCCTGCTAGCACCTTCTCTGTGCCTGTGAAGCAGAAGTGTTCACATTGCTTCGCAAAAATCGCTTTTGTGCAGAAAACAGTAACACTTGTTCAGAAGGAAAGAAATCACAGAGCCCCAGATTCTATGTTGTCCTGGAGAGCTTGCAGAGCACTGGGGAAAGGCAGGCAGAGAATTCCCTGCTAGCACCTTCTCTGTGCCTGTTCACATTGCTTCGCAAGAATCGCTTTTGTGCAGAAAACAGTAACACTTGTTCAGAAGGAAAGAAAGCACAGAGCCCCAGATTCTATGTTGTCCTGGAGAGCTTGCAGAGCACTGGGGAAAGGCAGGCAGAGAATTCCCTGCTAGCACCTTCTCTGTGCCTGGGAAGCAGAAGTGTTCACATTGCTTCGCAAAAATCGCTTTTGTGCAGAAAACACTAACACTTGTTCAGAAGGAAAGAAATCACAGAGCCCCAGATTCTATGTTGTCCTGGAGAGCTTGCAGAGCACTGGGGAAAGGCAGGCAGAGAATTCCCTGCTAGCACCTTCTCTGTGCCTGTTCACATTGCTTCGCAAGAATCGCTTTTGTGCAGAAAACAGTAACACTTGTTCAGAAGGAAAGAAAGCACAGAGCCCCAGATTCTATGTTGTCCTGCAGAGCTTGCAGAGCACTGGGGAAAGGCAGGCAGAGAATTCCTTGCTAGCACCTTCTCTGTGCCTGGGAAGCAGAAGTGTTCACATTGCTTCGCAGAATCGCTTTTGTGCAGAAAACAGTAACACTTGTTCAGAAGGAGAGAAAGCACAGAGCCCCAGATTCTATGTTGTCCTGCAGAGCTTGCAGAGCACTGGGGAAAGGCAGGCAGAGAATTCCTTGCTAGAACCTTCTCTGTGCCTGGGAAGCAGAAGTGTTCACATTGCTTCGCAAGAATCGCTTTTGTGCAGAAAACACTAACACTTGTTCAGAAGGAAAGAAAGCACAGAGCCCCAGATTCTATGTTGTCCTGGAGAGCTTGCAGAGCACTGGGGAAAGGCAGGCAGAGAATTCCCTGCTAGCACCTTCTCTGTGCCTGGGAAGCAGAAGTGTTCACATTGCTTCGCAGAATCGCTTTTGTGCAGAAAACAGTAACACTTGTTCAGAACGAAAGAAAGCACAGAGCCCCAGATTCTATGTTGTCCTGCAGAGCTTGCAGAGCACTGGGGAAAGGCAGGCAGAGAATTCCCTGCTAGCACCTTCTCTGTGCCTGTTCACATTGCTTCGCAGAATCGCTTTTGTGCAGAAAACAGTAACACTTGTTCAGAAGGAAAGAAAGCACAGAGTCCCAGATTCTATGTTGTCCTGCAGAGCTTGCAGAGCACTGGGGAAAGGCAGGCAGAGAATTCCTGGCTAGCACCTTCTCTGTGCCTGGGAAGCAGAAGTGTTCACATTTCTTCGCAAGAATCGCTTTTGTGCAGAAAACAGTAACACTTGTTCAGAAGGAAAGAAAGCACAGAGCCCCAGATTTTATGTTGTCCTGGAGAGCTTGCAGAGCACTGTGGAAAGCCAGGCAGAGAATTCCCTGATAGCACCTTCTCTGTGCCTGGGAAGCAGAAGTGTTCACATTGCTTCGCAAGAATCGCTTTTGTGCAGAAAACAGTAACACTTGTTCAGAAGGAAAGAAAGCACAGAGCCCCAGATTCTATGTTGTCCTGGAGAGCTTGCAGAGCACTGGGGAAAGGCAGGCAGAGAATTCCCTGCTAGCACCTTCTCTGTGCCTGTTCACATTGCTTCGCAGAATCGCTTTTGTGCAGAAAACAGTAACACTTGTTCAGAAGGAAAGAAAGCACAGAGCCCCAGATTCTATGTTGTCCTGGAGAGCTTGCAGAGCACTGGGGAAAGGCAGGCAGAGAATTCCTTGCTAGCACCTTCTCTGTGCCTGGGAAGCAGAAGTGTTCACATTGCTTCGCAAGAATCGCTTTTGTGCAGAAAACACTAACACTTGTTCAGAACGAAAGAAAGCACAGAGCCCCAGATTCTATGTTGTCCTGGAGAGCTTGCAGAGCACTGGGGAAAGGCAGGCAGAGAATTCCCTGCTAGCACCTTCTCTGTGCCTGGGAAGCAGATGTGTTCACATTGCTTCGCAAGAATCGCTTTTGTGCACGAAACAATAACACTCGTTCAGAACGAAAGAAAGCACAGAGCCCCAGATTCTATGTTGTCCTGGAGAGCTTGCAGAGCACTGGGGAAAGGCAGGCAGAGAATTCCCTGCTAGCACCTTCTCTATGCCTGTTCACAGTTCTTCGCAGAATCGCTTTTGTGCAGAAAACAATAACAGTTGTTTAGAAGGAAAGAAAGCACAGAGCCCCAGATTCTATGTTGTCCTGGAGAGCTTGCAGAGCACTGGGGAAAGGCAGGCAGAGAATTCCCTGCTAGCACCTTCTCTGTGCCTGTTCACATTGCTTCGCAGAATCGCTTTTGTGCAGAAAACAGTAACACTTGTTCAGAAGGAAAGAAAGCACAGAGCCCCAGATTCTATGTTGTCCTGGAGAGCTTGCAGAGCACTGGGGAAAGGCAGGCAGAGAATTCCTTGCTAGCACCTTCTCTGTGCCTGGGAAGCAGAAGTGTTCACATTGCTTCGCAGAATCGCTTTTGTGCAGAAAACAGTAACACTTGTTCAGAAGGAAAGAAAGCACAGAGAACCAGATTCTATGTTGTCCTGGAGAGCTTGCAGAGCACTGGGGAAAGGCAGGCAGAGAATTCCTTGCTAGCACCTTCTCTGTGCCTGGGAAGCAGAAGTGTTCACATTGCTTCGCAAGAATCGCTTTTGTGCAGAAAACACTTACACTTATTCAGAAGGAAAGAAAGCACAGAGCCCCAGATTTTATGTTGTCCTGGAGAGCTTGCAGAGCACTGGGGAAAGGCAGGCAGAGAATTCCTTGCTAGCGCCTTCTCTGTGCCTGGGAAGCAGAAGTGTTCACATTGCTTCGCAAAAATCGCTTTTGTGCAGAAAACAGTAACACTTGTTCAGAAGGAAAGAAAGCACAGAGCCCCAGATTTTATGTTGTCCTGGAGAGCTTGCAGAGCACTGGGGAAAGGCAGGCAGAGAATTCCCTGCTAGCACCTTCTCTGTGCCTGGGAAGCAGAAGTGTTCACATTGCTTCGCAGAATCGCTTTTGTGCAGAAAACAGTAACACTTGTTCAGAAGGAAAGAAAGCACAGAGAACCAGATTCTATGTTGTCCTGGAGAGCTTGCAGAGCACTGGGGAAAGGCAGGCAGAGAATTCCTTGCTAGCACCTTCTCTGTGCCTGGGAAGCAGAAGTGTTCACATTGCTTCGCAAGAATCGCTTTTGTGCAGAAAACACTTACACTTATTCAGAAGGAAAGAAAGCACAGAGCCCCAGATTTTATGTTGTCCTGGAGAGCTTGCAGAGCACTGGGGAAAGGCAGGCAGAGAATTCCTTGCTAGCACCTTCTCTGTGCCTGGGAAGCAGAAGTGTTCACATTGCTTCGCAAAAATCGCTTTTGTGCAGAAAACAGTAACACTTGTTCAGAAGGAAAGAAAGCACAGAGCCCCAGATTTTATGTTGTCCTGGAGAGCTTGCAGAGCACTGGGGAAAGGCAGGCAGAGAATTCCCTGCTAGCACCTTCTCTGTGCCTGTTCACATTGCTTCGCAGAATCGCTTTTGTGCAGAAAACAGTAACACTTGTTCAGAAGGAAAGAAAGCACAGAGCCCCAGATTCTATGTTGTCCTGGAGAGCTTGCAGAGCACTGGGGAAAGGCAGGCAGAGAATTCCCTGCTAGCACCTTCTCTGTGCCTGTTCACATTGCTTCGCAGAATCGATTTGTGCAGAAAACAGTAACACTTGTTCAGAAGGAAAGAAAGCACAGAGCCCCAGATTTGATGTTGTCCTGGAGAGCTTGCAGAGCACTGGGGAAAGGCAGGCAGAGAATTCCTTGCTAGCACCTTCTCTGTGCCTGGGAAGCAGAAGTGTTCACATTGCTTCGCAAGAATCGCTTTTGTGCAGAAAACACTAACACTTGTACAGAAGGAAAGAAAGCACAGAGCCCCAGATTCTATGTTGTCCTGGAGAGCTTGCAGAGCACTGGGGAAAGGCAGGCAGAGAATTCCTTGCTAGCACCTTCTCTGTGCCTGGGAAGCAGAAGTGTTCACATTGCTTCGCAAGAATCGCTTTTGTGCAGAAAACACTAACACTTGTTCAGAAGGAAAGAAAGCACAGAGCCCCAGATTCTATGTTGTCCTGGAGAGCTTGCAGAGCACTGGGGAAAGGCAGGCAGAGAATTCCCTGCTAGCACCTTCTCTGTGCCTGTTCACATTGCTTCGCAGAATCGCTTTTGTGCAGAAAACTCTAACACTTGTTCAGAAGGAAAGAAAGCACAGAGCCCCAGATTCTATGTTGTCCTGGAGAGCTTGCAGAGCACTGGGGAAAGGCAGGCAGAGAATTCCCTGCTAGCACCTTCTCTGTGCCTGGGAAGCAGAAGTGTTCACATTGCTTCGCAGAATCGCTTTTGTGCAGAAAACAGTAACACTTGTTCAGAACGAAAGAAAGCACAGAGCCCCAGATTCTATGTTGTCCTGCAGAGCTTGCAGAGCACTGGGGAAAGGCAGGCAGAGAATTCCTTGCTAGCACCTTCTCTGTGCCTGGGAAGCAGAAGTGTTCACATTGCTTCGCAAAAATCGCTTTTGTGCAGAAAACAGTAACACTTGTTCAGAAGGAAAGAAAGCACAGAGCCCCAGATTCTATGTTGTCCTGGAGAGCTTGCAGAGCACTGGGGAAAGGCAGGCAGAGAATTCCCTGCTAGCACCTTCTCTGTGCCTGGGAAGCAGAAGTGTTCACATTGCTTCGCAAAAATCGCTTTTGTGCAGAAAACAGTAACACTTGTTAGGAAGGAAAGAAAGCACAGAGCCCCAGATTTTATGTTGTCCTGGAGAGCTTGCAGAGCACTGGGGAAAGGCAGGCAGAGAATTCCCTGCTAGCACCTTCTCTGTGCCTGTTCACATTGCTTCGCAGAATCGCTTTTGTGCAGAAAACAGTAACACTTGTTCAGAACGAAAGAAAGCACAGAGCCCCAGATTCTATGTTGTCCTGGAGAGCTTGCAGAGCACTGGGGACAGGCAGGCAGAGAATTCCCTGCTAGCACCTTCTCTGTGCCTGGGAAGCAGAAGTGTTCACATTGCTTCGCAGAATCGCTTTTGTGCAGAAAACACTAACACTTGTTCAGAAGGAAAGAAAGCACAGAGCCCCAGATTCTATGTTGTCCTGGAGAGCTTGCAGAGCACTGGGGAAAGGCAGGCAGAGAATTCCCTGCTAGCACCTTCTCTGTGCCTGGGAAGCAGAAGTGTTCACATTGCTTCGCAGAATCGCTTTTGTGCAGAAAACAGTAACACTTGTTCAGAACGAAAGAAAGCACAGAGCCCCAGATTCTATGTTGTCCTGGAGAGCTTGCAGAGCACTGGGGAAAGGCAGGCAGAGAATTCCTTGCAAGCACCTTCTCTGTGCCTGGGAAGCAGAAGTGTTCACATTGCTTCGCAAGAATCGCTTTTGTGCAGAAAACAGTAACACTTGTTCAGAAGGAAAGAAAGCACAGAGCCCCAGATTTTATGTT
The DNA here is from genome assembly GCF_031877795.1 of Strix aluco. Lineage (NCBI taxonomy): Eukaryota > Metazoa > Chordata > Aves > Strigiformes > Strigidae > Strix > Strix aluco. The sequence continues at coordinate 1,660,210 of NW_027436510.1, read as the reverse complement.
GTCCTGGAGAGCTTGCAGAGCACTGGGGAAAGGCAGGCAGAGAATTCCCTGCTAGCACCTTCTCTGTGCCTGGGAAGCAGAAGTGTTCACATTGCTTCGCAGAATCGCTTTTGTGCAGATAACACTAACACTTGTTCAGAAGGAAAGAAAGCACAGAGCCCCAGATTCTATGTTGTCCTGGAGAGCTTGCAGAGCACTGGGGAAAGGCAGGCAGAGAATTCCCTGCTAGCACCTTCTCTGTGCCTGGGAAGTAGAAGTGTTCACATTGCTTCGCAGAATCGCTTTTGTGCAGAAAACAGTAACACTTGTTCAGAACGAAAGAAAGCACAGAGCCCCAGATTCTATGTTGTCCTGCAGAGCTTGCAGAGCACTGGGGAAAGGCAGGCAGAGAATTCCTTGCTAGCACCTTCTCTGTGCCTGGGAAGCAGAAGTGTTCACATTGCTTCGCAAGAATCGCTTTTGTGCAGAAAACACTAACACTTGTTCAGAAGGAAAGAAAGCACAGAGCCCCAGATTCTATGTTGTCCTGGAGAGCTTGCAGAGCACTGGGGAAAGGCAGGCAGAGAATTCCCTGCTAGCACCTTCTCTGTGCCTGGGAAGCAGAAGTGTTCACATTGCTTCGCAAGAATCGCTTTTGTGCAGAAAACAATAACACTTGTTCAGAAGGAAAGAAAGCACAGAGCCCCAGATTCTATGTTGTCCTGGAGAGCTTGCAGAGCACTGGGGAAAGGCAGGCAGAGAATTCCCTGCTAGCACCTTCTCTGTGCCTGTTCACATTGCTTCGCAAGAATCGCTTTTGTGCAGAAAACAGTAACACTTGTTCAGAAGGAAAGAAATCACAGAGCCCCAGATTCTATGTTGTCCTGGAGAGCTTGCAGAGCACTGGGGAAAGGCAGGCAGAGAATTCCCTGCTAGCACCTTCTCTGTGCCTGTTCACATTGCTTCGCAAGAATCGCTTTTGTGCAGAAAACAGTAACACTTGTTCAGAAGGAAAGAAATCACAGAGCCCCAGATTCTATGTTGTCCTGGAGAGCTTGCAGAGCACTGGGGAAAGGCAGGCAGAGAATTCCCTGCTAGCACCTTCTCTGTACCTGGGAAGCAGAAGTGTTCACATTGCTTCGCAAAAATCGCTTTTGTGCAGAAAACAGTAACACTTGTTCAGAAGGAAAGAAATCACAGAGCCCCAGATTCTATGTTGTCCTGGAGAGCTTGCAGAGCACTGGGGAAAGGCAGGCAGAGAATTCCCTGCTAGCACCTTCTCTGTGCCTGTTCACATTGCTTCGCAAGAATCGCTTTTGTGCAGAAAACAGTAACACTTGTTCAGAAGGAAAGAAAGCACAGAGCCCCAGATTCTATGTTGTCCTGCAGAGCTTGCAGAGCACTGGGGAAAGGCAGGCAGAGAATTCCTTGCTAGCACCTTCTCTGTGCCTGGGAAGCAGAAGTGTTCACATTGCTTCGCAGAATCGCTTTTGTGCAGAAAACAGTAACACTTGTTCAGAAGGAGAGAAAGCACAGAGCCCCAGATTCTATGTTGTCCTGGAGAGCTTGCAGAGCACTGGGGAAAGGCAGGCAGAGAATTCCCTGCTAGCACCTTCTCTGTGCCTGGGAAGCAGAAGTGTTCACATTGCTTCGCAGAATCGCTTTTGTGCAGAAAACAGTAACACTTGTTCAGAATGAAAGAAAGCACAGAGCCCCAGATTCTATGTTGTCCTGCAGAGCTTGCAGAGCACTGGGGAAAGGCAGGCAGAGAATTCCCTGCTAGCACCTTCTCTGTGCCTGTTCACATTGCTTCGCAGAATCGCTTTTGTGCAGAAAACACTAACACTTGTTCAGAAGGAAAGAAAGCACAGAGCCCCAGATTCTATGTTGTCCTGGAGAGCTTGCAGAGCACTGGGGAAAGGCAGGCAGAGAATTCCCTGCTAGCACCTTCTCTGTGCCTGGGAAGCAGAAGTGTTCACATTGCTTCGCAGAATCGCTTTTGTGCAGAAAACACTAACACTTGTTCAGAAGGAAAGAAAGCACAGAGCCCCAGATTCTATGTTGTCCTGGAGAGCTTGCAGAGCACTGGGGAAAGGCAGGCAGAGAATTCCCTGCTAGCACCTTCTCTGTGCCTGGGAAGCAGAAGTGTTCACATTGCTTCGCAGAATCGCTTTTGTGCAGAAAACAGTAACACTTGTTCAGAACGAAAGAAAGCACAGAGCCCCAGATTCTATGTTGTCCTGCAGAGCTTGCAGAGCACTGGGGAAAGGCAGGCAGAGAATTCCTTGCTAGCACCTTCTCTGTGCCTGGGAAGCAGAAGTGTTCACATTGCTTCGCAGAATCGCTTTTGTGCAGAAAACACTAACACTTGTTCAGTAGGAAAGAAAGCACAGAGCCCCAGATTCTATGTTGTCCTGGAGAGCTTGCAGAGCACTGGGGAAAGGCAGGCAGAGAATTCCCTGCTAGCACCTTCTCTGTGCCTGGGAAGCACAAGTGTTCACATTGCTTCGCAAGAATCGCTTTTGTGCAGAAAACAATAACACTTGTTCAGAAGGAAAGAAAGCACAGAGCCCCAGATTCTATGTTGTCCTGGAGAGCTTGCAGAGCACTGGGGAAAGGCAGGCAGAGAATTCCCTGCTAGCACCTTCTCTGTGCCTGTGAAGCAGAAGTGTTCACATTGCTTCGCAAAAATCGCTTTTGTGCAGAAAACAGTAACACTTGTTCAGAAGGAAAGAAATCACAGAGCCCCAGATTCTATGTTGTCCTGGAGAGCTTGCAGAGCACTGGGGAAAGGCAGGCAGAGAATTCCCTGCTAGCACCTTCTCTGTGCCTGTTCACATTGCTTCGCAAGAATCGCTTTTGTGCAGAAAACAGTAACACTTGTTCAGAAGGAAAGAAATCACAGAGCCCCAGATTCTATGTTGTCCTGGAGAGCTTGCAGAGCACTGGGGAAAGGCAGGCAGAGAATTCCCTGCTAGCACCTTCTCTGTGCCTGGGAAGCAGAAGTGTTCACATTGCTTCGCAAAAATCGCTTTTGTGCAGAAAACAGTAACACTTGTTCAGAAGGAAAGAAAGCACAGAGCCCCAGATTTTATGTTGTCCTGGAGAGCTTGCAGAGCACTGGGGAAAGGCAGGCAGAGAATTCCCTGCTAGCACCTTCTCTGTGCCTGTTCACATTGCTTCGCAGAATCGCTTTTGTGCAGAAAACAGTAACACTTGTTCAGAAGGAAAGAAAGCACAGAGCCCCAGATTCTATGTTGTCCTGGAGAGCTTGCAGAGCACTGGGGAAAGGCAGGCAGAGAATTCCCTGCTAGCACCTTCTCTGTGCCTGTTCACATTGCTTCGCAGAATCGATTTGTGCAGAAAACAGTAACACTTGTTCAGAAGGAAAGAAAGCACAGAGCCCCAGATTTGATGTTGTCCTGGAGAGCTTGCAGAGCACTGGGGAAAGGCAGGCAGAGAATTCCTTGCTAGCACCTTCTCTGTGCCTGGGAAGCAGAAGTGTTCACATTGCTTCGCAAGAATCGCTTTTGTGCAGAAAACAGTAACACTTGTTCAGAAGGAAAGAAAGCACAGAGCCCCAGATTTGATGTTGTCCTGGAGAGCTTGCAGAGCACTGGGGAAAGGCAGGCAGAGAATTCCCTGCTAGCACCTTCTCTGTGCCTGTTCACATTGCTTCGCAGAATCGCTTTTGTGCAGAAAACAGTAACACTTGTTCAGAACGAAAGAAAGCACAGAGCCCCAGATTCTATGTTGTCCTGCAGAGCTTGCAGAGCACTGGGGAAAGGCAGGCAGAGAATTCCTTGCTAGCACCTTCTCTGTGCCTGGGAAGCAGAAGTGTTCACATTGCTTCGCAAGAATCGCTTTTGGGCAGAAAACACTAACACTTGTTCAGAACGAAAGAAAGCACAGAGCCCCAGATTCTATGTTGTCCTGGAGAGCTTGCAGAGCACTGGGGAAAGGCAGGCAGAGAATTCCCTGCTAGCACCTTCTCTGTGCCTGGGAAGCAGAAGTGTTCACATTGCATCGCAGAATCGCTTTTGTGCAGAAAACAGTAACACTTGTTCAGTAGGAAAGAAAGCACAGAGCCCCAGATTCTATGTTGTCCTGGAGAGCTTGCAGAGCACTGGGGATAGGCAGGCAGAGAATTCCCTGCTAGCACCTTCTCTGTGCCTGTGAAGCAGAAGTGTTCACATTGCTTCGCAAAAATCGCTTTTGTGCAGAAAACAGTAACACTTGTTCAGAAGGAAAGAAAGCACAGAGCCCCAGATTCTATGTTGTCCTGGAGAGCTTGCAGAGCACTGGGGAAAGGCAGGCAGAGAATTCCCTGCTAGCACCTTCTCTGTGCCTGTTCACATTGCTTCGCAAGAATCGCTTTTGTGCAGAAAACAGTAACACTTGTTCAGAAGGAAAGAAAGCACAGAGCCCCAGATTCTATGTTGTCCTGGAGAGCTTGCAGAGCACTGGGGAAAGGCAGGCAGAGAATTCCCTGCTAGCACCTTCTCTGTGCCTGGGAAGCAGAAGTGTTCACATTGCTTCGCAAAAATCGCTTTTGTGCAGAAAACAGTAACACTTGTTCAGAAGGAAAGAAATCACAGAGCCCCAGATTCTATGTTGTCCTGGAGAGCTTGCAGAGCACTGGGGAAAGGCAGGCAGAGAATTCCCTGCTAGCACCTTCTCTGTGCCTGTTCACATTGCTTCGCAAGAATCGCTTTTGTGCAGAAAACAGTAACACTTGTTCAGAAGGAAAGAAAGCACAGAGCCCCAGATTCTATGTTGTCCTGGAGAGCTTGCAGAGCACTGGGGAAAGGCAGGCAGAGAATTCCTTGCTAGCACCTTCTCTGTGCCTGGGAAGCAGAAGTGTTCACATTGCTTCGCAGAATCGCTTTTGTGCAGAAAACAGTAACACTTGTTCAGAAGGAGAGAAAGCACAGAGCCCCAGATTCTATGTTGTCCTGCAGAGCTTGCAGAGCACTGGGGAAAGGCAGGCAGAGAATTCCTTGCTAGAACCTTCTCTGTGCCTGGGAAGCAGAAGTGTTCACATTGCTTCGCAAGAATCGCTTTTGTGCAGAAAACACTAACACTTGTTCAGAAGGAAAGAAAGCACAGAGCCCCAGATTCTATGTTGTCCTGGAGAGCTTGCAGAGCACTGGGGAAAGGCAGGCAGAGAATTCCCTGCTAGCACCTTCTCTGTGCCTGGGAAGCAGAAGTGTTCACATTGCTTCGCAGAATCGCTTTTGTGCAGAAAACAGTAACACTTGTTCAGAACGAAAGAAAGCACAGAGCCCCAGATTCTATGTTGTCCTGCAGAGCTTGCAGAGCACTGGGGAAAGGCAGGCAGAGAATTCCCTGCTAGCACCTTCTCTGTGCCTGTTCACATTGCTTCGCAGAATCGCTTTTGTGCAGAAAACAGTAACACTTGTTCAGAAGGAAAGAAAGCACAGAGTCCCAGATTCTATGTTGTCCTGCAGAGCTTGCAGAGCACTGGGGAAAGGCAGGCAGAGAATTCCTGGCTAGCACCTTCTCTGTGCCTGGGAAGCAGAAGTGTTCACATTTCTTCGCAAGAATCGCTTTTGTGCAGAAAACAGTAACACTTGTTCAGAAGGAAAGAAAGCACAGAGCCCCAGATTTTATGTTGTCCTGGAGAGCTTGCAGAGCACTGTGGAAAGCCAGGCAGAGAATTCCCTGATAGCACCTTCTCTGTGCCTGGGAAGCAGAAGTGTTCACATTGCTTCGCAAGAATCGCTTTTGTGCAGAAAACAGTAACACTTGTTCAGAAGGAAAGAAAGCACAGAGCCCCAGATTCTATGTTGTCCTGGAGAGCTTGCAGAGCACTGGGGAAAGGCAGGCAGAGAATTCCCTGCTAGCACCTTCTCTGTGACTGTTCACAGTTCTTCGCAGAATCGCTTTTGTGCAGAAAACAGTAACACTTGTTCAGAAGGAAAGAAAGCACAGAGCCCCAGATTCTATGTTGTCCTGGAGAGCTTGCAGAGCACTGGGGAAAGGCAGGCAGAGAATTCCTTGCTAGCACCTTCTCTGTGCCTGGGAAGCAGAAGTGTTCACATTGCTTCGCAAGAATCGCTTTTGTGCAGAAAATACTAACACTTGTTCAGAACGAAAGAAAGCACAGAGCCCCAGATTCTATGTTGTCCTGGAGAGCTTGCAGAGCACTGGGGAAAGGCAGGCAGAGAATTCCCTGCTAGCACCTTCTCTGTGCCTGGCAAGCAGATGTGTTCACATTGCTTCGCAAGAATCGCTTTTGTGCAGGAAACAATAACACTCGTTCAGAACGAAAGAAAGCACAGAGCCCCAGATTCTATGTTGTCCTGGAGAGCTTGCAGAGCACTGGGGAAAGGCAGGCAGAGAATTCCCTGCTAGCACCTTCTCTGTGCCTGGGAAGCAGAAGTGTTCACATTGCTTCGCAAGAATCGCTTTTGTGCAGAAAACAGTAACACTTGTTCAGAAGGAAAGAAAGCACAGAGCCCCAGATTCTATGTTGTCCTGGAGAGCTTGCAGAGCACTGGGGAAAGGCAGGCAGAGAATTCCCTGCTAGCACCTTCTCTGTGCCTGGGAAGCAGAAGTGTTCACATTGCTTCGCAAGAATCGCTTTTGTGCAGAAAACAGTAACAGTTGTTTAGAAGGAAAGAAAGCACAGAGCCCCAGATTCTATGTTGTCCTGGAGAGCTTGCAGAGCACTGGGGAAAGGCAGGCAGAGAATTCCCTGCTAGCACCTTCTCTGTGCCTGTTCACATTGCTTCGCAGAATCGCTTTTGTGCAGAAAACAGTAACACTTGTTCAGAAGGAAAGAAAGCACAGAGCCCCAGATTCTATGTTGTCCTGGAGAGCTTGCAGAGCACTGGGGAAAGGCAGGCAGAGAATTCCTTGCTAGCACCTTCTCTGTGCCTGGGAAGCAGAAGTGTTCACATTGCTTCGCAGAATCGCTTTTGTGCAGAAAACAGTAACACTTGTTCAGAAGGAAAGAAAGCACAGAGAACCAGATTCTATGTTGTCCTGGAGAGCTTGCAGAGCACTGGGGAAAGGCAGGCAGAGAATTCCTTGCTAGCACCTTCTCTGTGCCTGGGAAGCAGAAGTGTTCACATTGCTTCGCAAGAATCGCTTTTGTGCAGAAAACACTTACACTTATTCAGAAGGAAAGAAAGCACAGAGCCCCAGATTTTATGTTGTCCTGGAGAGCTTGCAGAGCACTGGGGAAAGGCAGGCAGAGAATTCCTTGCTAGCGCCTTCTCTGTGCCTGGGAAGCAGAAGTGTTCACATTGCTTCGCAAAAATCGCTTTTGTGCAGAAAACAGTAACACTTGTTCAGAAGGAAAGAAAGCACAGAGCCCCAGATTTTATGTTGTCCTGGAGAGCTTGCAGAGCACTGGGGAAAGGCAGGCAGAGAATTCCCTGCTAGCACCTTCTCTGTGCCTGGGAAGCAGAAGTGTTCACATTGCTTCGCAGAATCGCTTTTGTGCAGAAAACAGTAACACTTGTTCAGAAGGAAAGAAAGCACAGAGAACCAGATTCTATGTTGTCCTGGAGAGCTTGCAGAGCACTGGGGAAAGGCAGGCAGAGAATTCCTTGCTAGCACCTTCTCTGTGCCTGGGAAGCAGAAGTGTCCACATTGCTTCGCAAGAATCGCTTTTGTGCAGAAAACACTTACACTTATTCAGAAGGAAAGAAAGCACAGAGCCCCAGATTTTATGTTGTTCTGGAGAGCTTGCAGAGCACTGGGGAAAGGCAGGCAGAGAATTCCTTGCTAGCACCTTCTCTGTGCCTGGGAAGCAGAAGTGTTCACATTGCTTCGCAAAAATCGCTTTTGTGCAGAAAACAGTAACACTTGTTCAGAAGGAAAGAAAGCACAGAGCCCCAGATTTTATGTTGTCCTGGAGAGCTTGCAGAGCACTGGGGAAAGGCAGGCAGAGAATTCCCTGCTAGCACCTTCTCTGTGCCTGTTCACATTGCTTCGCAGAATCGCTTTTGTGCAGAAAACAGTAACACTTGTTCAGAAGGAAAGAAAGCACAGAGCCCCAGATTCTATGTTGTCCTGCAGAGCTTGCAGAGCACTGGGGAAAGGCAGGCAGAGAATTCCCTGCTAGCACCTTCTCTGTGCCTGTTCACATTGCTTCGCAGAATCGATTTGTGCAGAAAACAGTAACACTTGTTCAGAAGGAAAGAAAGCACAGAGCCCCAGATTTGATGTTGTCCTGGAGAGCTTGCAGAGCACTGGGGAAAGGCAGGCAGAGAATTCCTTGCTAGCACCTTCTCTGTGCCTGGGAAGCAGAAGTGTTCACATTGCTTCGCAAGAATCGCTTTTGTGCAGAAAACACTAACACTTGTACAGAAGGAAAGAAAGCACAGAGCCCCAGATTCTATGTTGTCCTGGAGAGCTTGCAGAGCACTGGGGAAAGGCAGGCAGAGAATTCCCTGCTAGCACCTTCTCTGTGCCTGTTCACATTGCTTCGCAGAATCGCTTTTGTGCAGAAAACTCTAACACTTGTTCAGAAGGAAAGAAAGCACAGAGCCCCAGATTCTATGTTGTCCTGGAGAGCTTGCAGAGCACTGGGGAAAGGCAGGCAGAGAATTCCCTGCTAGCACCTTCTCTGTGCCTGGGAAGCAGAAGTGTTCACATTGCTTTGCAGAATCGCTTTTGTGCAGAAAACAGTAACACTTGTTCAGAACGAAAGAAAGCACAGAGCCCCAGATTCTATGTTGTCCTGCAGAGCTTGCAGAGCACTGGGGAAAGGCAGGCAGAGAATTCCTTGCTAGCACCTTCTCTGTGCCTGGGAAGCAGAAGTGTTCACATTGCTTCGCAAAAATCGCTTTTGTGCAGAAAACAGTAACACTTGTTCAGAAGGAAAGAAAGCACAGAGCCCCAGATTCTATGTTGTCCTGGAGAGCTTGCAGAGCACTGGGGAAAGGCAGGCAGAGAATTCCCTGCTAGCACCTTCTCTGTGCCTGGGAAGCAGAAGTGTTCACATTGCTTCGCAAAAATCGCTTTTGTGCAGAAAACAGTAACACTTGTTCAGAAGGAAAGAAAGCACAGAGCCCCAGATTTTATGTTGTCCTGGAGAGCTTGCAGAGCACTGGGGAAAGGCAGGCAGAGAATTCCCTGCTAGCACCTTCTCTGTGCCTGTTCACATTGCTTCGCAGAATCGCTTTTGTGCAGAAAACAGTAACACTTGTTCAGAACGAAAGAAAGCACAGAGCCCCAGATTCTATGTTGTCCTGGAGAGCTTGCAGAGCACTGGGGACAGGCAGGCAGAGAATTCCCTGCTAGCACCTTCTCTGTGCCTGGGAAGCAGAAGTGTTCACATTGCTTCGCAGAATCGCTTTTGTGCAGAAAACAGTAACACTTGTTCAGAAGGAAAGAAAGCACAGAGCCCCAGATTCTATGTTGTCCTGGAGAGCTTGCAGAGCACTGGGGAAAGGCAGGCAGAGAATTCCTTGCTAGCACCTTCTCTGTGCCTGGGAAGCAGAAGTGTTCACATTGCTTCGCAGAATCGCTTTTGTGCAGAAAACAGTAACACTTGTTCAGAAGGAAAGAAAGCACAGAGAACCAGATTCTATGTTGTCCTGGAGAGCTTGCAGAGCACTGGGGAAAGGCAGGCAGAGAATTCCTTGCTAGCACCTTCTCTGTGCCTGGGAAGCAGAAGTGTTCACATTGCTTCGCAAGAATCGCTTTTGTGCAGAAAACACTTACACTTATTCAGAAGGAAAGAAAGCACAGAGCCCCAGATTTTATGTTGTCCTGGAGAGCTTGCAGAGCACTGGGGAAAGGCAGGCAGAGAATTCCTTGCTAGCGCCTTCTCTGTGCCTGGGAAGCAGAAGTGTTCACATTGCTTCGCAAAAATCGCTTTTGTGCAGAAAACAGTAACACTTGTTCAGAAGGAAAGAAAGCACAGAGCCCCAGATTTTATGTTGTCCTGGAGAGCTTGCAGAGCACTGGGGAAAGGCAGGCAGAGAATTCCCTGCTAGCACCTTCTCTGTGCCTGGGAAGCAGAAGTGTTCACATTGCTTCGCAGAATCGCTTTTGTGCAGAAAACAGTAACACTTGTTCAGAAGGAAAGAAAGCACAGAGAACCAGATTCTATGTTGTCCTGGAGAGCTTGCAGAGCACTGGGGAAAGGCAGGCAGAGAATTCCTTGCTAGCACCTTCTCTGTGCCTGGGAAGCAGAAGTGTCCACATTGCTTCGCAAGAATCGCTTTTGTGCAGAAAACACTTACACTTATTCAGAAGGAAAGAAAGCACAGAGCCCCAGATTTTATGTTGTTCTGGAGAGCTTGCAGAGCACTGGGGAAAGGCAGGCAGAGAATTCCTTGCTAGCACCTTCTCTGTGCCTGGGAAGCAGAAGTGTTCACATTGCTTCGCAAAAATCGCTTTTGTGCAGAAAACAGTAACACTTGTTCAGAAGGAAAGAAAGCACAGAGCCCCAGATTTTATGTTGTCCTGGAGAGCTTGCAGAGCACTGGGGAAAGGCAGGCAGAGAATTCCCTGCTAGCACCTTCTCTGTGCCTGTTCACATTGCTTCGCAGAATCGCTTTTGTGCAGAAAACAGTAACACTTGTTCAGAAGGAAAGAAAGCACAGAGCCCCAGATTCTATGTTGTCCTGCAGAGCTTGCAGAGCACTGGGGAAAGGCAGGCAGAGAATTCCCTGCTAGCACCTTCTCTGTGCCTGTTCACATTGCTTCGCAGAATCGATTTGTGCAGAAAACAGTAACACTTGTTCAGAAGGAAAGAAAGCACAGAGCCCCAGATTTGATGTTGTCCTGGAGAGCTTGCAGAGCACTGGGGAAAGGCAGGCAGAGAATTCCTTGCTAGCACCTTCTCTGTGCCTGGGAAGCAGAAGTGTTCACATTGCTTCGCAAGAATCGCTTTTGTGCAGAAAACACTAACACTTGTACAGAAGGAAAGAAAGCACAGAGCCCCAGATTCTATGTTGTCCTGGAGAGCTTGCAGAGCACTGGGGAAAGGCAGGCAGAGAATTCCCTGCTAGCACCTTCTCTGTGCCTGTTCACATTGCTTCGCAGAATCGCTTTTGTGCAGAAAACTCTAACACTTGTTCAGAAGGAAAGAAAGCACAGAGCCCCAGATTCTATGTTGTCCTGGAGAGCTTGCAGAGCACTGGGGAAAGGCAGGCAGAGAATTCCCTGCTAGCACCTTCTCTGTGCCTGGGAAGCAGAAGTGTTCACATTGCTTTGCAGAATCGCTTTTGTGCAGAAAACAGTAACACTTGTTCAGAACGAAAGAAAGCACAGAGCCCCAGATTCTATGTTGTCCTGCAGAGCTTGCAGAGCACTGGGGAAAGGCAGGCAGAGAATTCCTTGCTAGCACCTTCTCTGTGCCTGGGAAGCAGAAGTGTTCACATTGCTTCGCAAAAATCGCTTTTGTGCAGAAAACAGTAACACTTGTTCAGAAGGAAAGAAAGCACAGAGCCCCAGATTCTATGTTGTCCTGGAGAGCTTGCAGAGCACTGGGGAAAGGCAGGCAGAGAATTCCCTGCTAGCACCTTCTCTGTGCCTGGGAAGCAGAAGTGTTCACATTGCTTCGCAAAAATCGCTTTTGTGCAGAAAACAGTAACACTTGTTCAGAAGGAAAGAAAGCACAGAGCCCCAGATTTTATGTTGTCCTGGAGAGCTTGCAGAGCACTGGGGAAAGGCAGGCAGAGAATTCCCTGCTAGCACCTTCTCTGTGCCTGTTCACATTGCTTCGCAGAATCGCTTTTGTGCAGAAAACAGTAACACTTGTTCAGAACGAAAGAAAGCACAGAGCCCCAGATTCTATGTTGTCCTGGAGAGCTTGCAGAGCACTGGGGACAGGCAGGCAGAGAATTCCCTGCTAGCACCTTCTCTGTGCCTGGGAAGCAGAAGTGTTCACATTGCTTCGCAGAATCGCTTTTGTGCAGAAAACACTAACACTTGTTCAGAAGGAAAGAAAGCACAGAGCCCCAGATTCTATGTTGTCCTGGAGAGCTTGCAGAGCACTGGGGAAAGGCAGGCAGAGAATTCCCTGCTAGCACCTTCTCTGTGCCTGGGAAGCAGAAGTGTTCACATTGCTTCGCAGAATCGCTTTTGTGCAGAAAACAGTAACACTTGTTCAGAACGAAAGAAAGCACAGAGCCCCAGATTCTATGTTGTCCTGCAGAGCTTGCAGAGCACTGGGGAAAGGCAGGCAGAGAATTCCTTGCAAGCACCTTCTCTGTGCCTGGGAAGCAGAAGTGTTCACATTGCTTCGCAAGAATCGCTTTTGTGCAGAAAACACTAACACTTGTTCAGAAGGAAAGAAAGCACAGAGCCCCAGATTCTATGTTGTCCTGGAGAGCTTGCAGAGCACTGGGGAAAGGCAGGCAGAGAATTCCCTGCTAGCACCTTCTCTGTGCCTGGGAAGCAGAAGTGTTCACATTGCTTCGCAGAATCGCTTTTGTGCAGAAAACAGTAACACTTGTTCAGAACGAAAGAAAGCACAGAGCCCCAGATTCTATGTTGTCCTGGAGAGCTTGCAGAGCACTGGGGAAAAGCAGGCAGAGAATTCCTTGCTAGCACCTTCTCTGTGCCTGGGAAGCAGAAGTGTTCACATTGCTTCGCAAGAATCGCTTTTGGGCAGAAAACACTAACACTTGTTCAGAACGAAAGAAAGCACAGAGCCCCAGATTCTATGTTGTCCTGGAGAGCTTGCAGAGCACTGGGGAAAGGCAGGCAGAGAATTCCCTGCTAGCACCTTCTCTGTGCCTGTTCACATTGCTTCGCAAGAATCGCTTTTGTGCAGAAAACAGTAACACTTGTTCAGAAGGAAAGAAATCACAGAGCCCCAGATTCTATGTTGTCCTGGAGAGCTTGCAGAGCACTGGGGAAAGGCAGGCAGAGAATTCCCTGCTAGCACCTTCTCTGTGCCTGTTCACATTGCTTCGCAAGAATCGCTTTTGTGCAGAAAACAGTAACACTTGTTCAGAAGGAAAGAAATCACAGAGCCCCAGATTCTATGTTGTCCTGGAGAGCTTGCAGAGCACTGGGGAAAGGCAGGCAGAGAATTCCCTGCTAGCACCTTCTCTGTACCTGGGAAGCAGAAGTGTTCACATTGCTTCGCAAAAATCGCTTTTGTGCAGAAAACAGTAACACTTGTTCAGAAGGAAAGAAATCACAGAGCCCCAGATTCTATGTTGTCCTGGAGAGCTTGCAGAGCACTGGGGAAAGGCAGGCAGAGAATTCCCTGCTAGCACCTTCTCTGTGCCTGTTCACATTGCTTCGCAAGAATCGCTTTTGTGCAGAAAACAGTAACACTTGTTCAGAAGGAAAGAAAGCACAGAGCCCCAGATTCTATGTTGTCCTGCAGAGCTTGCAGAGCACTGGGGAAAGGCAGGCAGAGAATTCCTTGCTAGCACCTTCTCTGTGCCTGGGAAGCAGAAGTGTTCACATTGCTTCGCAGAATCGCTTTTGTGCAGAAAACAGTAACACTTGTTCAGAAGGAGAGAAAGCACAGAGCCCCAGATTCTATGTTGTCCTGGAGAGCTTGCAGAGCACTGGGGAAAGGCAGGCAGAGAATTCCTTGCTAGCACCTTCTCTGTGCCTGGGAAGCAGAAGTGTTCACATTGCTTCGCAGAATCGCTTTTGTGCAGAAAACAGTAACACTTGTTCAGAATGAAAGAAAGCACAGAGCCCCAGATTCTATGTTGTCCTGCAGAGCTTGCAGAGCACTGGGGAAAGGCAGGCAGAGAATTCCCTGCTAGCACCTTCTCTGTGCCTGTTCACATTGCTTCGCAGAATCGCTTTTGTGCAGAAAACACTAACACTTGTTCAGAAGGAAAGAAAGCACAGAGCCCCAGATTCTATGTTGTCCTGGAGAGCTTGCAGAGCACTGGGGAAAGGCAGGCAGAGAATTCCCTGCTAGCACCTTCTCTGTGCCTGGGAAGCAGAAGTGTTCACATTGCTTCGCAGAATCGCTTTTGTGCAGAAAACACTAACACTTGTTCAGAAGGAAAGAAAGCACAGAGCCCCAGATTCTATGTTGTCCTGGAGAGCTTGCAGAGCACTGGGGAAAGGCAGGCAGAGAATTCCCTGCTAGCACCTTCTCTGTGCCTGGGAAGCAGAAGTGTTCACATTGCTTCGCAGAATCGCTTTTGTGCAGAAAACAGTAACACTTGTTCAGAACGAAAGAAAGCACAGAGCCCCAGATTCTATGTTGTCCTGCAGAGCTTGCAGAGCACTGGGGAAAGGCAGGCAGAGAATTCCTTGCTAGCACCTTCTCTGTGCCTGGGAAGCAGAAGTGTTCACATTGCTTCGCAGAATCGCTTTTGTGCAGAAAACACTAACACTTGTTCAGTAGGAAAGAAAGCACAGAGCCCCAGATTCTATGTTGTTCTGGAGAGCTTGCAGAGCACTGGGGAAAGGCAGGCAGAGAATTCCCTGCTAGCACCTTCTCTGTGCCTGGGAAGCACAAGTGTTCACATTGCTTCGCAAGAATCGCTTTTGTGCAGAAAAAAATAACACTTGTTCAGAAGGAAAGAAAGCACAGAGCCCCAGATTCTATGTTGTCCTGGAGAGCTTGCAGAGCACTGGGGAAAGGCAGGCAGAGAATTCCCTGCTAGCACCTTCTCTGTGCCTGTGAAGCAGAAGTGTTCACATTGCTTCGCAAAAATCGCTTTTGTGCAGAAAACAGTAACACTTGTTCAGAAGGAAAGAAATCACAGAGCCCCAGATTCTATGTTGTCCTGGAGAGCTTGCAGAGCACTGGGGAAAGGCAGGCAGAGAATTCCCTGCTAGCACCTTCTCTGTGCCTGTTCACATTGCTTCGCAAGAATCGCTTTTGTGCAGAAAACAGTAACACTTGTTCAGAACGAAAGAAAGCACAGAGCCCCAGATTCTATGTTGTCCTGGAGAGCTTGCAGAGCACTGGGGAAAGGCAGGCAGAGAATTCCTTGCTAGCACCTTCTCTGTGCCTGGGAAGCAGAAGTGTTCACATTGCTTCGCAGAATCGCTTTTGTGCAGAAAACAGTAACACTTGTTCAGAAGGAGAGAAAGCACAGAGCCCCAGATTCTATGTTGTCCTGGAGAGCTTGCAGAGCACTGGGGAAAAGCAGGCAGAGAATTCCCTGCTAGCACCTTCTCTGTGCCTGGGAAGCAGAAGTGTTCACATTGCTTCGCAGAATCGCTTTTGTGCAGAAAACAGTAACACTTGTTCAGAAGGAAAGAAAGCACAGAGCCCCAGATTCTATGTTGTCCTGCAGAGCTTGCAGAGCACTGGGGAAAGGCAGGCAGAGAATTCCTTGCTAGCACCTTCTCTGTGCCTGGGAAGCAGAAGTGTTCACATTGCTTCACAAGAATTGCTTTTGTGCAGAAAACATTAACACTTGTTCAGAACGAAAGAAAGCACAGAGACCCAGATTCTATGTTGTCCTGGAGAGCTTGCAGAGCACTGGGGAAAGGCAGGCAGAGAATTCCCTGCTAGCACCTTCTCTGTGCCTGGGAAGCAGAAGTGTTCACATTGCTTCGCAAAAATCGCTTTTGTGCAGAAAACAGTAACACTTGTTCAGAAGGAAAGAAAGCACAGAGCCCCAGATTTTATGTTGTCCTGGAGAGCTTGCAGAGCACTGGGGAAAGGCAGGCAGAGAATTCCCTGCTAGCACCTTCTCTGTGCCTGTTCACATTGCTTCGCAGAATCGCTTTTGTGCAGAAAACAGTAACACTTGTTCAGAAGGAAAGAAAGCACAGAGCCCCAGATTCTATGTTGTCCTGGAGAGCTTGCAGAGCACTGGGGACAGGCAGGCAGAGAATTCCCTGCTAGCGCCTTCTCTGTGCCTGGGAAGCAGAAGTGTTCACATTGCTTCGCAGAATCGCTTTTGTGCAGAAAACACTAACACTTGTTCAGAAGGAAAGAAAGCACAGAGCCCCAGATTCTATGTTGTCCTGGAGAGCTTGCAGAGCACTGGGGAAAGGCAGGCAGAGAATTCCCTGCTAGCACCTTCTCTGTGCCTGTGAAGCAGAAGTGTTCACATTGCTTCGCAAAAATCGCTTTTGTGCAGAAAACAGTAACACTTGTTCAGAAGGAAAGAAAGCACAGAGCCCCAGATTCTATGTTGTCCTGGAGAGCTTGCAGAGCACTGGGGAAAGGCAGGCAGAGAATTCCCTGCTAGCACCTTCTCTGTGCCTGTTCACATTGCTTCGCAAGAATCGCTTTTGTGCAGAAAACAGTAACACTTGTTCAGAAGGAAAGAAATCACAGAGCCCCAGATTCTATGTTGTCCTGGAGAGCTTGCAGAGCACTGGGGAAAGGCAGGCAGAGAATTCCCTGCTAGCACCTTCTCTGTACCTGGGAAGCAGAAGTGTTCACATTGCTTCGCAAAAATCGCTTTTGTGCAGAAAACAGTAACACTTGTTCAGAAGGAAAGAAATCACAGAGCCCCAGATTCTATGTTGTCCTGGAGAGCTTGCAGAGCACTGGGGAAAGGCAGGCAGAGAATTCCCTGCTAGCACCTTCTCTGTGCCTGTTCACATTGCTTCGCAAGAATCGCTTTTGTGCAGAAAACAGTAACACTTGTTCAGAAGGAAAGAAATCACAGAGCCCCAGATTCTATGTTGTCCTGGAGAGCTTGCAGAGCACTGGGGAAAGGCAGGCAGAGAATTCCCTGCTAGCACCTTCTCTGTGCCTGTTCACATTGCTTCGCAAGAATCGCTTTTGTGCAGAAAACAGTAACACTTGTTCAGAAGGAAAGAAATCACAGAGCCCCAGATTCTATGTTGTCCTGGAGAGCTTGCAGAGCACTGGGGAAAGGCAGGCAGAGAATTCCTTGCTAGCACCTTCTCTGTGCCTGGGAAGCAGAAGTGTTCACATTGCTTCGCAAGAATCGCTTTTGTGCAGAAAACACTAACACTTGTTCAGAAGGAAAGAAAGCACAGAGCCCCAGATTCTATGTTGTCCTGGAGAGCTTGCAGAGCACTGGGGACAGGCAGGCAGAGAATTCCCTGCTAGCGCCTTCTCTGTGCCTGGGAAGCAGAAGTGTTCACATTGCTTCGCAGAATCGCTTTTGTGCAGAAAACACTAACACTTGTTCAGAAGGAAAGAAAGCACAGAGCCCCAGATTCTATGTTGTCCTGGAGAGCTTGCAGAGCACTGGGGAAAGGCAGGCAGAGAATTCCCTGCTAGCACCTTCTCTGTGCCTGTGAAGCAGAAGTGTTCACATTGCTTCGCAAAAATCGCTTTTGTGCAGAAAACAGTAACACTTGTTCAGAAGGAAAGAAATCACAGAGCCCCAGATTCTATGTTGTCCTGGAGAGCTTGCAGAGCACTGGGGAAATGCAGGCAGAGAATTCCCTGCTAGCACCTTCTCTGTGCCTGTTCACATTGCTTCGCAAGAATCGCTTTTGTGCAGAAAACAGTAACACTTGTTCAGAAGGAAAGAAATCACAGAGCCCCAGATTCTATGTTGTCCTGGAGAGCTTGCAGAGCACTGGGGAAAGGCAGGCAGAGAATTCCCTGCTAGCACCTTCTCTGTGCCTGTTCACATTGCTTCGCAAGAATCGCTTTTGTGCAGAAAACAGTAACACTTGTTCAGAAGGAAAGAAATCACAGAGCCCCAGATTCTATGTTGTCCTGGAGAGCTTGCAGAGCACTGGGGAAAGGCAGGCAGAGAATTCCCTGCTAGCACCTTCTCTGTACCTGGGAAGCAGAAGTGTTCACATTGCTTCGCAAAAATCGCTTTTGTGCAGAAAACAGTAACACTTGTTCAGAAGGAAAGAAATCACAGAGCCCCAGATTCTATGTTGTCCTGCAGAGCTTGCAGAGCACTGGGGAAAGGCAGGCAGAGAATTCCCTGCTAGCACCTTCTCTGTACCTGGGAAGCAGAAGTGTTCACATTGCTTCGCAAAAATCGCTTTTGTGCAGAAAACAGTAACACTTGTTCAGAAGGAAAGAAATCACAGAGCCCCAGATTCTATGTTGTCCTGGAGAGCTTGCAGAGCACTGGGGAAAGGCAGGCAGAGAATTCCCTGCTAGCACCTTCTCTGTGCCTGTTCACATTGCTTCGCAAGAATCGCTTTTGTGCAGAAAACAGTAACACTTGTTCAGAAGGAAAGAAAGCACAGAGCCCCAGATTCTATGTTGTCCTGCAGAGCTTGCAGAGCACTGGGGAAAGGCAGGCAGAGAATTCCTTGCTAGCACCTTCTCTGTGCCTGGGAAGCAGAAGTGTTCACATTGCTTCGCAGAATCGCTTTTGTGCAGAAAACAGTAACACTTGTTCAGAAGGAGAGAAAGCACAGAGCCCCAGATTCTATGTTGTCCTGGAGAGCTTGCAGAGCACTGGGGAAAGGCAGGCAGAGAATTCCCTGCTAGCACCTTCTCTGTGCCTGGGAAGCAGAAGTGTTCACATTGCTTCGCAGAATCGCTTTTGTGCAGAAAACAGTAACACTTGTTCAGAACGAAAGAAAGCACAGAGCCCCAGATTCTATGTTGTCCTGCAGAGCTTGCAGAGCACTGGGGAAAGGCAGGCAGAGAATTCCTTGCTAGCAGCTTCTCTGTGCCTGGGAAGCAGAAGTGTTCACATTGCTTCGCAAAAATCGCTTTTGTGCAGAAAACACTAACACTTGTTCAGAAGGAAAGAAAGCACAGAGCCCCAGATTCTATGTTGTCCTGGAGAGCTTGCAGAGCACTGGGGAAAGGCAGGCAGAGAATTCCTTGCTAGCACCTTCTCTGTGCCTGGGAAGCAGAAGTGTTCACATTGCTTCACAAGAATTGCTTTTGTGCAGAAAACATTAACACTTGTTCAGAAGGAAAGAAAGCACAGAGCCCCAGATTCTATGTTGTCCTGGAGAGCTTGCAGAGCACTGGGGAAAGGCAGGCAGAGAATTCCCTGCTAGCACCTTCTCTGTGCCTGGGAAGCAGAAGTGTTCACATTGCTTCGCAAGAATCGCTTTTGTGCAGAAAACAGTAACACTTGTTCAGAAGGAAAGAAAGCACAGAGCCCCAGATTCTATGTTGTCCTGGAGAGCTTGCAGAGCACTGGGGAAAGGCAGGCAGAGAATTCCCTGCTAGCACCTTCTCTGTGCCTGTTCACATTGCTTCGCAGAATCGCTTTTGTGCAGAAAACAGTAACACTTGTTCAGAACGAAAGAAAGCACAGAGCCCCAGATTCTATGTTGTCCTGGAGAGCTTGCAGAGCACTGGGGACAGGCAGGCAGAGAATTCCCTGCTAGCGTCTTCTCTGTGCCTGGGAAGCAGAAGTGTTCACATTGCTTCGCAGAATCGCTTTTGTGCAGAAAACACTAACACTTGTTCAGAAGGAAAGAAAGCACAGAGCCCCAGATTCTATGTTGTCCTGGAGAGCTTGCAGAGCACTGGGGAAAGGCAGGCAGAGAATTCCCTGCTAGCACCTTCTCTGTGCCTGTGAAGCAGAAGTGTTCACATTGCTTCGCAAAAATCGCTTTTGTGCAGAAAACAGTAACACTTGTTCAGAAGGAAAGAAATCACAGAGCCCCAGATTCTATGTTGTCCTGGAGAGCTTGCAGAGCACTGGGGAAAGGCAGGCAGAGAATTCCCTGCTAGCACCTTCTCTGTGCCTGTTCACATTGCTTCGCAAGAATCGCTTTTGTGCAGAAAACAGTAACACTTGTTCAGAAGGAAAGAAATCACAGAGCCCCAGATTCTATGTTGTCCTGGAGAGCTTGCAGAGCACTGGGGAAAGGCAGGCAGAGAATTCCCTGCTAGCACCTTCTCTGTGCCTGTTCACATTGCTTCGCAAGAATCGCTTTTGTGCAGAAAACAGTAACACTTGTTCAGAAGGAAAGAAATCACAGAGCCCCAGATTCTATGTTGTCCTGGAGAGCTTGCAGAGCACTGGGGAAAGGCAGGCAGAGAATTCCCTGCTAGCACCTTCTCTGTACCTGGGAAGCAGAAGTGTTCACATTGCTTCGCAAAAATCGCTTTTGTGCAGAAAACAGTAACACTTGTTCAGAAGGAAAGAAATCACAGAGCCCCAGATTCTATGTTGTCCTGCAGAGCTTGCAGAGCACTGGGGAAAGGCAGGCAGAGAATTCCCTGCTAGCACCTTCTCTGTACCTGGGAAGCAGAAGTGTTCACATTGCTTCGCAAAAATCGCTTTTGTGCAGAAAACAGTAACACTTGTTCAGAAGGAAAGAAATCACAGAGCCCCAGATTCTATGTTGTCCTGGAGAGCTTGCAGAGCACTGGGGAAAGGCAGGCAGAGAATTCCCTGCTAGCACCTTCTCTGTGCCTGTTCACATTGCTTCGCAAGAATCGCTTTTGTGCAGAAAACAGTAACACTTGTTCAGAAGGAAAGAAAGCACAGAGCCCCAGATTCTATGTTGTCCTGCAGAGCTTGCAGAGCACTGGGGAAAGGCAGGCAGAGAATTCCTTGCTAGCACCTTCTCTGTGCCTGGGAAGCAGAAGTGTTCACATTGCTTCGCAGAATCGCTTTTGTGCAGAAAACAGTAACACTTGTTCAGAAGGAGAGAAAGCACAGAGCCCCAGATTCTATGTTGTCCTGGAGAGCTTGCAGAGCACTGGGGAAAGGCAGGCAGAGAATTCCCTGCTAGCACCTTCTCTGTGCCTGTTCACATTGCTTCGCAGAATCGCTTTTGTGCAGAAAACACTTACACTTATTCAGAAGGAAAGAAAGCACAGAGCCCCAGATTTTATGTTGTCCTGGAGAGCTTGCAGAGCACTGGGGAAAGGCAGGCAGAGAATTCCTTGCTAGCACCTTCTCTGAGCCTGGGAAGCAGAAGTGTTCACATTGCTTCGCAAGAATCGCTTTTGTGCAGAAAACAGTAACACTTGTTCAGAAGGAAAGAAAGCACAGAGCCCCAGATTCTATGTTGTCCTGGAGAGCTTGCAGAGCACTGGGGAAAGGCAGGCAGAGAATTCCTTGCTAGCACCTTCTCTGTGCCTGGGAAGCAGAAGTGTTCACATTGCTTCACAAGAATTGCTTTTGTGCAGAAAACATTAACACTTGTTCAGAACGAAAGAAAGCACAGAGCCCCAGATTCTATGTTGTCCTGGAGAGCTTGCAGAGCACTGGGGAAAGGCAGGCAGAGAATTCCCTGCTAACACCTTCTCTGTGCCTGGGAAGCAGAAGTGTTCACATTGCTTCGCAAAAATCGCTTTTGTGCAGAAAACAGTAACACTTGTTCAGAAGGAAAGAAAGCACAGAGCCCCAGATTTTATGTTGTCCTGGAGAGCTTGCAGAGCACTGGGGAAAGGCAGGCAGAGAATTCCCTGCTAGCACCTTCTCTGTGCCTGTTCACATTGCTTCGCAGAATCGCTTTTGTGCAGAAAACACTAACACTTGTTCAGAAGGAAAGAAAGCACAGAGCCCCAGATTCTATGTTGTCCTGGAGAGCTTGCAGAGCACTGGGGACAGGCAGGCAGAGAATTCCCTGCTAGCGCCTTCTCTGTGCCTGGGAAGCAGAAGTGTTCACATTGCTTCGCAGAATCGCTTTTGTGCAGAAAACAGTAACACTTGTTCAGAAGGAAAGAAAGCACAGAGCCCCAGATTCTATGTTGTCCTGGAGAGCTTGCAGAGCACTGGGGAAAGGCAGGCAGAGAATTCCCTGCTAGCACCTTCTCTGTGCCTGGGAAGCAGAAGTGTTCACATTGCTTCGCAGAATCGCTTTTGTGCAGAAAACAGTAACACTTGTTCAGAACGAAAGAAAGCACAGAGCCCCAGATTCTATGTTGTCCTGCAGAGCTTGCAGAGCACTGGGGAAAGGCAGGCAGAGAATTCCTTGCTAGCACCTTCTCTGTGCCTGGGAAGCAGAAGTGTTCACATTGCTTCGCAAGAATCGCTTTTGGGCAGAAAACACTAACACTTGTTCAGAACGAAAGAAAGCACAGAGCCCCAGATTCTATGTTGTCCTGGAGAGCTTGCAGAGCACTGGGGAAAGGCAGGCAGAGAATTCCCTGCTAGCACCTTCTCTGTGCCTGGGAAGCAGAAGTGTTCACATTGCTTCGCAGAATCGCTTTTGTGCAGAAAACAGTAACACTTGTTCAGTAGGAAAGAAAGCACAGAGCCCCAGATTCTATGTTGTCCTGGAGAGCTTGCAGAGCACTGGGGAAAGGCAGGCAGAGAATTCCCTGCTAGCACCTTCTCTGTGCCTGGGAAGCACAAGTGTTCACATTGCTTCGCAAGAATCGCTTTTGTGCAGAAAACAGTAACACTTGTTCAGAAGGAAAGAAATCACAGAGCCCCAGATTCTATGTTGTCCTGGAGAGCTTGCAGAGCACTGGGGAAAGGCAGGCAGAGAATTCCCTGCTAGCACCTTCTCTGTGCCTGTTCACATTGCTTCGCAAGAATCGCTTTTGTGCAGAAAACAGTAACACTTGTTCAGAAGGAAAGAAATCACAGAGCCCCAGATTCTATGTTGTCCTGGAGAGCTTGCAGAGCACTGGGGAAAGGCAGGCAGAGAATTCCCTGCTAGCACCTTCTCTGTGCCTGTTCACATTGCTTCGCAAGAATCGCTTTTGTGCAGAAAACAGTAACACTTGTTCAGAAGGAAAGAAAGCACAGAGCCCCAGATTCTATGTTGTCCTGGAGAGCTTGCAGAGCACTGGGGAAAGGCAGGCAGAGAATTCCCTGCTAGCACCTTCTCTGTGCCTGGGAAGCAGAAGTGTTCACATTGCTTCGCAAAAATCGCTTTTGTGCAGAAAACAGTAACACTTGTTCAGAAGGAAAGAAAGCACAGAGCCCCAGATTCTATGTTGTCCTGGAGAGCTTGCAGAGCACTGGGGAAAGGCAGGCAGAGAATTCCCTGCTAGCACCTTCTCTGTGCCTGTTCACATTGCTTCGCAAGAATCGCTTTTGTGCAGAAAACAGTAACACTTGTTCAGAAGGAAAGAAAGCACAGAGCCCCAGATTCTATGTTGTCCTGCAGAGCTTGCAGAGCACTGGGGAAAGGCAGGCAGAGAATTCCTTGCTAGCACCTTCTCTGTGCCTGGGAAGCAGAAGTGTTCACATTGCTTCGCAGAATCGCTTTTGTGCAGAAAACAGTAACACTTGTTCAGAAGGAGAGAAAGCACAGAGCCCCAGATTCTATGTTGTCCTGGAGAGCTTGCAGAGCACTGGGGAAAGGCAGGCAGAGAATTCCCTGCTAGCACCTTCTCTGTGCCTGGGAAGCAGAAGTGTTCACATTGCTTCGCAGAATCGCTTTTGTGCAGAAAACAGTAACACTTGTTCAGAACGAAAGAAAGCACAGAGCCCCAGATTCTATGTTGTCCTGCAGAGCTTGCAGAGCACTGGGGAAAGGCAGGCAGAGAATTCCCTGCTAGCACCTTCTCTGTGCCTGTTCACATTGCTTCGCAAGAATCGCTTTTGTGCAGAAAACAGTAACACTTGTTCAGAAGGAAAGAAAGCACAGAGCCCCAGATTCTATGTTGTCCTGCAGAGCTTGCAGAGCACTGGGGAAAGGCAGGCAGAGAATTCCTTGCTAGCACCTTCTCTGTGCCTGGGAAGCAGAAGTGTTCACATTGCTTCGCAGAATCGCTTTTGTGCAGAAAACAGTAACACTTGTTCAGAAGGAGAGAAAGCACAGAGCCCCAGATTCTATGTTGTCCTGGAGAGCTTGCAGAGCACTGGGGAAAGGCAGGCAGAGAATTCCCTGCTAGCACCTTCTCTGTGCCTGTTCACATTGCTTCGCAGAATCGCTTTTGTGCAGAAAACACTAACACTTGTTCAGAAGGAAAGAAAGCACAGAGCCCCAGATTCTATGTTGTCCTGGAGAGCTTGCAGAGCACTGGGGACAGGCAGGCAGAGAATTCCCTGCTAGCGCCTTCTCTGTGCCTGGGAAGCAGAAGTGTTCACATTGCTTCGCAGAATCGCTTTTGTGCAGAAAACAGTAACACTTGTTCAGAAGGAAAGAAAGCACAGAGCCCCAGATTCTATGTTGTCCTGGAGAGCTTGCAGAGCACTGGGGAAAGGCAGGCAGAGAATTCCCTGCTAGCACCTTCTCTGTGCCTGGGAAGCAGAAGTGTTCACATTGCTTCGCAGAATCGCTTTTGTGCAGAAAACAGTAACACTTGTTCAGAACGAAAGAAAGCACAGAGCCCCAGATTCTATGTTGTCCTGCAGAGCTTGCAGAGCACTGGGGAAAGGCAGGCAGAGAATTCCTTGCTAGCACCTTCTCTGTGCCTGGGAAGCAGAAGTGTTCACATTGCTTCGCAAGAATCGCTTTTGTGCAGAAAACACTAACACTTGTTCAGAAGGAAAGAAAGCAGAGAGAACCACATTCTATGTTGTCCTGGAGAGCTTGCAGAGCACTGGGGAAAGGCAGGCAGAGAATTCCCTGCTAGCACCTTCTCTGTGCCTGGGAAGCAGAAGTGTTCACATTGCTTCGCAGAATCGCTTTTGTGCAGAAAACAGTAACACTTGTTCAGTAGGAAAGAAAGCACAGAGCCCCAGATTCTATGTTGTCCTGGAGAGCTTGCAGAGCACTGGGGATAGGCAGGCAGAGAATTCCCTGCTAGCACCTTCTCTGTGCCTGGGAAGCACAAGTGTTCACATTGCTTCGCAAGAATCGCTTTTGTGCAGAAAACAGTAACACTTGTTCAGAAGGAAAGAAAGCACAGAGCCCCAGATTCTATGTTGTCCTGGAGAGCTTGCAGAGCACTGGGGAAAGGCAGGCAGAGAATTCCCTGCTAGCACCTTCTCTGTGCCTGTGAAGCAGAAGTGTTCACATTGCTTCGCAAAAATCGCTTTTGTGCAGAAAACAGTAACACTTGTTCAGAAGGAAAGAAATCACAGAGCCCCAGATTCTATGTTGTCCTGGAGAGCTTGCAGAGCACTGGGGAAAGGCAGGCAGAGAATTCCCTGCTAGCACCTTCTCTGTGCCTGTTCACATTGCTTCGCAAGAATCGCTTTTGTGCAGAAAACAGTAACACTTGTTCAGAAGGAAAGAAATCACAGAGCCCCAGATTCTATGTTGTCCTGGAGAGCTTGCAGAGCACTGGGGAAAGGCAGGCAGAGAATTCCCTGCTAGCACCTTCTCTGTGCCTGTTCACATTGCTTCGCAAGAATCGCTTTTGTGCAGAAAACAGTAACACTTGTTCAGAAGGAAAGAAAGCACAGAGCCCCAGATTCTATGTTGTCCTGGAGAGCTTGCAGAGCACTGGGGAAAGGCAGGCAGAGAATTCCCTGCTAGCACCTTCTCTGTGCCTGGGAAGCAGAAGTGTTCACATTGCTTCGCAAAAATCGCTTTTGTGCAGAAAACAGTAACACTTGTTCAGAAGGAAAGAAAGCACAGAGCCCCAGATTCTATGTTGTCCTGGAGAGCTTGCAGAGCACTGGGGAAAGGCAGGCAGAGAATTCCCTGCTAGCACCTTCTCTGTGCCTGTTCACATTGCTTCGCAAGAATCGCTTTTGTGCAGAAAACAGTAACACTTGTTCAGAAGGAAAGAAAGCACAGAGCCCCAGATTCTATGTTGTCCTGCAGAGCTTGCAGAGCACTGGGGAAAGGCAGGCAGAGAATTCCTTGCTAGCACCTTCTCTGTGCCTGGGAAGCAGAAGTGTTCACATTGCTTCGCAGAATCGCTTTTGTGCAGAAAACAGTAACACTTGTTCAGAAGGAGAGAAAGCACAGAGCCCCAGATTCTATGTTGTCCTGCAGAGCTTGCAGAGCACTGGGGAAAGGCAGGCAGAGAATTCCCTGCTAGCACCTTCTCTGTGCCTGGGAAGCAGAAGTGTTCACATTGCTTCGCAGAATCGCTTTTGTGCAGAAAACAGTAACACTTGTTCAGAACGAAAGAAAGCACAGAGCCCCAGATTCTATGTTGTCCTGCAGAGCTTGCAGAGCACTGGGGAAAGGCAGGCAGAGAATTCCCTGCTAGCACCTTCTCTGTGCCTGTTCACATTGCTTCGCAAGAATCGCTTTTGTGCAGAAAACAGTAACACTTGTTCAGAAGGAAAGAAAGCACAGAGCCCCAGATTCTATGTTGTCCTGCAGAGCTTGCAGAGCACTGGGGAAAGGCAGGCAGAGAATTCCTTGCTAGCACCTTCTCTGTGCCTGGGAAGCAGAAGTGTTCACATTGCTTCGCAGAATCGCTTTTGTGCAGAAAACAGTAACACTTGTTCAGAAGGAGAGAAAGCACAGAGCCCCAGATTCTATGTTGTCCTGGAGAGCTTGCAGAGCACTGGGGAAAGGCAGGCAGAGAATTCCCTGCTAGCACCTTCTCTGTGCCTGGGAAGCAGAAGTGTTCACATTGCTTCGCAGAATCGCTTTTGTGCAGAAAACAGTAACACTTGTTCAGAACGAAAGAAAGCACAGAGCCCCAGATTCTATGTTGTCCTGCAGAGCTTGCAGAGCACTGGGGAAAGGCAGGCAGAGAATTCCCTGCTAGCACCTTCTCTGTGCCTGTTCACATTGTTTCGCAGAATCGCTTCTGTGCAGAAAACAGTAACACTTGTTCAGAAGGAAAGAAAGCACAGAGCCCCAGATTCTATGTTGTCCTGGAGAGCTTGCAGAGCACTGGGGAAAGGCAGGCAGAGAATTCCTTGCTAGCACCTTCTCTGTGCCTGGGAAGCAGAAGTGTTCACATTGCTTCACAAGAATTGCTTTTGTGCAGAAAACATTAACACTTGTTCAGAACGAAAGAAAGCACAGAGCCCCAGATTCTATGTTGTCCTGGAGAGCTTGCAGAGCACTGGGGAAAGGCAGGCAGAGAATTCCCTGCTAGCACCTTCTCTGTGCCTGGGAAGCAGAAGTGTTCACATTGCTTCGCAAAAATCGCTTTTGTGCAGAAAACAGTAACACTTGTTCAGAAGGAAAGAAAGCACAGAGCCCCAGATTCTATGTTGTCCTGGAGAGCTTGCAGAGCACTGGGGAAAGGCAGGCAGAGAATTCCCTGCTAGCACCTTCTCTGTGCCTGTTCACAGTTCTTCGCAGAATCGCTTTTGTGCAGAAAACAGTAACACTTGTTCAGAACGAAAGAAAGCACAGAGCCCCAGATTCTATGTTGTCCTGGAGAGCTTGCAGAGCACTGGGGACAGGCAGGCAGAGAATTCCCTGCTAGCGCCTTCTCTGTGCCTGGGAAGCAGAAGTGTTCACATTGCTTCGCAGAATCGCTTTTGTGCAGAAAACACTAACACTTGTTCAGAAGGAAAGAAAGCACAGAGCCCCAGATTCTATGTTGTCCTGGAGAGCTTGCAGAGCACTGGGGAAAGGCAGGCAGAGAATTCCCTGCTAGCACCTTCTCTGTGCCTGTGAAGCAGAAGTGTTCACATTGCTTCGCAAAAATCGCTTTTGTGCAGAAAACAGTAACACTTGTTCAGAAGGAAAGAAATCACAGAGCCCCAGATTCTATGTTGTCCTGGAGAGCTTGCAGAGCACTGGGGAAAGGCAGGCAGAGAATTCCCTGCTAGCACCTTCTCTGTGCCTGTTCACATTGCTTCGCAAGAATCGCTTTTGTGCAGAAAACAGTAACACTTGTTCAGAAGGAAAGAAATCACAGAGCCCCAGATTCTATGTTGTCCTGGAGAGCTTGCAGAGCACTGGGGAAAGGCAGGCAGAGAATTCCCTGCTAGCACCTTCTCTGTGCCTGTTCACATTGCTTCGCAAGAATCGCTTTTGTGCAGAAAACAGTAACACTTGTTCAGAAGGAAAGAAATCACAGAGCCACAGATTCTATGTTGTCCTGGAGAGCTTGCAGAGCACTGGGGAAAGGCAGGCAGAGAATTCCCTGCTAGCACCTTCTCTGTACCTGGGAAGCAGAAGTGTTCACATTGCTTCGCAGAATCGCTTTTGTGCAGAAAACAGTAACACTTGTTCAGAAGGAAAGAAAGCACAGAGCCCCAGATTCTATGTTGTCCTGGAGAGCTTGCAGAGCACTGGGGAAAGGCAGGCAGAGAATTCCCTGCTAGCACCTTCTCTGTGCCTGGGAAGCAGAAGTGTTCACATTGCTTCGCAAGAATCGCTTTTGTGCAGAAAACACTTACACTTATTCAGAAGGAAAGAAAGCACAGAGCCCCAGATTTTATGTTGTCCTGGAGAACTTGCAGAGCACTGGGGAAAGGCAGGCAGAGAATTCCTTGCTAGCACCTTCTCTGTGCCTGGGAAGCAGAAGTGTTCACATTGCTTCACAAGAATTGCTTTTGTGCAGAAAACATTAACACTTGTTCAGAACGAAAGAAAGCACAGAGCCCCAGATTCTATGTTGTCCTGGAGAGCTTGCAGAGCACTGGGGAAAGGCAGGCAGAGAATTCCCTGCTAGCACCTTCTCTGTGCCTGGGAAGCAGAAGTGTTCACATTGCTTCGCAAAAATCGCTTTTGTGCAGAAAACAGTAAGACTTGTTCAGAAGGAAAGAAAGCACAGAGCCCCAGATTTTATGTTGTCCTGGAGAGCTTGCAGAGCACTGGGGAAAGGCAGGCAGAGAATTCCCTGCTAGCACCTTCTCTGTGCCTGTTCACATTGCTTCGCAGAATCGCTTTTGTGCAGAAAACAGTAACACTTGTTCAGAACGAAAGAAAGCACAGAGCCCCAGATTCTATGTTGTCCTGGAGAGCTTGCAGAGCACTGGGGAAAGGCAGGCAGAGAATTCCTTGCTAGCACCTTCTCTGTGCCTGGGAAGCAGAAGTGTTCATATTGCTTCGCAAGAATCGCTTTTGTGCAGAAAACACTAACACTTGTACAGAAGGAAAGAAAGCACAGAGCCCCAGATTCTATGTTGTCCTGGAGAGCTTGCAGAGCACTGGGGAAAGGCAGGCAGAGAATTCCCTGCTAGCACCTTCTCTGTGCCTGGGAAGCAGAAGTGTTCACATTGCTTCGCAAGAATCGCTTTTGTGCAGAAAACACTAACACTTGTTCAGAAGGAAAGAAAGCACAGAGCCCCAGATTCTATGTTGTCCTGGAGAGCTTGCAGAGCACTGGGGAAAGGCAGGCAGAGAATTCCCTGCTAGCACCTTCTCTGTGCCTGGGAAGCAGAAGTGTTCACATTGCTTCGCAAGAATCGCTTTTGTGCAGAAAACACTAAAACTTGTTCAGAAGGAAAGAAAGCACAGAGCCCCAGATTCTATGTTGTCCTGGAGAGCTTGCAGAGCACTGGGGAAAGGCAGGCAGAGAATTCCCTGCTAGCACCTTCTCTGTGCCTGGGAAGCAGAAGTGTTCACATTGCTTCGCAGAATCGCTTTTGTGCAGAAAACAGTAACACTTGTTCAGAAGGAAAGAAAGCACAGAGCCCCAGATTCTATGTTGTCCTGGAGAGCTTGCAGAGCACTGGGGAAAGGCAGGCAGAGAATTCCTTGCTAGCACCTTCTCTGTGCCTGTTCACATTGCTTCGCAGAATCGCTTTTGTGCAGAAAACTGTAACACTTGTTCAGAAGGAAAGAAAGCACAGAGCCCCAGATTCTATGTTGTCCTGGAGAGCTTGCAGAGCACTGGGGAAAGGCAGGCAGAGAATTCCCTGCTAGCACCTTCTCTGTGCCTGGGAAGCAGAAGTGTTCACATTGCTTCGCAGAATCGCTTTTGTGCAGACAACAGTAACACTTGTTCAGAACAAAAGAAAGCACAGAGCCCCAGATTCTATGTTGTCCTGCAGAGCTTGCAGAGCACTGGGGAAAGGCAGGCAGAGAATTCCTTGCTAGCACCTTCTCTGTGCCTGGGAAGCAGAAGTGTTCACATTGCTTCGCAAGAATCGCTTTTGGGCAGAAAACATTAACACTTGTTCAGAACGAAAGAAAGCACAGAGCCCCAGATTCTATGTTGTCCTGGAGAGCTTGCAGAGCACTGGGGAAAGGCAGGCAGAGAATTCCCTGCTAGCACCTTCTCTGTGCCTGGGAAGCAGAAGTGTTCACATTGCTTCGCAAAAATCGCTTTTGTGCAGAAAACAGTAACACTTGTTCAGAAGGAAAGAAAGCACAGAGCCCCAGATTTTATGTTGTCCTGGAGAGCTTGCAGAGCACTGGGGAAAGGCAGGCAGAGAATTCCCTGCTAGCACCTTCTCTGTGCCTGTTCACATTGCTTCGCAGAATCGCTTTTGTGCAGAAAACAGTAACACTTGTTCAGAACGAAAGAAAGCACAGAGCCCCAGATTCTATGCTGTCCTGGAGAGCTTGCAGAGCACTGGGGACAGGCAGGCAGAGAATTCCCTGCTAGCGCCTTCTCTGTGCCTGGGAAGCAGAAGTGTTCACATTGCTTCGCAGAATCGCTTTTGTGCAGAAAACAGTAACACTTGTTCAGTAGGAAAGAAAGCACAGAGCCCCAGATTCTATGTTGTCCTGGAGAGCTTGCAGAGCACTGGGGATAGGCAGGCAGAGAATTCCCTGCTAGCACCTTCTCTGTGCCTGGGAAGCACAAGTGTTCACATTGCTTTGCAAGAATCGCTTTTGTGCAGAAAACAGTAACACTTGTTCAGAAGGAAAGAAAGCACAGAGCCCCAGATTCTATGTTGTCCTGGAGAGCTTGCAGAGCACTGGGGAAAGGCAGGCAGAGAATTCCCTGCTAGCACCTTCTCTGTGCCTGTGAAGCAGAAGTGTTCACATTGCTTCGCAAAAATCGCTTTTGTGCAGAAAACAGTAACACTTGTTCAGAAGGAAAGAAAGCACAGAGCCCCAGATTCTATGTTGTCCTGGAGAGCTTGCAGAGCACTGGGGAAAGGCAGGCAGAGAATTCCCTGCTAGCACCTTCTCTGTGCCTGTTCACATTGCTTCGCAAGAATCGCTTTTGTGCAGAAAACAGTAACACTTGTTCAGAAGGAAAGAAATCACAGAGCCCCAGATTCTATGTTGTCCTGGAGAGCTTGCAGAGCACTGGGGAAAGGCAGGCAGAGAATTCCCTGCTAGCACCTTCTCTGTGCCTGTTCACATTGCTTCGCAAGAATCGCTTTTGTGCAGAAAACAGTAACACTTGTTCAGAAGGAAAGAAAGCACAGAGCCCCAGATTCTATGTTGTCCTGGAGAGCTTGCAGAGCACTGGGGAAAGGCAGGCAGAGAATTCCCTGCGAGCACCTTCTCTGTACCTGGGAAGCAGAAGTGTTCACATTGCTTCGCAAAAATCGCTTTTGTGCAGAAAACAGTAACACTTGTTCAGAAGGAAAGAAAGCACAGAGCCCCAGATTTTATGTTGTCCTGGAGAGCTTGCAGAGCACTGGGGAAAGGCAGGCAGAGAATTCCCTGCTAGCACCTTCTCTGTGCCTGTTCACATTGCTTCGCAGAATCGCTTTTGTGCAGAAAACAGTAACACTTGTTCAGAACGAAAGAAAGCACAGAGCCCCAGATTCTATGCTGTCCTGGAGAGCTTGCAGAGCACTGGGGACAGGCAGGCAGAGAATTCCCTGCTAGCGCCTTCTCTGTGCCTGGGAAGCAGAAGTGTTCACATTGCTTCGCAGAATCGCTTTTGTGCAGAAAACACTAACACTTGTTCAGTAGGAAAGAAAGCACAGAGCCCCAGATTCTATGTTGTCCTGGAGAGCTTGCAGAGCACTGGGGATAGGCAGGCAGAGAATTCCCTGCTAGCACCTTCTCTGTGCCTGGGAAGCAGAAGTGTTCACATTGCTTCGCAAGAATCGCTTTTGTGCAGAAAACAGTAACACTTGTTCAGAAGGAAAGAAAGCACAGAGCCCCAGATTCTATGTTGTCCTGGAGAGCTTGCAGAGCACTGGGGAAAGGCAGGCAGAGAATTCCCTGCTAGCACCTTCTCTGTGCCTGTGAAGCAGAAGTGTTCACATTGCTTCGCAAAAATCGCTTTTGTGCAGAAAACAGTAACACTTGTTCAGAAGGAAAGAAAGCACAGAGCCCCAGATTCTATGTTGTCCTGGAGAGCTTGCAGAGCACTGGGGAAAGGCAGGCAGAGAATTCCCTGCTAGCACCTTCTCTGTGCCTGTTCACATTGCTTCGCAAGAATCGCTTTTGTGCAGAAAACAGTAACACTTGTTCAGAAGGAAAGAAATCACAGAGCCCCAGATTCTATGTTGTCCTGGAGAGCTTGCAGAGCACTGGGGAAAGGCAGGCAGAGAATTCCCTGCTAGCACCTTCTCTGTGCCTGTTCACATTGCTTCGCAAGAATCGCTTTTGTGCAGAAAACAGTAACACTTGTTCAGAAGGAAAGAAAGCACAGAGCCCCAGATTCTATGTTGTCCTGGAGAGCTTGCAGAGCACTGGGGAAAGGCAGGCAGAGAATTCCCTGCGAGCACCTTCTCTGTACCTGGGAAGCAGAAGTGTTCACATTGCTTCGCAAAAATCGCTTTTGTGCAGAAAACAGTAACACTTGTTCAGAAGGAAAGAAAGCACAGAGCCCCAGATTCTATGTTGTCCTGCAGAGCTTGCAGAGCACTGGGGAAAGGCAGGCAGAGAATTCCTTGCTAGCACCTTCTCTGTGCCTGGGAAGCAGAAGTGTTCACATTGCTTCGCAAGAATCGCTTTTGTGCAGAAAACAGTAACACTTGTACAGAAGGAAAGAAAGCACAGAGCCCCAGATTTTATGTTGTCCTGGAGAGCTTGCAGAGCACTGTGGAAAGCCAGGCAGAGAATTCCCTGATAGCACCTTCTCTGTGCCTGGGAAGCAGAAGTGTTCACATTGCTTCGCAAGAATCGCTTTTGTGCAGAAAACAGTAACACTTGTTCAGAAGGAAAGAAAGCACAGAGCCCCAGATTCTATGTTGTCCTGGAGAGCTTGCAGAGTACTGGGGAAAGGCAGGCAGAGAATTCCCTGCTAGCACCTTCTCTGTGCCTGGGAAGCAGAAGTGTTCACATTGCTTCGCAAAAATCGCTTTTGTGCAGAAAACAGTAACACTTGTTCAGAAGGAAAGAAAGCACAGAGCCCCAGATTCTATGTTGTCCTGCAGAGCTTGCAGAGCACTGGGGAAAGGCAGGCAGAGAATTCCTTGCTAGCACCTTCTCTGTGCCTGGGAAGCAGAAGTGTTCACATTGCTTCGCAAAAATCGCTTTTGTGCAGAAAACAGTAACACTTGTTCAGAAGGAAAGAAAGCACAGAGCCCCAGATTTTATGTTGTCCTGGAGAGCTTGCAGAGCACTGGGGAAAGGCAGGCAGAGAATTCCCTGCTAGCACCTTCTCTGTGCCTGTTCACATTGCTTCGCAGAATCGCTTTTGTGCAGAAAACAGTAACACTTGTTCAGAACGAAAGAAAGCACAGAGCCCCAGATTCTATGCTGTCCTGGAGAGCTTGCAGAGCACTGGGGACAGGCAGGCAGAGAATTCCCTGCTAGCGCCTTCTCTGTGCCTGGGAAGCAGAAGTGTTCACATTGCTTCGCAGAATCGCTTTTGTGCAGAAAACAGTAACACTTGTTCAGTAGGAAAGAAAGCACAGAGCCCCAGATTCTATGTTGTCCTGGAGAGCTTGCAGAGCACTGGGGATAGGCAGGCAGAGAATTCCCTGCTAGCACCTTCTCTGTGCCTGGGAAGCACAAGTGTTCACATTGCTTTGCAAGAATCGCTTTTGTGCAGAAAACAGTAACACTTGTTCAGAAGGAAAGAAAGCACAGAGCCCCAGATTCTATGTTGTCCTGGAGAGCTTGCAGAGCACTGGGGAAAGGCAGGCAGAGAATTCCCTGCTAGCACCTTCTCTGTGCCTGTGAAGCAGAAGTGTTCACATTGCTTCGCAAAAATCGCTTTTGTGCAGAAAACAGTAACACTTGTTCAGAAGGAAAGAAAGCACAGAGCCCCAGATTCTATGTTGTCCTGGAGAGCTTGCAGAGCACTGGGGAAAGGCAGGCAGAGAATTCCCTGCTAGCACCTTCTCTGTGCCTGTTCACATTGCTTCGCAAGAATCGCTTTTGTGCAGAAAACAGTAACACTTGTTCAGAAGGAAAGAAATCACAGAGCCCCAGATTCTATGTTGTCCTGGAGAGCTTGCAGAGCACTGGGGAAAGGCAGGCAGAGAATTCCCTGCTAGCACCTTCTCTGTGCCTGTTCACATTGCTTCGCAAGAATCGCTTTTGTGCAGAAAACAGTAACACTTGTTCAGAAGGAAAGAAAGCACAGAGCCCCAGATTCTATGTTGTCCTGGAGAGCTTGCAGAGCACTGGGGAAAGGCAGGCAGAGAATTCCCTGCGAGCACCTTCTCTGTACCTGGGAAGCAGAAGTGTTCACATTGCTTCGCAAAAATCGCTTTTGTGCAGAAAACAGTAACACTTGTTCAGAAGGAAAGAAAGCACAGAGCCCCAGATTTTATGTTGTCCTGGAGAGCTTGCAGAGCACTGGGGAAAGGCAGGCAGAGAATTCCCTGCTAGCACCTTCTCTGTGCCTGTTCACATTGCTTCGCAGAATCGCTTTTGTGCAGAAAACAGTAACACTTGTTCAGAACGAAAGAAAGCACAGAGCCCCAGATTCTATGCTGTCCTGGAGAGCTTGCAGAGCACTGGGGACAGGCAGGCAGAGAATTCCCTGCTAGCGCCTTCTCTGTGCCTGGGAAGCAGAAGTGTTCACATTGCTTCGCAGAATCGCTTTTGTGCAGAAAACACTAACACTTGTTCAGTAGGAAAGAAAGCACAGAGCCCCAGATTCTATGTTGTCCTGGAGAGCTTGCAGAGCACTGGGGATAGGCAGGCAGAGAATTCCCTGCTAGCACCTTCTCTGTGCCTGGGAAGCAGAAGTGTTCACATTGCTTCGCAAGAATCGCTTTTGTGCAGAAAACAGTAACACTTGTTCAGAAGGAAAGAAAGCACAGAGCCCCAGATTCTATGTTGTCCTGGAGAGCTTGCAGAGCACTGGGGAAAGGCAGGCAGAGAATTCCCTGCTAGCACCTTCTCTGTGCCTGTGAAGCAGAAGTGTTCACATTGCTTCGCAAAAATCGCTTTTGTGCAGAAAACAGTAACACTTGTTCAGAAGGAAAGAAAGCACAGAGCCCCAGATTCTATGTTGTCCTGGAGAGCTTGCAGAGCACTGGGGAAAGGCAGGCAGAGAATTCCCTGCTAGCACCTTCTCTGTGCCTGTTCACATTGCTTCGCAAGAATCGCTTTTGTGCAGAAAACAGTAACACTTGTTCAGAAGGAAAGAAATCACAGAGCCCCAGATTCTATGTTGTCCTGGAGAGCTTGCAGAGCACTGGGGAAAGGCAGGCAGAGAATTCCCTGCTAGCACCTTCTCTGTGCCTGTTCACATTGCTTCGCAAGAATCGCTTTTGTGCAGAAAACAGTAACACTTGTTCAGAAGGAAAGAAAGCACAGAGCCCCAGATTCTATGTTGTCCTGGAGAGCTTGCAGAGCACTGGGGAAAGGCAGGCAGAGAATTCCCTGCGAGCACCTTCTCTGTACCTGGGAAGCAGAAGTGTTCACATTGCTTCGCAAAAATCGCTTTTGTGCAGAAAACAGTAACACTTGTTCAGAAGGAAAGAAAGCACAGAGCCCCAGATTCTATGTTGTCCTGCAGAGCTTGCAGAGCACTGGGGAAAGGCAGGCAGAGAATTCCTTGCTAGCACCTTCTCTGTGCCTGGGAAGCAGAAGTGTTCACATTGCTTCGCAAGAATCGCTTTTGTGCAGAAAACAGTAACACTTGTACAGAAGGAAAGAAAGCACAGAGCCCCAGATTTTATGTTGTCCTGGAGAGCTTGCAGAGCACTGTGGAAAGCCAGGCAGAGAATTCCCTGATAGCACCTTCTCTGTGCCTGGGAAGCAGAAGTGTTCACATTGCTTCGCAAGAATCGCTTTTGTGCAGAAAACAGTAACACTTGTTCAGAAGGAAAGAAAGCACAGAGCCCCAGATTCTATGTTGTCCTGGAGAGCTTGCAGAGTACTGGGGAAAGGCAGGCAGAGAATTCCCTGCTAGCACCTTCTCTGTGCCTGGGAAGCAGAAGTGTTCACATTGCTTCGCAAAAATCGCTTTTGTGCAGAAAACAGTAACACTTGTTCAGAAGGAAAGAAAGCACAGAGCCCCAGATTCTATGTTGTCCTGGAGAGCTTGCAGAGCACTGGGGAAAGGCAGGCAGAGAATTCCCTGCTAGCACCTTCTCTGTGCCTGGGAAGCAGAAGTGTTCACATTGCTTCGCAAGAATCGCTTTTGTGCAGAAAACAGTAACACTTGTTCAGAAGGAAAGAAAGCACAGAGCCCCAGATTCTATGTTGTCCTGGAGAGCTTGCAGAGCACTGGGGAAAGGCAGGCAGAGAATTCCCTGCTAGCACCTTCTCTGTGCCTGGGAAGCAGAAGTGTTCACATTGCTTCGCAAGAATCGCTATTGTGCAGAAAACACTTACACTTATTCAGGAGGAAAGAAAGCACAGAGCCCCAGATTTTATGTTGTCCTGGAGAACTTGCAGAGCACTGGGGAAAGGCAGGCAGAGAATTCCTTGCTAGCACCTTCTCTGTGCCTGGGAAGCAGAAGTGTTCACATTGCTTCACAAGAATTGCTTTTGTGCAGAAAACATTAACACTTGTTCAGAACGAAAGAAAGCACAGAGCCCCAGATTCTATGTTGTCCTGGAGAGCTTGCAGAGCACTGGGGAAAGGCAGGCAGAGAATTCCCTGCTAGCACCTTCTCTGTGCCTGGGAAGCAGAAGTGTTCACATTGCTTCGCAAAAATCGCTTTTGTGCAGAAAACAGTAACACTTGTTCAGAAGGAAAGAAAGCACAGAGCCCCAGATTTTATGTTGTCCTGGAGAGCTTGCAGAGCACTGGGGAAAGGCAGGCAGAGAATTCCCTGCTAGCACCTTCTCTGTGCCTGTTCACATTGCTTCGCAGAATCGCTTTTGTGCAGAAAACAGTAACACTTGTTCAGAACGAAAGAAAGCACAGAGCCCCAGATTCTATGTTGTCCTGGAGAGCTTGCAGAGCACTGGGGAAAGGCAGGCAGAGAATTCCTTGCTAGCACCTTCTCTGTGCCTGGGAAGCAGAAGTGTTCATATTGCTTCGCAAGAATCGCTTTTGTGCAGAAAACACTAACACTTGTACAGAAGGAAAGAAAGCACAGAGCCCCAGATTCTATGTTGTCCTGGAGAGCTTGCAGAGCACTGGGGAAAGGCAGGCAGAGAATTCCCTGCTAGCACCTTCTCTGTGCCTGGGAAGCAGAAGTGTTCACATTGCTTCGCAAGAATCGCTTTTGTGCAGAAAACACTAACACTTGTTCAGAAGGAAAGAAAGCACAGAGCCCCAGATTCTATGTTGTCCTGGAGAGCTTGCAGAGCACTGGGGAAAGGCAGGCAGAGAATTCCCTGCTAGCACCTTCTCTCTGCCTGGGAAGCAGAAGTGTTCACATTGCTTCGCAAGAATCGCTTTTGTGCAGAAAACAGTAACACTTGTTCAGAAGGAAAGAAAGCACAGAGCCCCAGATTCTATGTTGTCCTGGAGAGCTTGCAGAGCACTGGGGAAAGGCAGGCAGAGAATTCCCTGCTAGCACCTTCTCTGTGCCTGGGAAGCAGAAGTGTTCACATTGCTTCGCAGAATCGCTTTTGTGCAGAAAACAGTAACACTTGTTCAGAAGGAAAGAAAGCACAGAGCCCCAGATTCTATGTTGTCCTGGAGAGCTTGCAGAGCACTGGGGAAAGGCAGGCAGAGAATTCCTTGCTAGCACCTTCTCTGTGCCTGTTCACATTGCTTCGCAGAATCGCTTTTGTGCAGAAAACTGTAACACTTGTTCAGAAGGAAAGAAAGCACAGAGCCCCAGTTTCTATGTTGTCCTGGAGAGCTTGCAGAGCACTGGGGAAAGGCAGGCAGAGAATTCCCTGCTAGCACCTTCTCTGTGCCTGTTCACATTGCTTCGCAGAATCGCTTTTGTGCAGAAAACAGTAACACTTGTTCAGAAGGAAAGAAAGCACAGAGCCCCAGATTCTATGTTGTCCTGGAGAGCTTGCAGAGCACTGGGGACAGGCAGGCAGAGAATTCCCTGCTAGCGCCTTCTCTGTGCCTGGGAAGCAGAAGTGTTCACATTGCTTCGCAGAATCGCTTTTGTGCAGAAAACACTAACACTTGTTCAGAAGGAAAGAAAGCACAGAGCCCCAGATTCTATGTTGTCCTGGAGAGCTTGCAGAGCACTGGGGAAAGGCAGGCAGAGAATTCCCTGCTAGCACCTTCTCTGTGCCTGGGAAGCAGAAGTGTTCACATTGCTTCGCAGAATCGCTTTTGTGCAGAAAACACTAACACTTGTTCAGTAGGAAAGAAAGCACAGAGCCCCAGATTCTATGTTGTCCTGGAGAGCTTGCAGAGCACTGGGGATAGGCAGGCAGAGAATTCCCTGCTAGCACCTTCTCTGTGCCTGGGAAGCACAAGTGTTCACATTGCTTCGCAAGAATCGCTTTTGTGCAGAAAACAGTAACACTTGTTCAGAAGGAAAGAAAGCACAGAGCCCCAGATTCTATGTTGTCCTGGAGAGCTTGCAGAGCACTGGGGAAAGGCAGGCAGAGAATTCCCTGCTAGCACCTTCTCTGTGCCTGGGAAGCAGAAGTGTTCACATTGCTTCGCAAAAATCGCTTTTGTGCAGAAAACAGTAACACTTGTTCAGAAGGAAAGAAATCACAGAGCCCCAGATTCTATGTTGTCCTGGAGAGCTTGCAGAGCACTGGGGAAAGGCAGGCAGAGAATTCCCTGCTAGCACCTTCTCTGTGCCTGTTCACATTGCTTCGCAAGAATCGCTTTTGTGCAGAAAACAGTAACACTTGTTCAGAAGGAAAGAAATCACAGAGCCCCAGATTCTATGTTGTCCTGGAGAGCTTGCAGAGCACTGGGGAAAGGCAGGCAGAGAATTCCCTGCTAGCACCTTCTCTGTGCCTGTTCACATTGCTTCGCAAGAATCGCTTTTGTGCAGAAAACAGTAACACTTGTTCAGAAGGAAAGAAAGCACAGAGCCCCAGATTCTATGTTGTCCTGGAGAGCTTGCAGAGCACTGGGGAAAGGCAGGCAG
Source organism: Strix aluco (assembly GCF_031877795.1). Classification (NCBI taxonomy): domain Eukaryota; kingdom Metazoa; phylum Chordata; class Aves; order Strigiformes; family Strigidae; genus Strix; species Strix aluco. The sequence goes on along the minus strand of NW_027436510.1, from coordinate 1,621,460 downwards.
AGAATTCCCTGCGAGCACCTTCTCTGTACCTGGGAAGCAGAAGTGTTCACATTGCTTCGCAAAAATCGCTTTTGTGCAGAAAACAGTAACACTTGTTCAGAAGGAAAGAAAGCACAGAGCCCCAGATTCTATGTTGTCCTGCAGAGCTTGCAGAGCACTGGGGAAAGGCAGGCAGAGAATTCCTTGCTAGCACCTTCTCTGTGCCTGGGAAGCAGAAGTGTTCACATTGCTTCGCAAGAATCGCTTTTGTGCAGAAAACAGTAACACTTGTACAGAAGGAAAGAAAGCACAGAGCCCCAGATTTTATGTTGTCCTGGAGAGCTTGCAGAGCACTGTGGAAAGCCAGGCAGAGAATTCCCTGATAGCACCTTCTCTGTGCCTGGGAAGCAGAAGTGTTCACATTGCTTCGCAAGAATCGCTTTTGTGCAGAAAACAGTAACACTTGTTCAGAAGGAAAGAAAGCACAGAGCCCCAGATTCTATGTTGTCCTGGAGAGCTTGCAGAGTACTGGGGAAAGGCAGGCAGAGAATTCCCTGCTAGCACCTTCTCTGTGCCTGGGAAGCAGAAGTGTTCACATTGCTTCGCAAAAATCGCTTTTGTGCAGAAAACAGTAACACTTGTTCAGAAGGAAAGAAAGCACAGAGCCCCAGATTCTATGTTGTCCTGGAGAGCTTGCAGAGCACTGGGGAAAGGCAGGCAGAGAATTCCCTGCTAGCACCTTCTCTGTGCCTGGGAAGCAGAAGTGTTCACATTGCTTCGCAAGAATCGCTTTTGTGCAGAAAACAGTAACACTTGTTCAGAAGGAAAGAAAGCACAGAGCCCCAGATTCTATGTTGTCCTGGAGAGCTTGCAGAGCACTGGGGAAAGGCAGGCAGAGAATTCCCTGCTAGCACCTTCTCTGTGCCTGGGAAGCAGAAGTGTTCACATTGCTTCGCAAGAATCGCTATTGTGCAGAAAACACTTACACTTATTCAGGAGGAAAGAAAGCACAGAGCCCCAGATTTTATGTTGTCCTGGAGAACTTGCAGAGCACTGGGGAAAGGCAGGCAGAGAATTCCTTGCTAGCACCTTCTCTGTGCCTGGGAAGCAGAAGTGTTCACATTGCTTCACAAGAATTGCTTTTGTGCAGAAAACATTAACACTTGTTCAGAACGAAAGAAAGCACAGAGCCCCAGATTCTATGTTGTCCTGGAGAGCTTGCAGAGCACTGGGGAAAGGCAGGCAGAGAATTCCCTGCTAGCACCTTCTCTGTGCCTGGGAAGCAGAAGTGTTCACATTGCTTCGCAAAAATCGCTTTTGTGCAGAAAACAGTAACACTTGTTCAGAAGGAAAGAAAGCACAGAGCCCCAGATTTTATGTTGTCCTGGAGAGCTTGCAGAGCACTGGGGAAAGGCAGGCAGAGAATTCCCTGCTAGCACCTTCTCTGTGCCTGTTCACATTGCTTCGCAGAATCGCTTTTGTGCAGAAAACAGTAACACTTGTTCAGAACGAAAGAAAGCACAGAGCCCCAGATTCTATGTTGTCCTGGAGAGCTTGCAGAGCACTGGGGAAAGGCAGGCAGAGAATTCCTTGCTAGCACCTTCTCTGTGCCTGGGAAGCAGAAGTGTTCATATTGCTTCGCAAGAATCGCTTTTGTGCAGAAAACACTAACACTTGTACAGAAGGAAAGAAAGCACAGAGCCCCAGATTCTATGTTGTCCTGGAGAGCTTGCAGAGCACTGGGGAAAGGCAGGCAGAGAATTCCCTGCTAGCACCTTCTCTGTGCCTGGGAAGCAGAAGTGTTCACATTGCTTCGCAAGAATCGCTTTTGTGCAGAAAACACTAACACTTGTTCAGAAGGAAAGAAAGCACAGAGCCCCAGATTCTATGTTGTCCTGGAGAGCTTGCAGAGCACTGGGGAAAGGCAGGCAGAGAATTCCCTGCTAGCACCTTCTCTCTGCCTGGGAAGCAGAAGTGTTCACATTGCTTCGCAAGAATCGCTTTTGTGCAGAAAACAGTAACACTTGTTCAGAAGGAAAGAAAGCACAGAGCCCCAGATTCTATGTTGTCCTGGAGAGCTTGCAGAGCACTGGGGAAAGGCAGGCAGAGAATTCCCTGCTAGCACCTTCTCTGTGCCTGGGAAGCAGAAGTGTTCACATTGCTTCGCAGAATCGCTTTTGTGCAGAAAACAGTAACACTTGTTCAGAAGGAAAGAAAGCACAGAGCCCCAGATTCTATGTTGTCCTGGAGAGCTTGCAGAGCACTGGGGAAAGGCAGGCAGAGAATTCCTTGCTAGCACCTTCTCTGTGCCTGTTCACATTGCTTCGCAGAATCGCTTTTGTGCAGAAAACTGTAACACTTGTTCAGAAGGAAAGAAAGCACAGAGCCCCAGTTTCTATGTTGTCCTGGAGAGCTTGCAGAGCACTGGGGAAAGGCAGGCAGAGAATTCCCTGCTAGCACCTTCTCTGTGCCTGTTCACATTGCTTCGCAGAATCGCTTTTGTGCAGAAAACAGTAACACTTGTTCAGAAGGAAAGAAAGCACAGAGCCCCAGATTCTATGTTGTCCTGGAGAGCTTGCAGAGCACTGGGGACAGGCAGGCAGAGAATTCCCTGCTAGCGCCTTCTCTGTGCCTGGGAAGCAGAAGTGTTCACATTGCTTCGCAGAATCGCTTTTGTGCAGAAAACACTAACACTTGTTCAGAAGGAAAGAAAGCACAGAGCCCCAGATTCTATGTTGTCCTGGAGAGCTTGCAGAGCACTGGGGAAAGGCAGGCAGAGAATTCCCTGCTAGCACCTTCTCTGTGCCTGGGAAGCAGAAGTGTTCACATTGCTTCGCAGAATCGCTTTTGTGCAGAAAACACTAACACTTGTTCAGTAGGAAAGAAAGCACAGAGCCCCAGATTCTATGTTGTCCTGGAGAGCTTGCAGAGCACTGGGGATAGGCAGGCAGAGAATTCCCTGCTAGCACCTTCTCTGTGCCTGGGAAGCACAAGTGTTCACATTGCTTCGCAAGAATCGCTTTTGTGCAGAAAACAGTAACACTTGTTCAGAAGGAAAGAAAGCACAGAGCCCCAGATTCTATGTTGTCCTGGAGAGCTTGCAGAGCACTGGGGAAAGGCAGGCAGAGAATTCCCTGCTAGCACCTTCTCTGTGCCTGGGAAGCAGAAGTGTTCACATTGCTTCGCAAAAATCGCTTTTGTGCAGAAAACAGTAACACTTGTTCAGAAGGAAAGAAATCACAGAGCCCCAGATTCTATGTTGTCCTGGAGAGCTTGCAGAGCACTGGGGAAAGGCAGGCAGAGAATTCCCTGCTAGCACCTTCTCTGTGCCTGTTCACATTGCTTCGCAAGAATCGCTTTTGTGCAGAAAACAGTAACACTTGTTCAGAAGGAAAGAAATCACAGAGCCCCAGATTCTATGTTGTCCTGGAGAGCTTGCAGAGCACTGGGGAAAGGCAGGCAGAGAATTCCCTGCTAGCACCTTCTCTGTGCCTGTTCACATTGCTTCGCAAGAATCGCTTTTGTGCAGAAAACAGTAACACTTGTTCAGAAGGAAAGAAAGCACAGAGCCCCAGATTCTATGTTGTCCTGGAGAGCTTGCAGAGCACTGGGGAAAGGCAGGCAGAGAATTCCCTGCTAGCACCTTCTCTGTACCTGGGAAGCAGAAGTGTTCACATTGCTTCGCAAAAATCGCTTTTGTGCAGAAAACAGTAACACTTGTTCAGAAGGAAAGAAAGCACAGAGCCCCAGATTCTATGTTGTCCTGCAGAGCTTGCAGAGCACTGGGGAAAGGCAGGCAGAGAATTCCTTGCTAGCACCTTCTCTGTGCCTGGGAAGCAGAAGTGTTCACATTGCTTCGCAAGAATCGCTTTTGTGCAGAAAACAGTAACACTTGTACAGAAGGAAAGAAAGCACAGAGCCCCAGATTTTATGTTGTCCTGGAGAGCTTGCAGAGCACTGTGGAAAGCCAGGCAGAGAATTCCCTGATAGCACCTTCTCTGTGCCTGGGAAGCAGAAGTGTTCACATTGCTTCGCAAGAATCGCTTTTGTGCAGAAAACAGTAACACTTGTTCAGAAGGAAAGAAAGCACAGAGCCCCAGATTCTATGTTGTCCTGGAGAGCTTGCAGAGCACTGGGGAAAGGCAGGCAGAGAATTCCCTGCTAGCACCTTCTCTGTGCCTGGGAAGCAGAAGTGTTCACATTGCTTCGCAAAAATCGCTTTTGTGCAGAAAACAGTAACACTTGTTCAGAAGGAAAGAAAGCACAGAGCCCCAGATTCTATGTTGTCCTGGAGAGCTTGCAGAGCACTGGGGAAAGGCAGGCAGAGAATTCCCTGCTAGCACCTTCTCTGTGCCTGGGAAGCAGAAGTGTTCACATTGCTTCGCAGAATCGCTTTTGTGCAGAAAACAGTAACACTTGTTCAGAAGGAAAGAAAGCACAGAGCCCCAGATTCTATGTTGTCCTGGAGAGCTTGCAGAGCACTGGGGAAAGGCAGGCAGAGAATTCCCTGCTAGCACCTTCTCTGTGCCTGGGAAGCAGAAGTGTTCACATTGCTTCGCAAGAATCGCTTTTGTGCAGAAAACACTTACACTTATTCAGAAGGAAAGAAAGCACAGAGCCCCAGATTTTATGTTGTCCTGGAGAACTTGCAGAGCACTGGGGAAAGGCAGGCAGAGAATTCCTTGCTAGCACCTTCTCTGTGCCTGGGAAGCAGAAGTGTTCACATTGCTTCACAAGAATTGCTTTTGTGCAGAAAACATTAACACTTGTTCAGAACGAAAGAAAGCACAGAGCCCCAGATTCTATGTTGTCCTGGAGAGCTTGCAGAGCACTGGGGAAAGGCAGGCAGAGAATTCCCTGCTAGCACCTTCTCTGTGCCTGGGAAGCAGAAGTGTTCACATTGCTTCGCAAAAATCGCTTTTGTGCAGAAAACAGTAACACTTGTTCAGAAGGAAAGAAAGCACAGAGCCCCAGATTTTATGTTGTCCTGGAGAGCTTGCAGAGCACTGGGGAAAGGCAGGCAGAGAATTCCCTGCTAGCACCTTCTCTGTGCCTGTTCACATTGCTTCGCAGAATCGCTTTTGTGCAGAAAACAGTAACACTTGTTCAGAACGAAAGAAAGCACAGAGCCCCAGATTCTATGTTGTCCTGGAGAGCTTGCAGAGCACTGGGGAAAGGCAGGCAGAGAATTCCTTGCTAGCACCTTCTCTGTGCCTGGGAAGCAGAAGTGTTCATATTGCTTCGCAAGAATCGCTTTTGTGCAGAAAACACTAACACTTGTACAGAAGGAAAGAAAGCACAGAGCCCCAGATTCTATGTTGTCCTGGAGAGCTTGCAGAGCACTGGGGAAAGGCAGGCAGAGAATTCCCTGCTAGCACCTTCTCTGTGCCTGGGAAGCAGAAGTGTTCACATTGCTTCGCAAAAATCGCTTTTGTGCAGAAAACACTAACACTTGTTCAGAAGGAAAGAAAGCACAGAGCCCCAGATTCTATGTTGTCCTGGAGAGCTTGCAGAGCACTGGGGAAAGGCAGGCAGAGAATTCCCTGCTAGCACCTTCTCTGTGCCTGGGAAGCAGAAGTGTTCACATTGCTTCGCAAGAATCGCTTTTGTGCAGAAAACACTAAAACTTGTTCAGAAGGAAAGAAAGCACAGAGCCCCAGATTCTATGTTGTCCTGGAGAGCTTGCAGAGCACTGGGGAAAGGCAGGCAGAGAATTCCCTGCTAGCACCTTCTCTGTGCCTGGGAAGCAGAAGTGTTCACATTGCTTCGCAGAATCGCTTTTGTGCAGAAAACAGTAACACTTGTTCAGAAGGAAAGAAAGCACAGAGCCCCAGATTCTATGTTGTCCTGGAGAGCTTGCAGAGCACTGGGGAAAGGCAGGCAGAGAATTCCTTGCTAGCACCTTCTCTGTGCCTGTTCACATTGCTTCGCAGAATCGCTTTTGTGCAGAAAACTGTAACACTTGTTCAGAAGGAAAGAAAGCACAGAGCCCCAGATTCTATGTTGTCCTGGAGAGCTTGCAGAGCACTGGGGAAAGGCAGGCAGAGAATTCCCTGCTAGCACCTTCTCTGTGCCTGGGAAGCAGAAGTGTTCACATTGCTTCGCAGAATCGCTTTTGTGCAGAAAACAGTAACACTTGTTCAGAACAAAAGAAAGCACAGAGCCCCAGATTCTATGTTGTCCTGCAGAGCTTGCAGAGCACTGGGGAAAGGCAGGCAGAGAATTCCCTGCTAGCACCTTCTCTGTGCCTGGGAAGCAGAAGTGTTCACATTGCTTCGCAAAAATCGCTTTTGTGCAGAAAACAGTAACACTTGTTCAGAAGGAAAGAAAGCACAGAGCCCCAGATTCTATGTTGTCCTGGAGAGCTTGCAGAGCACTGGGGAAAGGCAGGCAGAGAATTCCCTGCTAGCACCTTCTCTGTGCCTGGGAAGCAGAAGTGTTCACATTGCTTCGCAAGAATCGCTTTTGTGCAGAAAACACTAAAACTTGTTCAGAAGGAAAGAAAGCACAGAGCCCCAGATTCTATGTTGTCCTGGAGAGCTTGCAGAGCACTGGGGAAAGGCAGGCAGAGAATTCCCTGCTAGCACCTTCTCTGTGCCTGGGAAGCAGAAGTGTTCACATTGCTTCGCAGAATCGCTTTTGTGCAGAAAACAGTAACACTTGTTCAGAAGGAAAGAAAGCACAGAGCCCCAGATTCTATGTTGTCCTGGAGAGCTTGCAGAGCACTGGGGAAAGGCAGGCAGAGAATTCCTTGCTAGCACCTTCTCTGTGCCTGTTCACATTGCTTCGCAGAATCGCTTTTGTGCAGAAAACTGTAACACTTGTTCAGAAGGAAAGAAAGCACAGAGCCCCAGATTCTATGTTGTCCTGGAGAGCTTGCAGAGCACTGGGGAAAGGCAGGCAGAGAATTCCCTGCTAGCACCTTCTCTGTGCCTGGGAAGCAGAAGTGTTCACATTGCTTCGCAGAATCGCTTTTGTGCAGAAAACAGTAACACTTGTTCAGAACAAAAGAAAGCACAGAGCCCCAGATTCTATGTTGTCCTGCAGAGCTTGCAGAGCACTGGGGAAAGGCAGGCAGAGAATTCCTTGCTAGCACCTTCTCTGTGCCTGGGAAGCAGAAGTGTTCACATTGCTTCGCAAGAATCGCTTTTGGGCAGAAAACATTAACACTTGTTCAGAACGAAAGAAAGCACAGAGCCCCAGATTCTATGTTGTCCTGGAGAGCTTGCAGAGCACTGGGGAAAGGCAGGCAGAGAATTCCCTGCTAGCACCTTCTCTGTGCCTGGGAAGCAGAAGTGTTCACATTGCTTCGCAAAAATCGCTTTTGTGCAGAAAACAGTAACACTTGTTCAGAAGGAAAGAAAGCACAGAGCCCCAGATTTTATGTTGTCCTGGAGAGCTTGCAGAGCACTGGGGAAAGGCAGGCAGAGAATTCCCTGCTAGCACCTTCTCTGTGCCTGTTCACATTGCTTCGCAGAATCGCTTTTGTGCAGAAAACAGTAACACTTGTTCAGAACGAAAGAAAGCACAGAGCCCCAGATTCTATGCTGTCCTGGAGAGCTTGCAGAGCACTGGGGACAGGCAGGCAGAGAATTCCCTGCTAGCGCCTTCTCTGTGCCTGGGAAGCAGAAGTGTTCACATTGCTTCGCAGAATCGCTTTTGTGCAGAAAACAGTAACACTTGTTCAGAAGGAAAGAAAGCACAGAGCCCCAGATTTTATGTTGTCCTGGAGAGCTTGCAGAGCACTGGGGAAAGGCAGGCAGAGAATTCCCTGCTAGCACCTTCTCTGTGCCTGTTCACATTGCTTCGCAGAATCGATTTGTGCAGAAAACAGTAACACTTGTTCAGAAGGAAAGAAAGCACAGAGCCCCAGATTTGATGTTGTCCTGGAGAGCTTGCAGAGCACTGGGGAAAGGCAGGCAGAGAATTCCTTGCTAGCACCTTCTCTGTGCCTGGGAAGCAGAAGTGTTCACATTGCTTCGCAAGAATCGCTTTTGTGCAGAAAACAGTAACACTTGTTCAGAAGGAAAGAAAGCACAGAGCCCCAGATTTGATGTTGTCCTGGAGAGCTTGCAGAGCACTGGGGAAAGGCAGGCAGAGAATTCCCTGCTAGCACCTTCTCTGTGCCTGTTCACATTGCTTCGCAGAATCGCTTTTGTGCAGAAAACAGTAACACTTGTTCAGAACGAAAGAAAGCACAGAGCCCCAGATTCTATGTTGTCCTGCAGAGCTTGCAGAGCACTGGGGAAAGGCAGGCAGAGAATTCCTTGCTAGCACCTTCTCTGTGCCTGGGAAGCAGAAGTGTTCACATTGCTTCGCAAGAATCGCTTTTGGGCAGAAAACACTAACACTTGTTCAGAACGAAAGAAAGCACAGAGCCCCAGATTCTATGTTGTCCTGGAGAGCTTGCAGAGCACTGGGGAAAGGCAGGCAGAGAATTCCCTGCTAGCACCTTCTCTGTGCCTGGGAAGCAGAAGTGTTCACATTGCATCGCAGAATCGCTTTTGTGCAGAAAACAGTAACACTTGTTCAGTAGGAAAGAAAGCACAGAGCCCCAGATTCTATGTTGTCCTGGAGAGCTTGCAGAGCACTGGGGATAGGCAGGCAGAGAATTCCCTGCTAGCACCTTCTCTGTGCCTGTGAAGCAGAAGTGTTCACATTGCTTCGCAAAAATCGCTTTTGTGCAGAAAACAGTAACACTTGTTCAGAAGGAAAGAAAGCACAGAGCCCCAGATTCTATGTTGTCCTGGAGAGCTTGCAGAGCACTGGGGAAAGGCAGGCAGAGAATTCCCTGCTAGCACCTTCTCTGTGCCTGTTCACATTGCTTCGCAAGAATCGCTTTTGTGCAGAAAACAGTAACACTTGTTCAGAAGGAAAGAAAGCACAGAGCCCCAGATTCTATGTTGTCCTGGAGAGCTTGCAGAGCACTGGGGAAAGGCAGGCAGAGAATTCCCTGCTAGCACCTTCTCTGTGCCTGGGAAGCAGAAGTGTTCACATTGCTTCGCAAAAATCGCTTTTGTGCAGAAAACAGTAACACTTGTTCAGAAGGAAAGAAATCACAGAGCCCCAGATTCTATGTTGTCCTGGAGAGCTTGCAGAGCACTGGGGAAAGGCAGGCAGAGAATTCCCTGCTAGCACCTTCTCTGTGCCTGTTCACATTGCTTCGCAAGAATCGCTTTTGTGCAGAAAACAGTAACACTTGTTCAGAAGGAAAGAAAGCACAGAGCCCCAGATTCTATGTTGTCCTGGAGAGCTTGCAGAGCACTGGGGAAAGGCAGGCAGAGAATTCCTTGCTAGCACCTTCTCTGTGCCTGGGAAGCAGAAGTGTTCACATTGCTTCGCAGAATCGCTTTTGTGCAGAAAACAGTAACACTTGTTCAGAAGGAGAGAAAGCACAGAGCCCCAGATTCTATGTTGTCCTGCAGAGCTTGCAGAGCACTGGGGAAAGGCAGGCAGAGAATTCCTTGCTAGAACCTTCTCTGTGCCTGGGAAGCAGAAGTGTTCACATTGCTTCGCAAGAATCGCTTTTGTGCAGAAAACACTAACACTTGTTCAGAAGGAAAGAAAGCACAGAGCCCCAGATTCTATGTTGTCCTGGAGAGCTTGCAGAGCACTGGGGAAAGGCAGGCAGAGAATTCCCTGCTAGCACCTTCTCTGTGCCTGGGAAGCAGAAGTGTTCACATTGCTTCGCAGAATCGCTTTTGTGCAGAAAACAGTAACACTTGTTCAGAACGAAAGAAAGCACAGAGCCCCAGATTCTATGTTGTCCTGCAGAGCTTGCAGAGCACTGGGGAAAGGCAGGCAGAGAATTCCCTGCTAGCACCTTCTCTGTGCCTGTTCACATTGCTTCGCAGAATCGCTTTTGTGCAGAAAACAGTAACACTTGTTCAGAAGGAAAGAAAGCACAGAGTCCCAGATTCTATGTTGTCCTGCAGAGCTTGCAGAGCACTGGGGAAAGGCAGGCAGAGAATTCCTGGCTAGCACCTTCTCTGTGCCTGGGAAGCAGAAGTGTTCACATTTCTTCGCAAGAATCGCTTTTGTGCAGAAAACAGTAACACTTGTTCAGAAGGAAAGAAAGCACAGAGCCCCAGATTTTATGTTGTCCTGGAGAGCTTGCAGAGCACTGTGGAAAGCCAGGCAGAGAATTCCCTGATAGCACCTTCTCTGTGCCTGGGAAGCAGAAGTGTTCACATTGCTTCGCAAGAATCGCTTTTGTGCAGAAAACAGTAACACTTGTTCAGAAGGAAAGAAAGCACAGAGCCCCAGATTCTATGTTGTCCTGGAGAGCTTGCAGAGCACTGGGGAAAGGCAGGCAGAGAATTCCCTGCTAGCACCTTCTCTGTGCCTGTTCACAGTTCTTCGCAGAATCGCTTTTGTGCAGAAAACAGTAACACTTGTTCAGAAGGAAAGAAAGCACAGAGCCCCAGATTCTATGTTGTCCTGGAGAGCTTGCAGAGCACTGGGGAAAGGCAGGCAGAGAATTCCTTGCTAGCACCTTCTCTGTGCCTGGGAAGCAGAAGTGTTCACATTGCTTCGCAAGAATCGCTTTTGTGCAGAAAACACTAACACTTGTTCAGAACGAAAGAAAGCACAGAGCCCCAGATTCTATGTTGTCCTGCAGAGCTTGCAGAGCACTGGGGAAACGCAGGCAGAGAATTCCCTGCTAGCACCTTCTCTGTGCCTGTTCACATTGCTTCGCAGAATCGCTTTTGTGCAGAAAACAGTAACACTTGTTCAGAACGAAAGAAAGCACAGAGCCCCAGATTCTATGCTGTCCTGGAGAGCTTGCAGAGCACTGGGGACAGGCAGGCAGAGAATTCCCTGCTAGCGCCTTCTCTGTGCCTGGGAAGCAGAAGTGTTCACATTGCTTCGCAGAATCGCTTTTGTGCAGAAAACAGTAACACTTGTTCAGAAGGAAAGAAAGCACAGAGCCCCAGATTTTATGTTGTCCTGGAGAGCTTGCAGAGCACTGGGGAAAGGCAGGCAGAGAATTCCCTGCTAGCACCTTCTCTGTGCCTGTTCACATTGCTTCGCAGAATCGATTTGTGCAGAAAACAGTAACACTTGTTCAGAAGGAAAGAAAGCACAGAGCCCCAGATTTGATGTTGTCCTGGAGAGCTTGCAGAGCACTGGGGAAAGGCAGGCAGAGAATTCCTTGCTAGCACCTTCTCTGTGCCTGGGAAGCAGAAGTGTTCACATTGCTTCGCAAGAATCGCTTTTGTGCAGAAAACAGTAACACTTGTTCAGAAGGAAAGAAAGCACAGAGCCCCAGATTTGATGTTGTCCTGGAGAGCTTGCAGAGCACTGGGGAAAGGCAGGCAGAGAATTCCCTGCTAGCACCTTCTCTGTGCCTGTTCACATTGCTTCGCAGAATCGCTTTTGTGCAGAAAACAGTAACACTTGTTCAGAACGAAAGAAAGCACAGAGCCCCAGATTCTATGTTGTCCTGCAGAGCTTGCAGAGCACTGGGGAAAGGCAGGCAGAGAATTCCTTGCTAGCACCTTCTCTGTGCCTGGGAAGCAGAAGTGTTCACATTGCTTCGCAAGAATCGCTTTTGGGCAGAAAACACTAACACTTGTTCAGAACGAAAGAAAGCACAGAGCCCCAGATTCTATGTTGTCCTGGAGAGCTTGCAGAGCACTGGGGAAAGGCAGGCAGAGAATTCCCTGCTAGCACCTTCTCTGTGCCTGGGAAGCAGAAGTGTTCACATTGCATCGCAGAATCGCTTTTGTGCAGAAAACAGTAACACTTGTTCAGTAGGAAAGAAAGCACAGAGCCCCAGATTCTATGTTGTCCTGGAGAGCTTGCAGAGCACTGGGGATAGGCAGGCAGAGAATTCCCTGCTAGCACCTTCTCTGTGCCTGTGAAGCAGAAGTGTTCACATTGCTTCGCAAAAATCGCTTTTGTGCAGAAAACAGTAACACTTGTTCAGAAGGAAAGAAAGCACAGAGCCCCAGATTCTATGTTGTCCTGGAGAGCTTGCAGAGCACTGGGGAAAGGCAGGCAGAGAATTCCCTGCTAGCACCTTCTCTGTGCCTGTTCACATTGCTTCGCAAGAATCGCTTTTGTGCAGAAAACAGTAACACTTGTTCAGAAGGAAAGAAAGCACAGAGCCCCAGATTCTATGTTGTCCTGGAGAGCTTGCAGAGCACTGGGGAAAGGCAGGCAGAGAATTCCCTGCTAGCACCTTCTCTGTGCCTGGGAAGCAGAAGTGTTCACATTGCTTCGCAAAAATCGCTTTTGTGCAGAAAACAGTAACACTTGTTCAGAAGGAAAGAAATCACAGAGCCCCAGATTCTATGTTGTCCTGGAGAGCTTGCAGAGCACTGGGGAAAGGCAGGCAGAGAATTCCCTGCTAGCACCTTCTCTGTGCCTGTTCACATTGCTTCGCAAGAATCGCTTTTGTGCAGAAAACAGTAACACTTGTTCAGAAGGAAAGAAAGCACAGAGCCCCAGATTCTATGTTGTCCTGGAGAGCTTGCAGAGCACTGGGGAAAGGCAGGCAGAGAATTCCTTGCTAGCACCTTCTCTGTGCCTGGGAAGCAGAAGTGTTCACATTGCTTCGCAGAATCGCTTTTGTGCAGAAAACAGTAACACTTGTTCAGAAGGAGAGAAAGCACAGAGCCCCAGATTCTATGTTGTCCTGCAGAGCTTGCAGAGCACTGGGGAAAGGCAGGCAGAGAATTCCTTGCTAGAACCTTCTCTGTGCCTGGGAAGCAGAAGTGTTCACATTGCTTCGCAAGAATCGCTTTTGTGCAGAAAACACTAACACTTGTTCAGAAGGAAAGAAAGCACAGAGCCCCAGATTCTATGTTGTCCTGGAGAGCTTGCAGAGCACTGGGGAAAGGCAGGCAGAGAATTCCCTGCTAGCACCTTCTCTGTGCCTGGGAAGCAGAAGTGTTCACATTGCTTCGCAGAATCGCTTTTGTGCAGAAAACAGTAACACTTGTTCAGAACGAAAGAAAGCACAGAGCCCCAGATTCTATGTTGTCCTGCAGAGCTTGCAGAGCACTGGGGAAAGGCAGGCAGAGAATTCCCTGCTAGCACCTTCTCTGTGCCTGTTCACATTGCTTCGCAGAATCGCTTTTGTGCAGAAAACAGTAACACTTGTTCAGAAGGAAAGAAAGCACAGAGTCCCAGATTCTATGTTGTCCTGCAGAGCTTGCAGAGCACTGGGGAAAGGCAGGCAGAGAATTCCTGGCTAGCACCTTCTCTGTGCCTGGGAAGCAGAAGTGTTCACATTTCTTCGCAAGAATCGCTTTTGTGCAGAAAACAGTAACACTTGTTCAGAAGGAAAGAAAGCACAGAGCCCCAGATTTTATGTTGTCCTGGAGAGCTTGCAGAGCACTGTGGAAAGCCAGGCAGAGAATTCCCTGATAGCACCTTCTCTGTGCCTGGGAAGCAGAAGTGTTCACATTGCTTCGCAAGAATCGCTTTTGTGCAGAAAACAGTAACACTTGTTCAGAAGGAAAGAAAGCACAGAGCCCCAGATTCTATGTTGTCCTGGAGAGCTTGCAGAGCACTGGGGAAAGGCAGGCAGAGAATTCCCTGCTAGCACCTTCTCTGTGCCTGTTCACAGTTCTTCGCAGAATCGCTTTTGTGCAGAAAACAGTAACACTTGTTCAGAAGGAAAGAAAGCACAGAGCCCCAGATTCTATGTTGTCCTGGAGAGCTTGCAGAGCACTGGGGAAAGGCAGGCAGAGAATTCCTTGCTAGCACCTTCTCTGTGCCTGGGAAGCAGAAGTGTTCACATTGCTTCGCAAGAATCGCTTTTGTGCAGAAAACACTAACACTTGTTCAGAACGAAAGAAAGCACAGAGCCCCAGATTCTATGTTGTCCTGCAGAGCTTGCAGAGCACTGGGGAAACGCAGGCAGAGAATTCCCTGCTAGCACCTTCTCTGTGCCTGGCAAGCAGATGTGTTCACATTGCTTCGCAAGAATCGCTTTTGTGCAGGAAACAATAACACTCGTTCAGAACGAAAGAAAGCACAGAGCCCCAGATTCTATGTTGTCCTGGAGAGCTTGCAGAGCACTGGGGAAAGGCAGGCAGAGAATTCCCTGCTAGCACCTTCTCTGTGCCTGGGAAGCAGAAGTGTTCACATTGCTTCGCAAGAATCGCTTTTGTGCAGAAAACAGTAACACTTGTTCAGAAGGAAAGAAAGCACAGAGCCCCAGATTTTATGTTGTCCTGGAGAGCTTGCAGAGCACTGGGGAAAGGCAGGCAGAGAATTCCCTGCTAGCACCTTCTCTGTGCCTGGGAAGCAGAAGTGTTCACATTGCTTCGCAAGAATCGCTTTTGTGCAGAAAACAGTAACAGTTGTTTAGAAGGAAAGAAAGCACAGAGCCCCAGATTCTATGTTGTCCTGGAGAGCTTGCAGAGCACTGGGGAAAGGCAGGCAGAGAATTCCCTGCTAGCACCTTCTCTGTGCCTGTTCACATTGCTTCGCAGAATCGCTTTTGTGCAGAAAACAGTAACACTTGTTCAGAAGGAAAGAAAGCACAGAGCCCCAGATTCTATGTTGTCCTGGAGAGCTTGCAGAGCACTGGGGAAAGGCAGGCAGAGAATTCCTTGCTAGCACCTTCTCTGTGCCTGGGAAGCAGAAGTGTTCACATTGCTTCGCAGAATCGCTTTTGTGCAGAAAACAGTAACACTTGTTCAGAAGGAAAGAAAGCACAGAGAACCAGATTCTATGTTGTCCTGGAGAGCTTGCAGAGCACTGGGGAAAGGCAGGCAGAGAATTCCTTGCTAGCACCTTCTCTGTGCCTGGGAAGCAGAAGTGTTCACATTGCTTCGCAAGAATCGCTTTTGTGCAGAAAACACTTACACTTATTCAGAAGGAAAGAAAGCACAGAGCCCCAGATTTTATGTTGTCCTGGAGAGCTTGCAGAGCACTGGGGAAAGGCAGGCAGAGAATTCCTTGCTAGCGCCTTCTCTGTGCCTGGGAAGCAGAAGTGTTCACATTGCTTCGCAAAAATCGCTTTTGTGCAGAAAACAGTAACACTTGTTCAGAAGGAAAGAAAGCACAGAGCCCCAGATTTTATGTTGTCCTGGAGAGCTTGCAGAGCACTGGGGAAAGGCAGGCAGAGAATTCCCTGCTAGCACCTTCTCTGTGCCTGGGAAGCAGAAGTGTTCACATTGCTTCGCAGAATCGCTTTTGTGCAGAAAACAGTAACACTTGTTCAGAAGGAAAGAAAGCACAGAGAACCAGATTCTATGTTGTCCTGGAGAGCTTGCAGAGCACTGGGGAAAGGCAGGCAGAGAATTCCTTGCTAGCACCTTCTCTGTGCCTGGGAAGCAGAAGTGTCCACATTGCTTCGCAAGAATCGCTTTTGTGCAGAAAACACTTACACTTATTCAGAAGGAAAGAAAGCACAGAGCCCCAGATTTTATGTTGTTCTGGAGAGCTTGCAGAGCACTGGGGAAAGGCAGGCAGAGAATTCCTTGCTAGCACCTTCTCTGTGCCTGGGAAGCAGAAGTGTTCACATTGCTTCGCAAAAATCGCTTTTGTGCAGAAAACAGTAACACTTGTTCAGAAGGAAAGAAAGCACAGAGCCCCAGATTTTATGTTGTCCTGGAGAGCTTGCAGAGCACTGGGGAAAGGCAGGCAGAGAATTCCCTGCTAGCACCTTCTCTGTGCCTGTTCACATTGCTTCGCAGAATCGCTTTTGTGCAGAAAACAGTAACACTTGTTCAGAAGGAAAGAAAGCACAGAGCCCCAGATTCTATGTTGTCCTGGAGAGCTTGCAGAGCACTGGGGAAAGGCAGGCAGAGAATTCCCTGCTAGCACCTTCTCTGTGCCTGTTCACATTGCTTCGCAGAATCGATTTGTGCAGAAAACAGTAACACTTGTTCAGAAGGAAAGAAAGCACAGAGCCCCAGATTCTATGTTGTCCTGGAGAGCTTGCAGAGCACTGGGGAAAGGCAGGCAGAGAATTCCTTGCTAGCACCTTCTCTGTGCCTGGGAAGCAGAAGTGTTCACATTGCTTCGCAAGAATCGCTTTTGTGCAGAAAACACTAACACTTGTACAGAAGGAAAGAAAGCACAGAGCCCCAGATTCTATGTTGTCCTGGAGAGCTTGCAGAGCACTGGGGAAAGGCAGGCAGAGAATTCCCTGCTAGCACCTTCTCTGTGCCTGTTCACATTGCTTCGCAGAATCGCTTTTGTGCAGAAAACTCTAACACTTGTTCAGAAGGAAAGAAAGCACAGAGCCCCAGATTCTATGTTGTCCTGGAGAGCTTGCAGAGCACTGGGGAAAGGCAGGCAGAGAATTCCCTGCTAGCACCTTCTCTGTGCCTGGGAAGCAGAAGTGTTCACATTGCTTTGCAGAATCGCTTTTGTGCAGAAAACAGTAACACTTGTTCAGAACGAAAGAAAGCACAGAGCCCCAGATTCTATGTTGTCCTGCAGAGCTTGCAGAGCACTGGGGAAAGGCAGGCAGAGAATTCCTTGCTAGCACCTTCTCTGTGCCTGGGAAGCAGAAGTGTTCACATTGCTTCGCAAAAATCGCTTTTGTGCAGAAAACAGTAACACTTGTTCAGAAGGAAAGAAAGCACAGAGCCCCAGATTCTATGTTGTCCTGGAGAGCTTGCAGAGCACTGGGGAAAGGCAGGCAGAGAATTCCCTGCTAGCACCTTCTCTGTGCCTGGGAAGCAGAAGTGTTCACATTGCTTCGCAAAAATCGCTTTTGTGCAGAAAACAGTAACACTTGTTCAGAAGGAAAGAAAGCACAGAGCCCCAGATTTTATGTTGTCCTGGAGAGCTTGCAGAGCACTGGGGAAAGGCAGGCAGAGAATTCCCTGCTAGCACCTTCTCTGTGCCTGTTCACATTGCTTCGCAGAATCGCTTTTGTGCAGAAAACAGTAACACTTGTTCAGAACGAAAGAAAGCACAGAGCCCCAGATTCTATGTTGTCCTGGAGAGCTTGCAGAGCACTGGGGACAGGCAGGCAGAGAATTCCCTGCTAGCACCTTCTCTGTGCCTGGGAAGCAGAAGTGTTCACATTGCTTCGCAGAATCGCTTTTGTGCAGAAAACACTAACACTTGTTCAGAAGGAAAGAAAGCACAGAGCCCCAGATTCTATGTTGTCCTGGAGAGCTTGCAGAGCACTGGGGAAAGGCAGGCAGAGAATTCCCTGCTAGCACCTTCTCTGTGCCTGGGAAGCAGAAGTGTTCACATTGCTTCGCAGAATCGCTTTTGTGCAGAAAACAGTAACACTTGTTCAGAACGAAAGAAAGCACAGAGCCCCAGATTCTATGTTGTCCTGCAGAGCTTGCAGAGCACTGGGGAAAGGCAGGCAGAGAATTCCTTGCAAGCACCTTCTCTGTGCCTGGGAAGCAGAAGTGTTCACATTGCTTCGCAAGAATCGCTTTTGTGCAGAAAACACTAACACTTGTTCAGAAGGAAAGAAAGCACAGAGCCCCAGATTCTATGTTGTCCTGGAGAGCTTGCAGAGCACTGGGGAAAGGCAGGCAGAGAATTCCCTGCTAGCACCTTCTCTGTGCCTGGGAAGCAGAAGTGTTCACATTGCTTCGCAGAATCGCTTTTGTGCAGAAAACAGTAACACTTGTTCAGAACGAAAGAAAGCACAGAGCCCCAGATTCTATGTTGTCCTGGAGAGCTTGCAGAGCACTGGGGAAAAGCAGGCAGAGAATTCCTTGCTAGCACCTTCTCTGTGCCTGGGAAGCAGAAGTGTTCACATTGCTTCGCAAGAATCGCTTTTGGGCAGAAAACACTAACACTTGTTCAGAACGAAAGAAAGCACAGAGCCCCAGATTCTATGTTGTCCTGGAGAGCTTGCAGAGCACTGGGGAAAGGCAGGCAGAGAATTCCTTGCTAGCACCTTCTCTGTGCCTGGGAAGCAGAAGTGTTCACATTGCTTCGCAGAATCGCTTTTGTGCAGAAAACACTAACACTTGTTCAGAAGGAAAGAAAGCACAGAGCCCCAGATTTTATGTTGTCCTGGAGATCTTGCAGAGCACTGGGGAAAGGCAGGCAGAGAATTCCCTGCTAGCACCTTCTCTGTGCCTGGGAAGCAGAAGTGTTCACATTGCTTCGCAGAATCGCTTTTGTGCAGATAACACTAACACTTGTTCAGAAGGAAAGAAAGCACAGAGCCCCAGATTCTATGTTGTCCTGGAGAGCTTGCAGAGCACTGGGGAAAGGCAGGCAGAGAATTCCCTGCTAGCACCTTCTCTGTGCCTGTTCACATTGCTTCGCAAGAATCGCTTTTGTGCAGAAAACAGTAACACTTGTTCAGAAGGAAAGAAATCACAGAGCCCCAGATTCTATGTTGTCCTGGAGAGCTTGCAGAGCACTGGGGAAAGGCAGGCAGAGAATTCCCTGCTAGCACCTTCTCTGTGCCTGTTCACATTGCTTCGCAAGAATCGCTTTTGTGCAGAAAACAGTAACACTTGTTCAGAAGGAAAGAAATCACAGAGCCCCAGATTCTATGTTGTCCTGGAGAGCTTGCAGAGCACTGGGGAAAGGCAGGCAGAGAATTCCCTGCTAGCACCTTCTCTGTACCTGGGAAGCAGAAGTGTTCACATTGCTTCGCAAAAATCGCTTTTGTGCAGAAAACAGTAACACTTGTTCAGAAGGAAAGAAATCACAGAGCCCCAGATTCTATGTTGTCCTGGAGAGCTTGCAGAGCACTGGGGAAAGGCAGGCAGAGAATTCCCTGCTAGCACCTTCTCTGTGCCTGTTCACATTGCTTCGCAAGAATCGCTTTTGTGCAGAAAACAGTAACACTTGTTCAGAAGGAAAGAAAGCACAGAGCCCCAGATTCTATGTTGTCCTGCAGAGCTTGCAGAGCACTGGGGAAAGGCAGGCAGAGAATTCCTTGCTAGCACCTTCTCTGTGCCTGGGAAGCAGAAGTGTTCACATTGCTTCGCAGAATCGCTTTTGTGCAGAAAACAGTAACACTTGTTCAGAAGGAGAGAAAGCACAGAGCCCCAGATTCTATGTTGTCCTGGAGAGCTTGCAGAGCACTGGGGAAAGGCAGGCAGAGAATTCCTTGCTAGCACCTTCTCTGTGCCTGGGAAGCAGAAGTGTTCACATTGCTTCGCAGAATCGCTTTTGTGCAGAAAACAGTAACACTTGTTCAGAATGAAAGAAAGCACAGAGCCCCAGATTCTATGTTGTCCTGCAGAGCTTGCAGAGCACTGGGGAAAGGCAGGCAGAGAATTCCCTGCTAGCACCTTCTCTGTGCCTGTTCACATTGCTTCGCAGAATCGCTTTTGTGCAGAAAACACTAACACTTGTTCAGAAGGAAAGAAAGCACAGAGCCCCAGATTCTATGTTGTCCTGGAGAGCTTGCAGAGCACTGGGGAAAGGCAGGCAGAGAATTCCCTGCTAGCACCTTCTCTGTGCCTGGGAAGCAGAAGTGTTCACATTGCTTCGCAGAATCGCTTTTGTGCAGAAAACACTAACACTTGTTCAGAAGGAAAGAAAGCACAGAGCCCCAGATTCTATGTTGTCCTGGAGAGCTTGCAGAGCACTGGGGAAAGGCAGGCAGAGAATTCCCTGCTAGCACCTTCTCTGTGCCTGGGAAGCAGAAGTGTTCACATTGCTTCGCAGAATCGCTTTTGTGCAGAAAACAGTAACACTTGTTCAGAACGAAAGAAAGCACAGAGCCCCAGATTCTATGTTGTCCTGCAGAGCTTGCAGAGCACTGGGGAAAGGCAGGCAGAGAATTCCTTGCTAGCACCTTCTCTGTGCCTGGGAAGCAGAAGTGTTCACATTGCTTCGCAGAATCGCTTTTGTGCAGAAAACACTAACACTTGTTCAGTAGGAAAGAAAGCACAGAGCCCCAGATTCTATGTTGTTCTGGAGAGCTTGCAGAGCACTGGGGAAAGGCAGGCAGAGAATTCCCTGCTAGCACCTTCTCTGTGCCTGGGAAGCACAAGTGTTCACATTGCTTCGCAAGAATCGCTTTTGTGCAGAAAACAATAACACTTGTTCAGAAGGAAAGAAAGCACAGAGCCCCAGATTCTATGTTGTCCTGGAGAGCTTGCAGAGCACTGGGGAAAGGCAGGCAGAGAATTCCCTGCTAGCACCTTCTCTGTGCCTGTGAAGCAGAAGTGTTCACATTGCTTCGCAAAAATCGCTTTTGTGCAGAAAACAGTAACACTTGTTCAGAAGGAAAGAAATCACAGAGCCCCAGATTCTATGTTGTCCTGGAGAGCTTGCAGAGCACTGGGGAAAGGCAGGCAGAGAATTCCCTGCTAGCACCTTCTCTGTGCCTGTTCACATTGCTTCGCAAAAATCGCTTTTGTGCAGAAAACAGTAACACTTGTTCAGAAGGAAAGAAATCACAGAGCCCCAGATTCTATGTTGTCCTGGAGAGCTTGCAGAGCACTGGGGAAAGGCAGGCAGAGAATTCCCTGCTAGCACCTTCTCTGTACCTGGGAAGCAGAAGTGTTCACATTGCTTCGCAAAAATCGCTTTTGTGCAGAAAACGGTAACACTTGTTCAGAAGGAAAGAAATCACAGAGCCCCAGATTCTATGTTGTCCTGGAGAGCTTGCAGAGCACTGGGGAAAGGCAGGCAGAGAATTCCCTGCTAGCACCTTCTCTGTGCCTGTTCACATTGCTTCGCAAGAATCGCTTTTGTGCAGAAAACAGTAACACTTGTTCAGAACGAAAGAAAGCACAGAGCCCCAGATTCTATGTTGTCCTGCAGAGCTTGCAGAGCACTGGGGAAAGGCAGGCAGAGAATTCCTTGCTAGCACCTTCTCTGTGCCTGGGAAGCAGAAGTGTTCACATTGCTTCGCAGAATCGCTTTTGTGCAGAAAACAGTAACACTTGTTCAGAAGGAGAGAAAGCACAGAGCCCCAGATTCTATGTTGTCCTGGAGAGCTTGCAGAGCACTGGGGAAAGGCAGGCAGAGAATTCCCTGCTAGCACCTTCTCTGTGCCTGGGAAGCAGAAGTGTTCACATTGCTTCGCAGAATCGCTTTTGTGCAGAAAACAGTAACACTTGTTCAGAAGGAAAGAAAGCACAGAGCCCCAGATTCTATGTTGTCCTGCAGAGCTTGCAGAGCACTGGGGAAAGGCAGGCAGAGAATTCCTTGCTAGCACCTTCTCTGTGCCTGGGAAGCAGAAGTGTTCACATTGCTTCACAAGAATTGCTTTTGTGCAGAAAACATTAACACTTGTTCAGAACGAAAGAAAGCACAGAGACCCAGATTCTATGTTGTCCTGGAGAGCTTGCAGAGCACTGGGGAAAGGCAGGCAGAGAATTCCCTGCTAGCACCTTCTCTGTGCCTGGGAAGCAGAAGTGTTCACATTGCTTCGCAAAAATCGCTTTTGTGCAGAAAACAGTAACACTTGTTCAGAAGGAAAGAAAGCACAGAGCCCCAGATTTTATGTTGTCCTGGAGAGCTTGCAGAGCACTGGGGAAAGGCAGGCAGAGAATTCCCTGCTAGCACCTTCTCTGTGCCTGTTCACATTGCTTCGCAGAATCGCTTTTGTGCAGAAAACAGTAACACTTGTTCAGAAGGAAAGAAAGCACAGAGCCCCAGATTCTATGTTGTCCTGGAGAGCTTGCAGAGCACTGGGGACAGGCAGGCAGAGAATTCCCTGCTAGCGCCTTCTCTGTGCCTGGGAAGCAGAAGTGTTCACATTGCTTCGCAGAATCGCTTTTGTGCAGAAAACACTAACACTTGTTCAGAAGGAAAGAAAGCACAGAGCCCCAGATTCTATGTTGTCCTGGAGAGCTTGCAGAGCACTGGGGAAAGGCAGGCAGAGAATTCCCTGCTAGCACCTTCTCTGTGCCTGTGAAGCAGAAGTGTTCACATTGCTTCGCAAAAATCGCTTTTGTGCAGAAAACAGTAACACTTGTTCAGAAGGAAAGAAAGCACAGAGCCCCAGATTCTATGTTGTCCTGGAGAGCTTGCAGAGCACTGGGGAAAGGCAGGCAGAGAATTCCCTGCTAGCACCTTCTCTGTGCCTGTTCACATTGCTTCGCAAGAATCGCTTTTGTGCAGAAAACAGTAACACTTGTTCAGAAGGAAAGAAATCACAGAGCCCCAGATTCTATGTTGTCCTGGAGAGCTTGCAGAGCACTGGGGAAAGGCAGGCAGAGAATTCCCTGCTAGCACCTTCTCTGTACCTGGGAAGCAGAAGTGTTCACATTGCTTCGCAAAAATCGCTTTTGTGCAGAAAACAGTAACACTTGTTCAGAAGGAAAGAAATCACAGAGCCCCAGATTCTATGTTGTCCTGGAGAGCTTGCAGAGCACTGGGGAAAGGCAGGCAGAGAATTCCCTGCTAGCACCTTCTCTGTGCCTGTTCACATTGCTTCGCAAGAATCGCTTTTGTGCAGAAAACAGTAACACTTGTTCAGAAGGAAAGAAATCACAGAGCCCCAGATTCTATGTTGTCCTGGAGAGCTTGCAGAGCACTGGGGAAAGGCAGGCAGAGAATTCCCTGCTAGCACCTTCTCTGTGCCTGTTCACATTGCTTCGCAAGAATCGCTTTTGTGCAGAAAACAGTAACACTTGTTCAGAAGGAAAGAAATCACAGAGCCCCAGATTCTATGTTGTCCTGGAGAGCTTGCAGAGCACTGGGGAAAGGCAGGCAGAGAATTCCTTGCTAGCACCTTCTCTGTGCCTGGGAAGCAGAAGTGTTCACATTGCTTCGCAAGAATCGCTTTTGTGCAGAAAACACTAACACTTGTTCAGAAGGAAAGAAAGCACAGAGCCCCAGATTCTATGTTGTCCTGGAGAGCTTGCAGAGCACTGGGGACAGGCAGGCAGAGAATTCCCTGCTAGCGCCTTCTCTGTGCCTGGGAAGCAGAAGTGTTCACATTGCTTCGCAGAATCGCTTTTGTGCAGAAAACACTAACACTTGTTCAGAAGGAAAGAAAGCACAGAGCCCCAGATTCTATGTTGTCCTGGAGAGCTTGCAGAGCACTGGGGAAAGGCAGGCAGAGAATTCCCTGCTAGCACCTTCTCTGTGCCTGTGAAGCAGAAGTGTTCACATTGCTTCGCAAAAATCGCTTTTGTGCAGAAAACAGTAACACTTGTTCAGAAGGAAAGAAATCACAGAGCCCCAGATTCTATGTTGTCCTGGAGAGCTTGCAGAGCACTGGGGAAATGCAGGCAGAGAATTCCCTGCTAGCACCTTCTCTGTGCCTGTTCACATTGCTTCGCAAGAATCGCTTTTGTGCAGAAAACAGTAACACTTGTTCAGAAGGAAAGAAATCACAGAGCCCCAGATTCTATGTTGTCCTGGAGAGCTTGCAGAGCACTGGGGAAAGGCAGGCAGAGAATTCCCTGCTAGCACCTTCTCTGTGCCTGTTCACATTGCTTCGCAAGAATCGCTTTTGTGCAGAAAACAGTAACACTTGTTCAGAAGGAAAGAAATCACAGAGCCCCAGATTCTATGTTGTCCTGGAGAGCTTGCAGAGCACTGGGGAAAGGCAGGCAGAGAATTCCCTGCTAGCACCTTCTCTGTACCTGGGAAGCAGAAGTGTTCACATTGCTTCGCAAAAATCGCTTTTGTGCAGAAAACAGTAACACTTGTTCAGAAGGAAAGAAATCACAGAGCCCCAGATTCTATGTTGTCCTGCAGAGCTTGCAGAGCACTGGGGAAAGGCAGGCAGAGAATTCCCTGCTAGCACCTTCTCTGTACCTGGGAAGCAGAAGTGTTCACATTGCTTCGCAAAAATCGCTTTTGTGCAGAAAACAGTAACACTTGTTCAGAAGGAAAGAAATCACAGAGCCCCAGATTCTATGTTGTCCTGGAGAGCTTGCAGAGCACTGGGGAAAGGCAGGCAGAGAATTCCCTGCTAGCACCTTCTCTGTGCCTGTTCACATTGCTTCGCAAGAATCGCTTTTGTGCAGAAAACAGTAACACTTGTTCAGAAGGAAAGAAAGCACAGAGCCCCAGATTCTATGTTGTCCTGCAGAGCTTGCAGAGCACTGGGGAAAGGCAGGCAGAGAATTCCTTGCTAGCACCTTCTCTGTGCCTGGGAAGCAGAAGTGTTCACATTGCTTCGCAGAATCGCTTTTGTGCAGAAAACAGTAACACTTGTTCAGAAGGAGAGAAAGCACAGAGCCCCAGATTCTATGTTGTCCTGGAGAGCTTGCAGAGCACTGGGGAAAGGCAGGCAGAGAATTCCCTGCTAGCACCTTCTCTGTGCCTGGGAAGCAGAAGTGTTCACATTGCTTCGCAGAATCGCTTTTGTGCAGAAAACAGTAACACTTGTTCAGAACGAAAGAAAGCACAGAGCCCCAGATTCTATGTTGTCCTGCAGAGCTTGCAGAGCACTGGGGAAAGGCAGGCAGAGAATTCCTTGCTAGCAGCTTCTCTGTGCCTGGGAAGCAGAAGTGTTCACATTGCTTCGCAAAAATCGCTTTTGTGCAGAAAACACTAACACTTGTTCAGAAGGAAAGAAAGCACAGAGCCCCAGATTCTATGTTGTCCTGGAGAGCTTGCAGAGCACTGGGGAAAGGCAGGCAGAGAATTCCTTGCTAGCACCTTCTCTGTGCCTGTGAAGCAGAAGTGTTCACATTGCTTCACAAGAATTGCTTTTGTGCAGAAAACATTAACACTTGTTCAGAAGGAAAGAAAGCACAGAGCCCCAGATTCTATGTTGTCCTGGAGAGCTTGCAGAGCACTGGGGAAAGGCAGGCAGAGAATTCCCTGCTAGCACCTTCTCTGTGCCTGGGAAGCAGAAGTGTTCACATTGCTTCGCAAGAATCGCTTTTGTGCAGAAAACAGTAACACTTGTTCAGAAGGAAAGAAAGCACAGAGCCCCAGATTCTATGTTGTCCTGGAGAGCTTGCAGAGCACTGGGGAAAGGCAGGCAGAGAATTCCCTGCTAGCACCTTCTCTGTGCCTGTTCACATTGCTTCGCAGAATCGCTTTTGTGCAGAAAACAGTAACACTTGTTCAGAACGAAAGAAAGCACAGAGCCCCAGATTCTATGTTGTCCTGGAGAGCTTGCAGAGCACTGGGGACAGGCAGGCAGAGAATTCCCTGCTAGCGCCTTCTCTGTGCCTGGGAAGCAGAAGTGTTCACATTGCTTCGCAGAATCGCTTTTGTGCAGAAAACACTAACACTTGTTCAGAAGGAAAGAAAGCACAGAGCCCCAGATTCTATGTTGTCCTGGAGAGCTTGCAGAGCACTGGGGAAAGGCAGGCAGAGAATTCCCTGCTAGCACCTTCTCTGTGCCTGTGAAGCAGAAGTGTTCACATTGCTTCGCAAAAATCGCTTTTGTGCAGAAAACAGTAACACTTGTTCAGAAGGAAAGAAATCACAGAGCCCCAGATTCTATGTTGTCCTGGAGAGCTTGCAGAGCACTGGGGAAAGGCAGGCAGAGAATTCCCTGCTAGCACCTTCTCTGTGCCTGTTCACATTGCTTCGCAAGAATCGCTTTTGTGCAGAAAACAGTAACACTTGTTCAGAAGGAAAGAAATCACAGAGCCCCAGATTCTATGTTGTCCTGGAGAGCTTGCAGAGCACTGGGGAAAGGCAGGCAGAGAATTCCCTGCTAGCACCTTCTCTGTGCCTGTTCACATTGCTTCGCAAGAATCGCTTTTGTGCAGAAAACAGTAACACTTGTTCAGAAGGAAAGAAAGCACAGAGCCCCAGATTCTATGTTGTCCTGGAGAGCTTGCAGAGCACTGGGGAAAGGCAGGCAGAGAATTCCCTGCTAGCACCTTCTCTGTACCTGGGAAGCAGAAGTGTTCACATTGCTTCGCAAAAATCGCTTTTGTGCAGAAAACAGTAACACTTGTTCAGAAGGAAAGAAATCACAGAGCCCCAGATTCTATGTTGTCCTGCAGAGCTTGCAGAGCACTGGGGAAAGGCAGGCAGAGAATTCCCTGCTAGCACCTTCTCTGTACCTGGGAAGCAGAAGTGTTCACATTGCTTCGCAAAAATCGCTTTTGTGCAGAAAACAGTAACACTTGTTCAGAAGGAAAGAAATCACAGAGCCCCAGATTCTATGTTGTCCTGGAGAGCTTGCAGAGCACTGGGGAAAGGCAGGCAGAGAATTCCCTGCTAGCACCTTCTCTGTGCCTGTTCACATTGCTTCGCAAGAATCGCTTTTGTGCAGAAAACAGTAACACTTGTTCAGAAGGAAAGAAAGCACAGAGCCCCAGATTCTATGTTGTCCTGCAGAGCTTGCAGAGCACTGGGGAAAGGCAGGCAGAGAATTCCTTGCTAGCACCTTCTCTGTGCCTGGGAAGCAGAAGTGTTCACATTGCTTCGCAGAATCGCTTTTGTGCAGAAAACAGTAACACTTGTTCAGAAGGAGAGAAAGCACAGAGCCCCAGATTCTATGTTGTCCTGGAGAGCTTGCAGAGCACTGGGGAAAGGCAGGCAGAGAATTCCCTGCTAGCACCTTCTCTGTGCCTGTTCACATTGCTTCGCAGAATCGCTTTTGTGCAGAAAACACTTACACTTATTCAGAAGGAAAGAAAGCACAGAGCCCCAGATTTTATGTTGTCCTGGAGAGCTTGCAGAGCACTGGGGAAAGGCAGGCAGAGAATTCCTTGCTAGCACCTTCTCTGTGCCTGGGAAGCAGAAGTGTTCACATTGCTTCGCAAGAATCGCTTTTGTGCAGAAAACAGTAACACTTGTTCAGAAGGAAAGAAAGCACAGAGCCCCAGATTCTATGTTGTCCTGGAGAGCTTGCAGAGCACTGGGGAAAGGCAGGCAGAGAATTCCTTGCTAGCACCTTCTCTGTGCCTGGGAAGCAGAAGTGTTCACATTGCTTCACAAGAATTGCTTTTGTGCAGAAAACATTAACACTTGTTCAGAACGAAAGAAAGCACAGAGCCCCAGATTCTATGTTGTCCTGGAGAGCTTGCAGAGCACTGGGGAAAGGCAGGCAGAGAATTCCCTGCTAACACCTTCTCTGTGCCTGGGAAGCAGAAGTGTTCACATTGCTTCGCAAAAATCGCTTTTGTGCAGAAAACAGTAACACTTGTTCAGAAGGAAAGAAAGCACAGAGCCCCAGATTTTATGTTGTCCTGGAGAGCTTGCAGAGCACTGGGGAAAGGCAGGCAGAGAATTCCCTGCTAGCACCTTCTCTGTGCCTGTTCACATTGCTTCGCAGAATCGCTTTTGTGCAGAAAACACTAACACTTGTTCAGAAGGAAAGAAAGCACAGAGCCCCAGATTCTATGTTGTCCTGGAGAGCTTGCAGAGCACTGGGGACAGGCAGGCAGAGAATTCCCTGCTAGCGCCTTCTCTGTGCCTGGGAAGCAGAAGTGTTCACATTGCTTCGCAGAATCGCTTTTGTGCAGAAAACAGTAACACTTGTTCAGAAGGAAAGAAAGCACAGAGCCCCAGATTCTATGTTGTCCTGGAGAGCTTGCAGAGCACTGGGGAAAGGCAGGCAGAGAATTCCCTGCTAGCACCTTCTCTGTGCCTGGGAAGCAGAAGTGTTCACATTGCTTCGCAGAATCGCTTTTGTGCAGAAAACAGTAACACTTGTTCAGAACGAAAGAAAGCACAGAGCCCCAGATTCTATGTTGTCCTGCAGAGCTTGCAGAGCACTGGGGAAAGGCAGGCAGAGAATTCCTTGCTAGCACCTTCTCTGTGCCTGGGAAGCAGAAGTGTTCACATTGCTTCGCAAGAATCGCTTTTGTGCAGAAAACACTAACACTTGTTCAGAAGGAAAGAAAGCAGAGAGAACCACATTCTATGTTGTCCTGGAGAGCTTGCAGAGCACTGGGGAAAGGCAGGCAGAGAATTCCCTGCTAGCACCTTCTCTGTGCCTGGGAAGCAGAAGTGTTCACATTGCTTCGCAGAATCGCTTTTGTGCAGAAAACAGTAACACTTGTTCAGTAGGAAAGAAAGCACAGAGCCCCAGATTCTATGTTGTCCTGGAGAGCTTGCAGAGCACTGGGGATAGGCAGGCAGAGAATTCCCTGCTAGCACCTTCTCTGTGCCTGGGAAGCACAAGTGTTCACATTGCTTCGCAAGAATCGCTTTTGTGCAGAAAACAGTAACACTTGTTCAGAAGGAAAGAAAGCACAGAGCCCCAGATTCTATGTTGTCCTGGAGAGCTTGCAGAGCACTGGGGAAAGGCAGGCAGAGAATTCCCTGCTAGCACCTTCTCTGTGCCTGTGAAGCAGAAGTGTTCACATTGCTTCGCAAAAATCGCTTTTGTGCAGAAAACAGTAACACTTGTTCAGAAGGAAAGAAATCACAGAGCCCCAGATTCTATGTTGTCCTGGAGAGCTTGCAGAGCACTGGGGAAAGGCAGGCAGAGAATTCCCTGCTAGCACCTTCTCTGTGCCTGTTCACATTGCTTCGCAAGAATCGCTTTTGTGCAGAAAACAGTAACACTTGTTCAGAAGGAAAGAAATCACAGAGCCCCAGATTCTATGTTGTCCTGGAGAGCTTGCAGAGCACTGGGGAAAGGCAGGCAGAGAATTCCCTGCTAGCACCTTCTCTGTGCCTGTTCACATTGCTTCGCAAGAATCGCTTTTGTGCAGAAAACAGTAACACTTGTTCAGAAGGAAAGAAAGCACAGAGCCCCAGATTCTATGTTGTCCTGGAGAGCTTGCAGAGCACTGGGGAAAGGCAGGCAGAGAATTCCCTGCTAGCACCTTCTCTGTGCCTGGGAAGCAGAAGTGTTCACATTGCTTCGCAAAAATCGCTTTTGTGCAGAAAACAGTAACACTTGTTCAGAAGGAAAGAAAGCACAGAGCCCCAGATTCTATGTTGTCCTGGAGAGCTTGCAGAGCACTGGGGAAAGGCAGGCAGAGAATTCCCTGCTAGCACCTTCTCTGTGCCTGTTCACATTGCTTCGCAAGAATCGCTTTTGTGCAGAAAACAGTAACACTTGTTCAGAAGGAAAGAAAGCACAGAGCCCCAGATTCTATGTTGTCCTGCAGAGCTTGCAGAGCACTGGGGAAAGGCAGGCAGAGAATTCCTTGCTAGCACCTTCTCTGTGCCTGGGAAGCAGAAGTGTTCACATTGCTTCGCAGAATCGCTTTTGTGCAGAAAACAGTAACACTTGTTCAGAAGGAGAGAAAGCACAGAGCCCCAGATTCTATGTTGTCCTGGAGAGCTTGCAGAGCACTGGGGAAAGGCAGGTAGAGAATTCCCTGCTAGCACCTTCTCTGTGCCTGGGAAGCAGAAGTGTTCACATTGCTTCGCAGAATCGCTTTTGTGCAGAAAACAGTAACACTTGTTCAGAACGAAAGAAAGCACAGAGCCCCAGATTCTATGTTGTCCTGCAGAGCTTGCAGAGCACTGGGGAAAGGCAGGCAGAGAATTCCCTGCTAGCACCTTCTCTGTGCCTGTTCACATTGCTTCGCAAGAATCGCTTTTGTGCAGAAAACAGTAACACTTGTTCAGAAGGAAAGAAAGCACAGAGCCCCAGATTCTATGTTGTCCTGCAGAGCTTGCAGAGCACTGGGGAAAGGCAGGCAGAGAATTCCTTGCTAGCACCTTCTCTGTGCCTGGGAAGCAGAAGTGTTCACATTGCTTCGCAGAATCGCTTTTGTGCAGAAAACAGTAACACTTGTTCAGAAGGAGAGAAAGCACAGAGCCCCAGATTCTATGTTGTCCTGGAGAGCTTGCAGAGCACTGGGGAAAGGCAGGCAGAGAATTCCCTGCTAGCACTTTCTCTGTGCCTGTTCACATTGCTTCGCAGAATCGCTTTTGTGCAGAAAACACTAACACTTGTTCAGAAGGAAAGAAAGCACAGAGCCCCAGATTCTATGTTGTCCTGGAGAGCTTGCAGAGCACTGGGGACAGGCAGGCAGAGAATTCCCTGCTAGCGCCTTCTCTGTGCCTGGGAAGCAGAAGTGTTCACATTGCTTCGCAGAATCGCTTTTGTGCAGAAAACAGTAACACTTGTTCAGAAGGAAAGAAAGCACAGAGCCCCAGATTCTATGTTGTCCTGGAGAGCTTGCAGAGCACTGGGGAAAGGCAGGCAGAGAATTCCCTGCTAGCACCTTCTCTGTGCCTGGGAAGCAGAAGTGTTCACATTGCTTCGCAGAATCGCTTTTGTGCAGAAAACAGTAACACTTGTTCAGAACGAAAGAAAGCACAGAGCCCCAGATTCTATGTTGTCCTGCAGAGCTTGCAGAGCACTGGGGAAAGGCAGGCAGAGAATTCCTTGCTAGCACCTTCTCTGTGCCTGGGAAGCAGAAGTGTTCACATTGCTTCGCAAGAATCGCTTTTGTGCAGAAAACACTAACACTTGTTCAGAAGGAAAGAAAGCAGAGAGAACCACATTCTATGTTGTCCTGGAGAGCTTGCAGAGCACTGGGGAAAGGCAGGCAGAGAATTCCCTGCTAGCACCTTCTCTGTGCCTGGGAAGCAGAAGTGTTCACATTGCTTCGCAGAATCGCTTTTGTGCAGAAAACAGTAACACTTGTTCAGTAGGAAAGAAAGCACAGAGCCCCAGATTCTATGTTGTCCTGGAGAGCTTGCAGAGCACTGGGGATAGGCAGGCAGAGAATTCCCTGCTAGCACCTTCTCTGTGCCTGGGAAGCACAAGTGTTCACATTGCTTCGCAAGAATCGCTTTTGTGCAGAAAACAGTAACACTTGTTCAGAAGGAAAGAAAGCACAGAGCCCCAGATTCTATGTTGTCCTGGAGAGCTTGCAGAGCACTGGGGAAAGGCAGGCAGAGAATTCCCTGCTAGCACCTTCTCTGTGCCTGTGAAGCAGAAGTGTTCACATTGCTTCGCAAAAATCGCTTTTGTGCAGAAAACAGTAACACTTGTTCAGAAGGAAAGAAATCACAGAGCCCCAGATTCTATGTTGTCCTGGAGAGCTTGCAGAGCACTGGGGAAAGGCAGGCAGAGAATTCCCTGCTAGCACCTTCTCTGTGCCTGTTCACATTGCTTCGCAAGAATCGCTTTTGTGCAGAAAACAGTAACACTTGTTCAGAAGGAAAGAAATCACAGAGCCCCAGATTCTATGTTGTCCTGGAGAGCTTGCAGAGCACTGGGGAAAGGCAGGCAGAGAATTCCCTGCTAGCACCTTCTCTGTGCCTGTTCACATTGCTTCGCAAGAATCGCTTTTGTGCAGAAAACAGTAACACTTGTTCAGAAGGAAAGAAAGCACAGAGCCCCAGATTCTATGTTGTCCTGGAGAGCTTGCAGAGCACTGGGGAAAGGCAGGCAGAGAATTCCCTGCTAGCACCTTCTCTGTGCCTGGGAAGCAGAAGTGTTCACATTGCTTCGCAAAAATCGCTTTTGTGCAGAAAACAGTAACACTTGTTCAGAAGGAAAGAAAGCACAGAGCCCCAGATTCTATGTTGTCCTGGAGAGCTTGCAGAGCACTGGGGAAAG
Organism: Strix aluco; assembly: GCF_031877795.1. Taxonomy (NCBI): domain Eukaryota; kingdom Metazoa; phylum Chordata; class Aves; order Strigiformes; family Strigidae; genus Strix; species Strix aluco. Next base: position 1,590,208 of record NW_027436510.1, on the reverse strand, counting down.
GCAGGCAGAGAATTCCCTGCTAGCACCTTCTCTGTGCCTGTTCACATTGCTTCGCAAGAATCGCTTTTGTGCAGAAAACAGTAACACTTGTTCAGAAGGAAAGAAAGCACAGAGCCCCAGATTCTATGTTGTCCTGCAGAGCTTGCAGAGCACTGGGGAAAGGCAGGCAGAGAATTCCTTGCTAGCACCTTCTCTGTGCCTGGGAAGCAGAAGTGTTCACATTGCTTCGCAGAATCGCTTTTGTGCAGAAAACAGTAACACTTGTTCAGAAGGAGAGAAAGCACAGAGCCCCAGATTCTATGTTGTCCTGCAGAGCTTGCAGAGCACTGGGGAAAGGCAGGCAGAGAATTCCCTGCTAGCACCTTCTCTGTGCCTGGGAAGCAGAAGTGTTCACATTGCTTCGCAGAATCGCTTTTGTGCAGAAAACAGTAACACTTGTTCAGAACGAAAGAAAGCACAGAGCCCCAGATTCTATGTTGTCCTGCAGAGCTTGCAGAGCACTGGGGAAAGGCAGGCAGAGAATTCCCTGCTAGCACCTTCTCTGTGCCTGTTCACATTGCTTCGCAAGAATCGCTTTTGTGCAGAAAACAGTAACACTTGTTCAGAAGGAAAGAAAGCACAGAGCCCCAGATTCTATGTTGTCCTGCAGAGCTTGCAGAGCACTGGGGAAAGGCAGGCAGAGAATTCCTTGCTAGCACCTTCTCTGTGCCTGGGAAGCAGAAGTGTTCACATTGCTTCGCAGAATCGCTTTTGTGCAGAAAACAGTAACACTTGTTCAGAAGGAGAGAAAGCACAGAGCCCCAGATTCTATGTTGTCCTGGAGAGCTTGCAGAGCACTGGGGAAAGGCAGGCAGAGAATTCCCTGCTAGCACCTTCTCTGTGCCTGGGAAGCAGAAGTGTTCACATTGCTTCGCAGAATCGCTTTTGTGCAGAAAACAGTAACACTTGTTCAGAACGAAAGAAAGCACAGAGCCCCAGATTCTATGTTGTCCTGCAGAGCTTGCAGAGCACTGGGGAAAGGCAGGCAGAGAATTCCCTGCTAGCACCTTCTCTGTGCCTGTTCACATTGTTTCGCAGAATCGCTTTTGTGCAGAAAACAGTAACACTTGTTCAGAAGGAAAGAAAGCACAGAGCCCCAGATTCTATGTTGTCCTGGAGAGCTTGCAGAGCACTGGGGAAAGGCAGGCAGAGAATTCCTTGCTAGCACCTTCTCTGTGCCTGGGAAGCAGAAGTGTTCACATTGCTTCACAAGAATTGCTTTTGTGCAGAAAACATTAACACTTGTTCAGAACGAAAGAAAGCACAGAGCCCCAGATTCTATGTTGTCCTGGAGAGCTTGCAGAGCACTGGGGAAAGGCAGGCAGAGAATTCCCTGCTAGCACCTTCTCTGTGCCTGGGAAGCAGAAGTGTTCACATTGCTTCGCAAAAATCGCTTTTGTGCAGAAAACAGTAACACTTGTTCAGAAGGAAAGAAAGCACAGAGCCCCAGATTCTATGTTGTCCTGGAGAGCTTGCAGAGCACTGGGGAAAGGCAGGCAGAGAATTCCCTGCTAGCACCTTCTCTGTGCCTGTTCACAGTTCTTCGCAGAATCGCTTTTGTGCAGAAAACAGTAACACTTGTTCAGAACGAAAGAAAGCACAGAGCCCCAGATTCTATGTTGTCCTGGAGAGCTTGCAGAGCACTGGGGACAGGCAGGCAGAGAATTCCCTGCTAGCGCCTTCTCTGTGCCTGGGAAGCAGAAGTGTTCACATTGCTTCGCAGAATCGCTTTTGTGCAGAAAACACTAACACTTGTTCAGAAGGAAAGAAAGCACAGAGCCCCAGATTCTATGTTGTCCTGGAGAGCTTGCAGAGCACTGGGGAAAGGCAGGCAGAGAATTCCCTGCTAGCACCTTCTCTGTGCCTGTGAAGCAGAAGTGTTCACATTGCTTCGCAAAAATCGCTTTTGTGCGGAAAACAGTAACACTTGTTCAGAAGGAAAGAAATCACAGAGCCCCAGATTCTATGTTGTCCTGGAGAGCTTGCAGAGCACTGGGGAAAGGCAGGCAGAGAATTCCCTGCTAGCACCTTCTCTGTGCCTGTTCACATTGCTTCGCAAGAATCGCTTTTGTGCAGAAAACAGTAACACTTGTTCAGAAGGAAAGAAATCACAGAGCCCCAGATTCTATGTTGTCCTGGAGAGCTTGCAGAGCACTGGGGAAAGGCAGGCAGAGAATTCCCTGCTAGCACCTTCTCTGTGCCTGTTCACATTGCTTCGCAAGAATCGCTTTTGTGCAGAAAACAGTAACACTTGTTCAGAAGGAAAGAAATCACAGAGCCCCAGATTCTATGTTGTCCTGGAGAGCTTGCAGAGCACTGGGGAAAGGCAGGCAGAGAATTCCCTGCTAGCACCTTCTCTGTACCTGGGAAGCAGAAGTGTTCACATTGCTTCGCAAAAATCGCTTTTGTGCAGAAAACAGTAACACTTGTTCAGAAGGAAAGAAATCACAGAGCCCCAGATTCTATGTTGTCCTGCAGAGCTTGCAGAGCACTGGGGAAAGGCAGGCAGAGAATTCCCTGCTAGCACCTTCTCTGTACCTGGGAAGCAGAAGTGTTCACATTGCTTCGCAAAAATCGCTTTTGTGCAGAAAACAGTAACACTTGTTCAGAAGGAAAGAAATCACAGAGCCCCAGATTCTATGTTGTCCTGGAGAGCTTGCAGAGCACTGGGGAAAGGCAGGCAGAGAATTCCCTGCTAGCACCTTCTCTGTGCCTGTTCACATTGCTTCGCAAGAATCGCTTTTGTGCAGAAAACAGTAACACTTGTTCAGAAGGAAAGAAAGCACAGAGCCCCAGATTCTATGTTGTCCTGCAGAGCTTGCAGAGCACTGGGGAAAGGCAGGCAGAGAATTCCTTGCTAGCACCTTCTCTGTGCCTGGGAAGCAGAAGTGTTCACATTGCTTCGCAGAATCGCTTTTGTGCAGAAAACATTAACACTTGTTCAGAACAAAAGAAAGCACAGAGCCCCAGATTCTATGTTGTCCTGGAGAGCTTGCAGAGCACTGGGGAAAGGCAGGCAGAGAATTCCCTGCTAGCACCTTCTCTGTGCCTGGGAAGCAGAAGTGTTCACATTGCTTCGCAGAATCGCTTTTGTGCAGAAAACAGTAACACTTGTTCAGAACGAAAGAAAGCACAGAGCCCCAGATTCTATGTTGTCCTGCAGAGCTTGCAGAGCACTGGGGAAAGGCAGGCAGAGAATTCCCTGCTAGCACCTTCTCTGTGCCTGTTCACATTGCTTCGCAGAATCGCTTTTGTGCAGAAAACACTTACACTTATTCAGAAGGAAAGAAAGCACAGAGCCCCAGATTTTATGTTGTCCTGGAGAGCTTGCAGAGCACTGGGGAAAGGCAGGCAGAGAATTCCTTGCTAGCACCTTCTCTGTGCCTGGGAAGCAGAAGTGTTCACATTGCTTCGCAAGAATTGCTTTTGTGCAGAAAACATTAACACTTGTTCAGAACGAAAGAAAGCACAGAGCCCCAGATTCTATGTTGTCCTGGAGAGCTTGCAGAGCACTGGGGAAAGGCAGGCAGAGAATTCCCTGCTAGCACCTTCTCTGTGCCTGGGAAGCAGAAGTGTTCACATTGCTTCGCAAAAATCGCTTTTGTGCAGAAAACAGTAACACTTGTTCAGAACGAAAGAAAGCACAGAGCCCCAGATTCTATGTTGTCCTGGAGAGCTTGCAGAGCACTGGGGAAAGGCAGGCAGAGAATTCCCTGCTAGCACCTTCTCTGTGCCTGTTCACATTGCTTCGCAGAATCGCTTTTGTGCAGAAAACAGTAACACTTGTTCAGAACGAAAGAAAGCACAGAGCCCCAGATTCTATGTTGTCCTAGAGAGCTTGCAGAGCACTGGGGACAGGCAGGCAGAGAATTCCCTGCTAGCGCCTTCTCTGTGCCTGGGAAGCAGAAGTGTTCACATTGCTTCGCAAGAATCGCTTTTGTGCAGAAAACACTAACACTTGTTCAGAAGGAAAGAAAGCACAGAGCCCCAGATTCTATGTTGTCCTGGAGAGCTTGCAGAGCACTGGGGAAAGGCAGGCAGAGAATTCCCTGCTAGCACCTTCTCTGTGCCTGGGAAGCAGAAGTGTTCACATTGCTTCGCAGAATCGCTTTTGTGCAGAAAACACTAACACTTGTTCAGTAGGAAAGAAAGCACAGAGCCCCAGATTCTATGTTGTCCTGGAGAGCTTGCAGAGCACTGGGGATAGGCAGGCAGAGAATTCCCTGCTAGCACCTTCTCTGTGCCTGGGAAGCACAAGTGTTCACATTGATTCGCAAGAATCGCTTTTGTGCAGAAAACAGTAACACTTGTTCAGAAGGAAAGAAAGCACAGAGCCCCAGATTCTATGTTGTCCTGGAGAGCTTGCAGAGCACTGGGGAAAGGCAGGCAGAGAATTCCCTGCTAGCACCTTCTCTGTGCCTGTGAAGCAGAAGTGTTCACATTGCTTCGCAAAAATCGCTTTTGTGCAGAAAACAGTAACACTTGTTCAGAAGGAAAGAAATCACAGAGCCCCAGATTCTATGTTGTCCTGGAGAGCTTGCAGAGCACTGGGGAAAGGCAGGCAGAGAATTCCCTGCTAGCACCTTCTCTGTGCCTGTTCACATTGCTTCGCAAGAATCGCTTTTGTGCAGAAAACAGTAACACTTGTTCAGAAGGAAAGAAATCACAGAGCCCCAGATTCTATGTTGTCCTGGAGAGCTTGCAGAGCACTGGGGAAAGGCAGGCAGAGAATTCCCTGCTAGCACCTTCTCTGTGCCTGTTCACATTGCTTCGCAAGAATCGCTTTTGTGCAGAAAACAGTAACACTTGTTCAGAAGGAAAGAAAGCACAGAGCCCCAGATTCTATGTTGTCCTGGAGAGCTTGCAGAGCACTGGGGAAAGGCAGGCAGAGAATTCCCTGCTAGCACCTTCTCTGTACCTGGGAAGCAGAAGTGTTCACATTGCTTCGCAAGAATCGCTTTTGTGCAGAAAACAGTAACACTTGTTCAGAAGGAAAGAAAGCACAGAGCCCCAGATTCTATGTTGTCCTGCAGAGCTTGCAGAGCACTGGGGAAAGGCAGGCAGAGAATTCCTTGCTAGCACCTTCTCTGTGCCTGGGAAGCAGAAGTGTTCACATTGCTTTGCAAGAATCGCTTTTGTGCAGAAAACAGTAACACTTGTACAGAAGGAAAGAAAGCACAGAGCCCCAGATTTTATGTTGTCCTGGAGAGCTTGCAGAGCACTGTGGAAAGCCAGGCAGAGAATTCCCTGATAGCACCTTCTCTGTGCCTGGGAAGCAGAAGTGTTCACATTGCTTCGCAAGAATCGCTTTTGTGCAGAAAACAGTAACACTTGTTCAGAAGGAAAGAAAGGACAGAGCCCCAGATTCTATGTTGTCCTGGAGAGCTTGCAGAGCACTGGGGAAAGGCAGGCAGAGAATTCCCTGCTACCACCTTCTCTGTGCCTGGGAAGCACAAGTGTTCACATTGCTTCGCAAAAATCGCTTTTGTGCAGAAAACAGTAACACTTGTTCAGAAGGAAAGAAAGCACAGAGCCCCAGATTCTATGTTGTCCTGGAGAGCTTGCAGAGCACTGGGGAAAGGCAGGCAGAGAATTCCCTGCTAGCACCTTCTCTGTGCCTGGGAAGCAGAAGTGTTCACATTGCTTCGCAGAATCGCTTTTGTGCAGAAAACAGTAACACTTGTTCAGAAGGAAAGAAAGCACAGAGCCCCAGATTCTATGTTGTCCTGGAGAGCTTGCAGAGCACTGGGGAAAGGCAGGCAGAGAATTCCCTGCTAGCACCTTCTCTGTGCCTGGGAAGCAGAAGTGTTCACATTGCTTCGCAAGAATCGCTTTTGTGCAGAAAACACTTACACTTATTCAGAAGGAAAGAAAGCACAGAGCCCCAGATTTTATGTTGTCCTGGAGAACTTGCAGAGCACTGGGGAAAGGCAGGCAGAGAATTCCTTGCTAGCACCTTCTCTGTGCCTGGGAAGCAGAAGTGTTCACATTGCTTCACAAGAATTGCTTTTGTGCAGAAAACATTAACACTTGTTCAGAACGAAAGAAAGCACAGAGCCCCAGATTCTATGTTGTCCTGGAGAGCTTGCAGAGCACTGGGGAAAGGCAGGCAGAGAATTCCCTGCTAGCACCTTCTCTGTGCCTGGGAAGCAGAAGTGTTCACATTGCTTCGCAAAAATCGCTTTTGTGCAGAAAACAGTAAGACTTGTTCAGAAGGAAAGAAAGCACAGAGCCCCAGATTTTATGTTGTCCTGGAGAGCTTGCAGAGCACTGGGGAAAGGCAGGCAGAGAATTCCCTGCTAGCACCTTCTCTGTGCCTGTTCACATTGCTTCGCAGAATCGCTTTTGTGCAGAAAACAGTAACACTTGTTCAGAACGAAAGAAAGCACAGAGCCCCAGATTCTATGTTGTCCTGGAGAGCTTGCAGAGCACTGGGGAAAGGCAGGCAGAGAATTCCTTGCTAGCACCTTCTCTGTGCCTGGGAAGCAGAAGTGTTCATATTGCTTCGCAAGAATCGCTTTTGTGCAGAAAACACTAACACTTGTACAGAAGGAAAGAAAGCACAGAGCCCCAGATTCTATGTTGTCCTGGAGAGCTTGCAGAGCACTGGGGAAAGGCAGGCAGAGAATTCCCTGCTAGCACCTTCTCTGTGCCTGGGAAGCAGAAGTGTTCACATTGCTTCGCAAGAATCGCTTTTGTGCAGAAAACACTAACACTTGTTCAGAAGGAAAGAAAGCACAGAGCCCCAGATTCTATGTTGTCCTGGAGAGCTTGCAGAGCACTGGGGAAAGGCAGGCAGAGAATTCCCTGCTAGCACCTTCTCTGTGCCTGGGAAGCAGAAGTGTTCACATTGCTTCGCAAGAATCGCTTTTGTGCAGAAAACACTAAAACTTGTTCAGAAGGAAAGAAAGCACAGAGCCCCAGATTCTATGTTGTCCTGGAGAGCTTGCAGAGCACTGGGGAAAGGCAGGCAGAGAATTCCCTGCTAGCACCTTCTCTGTGCCTGGGAAGCAGAAGTGTTCACATTGCTTCGCAGAATCGCTTTTGTGCAGAAAACAGTAACACTTGTTCAGAAGGAAAGAAAGCACAGAGCCCCAGATTCTATGTTGTCCTGGAGAGCTTGCAGAGCACTGGGGAAAGGCAGGCAGAGAATTCCTTGCTAGCACCTTCTCTGTGCCTGTTCACATTGCTTCGCAGAATCGCTTTTGTGCAGAAAACTGTAACACTTGTTCAGAAGGAAAGAAAGCACAGAGCCCCAGATTCTATGTTGTCCTGGAGAGCTTGCAGAGCACTGGGGAAAGGCAGGCAGAGAATTCCCTGCTAGCACCTTCTCTGTGCCTGGGAAGCAGAAGTGTTCACATTGCTTCGCAGAATCGCTTTTGTGCAGACAACAGTAACACTTGTTCAGAACAAAAGAAAGCACAGAGCCCCAGATTCTATGTTGTCCTGCAGAGCTTGCAGAGCACTGGGGAAAGGCAGGCAGAGAATTCCTTGCTAGCACCTTCTCTGTGCCTGGGAAGCAGAAGTGTTCACATTGCTTCGCAAGAATCGCTTTTGGGCAGAAAACATTAACACTTGTTCAGAACGAAAGAAAGCACAGAGCCCCAGATTCTATGTTGTCCTGGAGAGCTTGCAGAGCACTGGGGAAAGGCAGGCAGAGAATTCCCTGCTAGCACCTTCTCTGTGCCTGGGAAGCAGAAGTGTTCACATTGCTTCGCAAAAATCGCTTTTGTGCAGAAAACAGTAACACTTGTTCAGAAGGAAAGAAAGCACAGAGCCCCAGATTTTATGTTGTCCTGGAGAGCTTGCAGAGCACTGGGGAAAGGCAGGCAGAGAATTCCCTGCTAGCACCTTCTCTGTGCCTGTTCACATTGCTTCGCAGAATCGCTTTTGTGCAGAAAACAGTAACACTTGTTCAGAACGAAAGAAAGCACAGAGCCCCAGATTCTATGCTGTCCTGGAGAGCTTGCAGAGCACTGGGGACAGGCAGGCAGAGAATTCCCTGCTAGCGCCTTCTCTGTGCCTGGGAAGCAGAAGTGTTCACATTGCTTCGCAGAATCGCTTTTGTGCAGAAAACACTAACACTTGTTCAGTAGGAAAGAAAGCACAGAGCCCCAGATTCTATGTTGTCCTGGAGAGCTTGCAGAGCACTGGGGATAGGCAGGCAGAGAATTCCCTGCTAGCACCTTCTCTGTGCCTGGGAAGCACAAGTGTTCACATTGCTTCGCAAGAATCGCTTTTGTGCAGAAAACAGTAACACTTGTTCAGAAGGAAAGAAAGCACAGAGCCCCAGATTCTATGTTGTCCTGGAGAGCTTGCAGAGCACTGGGGAAAGGCAGGCAGAGAATTCCCTGCTAGCACCTTCTCTGTGCCTGTGAAGCAGAAGTGTTCACATTGCTTCGCAAAAATCGCTTTTGTGCAGAAAACAGTAACACTTGTTCAGAAGGAAAGAAAGCACAGAGCCCCAGATTCTATGTTGTCCTGGAGAGCTTGCAGAGCACTGGGGAAAGGCAGGCAGAGAATTCCCTGCTAGCACCTTCTCTGTGCCTGTTCACATTGCTTCGCAAGAATCGCTTTTGTGCAGAAAACAGTAACACTTGTTCAGAAGGAAAGAAATCACAGAGCCCCAGATTCTATGTTGTCCTGGAGAGCTTGCAGAGCACTGGGGAAAGGCAGGCAGAGAATTCCCTGCTAGCACCTTCTCTGTGCCTGTTCACATTGCTTCGCAAGAATCGCTTTTGTGCAGAAAACAGTAACACTTGTTCAGAAGGAAAGAAAGCACAGAGCCCCAGATTCTATGTTGTCCTGGAGAGCTTGCAGAGCACTGGGGAAAGGCAGGCAGAGAATTCCCTGCGAGCACCTTCTCTGTACCTGGGAAGCAGAAGTGTTCACATTGCTTCGCAAAAATCGCTTTTGTGCAGAAAACAGTAACACTTGTTCAGAAGGAAAGAAAGCACAGAGCCCCAGATTTTATGTTGTCCTGGAGAGCTTGCAGAGCACTGGGGAAAGGCAGGCAGAGAATTCCCTGCTAGCACCTTCTCTGTGCCTGTTCACATTGCTTCGCAGAATCGCTTTTGTGCAGAAAACAGTAACACTTGTTCAGAACGAAAGAAAGCACAGAGCCCCAGATTCTATGCTGTCCTGGAGAGCTTGCAGAGCACTGGGGACAGGCAGGCAGAGAATTCCCTGCTAGCGCCTTCTCTGTGCCTGGGAAGCAGAAGTGTTCACATTGCTTCGCAGAATCGCTTTTGTGCAGAAAACACTAACACTTGTTCAGTAGGAAAGAAAGCACAGAGCCCCAGATTCTATGTTGTCCTGGAGAGCTTGCAGAGCACTGGGGATAGGCAGGCAGAGAATTCCCTGCTAGCACCTTCTCTGTGCCTGGGAAGCACAAGTGTTCACATTGCTTCGCAAGAATCGCTTTTGTGCAGAAAACAGTAACACTTGTTCAGAAGGAAAGAAAGCACAGAGCCCCAGATTCTATGTTGTCCTGGAGAGCTTGCAGAGCACTGGGGAAAGGCAGGCAGAGAATTCCCTGCTAGCACCTTCTCTGTGCCTGTGAAGCAGAAGTGTTCACATTGCTTCGCAAAAATCGCTTTTGTGCAGAAAACAGTAACACTTGTTCAGAAGGAAAGAAAGCACAGAGCCCCAGATTCTATGTTGTCCTGGAGAGCTTGCAGAGCACTGGGGAAAGGCAGGCAGAGAATTCCCTGCTAGCACCTTCTCTGTGCCTGTTCACATTGCTTCGCAAGAATCGCTTTTGTGCAGAAAACAGTAACACTTGTTCAGAAGGAAAGAAATCACAGAGCCCCAGATTCTATGTTGTCCTGGAGAGCTTGCAGAGCACTGGGGAAAGGCAGGCAGAGAATTCCCTGCTAGCACCTTCTCTGTGCCTGGGAAGCAGAAGTGTTCACATTGCTTCGCAGAATCGCTTTTGTGCAGACAACAGTAACACTTGTTCAGAACAAAAGAAAGCACAGAGCCCCAGATTCTATGTTGTCCTGCAGAGCTTGCAGAGCACTGGGGAAAGGCAGGCAGAGAATTCCTTGCTAGCACCTTCTCTGTGCCTGGGAAGCAGAAGTGTTCACATTGCTTCGCAAGAATCGCTTTTGGGCAGAAAACATTAACACTTGTTCAGAACGAAAGAAAGCACAGAGCCCCAGATTCTATGTTGTCCTGGAGAGCTTGCAGAGCACTGGGGAAAGGCAGGCAGAGAATTCCCTGCTAGCACCTTCTCTGTGCCTGGGAAGCAGAAGTGTTCACATTGCTTCGCAAAAATCGCTTTTGTGCAGAAAACAGTAACACTTGTTCAGAAGGAAAGAAAGCACAGAGCCCCAGATTTTATGTTGTCCTGGAGAGCTTGCAGAGCACTGGGGAAAGGCAGGCAGAGAATTCCCTGCTAGCACCTTCTCTGTGCCTGTTCACATTGCTTCGCAGAATCGCTTTTGTGCAGAAAACAGTAACACTTGTTCAGAACGAAAGAAAGCACAGAGCCCCAGATTCTATGCTGTCCTGGAGAGCTTGCAGAGCACTGGGGACAGGCAGGCAGAGAATTCCCTGCTAGCGCCTTCTCTGTGCCTGGGAAGCAGAAGTGTTCACATTGCTTCGCAGAATCGCTTTTGTGCAGAAAACACTAACACTTGTTCAGTAGGAAAGAAAGCACAGAGCCCCAGATTCTATGTTGTCCTGGAGAGCTTGCAGAGCACTGGGGATAGGCAGGCAGAGAATTCCCTGCTAGCACCTTCTCTGTGCCTGGGAAGCACAAGTGTTCACATTGCTTCGCAAGAATCGCTTTTGTGCAGAAAACAGTAACACTTGTTCAGAAGGAAAGAAAGCACAGAGCCCCAGATTCTATGTTGTCCTGGAGAGCTTGCAGAGCACTGGGGAAAGGCAGGCAGAGAATTCCCTGCTAGCACCTTCTCTGTGCCTGGGAAGCAGAAGTGTTTACATTGCTTCGCAAAAATCGCTTTTGTGCAGAAAACAGTAACACTTGTTCAGAAGGAAAGAAAGCACAGAGCCCCAGATTCTATGTTGTCCTGGAGAGCTTGCAGAGCACTGGGGAAAGGCAGGCAGAGAATTCCCTGCTAGCACCTTCTCTGTGCCTGTTCACATTGCTTCGCAAGAATCGCTTTTGTGCAGAAAACAGTAACACTTGTTCAGAAGGAAAGAAATCACAGAGCCCCAGATTCTATGTTGTCCTGGAGAGCTTGCAGAGCACTGGGGAAAGGCAGGCAGAGAATTCCCTGCTAGCACCTTCTCTGTGCCTGTTCACATTGCTTCGCAAGAATCGCTTTTGTGCAGAAAACAGTAACACTTGTTCAGAAGGAAAGAAAGCACAGAGCCCCAGATTCTATGTTGTCCTGGAGAGCTTGCAGAGCACTGGGGAAAGGCAGGCAGAGAATTCCCTGCGAGCACCTTCTCTGTACCTGGGAAGCAGAAGTGTTCACATTGCTTCGCAAAAATCGCTTTTGTGCAGAAAACAGTAACACTTGTTCAGAAGGAAAGAAAGCACAGAGCCCCAGATTTTATGTTGTCCTGGAGAGCTTGCAGAGCACTGGGGAAAGGCAGGCAGAGAATTCCCTGCTAGCACCTTCTCTGTGCCTGTTCACATTGCTTCGCAGAATCGCTTTTGTGCAGAAAACAGTAACACTTGTTCAGAACGAAAGAAAGCACAGAGCCCCAGATTCTATGCTGTCCTGGAGAGCTTGCAGAGCACTGGGGACAGGCAGGCAGAGAATTCCCTGCTAGCGCCTTCTCTGTGCCTGGGAAGCAGAAGTGTTCACATTGCTTCGCAGAATCGCTTTTGTGCAGAAAACACTAACACTTGTTCAGTAGGAAAGAAAGCACAGAGCCCCAGATTCTATGTTGTCCTGGAGAGCTTGCAGAGCACTGGGGATAGGCAGGCAGAGAATTCCCTGCTAGCACCTTCTCTGTGCCTGGGAAGCACAAGTGTTCACATTGCTTCGCAAGAATCGCTTTTGTGCAGAAAACAGTAACACTTGTTCAGAAGGAAAGAAAGCACAGAGCCCCAGATTCTATGTTGTCCTGGAGAGCTTGCAGAGCACTGGGGAAAGGCAGGCAGAGAATTCCCTGCTAGCACCTTCTCTGTGCCTGTGAAGCAGAAGTGTTCACATTGCTTCGCAAAAATCGCTTTTGTGCAGAAAACAGTAACACTTGTTCAGAAGGAAAGAAAGCACAGAGCCCCAGATTCTATGTTGTCCTGGAGAGCTTGCAGAGCACTGGGGAAAGGCAGGCAGAGAATTCCCTGCTAGCACCTTCTCTGTGCCTGTTCACATTGCTTCGCAAGAATCGCTTTTGTGCAGAAAACAGTAACACTTGTTCAGAAGGAAAGAAATCACAGAGCCCCAGATTCTATGTTGTCCTGGAGAGCTTGCAGAGCACTGGGGAAAGGCAGGCAGAGAATTCCCTGCTAGCACCTTCTCTGTGCCTGTTCACATTGCTTCGCAAGAATCGCTTTTGTGCAGAAAACAGTAACACTTGTTCAGAAGGAAAGAAAGCACAGAGCCCCAGATTCTATGTTGTCCTGGAGAGCTTGCAGAGCACTGGGGAAAGGCAGGCAGAGAATTCCCTGCGAGCACCTTCTCTGTACCTGGGAAGCAGAAGTGTTCACATTGCTTCGCAAAAATCGCTTTTGTGCAGAAAACAGTAACACTTGTTCAGAAGGAAAGAAAGCACAGAGCCCCAGATTCTATGTTGTCCTGCAGAGCTTGCAGAGCACTGGGGAAAGGCAGGCAGAGAATTCCTTGCTAGCACCTTCTCTGTGCCTGGGAAGCAGAAGTGTTCACATTGCTTCGCAAGAATCGCTTTTGTGCAGAAAACAGTAACACTTGTACAGAAGGAAAGAAAGCACAGAGCCCCAGATTTTATGTTGTCCTGGAGAGCTTGCAGAGCACTGTGGAAAGCCAGGCAGAGAATTCCCTGATAGCACCTTCTCTGTGCCTGGGAAGCAGAAGTGTTCACATTGCTTCGCAAGAATCGCTTTTGTGCAGAAAACAGTAACACTTGTTCAGAAGGAAAGAAAGCACAGAGCCCCAGATTCTATGTTGTCCTGGAGAGCTTGCAGAGCACTGGGGAAAGGCAGGCAGAGAATTCCCTGCTAGCACCTTCTCTGTGCCTGGGAAGCAGAAGTGTTCACATTGCTTCGCAAAAATCGCTTTTGTGCAGAAAACAGTAACACTTGTTCAGAAGGAAAGAAAGCACAGAGCCCCAGATTCTATGTTGTCCTGGAGAGCTTGCAGAGCACTGGGGAAAGGCAGGCAGAGAATTCCCTGCTAGCACCTTCTCTGTGCCTGGGAAGCAGAAGTGTTCACATTGCTTCGCAAGAATCGCTTTTGTGCAGAAAACACTAAAACTTGTTCAGAAGGAAAGAAAGCACAGAGCCCCAGATTCTATGTTGTCCTGGAGAGCTTGCAGAGCACTGGGGAAAGGCAGGCAGAGAATTCCCTGCTAGCACCTTCTCTGTGCCTGGGAAGCAGAAGTGTTCACATTGCTTCGCAAGAATCGCTATTGTGCAGAAAACACTTACACTTATTCAGGAGGAAAGAAAGCACAGAGCCCCAGATTTTATGTTGTCCTGGAGAACTTGCAGAGCACTGGGGAAAGGCAGGCAGAGAATTCCTTGCTAGCACCTTCTCTGTGCCTGGGAAGCAGAAGTGTTCACATTGCTTCACAAGAATTGCTTTTGTGCAGAAAACATTAACACTTGTTCAGAACGAAAGAAAGCACAGAGCCCCAGATTCTATGTTGTCCTGGAGAGCTTGCAGAGCACTGGGGAAAGGCAGGCAGAGAATTCCCTGCTAGCACCTTCTCTGTGCCTGGGAAGCAGAAGTGTTCACATTGCTTCGCAAAAATCGCTTTTGTGCAGAAAACAGTAACACTTGTTCAGAAGGAAAGAAAGCACAGAGCCCCAGATTCTATGTTGTCCTGGAGAGCTTGCAGAGCACTGGGGAAAGGCAGGCAGAGAATTCCCTGCTAGCACCTTCTCTGTGCCTGTTCACATTGCTTCGCAAGAATCGCTTTTGTGCAGAAAACAGTAACACTTGTTCAGAAGGAAAGAAATCACAGAGCCCCAGATTCTATGTTGTCCTGGAGAGCTTGCAGAGCACTGGGGAAAGGCAGGCAGAGAATTCCCTGCTAGCACCTTCTCTGTGCCTGGGAAGCAGAAGTGTTCACATTGCTTCGCAGAATCGCTTTTGTGCAGACAACAGTAACACTTGTTCAGAACAAAAGAAAGCACAGAGCCCCAGATTCTATGTTGTCCTGCAGAGCTTGCAGAGCACTGGGGAAAGGCAGGCAGAGAATTCCTTGCTAGCACCTTCTCTGTGCCTGGGAAGCAGAAGTGTTCACATTGCTTCGCAAGAATCGCTTTTGGGCAGAAAACATTAACACTTGTTCAGAACGAAAGAAAGCACAGAGCCCCAGATTCTATGTTGTCCTGGAGAGCTTGCAGAGCACTGGGGAAAGGCAGGCAGAGAATTCCCTGCTAGCACCTTCTCTGTGCCTGGGAAGCAGAAGTGTTCACATTGCTTCGCAAAAATCGCTTTTGTGCAGAAAACAGTAACACTTGTTCAGAAGGAAAGAAAGCACAGAGCCCCAGATTTTATGTTGTCCTGGAGAGCTTGCAGAGCACTGGGGAAAGGCAGGCAGAGAATTCCCTGCTAGCACCTTCTCTGTGCCTGTTCACATTGCTTCGCAGAATCGCTTTTGTGCAGAAAACAGTAACACTTGTTCAGAACGAAAGAAAGCACAGAGCCCCAGATTCTATGCTGTCCTGGAGAGCTTGCAGAGCACTGGGGACAGGCAGGCAGAGAATTCCCTGCTAGCGCCTTCTCTGTGCCTGGGAAGCAGAAGTGTTCACATTGCTTCGCAGAATCGCTTTTGTGCAGAAAACACTAACACTTGTTCAGTAGGAAAGAAAGCACAGAGCCCCAGATTCTATGTTGTCCTGGAGAGCTTGCAGAGCACTGGGGATAGGCAGGCAGAGAATTCCCTGCTAGCACCTTCTCTGTGCCTGGGAAGCACAAGTGTTCACATTGCTTCGCAAGAATCGCTTTTGTGCAGAAAACAGTAACACTTGTTCAGAAGGAAAGAAAGCACAGAGCCCCAGATTCTATGTTGTCCTGGAGAGCTTGCAGAGCACTGGGGAAAGGCAGGCAGAGAATTCCCTGCTAGCACCTTCTCTGTGCCTGTGAAGCAGAAGTGTTCACATTGCTTCGCAAAAATCGCTTTTGTGCAGAAAACAGTAACACTTGTTCAGAAGGAAAGAAAGCACAGAGCCCCAGATTCTATGTTGTCCTGGAGAGCTTGCAGAGCACTGGGGAAAGGCAGGCAGAGAATTCCCTGCTAGCACCTTCTCTGTGCCTGTTCACATTGCTTCGCAAGAATCGCTTTTGTGCAGAAAACAGTAACACTTGTTCAGAAGGAAAGAAATCACAGAGCCCCAGATTCTATGTTGTCCTGGAGAGCTTGCAGAGCACTGGGGAAAGGCAGGCAGAGAATTCCCTGCTAGCACCTTCTCTGTGCCTGTTCACATTGCTTCGCAAGAATCGCTTTTGTGCAGAAAACAGTAACACTTGTTCAGAAGGAAAGAAAGCACAGAGCCCCAGATTCTATGTTGTCCTGGAGAGCTTGCAGAGCACTGGGGAAAGGCAGGCAGAGAATTCCCTGCGAGCACCTTCTCTGTACCTGGGAAGCAGAAGTGTTCACATTGCTTCGCAAAAATCGCTTTTGTGCAGAAAACAGTAACACTTGTTCAGAAGGAAAGAAAGCACAGAGCCCCAGATTTTATGTTGTCCTGGAGAGCTTGCAGAGCACTGGGGAAAGGCAGGCAGAGAATTCCCTGCTAGCACCTTCTCTGTGCCTGTTCACAGTTCTTCGCAGAATCGCTTTTGTGCAGAAAACAGTAACACTTGTTCAGAACGAAAGAAAGCACAGAGCCCCAGATTCTATGCTGTCCTGGAGAGCTTGCAGAGCACTGGGGACAGGCAGGCAGAGAATTCCCTGCTAGCGCCTTCTCTGTGCCTGGGAAGCAGAAGTGTTCACATTGCTTCGCAGAATCGCTTTTGTGCAGAAAACACTAACACTTGTTCAGTAGGAAAGAAAGCACAGAGCCCCAGATTCTATGTTGTCCTGGAGAGCTTGCAGAGCACTGGGGATAGGCAGGCAGAGAATTCCCTGCTAGCACCTTCTCTGTGCCTGGGAAGCACAAGTGTTCACATTGCTTCGCAAGAATCGCTTTTGTGCAGAAAACAGTAACACTTGTTCAGAAGGAAAGAAAGCACAGAGCCCCAGATTCTATGTTGTCCTGGAGAGCTTGCAGAGCACTGGGGAAAGGCAGGCAGAGAATTCCCTGCTAGCACCTTCTCTGTGCCTGTGAAGCAGAAGTGTTCACATTGCTTCGCAAAAATCGCTTTTGTGCAGAAAACAGTAACACTTGTTCAGAAGGAAAGAAAGCACAGAGCCCCAGATTCTATGTTGTCCTGGAGAGCTTGCAGAGCACTGGGGAAAGGCAGGCAGAGAATTCCCTGCTAGCACCTTCTCTGTGCCTGTTCACATTGCTTCGCAAGAATCGCTTTTGTGCAGAAAACAGTAACACTTGTTCAGAAGGAAAGAAATCACAGAGCCCCAGATTCTATGTTGTCCTGGAGAGCTTGCAGAGCACTGGGGAAAGGCAGGCAGAGAATTCCCTGCTAGCACCTTCTCTGTGCCTGTTCACATTGCTTCGCAAGAATCGCTTTTGTGCAGAAAACAGTAACACTTGTTCAGAAGGAAAGAAAGCACAGAGCCCCAGATTCTATGTTGTCCTGGAGAGCTTGCAGAGCACTGGGGAAAGGCAGGCAGAGAATTCCCTGCGAGCACCTTCTCTGTACCTGGGAAGCAGAAGTGTTCACATTGCTTCGCAAAAATCGCTTTTGTGCAGAAAACAGTAACACTTGTTCAGAAGGAAAGAAAGCACAGAGCCCCAGATTCTATGTTGTCCTGCAGAGCTTGCAGAGCACTGGGGAAAGGCAGGCAGAGAATTCCTTGCTAGCACCTTCTCTGTGCCTGGGAAGCAGAAGTGTTCACATTGCTTCGCAAGAATCGCTTTTGTGCAGAAAACAGTAACACTTGTACAGAAGGAAAGAAAGCACAGAGCCCCAGATTTTATGTTGTCCTGGAGAGCTTGCAGAGCACTGTGGAAAGCCAGGCAGAGAATTCCCTGATAGCACCTTCTCTGTGCCTGGGAAGCAGAAGTGTTCACATTGCTTCGCAAGAATCGCTTTTGTGCAGAAAACAGTAACACTTGTTCAGAAGGAAAGAAAGCACAGAGCCCCAGATTCTATGTTGTCCTGGAGAGCTTGCAGAGCACTGGGGAAAGGCAGGCAGAGAATTCCCTGCTAGCACCTTCTCTGTGCCTGGGAAGCAGAAGTGTTCACATTGCTTCGCAAAAATCGCTTTTGTGCAGAAAACAGTAACACTTGTTCAGAAGGAAAGAAAGCACAGAGCCCCAGATTCTATGTTGTCCTGGAGAGCTTGCAGAGCACTGGGGAAAGGCAGGCAGAGAATTCCCTGCTAGCACCTTCTCTGTGCCTGGGAAGCAGAAGTGTTCACATTGCTTCGCAAGAATCGCTTTTGTGCAGAAAACACTAAAACTTGTTCAGAAGGAAAGAAAGCACAGAGCCCCAGATTCTATGTTGTCCTGGAGAGCTTGCAGAGCACTGGGGAAAGGCAGGCAGAGAATTCCCTGCTAGCACCTTCTCTGTGCCTGGGAAGCAGAAGTGTTCACATTGCTTCGCAAGAATCGCTATTGTGCAGAAAACACTTACACTTATTCAGGAGGAAAGAAAGCACAGAGCCCCAGATTTTATGTTGTCCTGGAGAACTTGCAGAGCACTGGGGAAAGGCAGGCAGAGAATTCCTTGCTAGCACCTTCTCTGTGCCTGGGAAGCAGAAGTGTTCACATTGCTTCACAAGAATTGCTTTTGTGCAGAAAACATTAACACTTGTTCAGAACGAAAGAAAGCACAGAGCCCCAGATTCTATGTTGTCCTGGAGAGCTTGCAGAGCACTGGGGAAAGGCAGGCAGAGAATTCCCTGCTAGCACCTTCTCTGTGCCTGGGAAGCAGAAGTGTTCACATTGCTTCGCAAAAATCGCTTTTGTGCAGAAAACAGTAACACTTGTTCAGAAGGAAAGAAAGCACAGAGCCCCAGATTTTATGTTGTCCTGGAGAGCTTGCAGAGCACTGGGGAAAGGCAGGCAGAGAATTCCCTGCTAGCACCTTCTCTGTGCCTGTTCACATTGCTTCGCAGAATCGCTTTTGTGCAGAAAACAGTAACACTTGTTCAGAACGAAAGAAAGCACAGAGCCCCAGATTCTATGTTGTCCTGGAGAGCTTGCAGAGCACTGGGGAAAGGCAGGCAGAGAATTCCTTGCTAGCACCTTCTCTGTGCCTGGGAAGCAGAAGTGTTCATATTGCTTCGCAAGAATCGCTTTTGTGCAGAAAACACTAACACTTGTACAGAAGGAAAGAAAGCACAGAGCCCCAGATTCTATGTTGTCCTGGAGAGCTTGCAGAGCACTGGGGAAAGGCAGGCAGAGAATTCCCTGCTAGCACCTTCTCTGTGCCTGGGAAGCAGAAGTGTTCACATTGCTTCGCAAGAATCGCTTTTGTGCAGAAAACACTAACACTTGTTCAGAAGGAAAGAAAGCACAGAGCCCCAGATTCTATGTTGTCCTGGAGAGCTTGCAGAGCACTGGGGAAAGGCAGGCAGAGAATTCCCTGCTAGCACCTTCTCTGTGCCTGGGAAGCAGAAGTGTTCACATTGCTTCGCAAGAATCGCTTTTGTGCAGAAAACACTAAAACTTGTTCAGAAGGAAAGAAAGCACAGAGCCCCAGATTCTATGTTGTCCTGGAGAGCTTGCAGAGCACTGGGGAAAGGCAGGCAGAGAATTCCCTGCTAGCACCTTCTCTGTGCCTGGGAAGCAGAAGTGTTCACATTGCTTCGCAGAATCGCTTTTGTGCAGAAAACAGTAACACTTGTTCAGAAGGAAAGAAAGCACAGAGCCCCAGATTCTATGTTGTCCTGGAGAGCTTGCAGAGCACTGGGGACAGGCAGGCAGAGAATTCCCTGCTAGCGCCTTCTCTGTGCCTGGGAAGCAGAAGTGTTCACATTGCTTCGCAGAATCGCTTTTGTGCAGAAAACACTAACACTTGTTCAGAAGGAAAGAAAGCACAGAGCCCCAGATTCTATGTTGTCCTGGAGAGCTTGCAGAGCACTGGGGAAAGGCAGGCAGAGAATTCCCTGCTAGCACCTTCTCTGTGCCTGGGAAGCAGAAGTGTTCACATTGCTTCGCAGAATCGCTTTTGTGCAGAAAACACTAACACTTGTTCAGTAGGAAAGAAAGCACAGAGCCCCAGATTCTATGTTGTCCTGGAGAGCTTGCAGAGCACTGGGGATAGGCAGGCAGAGAATTCCCTGCTAGCACCTTCTCTGTGCCTGGGAAGCACAAGTGTTCACATTGCTTCGCAAGAATCGCTTTTGTGCAGAAAACAGTAACACTTGTTCAGAAGGAAAGAAAGCACAGAGCCCCAGATTCTATGTTGTCCTGGAGAGCTTGCAGAGCACTGGGGAAAGGCAGGCAGAGAATTCCCTGCTAGCACCTTCTCTGTGCCTGGGAAGCAGAAGTGTTCACATTGCTTCGCAAAAATCGCTTTTGTGCAGAAAACAGTAACACTTGTTCAGAAGGAAAGAAATCACAGAGCCCCAGATTCTATGTTGTCCTGGAGAGCTTGCAGAGCACTGGGGAAAGGCAGGCAGAGAATTCCCTGCTAGCACCTTCTCTGTGCCTGTTCACATTGCTTCGCAAGAATCGCTTTTGTGCAGAAAACAGTAACACTTGTTCAGAAGGAAAGAAATCACAGAGCCCCAGATTCTATGTTGTCCTGGAGAGCTTGCAGAGCACTGGGGAAAGGCAGGCAGAGAATTCCCTGCTAGCACCTTCTCTGTGCCTGTTCACATTGCTTCGCAAGAATCGCTTTTGTGCAGAAAACAGTAACACTTGTTCAGAAGGAAAGAAATCACAGAGCCCCAGATTCTATGTTGTCCTGGAGAGCTTGCAGAGCACTGGGGAAAGGCAGGCAGAGAATTCCTTGCTAGCACCTTCTCTGTGCCTGGGAAGCAGAAGTGTTCACATTGCTTCGCAAGAATCGCTTTTGTGCAGAAAACAGTAACACTTGTACAGAAGGAAAGAAAGCACAGAGCCCCAGATTTTATGTTGTCCTGGAGAGCTTGCAGAGCACTGTGGAAAGCCAGGCAGAGAATTCCCTGATAGCACCTTCTCTGTGCCTGGGAAGCAGAAGTGTTCACATTGCTTCGCAAGAATCGCTTTTGTGCAGAAAACAGTAACACTTGTTCAGAAGGAAAGAAAGCACAGAGCCCCAGATTCTATGTTGTCCTGGAGAGCTTGCAGAGCACTGGGGAAAGGCAGGCAGAGAATTCCCTGCTAGCACCTTCTCTGTGCCTGGGAAGCAGAAGTGTTCACATTGCTTCGCAAAAATCGCTTTTGTGCAGAAAACAGTAACACTTGTTCAGAAGGAAAGAAAGCACAGAGCCCCAGATTCTATGTTGTCCTGGAGAGCTTGCAGAGCACTGGGGAAAGGCAGGCAGAGAATTCCCTGCTAGCACCTTCTCTGTGCCTGGGAAGCAGAAGTGTTCACATTGCTTCGCAGAATCGCTTTTGTGCAGAAAACAGTAACACTTGTTCAGAAGGAAAGAAAGCACAGAGCCCCAGATTCTATGTTGTCCTGGAGAGCTTGCAGAGCACTGGGGAAAGGCAGGCAGAGAATTCCCTGCTAGCACCTTCTCTGTGCCTGGGAAGCAGAAGTGTTCACATTGCTTCGCAAGAATCGCTTTTGTGCAGAAAACACTTACACTTATTCAGAAGGAAAGAAAGCACAGAGCCCCAGATTTTATGTTGTCCTGGAGAACTTGCAGAGCACTGGGGAAAGGCAGGCAGAGAATTCCTTGCTAGCACCTTCTCTGTGCCTGGGAAGCAGAAGTGTTCACATTGCTTCACAAGAATTGCTTTTGTGCAGAAAACATTAACACTTGTTCAGAACGAAAGAAAGCACAGAGCCCCAGATTCTATGTTGTCCTGGAGAGCTTGCAGAGCACTGGGGAAAGGCAGGCAGAGAATTCCCTGCTAGCACCTTCTCTGTGCCTGGGAAGCAGAAGTGTTCACATTGCTTCGCAAAAATCGCTTTTGTGCAGAAAACAGTAACACTTGTTCAGAAGGAAAGAAAGCACAGAGCCCCAGATTTTATGTTGTCCTGGAGAGCTTGCAGAGCACTGGGGAAAGGCAGGCAGAGAATTCCCTGCTAGCACCTTCTCTGTGCCTGTTCACATTGCTTCGCAGAATCGCTTTTGTGCAGAAAACAGTAACACTTGTTCAGAACGAAAGAAAGCACAGAGCCCCAGATTCTATGTTGTCCTGGAGAGCTTGCAGAGCACTGGGGAAAGGCAGGCAGAGAATTCCTTGCTAGCACCTTCTCTGTGCCTGGGAAGCAGAAGTGTTCATATTGCTTCGCAAGAATCGCTTTTGTGCAGAAAACACTAACACTTGTACAGAAGGAAAGAAAGCACAGAGCCCCAGATTCTATGTTGTCCTGGAGAGCTTGCAGAGCACTGGGGAAAGGCAGGCAGAGAATTCCCTGCTAGCACCTTCTCTGTGCCTGGGAAGCAGAAGTGTTCACATTGCTTCGCAAAAATCGCTTTTGTGCAGAAAACACTAACACTTGTTCAGAAGGAAAGAAAGCACAGAGCCCCAGATTCTATGTTGTCCTGGAGAGCTTGCAGAGCACTGGGGAAAGGCAGGCAGAGAATTCCCTGCTAGCACCTTCTCTGTGCCTGGGAAGCAGAAGTGTTCACATTGCTTCGCAAGAATCGCTTTTGTGCAGAAAACACTAAAACTTGTTCAGAAGGAAAGAAAGCACAGAGCCCCAGATTCTATGTTGTCCTGGAGAGCTTGCAGAGCACTGGGGAAAGGCAGGCAGAGAATTCCCTGCTAGCACCTTCTCTGTGCCTGGGAAGCAGAAGTGTTCACATTGCTTCGCAGAATCGCTTTTGTGCAGAAAACAGTAACACTTGTTCAGAAGGAAAGAAAGCACAGAGCCCCAGATTCTATGTTGTCCTGGAGAGCTTGCAGAGCACTGGGGAAAGGCAGGCAGAGAATTCCTTGCTAGCACCTTCTCTGTGCCTGTTCACATTGCTTCGCAGAATCGCTTTTGTGCAGAAAACTGTAACACTTGTTCAGAAGGAAAGAAAGCACAGAGCCCCAGATTCTATGTTGTCCTGGAGAGCTTGCAGAGCACTGGGGAAAGGCAGGCAGAGAATTCCCTGCTAGCACCTTCTCTGTGCCTGGGAAGCAGAAGTGTTCACATTGCTTCGCAGAATCGCTTTTGTGCAGAAAACAGTAACACTTGTTCAGAACAAAAGAAAGCACAGAGCCCCAGATTCTATGTTGTCCTGCAGAGCTTGCAGAGCACTGGGGAAAGGCAGGCAGAGAATTCCCTGCTAGCACCTTCTCTGTGCCTGGGAAGCAGAAGTGTTCACATTGCTTCGCAAAAATCGCTTTTGTGCAGAAAACACTAACACTTGTTCAGAAGGAAAGAAAGCACAGAGCCCCAGATTCTATGTTGTCCTGGAGAGCTTGCAGAGCACTGGGGAAAGGCAGGCAGAGAATTCCCTGCTAGCACCTTCTCTGTGCCTGGGAAGCAGAAGTGTTCACATTGCTTCGCAAGAATCGCTTTTGTGCAGAAAACACTAAAACTTGTTCAGAAGGAAAGAAAGCACAGAGCCCCAGATTCTATGTTGTCCTGGAGAGCTTGCAGAGCACTGGGGAAAGGCAGGCAGAGAATTCCCTGCTAGCACCTTCTCTGTGCCTGGGAAGCAGAAGTGTTCACATTGCTTCGCAGAATCGCTTTTGTGCAGAAAACAGTAACACTTGTTCAGAAGGAAAGAAAGCACAGAGCCCCAGATTCTATGTTGTCCTGGAGAGCTTGCAGAGCACTGGGGAAAGGCAGGCAGAGAATTCCTTGCTAGCACCTTCTCTGTGCCTGTTCACATTGCTTCGCAGAATCGCTTTTGTGCAGAAAACTGTAACACTTGTTCAGAAGGAAAGAAAGCACAGAGCCCCAGATTCTATGTTGTCCTGGAGAGCTTGCAGAGCACTGGGGAAAGGCAGGCAGAGAATTCCCTGCTAGCACCTTCTCTGTGCCTGGGAAGCAGAAGTGTTCACATTGCTTCGCAGAATCGCTTTTGTGCAGAAAACAGTAACACTTGTTCAGAACAAAAGAAAGCACAGAGCCCCAGATTCTATGTTGTCCTGCAGAGCTTGCAGAGCACTGGGGAAAGGCAGGCAGAGAATTCCTTGCTAGCACCTTCTCTGTGCCTGGGAAGCAGAAGTGTTCACATTGCTTCGCAAGAATCGCTTTTGGGCAGAAAACATTAACACTTGTTCAGAACGAAAGAAAGCACAGAGCCCCAGATTCTATGTTGTCCTGGAGAGCTTGCAGAGCACTGGGGAAAGGCAGGCAGAGAATTCCCTGCTAGCACCTTCTCTGTGCCTGGGAAGCAGAAGTGTTCACATTGCTTCGCAAAAATCGCTTTTGTGCAGAAAACAGTAACACTTGTTCAGAAGGAAAGAAAGCACAGAGCCCCAGATTTTATGTTGTCCTGGAGAGCTTGCAGAGCACTGGGGAAAGGCAGGCAGAGAATTCCCTGCTAGCACCTTCTCTGTGCCTGTTCACATTGCTTCGCAGAATCGCTTTTGTGCAGAAAACAGTAACACTTGTTCAGAACGAAAGAAAGCACAGAGCCCCAGATTCTATGCTGTCCTGGAGAGCTTGCAGAGCACTGGGGACAGGCAGGCAGAGAATTCCCTGCTAGCGCCTTCTCTGTGCCTGGGAAGCAGAAGTGTTCACATTGCTTCGCAGAATCGCTTTTGTGCAGAAAACACTAACACTTGTTCAGAAGGAAAGAAAGCACAGAGCCCCAGATTCTATGTTGTCCTGGAGAGCTTGCAGAGCACTGGGGAAAGGCAGGCAGAGAATTCCCTGCTAGCACCTTCTCTGTGCCTGTTCACATTGCTTCGCAAGAATCGCTTTTGTGCAGAAAACAGTAACACTTGTTCAGAAGGAAAGAAATCACAGAGCCCCAGATTCTATGTTGTCCTGGAGAGCTTGCAGAGCACTGGGGAAAGGCAGGCAGAGAATTCCTTGCTAGCACCTTCTCTGTGCCTGGGAAGCAGAAGTGTTCACATTGCTTCGCAAGAATCGCTTTTGTGCAGAAAACAGTAACACTTGTACAGAAGGAAAGAAAGCACAGAGCCCCAGATTTTATGTTGTCCTGGAGAGCTTGCAGAGCACTGTGGAAAGCCAGGCAGAGAATTCCCTGATAGCACCTTCTCTGTGCCTGGGAAGCAGAAGTGTTCACATTGCTTCGCAAGAATCGCTTTTGTGCAGAAAACAGTAACACTTGTTCAGAAGGAAAGAAAGCACAGAGCCCCAGATTCTATGTTGTCCTGGAGAGCTTGCAGAGCACTGGGGAAAGGCAGGCAGAGAATTCCCTGCTAGCACCTTCTCTGTGCCTGGGAAGCAGAAGTGTTCACATTGCTTCGCAAAAATCGCTTTTGTGCAGAAAACAGTAACACTTGTTCAGAAGGAAAGAAAGCACAGAGCCCCAGATTCTATGTTGTCCTGGAGAGCTTGCAGAGCACTGGGGAAAGGCAGGCAGAGAATTCCCTGCTAGCACCTTCTCTGTGCCTGGGAAGCAGAAGTGTTCACATTGCTTCGCAGAATCGCTTTTGTGCAGAAAACAGTAACACTTGTTCAGAAGGAAAGAAAGCACAGAGCCCCAGATTCTATGTTGTCCTGGAGAGCTTGCAGAGCACTGGGGAAAGGCAGGCAGAGAATTCCCTGCTAGCACCTTCTCTGTGCCTGGGAAGCAGAAGTGTTCACATTGCTTCGCAAGAATCGCTTTTGTGCAGAAAACACTTACACTTATTCAGAAGGAAAGAAAGCACAGAGCCCCAGATTTTATGTTGTCCTGGAGAACTTGCAGAGCACTGGGGAAAGGCAGGCAGAGAATTCCTTGCTAGCACCTTCTCTGTGCCTGGGAAGCAGAAGTGTTCACATTGCTTCACAAGAATTGCTTTTGTGCAGAAAACATTAACACTTGTTCAGAACGAAAGAAAGCACAGAGCCCCAGATTCTATGTTGTCCTGGAGAGCTTGCAGAGCACTGGGGAAAGGCAGGCAGAGAATTCCCTGCTAGCACCTTCTCTGTGCCTGGGAAGCAGAAGTGTTCACATTGCTTCGCAAAAATCGCTTTTGTGCAGAAAACAGTAACACTTGTTCAGAAGGAAAGAAAGCACAGAGCCCCAGATTTTATGTTGTCCTGGAGAGCTTGCAGAGCACTGGGGAAAGGCAGGCAGAGAATTCCCTGCTAGCACCTTCTCTGTGCCTGTTCACATTGCTTCGCAGAATCGCTTTTGTGCAGAAAACAGTAACACTTGTTCAGAACGAAAGAAAGCACAGAGCCCCAGATTCTATGTTGTCCTGGAGAGCTTGCAGAGCACTGGGGAAAGGCAGGCAGAGAATTCCTTGCTAGCACCTTCTCTGTGCCTGGGAAGCAGAAGTGTTCATATTGCTTCGCAAGAATCGCTTTTGTGCAGAAAACACTAACACTTGTACAGAAGGAAAGAAAGCACAGAGCCCCAGATTCTATGTTGTCCTGGAGAGCTTGCAGAGCACTGGGGAAAGGCAGGCAGAGAATTCCCTGCTAGCACCTTCTCTGTGCCTGGGAAGCAGAAGTGTTCACATTGCTTCGCAAAAATCGCTTTTGTGCAGAAAACACTAACACTTGTTCAGAAGGAAAGAAAGCACAGAGCCCCAGATTCTATGTTGTCCTGGAGAGCTTGCAGAGCACTGGGGAAAGGCAGGCAGAGAATTCCCTGCTAGCACCTTCTCTGTGCCTGGGAAGCAGAAGTGTTCACATTGCTTCGCAAGAATCGCTTTTGTGCAGAAAACACTAAAACTTGTTCAGAAGGAAAGAAAGCACAGAGCCCCAGATTCTATGTTGTCCTGGAGAGCTTGCAGAGCACTGGGGAAAGGCAGGCAGAGAATTCCCTGCTAGCACCTTCTCTGTGCCTGGGAAGCAGAAGTGTTCACATTGCTTCGCAGAATCGCTTTTGTGCAGAAAACAGTAACACTTGTTCAGAAGGAAAGAAAGCACAGAGCCCCAGATTCTATGTTGTCCTGGAGAGCTTGCAGAGCACTGGGGAAAGGCAGGCAGAGAATTCCTTGCTAGCACCTTCTCTGTGCCTGTTCACATTGCTTCGCAGAATCGCTTTTGTGCAGAAAACTGTAACACTTGTTCAGAAGGAAAGAAAGCACAGAGCCCCAGATTCTATGTTGTCCTGGAGAGCTTGCAGAGCACTGGGGAAAGGCAGGCAGAGAATTCCCTGCTAGCACCTTCTCTGTGCCTGGGAAGCAGAAGTGTTCACATTGCTTCGCAGAATCGCTTTTGTGCAGAAAACAGTAACACTTGTTCAGAACAAAAGAAAGCACAGAGCCCCAGATTCTATGTTGTCCTGCAGAGCTTGCAGAGCACTGGGGAAAGGCAGGCAGAGAATTCCCTGCTAGCACCTTCTCTGTGCCTGGGAAGCAGAAGTGTTCACATTGCTTCGCAAAAATCGCTTTTGTGCAGAAAACACTAACACTTGTTCAGAAGGAAAGAAAGCACAGAGCCCCAGATTCTATGTTGTCCTGGAGAGCTTGCAGAGCACTGGGGAAAGGCAGGCAGAGAATTCCCTGCTAGCACCTTCTCTGTGCCTGGGAAGCAGAAGTGTTCACATTGCTTCGCAAGAATCGCTTTTGTGCAGAAAACACTAAAACTTGTTCAGAAGGAAAGAAAGCACAGAGCCCCAGATTCTATGTTGTCCTGGAGAGCTTGCAGAGCACTGGGGAAAGGCAGGCAGAGAATTCCCTGCTAGCACCTTCTCTGTGCCTGGGAAGCAGAAGTGTTCACATTGCTTCGCAGAATCGCTTTTGTGCAGAAAACAGTAACACTTGTTCAGAAGGAAAGAAAGCACAGAGCCCCAGATTCTATGTTGTCCTGGAGAGCTTGCAGAGCACTGGGGAAAGGCAGGCAGAGAATTCCTTGCTAGCACCTTCTCTGTGCCTGTTCACATTGCTTCGCAGAATCGCTTTTGTGCAGAAAACTGTAACACTTGTTCAGAAGGAAAGAAAGCACAGAGCCCCAGATTCTATGTTGTCCTGGAGAGCTTGCAGAGCACTGGGGAAAGGCAGGCAGAGAATTCCCTGCTAGCACCTTCTCTGTGCCTGGGAAGCAGAAGTGTTCACATTGCTTCGCAGAATCGCTTTTGTGCAGAAAACAGTAACACTTGTTCAGAACAAAAGAAAGCACAGAGCCCCAGATTCTATGTTGTCCTGCAGAGCTTGCAGAGCACTGGGGAAAGGCAGGCAGAGAATTCCTTGCTAGCACCTTCTCTGTGCCTGGGAAGCAGAAGTGTTCACATTGCTTCGCAAGAATCGCTTTTGGGCAGAAAACATTAACACTTGTTCAGAACGAAAGAAAGCACAGAGCCCCAGATTCTATGTTGTCCTGGAGAGCTTGCAGAGCACTGGGGAAAGGCAGGCAGAGAATTCCCTGCTAGCACCTTCTCTGTGCCTGGGAAGCAGAAGTGTTCACATTGCTTCGCAAAAATCGCTTTTGTGCAGAAAACAGTAACACTTGTTCAGAAGGAAAGAAAGCACAGAGCCCCAGATTTTATGTTGTCCTGGAGAGCTTGCAGAGCACTGGGGAAAGGCAGGCAGAGAATTCCCTGCTAGCACCTTCTCTGTGCCTGTTCACATTGCTTCGCAGAATCGCTTTTGTGCAGAAAACAGTAACACTTGTTCAGAACGAAAGAAAGCACAGAGCCCCAGATTCTATGCTGTCCTGGAGAGCTTGCAGAGCACTGGGGACAGGCAGGCAGAGAATTCCCTGCTAGCGCCTTCTCTGTGCCTGGGAAGCAGAAGTGTTCACATTGCTTCGCAGAATCGCTTTTGTGCAGAAAACACTAACACTTGTTCAGAAGGAAAGAAAGCACAGAGCCCCAGATTCTATGTTGTCCTGGAGAGCTTGCAGAGCACTGGGGAAAGGCAGGCAGAGAATTCCCTGCTAGCACCTTCTCTGTGCCTGGGAAGCAGAAGTGTTCACATTGCTTCGCAGAATCGCTTTTGTGCAGAAAACACTAACACTTGTTCAGAACGAAAGAAAGCACAGAGCCCCAGATTCTATGTTGTCCTGCAGAGCTTGCAGAGCACTGGGGAAAGGCAGGCAGAGAATTCCTTGCTAGCACCTTCTCTGTGCCTGGGAAGCAGAAGTGTTCACATTGCTTCGCAAGAATCGCTTTTGTGCAGAAAACACTAACACTTGTTCAGAAGGAAAGAAAGCACAGAGCCCCAGATTCTATGTTGTCCTGGAGAGCTTGCAGAGCACTGGGGAAAGGCAGGCAGAGAATTCCCTGCTAGCACCTTCTCTGTGCCTGGGAAGCAGAAGTGTTCACATTGCTTCGCAGAATCGCTTTTGTGCAGAAAACACTAACACTTGTTCAGTAGGAAAGAAAGCACAGAGCCCCAGATTCTATGTTGTCCTGGAGAGCTTGCAGAGCACTGGGGATAGGCAGGCAGAGAATTCCCTGCTAGCACCTTCTCTGTGCCTGGGAAGCACAAGTGTTCACATTGCTTCGCAAGAATCGCTTTTGTGCAGAAAACAGTAACACTTGTTCAGAAGGAAAGAAAGCACAGAGCCCCAGATTCTATGTTGTCCTGGAGAGCTTGCAGAGCACTGGGGAAAGGCAGGCAGAGAATTCCCTGCTAGCACCTTCTCTGTGCCTGTGAAGCAGAAGTGTTCACATTGCTTCGCAAAAATCGCTTTTGTGCAGAAAACAGTAACACTTGTTCAGAAGGAAAGAAATCACAGAGCCCCAGATTCTATGTTGTCCTGGAGAGCTTGCAGAGCACTGGGGAAAGGCAGGCAGAGAATTCCCTGCTAGCACCTTCTCTGTGCCTGTTCACATTGCTTCGCAAGAATCACTTTTGTGCAGAAAACAGTAACACTTGTTCAGAAGGAAAGAAATCACAGAGCCCCAGATTCTATGTTGTCCTGGAGAGCTTGCAGAGCACTGGGGAAAGGCAGGCAGAGAATTCCCTGCTAGCACCTTCTCTGTGCCTGTTCACATTGCTTCGCAAGAATCGCTTTTGTGCAGAAAACAGTAACACTTGTTCAGAAGGAAAGAAAGCACAGAGCCCCAGATTCTATGTTGTCCTGCAGAGCTTGCAGAGCACTGGGGAAAGGCAGGCAGAGAATTCCCTGCGAGCACCTTCTCTGTACCTGGGAAGCAGAAGTGTTCACATTGCTTCGCAAAAATCGCTTTTGTGCAGAAAACAGTAACACTTGTTCAGAAGGAAAGAAAGCACAGAGCCCCAGATTCTATGTTGTCCTGCAGAGCTTGCAGAGCACTGGGGAAAGGCAGGCAGAGAATTCCTTGCTAGCACCTTCTCTGTGCCTGGGAAGCAGAAGTGTTCACATTGCTTCGCAAGAATCGCTTTTGTGCAGAAAACAGTAACACTTGTACAGAAGGAAAGAAAGCACAGAGCCCCAGATTTTATGTTGTCCTGGAGAGCTTGCAGAGCACTGTGGAAAGCCAGGCAGAGAATTCCCTGATAGCACCTTCTCTGTGCCTGGGAAGCAGAAGTGTTCACATTGCTTCGCAAGAATCGCTTTTGTGCAGAAAACAGTAACACTTGTTCAGAAGGAAAGAAAGCACAGAGCCCCAGATTCTATGTTGTCCTGGAGAGCTTGCAGAGCACTGGGGAAAGGCAGGCAGAGAATTCCCTGCTAGCACCTTCTCTGTGCCTGGGAAGCAGAAGTGTTCACATTGCTTCGCAGAATCGCTTTTGTGCAGAAAACACTAACACTTGTTCAGTAGGAAAGAAAGCACAGAGCCCCAGATTCTATGTTGTCCTGGAGAGCTTGCAGAGCACTGGGGATAGGCAGGCAGAGAATTCCCTGCTAGCACCTTCTCTGTGCCTGGGAAGCACAAGTGTTCACATTGCTTCGCAAGAATCGCTTTTGTGCAGAAAACAGTAACACTTGTTCAGAAGGAAAGAAAGCACAGAGCCCCAGATTCTATGTTGTCCTGGAGAGCTTGCAGAGCACTGGGGAAAGGCAGGCAGAGAATTCCCTGCTAGCACCTTCTCTGTGCCTGTGAAGCAGAAGTGTTCACATTGCTTCGCAAAAATCGCTTTTGTGCAGAAAACAGTAACACTTGTTCAGAAGGAAAGAAATCACAGAGCCCCAGATTCTATGTTGTCCTGGAGAGCTTGCAGAGCACTGGGGAAAGGCAGGCAGAGAATTCCCTGCTAGCACCTTCTCTGTGCCTGTTCACATTGCTTCGCAAGAATCACTTTTGTGCAGAAAACAGTAACACTTGTTCAGAAGGAAAGAAATCACAGAGCCCCAGATTCTATGTTGTCCTGGAGAGCTTGCAGAGCACTGGGGAAAGGCAGGCAGAGAATTCCCTGCTAGCACCTTCTCTGTGCCTGTTCACATTGCTTCGCAAGAATCGCTTTTGTGCAGAAAACAGTAACACTTGTTCAGAAGGAAAGAAAGCACAGAGCCCCAGATTCTATGTTGTCCTGGAGAGCTTGCAGAGCACTGGGGAAAGGCAGGCAGAGAATTCCCTGCGAGCACCTTCTCTGTACCTGGGAAGCAGAAGTGTTCACATTGCTTCGCAAAAATCGCTTTTGTGCAGAAAACAGTAACACTTGTTCAGAAGGAAAGAAAGCACAGAGCCCCAGATTCTATGTTGTCCTGCAGAGCTTGCAGAGCACTGGGGAAAGGCAGGCAGAGAATTCCTTGCTAGCACCTTCTCTGTGCCTGGGAAGCAGAAGTGTTCACATTGCTTCGCAAGAATCGCTTTTGTGCAGAAAACAGTAACACTTGTACAGAAGGAAAGAAAGCACAGAGCCCCAGATTTTATGTTGTCCTGGAGAGCTTGCAGAGCACTGTGGAAAGCCAGGCAGAGAATTCCCTGATAGCACCTTCTCTGTGCCTGGGAAGCAGAAGTGTTCACATTGCTTCGCAAGAATCGCTTTTGTGCAGAAAACAGTAACACTTGTTCAGAAGGAAAGAAAGCACAGAGCCCCAGATTCTATGTTGTCCTGGAGAGCTTGCAGAGCACTGGGGAAAGGCAGGCAGAGAATTCCCTGCTAGCACCTTCTCTGTGCCTGGGAAGCAGAAGTGTTCACATTGCTTCGCAAAAATCGCTTTTGTGCAGAAAACAGTAACACTTGTTCAGAAGGAAAGAAAGCACAGAGCCCCAGATTCTATGTTGTCCTGGAGAGCTTGCAGAGCACTGGGGAAAGGCAGGCAGAGAATTCCCTGCTAGCACCTTCTCTGTGCCTGGGAAGCAGAAGTGTTCACATTGCTTCGCAAGAATCGCTTTTGTGCAGAAAACAGTAACACTTGTTCAGAAGGAAAGAAAGCACAGAGCCCCAGATTCTATGTTGTCCTGGAGAGCTTGCAGAGCACTGGGGAAAGGCAGGCAGAGAATTCCCTGCTAGCACCTTCTCTGTGCCTGGGAAGCAGAAGTGTTCACATTGCTTCGCAAGAATCGCTATTGTGCAGAAAACACTTACACTTATTCAGAAGGAAAGAAAGCACAGAGCCCCAGATTTTATGTTGTCCTGGAGAACTTGCAGAGCACTGGGGAAAGGCAGGCAGAGAATTCCTTGCTAGCACCTTCTCTGTGCCTGGGAAGCAGAAGTGTTCACATTGCTTCACAAGAATTGCTTTTGTGCAGAAAACATTAACACTTGTTCAGAACGAAAGAAAGCACAGAGCCCCAGATTCTATGTTGTCCTGGAGAGCTTGCAGAGCACTGGGGAAAGGCAGGCAGAGAATTCCCTGCTAGCACCTTCTCTGTGCCTGTTCACATTGCTTCGCAGAATCGCTTTTGTGCAGAAAACAGTAACACTTGTTCAGAACGAAAGAAAGCACAGAGCCCCAGATTCTATGTTGTCCTGGAGAGCTTGCAGAGCACTGGGGAAAGGCAGGCAGAGAATTCCTTGCTAGCACCTTCTCTGTGCCTGGGAAGCAGAAGTGTTCATATTGCTTCGCAAGAATCGCTTTTGTGCAGAAAACACTAACACTTGTACAGAAGGAAAGAAAGCACAGAGCCCCAGATTCTATGTTGTCCTGGAGAGCTTGCAGAGCACTGGGGAAAGGCAGGCAGAGAATTCCCTGCTAGCACCTTCTCTGTGCCTGGGAAGCAGAAGTGTTCACATTGCTTCGCAAGAATCGCTTTTGTGCAGAAAACACTAACACTTGTTCAGAAGGAAAGAAAGCACAGAGCCCCAGATTCTATGTTGTCCTGGAGAGCTTGCAGAGCACTGGGGAAAGGCAGGCAGAGAATTCCCTGCTAGCACCTTCTCTGTGCCTGGGAAGCAGAAGTGTTCACATTGCTTCGCAAGAATCGCTTTTGTGCAGAAAACACTAAAACTTGTTCAGAAGGAAAGAAAGCACAGAGCCCCAGATTCTATGTTGTCCTGGAGAGCTTGCAGAGCACTGGGGAAAGGCAGGCAGAGAATTCCCTGCTAGCACCTTCTCTGTGCCTGGGAAGCAGAAGTGTTCACATTGCTTCGCAGAATCGCTTTTGTGCAGAAAACAGTAACACTTGTTCAGAAGGAAAGAAAGCACAGAGCCCCAGATTCTATGTTGTCCTGGAGAGCTTGCAGAGCACTGGGGAAAGGCAGGCAGAGAATTCCTTGCTAGCACCTTCTCTGTGCCTGTTCACATTGCTTCGCAGAATCGCTTTTGTGCAGAAAACAGTAACACTTGTTCAGAAGGAAAGAAAGCACAGAGCCCCAGATTCTATGTTGTCCTGGAGAGCTTGCAGAGCACTGGGGAAAGGCAGGCAGAGAATTCCCTGCTAGCACCTTCTCTGTGCCTGGGAAGCAGAAGTGTTCACATTGCTTCGCAGAATCGCTTTTGTGCAGAAAACAGTAACACTTGTTCAGAACAAAAGAAAGCACAGAGCCCCAGATTCTATGTTGTCCTGCAGAGCTTGCAGAGCACTGGGGAAAGGCAGGCAGAGAATTCCTTGCTAGCACCTTCTCTGTGCCTGGGAAGCAGAAGTGTTCACATTGCTTCGCAAGAATCGCTTTTGTGCAGAAAACACTAACACTTGTTCAGAAGGAAAGAAAGCACAGAGCCCCAGATTCTATGTTGTCCTGGAGAGCTTGCAGAGCACTGGGGAAAGGCAGGCAGAGAATTCCCTGCTAGCACCTTCTCTGTGCCTGGGAAGCAGAAGTGTTCACATTGCTTCGCAAGAATCGCTTTTGTGCAGAAAACACTAAAACTTGTTCAGAAGGAAAGAAAGCACAGAGCCCCAGATTCTATGTTGTCCTGGAGAGCTTGCAGAGCACTGGGGAAAGGCAGGCAGAGAATTCCCTGCTAGCACCTTCTCTGTGCCTGGGAAGCAGAAGTGTTCACATTGCTTCGCAGAATCGCTTTTGTGCAGAAAACAGTAACACTTGTTCAGAAGGAAAGAAAGCACAGAGCCCCAGATTCTATGTTGTCCTGGAGAGCTTGCAGAGCACTGGGGAAAGGCAGGCAGAGAATTCCTTGCTAGCACCTTCTCTGTGCCTGTTCACATTGCTTCGCAGAATCGCTTTTGTGCAGAAAACTGTAACACTTGTTCAGAAGGAAAGAAAGCACAGAGCCCCAGATTCTATGTTGTCCTGGAGAGCTTGCAGAGCACTGGGGAAAGGCAGGCAGAGAATTCCCTGCTAGCACCTTCTCTGTGCCTGGGAAGCAGAAGTGTTCACATTGCTTCGCAGAATCGCTTTTGTGCAGAAAACAGTAACACTTGTTCAGAACAAAAGAAAGCACAGAGCCCCAGATTCTATGTTGTCCTGCAGAGCTTGCAGAGCACTGGGGAAAGGCAGGCAGAGAATTCCTTGCTAGCACCTTCTCTGTGCCTGGGAAGCAGAAGTGTTCACATTGCTTCGCAAGAATCGCTTTTGGGCAGAAAACATTAACACTTGTTCAGAACGAAAGAAAGCACAGAGCCCCAGATTCTATGTTGTCCTGGAGAGCTTGCAGAGCACTGGGGAAAGGCAGGCAGAGAATTCCCTGCTAGCACCTTCTCTGTGCCTGGGAAGCAGAAGTGTTCACATTGCTTCGCAAAAATCGCTTTTGTGCAGAAAACAGTAACACTTGTTCAGAAGGAAAGAAAGCACAGAGCCCCAGATTTTATGTTGTCCTGGAGAGCTTGCAGAGCACTGGGGAAAGGCAGGCAGAGAATTCCCTGCTAGCACCTTCTCTGTGCCTGTTCACATTGCTTCGCAGAATCGCTTTTGTGCAGAAAACAGTAACACTTGTTCAGAACGAAAGAAAGCACAGAGCCCCAGATTCTATGCTGTCCTGGAGAGCTTGCAGAGCACTGGGGACAGGCAGGCAGAGAATTCCCTGCTAGCGCCTTCTCTGTGCCTGGGAAGCAGAAGTGTTCACATTGCTTCGCAGAATCGCTTTTGTGCAGAAAACACTAACACTTGTTCAGAAGGAAAGAAAGCACAGAGCCCCAGATTCTATGTTGTCCTGGAGAGCTTGCAGAGCACTGGGGAAAGGCAGGCAGAGAATTCCCTGCTAGCACCTTCTCTGTGCCTGGGAAGCAGAAGTGTTCACATTGCTTCGCAGAATCGCTTTTGTGCAGAAAACACTAACACTTGTTCAGAACGAAAGAAAGCACAGAGCCCCAGATTCTATGTTGTCCTGCAGAGCTTGCAGAGCACTGGGGAAAGGCAGGCAGAGAATTCCTTGCTAGCACCTTCTCTGTGCCTGGGAAGCAGAAGTGTTCACATTGCTTCGCAAGAATCGCTTTTGTGCAGAAAACACTAACACTTGTTCAGAAGGAAAGAAAGCACAGAGCCCCAGATTCTATGTTGTCCTGGAGAGCTTGCAGAGCACTGGGGAAAGGCAGGCAGAGAATTCCCTGCTAGCACCTTCTCTGTGCCTGGGAAGCAGAAGTGTTCACATTGCTTCGCAGAATCGCTTTTGTGCAGAAAACACTAACACTTGTTCAGTAGGAAAGAAAGCACAGAGCCCCAGATTCTATGTTGTCCTGGAGAGCTTGCAGAGCACTGGGGATAGGCAGGCAGGGAATTCCCTGCTAGCACCTTCTCTGTGCCTGGGAAGCACAAGTGTTCACATTGCTTCGCAAGAATCGCTTTTGTGCAGAAAACAGTAACACTTGTTCAGAAGGAAAGAAAGCACAGAGCCCCAGATTCTATGTTGTCCTGGAGAGCTTGCAGAGCACTGGGGAAAGGCAGGCAGAGAATTCCCTGCTAGCACCTTCTCTGTGCCTGTGAAGCAGAAGTGTTCACATTGCTTCGCAAAAATCGCTTTTGTGCAGAAAACAGTAACACTTGTTCAGAAGGAAAGAAATCACAGAGCCCCAGATTCTATGTTGTCCTGGAGAGCTTGCTGAGCACTGGGGAAAGGCAGGCAGAGAATTCCCTGCTAGCACCTTCTCTGTGCCTGTTCACATTGCTTCGCAAGAATCGCTTTTGTGCAGAAAACAGTAACACTTGTTCAGAAGGAAAGAAAGCACAGAGCCCCAGATTCTATGTTGTCCTGGAGAGCTTGCAGAGCACTGGGGAAAGGCAGGCAGAGAATTCCCTGCTAGCACCTTCTCTGTGCCTGTTCACATTGCTTCGCAAGAATCGCTTTTGTGCAGAAAACAGTAACACTTGTTCAGAAGGAAAGAAAGCACAGAGCCCCAGATTCTATGTTGTCCTGGAGAGCTTGCAGAGCACTGGGGAAAGGCAGGCAGAGAATTCCCTGCGAGCACCTTCTCTGTACCTGGGAAGCAGAAGTGTTCACATTGCTTCGCAAAAATCGCTTTTGTGCAGAAAACAGTAACACTTGTTCAGAAGGAAAGAAAGCACAGAGCCCCAGATTCTATGTTGTCCTGCAGAGCTTGCAGAGCACTGGGGAAAGGCAGGCAGAGAATTCCTTGCTAGCACCTTCTCTGTGCCTGGGAAGCAGAAGTGTTCACATTGCTTCGCAAGAATCGCTTTTGTGCAGAAAACAGTAACACTTGTACAGAAGGAAAGAAAGCACAGAGCCCCAGATTTTATGTTGTCCTGGAGAGCTTGCAGAGCACTGTGGAAAGCCAGGCAGAGAATTCCCTGATAGCACCTTCTCTGTGCCTGGGAAGCAGAAGTGTTCACATTGCTTCGCAAGAATCGCTTTTGTGCAGAAAACAGTAACACTTGTTCAGAAGGAAAGAAAGCACAGAGCCCCAGATTCTATGTTGTCCTGGAGAGCTTGCAGAGCACTGGGGAAAGGCAGGCAGAGAATTCCCTGCTAGCACCTTCTCTGTGCCTGGGAAGCAGAAGTGTTCACATTGCTTCGCAAAAATCGCTTTTGTGCAGAAAACAGTAACACTTGTTCAGAAGGAAAGAAAGCACAGAGCCCCAGATTCTATGTTGTCCTGGAGAGCTTGCAGAGCACTGGGGAAAGGCAGGCAGAGAATTCCCTGCTAGCACCTTCTCTGTGCCTGGGAAGCAGAAGTGTTCACATTGCTTCGCAAGAATCGCTTTTGTGCAGAAAACAATAACACTTGTTCAGAAGGAAAGAAAGCACAGAGCCCCAGATTCTATGTTGTCCTGGAGAGCTTGCAGAGCACTGGGGAAAGGCAGGCAGAGAATTCCCTGCTAGCACCTTCTCTGTGCCTGGGAAGCAGAAGTGTTCACATTGCTTCGCAAGAATCGCTATTGTGCAGAAAACACTTACACTTATTCAGAAGGAAAGAAAGCACAGAGCCCCAGATTTTATGTTGTCCTGGAGAACTTGCAGAGCACTGGGGAAAGGCAGGCAGAGAATTCCCTGCTAGCACCTTCTCTGTGCCTGGGAAGCAGAAGTGTTCACATTGCTTCGCAAAAATCGCTTTTGTGCAGAAAACAGTAACACTTGTTCAGAAGGAAAGAAAGCACAGAGCCCCAGATTTTATGTTGTCCTGGAGAGCTTGCAGAGCACTGGGGAAAGGCAGGCAGAGAATTCCCTGCTAGCACCTTCTCTGTGCCTGTTCACATTGCTTCGCAGAATCGCTTTTGTGCAGAAAACAGTAACACTTGTTCAGAACGAAAGAAAGCACAGAGCCCCAGATTCTATGCTGTCCTGGAGAGCTTGCAGAGCACTGGGGACAGGCAGGCAGAGAATTCCCTGCTAGCGCCTTCTCTGTGCCTGGGAAGCAGAAGTGTTCACATTGCTTCGCAGAATCGCTTTTGTGCAGAAAACACTAACACTTGTTCAGAAGGAAAGAAAGCACAGAGCCCCAGATTCTATGTTGTCCTGGAGAGCTTGCAGAGCACTGGGGAAAGGCAGGCAGAGAATTCCCTGCTAGCACCTTCTCTGTGCCTGGGAAGCAGAAGTGTTCACATTGCTTCGCAGAATCGCTTTTGTGCAGAAAACACTAACACTTGTTCAGAACGAAAGAAAGCACAGAGCCCCAGATTCTATGTTGTCCTGCAGAGCTTGCAGAGCACTGGGGAAAGGCAGGCAGAGAATTCCTTGCTAGCACCTTCTCTGTGCCTGGGAAGCAGAAGTGTTCACATTGCTTCGCAAGAATCGCTTTTGTGCAGAAAACACTAACACTTGTTCAGAAGGAAAGAAAGCACAGAGCCCCAGATTCTATGTTGTCCTGGAGAGCTTGCAGAGCACTGGGGAAAGGCAGGCAGAGAATTCCCTGCTAGCACCTTCTCTGTGCCTGGGAAGCAGAAGTGTTCACATTGCTTCGCAGAATCGCTTTTGTGCAGAAAACACTAACACTTGTTCAGTAGGAAAGAAAGCACAGAGCCCCAGATTCTATGTTGTCCTGGAGAGCTTGCAGAGCACTGGGGATAGGCAGGCAGGGAATTCCCTGCTAGCACCTTCTCTGTGCCTGGGAAGCACAAGTGTTCACATTGCTTCGCAAAAATCGCTTTTGTGCAGAAAACAGTAACACTTGTTCAGAAGGAAAGAAAGCACAGAGCCCCAGATTCTATGTTGTCCTGGAGAGCTTGCAGAGCACTGGGGAAAGGCAGGCAGAGAATTCCCTGCTAGCACCTTCTCTGTGCCTGTGAAGCAGAAGTGTTCACATTGCTTCGCAAAAATCGCTTTTGTGCAGAAAACAGTAACACTTGTTCAGAAGGAAAGAAATCACAGAGCCCCAGATTCTATGTTGTCCTGGAGAGCTTGCTGAGCACTGGGGAAAGGCAGGCAGAGAATTCCCTGCTAGCACCTTCTCTGTGCCTGTTCACATTGCTTCGCAAGAATCGCTTTTGTGCAGAAAACAGTAACACTTGTTCAGAAGGAAAGAAAGCACAGAGCCCCAGATTCTATGTTGTCCTGGAGAGCTTGCAGAGCACTGGGGAAAGGCAGGCAGAGAATTCCCTGCTAGCACCTTCTCTGTGCCTGTTCACATTGCTTCGCAAGAATCGCTTTTGTGCAGAAAACAGTAACACTTGTTCAGAAGGAAAGAAAGCACAGAGCCCCAGATTCTATGTTGTCCTGGAGAGCTTGCAGAGCACTGGGGAAAGGCAGGCAGAGAATTCCCTGCGAGCACCTTCTCTGTACCTGGGAAGCAGAAGTGTTCACATTGCTTCGCAAAAATCGCTTTTGTGCAGAAAACAGTAACACTTGTTCAGAAGGAAAGAAAGCACAGAGCCCCAGATTCTATGTTGTCCTGCAGAGCTTGCAGAGCACTGGGGAAAGGCAGGCAGAGAATTCCTTGCTAGCACCTTCTCTGTGCCTGGGAAGCAGAAGTGTTCACATTGCTTCGCAAGAATCGCTTTTGTGCAGAAAACAGTAACACTTGTACAGAAGGAAAGAAAGCACAGAGCCCCAGATTTTATGTTGTCCTGGAGAGCTTGCAGAGCACTGTGGAAAGCCAGGCAGAGAATTCCCTGATAGCACCTTCTCTGTGCCTGGGAAGCAGAAGTGTTCACATTGCTTCGCAAGAATCGCTTTTGTGCAGAAAACAGTAACACTTGTTCAGAAGGAAAGAAAGCACAGAGCCCCAGATTCTATGTTGTCCTGGAGAGCTTGCAGAGCACTGGGGAAAGGCAGGCAGAGAATTCCCTGCTAGCACCTTCTCTGTGCCTGGGAAGCAGAAGTGTTCACATTGCTTCGCAAAAATCGCTTTTGTGCAGAAAACAGTAACACTTGTTCAGAAGGAAAGAAAGCACAGAGCCCCAGATTCTATGTTGTCCTGGAGAGCTTGCAGAGCACTGGGGAAAGGCAGGCAGAGAATTCCCTGCTAGCACCTTCTCTGTGCCTGGGAAGCAGAAGTGTTCACATTGCTTCGCAAGAATCGCTTTTGTGCAGAAAACAATAACACTTGTTCAGAAGGAAAGAAAGCACAGAGCCCCAGATTCTATGTTGTCCTGGAGAGCTTGCAGAGCACTGGGGAAAGGCAGGCAGAGAATTCCCTGCTAGCACCTTCTCTGTGCCTGGGAAGCAGAAGTGTTCACATTGCTTCGCAAGAATCGCTATTGTGCAGAAAACAGTAACACTTATTCAGAAGGAAAGAAAGCACAGAGCCCCAGATTTTATGTTGTCCTGGAGAACTTGCAGAGCACTGGGGAAAGGCAGGCAGAGAATTCCTTGCTAGCACCTTCTCTGTGCCTGGGAAGCAGAAGTGTTCACATTGCTTCACAAGAATTGCTTTTGTGCAGAAAACATTAACACTTGTTCAGAACGAAAGAAAGCACAGAGCCCCAGATTCTATGTTGTCCTGGAGAGCTTGCAGAGCACTGGGGAAAGGCAGGCAGAGAATTCCCTGCTAGCACCTTCTCTGTGCCTGGGAAGCAGAAGTGTTCACATTGCTTCGCAAAAATCGCTTTTGTGCAGAAAACAGTAACACTTGTTCAGAAGGAAAGAAAGCACAGAGCCCCAGATTTTATGTTGTCCTGGAGAGCTTGCAGAGCACTGGGGAAAGGCAGGCAGAGAATTCCCTGCTAGCACCTTCTCTGTGCCTGTTCACATTGCTTCGCAGAATCGCTTTTGTGCAGAAAACAGTAACACTTGTTCAGAACGAAAGAAAGCACAGAGCCCCAGATTCTATGTTGTCCTGGAGAGCTTGCAGAGCACTGGGGAAAGGCAGGCAGAGAATTCCTTGCTAGCACCTTCTCTGTGCCTGGGAAGCAGAAGTGTTCATATTGCTTCGCAAGAATCGCTTTTGTGCAGAAAACACTAACACTTGTACAGAAGGAAAGAAAGCACAGAGCCCCAGATTCTATGTTGTCCTGGAGAGCTTGCAGAGCACTGGGGAAAGGCAGGCAGAGAATTCCCTGCTAGCACCTTCTCTGTGCCTGGGAAGCAGAAGTGTTCACATTGCTTCGCAAGAATCGCTTTTGTGCAGAAAACACTAACACTTGTTCAGAAGGAAAGAAAGCACAGAGCCCCAGATTCTATGTTGTCCTGGAGAGCTTGCAGAGCACTGGGGAAAGGCAGGCAGAGAATTCCCTGCTAGCACCTTCTCTGTGCCTGGGAAGCAGAAGTGTTCACATTGCTTCGCAAGAATCGCTTTTGTGCAGAAAACACTAAAACTTGTTCAGAAGGAAAGAAAGCACAGAGCCCCAGATTCTATGTTGTCCTGGAGAGCTTGCAGAGCACTGGGGAAAGGCAGGCAGAGAATTCCCTGCTAGCACCTTCTCTGTGCCTGGGAAGCAGAAGTGTTCACATTGCTTCGCAGAATCGCTTTTGTGCAGAAAACACTAACACTTGTTCAGAACGAAAGAAAGCACAGAGCCCCAGATTCTATGTTGTCCTGGAGAGCTTGCAGAGCACTGGGGAAAGGCAGGCAGAGAATTCCTTGCTAGCACCTTCTCTGTGCCTGTTCACATTGCTTCGCAGAATCGCTTTTGTGCAGAAAACTGTAACACTTGTTCAGAAGGAAAGAAAGCACAGAGCCCCAGATTCTATGTTGTCCTGGAGAGCTTGCAGAGCACTGGGGAAAGGCAGGCAGAGAATTCCCTGCTAGCACCTTCTCTGTGCCTGGGAAGCAGAAGTGTTCACATTGCTTCGCAGAATCGCTTTTGTGCAGAAAACAGTAACACTTGTTCAGAAGGAGAGAAAGCACAGAGCCCCAGATTCTATGTTGTCCTGCAGAGCTTGCAGAGCACTGGGGAAAGGCAGGCAGAGAATTCCTTGCTAGCACCTTCTCTGTGCCTGGGAAGCAGAAGTGTTCACATTGCTTCGCAAGAATCGCTTTTGGGCAGAAAACATTAACACTTGTTCAGAACGAAAGAAAGCACAGAGCCCCAGATTCTATGTTGTCCTGGAGAGCTTGCAGAGCACTGGGGAAAGGCAGGCAGAGAATTCCCTGCTAGCACCTTCTCTGTGCCTGGGAAGCAGAAGTGTTCACATTGCTTCGCAAAAATCGCTTTTGTACAGAAAACAGTAACACTTGTTCAGAAGGAAAGAAAGCACAGAGCCCCAGATTTTATGTTGTCCTGGAGAGCTTGCAGAGCACTGGGGAAAGGCAGGCAGAGAATTCCCTGCTAGCACCTTCTCTGTGCCTGTTCACATTGCTTCGCAGAATCGCTTTTGTGCAGAAAACAGTAACACTTGTTCAGAACGAAAGAAAGCACAGAGCCCCAGATTCTATGTTGTCCTGGAGAGCTTGCAGAGCACTGGGGACAGGCAGGCAGAGAATTCCCTGCTAGCGCCTTCTCTGTGCCTGGGAAGCAGAAGTGTTCACATTGCTTCGCAGAATCGCTTTTGTGCAGAAAACACTAACACTTGTTCAGAAGGAAAGAAAGCACAGAGCCCCAGATTCTATGTTGTCCTGGAGAGCTTGCAGAGCACTGGGGAAAGGCAGGCAGAGAATTCCCTGCTAGCACCTTCTCTGTGCCTGGGAAGCAGAAGTGTTCAGATTGCTTCGCAGAATCGCTTTTGTGCAGAAAACAGTAACACTTGTTCAGAACGAAAGAAAGCACAGAGCCCCAGATTCTATGTTGTCCTGCAGAGCTTGCAGAGCACTGGGGAAAGGCAGGCAGAGAATTCCCTGCTAGCACCTTCTCTGTGCCTGGGAAGCACAAGTGTTCACATTGCTTCGCAAGAATCGCTTTTGTGCAGAAAACACTAACACTTGTACAGAAGGAAAGAAAGCACAGAGCCCCAGATTCTATGTTGTCCTGGAGAGCTTGCAGAGCACTGGGGAAAGGCAGGCAGAGAATTCCCTGCTAGCACCTTCTCTGTGCCTGTGAAGCAGAAGTGTTCACATTGCTTCGCAAAAATCGCTTTTGTGCAGAAAACAGTAACACTTGTTCAGAAGGAAAGAAATCACAGAGCCCCAGATTCTATGTTGTCCTGGAGAGCTTGCAGAGCACTGGGGAAAGGCAGGCAGAGAATTCCCTGCTAGCACCTTCTCTGTGCCTGTTCACATTGCTTCGCAAGAATCGCTTTTGTGCAGAAAACAGTAACACTTGTTCAGAAGGAAAGAAATCACAGAGCCCCAGATTCTATGTTGTCCTGGAGAGCTTGCAGAGCACTGGGGAAAGGCAGGCAGAGAATTCCCTGCTAGCACCTTCTCTGTGCCTGGGAAGCAGAAGTGTTCACATTGCTTCGCAGAATCGCTTTTGTGCAGAAAACAGTAACACTTGTTCAGAAGGAAAGAAAGCACAGAGCCCCAGATTCTATGTTGTCCTGGAGAGCTTGCAGAGCACTGGGGAAAGGCAGGCAGAGAATTCCCTGCTAGCACCTTCTCTGTGCCTGGGAAGCAGAAGTGTTCACATTGCTTCGCAAGAATCGCTATTGTGCAGAAAACACTTACACTTATTTAGAAGGAAAGAAAGCACAGAGCCCCAGATTTTATGTTGTCCTGGAGAACTTGCAGAGCACTGGGGAAAGGCAGGCAGAGAATTCCTTGCTAGCACCTTCTCTGTGCCTGGGAAGCAGAAGTGTTCACATTGCTTCACAAGAATTGCTTTTGTGCAGAAAACAGTAACACTTGTTCAGAAGGAAAGAAAGCACAGAGCCCCAGATTCTATGTTGTCCTGGAGAGCTTGCAGAGCACTGGGGAAAGGCAGGCAGAGAATTCCCTGCTAGCACCTTCTCTGTGCCTGTTCACATTGCTTCGCAGAATCGCTTTTGTGCAGAAAACAGTAACACTTGTTCAGAACGAAAGAAAGCACAGAGCCCCAGATTCTATGTTGTCCTGGAGAGCTTGCAGAGCACTGGGGAAAGGCAGGCAGAGAATTCCTTGCTAGCACCTTCTCTGTGCCTGGGAAGCAGAAGTGTTCATATTGCTTCGCAAGAATCGCTTTTGTGCAGAAAACACTAACACTTGTACAGAAGGAAAGAAAGCACAGAGCCCCAGATTCTATGTTGTCCTGGAGAGCTTGCAGAGCACTGGGGAAAGGCAGGCAGAGAATTCCTTGCTAGCACCTTCTCTGTGCCTGGGAAGCAGAAGTGTTCACATTGCTTCGCAAAAATCGCTTTTGTGCAGAAAACACTAACACTTGTTCAGAAGGAAAGAAAGCACAGAGCCCCAGATTCTATGTTGTCCTGGAGAGCTTGCAGAGCACTGGGGAAAGGCAGGCAGAGAATTCCCTGCTAGCACCTTCTCTGTGCCTGGGAAGCAGAAGTGTTCACATTGCTTCGCAGAATCGCTTTTGTGCAGAAAACACTAACACTTGTTCAGAAGGAAAGAAAGCACAGAGCCCCAGATTCTATGTTGTCCTGGAGAGCTTGCAGAGCACTGGGGAAAGGCAGGCAGAGAATTCCTTGCTAGCACCTTCTCTGTGCCTGTTCACATTGCTTCGCAGAATCGCTTTTGTGCAGAAAACTGTAACACTTGTTCAGAAGGAAAGAAAGCACAGAGCCCCAGATTCTATGTTGTCCTGGAGAGCTTGCAGAGCACTGGGGAAAGGCAGGCAGAGAATTCCCTGCTAGCACCTTCTCTGTGCCTGGGAAGCAGAAGTGTTCACATTGCTTCGCAGAATCGCTTTTGTGCAGAAAACAGTAACACTTGTTCAGAACAAAAGAAAGCACAGAGCCCCAGATTCTATGTTGTCCTGCAGAGCTTGCAGAGCACTGGGGAAAGGCAGGCAGAGAATTCCTTGCTAGCACCTTCTCTGTGCCTGGGAAGCAGAAGTGTTCACATTGCTTCGCAAGAATCGCTTTTGGGCAGAAAACATTAACACTTGTTCAGAACGAAAGAAAGCACAGAGCCCC
This sequence comes from Strix aluco, assembly GCF_031877795.1. Lineage (NCBI taxonomy): Eukaryota > Metazoa > Chordata > Aves > Strigiformes > Strigidae > Strix > Strix aluco. Next base: position 1,545,818 of record NW_027436510.1, on the reverse strand, counting down.
AGATTCTATGTTGTCCTGGAGAGCTTGCAGAGCACTGGGGAAAGGCAGGCAGAGAATTCCCTGCTAGCACCTTCTCTGTGCCTGGGAAGCAGAAGTGTTCACATTGCTTCGCAAAAATCGCTTTTGTGCAGAAAACAGTAACACTTGTTCAGAAGGAAAGAAAGCACAGAGCCCCAGATTCTATGTTGTCCTGGAGAGCTTGCAGAGCACTGGGGAAAGGCAGGCAGAGAATTCCCTGCTAGCACCTTCTCTGTGCCTGTTCACATTGCTTCGCAGAATCGCTTTTGTGCAGAAAACAGTAACACTTGTTCAGAACGAAAGAAAGCACAGAGCCCCAGATTCTATGTTGTCCTGGAGAGCTTGCAGAGCACTGGGGACAGGCAGGCAGAGAATTCCCTGCTAGCGCCTTCTCTGTGCCTGGGAAGCAGAAGTGTTCACATTGCTTCGCAGAATCGCTTTTGTGCAGAAAACACTAACACTTGTTCAGAAGGAAAGAAAGCACAGAGCCCCAGATTCTATGTTGTCCTGGAGAGCTTGCAGAGCACTGGGGAAAGGCAGGCAGAGAATTCCCTGCTAGCACCTTCTCTGTGCCTGGGAAGCAGAAGTGTTCACATTGCTTCGCAGAATCGCTTTTGTGCAGAAAACAGTAACACTTGTTCAGAACGAAAGAAAGCACAGAGCCCCAGATTCTATGTTGTCCTGCAGAGCTTGCAGAGCACTGGGGAAAGGCAGGCAGAGAATTCCCTGCTAGCACCTTCTCTGTGCCTGGGAAGCACAAGTGTTCACATTGCTTCGCAAGAATCGCTTTTGTGCAGAAAACACTAACACTTGTACAGAAGGAAAGAAAGCACAGAGCCCCAGATTCTATGTTGTCCTGGAGAGCTTGCAGAGCACTGGGGAAAGGCAGGCAGAGAATTCCCTGCTAGCACCTTCTCTGTGCCTGGGAAGCAGAAGTGTTCACATTGCTTCGCAAAAATCGCTTTTGTACAGAAAACAGTAACACTTGTTCAGAAGGAAAGAAAGCACAGAGCCCCAGATTTTATGTTGTCCTGGAGAGCTTGCAGAGCACTGGGGAAAGGCAGGCAGAGAATTCCCTGCTAGCACCTTCTCTGTGCCTGTTCACATTGATTCGCAGAATCGCTTTTGTGCAGAAAACAGTAACACTTGTTCAGAACGAAAGAAAGCACAGAGCCCCAGATTCTATGTTGTCCTGGAGAGCTTGCAGAGCACTGGGGACAGGCAGGCAGAGAATTCCCTGCTAGCGCCTTCTCTGTGCCTGGGAAGCAGAAGTGTTCACATTGCTTCGCAGAATCGCTTTTGTGCAGAAAACACTAACACTTGTTCAGAAGGAAAGAAAGCACAGAGCCCCAGATTCTATGTTGTCCTGGAGAGCTTGCAGAGCACTGGGGAAAGGCAGGCAGAGAATTCCCTGCTAGCACCTTCTCTGTGCCTGGGAAGCAGAAGTGTTCACATTGCTTCGCAGAATCGCTTTTGTGCAGAAAAGAGTAACACTTGTTCAGAACGAAAGAAAGCACAGAGCCCCAGATTCTATGTTGTCCTGCAGAGCTTGCAGAGCACTGGGGAAAGGCAGGCAGAGAATTCCCTGCTAGCACCTTCTCTGTGCCTGGGAAGCACAAGTGTTCACATTGCTTCGCAAGAATCGCTTTTGTGCAGAAAACACTAACACTTGTACAGAAGGAAAGAAAGCACAGAGCCCCAGATTCTATGTTGTCCTGGAGAGCTTGCAGAGCACTGGGGAAAGGCAGGCAGAGAATTCCCTGCTAGCACCTTCTCTGTGCCTGTGAAGCAGAAGTGTTCACATTGCTTCGCAAAAATCGCTTTTGTGCAGAAAACAGTAACACTTGTTCAGAAGGAAAGAAATCACAGAGCCCCAGATTCTATGTTGTCCTGGAGAGCTTGCAGAGCACTGGGGAAAGGCAGGCAGAGAATTCCCTGCTAGCACCTTCTCTGTGCCTGTTCACATTGCTTCGCAAGAATCGCTTTTGTGCAGAAAACAGTAACACTTGTTCAGAAGGAAAGAAATCACAGAGCCCCAGATTCTATGTTGTCCTGGAGAGCTTGCAGAGCACTGGGGAAAGGCAGGCAGAGAATTCCCTGCTAGCACCTTCTCTGTGCCTGGGAAGCAGAAGTGTTCACATTGCTTCGCAGAATCGCTTTTGTGCAGAAAACAGTAACACTTGTTCAGAAGGAAAGAAAGCACAGAGCCCCAGATTCTATGTTGTCCTGGAGAGCTTGCAGAGCACTGGGGAAAGGCAGGCAGAGAATTCCCTGCTAGCACCTTCTCTGTGCCTGGGAAGCAGAAGTGTTCACATTGCTTCGCAGAATCGCTTTTGTGCAGAAAACACTAACACTTGTTCAGAAGGAAAGAAAGCACAGAGCCCCAGATTCTATGTTGTCCTGGAGAGCTTGCAGAGCACTGGGGAAAGGCAGGCAGAGAATTCCTTGCTAGCACCTTCTCTGTGCCTGTTCACATTGCTTCGCAGAATCGCTTTTGTGCAGAAAACTGTAACACTTGTTCAGAAGGAAAGAAAGCACAGAGCCCCAGATTCTATGTTGTCCTGGAGAGCTTGCAGAGCACTGGGGAAAGGCAGGCAGAGAATTCCCTGCTAGCACCTTCTCTGTGCCTGGGAAGCAGAAGTGTTCACATTGCTTCGCAGAATTGCTTTTGTGCAGAAAACAGTAACACTTGTTCAGAACAAAAGAAAGCACAGAGCCCCAGATTCTATGTTGTCCTGCAGAGCTTGCAGAGCACTGGGGAAAGGCAGGCAGAGAATTCCTTGCTAGCACCTTCTCTGTGCCTGGGAAGCAGAAGTGTTCACATTGCTTCGCAAGAATCGCTTTTGGGCAGAAAACATTAACACTTGTTCAGAACGAAAGAAAGCACAGAGCCCCAGATTCTATGTTGTCCTGGAGAGCTTGCAGAGCACTGGGGAAAGGCAGGCAGAGAATTCCCTGCTAGCACCTTCTCTGTGCCTGGGAAGCAGAAGTGTTCACATTGCTTCGCAAAAATCGCTTTTGTGCAGAAAACAGTAACACTTGTTCAGAAGGAAAGAAAGCACAGAGCCCCAGATTTTATGTTGTCCTGGAGAGCTTGCAGAGCACTGGGGAAAGGCAGGCAGAGAATTCCCTGCTAGCACCTTCTCTGTGCCTGTTCACATTGCTTCGCAGAATCGCTTTTGTGCAGAAAACAGTAACACTTGTTCAGAACGAAAGAAAGCACAGAGCCCCAGATTCTATGTTGTCCTGGAGAGCTTGCAGAGCACTGGGGACAGGCAGGCAGAGAATTCCCTGCTAGCGCCTTCTCTGTGCCTGGGAAGCAGAAGTGTTCACATTGCTTCGCAGAATCGCTTTTGTGCAGAAAACACTAACACTTGTTCAGAAGGAAAGAAAGCACAGAGCCCCAGATTCTATGTTGTCCTGGAGAGCTTGCAGAGCACTGGGGAAAGGCAGGCAGAGAATTCCCTGCTAGCACCTTCTCTGTGCCTGGGAAGCAGAAGTGTTCACATTGCTTCGCAGAATCGCTTTTGTGCAGAAAACAGTAACACTTGTTCAGAACGAAAGAAAGCACAGAGCCCCAGATTCTATGTTGTCCTGCAGAGCTTGCAGAGCACTGGGGAAAGGCAGGCAGAGAATTCCCTGCTAGCACCTTCTCTGTGCCTGGGAAGCACAAGTGTTCACATTGCTTCGCAAGAATCGCTTTTGTGCAGAAAACACTAACACTTGTACAGAAGGAAAGAAAGCACAGAGCCCCAGATTCTATGTTGTCCTGGAGAGCTTGCAGAGCACTGGGGAAAGGCAGGCAGAGAATTCCCTGCTAGCACCTTCTCTGTGCCTGGGAAGCAGAAGTGTTCACATTGCTTCGCAAAAATCGCTTTTGTACAGAAAACAGTAACACTTGTTCAGAAGGAAAGAAAGCACAGAGCCCCAGATTTTATGTTGTCCTGGAGAGCTTGCAGAGCACTGGGGAAAGGCAGGCAGAGAATTCCCTGCTAGCACCTTCTCTGTGCCTGTTCACATTGCTTCGCAGAATCGCTTTTGTGCAGAAAACAGTAACACTTGTTCAGAAGGAAAGAAAGCACAGAGCCCCAGATTCTATGTTGTCCTGGAGAGCTTGCAGAGCACTGGGGACAGGCAGGCAGAGAATTCCCTGCTAGCGCCTTCTCTGTGCCTGGGAAGCAGAAGTGTTCACATTGCTTCGCAGAATCGCTTTTGTGCAGAAAACACTAACACTTGTTCAGAAGGAAAGAAAGCACAGAGCCCCAGATTCTATGTTGTCCTGGAGAGCTTGCAGAGCACTGGGGAAAGGCAGGCAGAGAATTCCCTGCTAGCACCTTCTCTGTGCCTGGGAAGCAGAAGTGTTCACATTGCTTCGCAGAATCGCTTTTGTGCAGAAAACAGTAACACTTGTTCAGAACGAAAGAAAGCACAGAGCCCCAGATTCTATGTTGTCCTGCAGAGCTTGCAGAGCACTGGGGAAAGGCAGGCAGAGAATTCCCTGCTAGCACCTTCTCTGTGCCTGGGAAGCACAAGTGTTCACATTGCTTCGCAAGAATCGCTTTTGTGCAGAAAACACTAACACTTGTACAGAAGGAAAGAAAGCACAGAGCCCCAGATTCTATGTTGTCCTGGAGAGCTTGCAGAGCACTGGGGAAAGGCAGGCAGAGAATTCCCTGCTAGCACCTTCTCTGTGCCTGTGAAGCAGAAGTGTTCACATTGCTTCGCAAAAATCGCTTTTGTGCAGAAAACAGTAACACTTGTTCAGAAGGAAAGAAATCACAGAGCCCCAGATTCTATGTTGTCCTGGAGAGCTTGCAGAGCACTGGGGAAAGGCAGGCAGAGAATTCCCTGCTAGCACCTTCTCTGTGCCTGTTCACATTGCTTCGCAAGAATCGCTTTTGTGCAGAAAACAGTAACACTTGTTCAGAAGGAAAGAAAGCACAGAGCCCCAGATTCTATGTTGTCCTGGAGAGCTTGCAGAGCACTGGGGAAAGGCAGGCAGAGAATTCCCTGCTAGCACCTTCTCTGTGCCTGGGAAGCAGAAGTGTTCACATTGCTTCGCAGAATCGCTTTTGTGCAGAAAACAGTAACACTTGTTCAGAAGGAAAGAAAGCACAGAGCCCCAGATTCTATGTTGTCCTGGAGAGCTTGCAGAGCACTGGGGAAAGGCAGGCAGAGAATTCCCTGCTAGCACCTTCTCTGTGCCTGGGAAGCAGAAGTGTTCACATTGCTTCGCAAGAATCGCTATTGTGCAGAAAACACTTACACTTATTCAGAAGGAAAGAAAGCACAGAGCCCCAGATTTTATGTTGTCCTGGAGAACTTGCAGAGCACTGGGGAAAGGCAGGCAGAGAATTCCTTGCTAGCACCTTCTCTGTGCCTGGGAAGCAGAAGTGTTCACATTGCTTCACAAGAATTGCTTTTGTGCAGAAAACAGTAACACTTGTTCAGAAGGAAAGAAAGCACAGAGCCCCAGATTCTATGTTGTCCTGGAGAGCTTGCAGAGCACTGGGGAAAGGCAGGCAGAGAATTCCCTGCTAGCACCTTCTCTGTGCCTGTTCACATTGCTTCGCAGAATCGCTTTTGTGCAGAAAACAGTAACACTTGTTCAGAACGAAAGAAAGCACAGAGCCCCAGATTCTATGTTGTCCTGGAGAGCTTGCAGAGCACTGGGGAAAGGCAGGCAGAGAATTCCTTGCTAGCACCTTCTCTGTGCCTGGGAAGCAGAAGTGTTCATATTGCTTCGCAAGAATCGCTTTTGTGCAGAAAACACTAACACTTGTACAGAAGGAAAGAAAGCACAGAGCCCCAGATTCTATGTTGTCCTGGAGAGCTTGCAGAGCACTGGGGAAAGGCAGGCAGAGAATTCCCTGCTAGCACCTTCTCTGTGCCTGGGAAGCAGAAGTGTTCACATTGCTTCACAAGAATCGCTTTTGTGCAGAAAACACTAACACTTGTTCAGAAGGAAAGAAAGCACAGAGCCCCAGATTCTATGTTGTCCTGGAGAGCTTGCAGAGCACTGGGGAAAGGCAGGCAGAGAATTCCCTGCTAGCACCTTCTCTGTGCCTGGGAAGCAGAAGTGTTCACATTGCTTCGCAGAATCGCTTTTGTGCAGAAAACACTAACACTTGTTCAGAAGGAAAGAAAGCACAGAGCCCCAGATTCTATGTTGTCCTGGAGAGCTTGCAGAGCACTGGGGAAAGGCAGGCAGAGAATTCCTTGCTAGCACCTTCTCTGTGCCTGTTCACATTGCTTCGCAGAATCGCTTTTGTGCAGAAAACTGTAACACTTGTTCAGAAGGAAAGAAAGCACAGAGCCCCAGATTCTATGTTGTCCTGGAGAGCTTGCAGAGCACTGGGGAAAGGCAGGCAGAGAATTCCCTGCTAGCACCTTCTCTGTGCCTGGGAAGCAGAAGTGTTCACATTGCTTCGCAGAATCGCTTTTGTGCAGAAAACAGTAACACTTGTTCAGAACAAAAGAAAGCACAGAGCCCCAGATTCTATGTTGTCCTGCAGAGCTTGCAGAGCACTGGGGAAAGGCAGGCAGAGAATTCCTTGCTAGCACCTTCTCTGTGCCTGGGAAGCAGAAGTGTTCACATTGCTTCGCAAGAATCGCTTTTGGGCAGAAAACATTAACACTTGTTCAGAACGAAAGAAAGCACAGAGCCCCAGATTCTATGTTGTCCTGGAGAGCTTGCAGAGCACTGGGGAAAGGCAGGCAGAGAATTCCCTGCTAGCACCTTCTCTGTGCCTGGGAAGCAGAAGTGTTCACATTGCTTCGCAAAAATCGCTTTTGTGCAGAAAACAGTAACACTTGTTCAGAAGGAAAGAAAGCACAGAGCCCCAGATTTTATGTTGTCCTGGAGAGCTTGCAGAGCACTGGGGAAAGGCAGGCAGAGAATTCCCTGCTAGCACCTTCTCTGTGCCTGTTCACATTGCTTCGCAGAATCGCTTTTGTGCAGAAAACAGTAACACTTGTTCAGAACGAAAGAAAGCACAGAGCCCCAGATTCTATGTTGTCCTGGAGAGCTTGCAGAGCACTGGGGACAGGCAGGCAGAGAATTCCCTGCTAGCGCCTTCTCTGTGCCTGGGAAGCAGAAGTGTTCACATTGCTTCGCAGAATCGCTTTTGTGCAGAAAACACTAACACTTGTTCAGAAGGAAAGAAAGCACAGAGCCCCAGATTCTATGTTGTCCTGGAGAGCTTGCAGAGCACTGGGGAAAGGCAGGCAGAGAATTCCCTGCTAGCACCTTCTCTGTGCCTGGGAAGCAGAAGTGTTCACATTGCTTCGCAGAATCGCTTTTGTGCAGAAAACAGTAACACTTGTTCAGAACGAAAGAAAGCACAGAGCCCCAGATTCTATGTTGTCCTGCAGAGCTTGCAGAGCACTGGGGAAAGGCAGGCAGAGAATTCCCTGCTAGCACCTTCTCTGTGCCTGGGAAGCACAAGTGTTCACATTGCTTCGCAAGAATCGCTTTTGTGCAGAAAACACTAACACTTGTACAGAAGGAAAGAAAGCACAGAGCCCCAGATTCTATGTTGTCCTGGAGAGCTTGCAGAGCACTGGGGAAAGGCAGGCAGAGAATTCCCTGCTAGCACCTTCTCTGTGCCTGTGAAGCAGAAGTGTTCACATTGCTTCGCAAAAATCGCTTTTGTGCAGAAAACAGTAACACTTGTTCAGAAGGAAAGAAATCACAGAGCCCCAGATTCTATGTTGTCCTGGAGAGCTTGCAGAGCACTGGGGAAAGGCAGGCAGAGAATTCCCTGCTAGCACCTTCTCTGTGCCTGTTCACATTGCTTCGCAAGAATCGCTTTTGTGCAGAAAACAGTAACACTTGTTCAGAAGGAAAGAAATCACAGAGCCCCAGATTCTATGTTGTCCTGGAGAGCTTGCAGAGCACTGGGGAAAGGCAGGCAGAGAATTCCCTGCTAGCACCTTCTCTGTGCCTGTTCACATTGCTTCGCAGAATCGCTTTTGTGCAGAAAACAGTAACACTTGTTCAGAAGGAAAGAAAGCACAGAGCCCCAGATTCTATGTTGTCCTGGAGAGCTTGCAGAGCACTGGGGAAAGGCAGGCAGAGAATTCCCTGCTAGCACCTTCTCTGTACCTGGGAAGCAGAAGTGTTCACATTGCTTCGCAAAAATCGCTTTTGTGCAGAAAACAGTAACACTTGTTCAGAAGGAAAGAAATCACAGAGCCCCAGATTCTATGTTGTCCTGGAGAGCTTGCAGAGCACTGGGGAAAGGCAGGCAGAGAATTCCCTGCTAGCACCTTCTCTGTGCCTGTTCACATTGCTTCGCAAGAATCGCTTTTGTGCAGAAAACAGTAACACTTGTTCAGAAGGAAAGAAAGCACAGAGCCCCAGATTCTATGTTGTCCTGGAGAGCTTGCAGAGCACTGGGGAAAGGCAGGCAGAGAATTCCCTGCTAGCACCTTCTCTGTGCCTGGGAAGCAGAAGTGTTCACATTGCTTCGCAGAATCGCTTTTGTGCAGAAAACACTAACACTTGTTCAGAAGGAGAGAAAGCACAGAGCCCCAGATTCTATGTTGTCCTGGAGAGCTTGCAGAGCACTGGGGAAAGGCAGGCAGAGAATTCCCTGCTAGCACCTTCTCTGTGCCTGGGAAGCAGAAGTGTTCACATTGCTTCGCAGAATCGCTTTTGTGCAGAAAACAGTAACACTTGTTCAGAAGGAAAGAAAGCACAGAGCCCCAGATTCTATGTTGTCCTGCAGAGCTTGCAGAGCACTGGGGAAAGGCAGGCAGAGAATTCCCTGCTAGCACCTTCTCTGTGCCTGGGAAGCAGAAGTGTTCACATTGCTTCGCAGAATCGCTTTTGTGCAGAAAACACTTACACTTATTCAGAAGGAAAGAAAGCACAGAGCCCCAGATTTTATGTTGTCCTGGAGAACTTGCAGAGCACTGGGGAAAGGCAGGCAGAGAATTCCTTGCTAGCACCTTCTCTGTGCCTGGGAAGCAGAAGTGTTCACATTGCTTCACAAGAATTGCTTTTGTGCAGAAAACATTAACACTTGTTCAGAAGGAAAGAAAGCACAGAGCCCCAGATTCTATGTTGTCCTGGAGAGCTTGCAGAGCACTGGGGACAGGCAGGCAGAGAATTCCCTGCTAGCACCTTCTCTGTGCCTGGGAAGCAGAAGTGTTCACATTGCTTCGCAGAATCGCTTTTGTGCAGAAAACACTAACACTTGTTCAGAAGGAAAGAAAGCACAGAGCCCCAGATTCTATGTTGTCCTGGAGAGCTTGCAGAGCACTGGGGAAAGGCAGGCAGAGAATTCCCTGCTAGCACCTTCTCTGTGCCTGTTCACATTGCTTCGCAGAATCGCTTTTGTGCAGAAAACAGTAACACTTGTTCAGAAGGAAAGAAAGCACAGAGCCCCAGATTCTATGTTGTCCTGGAGAGCTTGCAGAGCACTGGGGAAAGGCAGGCAGAGAATTCCCTGCTAGCACCTTCTCTGTGCCTGTTCACATTGCTTCGCAGAATCGCTTTTGTGCAGAAAACAGTAACACTTGTTCAGAAGGAAAGAAAGCACAGAGCCCCAGATTTTATGTTGTCCTGGAGAGCTTGCAGAGCACTGGGGAAAGGCAGGCAGAGAATTCCTTGCTAGCACCTTCTCTGTGCCTGGGAAGCAGAAGTGTTCATATTGCTTCGCAAGAATCGCTTTTGTGCAGAAAACACTAACACTTGTACAGAAGGAAAGAAAGCACAGAGCCCCAGATTCTATGTTGTCCTGGAGAGCTTGCAGAGCACTGGGGAAAGGCAGGCAGAGAATTCCCTGCTAGCACCTTCTCTGTGCCTGGGAAGCAGAAGTGTTCACATTGCTTCGCAAGAATCGCTTTTGTGCAGAAAACACTAACACTTGTTCAGAAGGAAAGAAAGCACAGAGCCCCAGATTCTATGTTGTCCTGGAGAGCTTGCAGAGCACTGGGGAAAGGCAGGCAGAGAATTCCCTGCTAGCACCTTCTCTGTGCCTGGGAAGCAGAAGTGTTCACATTGCTTCGCAGAATCGCTTTTGTGCAGAAAACACTAACACTTGTTCAGAACGAAAGAAAGCACAGAGCCCCAGATTCTATGTTGTCCTGCAGAGCTTGCAGAGCACTGGGGAAAGGCAGGCAGAGAATTCCTTGCTAGCACCTTCTCTGTGCCTGGGAAGCAGAAGTGTTCACATTGCTTCGCAGAATCGCTTTTGTGCAGAAAACAGTAACACTTGTTCAGAAGGAAAGAAAGCACAGAGCCCCAGATTTTATGTTGTCCTGGAGAGCTTGCAGAGCACTGGGGAAAGGCAGGCAGAGAATTCCCTGCTAGCACCTTCTCTGTGCCTGGGAAGCAGAAGTGTTCACATTGCTTCGCAAAAATCGCTTTTGTGCAGAAAACACTAACACTTGTTCAGAAGGAAAGAAAGCACAGAACCCCAGATTCTATGTTGTCCTGGAGAGCTTGCAGAGCACTGGGGAAAGGCAGGCAGAGAATTCCCTGCTAGCACCTTCTCTGTGCCTGTTCACATTGCTTCGCAGAATCGCTTTTGTGCAGAAAACAGTAACACTTGTTCAGAAGGAAAGAAAGCACAGAGCCCCAGATTCTATGTTGTCCTGGAGAGCTTGCAGAGCACTGGGGAAAGGCAGGCAGAGAATTCCCTGCTAGCACCTTCTCTGTGCCTGGGAAGCAGAAGTGTTCACATTGCTTCGCAGAATCGCTTTTGTGCAGAAAACAGTAACACTTGTTCAGAAGGAAAGAAAGCACAGAGCCCCAGATTCTATGTTGTCCTGCAGAGCTTGCAGAGCACTGGGGAAAGGCAGGCAGAGAATTCCTTGCTAGCACCTTCTCTGTGCCTGGGAAGCAGAAGTGTTCACATTGCTTCGCAAGAATCGCTTTTGGGCAGAAAACACTAACACTTGTTCAGAACGAAAGAAAGCACAGAGCCCCAGATTCTATGTTGTCCTGCAGAGCTTGCAGAGCACTGGGGAAAGGCAGGCAGAGAATTCCTTGCTAGCACCTTCTCTGTGCCTGGGAAGCAGTAGTGTTCACATTGCTTCGCAAGAATCGCTTTTGTGCAGAAAACAGTAACACTTGTACAGAAGGAAAGAAAGCACAGAGCCCCAGATTCTATGTTGTCCTGGAGAGCTTGCAGAGCACTGGGGAAAGGCAGGCAGAGAATTCCTTGCTAGCACCTTCTCTGTGCCTGGGAAGCAGAAGTGTTCACATTGCTTCGCAAGAATCGCTTTTGTGCAGAAAACACTTACACTTATTAAGAAGGAAAGAAAGCACAGAGCCCCAGATTTTATGTTGTCCTGGAGAGCTTGCAGAGCACTGGGGAAAGGCAGGCAGAGAATTCCTTGCTAGCACCTTCTCTGTGCCTGGGAAGCAGAAGTGTTCACATTGCTTCGCAAGAATCGCTTTTGGGCAGAAAACACTAACACTTGTTCAGAACGAAAGAAAGCACAGAGCCCCAGATTCTATGTTGTCCTGCAGAGCTTGCAGAGCACTGGGGAAAGGCAGGCAGAGAATTCCTTGCTAGCACCTTCTCTGTGCCTGGGAAGCAGAAGTGTTCACATTGCTTCGCAAGAATCGCTTTTGTGCAGAAAACAGTAACACTTGTACAGAAGGAAAGAAAGCAGAGAGAACCACATTCTATGTTGTCCTGGAGAGCTTGCAGAGCACTGGGGAAAGGCAGGCAGAGAATTCCTTGCTAGCACCTTCTCTGTGCCTGGGAAGCAGAACTGTTCACATTGCTTCGCAAGAATCGCTTTTGTGCAGAAAACAGTAACACTTATTAAGAAGGAAAGAAAGCACAGAGCCCCAGATTTTATGTTGTCCTGGAGAGCTTGCAGAGCACTGGGGAAAGGCAGGCAGAGAATTCCTTGCTAGCACCTTCTCTGTGCCTGGGAAGCAGAAGTGTTCACATTGCTTCGCAAGAATCGCTTTTGTGCAGAAAACAGTAACACTTGTTCAGAAGGAAAGAAAGCACAGAGCCCCAGATTCTATGTTGTCCTGGAGAGCTTGCAGAGCACTGGGGAAAGGCAGGCAGAGAATTCCTTGCTAGCACCTTCTCTGTGCCTGGGAAGCAGAAGTGTTCACATTGCTTCGCAAGAATCGCTTTTGTGCAGAAAACAGTAACACTTGTTCAGAAGGAAAGAAAGCACAGAGCCCCAGATTCTATGTTGTCCTGGAGAGCTTGCAGAGCACTGGGGAAAGGCAGGCAGAGAATTCCTTGCTAGCACCTTCTCTGTGCCTGGGAAGCAGAAGTGTTCACATTGCTTCGCAAGAATTGCTTTTGTGCAGAAAATAGTAACACTTGTTCAGAACGAAAGAAAGCACAGAGCCCCAGATTCTATGTTGTCCTGGAGAGCTTGCAGAGCACTGGGGAAAGGCAGGTAGAGAATTCCCTGCTAGCACCTTCTCTGTGCCTGTTCACATTGCTTCGCAGAATCGCTTTTGTGCAGAAAACAGTAACACTTGTTCAGAAGGAAAGAAAGCACAGAGCCCCAGATTTTATGTTGTCCTGGAGAGCTTGCAGAGCACTGGGGAAAGGCAGGCAGAGAATTCCCTGCTAGCACCTTCTCTGTGCCTGTTCACATTGCTTCGCAGAATCGCTTTTGTGCAGAAAACAGTAACACTTGTTCAGAAGGAAAGAAAGCACAGAGCCCCAGATTTTATGTTGTCCTGGAGAGCTTGCAGAGCACTGGGGAAAGGCAGGCAGAGAATTCCTTGCTAGCACCTTCTCTGTGCCTGGGAAGCAGAAGTGTTCACATTGCTTCGCAAGAATCGCTTTTGTGCAGAAAACAGTAACACTTGTTCAGAAGGAAAGAAAGCACAGAGCCCCAGATTCTATGTTGTCCTGGAGAGCTTGCAGAGCACTGGGGAAAGGCAGGCAGAGAATTCCCTGCTAGCACCTTCTCTGTGCCTGGGAAGCAGAAGTGTTCACATTGCTTCGCAAAAATCGGTTTTGTGCAGAAAACAGTAACACTTGTTCAGAAGGAAAGAAAGCACAGAGCCCCAGATTTTATGTTGTCCTGGAGAGCTTGCAGAGCACTGGGGAAAGGCAGGCAGAGAATTCCCTGCTAGCACCTTCTCTGTGCCTGTTCACATTGCTTCGCAGAATCGCTTTTGTGCAGAAAACAGTAACACTTGTTCAGAAGGAAAGAAAGCACAGAGCCCCAGATTCTATGTTGTCCTGGAGAGCTTGCAGAGCACTGGGGACAGGCAGGCAGAGAATTCCCTGCTAGCACCTTCTCTGTGCCTGGGAAGCAGAAGTGTTCACATTGCTTCACAAGAATTGCTTTTGTGCAGAAAACATTAACACTTGTTCAGAACGAAAGAAAGCACAGAGCCCCAGATTCTATGTTGTCCTGGAGAGCTTGCAGAGCACTGGGGACAGGCAGGCAGAGAATTCCCTGCTAGCACCTTCTCTGTGCCTGGGAAGCAGAAGTGTTCACATTGCTTCGCAGAATCGCTTTTGTGCAGAAAACACTAACACTTGTTCAGAAGGAAAGAAAGCACAGAGCCCCAGATTCTATGTTGTCCTGGAGAGCTTGCAGAGCACTGGGGAAAGGCAGGCAGAGAATTCCCTGCTAGCACCTTCTCTGTGCCTGTTCACATTGCTTCGCAGAATCGCTTTTGTGCAGAAAACAGTAACACTTGTTCAGAAGGAAAGAAAGCACAGAGCCCCAGATTCTATGTTGTCCTGGAGAGCTTGCAGAGCACTGGGGAAAGGCAGGCAGAGAATTCCCTGCTAGCACCTTCTCTGTGCCTGTTCACATTGCTTCGCAGAATCGCTTTTGTGCAGAAAACAGTAACACTTGTTCAGAAGGAAAGAAAGCACAGAGCCCCAGATTTTATGTTGTCCTGGAGAGCTTGCAGAGCACTGGGGAAAGGCAGGCAGAGAATTCCCTGCTAGCACCTTCTCTGTGCCTGGGAAGCAGAAGTGTTCACATTGCTTCGCAGAATCGCTTTTGTGCAGAAAACACTAACACTTGTTCAGAAGGAAAGAAAGCACAGAGCCCCACATTTGCTGTTGTCCTGGAGAGCTTGCAGAGCACTGGGGAAAGGCAGGCAGAGAATTCCTTGCTAGCACCTTCTCTGTGCCTGGGAAGCAGAAGTGTTCACATTGCTTCGCAAAAATCGCTTTTGTGCAGAAAACACTAACACTTGTTCAGAAGGAAAGAAAGCACAGAGCCCCAGATTCTATGTTGTCCTGGAGAGCTTGCAGAGCACTGGGGAAAGGCAGGCAGAGAATTCCCTGCTAGCACCTTCTCTGTGCCTGTTCACATTGCTTCGCAGAATCGCTTTTGTGCAGAAAACAGTAACACTTGTTCAGAAGGAAAGAAAGCACAGAGCCCCAGATTCTATGTTGTCCTGCAGAGCTTGCAGAGCACTGGGGAAAGGCAGGCAGAGAATTCCTTGCTAGCACCTTCTCTGTGCCTGGGAAGCAGAAGTGTTCACATTGCTTCGCAAGAATCGCTTTTGGGCAGAAAACACTAACACTTGTTCAGAACGAAAGAAAGCACAGAGCCCCAGATTCTATGTTGTCCTGCAGAGCTTGCAGAGCACTGGGGAAAGGCAGGCAGAGAATTCCTTGCTAGCACCTTCTCTGTGCCTGGGAAGCAGAAGTGTTCACATTGCTTCGCAAAAATCGCTTTTGTGCAGAAAACAGTAACACTTGTTCAGAAGGAAAGAAAGCACAGAGCCCCAGATTCTATGTTGTCCTGGAGAGCTTGCAGAGCACTGGGGAAAGGCAGGCAGAGAATTCCCTGCTAGCACCTTCTCTGTGCCTGTTCACATTGCTTCGCAGAATCGCTTTTGTGCAGAAAACAGTAACACTTGTTCAGAAGGAAAGAAAGCACAGAGCCCCAGATTCTATGTTGTCCTGGAGAGCTTGCAGAGCACTGGGGAAAGGCAGGCAGAGAATTCCCTGCTAGCACCTTCTCTGTGCCTGTTCACATTGCTTCGCAGAATCGCTTTTGTGCAGAAAACAGTAACACTTGTTCAGAAGGAAAGAAAGCACAGAGCCCCAGATTTTATGTTGTCCTGGAGAGCTTGCAGAGCACTGGGGAAAGGCAGGCAGAGAATTCCCTGCTAGCACCTTCTCTGTGCCTGGGAAGCAGAAGTGTTCACATTGCTTCGCAGAATCGCTTTTGTGCAGAAAACACTAACACTTGTTCAGAAGGAAAGAAAGCACAGAGCCCCACATTTGCTGTTGTCCTGGAGAGCTTGCAGAGCACTGGGGAAAGGCAGGCAGAGAATTCCTTGCTAGCACCTTCTCTGTGCCTGGGAAGCAGAAGTGTTCACATTGCTTCGCAAAAATCGCTTTTGTGCAGAAAACACTAACACTTGTTCAGAAGGAAAGAAAGCACAGAGCCCCAGATTCTATGTTGTCCTGGAGAGCTTGCAGAGCACTGGGGAAAGGCAGGCAGAGAATTCCCTGCTAGCACCTTCTCTGTGCCTGTTCACATTGCTTCGCAGAATCGCTTTTGTGCAGAAAACAGTAACACTTGTTCAGAAGGAAAGAAAGCACAGAGCCCCAGATTCTATGTTGTCCTGGAGAGCTTGCAGAGCACTGGGGAAAGGCAGGCAGAGAATTCCCTGCTAGCACCTTCTCTGTGCCTGTGAAGCAGAAGTGTTCACATTGCTTCGCAGAATCGCTTTTGTGCAGAAAACAGTAACACTTGTTCAGAAGGAAAGAAAGCACAGAGCCCCAGATTCTATGTTGTCCTGCAGAGCTTGCAGAGCACTGGGGAAAGGCAGGCAGAGAATTCCTTGCTAGCACCTTCTCTGTGCCTGGGAAGCAGAAGTGTTCACATTGCTTCGCAAGAATCGCTTTTGGGCAGAAAACACTAACACTTGTTCAGAACGAAAGAAAGCACAGAGCCCCAGATTCTATGTTGTCCTGCAGAGCTTGCAGAGCACTGGGGAAAGGCAGGCAGAGAATTCCTTGCTAGCACCTTTTCTGTGCCTGGGAAGCAGAAGTGTTCACATTGCTTCGCAAAAATCGCTTTTGTGCAGAAAACAGTAACACTTGTTCAGAAGGAAAGAAAGCACAGAGCCCCAGATTCTATGTTGTCCTGGAGAGCTTGCAGAGCACTGGGGAAAGGCAGGCAGAGAATTCCTTTCTAGCACCTTCTCTGTGCCTGGGAAGCAGAAGTGTTCACATTGCTTCGCAAGAATCGCTTTTGTGCAGAAAACACTTACAATTATTAAGAAGGAAAGAAAGCACAGAGCCCCAGATTTTATGTTGTCCTGGAGAGCTTGCAGAGCACTGGGGAAAGGCAGGCAGAGAATTCCCTGCTAGCACCTTCTCTGTGCCTGTTCACATTGCTTCGCAGAATCGCTTTTGTGCAGAAAACAGTAACACTTGTTCAGAAGGAAAGAAAGCACAGAGCCCCAGATTCTATGTTGTCCTGGAGAGCTTGCAGAGCACTGGGGACAGGCAGGCAGAGAATTCCCTGCTAGCACCTTCTCTGTGCCTGTTCACATTGCTTCGCAGAATCGCTTTTGTGCAGAAAACAGTAACACTTGTTCAGAAGGAAAGAAAGCACAGAGCCCCAGATTTTATGTTGTCCTGGAGAGCTTGCAGAGCACTGGGGAAAGGCAGGCAGAGAATTCCTTTCTAGCACCTTCTCTGTGCCTGGGAAGCAGAAGTGTTCACATTGCTTCGCAGAATCGCTTTTGTGCAGAAAACAGTAACACTTGTTCAGAAGGAAAGAAAGCACAGAGCCCCAGATTTTATGTTGTCCTGGAGAGCTTGCAGAGCACTGGGGACAGGCAGGCAGAGAATTCCCTGCTAGCACCTTCTCTGTGCCTGGGAAGCAGAAGTGTTCACATTGCTTCGCAAAAATCGCTTTTGTGCAGAAAACAGTAACACTTGTTCAGAAGGAAAGAAAGCACAGAGCCCCAGATTCTATGTTGTCCTGGAGAGCTTGCAGAGCACTGGGGAAAGGCAGGCAGAGAATTCCCTGCTAGCACCTTCTCTGTGCCTGGGAAGCAGAAGTGTTCACATTGCTTCGCAGAATCGCTTTTGTGCAGAAAACACTAACACTTGTTCAGAAGGAAAGAAAGCAGAGAGAACCACATTCTATGTTGTCCTGGAGAGCTTGCAGAGCACTGGGGAAAGGCAGGCAGAGAATTCCTTGCTAGCACCTTCTCTGTGCCTGGGAAGCAGAACTGTTCACATTGCTTCGCAAGAATCGCTTTTGTACAGAAAACAGTAACACTTATTAAGAAGGAAAGAAAGCACAGAGCCCCAGATTTTATGTTGTCCTGGAGAGCTTGCAGAGCACTGGGGAAAGGCAGGCAGAGAATTCCCTGCTAGCACCTTCTCTGTGCCTGGGAAGCAGAAGTGTTCACATTGCTTCGCAAGAATCGCTTTTGTGCAGAAAACAGTAACACTTGTTCAGAAGGAAAGAAAGCACAGAGCCCCAGATTCTATGTTGTCCTGGAGAGCTTGCAGAGCACTGGGGAAAGGCAGGTAGAGAATTCCTTGCTAGCACCTTCTCTGTGCCTGTTCACATTGCTTCGCAGAATCGCTTTTGTGCAGAAAACAGTAACACTTGTTCAGAAGGAAAGAAAGCACAGAGCCCCAGATTTTATGTTGTCCTGGAGAGCTTGCAGAGCACTGGGGAAAGGCAGGCAGAGAATTCCCTGCTAGCACCTTCTCTGTGCCTGTTCACATTGCTTCGCAGAATCGCTTTTGTGCAGAAAACAGTAACACTTGTTCAGAAGGAAAGAAAGCACAGAGCCCCAGATTTTATGTTGTCCTGGAGAGCTTGCAGAGCACTGGGGAAAGGCAGGCAGAGAATTCCTTGCTAGCACCTTCTCTGTGCCTGGGAAGCAGAAGTGTTCACATTGCTTCGCAAGAATCGCTTTTGTGCAGAAAACAGTAACACTTGTTCAGAAGGAAAGAAAGCACAGAGCCCCAGATTCTATGTTGTCCTGGAGAGCTTGCAGAGCACTGGGGAAAGGCAGGCAGAGAATTCCCTGCTAGCACCTTCTCTGTGCCTGGGAAGCAGAAGTGTTCACATTGCTTCGCAAAAATCGGTTTTGTGCAGAAAACAGTAACACTTGTTCAGAACGAAAGAAAGCACAGAGCCCCAGATTTTATGTTGTCCTGGAGAGCTTGCAGAGCACTGGGGAAAGGCAGGCAGAGAATTCCCTGCTAGCACCTTCTCTGTGCCTGTTCACATTGCTTCGCAGAATCGCTTTTGTGCAGAAAACAGTAACACTTGTTCAGAAGGAAAGAAAGCACAGAGCCCCAGATTCTATGTTGTCCTGGAGAGCTTGCAGAGCACTGGGGACAGGCAGGCAGAGAATTCCCTGCTAGCACCTTCTCTGTGCCTGGGAAGCAGAAGTGTTCACATTGCTTCACAAGAATTGCTTTTGTGCAGAAAACATTAACACTTGTTCAGAACGAAAGAAAGCACAGAGCCCCAGATTCTATGTTGTCCTGGAGAGCTTGCAGAGCACTGGGGACAGGCAGGCAGAGAATTCCCTGCTAGCACCTTCTCTGTGCCTGGGAAGCAGAAGTGTTCACATTGCTTCGCAAGAATCGCTTTTGTGCAGAAAACACTAACACTTGTTCAGAAGGAAAGAAAGCACAGAGCCCCAGATTCTATGTTGTCCTGGAGAGCTTGCAGAGCACTGGGGAAAGGCAGGCAGAGAATTCCCTGCTAGCACCTTCTCTGTGCCTGGGAAGCAGAAGTGTTCACATTGCTTCGCAGAATCGCTTTTGTGCAGAAAACACTAACACTTGTTCAGAACGAAAGAAAGCACAGAGCCCCAGATTCTATGTTGTCCTGCAGAGCTTGCAGAGCACTGGGGAAAGGCAGGCAGAGAATTCCTTGCTAGCACCTTCTCTGTGCCTGGGAAGCAGAAGTGTTCACATTGCTTCGCAGAATCGCTTTTGTGCAGAAAACAGTAACACTTGTTCAGAAGGAAAGAAAGCACAGAGCCCCAGATTTTATGTTGTCCTGGAGAGCTTGCAGAGCACTGGGGAAAGGCAGGCAGAGAATTCCCTGCTAGCACCTTCTCTGTGCCTGGGAAGCAGAAGTGTTCACATTGCTTCGCAAAAATCGCTTTTGTGCAGAAAACACTAACACTTGTTCAGAAGGAAAGAAAGCACAGAACCCCAGATTCTATGTTGTCCTGGAGAGCTTGCAGAGCACTGGGGAAAGGCAGGCAGAGAATTCCCTGCTAGCACCTTCTCTGTGCCTGTTCACATTGCTTCGCAGAATCGCTTTTGTGCAGAAAACAGTAACACTTGTTCAGAAGGAAAGAAAGCACAGAGCCCCAGATTCTATGTTGTCCTGGAGAGCTTGCAGAGCACTGGGGAAAGGCAGGCAGAGAATTCCCTGCTAGCACCTTCTCTGTGCCTGGGAAGCAGAAGTGTTCACATTGCTTCGCAGAATCGCTTTTGTGCAGAAAACAGTAACACTTGTTCAGAAGGAAAGAAAGCACAGAGCCCCAGATTCTATGTTGTCCTGCAGAGCTTGCAGAGCACTGGGGAAAGGCAGGCAGAGAATTCCTTGCTAGCACCTTCTCTGTGCCTGGGAAGCAGAAGTGTTCACATTGCTTCGCAAGAATCGCTTTTGGGCAGAAAACACTAACACTTGTTCAGAACGAAAGAAAGCACAGAGCCCCAGATTCTATGTTGTCCTGCAGAGCTTGCAGAGCACTGGGGAAAGGCAGGCAGAGAATTCCTTGCTAGCACCTTCTCTGTGCCTGGGAAGCAGTAGTGTTCACATTGCTTCGCAAGAATCGCTTTTGTGCAGAAAACAGTAACACTTGTACAGAAGGAAAGAAAGCACAGAGCCCCAGATTCTATGTTGTCCTGGAGAGCTTGCAGAGCACTGGGGAAAGGCAGGCAGAGAATTCCTTGCTAGCACCTTCTCTGTGCCTGGGAAGCAGAAGTGTTCACATTGCTTCGCAAGAATCGCTTTTGTGCAGAAAACACTTACACTTATTAAGAAGGAAAGAAAGCACAGAGCCCCAGATTTTATGTTGTCCTGGAGAGCTTGCAGAGCACTGGGGAAAGGCAGGCAGAGAATTCCTTGCTAGCACCTTCTCTGTGCCTGGGAAGCAGAAGTGTTCACATTGCTTCGCAAGAATCGCTTTTGGGCAGAAAACACTAACACTTGTTCAGAACGAAAGAAAGCACAGAGCCCCAGATTCTATGTTGTCCTGCAGAGCTTGCAGAGCACTGGGGAAAGGCAGGCAGAGAATTCCTTGCTAGCACCTTCTCTGTGCCTGGGAAGCAGAAGTGTTCACATTGCTTCGCAAGAATCGCTTTTGTGCAGAAAACAGTAACACTTGTACAGAAGGAAAGAAAGCAGAGAGAACCACATTCTATGTTGTCCTGGAGAGCTTGCAGAGCACTGGGGAAAGGCAGGCAGAGAATTCCTTGCTAGCACCTTCTCTGTGCCTGGGAAGCAGAACTGTTCACATTGCTTCGCAAGAATCGCTTTTGTGCAGAAAACAGTAACACTTATTAAGAAGGAAAGAAAGCACAGAGCCCCAGATTTTATGTTGTCCTGGAGAGCTTGCAGAGCACTGGGGAAAGGCAGGCAGAGAATTCCTTGCTAGCACCTTCTCTGTGCCTGGGAAGCAGAAGTGTTCACATTGCTTCGCAAGAATCGCTTTTGTGCAGAAAACAGTAACACTTGTTCAGAAGGAAAGAAAGCACAGAGCCCCAGATTCTATGTTGTCCTGGAGAGCTTGCAGAGCACTGGGGAAAGGCAGGCAGAGAATTCCTTGCTAGCACCTTCTCTGTGCCTGGGAAGCAGAAGTGTTCACATTGCTTCGCAAGAATCGCTTTTGTGCAGAAAACAGTAACACTTGTTCAGAAGGAAAGAAAGCACAGAGCCCCAGATTCTATGTTGTCCTGGAGAGCTTGCAGAGCACTGGGGAAAGGCAGGCAGAGAATTCCTTGCTAGCACCTTCTCTGTGCCTGGGAAGCAGAAGTGTTCACATTGCTTCGCAAGAATTGCTTTTGTGCAGAAAATAGTAACACTTGTTCAGAACGAAAGAAAGCACAGAGCCCCAGATTCTATGTTGTCCTGGAGAGCTTGCAGAGCACTGGGGAAAGGCAGGTAGAGAATTCCCTGCTAGCACCTTCTCTGTGCCTGTTCACATTGCTTCGCAGAATCGCTTTTGTGCAGAAAACAGTAACACTTGTTCAGAAGGAAAGAAAGCACAGAGCCCCAGATTTTATGTTGTCCTGGAGAGCTTGCAGAGCACTGGGGAAAGGCAGGCAGAGAATTCCCTGCTAGCACCTTCTCTGTGCCTGTTCACATTGCTTCGCAGAATCGCTTTTGTGCAGAAAACAGTAACACTTGTTCAGAAGGAAAGAAAGCACAGAGCCCCAGATTTTATGTTGTCCTGGAGAGCTTGCAGAGCACTGGGGAAAGGCAGGCAGAGAATTCCTTGCTAGCACCTTCTCTGTGCCTGGGAAGCAGAAGTGTTCACATTGCTTCGCAAGAATCGCTTTTGTGCAGAAAACAGTAACACTTGTTCAGAAGGAAAGAAAGCACAGAGCCCCAGATTCTATGTTGTCCTGGAGAGCTTGCAGAGCACTGGGGAAAGGCAGGCAGAGAATTCCCTGCTAGCACCTTCTCTGTGCCTGGGAAGCAGAAGTGTTCACATTGCTTCGCAAAAATCGGTTTTGTGCAGAAAACAGTAACACTTGTTCAGAAGGAAAGAAAGCACAGAGCCCCAGATTTTATGTTGTCCTGGAGAGCTTGCAGAGCACTGGGGAAAGGCAGGCAGAGAATTCCCTGCTAGCACCTTCTCTGTGCCTGTTCACATTGCTTCGCAGAATCGCTTTTGTGCAGAAAACAGTAACACTTGTTCAGAAGGAAAGAAAGCACAGAGCCCCAGATTCTATGTTGTCCTGGAGAGCTTGCAGAGCACTGGGGACAGGCAGGCAGAGAATTCCCTGCTAGCACCTTCTCTGTGCCTGGGAAGCAGAAGTGTTCACATTGCTTCACAAGAATTGCTTTTGTGCAGAAAACATTAACACTTGTTCAGAACGAAAGAAAGCACAGAGCCCCAGATTCTATGTTGTCCTGGAGAGCTTGCAGAGCACTGGGGACAGGCAGGCAGAGAATTCCCTGCTAGCACCTTCTCTGTGCCTGGGAAGCAGAAGTGTTCACATTGCTTCGCAGAATCGCTTTTGTGCAGAAAACACTAACACTTGTTCAGAAGGAAAGAAAGCACAGAGCCCCAGATTCTATGTTGTCCTGGAGAGCTTGCAGAGCACTGGGGAAAGGCAGGCAGAGAATTCCCTGCTAGCACCTTCTCTGTGCCTGTTCACATTGCTTCGCAGAATCGCTTTTGTGCAGAAAACAGTAACACTTGTTCAGAAGGAAAGAAAGCACAGAGCCCCAGATTCTATGTTGTCCTGGAGAGCTTGCAGAGCACTGGGGAAAGGCAGGCAGAGAATTCCCTGCTAGCACCTTCTCTGTGCCTGTTCACATTGCTTCGCAGAATCGCTTTTGTGCAGAAAACAGTAACACTTGTTCAGAAGGAAAGAAAGCACAGAGCCCCAGATTTTATGTTGTCCTGGAGAGCTTGCAGAGCACTGGGGAAAGGCAGGCAGAGAATTCCCTGCTAGCACCTTCTCTGTGCCTGGGAAGCAGAAGTGTTCACATTGCTTCGCAGAATCGCTTTTGTGCAGAAAACACTAACACTTGTTCAGAAGGAAAGAAAGCACAGAGCCCCACATTTGCTGTTGTCCTGGAGAGCTTGCAGAGCACTGGGGAAAGGCAGGCAGAGAATTCCTTGCTAGCACCTTCTCTGTGCCTGGGAAGCAGAAGTGTTCACATTGCTTCGCAAAAATCGCTTTTGTGCAGAAAACACTAACACTTGTTCAGAAGGAAAGAAAGCACAGAGCCCCAGATTCTATGTTGTCCTGGAGAGCTTGCAGAGCACTGGGGAAAGGCAGGCAGAGAATTCCCTGCTAGCACCTTCTCTGTGCCTGTTCACATTGCTTCGCAGAATCGCTTTTGTGCAGAAAACAGTAACACTTGTTCAGAAGGAAAGAAAGCACAGAGCCCCAGATTCTATGTTGTCCTGCAGAGCTTGCAGAGCACTGGGGAAAGGCAGGCAGAGAATTCCTTGCTAGCACCTTCTCTGTGCCTGGGAAGCAGAAGTGTTCACATTGCTTCGCAAGAATCGCTTTTGGGCAGAAAACACTAACACTTGTTCAGAACGAAAGAAAGCACAGAGCCCCAGATTCTATGTTGTCCTGCAGAGCTTGCAGAGCACTGGGGAAAGGCAGGCAGAGAATTCCTTGCTAGCACCTTCTCTGTGCCTGGGAAGCAGAAGTGTTCACATTGCTTCGCAAAAATCGCTTTTGTGCAGAAAACAGTAACACTTGTTCAGAAGGAAAGAAAGCACAGAGCCCCAGATTCTATGTTGTCCTGGAGAGCTTGCAGAGCACTGGGGAAAGGCAGGCAGAGAATTCCCTGCTAGCACCTTCTCTGTGCCTGTTCACATTGCTTCGCAGAATCGCTTTTGTGCAGAAAACAGTAACACTTGTTCAGAAGGAAAGAAAGCACAGAGCCCCAGATTCTATGTTGTCCTGGAGAGCTTGCAGAGCACTGGGGAAAGGCAGGCAGAGAATTCCCTGCTAGCACCTTCTCTGTGCCTGTTCACATTGCTTCGCAGAATCGCTTTTGTGCAGAAAACAGTAACACTTGTTCAGAAGGAAAGAAAGCACAGAGCCCCAGATTTTATGTTGTCCTGGAGAGCTTGCAGAGCACTGGGGAAAGGCAGGCAGAGAATTCCCTGCTAGCACCTTCTCTGTGCCTGGGAAGCAGAAGTGTTCACATTGCTTCGCAGAATCGCTTTTGTGCAGAAAACACTAACACTTGTTCAGAAGGAAAGAAAGCACAGAGCCCCACATTTGCTGTTGTCCTGGAGAGCTTGCAGAGCACTGGGGAAAGGCAGGCAGAGAATTCCTTGCTAGCACCTTCTCTGTGCCTGGGAAGCAGAAGTGTTCACATTGCTTCGCAAAAATCGCTTTTGTGCAGAAAACACTAACACTTGTTCAGAAGGAAAGAAAGCACAGAGCCCCAGATTCTATGTTGTCCTGGAGAGCTTGCAGAGCACTGGGGAAAGGCAGGCAGAGAATTCCCTGCTAGCACCTTCTCTGTGCCTGTTCACATTGCTTCGCAGAATCGCTTTTGTGCAGAAAACAGTAACACTTGTTCAGAAGGAAAGAAAGCACAGAGCCCCAGATTCTATGTTGTCCTGGAGAGCTTGCAGAGCACTGGGGAAAGGCAGGCAGAGAATTCCCTGCTAGCACCTTCTCTGTGCCTGTGAAGCAGAAGTGTTCACATTGCTTCGCAGAATCGCTTTTGTGCAGAAAACAGTAACACTTGTTCAGAAGGAAAGAAAGCACAGAGCCCCAGATTCTATGTTGTCCTGCAGAGCTTGCAGAGCACTGGGGAAAGGCAGGCAGAGAATTCCTTGCTAGCACCTTCTCTGTGCCTGGGAAGCAGAAGTGTTCACATTGCTTCGCAAGAATCGCTTTTGGGCAGAAAACACTAACACTTGTTCAGAACGAAAGAAAGCACAGAGCCCCAGATTCTATGTTGTCCTGCAGAGCTTGCAGAGCACTGGGGAAAGGCAGGCAGAGAATTCCTTGCTAGCACCTTTTCTGTGCCTGGGAAGCAGAAGTGTTCACATTGCTTCGCAAAAATCGCTTTTGTGCAGAAAACAGTAACACTTGTTCAGAAGGAAAGAAAGCACAGAGCCCCAGATTCTATGTTGTCCTGGAGAGCTTGCAGAGCACTGGGGAAAGGCAGGCAGAGAATTCCTTTCTAGCACCTTCTCTGTGCCTGGGAAGCAGAAGTGTTCACATTGCTTCGCAAGAATCGCTTTTGTGCAGAAAACACTTACAATTATTAAGAAGGAAAGAAAGCACAGAGCCCCAGATTTTATGTTGTCCTGGAGAGCTTGCAGAGCACTGGGGAAAGGCAGGCAGAGAATTCCCTGCTAGCACCTTCTCTGTGCCTGTTCACATTGCTTCGCAGAATCGCTTTTGTGCAGAAAACAGTAACACTTGTTCAGAAGGAAAGAAAGCACAGAGCCCCAGATTCTATGTTGTCCTGGAGAGCTTGCAGAGCACTGGGGACAGGCAGGCAGAGAATTCCCTGCTAGCACCTTCTCTGTGCCTGTTCACATTGCTTCGCAGAATCGCTTTTGTGCAGAAAACAGTAACACTTGTTCAGAAGGAAAGAAAGCACAGAGCCCCAGATTTTATGTTGTCCTGGAGAGCTTGCAGAGCACTGGGGAAAGGCAGGCAGAGAATTCCTTTCTAGCACCTTCTCTGTGCCTGGGAAGCAGAAGTGTTCACATTGCTTCGCAGAATCGCTTTTGTGCAGAAAACAGTAACACTTGTTCAGAAGGAAAGAAAGCACAGAGCCCCAGATTTTATGTTGTCCTGGAGAGCTTGCAGAGCACTGGGGACAGGCAGGCAGAGAATTCCCTGCTAGCACCTTCTCTGTGCCTGGGAAGCAGAAGTGTTCACATTGCTTCGCAAAAATCGCTTTTGTGCAGAAAACAGTAACACTTGTTCAGAAGGAAAGAAAGCACAGAGCCCCAGATTCTATGTTGTCCTGGAGAGCTTGCAGAGCACTGGGGAAAGGCAGGCAGAGAATTCCCTGCTAGCACCTTCTCTGTGCCTGGGAAGCAGAAGTGTTCACATTGCTTCGCAGAATCGCTTTTGTGCAGAAAACACTAACACTTGTTCAGAAGGAAAGAAAGCAGAGAGAACCACATTCTATGTTGTCCTGGAGAGCTTGCAGAGCACTGGGGAAAGGCAGGCAGAGAATTCCTTGCTAGCACCTTCTCTGTGCCTGGGAAGCAGAACTGTTCACATTGCTTCGCAAGAATCGCTTTTGTACAGAAAACAGTAACACTTATTAAGAAGGAAAGAAAGCACAGAGCCCCAGATTTTATGTTGTCCTGGAGAGCTTGCAGAGCACTGGGGAAAGGCAGGCAGAGAATTCCCTGCTAGCACCTTCTCTGTGCCTGGGAAGCAGAAGTGTTCACATTGCTTCGCAAGAATCGCTTTTGTGCAGAAAACAGTAACACTTGTTCAGAAGGAAAGAAAGCACAGAGGCCCAGATTCTATGTTGTCCTGGAGAGCTTGCAGAGCACTGGGGAAAGGCAGGTAGAGAATTCCTTGCTAGCACCTTCTCTGTGCCTGTTCACATTGCTTCGCAGAATCGCTTTTGTGCAGAAAACAGTAACACTTGTTCAGAAGGAAAGAAAGCACAGAGCCCCAGATTTTATGTTGTCCTGGAGAGCTTGCAGAGCACTGGGGAAAGGCAGGCAGAGAATTCCCTGCTAGCACCTTCTCTGTGCCTGTTCACATTGCTTCGCAGAATCGCTTTTGTGCAGAAAACAGTAACACTTGTTCAGAAGGAAAGAAAGCACAGAGCCCCAGATTTTATGTTGTCCTGGAGAGCTTGCAGAGCACTGGGGAAAGGCAGGCAGAGAATTCCTTGCTAGCACCTTCTCTGTGCCTGGGAAGCAGAAGTGTTCACATTGCTTCGCAAGAATCGCTTTTGTGCAGAAAACAGTAACACTTGTTCAGAAGGAAAGAAAGCACAGAGCCCCAGATTCTATGTTGTCCTGGAGAGCTTGCAGAGCACTGGGGAAAGGCAGGCAGAGAATTCCCTGCTAGCACCTTCTCTGTGCCTGGGAAGCAGAAGTGTTCACATTGCTTCGCAAAAATCGGTTTTGTGCAGAAAACAGTAACACTTGTTCAGAACGAAAGAAAGCACAGAGCCCCAGATTTTATGTTGTCCTGGAGAGCTTGCAGAGCACTGGGGAAAGGCAGGCAGAGAATTCCCTGCTAGCACCTTCTCTGTGCCTGTTCACATTGCTTCGCAGAATCGCTTTTGTGCAGAAAACAGTAACACTTGTTCAGAAGGAAAGAAAGCACAGAGCCCCAGATTCTATGTTGTCCTGGA
This sequence comes from Strix aluco, assembly GCF_031877795.1. Classification (NCBI taxonomy): domain Eukaryota; kingdom Metazoa; phylum Chordata; class Aves; order Strigiformes; family Strigidae; genus Strix; species Strix aluco. The sequence goes on along the minus strand of NW_027436510.1, from coordinate 1,518,812 downwards.
GAGCTTGCAGAGCACTGGGGACAGGCAGGCAGAGAATTCCCTGCTAGCACCTTCTCTGTGCCTGGGAAGCAGAAGTGTTCACATTGCTTCACAAGAATTGCTTTTGTGCAGAAAACATTAACACTTGTTCAGAACGAAAGAAAGCACAGAGCCCCAGATTCTATGTTGTCCTGGAGAGCTTGCAGAGCACTGGGGACAGGCAGGCAGAGAATTCCCTGCTAGCACCTTCTCTGTGCCTGGGAAGCAGAAGTGTTCACATTGCTTCGCAGAATCGCTTTTGTGCAGAAAACACTAACACTTGTTCAGAAGGAAAGAAAGCACAGAGCCCCAGATTCTATGTTGTCCTGGAGAGCTTGCAGAGCACTGGGGAAAGGCAGGCAGAGAATTCCCTGCTAGCACCTTCTCTGTGCCTGTTCACATTGCTTCGCAGAATCGCTTTTGTGCAGAAAACAGTAACACTTGTTCAGAAGGAAAGAAAGCACAGAGCCCCAGATTCTATGTTGTCCTGGAGAGCTTGCAGAGCACTGGGGAAAGGCAGGCAGAGAATTCCCTGCTAGCACCTTCTCTGTGCCTGTTCACATTGCTTCGCAGAATCGCTTTTGTGCAGAAAACAGTAACACTTGTTCAGAAGGAAAGAAAGCACAGAGCCCCAGATTTTATGTTGTCCTGGAGAGCTTGCAGAGCACTGGGGAAAGGCAGGCAGAGAATTCCCTGCTAGCACCTTCTCTGTGCCTGGGAAGCAGAAGTGTTCACATTGCTTCGCAGAATCGCTTTTGTGCAGAAAACACTAACACTTGTTCAGAAGGAAAGAAAGCACAGAGCCCCACATTTGCTGTTGTCCTGGAGAGCTTGCAGAGCACTGGGGAAAGGCAGGCAGAGAATTCCTTGCTAGCACCTTCTCTGTGCCTGGGAAGCAGAAGTGTTCACATTGCTTCGCAAAAATCGCTTTTGTGCAGAAAACACTAACACTTGTTCAGAAGGAAAGAAAGCACAGAGCCCCAGATTCTATGTTGTCCTGGAGAGCTTGCAGAGCACTGGGGAAAGGCAGGCAGAGAATTCCCTGCTAGCACCTTCTCTGTGCCTGTTCACATTGCTTCGCAGAATCGCTTTTGTGCAGAAAACAGTAACACTTGTTCAGAAGGAAAGAAAGCACAGAGCCCCAGATTCTATGTTGTCCTGGAGAGCTTGCAGAGCACTGGGGAAAGGCAGGCAGAGAATTCCCTGCTAGCACCTTCTCTGTGCCTGTGAAGCAGAAGTGTTCACATTGCTTCGCAGAATCGCTTTTGTGCAGAAAACAGTAACACTTGTTCAGAAGGAAAGAAAGCACAGAGCCCCAGATTCTATGTTGTCCTGCAGAGCTTGCAGAGCACTGGGGAAAGGCAGGCAGAGAATTCCTTGCTAGCACCTTCTCTGTGCCTGGGAAGCAGAAGTGTTCACATTGCTTCGCAAGAATCGCTTTTGGGCAGAAAACACTAACACTTGTTCAGAACGAAAGAAAGCACAGAGCCCCAGATTCTATGTTGTCCTGCAGAGCTTGCAGAGCACTGGGGAAAGGCAGGCAGAGAATTCCTTGCTAGCACCTTCTCTGTGCCTGGGAAGCAGAAGTGTTCACATTGCTTCGCAAAAATCGCTTTTGTGCAGAAAACAGTAACACTTGTTCAGAAGGAAAGAAAGCACAGAGCCCCAGATTCTATGTTGTCCTGGAGAGCTTGCAGAGCACTGGGGAAAGGCAGGCAGAGAATTCCTTTCTAGCACCTTCTCTGTGCCTGGGAAGCAGAAGTGTTCACATTGCTTCGCAAGAATCGCTTTTGTGCAGAAAACACTTACAATTATTAAGAAGGAAAGAAAGCACAGAGCCCCAGATTTTATGTTGTCCTGGAGAGCTTGCAGAGCACTGGGGAAAGGCAGGCAGAGAATTCCCTGCTAGCACCTTCTCTGTGCCTGTTCACATTGCTTCGCAGAATCGCTTTTGTGCAGAAAACAGTAACACTTGTTCAGAAGGAAAGAAAGCACAGAGCCCCAGATTCTATGTTGTCCTGGAGAGCTTGCAGAGCACTGGGGACAGGCAGGCAGAGAATTCCCTGCTAGCACCTTCTCTGTGCCTGTTCACATTGCTTCGCAGAATCGCTTTTGTGCAGAAAACAGTAACACTTGTTCAGAAGGAAAGAAAGCACAGAGCCCCAGATTCTATGTTGTCCTGGAGAGCTTGCAGAGCACTGGGGAAAGGCAGGCAGAGAATTCCCTGCTAGCACCTTCTCTGTGCCTGTTCACATTGCTTCGCAGAATCGCTTTTGTGCAGAAAACAGTAACACTTGTTCAGAAGGAAAGAAAGCACAGAGCCCCAGATTTTATGTTGTCCTGGAGAGCTTGCAGAGCACTGGGGAAAGGCAGGCAGAGAATTCCCTGCTAGCACCTTCTCTGTGCCTGGGAAGCAGAAGTGTTCACATTGCTTCGCAGAATCGCTTTTGTGCAGAAAACACTAACACTTGTTCAGAAGGAAAGAAAGCACAGAGCCCCACATTTGCTGTTGTCCTGGAGAGCTTGCAGAGCACTGGGGAAAGGCAGGCAGAGAATTCCTTGCTAGCACCTTCTCTGTGCCTGGGAAGCAGAAGTGTTCACATTGCTTCGCAAAAATCGCTTTTGTGCAGAAAACACTAACACTTGTTCAGAAGGAAAGAAAGCACAGAGCCCCAGATTCTATGTTGTCCTGGAGAGCTTGCAGAGCACTGGGGAAAGGCAGGCAGAGAATTCCCTGCTAGCACCTTCTCTGTGCCTGTTCACATTGCTTCGCAGAATCGCTTTTGTGCAGAAAACAGTAACACTTGTTCAGAAGGAAAGAAAGCACAGAGCCCCAGATTCTATGTTGTCCTGGAGAGCTTGCAGAGCACTGGGGAAAGGCAGGCAGAGAATTCCCTGCTAGCACCTTCTCTGTGCCTGTGAAGCAGAAGTGTTCACATTGCTTCGCAGAATCGCTTTTGTGCAGAAAACAGTAACACTTGTTCAGAAGGAAAGAAAGCACAGAGCCCCAGATTCTATGTTGTCCTGCAGAGCTTGCAGAGCACTGGGGAAAGGCAGGCAGAGAATTCCTTGCTAGCACCTTCTCTGTGCCTGGGAAGCAGAAGTGTTCACATTGCTTCGCAAGAATCGCTTTTGGGCAGAAAACACTAACACTTGTTCAGAACGAAAGAAAGCACAGAGCCCCAGATTCTATGTTGTCCTGCAGAGCTTGCAGAGCACTGGGGAAAGGCAGGCAGAGAATTCCTTGCTAGCACCTTCTCTGTGCCTGGGAAGCAGAAGTGTTCACATTGCTTCGCAAAAATCGCTTTTGTGCAGAAAACAGTAACACTTGTTCAGAAGGAAAGAAAGCACAGAGCCCCAGATTCTATGTTGTCCTGGAGAGCTTGCAGAGCACTGGGGAAAGGCAGGCAGAGAATTCCTTTCTAGCACCTTCTCTGTGCCTGGGAAGCAGAAGTGTTCACATTGCTTCGCAAGAATCGCTTTTGTGCAGAAAACACTTACAATTATTAAGAAGGAAAGAAAGCACAGAGCCCCAGATTTTATGTTGTCCTGGAGAGCTTGCAGAGCACTGGGGAAAGGCAGGCAGAGAATTCCCTGCTAGCACCTTCTCTGTGCCTGTTCACATTGCTTCGCAGAATCGCTTTTGTGCAGAAAACAGTAACACTTGTTCAGAAGGAAAGAAAGCACAGAGCCCCAGATTCTATGTTGTCCTGGAGAGCTTGCAGAGCACTGGGGACAGGCAGGCAGAGAATTCCCTGCTAGCACCTTCTCTGTGCCTGTTCACATTGCTTCGCAGAATCGCTTTTGTGCAGAAAACAGTAACACTTGTTCAGAAGGAAAGAAAGCACAGAGCCCCAGATTTTATGTTGTCCTGGAGAGCTTGCAGAGCACTGGGGAAAGGCAGGCAGAGAATTCCTTTCTAGCACCTTCTCTGTGCCTGGGAAGCAGAAGTGTTCACATTGCTTCGCAGAATCGCTTTTGTGCAGAAAACAGTAACACTTGTTCAGAAGGAAAGAAAGCACAGAGCCCCAGATTTTATGTTGTCCTGGAGAGCTTGCAGAGCACTGGGGAAAGGCAGGCAGAGAATTCCCTGCTAGCACCTTCTCTGTGCCTGGGAAGCACAAGTGTTCACATTGCTTCGCAAAAATCGCTTTTGTGCAGAAAACAGTAACACTTGTTCAGAAGGAAAGAAAGCACAGAGCCCCAGATTCTATGTTGTCCTGGAGAGCTTGCAGAGCACTGGGGAAAGGCAGGCAGAGAATTCCCTGCTAGCACCTTCTCTGTGCCTGGGAAGCAGAAGTGTTCACATTGCTTCGCAGAATCGCTTTTGTGCAGAAAACACTAACACTTGTTCAGAAGGAAAGAAAGCAGAGAGAACCACATTCTATGTTGTCCTGGAGAGCTTGCAGAGCACTGGGGAAAGGCAGGCAGAGAATTCCTTGCTAGCACCTTCTCTGTGCCTGGGAAGCAGAACTGTTCACATTGCTTCGCAAGAATCGCTTTTGTGCAGAAAACAGTAACACTTATTAAGAAGGAAAGAAAGCACAGAGCCCCAGATTTTATGTTGTCCTGGAGAGCTTGCAGAGCACTGGGGAAAGGCAGGCAGAGAATTCCTTGCTAGCACCTTCTCTGTGCCTGGGAAGCAGAAGTGTTCACATTGCTTCGCAAGAATCGCTTTTGTGCAGAAAACAGTAACACTTGTTCAGAAGGAAAGAAAGCACAGAGCCCCAGATTCTATGTTGTCCTGGAGAGCTTGCAGAGCACTGGGGAAAGGCAGGCAGAGAATTCCTTGCTAGCACCTTCTCTGTGCCTGGGAAGCAGAAGTGTTCACATTGCTTCGCAAGAATCGCTTTTGTGCAGAAAACAGTAACACTTGTTCAGAAGGAAAGAAAGCACAGAGCCCCAGATTCTATGTTGTCCTGGAGAGCTTGCAGAGCACTGGGGAAAGGCAGGCAGAGAATTCCTTGCTAGCACCTTCTCTGTGCCTGGGAAGCAGAAGTGTTCACATTGCTTCGCAAGAATTGCTTTTGTGCAGAAAACAGTAACACTTGTTCAGAACGAAAGAAAGCACAGAGCCCCAGATTCTATGTTGTCCTGGAGAGCTTGCAGAGCACTGGGGAAAGGCAGGTAGAGAATTCCCTGCTAGCACCTTCTCTGTGCCTGTTCACATTGCTTCGCAGAATCGCTTTTGTGCAGAAAACAGTAACACTTGTTCAGAAGGAAAGAAAGCACAGAGCCCCAGATTTTATGTTGTCCTGGAGAGCTTGCAGAGCACTGGGGAAAGGCAGGCAGAGAATTCCCTGCTAGCACCTTCTCTGTGCCTGTTCACATTGCTTCGCAGAATCGCTTTTGTGCAGAAAACAGTAACACTTGTTCAGAAGGAAAGAAAGCACAGAGCCCCAGATTTTATGTTGTCCTGCAGAGCTTGCAGAGCACTGGGGAAAGGCAGGCAGAGAATTCCTTGCTAGCACCTTCTCTGTGCCTGGGAAGCAGAAGTGTTCACATTGCTTCGCAAGAATCGCTTTTGTGCAGAAAACAGTAACACTTGTTCAGAAGGAAAGAAAGCACAGAGCCCCAGATTCTATGTTGTCCTGGAGAGCTTGCAGAGCACTGGGGAAAGGCAGGCAGAGAATTCCCTGCTAGCACCTTCTCTGTGCCTGGGAAGCAGAAGTGTTCACATTGCTTCGCAAAAATCGGTTTTGTGCAGAAAACATTAACACTTGTTCAGAAGGAAAGAAAGCACAGAGCCCCAGATTTTATGTTGTCCTGGAGAGCTTGCAGAGCACTGGGGAAAGGCAGGCAGAGAATTCCCTGCTAGCACCTTCTCTGTGCCTGTTCACATTGCTTCGCAGAATCGCTTTTGTGCAGAAAACAGTAACACTTGTTCAGAAGGAAAGAAAGCACAGAGCCCCAGATTCTATGTTGTCCTGGAGAGCTTGCAGAGCACTGGGGACAGGCAGGCAGAGAATTCCCTGCTAGCACCTTCTCTGTGCCTGGGAAGCAGAAGTGTTCACATTGCTTCGCAGAATCGCTTTTGTGCAGAAAACAGTAACACTTGTTCAGAAGGAAAGAAAGCACAGAGCCCCAGATTCTATGTTGTCCTGGAGAGCTTGCAGAGCACTGGGGAAAGGCAGGCAGAGAATTCCCTGCTAGCACCTTCTCTGTGCCTGGGAAGCAGAAGTGTTCACATTGCTTCGCAAGAATCGCTTTTGTGCAGAAAACACTAACACTTGTTCATAACGAAAGAAAGCACAGAGCTCCAGATTCTATGTTGTCCTGCAGAGCTTGCAGAGCACTGGGGAAAGGCAGGCAGAGAATTCCTTGCTAGCACCTTCTCTGTGCCTGGGAAGCAGAAGTGTTCACATTGCTTCGCAAAAATCGCTTTTGTGCAGAAAACAGTAACGCTTGTTCAGAAGGAAAGAAAGCACAGAGCCCCAGATTTTATGTTGTCCTGGAGAGCTTGCAGAGCACTGGGGAAAGGCAGGCAGAGAATTCCCTGCTAGCACCTTCTCTGTGCCTGTTCACATTGCTTCGCAGAATCGCTTTTGTGCAGAAAACAGTAACACTTGTTCAGAAGGAAAGAAAGCACAGAGCCCCAGATTCTATGTTGTCCTGGAGAGCTTGCAGAGCACTGGGGACAGGCAGGCAGAGAATTCCCTGCTAGCACCTTCTCTGTGCCTGGGAAGCAGAAGTGTTCACATTGCTTCGCAGAATCGCTTTTGTGCAGAAAACACTAACACTTGTTCAGAAGGAAAGAAAGCACAGAGCCCCATTTCTATGTTGTCCTGGAGAGCTTGCAGAGCACTGGGGAAAGGCAGGCAGAGAATTCCCTGCTAGCACCTTCTCTGTGCCTGGGAAGCAGAAGTGTTCACATTGCTTCGCAGAATCGCTTTTGTGCAGAAAACAGTAACACTTGTTCAGAACGAAAGAAAGCACAGAGCCCCAGATTCTATGTTGTCCTGCAGAGCTTGCAGAGCACTGGGGAAAGGCAGGCAGAGAATTCCTTGCTAGCACCTTCTCTGTGCCTGGGAAGCAGAAGTGTTCACATTGCTTCGCAAGAATCGCTTTTGTGCAGAAAACACTAACACTTGTTCAGAAGGAAAGAAAGCACAGAGCCCCAGATTCTATGTTGTCCTGGAGAGCTTGCAGAGCACTGGGGAAAGGCAGGCAGAGAATTCCTTGCTAGCACCTTCTCTGTGCCTGGGAAGCAGAAGTGTTCACATTGCTTCGCAAGAATCGCTTTTGTGCAGAAAACAGTAACACTTGTTCAGAAGGAAAGAAAGCACAGAGCCCCAGATTCTATGTTGTCCTGGAGAGCTTGCAGAGCACTGGGGAAAGGCAGGCAGAGAATTCCCTGCTAGCACCTTCTCTGTGCCTGGGAAGCAGAAGTGTTCACATTGCTTCGCAAGAATCGCTTTTGTGCAGAAAACACTTACACTTGTTCAGAAGGAAAGAAATCACAGAGCCCCAGATTCTATGTTGTCCTGGAGAGCTTGCAGAGCACTGGGGAAAGGCAGGCAGAGAATTCCTTGCTAGCACCTTCTCTGTGCCTGGGAAGCAGAAGTGTTCACATTGCTTCGCAAGAATCGCTTTTGGGCAGAAAACACTAACACTTGTTCAGAACGAAAGAAAGCACAGAGCCCCAGATTCTATGTTGTCCTGCAGAGCTTGCAGAGCACTGGGGAAAGGCAGGCAGAGAATTCCTTGCTAGCATCTTCTCTGTGCCTGGGAAGCAGAAGTGTTCACATTGCTTCGCAGAATCGCTTTTGTGCAGAAAACAGTAACACTTGTTCAGAAGGAAAGAAAGCACAGAGCCCCAGATTTTATGTTGTCCTGGAGAGCTTGCAGAGCACTGGGGAAAGGCAGGCAGAGAATTCCCTGCTAGCACCTTCTCTGTGCCTGGGAAGCAGAAGTGTTCACATTGCTTCGCAAAAATTGCTTTTGTGCAGAAAACAGTAACACTTGTTCAGAAGGAAAGAAAGCACAGAGCCCCAGATTCTATGTTGTCCTGGAGAGCTTGCAGAGCACTGGGGAAAGGCAGGCAGAGAATTCCCTGCTAGCACCTTCTCTGTGCCTGGGAAGCAGAAGTGTTCACATTGCTTCGCAGAATCGCTTTTGTGCAGAAAACACTAACACTTGTTCAGAAGGAAAGAAAGCAGAGAGAACCACATTCTATGTTGTCCTGGAGAGCTTGCAGAGCACTGGGGAAAGGCAGGCAGAGAATTCCTTGCTAGCACCTTGTCTGTGCCTGGGAAGCAGAACTGTTCACATTGCTTCGCAAGAATCGCTTTTGTGCAGAAAACAGTAACACTTATTAAGAAGGAAAGAAAGCACAGAGCCCCAGATTTTATGTTGTCCTGGAGAGCTTGCAGAGCACTGGGGAAAGGCAGGCAGAGAATTCCTTGCTAGCACCTTCTCTGTGCCTGGGAAGCAGAAGTGTTCACATTGCTTCGCAAGAATCGCTTTTGTGCAGAAAACAGTAACACTTGTTCAGAAGGAAAGAAAGCACAGAGCCCCAGATTCTATGTTGTCCTGGAGAGCTTGCAGAGCACTGGGGAAAGGCAGGCAGAGAATTCCTTGCTAGCACCTTCTCTGTGCCTGGGAAGCAGAAGTGTTCACATTGCTTCGCAAGAATCGCTTTTGTGCAGAAAACAGTAACACTTGTTCAGAAGGAAAGAAAGCACAGAGCCCCAGATTCTATGTTGTCCTGGAGAGCTTGCAGAGCACTGGGGAAAGGCAGGCAGAGAATTCCTTGCTAGCACCTTCTCTGTGCCTGGGAAGCAGAAGTGTTCACATTGCTTCGCAAGAATTGCTTTTGTGCAGAAAACAGTAACACTTGTTCAGAACGAAAGAAAGCACAGAGCCCCAGATTCTATGTTGTCCTGGAGAGCTTGCAGAGCACTGGGGAAAGGCAGGTAGAGAATTCCCTGCTAGCACCTTCTCTGTGCCTGTTCACATTGCTTCGCAGAATCGCTTTTGTGCAGAAAACAGTAACACTTGTTCAGAAGGAAAGAAAGCACAGAGCCCCAGATTCTATGTTGTCCTGGAGAGCTTGCAGAGCACTGGGGAAAGGCAGGCAGAGAATTCCCTGCTAGCACCTTCTCTGTGCCTGGGAAGCAGAAGTGTTCACATTGCTTCGCAAGAATCGCTTTTGTGCAGAAAACACTTACACTTGTTCAGAAGGAAAGAAATCACAGAGCCCCAGATTCTATGTTGTCCTGGAGAGCTTGCAGAGCACTGGGGAAAGGCAGGCAGAGAATTCCTTGCTAGCACCTTCTCTGTGCCTGGGAAGCAGAAGTGTTCACATTGCTTCGCAAGAATCGCTTTTGGGCAGAAAACACTAACACTTGTTCAGAACGAAAGAAAGCACAGAGCCCCAGATTCTATGTTGTCCTGCAGAGCTTGCAGAGCACTGGGGAAAGGCAGGCAGAGAATTCCTTGCTAGCATCTTCTCTGTGCCTGGGAAGCAGAAGTGTTCACATTGCTTCGCAGAATCGCTTTTGTGCAGAAAACAGTAACACTTGTTCAGAAGGAAAGAAAGCACAGAGCCCCAGATTTTATGTTGTCCTGGAGAGCTTGCAGAGCACTGGGGAAAGGCAGGCAGAGAATTCCCTGCTAGCACCTTCTCTGTGCCTGGGAAGCAGAAGTGTTCACATTGCTTCGCAAAAATCGCTTTTGTGCAGAAAACAGTAACACTTGTTCAGAAGGAAAGAAAGCACAGAGCCCCAGATTCTATGTTGTCCTGGAGAGCTTGCAGAGCACTGGGGAAAGGCAGGCAGAGAATTCCCTGCTAGCACCTTCTCTGTGCCTGGGAAGCAGAAGTGTTCACATTGCTTCGCAGAATCGCTTTTGTGCAGAAAACACTAACACTTGTTCAGAAGGAAAGAAAGCAGAGAGAACCACATTCTATGTTGTCCTGGAGAGCTTGCAGAGCACTGGGGAAAGGCAGGCAGAGAATTCCTTGCTAGCACCTTGTCTGTGCCTGGGAAGCAGAACTGTTCACATTGCTTCGCAAGAATCGCTTTTGTGCAGAAAACAGTAACACTTATTAAGAAGGAAAGAAAGCACAGAGCCCCAGATTTTATGTTGTCCTGGAGAGCTTGCAGAGCACTGGGGAAAGGCAGGCAGAGAATTCCTTGCTAGCACCTTCTCTGTGCCTGGGAAGCAGAAGTGTTCACATTGCTTCGCAAGAATCGCTTTTGTGCAGAAAACAGTAACACTTGTTCAGAACGAAAGAAAGCACAGAGCCCCAGATTCTATGTTGTCCTGGAGAGCTTGCAGAGCACTGGGGAAAGGCAGGCAGAGAATTCCTTGCTAGCACCTTCTCTGTGCCTGGGAAGCAGAAGTGTTCACATTGCTTCGCAAGAATCGCTTTTGTGCAGAAAACAGTAACACTTGTTCAGAAGGAAAGAAAGCACAGAGCCCCAGATTCTATGTTGTCCTGGAGAGCTTGCAGAGCACTGGGGAAAGGCAGGCAGAGAATTCCTTGCTAGCACCTTCTCTGTGCCTGGGAAGCAGAAGTGTTCACATTGCTTCGCAAGAATTGCTTTTGTGCAGAAAACAGTAACACTTGTTCAGAACGAAAGAAAGCACAGAGCCCCAGATTCTATGTTGTCCTGGAGAGCTTGCAGAGCACTGGGGAAAGGCAGGTAGAGAATTCCCTGCTAGCACCTTCTCTGTGCCTGTTCACATTGCTTCGCAGAATCGCTTTTGTGCAGAAAACAGTAACACTTGTTCAGAAGGAAAGAAAGCACAGAGCCCCAGATTCTATGTTGTCCTGGAGAGCTTGCAGAGCACTGGGGAAAGGCAGGCAGAGAATTCCCTGCTAGCACCTTCTCTGTGCCTGTTCACATTGCTTCGCAGAATCGCTTTTGTGCAGAAAACAGTAACACTTGTTCAGAAGGAAAGAAAGCACAGAGCCCCAGATTTTATGTTGTCCTGGAGAGCTTGCAGAGCACTGGGGAAAGGCAGGCAGAGAATTCCTTGCTAGCACCTTCTCTGTGCCTGGGAAGCAGAAGTGTTCACATTGCTTCGCAAGAATCGCTTTTGTGCAGAAAACATTAACACTTGTTCAGAAGGAAAGAAAGCACAGAGCCCCAGATTCTATGTTGTCCTGCAGAGCTTGCAGAGCACTGGGGAAAGGCAGGCAGAGAATTCCTTGCTAGCACCTTCTCTGTGCCTGGGAAGCAGAAGTGTTCACATTGCTTCACAAGAATTGCTTTTGTGCAGAAAACAGTAACACTTGTTCAGAAGGAAAGAAAGCACAGAGCCCCAGATTCTATGTTGTCCTGGAGAGCTTGCAGAGCACTGGGGAAAGGCAGGCAGAGAATTCCCTGCTAGCACCTTCTCTGTGCCTGGGAAGCAGAAGTGTTCACATTGCTTCGCAAAAATCGCTTTTGTGCAGAAAACAGTAACACTTGTTCAGAAGGAAAGAAAGCACAGAGCCCCAGATTTTATGTTGTCCTGGAGAGCTTGCAGAGCACTGGGGAAAGGCAGGCAGAGAATTCCCTGCTAGCACCTTCTCTGTGCCTGTTCACATTGCTTCGCAGAATCGCTTTTGTGCAGAAAACAGTAACACTTGTTCAGAAGGAAAGAAAGCACAGAGCCCCAGATTTTATGTTGTCCTGGAGAGCTTGCAGAGCACTGGGGAAAGGCAGGCAGAGAATTCCCTGCTAGCACCTTCTCTGTGCCTGGGAAGCAGAAGTGTTCACATTGCTTCGCAAGAATCGCTTTTGTGCAGAAAACACTTACACTTATTAAGAAGGAAAGAAAGCACAGAGCCCCAGATTTTATGTTGTCCTGGAGAGCTTGCAGAGCACTGGGGAAAGGCAGGCAGAGAATTCCTTGCTAGCACCTTCTCTGTGCCTGGGAAGCAGAAGTGTTCACATTGCTTCGCAAGAATCGCTTTTGTGCAGAAAACAGTAACACTTGTTCAGAAGGAAAGAAAGCACAGAGCCCCAGATTCTATGTTGTCCTGGAGAGCTTGCAGAGCACTGGGGAAAGGCAGGCAGAGAATTCCTTGCTAGCACCTTCTCTGTGCCTGGGAAGCAGAACTGTTCACATTGCTTCGCAAGAATTGCTCTTGTGCAGAAAACAATAACACTTGTTCAGAACGAAAGAAAGCACAGAGCCCCAGATTCTATGTTGTCCTGGAGAGCTTGCAGAGCACTGGGGAAAGGCAGGCAGAGAATTCCTTGCTAGCACCTTCTCTGTGCCTGGGAAGCAGAAGTGTTCACATTGCTTCGCAAGAATCGCTTTTGGGCAGAAAACACTAACACTTGTTCAGAACGAAAGAAAGCACAGAGCCCCAGATTCTATGTTGTCCTGGAGAGCTTGCAGAGCACTGGGGAAAGGCAGGCAGAGAATTCCCTGCTAGCACCTTCTCTGTGCCTGGGAAGCAGAAGTGTTCACATTGCTTCGCAGAATCGCTTTTGTGCAGAAAACAGTAACACTTGTTCAGAAGGAAAGAAAGCACAGAGCCCCAGATTTTATGTTGTCCTGGAGAGCTTGCAGAGCACTGGGGAAAGGCAGGCAGAGAATTCCCTGCTAGCACCTTCTCTGTGCCTGGGAAGCAGAAGTGTTCACATTGCTTCGCAGAATCGCTTTTGTGCAGAAAACACTAACACTTGTTCAGAAGGAAAGAAAGCACAGAGCCCCAGATTCTATGTTGTCCTGGAGAGCTTGCAGAGCACTGGGGAAAGGCAGGCAGAGAATTCCTTGCTAGCACCTTCTCTGTGCCTGGGAAGCAGAAGTGTTCACATTGCTTCTCAAGAATCGCTTTTGTGCAAAAAACACTTACACTTATTCAGAAGGAAAGAAAGCACAGAGCCCCAGATTTTATGTTGTCCTGGAGAGCTTGCAGAGCACTGGGGAAAGGCAGGCAGAGAATTCCTTGCTAGCACCTTCTCTGTGCCTGGGAAGCAGAAGTGTTCACATTGCTTCGCAAGAATCGCTTTTGTGCAGAAAACTATAACACTTGTTCAGAAGGAAAGAAAGCACAGAGCCCCAGATTCTATGTTGTCCTGCAGAGCTTGCAGAGCACTGGGGAAAGGCAGGCAGAGAATTCCTTGCTAGCACCTTCTCTGTGCCTGGGAAGCAGAAGTGTTCACATTGCTTCGCAGAATCGCTTTTGTGCAGAAAACAGTAACACTTGTTCAGAAGGAAAGAAAGCACAGAGCCCCAGATTCTATGTTGTCCTGGAGAGCTTGCAGAGCACTGGGGAAAGGCAGGCAGAGAATTCCCTGCTAGCACCTTCTCTGTGCCTGGGAAGCAGAAGTGTTCACATTGCTTCGCAAGAATCGCTTTTGTGCAGAAAACACTAACACTTGTTCAGAAGGAAAGAAAGCACAGAGCCCCAGATTCTATGTTGTCCTGGAGAGCTTGCAGAGCACTGGGGAAAGGCAGGCAGAGAATTCCTTGCTAGCACCTTCTCTGTGCCTGGGAAGCAGAAGTGTTCACATTGCTTCACAAGAATTGCTTTTGTGCAGAAAACAGTAACACTTGTTCAGAACGAAAGAAAGCACAGAGCCCCAGATTCTATGTTGTCCTGGAGAGCTTGCAGAGCACTGGGGAAAGGCAGGCAGAGAATTCCCTGCTAGCACCTTCTCTGTGCCTGGGAAGCAGAAGTGTTCACATTGCTTCGCAAACATCGCTTTTGTGCAGAAAACACTAACACTTGTTCAGAAGGAAAGAAAGCACAGAGCCCCAGATTTTATGTTGTCCTGGAGAGCTTGCAGAGCACTGGGGAAAGGCAGGCAGAGAATTCCCTGCTAGCACCTTCTCTGTGCCTGTTCACATTGCTTCGCAGAATCGCTTTTGTGCAGAAAACAGTAACACTTGTTCAGAACGAAAGAAAGCACAGAGCCCCAGATTCTATGTTGTCCTGGAGAGCTTGCAGAGCACTGGGGACAGGCAGGCAGAGAATTCCCTGCTAGCACCTTCTCTGTGCCTGGGAAGCAGAAGTGTTCACATTGCTTCGCAGACTCGCTTTTGTGCAGAAAACACTAACACTTGTTCAGAAGGAAAGAAAGCACAGAGCCCCAGATTCTATGTTGTCCTGGAGAGCTTGCAGAGCACTGGGGAAAGGCAGGCAGAGAATTCCCTGCTAGCACCTTCTCTGTGCCTGGGAAGCAGAAGTGTTCACATTGCTTCGTAGAATCGCTTTTGTGCAGAAAACATTAACACTTGTTCAGAACGAAAGAAAGCACAGAGCCCCAGATTCTATGTTGTCCTGCAGAGCTTGCAGAGCACTGGGGAAAGGCAGGCAGAGAATTCCTTTCTAGCACCTTCTCTGTGCCTGGGAAGCAGAAGTGTTCACATTGCTTCGCAAGAATCGCTTTTGTGCAGAAAACACTAACACTTGTTCAGAAGGAAAGAAAGCACAGAGCCCCAGATTCTATGTTGTCCTGGAGAGCTTGCAGAGCACTGGGGAAAGGCAGGCAGAGAATTCCCTGCTAGCACCTTCTCTGTGCCTGGGAAGCAGAAGTGTTCACATTGCTTCGCAAGAATCGCTTTTGTGCAGAAAACAGTAACACTTGTTCAGAAGGAAAGAAAGCACAGAGCCCCAGATTCTATGTTGTCCTGGAGAGCTTGCAGAGCACTGGGGAAAGGCAGGCAGAGAATTCCCTGCTAGCACCTTCTCTGTGCCTGGGAAGCAGAAGTGTTCACATTGCTTCGCAAAAATCGCTTTTGTGCAGAAAACAGTAACACTTGTTCAGAAGGAAAGAAATCACAGAGCCCCAGATTCTATGTTGTCCTGGAGAGCTTGCAGAGCACTGGGGAAAGGCAGGCAGAGAATTCCCTGCTAGCACCTTCTCTGTGCCTGTTCACATTGCTTCGCAAGAATCGCTTTTGTGCAGAAAACAGTAACACTTGTTCAGAAGGAAAGAAAGCACAGAGCCCCAGATTCTATGTTGTCCTGGAGAGCTTGCAGAGCACTGGGGAAAGGCAGGCAGAGAATTCCCTGCTAGCACCTTCTCTGTGCCTGGGAAGCAGAAGTGTTCACATTGCTTCGCAAAAATCGCTTTTGTGCAGAAAACAGTAACACTTGTTCAGAAGGAAAGAAATCACAGAGCCCCAGATTCTATGTTGTCCTGGAGAGCTTGCAGAGCACTGGGGAAAGGCAGGCAGAGAATTCCTTGCTAGCACCTTCTCTGTGCCTGGGAAGCAGAAGTGTTCACATTGCTTCGCAGAATCGCTTTTGTGCAGAAAACAGTAACACTTGTTCAGAAGGAGAGAAAGCACAGAGCCCCAGATTCTATGTTGTCCTGGAGAGCTTGCAGAGCACTGGGGAAAGGCAGGCAGAGAATTCCTTGCTAGCACCTTCTCTGTGCCTGGGAAGCAGAAGTGTTCACATTGCTTCGCAAGAATCGCTTTTGTGCAGAAAACACTAACACTTGTTCAGAAGGAAAGAAAGCACAGAGCCCCAGATTCTATGTTGTCCTGGAGAGCTTGCAGAGCACTGGGGAAAGGCAGGCAGAGAATTCCCTGCTAGCACCTTCTCTGTGCCTGGGAAGCAGAAGTGTTCACATTGCTTCGTAGAATCGCTTTTGTGCAGAAAACATTAACACTTGTTCAGAACGAAAGAAAGCACAGAGCCCCAGATTCTATGTTGTCCTGCAGAGCTTGCAGAGCACTGGGGAAAGGCAGGCAGAGAATTCCTTTCTAGCACCTTCTCTGTGCCTGGGAAGCAGAAGTGTTCACATTGCTTCGCAAGAATCGCTTTTGTGCAGAAAACACTAACACTTGTTCAGAAGGAAAGAAAGCACAGAGCCCCAGATTCTATGTTGTCCTGGAGAGCTTGCAGAGCACTGGGGAAAGGCAGGCAGAGAATTCCCTGCTAGCACCTTCTCTGTGCCTGGGAAGCAGAAGTGTTCACATTGCTTCGCAAGAATCGCTTTTGTGCAGAAAACAGTAACACTTGTTCAGAAGGAAAGAAAGCACAGAGCCCCAGATTCTATGTTGTCCTGGAGAGCTTGCAGAGCACTGGGGAAAGGCAGGCAGAGAATTCCCTGCTAGCACCTTCTCTGTGCCTGGGAAGCAGAAGTGTTCACATTGCTTCGCAAAAATCGCTTTTGTGCAGAAAACAGTAACACTTGTTCAGAAGGAAAGAAATCACAGAGCCCCAGATTCTATGTTGTCCTGGAGAGCTTGCAGAGCACTGGGGAAAGGCAGGCAGAGAATTCCCTGCTAGCACCTTCTCTGTGCCTGTTCACATTGCTTCGCAAGAATCGCTTTTGTGCAGAAAACAGTAACACTTGTTCAGAAGGAAAGAAAGCACAGAGCCCCAGATTCTATGTTGTCCTGGAGAGCTTGCAGAGCACTGGGGAAAGGCAGGCAGAGAATTCCCTGCTAGCACCTTCTCTGTGCCTGGGAAGCAGAAGTGTTCACATTGCTTCGCAAAAATCGCTTTTGTGCAGAAAACAGTAACACTTGTTCAGAAGGAAAGAAATCACAGAGCCCCAGATTCTATGTTGTCCTGGAGAGCTTGCAGAGCACTGGGGAAAGGCAGGCAGAGAATTCCTTGCTAGCACCTTCTCTGTGCCTGGGAAGCAGAAGTGTTCACATTGCTTCGCAGAATCGCTTTTGTGCAGAAAACAGTAACACTTGTTCAGAAGGAGAGAAAGCACAGAGCCCCAGATTCTATGTTGTCCTGGAGAGCTTGCAGAGCACTGGGGAAAGGCAGGCAGAGAATTCCTTGCTAGCACCTTCTCTGTGCCTGGGAAGCAGAAGTGTTCACATTGCTTCGCAAGAATCGCTTTTGTGCAGAAAACACTAACACTTGTTCAGAAGGAAAGAAAGCACAGAGCCCCAGATTCTATGTTGTCCTGGAGAGCTTGCAGAGCACTGGGGAAAGGCAGGCAGAGAATTCCCTGCTAGCACCTTCTCTGTGCCTGGGAAGCAGAAGTGTTCACATTGCTTCGCAAGAATTGCTTTTGTGCAGAAAACACTAACACTTGTTCAGAAGAAAAGAAAGCACAGAGCCCCAGATTCTATGTTGTCCTGGAGAGCTTGCAGAGCACTGGGGAAAGGCAGGCAGAGAATTCCCTGCTAGCACCTTCTCTGTGCCTGTTCACATTGCTTCGCAGAATCGCTTTTGTGCAGAAAACAGTAACACTTGTTCAGAAGGAAAGAAAGCACAGAGCCCCAGATTCTATGTTGTCCTGGAGAGCTTGCAGAGCACTGGGGAAAGGCAGGCAGAGAATTCCTTGCTAGCACCTTCTCTGTGCCTGGGAAGCAGAAGTGTTCACATTGCTTCGCAGAATCGCTTTTGTGCAGAAAACAGTAACACTTGTTCAGAAGGAAAGAAAGCACAGAGCCCCAGATTCTATGTTGTCCTGGAGAGCTTGCAGAGCACTGGGGAAAGGCAGGCAGAGAATTCCCTGCCAGCACCTTCTCTGTGCCTGGGAAGCAGAAGTGTTCACATTGCTTCGCAGAATCGCTTTTGTGCAGCAAACACTAACACTTGTTCAGAAGGAAAGAAAGCACAGAGCCCCAGATTCTATGTTGTCCTGGAGAGCTTGCAGAGCACTGGGGAAAGGCAGGCAGAGAATTCCCTGCTAGCACCTTCTCTGTGCCTGGGAAGCAGAAGTGTTCACATTGCTTCGCAGAATCGCTTTTGTGCAGAAAACAGTAACACTTGTTCAGAAGGAAAGAAAGCACAGAGCCCCAGATTCTATGTTGTCCTGGAGAGCTTGCAGAGCACTGGGGAAAGCCAGGCAGAGAATTCCTTGCTAGCACCTTCTCTGTGCCTGGGAAGCAGAAGTGTTCACATTGCTTCGCAAGAATCGCTTTTGTGCAGAAAACACTTACACTTATTCAGAAGGAAAGAAAGCACAGAGCCCCAGATTTTATGTTGTCCTGGAGAGCTTGCAGAGCACTGGGGAAAGGCAGGCAGAGAATTCCCTGCTAGCACCTTCTCTGTGCCTGGGAAGCAGAACTGTTCACATTGCTTCGCAGAATCGCTTTTGTGCAGAATACACTAACACTTGTTCAGAAGGAAAGAAAGCACAGAGCCCCAGATTTTATGTTGTCCTGGAGAGCTTGCAGAGCACTGGGGAAAGGCAGGCAGAGAATTCCCTGATAGCACCTTCTCTGTGCCTGGGAAGCAGAAGTGTTCACATTGCTTCGCAAAAATCGCTTTTGTGCAGAAAACACTAACACTTGTTCAGAAGGAAAGAAAGCACAGAGCCCCAGATTCTATGTTGTCCTGGAGAGCTTGCAGAGCACTGGGGAAAGGCAGGCAGAGAATTCCCTGCTAGCACCTTCTCTGTGCCTGGGAAGCAGAAGTGTTCACATTGCTTCGCAGAATCGCTTTTGTGCAGAAAACACTAACACTTGTTCAGAAGGAAAGAAAGCACAGAGAACCACATTCTATGTTGTCCTGGAGAGCTTGCAGAGCACTGGGGAAAGGCAGGCAGAGAATTCCTTGCTAGCACCTTCTCTGTGCCTGGGAAGCAGAAGTGTTCACATTGCTTCGCAAGAATCGCTTTTGTGCAGAAAACACTTACACTTATTCAGAAGGAAAGAAAGCACAGAGCCCCAGATTTTATGTTGTCCTGGAGAGCTTGCAGAGCACTGGGGAAAGGCAGGCAGAGAATTCCTTGCTAGCACCTTCTCTGTGCCTGGGAAGCAGAAGTGTTCACATTGCTTCGCAAGAATCGCTTTTGTGCAGAAAACAGTAACACTTGTTCAGAAGGAAAGAAAGCACAGAGCCCCAGATTCTATGTTGTCCTGGAGAGCTTGCAGAGCACTGGGGAAAGGCAGGCAGAGAATTCCTTGCTAGCACCTTCTCTGTGCCTGGGAAGCAGAAGTGTTCACATTGCTTCACAAGAATTGCTTTTGTGCAGAAAACAGTAACACTTGTTCAGAACGAAAGAAAGCACAGAGCCCCAGATTCTATGTTGTCCTGGAGAGCTTGCAGAGCACTGGGGAAAGGCAGGCAGAGAATTCCTTGCTAGCACCTTCTCTGTGCCTGGGAAGCAGAAGTGTTCACATTGCTTCGCAAAAATCGCTTTTGTGCAGAAAACACTAACACTTGTTCAGAAGGAAAGAAAGCACAGAGCCCCAGATTCTATGTTGTCCTGGAGAGCTTGCAGAGCACTGGGGAAAGGCAGGCAGAGAATTCCCTGCTAGCACCTTCTCTGTGCCTGTGAAGCAGAAGTGTTCACATTGCTTCGCAAGAATTGCTTTTGTGCAGAAAACAGTAACACTTGTTCAGAAGGAAAGAAATCACAGAGCCCCAGATTCTATGTTGTCCTGGAGAGCTTGCAGAGCACTGGGGAAAGGCAGGCAGAGAATTCCTTGCTAGCACCTTCTCTGTGCCTGGGAAGCAGAACTGTTCACATTGCTTCGCAAGAATCGCTTTTGTGCAGAAAACAGTAACACTTATTAAGAAGGAAAGAAAGCACAGAGCCCCAGATTTTATGTTGTCCTGGAGAGCTTGCAGAGCACTGGGGAAAGCCAGGCAGAGAATTCCTTGCTAGCACCTTCTCTGTGCCTGGGAAGCAGAAGTGTTCACATTGCTTCGCAAGAACCGCTTTTGTGCAGAAAACAGTAACACTTGTTCAGAAGGAAAGAAAGCACAGAGCCCCAGATTCTATGTTGTCCTGGAGAGCTTGCAGAGCACTGGGGAAAGGCAGGCAGAGAATTCCTTGCTAGCACCTTCTCTGTGCCTGGGAAGCAGAAGTGTTCACATTGCTTCGCAAGAATCGCTTTTGTGCAGAAAACAGTAACACTTGTTCAGAAGGAAAGAAAGCACAGAGCCCCAGATTCTATGTTGTCCTGGAGAGCTTGCAGAGCACTGGGGAAAGGCAGGCAGAGAATTCCTTGCTAGCACCTTCTCTGTGCCTGGGAAGCAGAAGTGTTCACATTGCTTCGCAAGAATTGCTTTTGTGCAGAAAACAGTAACACTTGTTCAGAACGAAAGAAAGCACAGAGCCCCAGATTCTATGTTGTCCTGGAGAGCTTGCAGAGCACTGGGGAAAGGCAGGTAGAGAATTCCCTGCTAGCACCTTCTCTGTGCCTGTTCACATTGCTTCGCAGAATCGCTTTTGTGCAGAAAACAGTAACACTTGTTCAGAAGGAAAGAAAGCACAGAGCCCCAGATTTTATGTTGTCCTGGAGAGCTTGCAGAGCACTGGGGAAAGGCAGGCAGAGAATTCCCTGCTAGCACCTTCTCTGTGCCTGTTCACATTGCTTCGCAGAATCGCTTTTGTGCAGAAAACAGTAACACTTGTTCAGAAGGAAAGAAAGCACAGAGCCCCAGATTTTATGTTGTCCTGGAGAGCTTGCAGAGCACTGGGGAAAGGCAGGCAGAGAATTCCTTGCTAGCACCTTCTCTGTGCCTGGGAAGCAGAAGTGTTCACATTGCTTCGCAAGAATCGCTTTTGTGCAGAAAACAGTAACACTTGTTCAGAAGGAAAGAAAGCACAGAGCCCCAGATTCTATGTTGTCCTGGAGAGCTTGCAGAGCACTGGGGAAAGGCAGGCAGAGAATTCCCTGCTAGCACCTTCTCTGTGCCTGGGAAGCAGAAGTGTTCACATTGCTTCGCAAAAATCGGTTTTGTGCAGAAAACAGTAACACTTGTTCAGAAGGAAAGAAAGCACAGAGCCCCAGATTTTATGTTGTCCTGGAGAGCTTGCAGAGCACTGGGGAAAGGCAGGCAGAGAATTCCCTGCTAGCACCTTCTCTGTGCCTGTTCACATTGCTTCGCAGAATCGCTTTTGTGCAGAAAACAGTAACACTTGTTCAGAAGGAAAGAAAGCACAGAGCCCCAGATTCTATGTTGTCCTGGAGAGCTTGCAGAGCACTGGGGACAGGCAGGCAGAGAATTCCCTGCTAGCACCTTCTCTGTGCCTGGGAAGCAGAAGTGTTCACATTGCTTCGCAGAATCGCTTTTGTGCAGAAAACAGTAACACTTGTTCAGAAGGAAAGAAAGCACAGAGCCCCAGATTCTATGTTGTCCTGGAGAGCTTGCAGAGCACTGGGGAAAGGCAGGCAGAGAATTCCCTGCTAGCACCTTCTCTGTGCCTGGGAAGCAGAAGTGTTCACATTGCTTCGCAAGAATCGCTTTTGTGCAGAAAACACTAACACTTGTTCAGAACGAAAGAAAGCACAGAGCCCCAGATTCTATGTTGTCCTGCAGAGCTTGCAGAGCACTGGGGAAAGGCAGGCAGAGAATTCCTTGCTAGCACCTTCTCTGTGCCTGGGAAGCAGAAGTGTTCACATTGCTTCGCAAAAATCGCTTTTGTGCAGAAAACAGTAACGCTTGTTCAGAAGGAAAGAAAGCACAGAGCCCCAGATTTTATGTTGTCCTGGAGAGCTTGCAGAGCACTGGGGAAAGGCAGGCAGAGAATTCCCTGCTAGCACCTTCTCTGTGCCTGTTCACATTGCTTCGCAGAATCGCTTTTGTGCAGAAAACAGTAACACTTGTTCAGAAGGAAAGAAAGCACAGAGCCCCAGATTCTATGTTGTCCTGGAGAGCTTGCAGAGCACTGGGGACAGGCAGGCAGAGAATTCCCTGCTAGCACCTTCTCTGTGCCTGGGAAGCAGAAGTGTTCACATTGCTTCGCAGAATCGCTTTTGTGCAGAAAACACTAACACTTGTTCAGAAGGAAAGAAAGCACAGAGCCCCATTTCTATGTTGTCCTGGAGAGCTTGCAGAGCACTGGGGAAAGGCAGGCAGAGAATTCCCTGCTAGCACCTTCTCTGTGCCTGGGAAGCAGAAGTGTTCACATTGCTTCGCAGAATAGCTTTTGTGCAGAAAACAGTAACACTTGTTCAGAACGAAAGAAAGCACAGAGCCCCAGATTCTATGTTGTCCTGCAGAGCTTGCAGAGCACTGGGGAAAGGCAGGCAGAGAATTCCTTGCTAGCACCTTCTCTGTGCCTGGGAAGCAGAAGTGTTCACATTGCTTCGCAAGAATCGCTTTTGTGCAGAAAACACTAACACTTGTTCAGAAGGAAAGAAAGCACAGAGCCCCAGATTCTATGTTGTCCTGGAGAGCTTGCAGAGCACTGGGGAAAGGCAGGCAGAGAATTCCTTGCTAGCACCTTCTCTGTGCCTGGGAAGCAGAAGTGTTCACATTGCTTCGCAAAAATCGCTTTTGTGCAGAAAACAGTAACACTTGTTCAGAAGGAAAGAAAGCACAGAGCCCCAGATTCTATGTTGTCCTGGAGAGCTTGCAGAGCACTGGGGAAAGGCAGGCAGAGAATTCCCTGCTAGCACCTTCTCTGTGCCTGGGAAGCAGAAGTGTTCACATTGCTTCGCAAAAATCGCTTTTGTGCAGAAAACAGTAACACTTGTTCAGAAGGAAAGAAATCACAGAGCCCCAGATTCTATGTTGTCCTGGAGAGCTTGCAGAGCACTGGGGAAAGGCAGGCAGAGAATTCCTTGCTAGCACCTTCTCTGTGCCTGGGAAGCAGAAGTGTTCACATTGCTTCGCAAGAATCGCTTTTGGGCAGAAAACACTAACACTTGTTCAGAACGAAAGAAAGCACAGAGCCCCAGATTCTATGTTGTCCTGCAGAGCTTGCAGAGCACTGGGGAAAGGCAGGCAGAGAATTCCTTGCTAGCATCTTCTCTGTGCCTGGGAAGCAGAAGTGTTCACATTGCTTCGCAGAATCGCTTTTGTGCAGAAAACAGTAACACTTGTTCAGAAGGAAAGAAAGCACAGAGCCCCAGATTTTATGTTGTCCTGGAGAGCTTGCAGAGCACTGGGGAAAGGCAGGCAGAGAATTCCCTGCTAGCACCTTCTCTGTGCCTGGGAAGCAGAAGTGTTCACATTGCTTCGCAAAAATCGCTTTTGTGCAGAAAACAGTAACACTTGTTCAGAAGGAAAGAAAGCACAGAGCCCCAGATTCTATGTTGTCCTGGAGAGCTTGCAGAGCACTGGGGAAAGGCAGGCAGAGAATTCCCTGCTAGCACCTTCTCTGTGCCTGGGAAGCAGAAGTGTTCACATTGCTTCGCAGAATCGCTTTTGTGCAGAAAACACTAACACTTGTTCAGAAGGAAAGAAAGCAGAGAGAACCACATTCTATGTTGTCCTGGAGAGCTTGCAGAGCACTGGGGAAAGGCAGGCAGAGAATTCCTTGCTAGCACCTTCTCTGTGCCTGGGAAGCAGAACTGTTCACATTGCTTCGCAAGAATCGCTTTTGTGCAGAAAACAGTAACACTTGTTCAGAAGGAAAGAAAGCACAGAGCCCCAGATTCTATGTTGTCCTGCAGAGCTTGCAGAGCACTGGGGAAAGGCAGGCAGAGAATTCCTTGCTAGCACCTTCTCTGTGCCTGGGAAGCAGAAGTGTTCACATTGCTTCGCAAGAATTGCTTTTGTGCAGAAAACAGTAACACTTGTTCAGAACGAAAGAAAGCACAGAGCCCCAGATTCTATGTTGTCCTGGAGAGCTTGCAGAGCACTGGGGAAAGGCAGGTAGAGAATTCCCTGCTAGCACCTTCTCTGTGCCTGTTCACATTGCTTCGCAGAATCGCTTTTGTGCAGAAAACAGTAACACTTGTTCAGAAGGAAAGAAAGCACAGAGCCCCAGATTCTATGTTGTCCTGGAGAGCTTGCAGAGCACTGGGGAAAGGCAGGCAGAGAATTCCCTGCTAGCACCTTCTCTGTGCCTGTTCACATTGCTTCGCAGAATCGCTTTTGTGCAGAAAACAGTAACACTTGTTCAGAAGGAAAGAAAGCACAGAGCCCCAGATTTTATGTTGTCCTGGAGAGCTTGCAGAGCACTGGGGAAAGGCAGGCAGAGAATTCCTTGCTAGCACCTTCTCTGTGCCTGGGAAGCAGAAGTGTTCACATTGCTTCGCAAGAATCGCTTTTGTGCAGAAAACAGTAACACTTGTTCAGAAGGAAAGAAAGCACAGAGCCCCAGATTCTATGTTGTCCTGGAGAGCTTGCAGAGCACTGGGGAAAGGCAGGCAGAGAATTCCTTGCTAGCACCTTCTCTGTGCCTGGGAAGCAGAAGTGTTCACATTGCTTCACAAGAATTGCTTTTGTGCAGAAAACAGTAACACTTGTTCAGAAGTAAAGAAAGCACAGAGCCCCAGATTCTATGTTGTCCTGGAGAGCTTGCAGAGCACTGGGGAAAGGCAGGCAGAGAATTCCCTGCTAGCACCTTCTCTGTGCCTGGGAAGCAGAAGTGTTCACATTGCTTCGCAGAATCGCTTTTGTGCAGAAAACAGTAACACTTGTTCAGAAGGAAAGAAAGCACAGAGCCCCAGATTTTATGTTGTCCTGGAGAGCTTGCAGAGCACTGGGGAAAGGCAGGCAGAGAATTCCCTGCTAGCACCTTCTCTGTGCCTGTTCACATTGCTTCGCAGAATCGCTTTTGTGCAGAAAACAGTAACACTTGTTCAGAAGGAAAGAAAGCACAGAGCCCCAGATTTTATGTTGTCCTGGAGAGCTTGCAGAGCACTGGGGAAAGGCAGGCAGAGAATTCCCTGCTAGCACCTTCTCTGTGCCTGGGAAGCAGAAGTGTTCACATTGCTTCGCAAGAATCGCTTTTGTGCAGAAAACACTTACACTTATTAAGAAGGAAAGAAAGCACAGAGCCCCAGATTTTATGTTGTCCTGGAGAGCTTGCAGAGCACTGGGGAAAGGCAGGCAGAGAATTCCTTGCTAGCACCTTCTCTGTGCCTGGGAAGCAGAAGTGTTCACATTGCTTCGCAAGAATCGCTTTTGTGCAGAAAACAGTAACACTTGTTCAGAAGGAAAGAAAGCACAGAGCCCCAGATTCTATGTTGTCCTGGAGAGCTTGCAGAGCACTGGGGAAAGGCAGGCAGAGAATTCCTTGCTAGCACCTTCTCTGTGCCTGGGAAGCAGAA
The DNA here is from genome assembly GCF_031877795.1 of Strix aluco. Classification (NCBI taxonomy): domain Eukaryota; kingdom Metazoa; phylum Chordata; class Aves; order Strigiformes; family Strigidae; genus Strix; species Strix aluco. Next base: position 1,493,963 of record NW_027436510.1, on the reverse strand, counting down.
GTGTTCACATTGCTTCGCAAGAATTGCTTTTGTGCAGAAAACAGTAACACTTGTTCAGAACGAAAGAAAGCACAGAGCCCCAGATTCTATGTTGTCCTGGAGAGCTTGCAGAGCACTGGGGAAAGGCAGGCAGAGAATTCCTTGCTAGCACCTTCTCTGTGCCTGGGAAGCAGAAGTGTTCACATTGCTTCGCAGAATCGCTTTTGTGCAGAAAACAGTAACACTTGTTCAGAAGGAAAGAAAGCACAGAGCCCCAGATTTTATGTTGTCCTGGAGAGCTTGCAGAGCACTGGGGAAAGGCAGGCAGAGAATTCCCTGCTAGCACCTTCTCTGTGCCTGGGAAGCAGAAGTGTTCACATTGCTTCGCAGAATCGCTTTTGTGCAGAAAACAGTAACACTTGTTCAGAAGGAAAGAAAGCACAGAGCCCCAGATTCTATGTTGTCCTGCAGAGCTTGCAGAGCACTGGGGAAAGGCAGGCAGAGAATTCCTTGCTAGCACCTTCTCTGTGCCTGGGAAGCAGAAGTGTTCACATTGCTTCGCAAGAATCGCTTTTGTGCAGAAAACACTAACACTTGTTCAGAAGGAAAGAAAGCACAGAGCCCCAGATTCTATGTTGTCCTGGAGAGCTTGCAGAGCACTGGGGAAAGGCAGGCAGAGAATTCCCTGCTAGCACCTTCTCTGTGCCTGGGAAGCAGAAGTGTTCACATTGCTTCGCAAGAATCGCTTTTGTGCAGAAAACAGTAACACTTGTTCAGAAGGAAAGAAATCACAGAGCCCCAGATTCTATGTTGTCCTGGAGAGCTTGCAGAGCACTGGGGAAAGGCAGGCAGAGAATTCCCTGCTAGCACCTTCTCTGTGCCTGTTCACATTGCTTCGCAAGAATCGCTTTTGTGCAGAAAACAGTAACACTTGTTCAGAAGGAAAGAAAGCACAGAGAACCAGATTCTATGTTGTCCTGCAGAGCTTGCAGAGCACTGGGGAAAGGCAGGCAGAGAATTCCCTGCTAGCACCTTCTCTGTGCCTGGGAAGCAGAAGTGTTCACATTGCTTCGCAAAAATCGCTTTTGTGCAGAAAACAGTAACACTTGTTCAGAAGGAAAGAAATCACAGAGCCCCAGATTCTATGTTGTCCTGGAGAGCTTGCAGAGCACTGGGGAAAGGCAGGCAGAGAATTCCTTGCTAGCACCTTCTCTGTGCCTGGGAAGCAGAAGTGTTCACATTGCTTCGCAGAATCGCTTTTGTGCAGAAAACAGTAACACTTGTTCAGAAGGAGAGAAAGCACAGAGCCCCAGATTCTATGTTGTCCTGGAGAGCTTGCAGAGCACTGGGGAAAGGCAGGCAGAGAATTCCTTGCTAGCACCTTCTCTGTGCCTGGGAAGCAGAAGTGTTCACATTGCTTCGCAAGAATCGCTTTTGTGCAGAAAACACTAACACTTGTTCAGAAGGAAAGAAAGCACAGAGCCCCAGATTCTATGTTGTCCTGGAGAGCTTGCAGAGCACTGGGGAAAGGCAGGCAGAGAATTCCCTGCTAGCACCTTCTCTGTGCCTGGGAAGCAGAAGTGTTCACATTGCTTCGAAAGAATTGCTTTTGTGCAGAAAACACTAACACTTGTTCAGAAGAAAAGAAAGCACAGAGCCCCAGATTTTATGTTGTCCTGGAGAGCTTGCAGAGCACTGGGGAAAGGCAGGCAGAGAATTCCCTGCTAGCACCTTCTCTGTGCCTGTTCACATTGCTTCGCAGAATCGCTTTTGTGCAGAAAACAGTAACACTTGTTCAGAAGGAAAGAAAGCACAGAGCCCCAGATTCTATGTTGTCCTGGAGAGCTTGCAGAGCACTGGGGAAAGGCAGGCAGAGAATTCCCTGCTAGCACCTTCTCTGTGCCTGGGAAGCAGAAGTGTTCACATTGCTTCGCAGAATCGCTTTTGTGCAGAAAACACTAACACTTGTTCAGAAGGAAAGAAAGCACAGAGCCCCAGATTCTATGTTGTCCTGGAGAGCTTGCAGAGCACTGGGGAAAGGCAGGCAGAGAATTCCCTGCTAGCACCTTCTCTGTGCCTGGGAAGCAGAAGTGTTCACATTGCTTCGCAGAATCGCTTTTGTGCAGAAAACAGTAACACTTGTTCAGAAGGAAAGAAAGCACAGAGCCCCAGATTCTATGTTGTCCTGGAGAGCTTGCAGAGCACTGGGGAAAGGCAGGCAGAGAATTCCCTGCTAGCACCTTCTCTGTGCCTGGGAAGCAGAAGTGTTCACATTGCTTCGCAGAATCGCTTTTGTGCAGAAAACAGTAACACTTGTTCAGAAGGAAAGAAAGCACAGAGCCCCAGATTCTATGTTGTCCTGGAGAGCTTGCAGAGCACTGGGGAAAGGCAGGCAGAGAATTCCCTGCTAGCACCTTCTCTGTGCCTGGGAAGCAGAAGTGTTCACATTGCTTCGCAGAATCGCTTTTGTGCAGAAAACACTAACACTTGTTCAGAAGGAAAGAAAGCACAGAGCCCCAGATTCTATGTTGTCCTGGAGAGCTTGCAGAGCACTGGGGAAAGGCAGGCAGAGAATTCCCTGCTAGCACCTTCTCTGTGCCTGGGAAGCAGAAGTGTTCACATTGCTTCGCAGAATCGCTTTTGTGCAGAAAACAGTAACACTTGTTCAGAAGGAAAGAAAGCACAGAGCCCCAGATTCTATGTTGTCCTGGAGAGCTTGCAGAGCACTGGGGAAAGCCAGGCAGAGAATTCCTTGCTAGCACCTTCTCTGTGCCTGGGAAGCAGAAGTGTTCACATTGCTTCGCAAGAATCGCTTTTGTGCAGAAAACACTTACACTTACTCAGAAGGAAAGAAAGCACAGAGCCCCAGATTTTATGTTGTCCTGGAGAGCTTGCAGAGCACTGGGGAAAGGCAGGCAGAGAATTCCCTGCTAGCACCTTCTCTGTGCCTGTTCACATTGCTTCGCAGAATCGCTTTTGTGCAGAAAACAGTAACACTTGTTCAGAAGGAAAGAAAGCACAGAGCCCCAGATTCTATGTTGTCCTGCAGAGCTTGCAGAGCACTGGGGAAAGGCAGGCAGAGAATTCCTTGCTAGCACCTTCTCTGTGCCTGGGAAGCAGAAGTGTTCACATTGCTTCGCAGAATCGCTTTTGTGCAGAAAACAGTAACACTTGTTCAGAAGGAAAGAAAGCACAGAGCCCCAGATTCTATGTTGTCCTGGAGAGCTTGCAGAGCACTGGGGAAAGGCAGGCAGAGAATTCCCTGCTAGCACCTTCTCTGTGCCTGGGAAGCAGAAGTGTTCACATTGCTTCGCAGAATCGCTTTTGTGCAGAAAACACTAACACTTGTTCAGAAGGAAAGAAAGCACAGAGCCCCAGATTCTATGTTGTCCTGGAGAGCTTGCAGAGCACTGGGGAAAGGCAGGCAGAGAATTCCCTGCTAGCACCTTCTCTGTGCCTGGGAAGCAGAAGTGTTCACATTGCTTCGCAGAATCGCTTTTGTGCAGAAAACAGTAACACTTGTTCAGAAGGAAAGAAAGCACAGAGCCCCAGATTCTATGTTGTCCTGGAGAGCTTGCAGAGCACTGGGGAAAGCCAGGCAGAGAATTCCTTGCTAGCACCTTCTCTGTGCCTGGGAAGCAGAAGTGTTCACATTGCTTCGCAAGAATCGCTTTTGTGCAGAAAACACTTACACTTATTCAGAAGGAAAGAAAGCACAGAGCCCCAGATTTTATGTTGTCCTGGAGAGCTTGCAGAGCACTGGGGAAAGGCAGGCAGAGAATTCCCTGCTAGCACCTTCTCTGTGCCTGTTCACATTGCTTCGCAGAATCGCTTTTGTGCAGAAAACAGTAACACTTGTTCAGAAGGAAAGAAAGCACAGAGCCCCAGATTCTATGTTGTCCTGCAGAGCTTGCAGAGCACTGGGGAAAGGCAGGCAGAGAATTCCCTGCTAGCACCTTCTCTGTGCCTGGGAAGCAGAAGTGTTCACATTGCTTCGCAGAATCGCTTTTGTGCAGAAAACAGTAACACTTGTTCAGAAGGAAAGAAAGCACAGAGCCCCAGATTCTATGTTGTCCTGGAGAGCTTGCAGAGCACTGGGGAAAGGCAGGCAGAGAATTCCTTGCTAGCACCTTCTCTGTGCCTGGGAAGCAGAAGTGTTCACATTGCTTCGCAAGAATCGCTTTTGTGCAGAAAACACTTACACTTATTCAGAAGGAAAGAAAGCACAGAGCCCCAGATTTTATGTTGTCCTGGAGAGCTTGCAGAGCACTGGGGAAAGGCAGGCAGAGAATTCCCTGCTAGCACCTTCTCTGAGCCTGTTCACATTGCTTCGCAGAATCGCTTTTGTGCAGAAAACAGTAACACTTGTTCAGAAGGAAAGAAAGCACAGAGCCCCAGATTCTATGTTGTCCTGGAGAGCTTGCAGAGCACTGGGGAAAGGCAGGCAGAGAATTCCCTGCTAGCACCTTCTCTGTGCCTGTTCACATTGCTTCGCAGAATCGCTTTTGTGCAGAAAACAGTAACACTTGTTCAGAACGAAAGAAAGCACAGAGCCCCAGATTCTATGTTGTCCTGGAGAGCTTGCAGAGCACTGGGGAAAGGCAGGCAGAGAATTCCTTGCTAGCACCTTCTCTGTGCCTGGGAAGCAGAAGTGTTCACATTGCTTCGCAAGAATCGCTTTTGTGCAGAAAACACTTACACTTATTCAGAAGGAAAGAAAGCACAGAGCCCCAGATTCTATGTTGTCCTGGAGAGCTTGCAGAGCACTGGGGAAAGGCAGGCAGAGAATTCCCTGCTAGCACCTTCTCTGTGCCTGGGAAGCAGAAGTGTTCACGTTGCTTCGCAAGAATCGCTTTTGTGCAGAAAACACTAACACTTGTTCAGAAGGAAAGAAAGCACAGAGCCCCAGATTCTATGTTGTCCTGGAGAGCTTGCAGAGCACTGGGGAAAGGCAGGCAGAGAATTCCCTGCTAGCACCTTCTCTGTGCCTGGGAAGCAGAAGTGTTCACATTGCTTCGCAACAATCGCTTTTGTGCAGAAAACACTAACACTTGTTCAGAAGGAAAGAAAGCACAGAGCCCCAGATTCTATGTTGTCCTGGAGAGCTTGCAGAGCACTGGGGAAAGGCAGGCAGAGAATTCCCTGCTAGCACCTTCTCTGTGCCTGGGAAGCAGAAGTGTTCACATTGCTTCGCAGAATCGCTTTTGGGCAGAAAACACTAACACTTGTTCAGAACGAAAGAAAGCACAGAGCCCCAGATTCTATGTTGTCCTGGAGAGCTTGCAGAGCACTGGGGAAAGGCAGGCAGAGAATTCCTTGCTAGCACCTTCTCTGTGCCTGTTCACATTGCTTCGCAGAATCGCTTTTGTGCAGAAAACTGTAACACTTGTTCAGAAGGAAAGAAAGCACAGAGCCCCAGATTCTATGTTGTCCTGGAGAGCTTGCAGAGCACTGGGGAAAGGCAGGCAGAGAATTCCCTGCTAGCACCTTCTCTGTGCCTGGGAAGCAGAAGTGTTCACATTGCTTCGCAGAATCGCTTTTGTGCAGAAAACAGTAACACTTGTTCAGAACAAAAGAAAGCACAGAGCCCCAGATTCTATGTTGTCCTGCAGAGCTTGCAGAGCACTGGGGAAAGGCAGGCAGAGAATTCCTTGCTAGCACCTTCTCTGTGCCTGGGAAGCAGAAGTGTTCACATTGCTTCGCAAGAATCGCTTTTGGGCAGAAAACACTAACACTTGTTCAGAAGGAAAGAAAGCACAGAGCCCCAGATTCTATGTTGTCCTGCAGAGCTTGCAGAGCACTGGGGAAAGGCAGGCAGAGAATTCCTTGCTAGCACCTTCTCTGTGCCTGGGAAGCAGAAGTGTTCACATTGCTTCGCAGAATCGCTTTTGTGCAGAAAACAGTAACACTTGTTCAGAAGGAAAGAAAGCACAGAGCCCCAGATTTTATGTTGTCCTGGAGAGCTTGCAGAGCACTGGGGAAAGGCAGGCAGAGAATTCCCTGCTAGCACCTTCTCTGTGCCTGGGAAGCAGAAGTGTTCACATTGCTTCGCAAAAATCGCTTTTGTGCAGAAAACAGTAACACTTGTTCAGAACGAAAGAAAGCACAGAGCCCCAGATTCTATGTTGTCCTGGAGAGCTTGCAGAGCACTGGGGAAAGGCAGGCAGAGAATTCCCTGCTAGCACCTTCTCTGTGCCTGGGAAGCAGAAGTGTTCACATTGCTTCGCAGAATCGCTTTTGTGCAGAAAACACTAACACTTGTTCAGAAGGAAAGAAAGCACAGAGAACCACATTCTATGTTGTCGTGGAGAGCTTGCAGAGCACTGGGGAAAGGCAGGCAGAGAATTCCCTGCTAGCACCTTCTCTGTGCCTGGGAAGCAGAACTGTTCACATTGCTTCGCAAGAATCGCTTTTGTGCAGAAAACACTTACACTTATTAAGAAGGAAAGAAAGCACAGAGCCCCAGATTTTATGTTGTCCTGGAGAGCTTGCAGAGCACTGGGGAAAGGCAGGCAGAGAATTCCTTGCTAGCACCTTCTCTGTGCCTGGGAAGCAGAAGTGTTCACATTGCTTCGCAAGAATCGCTTTTGTGCAGAAAACAGTAACACTTGTTCAGAAGGAAAGAAAGCACAGAGCCCCAGATTCTATGTTGTCCTGGAGAGCTTGCAGAGCACTGGGGAAAGGCAGGCAGAGAATTCCTTGCTAGCACCTTCTCTGTGCCTGGGAAGCAGAAGTGTTCACATTGCTTCGCAAGAATTGCTTTTGTGCAGAAAACAGTAACACTTGTTCAGAACGAAAGAAAGCACAGAGCCCCAGATTCTATGTTGTCCTGGAGAGCTTGCAGAGCACTGGGGAAAGGCAGGCAGAGAATTCCCTGCTAGCACCTTCTCTGTGCCTGGGAAGCAGAAGTGTTCACATTGCTTCGCAAAAATCGCTTTTGTGCAGAAAACAGTAACACTTGTTCAGAAGGAAAGAAAGCACAGAGCCCCAGATTCTATGTTGTCCTGGAGAGCTTGCAGAGCACTGGGGAAAGGCAGGCAGAGAATTCCCTGCTAGCACCTTCTCTGTGCCTGTTCACATTGCTTCGCAGAATCGCTTTTGTGCAGAAAACAGTAACACTTGTTCAGAAGGAAAGAAAGCACAGAGCCCCAGATTCTATGTTGTCCTGGAGAGCTTGCAGAGCACTGGGGACAGGCAGGCAGAGAATTCCCTGCTAGCACCTTCTCTGTGCCTGGGAAGCAGAAGTGTTCACATTGCTTCGCAGAATCGCTTTTGTGCAGAAAACACTAACACTTGTTCAGAAGGAAAGAAAGCACAGAGCCCCAGATTCTATGTTGTCCTGGAGAGCTTGCAGAGCACTGGGGAAAGGCAGGCAGAGAATTCCCTGCTAGCACCTTCTCTGTGCCTGGGAAGCAGAAGTGTTCACATTGCTTCGCAGAATCGCTTTTGTGCAGAAAACACTAACACTTGTTCAGAACGAAAGAAAGCACAGAGCCCCAGATTCTATGTTGTCCTGGAGAGCTTGCAGAGCACTGGGGAAAGGCAGGCAGAGAATTCCTTGCTAGCACCTTCTCTGTGCCTGGGAAGCAGAACTGTTCACATTGCATCGCAAGAATCGCTTTTGTGCAGAAAACACTTACACTTATTAAGAAGGAAAGAAAGCACAGAGCCCCAGATTTTATGTTGTCCTGGAGAGCTTGCAGAGCACTGGGGAAAGGCAGGCAGAGAATTCCTTGCTAGCACCTTCTCTGTGCCTGGGAAGCAGAAGTGTTCACATTGCTTCGCAAGAATCGCTTTTGTGCAGAAAACAGTAACACTTGTTCAGAAGGAAAGAAAGCACAGAGCCCCAGATTCTATGTTGTCCTGGAGAGCTTGCAGAGCACTGGGGAAAGGCAGGCAGAGAATTCCTTGCTAGCACCTTCTCTGTGCCTGGGAAGCAGAAGTGTTCACATTGCTTCGCAAGAATTGCTTTTGTGCAGAAAACAGTAACACTTGTTCAGAACGAAAGAAAGCACAGAGCCCCAGATTCTATGTTGTCCTGGAGAGCTTGCAGAGCACTGGGGAAAGGCAGGCAGAGAATTCCCTGCTAGCACCTTCTCTGTGCCTGGGAAGCAGAAGTGTTCACATTGCTTCGCAAAAATCGCTTTTGTGCAGAAAACAGTAACACTTGTTCAGAAGGAAAGAAAGCACAGAGCCCCAGATTCTATGTTGTCCTGGAGAGCTTGCAGAGCACTGGGGAAAGGCAGGCAGAGAATTCCCTGCTAGCACCTTCTCTGTGCCTGTTCACATTGCTTCGCAGAATCGCTTTTGTGCAGAAAACAGTAACACTTGTTCAGAAGGAAAGAAATCACAGAGCCCCAGATTCTATGTTGTCCTGGAGAGCTTGCAGAGCACTGGGGACAGGCAGGCAGAGAATTCCCTCCTAGCACCTTCTCTGTGCCTGGGAAGCAGAAGTGTTCACATTGCTTCGCAGAATCGCTTTTGTGCAGAAAACACTAACACTTGTTCAGAAGGAAAGAAAGCACAGAGCCCCAGATTCTATGTTGTCCTGGAGAGCTTGCAGAGCACTGGGGAAAGGCAGGCAGAGAATTCCCTGCTAGCACCTTCTCTGTGCCTGGGAAGCAGAAGTGTTCACATTGCTTCGCAGAATCGCTTTTGTGCAGAAAACACTAACACTTGTTCAGAACGAAAGAAAGCACAGAGCCCCAGATTCTATGTTGTCCTGGAGAGCTTGCAGAGCACTGGGGAAAGGCAGGCAGAGAATTCCTTGCTAGCACCTTCTCTGTGCCTGGGAAGCAGAAGTGTTCACATTGCTTCGCAGAATCGCTTTTGTGCAGAAAACAGTAACACTTGTTCAGAAGGAAAGAAAGCACAGAGCCCCAGATTTTATGTTGTCCTGGAGAGCTTGCAGAGCACTGGGGAAAGGCAGGCAGAGAATTCCCTGCTAGCACCTTCTCTGTGCCTGGGAAGCAGAAGTGTTCACATTGCTTCGCAAGAATCGCTTTTGTGCAGAAAACAGTAACACTTGTTCAGAAGGAAAGAAAGCACAGAGCCCCAGATTCTATGTTGTCCTGGAGAGCTTGCAGAGCACTGGGGAAAGGCAGGCAGAGAATTCCCTGCTAGCACCTTCTCTGTGCCTGGGAAGCAGAAGTGTTCACATTGCTTCGCAAAAATCGCTTTTGTGCAGAAAACACTAACACTTGTTCAGAAGGAAAGAAATCACAGAGCCCCAGATTCTATGTTGTCCTGGAGAGCTTGCAGAGCACTGGGGAAAGGCAGGCAGAGAATTCCCTGCTAGCACCTTCTCTGTGCCTGTTCACATTGCTTCGCAAGAATCGTTTTTGTGCAGAAAACAGTAACACTTGTTCAGAAGGAAAGAAAGCACAGAGCCCCAGATTCTATGTTGTCCTGGAGAGCTTGCAGAGCACTGGGGAAAGGCAGGCAGAGAATTCCCTGCTAGCACCTTCTCTGTGCCTGGGAAGCAGAAGTGTTCACATTGCTTCGCAAAAATCGCTTTTGTGCAGAAAACACTAACACTTGTTCAGAAGGAAAGAAAGCACAGAGCCCCAGATTCTATGTTGTCCTGGAGAGCTTGCAGAGCACTGGGGAAAGGCAGGCAGAGAATTCCCTGCTAGCACCTTCTCTGTGCCTGTTCACATTGCTTCGCAAGAATCGCTTTTGTGCAGAAAACAGTAACACTTGTTCAGAAGGAAAGAAAGCACAGAGCCCCAGATTCTATGTTGTCCTGCAGAGCTTGCAGAGCACTGGGGAAAGGCAGGCAGAGAATTCCTTGCTAGCACCTTCTCTGTGCCTGGGAAGCAGAAGTGTTCACATTGCTTCGCAGAATCGCTTTTGTGCAGAAAACAGTAACACTTGTTCAGAAGGAGAGAAAGCACAGAGCCCCAGATTCTATGTTGTCCTGGAGAGCTTGCAGAGCACTGGGGAAAGGCAGGCAGAGAATTCCTTGCTAGCACCTTCTCTGTGCCTGGGAAGCAGAAGTGTTCACATTGCTTCGCAAGAATCGCTTTTGTGCAGAAAACACTAACACTTGTTCAGAAGGAAAGAAAGCACAGAGCCCCAGATTCTATGTTGTCCTGGAGAGCTTGCAGAGCACTGGGGAAAGGCAGGCAGAGAATTCCCTGCTAGCACCTTCTCTGTGCCTGGGAAGCAGAAGTGTTCACATTGCTTCGCAGAATCGCTTTTGTGCAGAAAACAGTAACACTTGTTCAGAAGGAAAGAAAGCACAGAGTCCCAGATTCTATGTTGTCCTGCAGAGCTTGCAGAGCACTGGGGAAAGGCAGGCAGAGAATTCCTTGCTAGCACCTTCTCTGTGCCTGGGAAGCAGAAGTGTTCACATTTCTTCGCAAGAATCGCTTTTGTGCAGAAAACAGTAACACTTGTACAGAAGGAAAGAAAGCACAGAGCCCCAGATTTTATGTTGTCCTGGAGAGCTTGCAGAGCACTGTGGAAAGCCAGGCAGAGAATTCCCTGATAGCACCTTCTCTGTGCCTGGGAAGCAGAAGTGTTCACATTGCTTCGCAAGAATCGCTTTTGTGCAGAAAACAGTAACACTTGTTCAGAAGGAAAGAAAGCACAGAGCCCCAGATTCTATGTTGTCCTGGAGAGCTTGCAGAGCACTGGGGAAAGGCAGGCAGAGAATTCCCTGCTAGCGCCTTCTCTGTGCCTGGGAAGCAGAAGTGTTCACATTGCTTCGCAAGAATCGCTTTTGTGCAGAAAACAGTAACACTTGTTCAGAAGGAAAGAAAGCACAGAGCCCCAGATTTTATGTTGTCCTGGAGAGCTTGCAGAGCACTGGGGAAAGGCAGGCAGAGAATTCCCTGCTAGCACCTTCTCTGTGCCTGTTCACATTGCTTCGCAGAATCGTTTTTGTGCAGAAAACAGTAACACTTGTTCAGAAGGAAAGAAAGCACAGAGCCCCAGATTCTATGTTGTCCTGCAGAGCTTGCAGAGCACTGGGGAAAGGCAGGCAGAGAATTCCCTGCTAGCACCTTCTCTGTGCCTGGGAAGCAGAAGTGTTCACATTGCTTCGCAGAATCGCTTTTGTGCAGAAAACAGTAACACTTGTTCAGAAGGAAAGAAAGCACAGAGCCCCAGATTCTATGTTGTCCTGGAGAGCTTGCAGAGCACTGGGGAAAGGCAGGCAGAGAATTCCTTGCTAGCACCTTCTCTGTGCCTGGGAAGCAGAAGTGTTCACATTGCTTCGCAAGAATCGCTTTTGTGCAGAAAACACTTACACTTATTCAGAAGGAAAGAAAGCACAGAGCCCCAGATTTTATGTTGTCCTGGAGAGCTTGCAGAGCACTGGGGAAAGGCAGGCAGAGAATTCCCTGCTAGCACCTTCTCTGAGCCTGTTCACATTGCTTCGCAGAATCGCTTTTGTGCAGAAAACAGTAACACTTGTTCAGAAGGAAAGAAAGCACAGAGCCCCAGATTCTATGTTGTCCTGGAGAGCTTGCAGAGCACTGGGGAAAGGCAGGCAGAGAATTCCCTGCTAGCACCTTCTCTGTGCCTGTTCACATTGCTTCGCAGAATCGCTTTTGTGCAGAAAACAGTAACACTTGTTCAGAAGGAAAGAAAGCACAGAGCCCCAGATTCTATGTTGTCCTGGAGAGCTTGCAGAGCACTGGGGAAAGGCAGGCAGAGAATTCCCTGCTAGCACCTTCTCTGTGCCTGGGAAGCAGAAGTGTTCACATTGCTTCGCAGAATCGCTTTTGTGCAGAAAACAGTAACACTTGTTCAGAAGGAAAGAAAGCACAGAGCCCCAGATTCTATGTTGTCCTGCAGAGCTTGCAGAGCACTGGGGAAAGGCAGGCAGAGAATTCCTTGCTAGCACCTTCTCTGTGCCTGGGAAGCTGAAGTGTTCACATTTCTTCGCAAGAATCGCTTTTGTGCAGAAAACAGTAACACTTGTACAGAAGGAAAGAAAGCACAGAGCCCCAGATTTTATGTTGTCCTGGAGAGCTTGCAGAGCACTGTGGAAAGCCAGGCAGAGAATTCCCTGATAGCACCTTCTCTGTGCCTGGGAAGCAGAAGTGTTCACATTGCTTCGCAAGAATCGCTTTTGTGCAGAAAACAGTAACACTTGTTCAGAAGGAAAGAAAGCACAGAGCCCCAGATTCTATGTTGTCCTGGAGAGCTTGCAGAGCACTGGGGAAAGGCAGGCAGAGAATTCCCTGCTAGCGCCTTCTCTGTGCCTGGGAAGCAGAAGTGTTCACATTGCTTCACAAAAATCGCTTTTGTGCAGAAAACAGTAACACTTGTTCAGAAGGAAAGAAAGCACAGAGCCCCAGATTTTATGTTGTCCTGGAGAGCTTGCAGAGCACTGGGGAAAGGCAGGCAGAGAATTCCCTGCTAGCACCTTCTCTGTGCCTGTTCACATTGCTTCGCAGAATCGTTTTTGTGCAGAAAACAGTAACACTTGTTCAGAAGGAAAGAAAGCACAGAGCCCCAGATTCTATGTTGTCCTGCAGAGCTTGCAGAGCACTGGGGAAAGGCAGGCAGAGAATTCCCTGCTAGCACCTTCTCTGTGCCTGGGAAGCAGAAGTGTTCACATTGCTTCGCAAGAATTGCTTTTGTGCAGAAAACAGTAACACTTGTTCAGAACGAAAGAAAGCACAGAGCCCCAGATTCTATGTTGTCCTGGAGAGCTTGCAGAGCACTGGGGAAAGGCAGGCAGAGAATTCCTTGCTAGCACCTTCTCTGTGCCTGGGAAGCAGAAGTGTTCACATTGCTTCGCAAGAATCGCTTTTGTGCAGAAAACACTTACACTTATTCAGAAGGAAAGAAAGCACAGAGCCCCAGATTTTATGTTGTCCTGGAGAGCTTGCAGAGCACTGGGGAAAGGCAGGCAGAGAATTCCCTGCTAGCACCTTCTCTGAGCCTGTTCACATTGCTTCGCAGAATCGCTTTTGTGCAGAAAACAGTAACACTTGTTCAGAAGGAAAGAAAGCACAGAGCCCCAGATTCTATGTTGTCCTGGAGAGCTTGCAGAGCACTGGGGAAAGGCAGGCAGAGAATTCCCTGCTAGCACCTTCTCTGTGCCTGGGAAGCAGAAGTGTTCACATTGCTTCGCAGAATCGCTTTTGTGCAGAAAACACTAACACTTGTTCAGAACGAAAGAAAGCACAGAGCCCCAGATTCTATGTTGTCCTGGAGAGCTTGCAGAGCACTGGGGAAAGGCAGGCAGAGAATTCCTTGCTAGCACCTTCTCTGTGCCTGGGAAGCAGAAGTGTTCACATTGCTTCGCAGAATCGCTTTTGTGCAGAAAACAGTAACACTTGTTCAGAAGGAAAGAAAGCACAGAGCCCCAGATTTTATGTTGTCCTGGAGAGCTTGCAGAGCACTGGGGAAAGGCAGGCAGAGAATTCCCTGCTAGCACCTTCTCTGTGCCTGGGAAGCAGAAGTGTTCACATTGCTTCGCAAGAATCGCTTTTGTGCAGAAAACAGTAACACTTGTTCAGAAGGAAAGAAAGCACAGAGCCCCAGATTCTATGTTGTCCTGGAGAGCTTGCAGAGCACTGGGGAAAGGCAGGCAGAGAATTCCCTGCTAGCACCTTCTCTGTGCCTGTGAAGCAGAGGTGTTCACATTGCTTCGCAAAAATCGCTTTTGTGCAGAAAACAGTAACACTTGTTCAGAAGGAAAGAAATCACAGAGCCCCAGATTCTATGTTGTCCTGGAGAGCTTGCAGAGCACTGGGGAAAGGCAGGCAGAGAATTCCCTGCTAGCACCTTCTCTGTGCCTGTTCACATTGCTTCGCAGAATCGTTTTTGTGCAGAAAACAGTAACACTTGTTCAGAAGGAAAGAAAGCACAGAGCCCCAGATTCTATGTTGTCCTGGAGAGCTTGCAGAGCACTGGGGAAAGGCAGGCAGAGAATTCCCTGCTAGCACCTTCTCTGTGCCTGGGAAGCAGAAGTGTTCACATTGCTTCGCAAAAATCGCTTTTGTGCAGAAAACACTAACACTTGTTCAGAAGGAAAGAAAGCACAGAGCCCCAGATTCTATGTTGTCCTGGAGAGCTTGCAGAGCACTGGGGAAAGGCAGGCAGAGAATTCCCTGCTAGCACCTTCTCTGTGCCTGTTCACATTGCTTCGCAAGAATCGCTTTTGTGCAGAAAACAGTAACACTTGTTCAGAAGGAAAGAAAGCACAGAGCCCCAGATTCTATGTTGTCCTGCAGAGCTTGCAGAGCACTGGGGAAAGGCAGGCAGAGAATTCCTTGCTAGCACCTTCTCTGTGCCTGGGAAGCAGAAGTGTTCACATTGCTTCGCAGAATCGCTTTTGTGCAGAAAACAGTAACACTTGTTCAGAAGGAGAGAAAGCACAGAGCCCCAGATTCTATGTTGTCCTGGAGAGCTTGCAGAGCACTGGGGAAAGGCAGGCAGAGAATTCCTTGCTAGCACCTTCTCTGTGCCTGGGAAGCAGAAGTGTTCACATTGCTTCGCAAGAATCGCTTTTGTGCAGAAAACACTAACACTTGTTCAGAAGGAAAGAAAGCACAGAGCCCCAGATTCTATGTTGTCCTGGAGAGCTTGCAGAGCACTGGGGAAAGGCAGGCAGAGAATTCCCTGCTAGCACCTTCTCTGTGCCTGGGAAGCAGAAGTGTTCACATTGCTTCGCAGAATCGCTTTTGTGCAGAAAACAGTAACACTTGTTCAGAAGGAAAGAAAGCACAGAGTCCCAGATTCTGTGTTGTCCTGCAGAGCTTGCAGAGCACTGGGGAAAGGCAGGCAGAGAATTCCTTGCTAGCACCTTCTCTGTGCCTGGGAAGCAGAAGTGTTCACATTTCTTCGCAAGAATCGCTTTTGTGCAGAAAACAGTAACACTTGTACAGAAGGAAAGAAAGCACAGAGCCCCAGATTTTATGTTGTCCTGGAGAGCTTGCAGAGCACTGTGGAAAGCCAGGCAGAGAATTCCCTGATAGCACCTTCTCTGTGCCTGGGAAGCAGAAGTGTTCACATTGCTTCGCAAGAATCGCTTTTGTGCAGAAAACAGTAACACTTGTTCAGAAGGAAAGAAAGCACAGAGCCCCAGATTCTATGTTGTCCTGGAGAGCTTGCAGAGCACTGGGGAAAGGCAGGCAGAGAATTCCCTGCTAGCGCCTTCTCTGTGCCTGGGAAGCAGAAGTGTTCACATTGCTTCGCAAAAATCGCTTTTGTGCAGAAAACAGTAACACTTGTTCAGAAGGAAAGAAAGCACAGAGCCCCAGATTTTATGTTGTCCTGGAGAGCTTGCAGAGCACTGGGGAAAGGCAGGCAGAGAATTCCCTGCTAGCACCTTCTCTGTGCCTGTTCACATTGCTTCGCAGAATCGTTTTTGTGCAGAAAACAGTAACACTTGTTCAGAAGGAAAGAAAGCACAGAGCCCCAGATTCTATGTTGTCCTGCAGAGCTTGCAGAGCACTGGGGAAAGGCAGGCAGAGAATTCCCTGCTAGCACCTTCTCTGTGCCTGGGAAGCAGAAGTGTTCACATTGCTTCGCAGAATCGCTTTTGTGCAGAAAACAGTAACACTTGTTCAGAAGGAAAGAAAGCACAGAGCCCCAGATTCTATGTTGTCCTGGAGAGCTTGCAGAGCACTGGGGAAAGGCAGGCAGAGAATTCCTTGCTAGCACCTTCTCTGTGCCTGGGAAGCAGAAGTGTTCACATTGCTTCGCAAGAATCGCTTTTGTGCAGAAAACACTTACACTTATTCAGAAGGAAAGAAAGCACAGAGCCCCAGATTTTATGTTGTCCTGGAGAGCTTGCAGAGCACTGGGGAAAGGCAGGCAGAGAATTCCCTGCTAGCACCTTCTCTGAGCCTGTTCACATTGCTTCGCAGAATCGCTTTTGTGCAGAAAACAGTAACACTTGTTCAGAAGGAAAGAAAGCACAGAGCCCCAGATTCTATGTTGTCCTGCAGAGCTTGCAGAGCACTGGGGAAAGGCAGGCAGAGAATTCCCTGCTAGCACCTTCTCTGTGCCTGTTCACATTGCTTCGCAGAATCGCTTTTGTGGAGAAAACAGTAACACTTGTTCAGAACGAAAGAAAGCACAGAGCCCCAGATTCTATGTTGTCCTGGAGAGCTTGCAGAGCACTGGGGAAAGGCAGGCAGAGAATTCCTTGCTAGCACCTTCTCTGTGCCTGGGAAGTAGAAGTGTTCACATTGCTTCGCAAGAATCGCTTTTGTGCAGAAAACACTTACACTTATTCAGAAGGAAAGAAAGCACAGAGCCCCAGATTCTATGTTGTCCTGGAGAGCTTGCAGAGCACTGGGGAAAGGCAGGCAGAGAATTCCCTGCTAGCACCTTCTCTGTGCCTGGGAAGCAGAAGTGTTCACGTTGCTTCGCAAGAATCGCTTTTGGGCAGAAAACACTAACACTTGTTCAGAACGAAAGAAAGCACAGAGCCCCAGATTCTATGTTGTCCTGGAGAGCTTGCAGAGCACTGGGGAAAGGCAGGCAGAGAATTCCCTGCTAGCACCTTCTCTGTGCCTGGGAAGCAGAAGTGTTCACATTGCTTCGCAACAATCGCTTTTGTGCAGAAAACACTAACACTTGTTCAGAAGGAAAGAAAGCACAGAGCCCCAGATTCTATGTTGTCCTGGAGAGCTTGCAGAGCACTGGGGAAAGGCAGGCAGAGAATTCCCTGCTAGCACCTTCTCTGTGCCTGGGAAGCAGAAGTGTTCACATTGCTTCGCAGAATCGCTTTTGGGCAGAAAACACTAACACTTGTTCAGAACGAAAGAAAGCACAGAGCCCCAGATTCTATGTTGTCCTGGAGAGCTTGCAGAGCACTGGGGAAAGGCAGGCAGAGAATTCCTTGCTAGCACCTTCTCTGTGCCTGTTCACATTGCTTCGCAGAATCGCTTTTGTGCAGAAAACTGTAACACTTGTTCAGAAGGAAAGAAAGCACAGAGCCCCAGATTCTATGTTGTCCTGGAGAGCTTGCAGAGCACTGGGGAAAGGCAGGCAGAGAATTCCCTGCTAGCACCTTCTCTGTGCCTGGGAAGCAGAAGTGTTCACATTGCTTCGCAGAATCGCTTTTGTGCAGAAAACAGTAACACTTGTTCAGAACAAAAGAAAGCACAGAGCCCCAGATTCTATGTTGTCCTGCAGAGCTTGCAGAGCACTGGGGAAAGGCAGGCAGAGAATTCCTTGCTAGCACCTTCTCTGTGCCTGGGAAGCAGAAGTGTTCACATTGCTTCGCAAGAATCGCTTTTGGGCAGAAAACACTAACACTTGTTCAGAAGGAAAGAAAGCACAGAGCCCCAGATTCTATGTTGTCCTGCAGAGCTTGCAGAGCACTGGGGAAAGGCAGGCAGAGAATTCCTTGCTAGCACCTTCTCTGTGCCTGGGAAGCAGAAGTGTTCACATTGCTTCGCAGAATCGCTTTTGTGCAGAAAACAGTAACACTTGTTCAGAAGGAAAGAAAGCACAGAGCCCCAGATTTTATGTTGTCCTGGAGAGCTTGCAGAGCACTGGGGAAAGGCAGGCAGAGAATTCCCTGCTAGCACCTTCTCTGTGCCTGGGAAGCAGAAGTGTTCACATTGCTTCGCAAAAATCGCTTTTGTGCAGAAAACAGTAACACTTGTTCAGAACGAAAGAAAGCACAGAGCCCCAGATTCTATGTTGTCCTGGAGAGCTTGCAGAGCACTGGGGAAAGGCAGGCAGAGAATTCCCTGCTAGCACCTTCTCTGTGCCTGGGAAGCAGAAGTGTTCACATTGCTTCGCAGAATCGCTTTTGTGCAGAAAACACTAACACTTGTTCAGAAGGAAAGAAAGCACAGAGAACCACATTCTATGTTGTCGTGGAGAGCTTGCAGAGCACTGGGGAAAGGCAGGCAGAGAATTCCCTGCTAGCACCTTCTCTGTGCCTGGGAAGCAGAACTGTTCACATTGCTTCGCAAGAATCGCTTTTGTGCAGAAAACACTTACACTTATTAAGAAGGAAAGAAAGCACAGAGCCCCAGATTTTATGTTGTCCTGGAGAGCTTGCAGAGCACTGGGGAAAGGCAGGCAGAGAATTCCTTGCTAGCACCTTCTCTGTGCCTGGGAAGCAGAAGTGTTCACATTGCTTCGCAAGAATCGCTTTTGTGCAGAAAACAGTAACACTTGTTCAGAAGGAAAGAAAGCACAGAGCCCCAGATTCTATGTTGTCCTGGAGAGCTTGCAGAGCACTGGGGAAAGGCAGGCAGAGAATTCCTTGCTAGCACCTTCTCTGTGCCTGGGAAGCAGAAGTGTTCACATTGCTTCGCAAGAATTGCTTTTGTGCAGAAAACAGTAACACTTGTTCAGAACGAAAGAAAGCACAGAGCCCCAGATTCTATGTTGTCCTGGAGAGCTTGCAGAGCACTGGGGAAAGGCAGGCAGAGAATTCCCTGCTAGCACCTTCTCTGTGCCTGGGAAGCAGAAGTGTTCACATTGCTTCGCAAGAATCGCTTTTGTGCAGAAAACAGTAACACTTGTTCAGAAGGAAAGAAAGCACAGAGCCCCAGATTCTATGTTGTCCTGGAGAGCTTGCAGAGCACTGGGGAAAGGCAGGCAGAGAATTCCCTGCTAGCACCTTCTCTGTGCCTGTTCACATTGCTTCGCAAGAATCGCTTTTGTGCAGAAAACAGTAACACTTGTTCAGAAGGAAAGAAAGCACAGAGCCCCAGATTCTATGTTGTCCTGGAGAGCTTGCAGAGCACTGGGGACAGGCAGGCAGAGAATTCCCTGCTAGCACCTTCTCTGTGCCTGGGAAGCAGAAGTGTTCACATTGCTTCGCAGAATCGCTTTTGTGCAGAAAACACTAACACTTGTTCAGAAGGAAAGAAAGCACAGAGCCCCAGATTCTATGTTGTCCTGGAGAGCTTGCAGAGCACTGGGGAAAGGCAGGCAGAGAATTCCCTGCTAGCACCTTCTCTGTGCCTGGGAAGCAGAAGTGTTCACATTGCTTCGCAGAATCGCTTTTGTGCAGAAAACACTAACACTTGTTCAGAAGGAAAGAAAGCACAGAGCCCCAGATTCTATGTTGTCCTGCAGAGCTTGCAGAGCACTGGGGAAAGGCAGGCAGAGAATTCCTTGCTAGCACCTTCTCTGTGCCTGGGAAGCAGAAGTGTTCACATTGCTTCGCAGAATCGCTTTTGTGCAGAAAACAGTAACACTTGTTCAGAAGGAAAGAAAGCACAGAGCCCCAGATTTTATGTTGTCCTGGAGAGCTTGCAGAGCACTGGGGAAAGGCAGGCAGAGAATTCCCTGCTAGCACCTTCTCTGTGCCTGGGAAGCAGAAGTGTTCACATTGCTTCGCAAGAATCGCTTTTGTGCAGAAAACAGTAACACTTGTTCAGAAGGAAAGAAAGCACAGAGCCCCAGATTCTATGTTGTCCTGGAGAGCTTGCAGAGCACTGGGGAAAGGCAGGCAGAGAATTCCCTGCTAGCACCTTCTCTGTGCCTGTGAAGCAGAAGTGTTCACATTGCTTCGCAAAAATCGCTTTTGTGCAGAAAACAGTAACACTTGTTCAGAAGGAAAGAAATCACAGAGCCCCAGATTCTATGTTGTCCTGGAGAGCTTGCAGAGCACTGGGGAAAGGCAGGCAGAGAATTCCCTGCTAGCACCTTCTCTGTGCCTGTTCACATTGCTTCGCAAGAATCGTTTTTGTGCAGAAAACAGTAACACTTGTTCAGAAGGAAAGAAAGCACAGAGCCCCAGATTCTATGTTGTCCTGGAGAGCTTGCAGAGCACTGGGGAAAGGCAGGCAGAGAATTCCCTGCTAGCACCTTCTCTGTGCCTGGGAAGCAGAAGTGTTCACATTGCTTCGCAAAAATCGCTTTTGTGCAGAAAACAGTAACACTTGTTCAGAAGGAAAGAAATCACAGAGCCCCAGATTCTATGTTGTCCTGGAGAGCTTGCAGAGCACTGGGGAAAGGCAGGCAGAGAATTCCCTGCTAGCACCTTCTCTGTGCCTGTTCACATTGCTTCGCAAGAATCGCTTTTCTGCAGAAAACAGTAACACTTGTTCAGAAGGAAAGAAAGCACAGAGCCCCAGATTCTATGTTGTCCTGCAGAGCTTGCAGAGCACTGGGGAAAGGCAGGCAGAGAATTCCTTGCTAGCACCTTCTCTGTGCCTGGGAAGCAGAAGTGTTCACATTGCTTCGCAGAATCGCTTTTGTGCAGAAAACAGTAACACTTGTTCAGAAGGAGAGAAAGCACAGAGCCCCAGATTCTATGTTGTCCTGGAGAGCTTGCAGAGCACTGGGGAAAGGCAGGCAGAGAATTCCTTGCTAGCACCTTCTCTGTGCCTGGGAAGCAGAAGTGTTCACATTGCTTCGCAAGAATCGCTTTTGTGCAGAAAACACTAACACTTGTTCAGAAGGAAAGAAAGCACAGAGCCCCAGATTCTATGTTGTCCTGGAGAGCTTGCAGAGCACTGGGGAAAGGCAGGCAGAGAATTCCCTGCTAGCACCTTCTCTGTGCCTGGGAAGCAGAAGTGTTCACATTGCTTCGCAGAATCGCTTTTGTGCAGAAAACAGTAACACTTGTTCAGAAGGAAAGAAAGCACAGAGTCCCAGATTCTATGTTGTCCTGCAGAGCTTGCAGAGCACTGGGGAAAGGCAGGCAGAGAATTCCTTGCTAGCACCTTCTCTGTGCCTGGGAAGCAGAAGTGTTCACATTTCTTCGCAAGAATCGCTTTTGTGCAGAAAACAGTAACACTTGTACAGAAGGAAAGAAAGCACAGAGCCCCAGATTTTATGTTGTCCTGGAGAGCTTGCAGAGCACTGTGGAAAGCCAGGCAGAGAATTCCCTGCTAGCACCTTCTCTGTGCCTGGGAAGCAGAAGTGTTCACATTGCTTCGCAAGAATCGCTTTTGTGCAGAAAACAGTAACACTTGTTCAGAAGGAAAGAAAGCACAGAGCCCCAGATTCTATGTTGTCCTGGAGAGCTTGCAGAGCACTGGGGAAAGGCAGGCAGAGAATTCCCTGCTAGCGCCTTCTCTGTGCCTGGGAAGCAGAAGTGTTCACATTGCTTCGCAAAAATCGCTTTTGTGCAGAAAACAGTAACACTTGTTCAGAAGGAAAGAAAGCACAGAGCCCCAGATTTTATGTTGTCCTGGAGAGCTTGCAGAGCACTGGGGAAAGGCAGGCAGAGAATTCCCTGCTAGCACCTTCTCTGTGCCTGGGAAGCAGAAGTGTTCACATTGCTTCGCAGAATCGCTTTTGTGCAGAAAACAGTAACACTTGTTCAGAAGGAAAGAAAGCACAGAGCCCCAGATTCTATGTTGTCCTGGAGAGCTTGCAGAGCACTGGGGAAAGGCAGGCAGAGAATTCCTTGCTAGCACCTTCTCTGTGCCTGGGAAGCAGAAGTGTTCACATTGCTTCGCAGAATCGTTTTTGTGCAGAAAACAGTAACACTTGTTCAGAAGGAAAGAAAGCACAGAGCCCCAGATTCTATGTTGTCCTGGAGAGCTTGCAGAGCACTGGGGAAAGGCAGGCAGAGAATTCCCTGCTAGCACCTTCTCTGTGCCTGGGAAGCAGAAGTGTTCACATTGCTTCGCAGAATCGCTTTTGTGCAGAAAACACTAACACTTGTTCAGAAGGAAAGAAAGCACAGAGCCCCAGATTCTATGTTGTCCTGGAGAGCTTGCAGAGCACTGGGGAAAGGCAGGCAGAGAATTCCCTGCTAGCACCTTCTCTGTGCCTGGGAAGCAGAAGTGTTCACATTGCTTCGCAGAATCGCTTTTGTGCAGAAAACAGTAACACTTGTTCAGAAGGAAAGAAAGCACAGAGCCCCAGATTCTATGTTGTCCTGGAGAGCTTGCAGAGCACTGGGGAAAGGCAGGCAGAGAATTCCTTGCTAGCACCTTCTCTGTGCCTGGGAAGCAGAAGTGTTCACATTGCTTCGCAAGAATCGCTTTTGTGCAGAAAACACTTACACTTATTCAGAAGGAAAGAAAGCACAGAGCCCCAGATTTTATGTTGTCCTGGAGAGCTTGCAGAGCACTGGGGAAAGGCAGGCAGAGAATTCCTTGCTAGCACCTTCTCTGTGCCTGGGAAGCAGAAGTGTTCACATTGCTTCGCAAGAATCGCTTTTGTGCAGAAAACAGTAACACTTGTTCAGAAGGAAAGAAAGCACAGAGCCCCAGATTTTATGTTGTCCTGGAGAGCTTGCAGAGCACTGGGGAAAGGCAGGCAGAGAATTCCCTGCTAGCACCTTCTCTGAGCCTGTTCACATTGCTTCGCAGAATCGCTTTTGTGCAGAAAACAGTAACACTTGTTCAGAAGGAAAGAAAGCACAGAGCCCCAGATTCTATGTTGTCCTGGAGAGCTTGCAGAGCACTGGGGAAAGGCAGGCAGAGAATTCCCTGCTAGCACCTTCTCTGTGCCTGTTCACATTGCTTCGCAGAATCGCTTTTGTGCAGAAAACACTAACACTTGTTCAGAAGGAAAGAAAGCACAGAGCCCCAGATTTTATGTTGTCCTGGAGAGCTTGCAGAGCACTGGGGAAAGGCAGGCAGAGAATTCCTTGCTAGCACCTTCTCTGTGCCTGGGAAGCAGAAGTGTTCACATTGCTTCGCAAGAATCGCTTTTGTGCAGAAAACACTTACACTTATTCAGAAGGAAAGAAAGCACAGAGCCCCAGATTCTATGTTGTCCTGGAGAGCTTGCAGAGCACTGGGGAAAGGCAGGCAGAGAATTCCCTGCTAGCACCTTCTCTGTGCCTGGGAAGCAGAAGTGTTCACATTGCTTCGCAGAATCGCTTTTGTGCAGAAAACACTAACACTTGTTCAGAAGGAAAGAAAGCACAGAGAACCACATTCTATGTTGTCCTGGAGAGCTTGCAGAGCACTGGGGAAAGGCAGGCAGAGAATTCCTTGCTAGCACCTTCTCTGTGCCTGGGAAGCAGAACTGTTCACATTGCTTCGCAAGAATCGCTTTTGTGCAGAAAACACTTACACTTATTAAGAAGGAAAGAAAGCACAGAGCCCCAGATTTTATGTTGTCCTGGAGAGCTTGCAGAGCACTGGGGAAAGGCAGGCAGAGAATTCCTTGCTAGCACCTTCTCTGTGCCTGGGAAGCAGAAGTGTTCACATTGCTTCGCAAGAATCGCTTTTGTGCAGAAAACAGTAACACTTGTTCAGAAGGAAAGAAAGCACAGAGCCCCAGATTCTATGTTGTCCTGGAGAGCTTGCAGAGCACTGGGGAAAGGCAGGCAGAGAATTCCTTGCTAGCACCTTCTCTGTGCCTGGGAAGCAAAAGTGTTCACATTGCTTCGCAAGAATTGCTTTTGTGCAGAAAACAGTAACACTTGTTCAGAACGAAAGAAAGCACAGAGCCCCAGATTCTATGTTGTCCTGGAGAGCTTGCAGAGCACTGGGGAAAGGCAGGCAGAGAATTCCCTGCTAGCACCTTCTCTGTGCCTGGGAAGCAGAAGTGTTCACATTGCTTCGCAAAAATCGCTTTTGTGCAGAAAACAGTAACACTTGTTCAGAAGGAAAGAAAGCACAGAGCCCCAGATTCTATGTTGTCCTGGAGAGCTTGCAGAGCACTGGGGAAAGGCAGGCAGAGAATTCCCTGCTAGCACCTTCTCTGTGCCTGTTCACATTGCTTCGCAGAATCGCTTTTGTGCAGAAAACAGTAACACTTGTTCAGAAGGAAAGAAAGCACAGAGCCCCAGATTCTATGTTGTCCTGGAGAGCTTGCAGAGCACTGGGGACAGGCAGGCAGAGAATTCCCTGCTAGCACCTTCTCTGTGCCTGGGAAGCAGAAGTGTTCACATTGCTTCGCAGAATCGCTTTTGTGCAGAAAACACTAACACTTGTTCAGAACGAAAGAAAGCACAGAGCCCCAGATTCTATGTTGTCCTGCAGAGCTTGCAGAGCACTGGGGAAAGGCAGGCAGAGAATTCCTTGCTAGCACCTTCTCTGTGCCTGGGAAGCAGAAGTGTTCACATTGCTTCGCAAGAATCGCTTTTGTGCAGAAAACAGTAACACTTGTTCAGAAGGAAAGAAAGCACAGAGCCCCAGATTCTATGTTGTCCTGGAGAGCTTGCAGAGCACTGGGGAAAGGCAGGCAGAGAATTCCTTGCTAGCACCTTCTCTGTGCCTGGGAAGCAGAAGTGTTCACATTGCTTCGCAAGAATTGCTTTTGTGCAGAAAACAGTAACACTTGTTCAGAAGGAAAGAAAGCACAGAGCCCCAGATTCTATGTTGTCCTGGAGAGCTTGCAGAGCACTGGGGAAAGGCAGGCAGAGAATTCCCTGCTAGCACCTTCTCTGTGCCTGGGAAGCAGAAGTGTTCACATTGCTTCGCAAAAATCGCTTTTGTGCAGAAAACAGTAACACTTGTTCAGAAGGAAAGAAAGCACAGAGCCCCAGATTCTATGTTGTCCTGGAGAGCTTGCAGAGCACTGGGGAAAGGCAGGCAGAGAATTCCCTGCTAGCACCTTCTCTGTGCCTGTTCACATTGCTTCGCAGAATCGCTTTTGTGCAGAAAACAGTAACACTTGTTCAGAAGGAAAGAAAGCACAGAGCCCCAGATTCTATGTTGTCCTGGAGAGCTTGCAGAGCACTGGGGACAGGCAGGCAGAGAATTCCCTGCTAGCACCTTCTCTGTGCCTGGGAAGCAGAAGTGTTCACATTGCTTCGCAGAATCGCTTTTGTGCAGAAAACACTAACACTTGTTCAGAAGGAAAGAAAGCACAGAGCCCCAGATTCTATGTTGTCCTGGAGAGCTTGCAGAGCACTGGGGAAAGGCAGGCAGAGAATTCCCTGCTAGCACCTTCTCTGTGCCTGGGAAGCAGAAGTGTTCACATTGCTTCGCAGAATCGCTTTTGTGCAGAAAACAGTAACACTTGTTCAGAAGGAAAGAAAGCACAGAGCCCCAGATTCTATGTTGTCCTGGAGAGCTTGCAGAGCACTGGGGAAAGGCAGGCAGAGAATTCCCTGCTAGCACCTTCTCTGTGCCTGGGAAGCAGAAGTGTTCACATTGCTTCGCAGAATCGCTTTTGTGCAGAAAACAGTAACACTTGTTCAGAAGGAAAGAAAGCACAGAGCCCCAGATTCTATGTTGTCCTGGAGAGCTTGCAGAGCACTGGGGAAAGGCAGGCAGAGAATTCCCTGCTAGCACCTTCTCTGTGCCTGGGAAGCAGAAGTGTTCACATTGCTTCGCAGAATCGCTTTTGTGCAGAAAACAGTAAACCTTGTTCAGAAGGAAAGAAAGCACAGAGCCCCAGATTCTATGTTGTCCTGGAGAGCTTGCAGAGCACTGGGGAAAGGCAGGCAGAGAATTCCTTGCTAGCACCTTCTCTGTGCCTGGGAAGCAGAAGTGTTCACATTGCTTCGCAAGAATCGCTTTTGTGCAGAAAACACTTACACTTATTCAGAAGGAAAGAAAGCACAGAGCCCCAGATTTTATGTTGTCCTGGAGAGCTTGCAGAGCACTGGGGAAAGGCAGGCAGAGAATTCCTTGCTAGCACCTTCTCTGTGCCTGGGAAGCAGAAGTGTTCACATTGCTTCGCAAGAATCGCTTTTGTGCAGAAAACAGTAACACTTGTTCAGAAGGAAAGAAAGCACAGAGCCCCAGATTTTATGTTGTCCTGGAGAGCTTGCAGAGCACTGGGGAAAGGCAGGCAGAGAATTCCCTGCTAGCACCTTCTCTGAGCCTGTTCACATTGCTTCGCAGAATCGCTTTTGTGCAGAAAACAGTAACACTTGTTCAGAAGGAAAGAAAGCACAGAGCCCCAGATTCTATGTTGTCCTGGAGAGCTTGCAGAGCACTGGGGAAAGGCAGGCAGAGAATTCCCTGCTAGCACCTTCTCTGTGCCTGTTCACATTGCTTCGCAGAATCGCTTTTGTGCAGAAAACAGTAACACTTGTTCAGAAGGAAAGAAAGCACAGAGCCCCAGATTTTATGTTGTCCTGGAGAGCTTGCAGAGCACTGGGGAAAGGCAGGCAGAGAATTCCTTGCTAGCACCTTCTCTGTGCCTGGGAAGCAGAAGTGTTCACATTGCTTCGCAAGAATCGCTTTTGTGCAGAAAACACTTACACTTATTCAGAAGGAAAGAAAGCACAGAGCCCCAGATTCTATGTTGTCCTGGAGAGCTTGCAGAGCACTGGGGAAAGGCAGGCATAGAATTCCCTGCTAGCACCTTCTCTGTGCCTGGGAAGCAGAAGTGTTCACATTGCTTCGCAGAATCGCTTTTGTGCAGAAAACACTAACACTTGTTCAGAAGGAAAGAAAGCACAGAGAACCACATTCTATGTTGTCCTGGAGAGCTTGCAGAGCACTGGGGAAAGGCAGGCAGAGAATTCCTTGCTAGCACCTTCTCTGTGCCTGGGAAGCAGAACTGTTCACATTGCTTCGCAAGAATCGCTTTTGTGCAGAAAACACTTACACTTATTAAGAAGGAAAGAAAGCACAGAGCCCCAGATTTTATGTTGTCCTGGAGAGCTTGCAGAGCACTGGGGAAAGGCAGGCAGAGAATTCCTTGCTAGCACCTTCTCTGTGCCTGGGAAGCAGAAGTGTTCACATTGCTTCGCAAGAATCGCTTTTGTGCAGAAAACAGTAACACTTGTTCAGAAGGAAAGAAAGCACAGAGCCCCAGATTCTATGTTGTCCTGGAGAGCTTGCAGAGCACTGGGGAAAGGCAGGCAGAGAATTCCTTGCTAGCACCTTCTCTGTGCCTGGGAAGCAAAAGTGTTCACATTGCTTCGCAAGAATTGCTTTTGTGCAGAAAACAGTAACACTTGTTCAGAACGAAAGAAAGCACAGAGCCCCAGATTCTATGTTGTCCTGGAGAGCTTGCAGAGCACTGGGGAAAGGCAGGCAGAGAATTCCCTGCTAGCACCTTCTCTGTGCCTGGGAAGCAGAAGTGTTCACATTGCTTCGCAAAAATCGCTTTTGTGCAGAAAACAGTAACACTTGTTCAGAAGGAAAGAAAGCACAGAGCCCCAGATTCTATGTTGTCCTGGAGAGCTTGCAGAGCACTGGGGAAAGGCAGGCAGAGAATTCCCTGCTAGCACCTTCTCTGTGCCTGTTCACATTGCTTCGCAGAATCGCTTTTGTGCAGAAAACAGTAACACTTGTTCAGAAGGAAAGAAAGCACAGAGCCCCAGATTCTATGTTGTCCTGGAGAGCTTGCAGAGCACTGGGGACAGGCAGGCAGAGAATTCCCTGCTAGCACCTTCTCTGTGCCTGGGAAGCAGAAGTGTTCACATTGCTTCGCAGAATCGCTTTTGTGCAGAAAACACTAACACTTGTTCAGAAGGAAAGAAAGCACAGAGCCCCAGATTCTATGTTGTCCTGCAGAGCTTGCAGAGCACTGGGGAAAGGCAGGCAGAGAATTCCCTGCTAGCACCTTCTCTGTGCCTGGGAAGCAGAAGTGTTCACATTGCTTCGCAGAATCGCTTTTGTGCAGAAAACACTAACACTTGTTCAGAACGAAAGAAAGCACAGAGCCCCAGATTCTATGTTGTCCTGCAGAGCTTGCAGAGCACTGGGGAAAGGCAGGCAGAGAATTCCTTGCTAGCACCTTCTCTGTGCCTGGGAAGCAGAAGTGTTCACATTGCTTCGCAAGAATCGCTTTTGTGCAGAAAACAGTAACACTTGTTCAGAAGGAAAGAAAGCACAGAGCCCCAGATTCTATGTTGTCCTGGAGAGCTTGCAGAGCACTGGGGAAAGGCAGGCAGAGAATTCCTTGCTAGCACCTTCTCTGTGCCTGGGAAGCAGAAGTGTTCACATTGCTTCGCAAGAATTGCTTTTGTGCAGAAAACAGTAACACTTGTTCAGAAGGAAAGAAAGCACAGAGCCCCAGATTCTATGTTGTCCTGGAGAGCTTGCAGAGCACTGGGGAAAGGCAGGCAGAGAATTCCCTGCTAGCACCTTCTCTGTGCCTGTTCACATTGCTTCGCAGAATCGCTTTTGTGCAGAAAACAGTAACACTTGTTCAGAAGGAAAGAAAGCACAGAGCCCCAGATTCTATGTTGTCCTGGAGAGCTTGCAGAGCACTGGGGACAGGCAGGCAGAGAATTCCCTGCTAGCACCTTCTCTGTGCCTGGGAAGCAGAAGTGTTCACATTGCTTCGCAGAATCGCTTTTGTGCAGAAAACACTAACACTTGTTCAGAAGGAAAGAAAGCACAGAGCCCCAGATTCTATGTTGTCCTGGAGAGCTTGCAGAGCACTGGGGAAAGGCAGGCAGAGAATTCCCTGCTAGCACCTTCTCTGTGCCTGGGAAGCAGAAGTGTTCACATTGCTTCGCAGAATCGCTTTTGTGCAGAAAACACTAACACTTGTTCAGAACGAAAGAAAGCACAGAGCCCCAGATTCTATGTTGTCCTGCAGAGCTTGCAGAGCACTGGGGAAAGGCAGGCAGAGAATTCCTTGCTAGCACCTTCTCTGTGCCTGGGAAGCAGAAGTGTTCACATTGCTTCGCAGAATCGCTTTTGTGCAGAAAACACTAACACTTGTTCAGAAGGAAAGAAAGCACAGAGCCCCAGATTCTATGTTGTCCTGGAGAGCTTGCAGAGCACTGGGGAAAGGCAGGCAGAGAATTCCCTGCTAGCACCTTCTCTGTGCCTGGGAAGCAGAAGTGTTCACATTGCTTCGCAGAATCGCTTTTGTGCAGAAAACAGTAACACTTGTTCAGAAGGAAAGAAAGCACAGAGCCCCAGATTCTATGTTGTCCTGCAGAGCTTGCAGAGCACTGGGGAAAGGCAGGCAGAGAATTCCTTGCTAGCACCTTCTCTGTGCCTGGGAAGCAGAAGTGTTCACATTGCTTCGCAAGAATCGCTTTTGTGCAGAAAACACTTACACTTATTCAGAAGGTAAGAAAGCACAGAGCCCCAGATTTTATGTTGTCCTGGAGAGCTTGCAGAGCACTGGGGAAAGGCAGGCAGAGAATTCCTTGCTAGCACCTTCTCTGTGCCTGGGAAGCAGAAGTGTTCACATTGCTTCGCAAGAATCGCTTTTGTGCAGAAAACAGTAACACTTGTTCAGAAGGAAAGAAAGCACAGAGCCCCAGATTTTATGTTGTCCTGGAGAGCTTGCAGAGCACTTGGGAAAGGCAGGCAGAGAATTCCCTGCTAGCACCTTCTCTGAGCCTGTTCACATTGCTTCGCAGAATCGCTTTTGTGCAGAAAACAGTAACACTTGTTCAGAAGGAAAGAAAGCACAGAGCCCCAGATTCTATGTTGTCCTGGAGAGCTTGCAGAGCACTGGGGAAAGGCAGGCAGAGAATTCCCTGCTAGCACCTTCTCTGTGCCTGTTCACATTGCTTCGCAGAATCGCTTTTGTGCAGAAAACACTAACACTTGTTCAGAAGGAAAGAAAGCACAGAGCCCCAGATTTTATGTTGTCCTGGAGAGCTTGCAGAGCACTGGGGAAAGGCAGGCAGAGAATTCCTTGCTAGCACCTTCTCTGTGCCTGGGAAGCAGAAGTGTTCACATTGCTTCGCAAGAATCGCTTTTGTGCAGAAAACACTTACAGTTATTCAGAAGGAAAGAAAGCACAGAGCCCCAGATTCTATGTTGTCCTGGAGAGCTTGCAGAGCACTGGGGAAAGGCAGGCAGAGAATTCCCTGCTAGCACCTTCTCTGTGCCTGGGAAGCAGAAGTGTTCACATTGCTTCGCAGAATCGCTTTTGTGCAGAAAACACTAACACTTGTTCAGAAGGAAAGAAAGCACAGAGAACCACATTCTATGTTGTCCTGGAGAGCTTGCAGAGCACTGGGGAAAGGCAGGCAGAGAATTCCTTGCTAGCACCTTCTCTGTGCCTGGGAAGCAGAACTGTTCACATTGCTTCGCAAGAATCGCTTTTGTGCAGAAAACACTTACACTTATTAAGAAGGAAAGAAAGCACAGAGCCCCAGATTTTATGTTGTCCTGGAGAGCTTGCAGAGCACTGGGGAAAGGCAGGCAGAGAATTCCTTGCTAGCACCTTCTCTGTGCCTGGGAAGCAGAAGTGTTCACATTGCTTCGCAAGAATCGCTTTTGTGCAGAAAACAGTAACACTTGTTCAGAAGGAAAGAAAGCACAGAGCCCCAGATTCTATGTTGTCCTGGAGAGCTTGCAGAGCACTGGGGAAAGGCAGGCAGAGAATTCCTTGCTAGCACCTTCTCTGTGCCTGGGAAGCAGAAGTGTTCACATTGCTTCGCAAGAATTGCTTTTGTGCAGAAAACAGTAACACTTGTTCAGAAGGAAAGAAAGCACAGAGCCCCAGATTCTATGTTGTCCTGGAGAGCTTGCAGAGCACTGGGGAAAGGCAGGCAGAGAATTCCCTGCTAGCACCTTCTCTGTGCCTGGGAAGCAGAAGTGTTCACATTGCTTCGCAAAAATCGCTTTTGTGCAGAAAACAGTAACACTTGTTCAGAAGGAAAGAAAGCACAGAGCCCCAGATTCTATGTTGTCCTGGAGAGCTTGCAGAGCACTGGGGAAAGGCAGGCAGAGAATTCCCTGCTAGCACCTTCTCTGTGCCTGTTCACATTGCTTCGCAGAATCGCTTTTGTGCAGAAAACAGTAACACTTGTTCAGAAGGAAAGAAAGCACAGAGCCCCAGATTCTATGTTGTCCTGGAGAGCTTGCAGAGCACTGGGGACAGGCAGGCAGAGAATTCCCTGCTAGCACCTTCTCTGTGCCTGGGAAGCAGAAGTGTTCACATTGCTTCGCAGAATCGCTTTTGTGCAGAAAACACTAACACTTGTTCAGAAGGAAAGAAAGCACAGAGCCCCAGATTCTATGTTGTCCTGGAGAGCTTGCAGAGCACTGGGGAAAGGCAGGCAGAGAATTCCCTGCTAGCACCTTCTCTGTGCCTGGGAAGCAGAAGTGTTCACATTGCTTCGCAGAATCGCTTTTGTGCAGAAAACACTAACACTTGTTCAGAACGAAAGAAAGCACAGAGCCCCAGATTCTATGTTGTCCTGCAGAGCTTGCAGAGCACTGGGGAAAGGCAGGCAGAGAATTCCTTGCTAGCACCTTCTCTGTGCCTGGGAAGCAGAAGTGTTCACATTGCTTCGCAGAATCGCTTTTGTGCAGAAAACAGTAACACTTGTTCAGAAGGAAAGAAAGCACAGAGCCCCAGATTTTATGTTGTCCTGGAGAGCTTGCAGAGCACTGGGGAAAGGCAGGCAGAGAATTCCCTGCTAGCACCTTCTCTGTGCCTGGGAAGCAGAAGTGTTCACATTGCTTCGCAAGAATCGCTTTTGTGCAGAAAACAGTAACACTTGTTCAGAAGGAAAGAAAGCACAGAGCCCCAGATTCTATGTTGTCCTGGAGAGCTTGCAGAGCACTGGGGAAAGGCAGGCAGAGAATTCC
The DNA here is from genome assembly GCF_031877795.1 of Strix aluco. NCBI lineage: Eukaryota > Metazoa > Chordata > Aves > Strigiformes > Strigidae > Strix > Strix aluco. Next base: position 1,462,704 of record NW_027436510.1, on the reverse strand, counting down.
TTGCTAGCACCTTCTCTGTGCCTGGGAAGCAGAAGTGTTCACATTGCTTCGCAAGAATTGCTTTTGTGCAGAAAACAGTAACACTTGTTCAGAACGAAAGAAAGCACAGAGCCCCAGATTCTATGTTGTCCTGGAGAGCTTGCAGAGCACTGGGGAAAGGCAGGCAGAGAATTCCCTGCTAGCACCTTCTCTGTGCCTGGGAAGCAGAAGTGTTCACATTGCTTCGCAAAAATCGCTTTTGTGCAGAAAACAGTAACACTTGTTCAGAAGGAAAGAAAGCACAGAGCCCCAGATTCTATGTTGTCCTGGAGAGCTTGCAGAGCACTGGGGAAAGGCAGGCAGAGAATTCCCTGCTAGCACCTTCTCTGTGCCTGTTCACATTGCTTCGCAGAAGCGCTTTTGTGCAGAAAACAGTAACACTTGTTCAGAAGGAAAGAAAGCACAGAGCCCCAGATTCTATGTTGTCCTGGAGAGCTTGCAGAGCACTGGGGACAGGCAGGCAGAGAATTCCCTGCTAGCACCTTCTCTGTGCCTGGGAAGCAGAAGTGTTCACATTGCTTCGCAGAATCGCTTTTGTGCAGAAAACACTAACACTTGTTCAGAACGAAAGAAAGCACAGAGCCCCAGATTCTATGTTGTCCTGCAGAGCTTGCAGAGCACTGGGGAAAGGCAGGCAGAGAATTCCTTGCTAGCACCTTCTCTGTGCCTGGGAAGCAGAAGTGTTCACATTGCTTCGCAGAATCGCTTTTGTGCAGAAAACAGTAACACTTGTTCAGAAGGAAAGAAAGCACAGAGCCCCAGATTTTATGTTGTCCTGGAGAGCTTGCAGAGCACTGGGGAAAGGCAGGCAGAGAATTCCCTGCTAGCACCTTCTCTGTGCCTGGGAAGCAGAAGTGTTCACATTGCTTCGCAAGAATTGCTTTTGTGCAGAAAACAGTAACACTTGTTCAGAACGAAAGAAAGCACAGAGCCCCAGATTCTATGTTGTCCTGGAGAGCTTGCAGAGCACTGGGGAAAGGCAGGCAGAGAATTCCCTGCTAGCACCTTCTCTGTGCCTGGGAAGCAGAAGTGTTCACATTGCTTCGCAAAAATCGCTTTTGTGCAGAAAACAGTAACACTTGTTCAGAAGGAAAGAAAGCACAGAGCCCCAGATTCTATGTTGTCCTGGAGAGCTTGCAGAGCACTGGGGAAAGGCAGGCAGAGAATTCCCTGCTAGCACCTTCTCTGTGCCTGGGAAGCAGAAGTGTTCACATTGCTTCGCAAAAATCGCTTTTGTGCAGAAAACAGTAACACTTGTTCAGAAGGAAAGAAAGCACAGAGCCCCAGATTCTATGTTGTCCTGGAGAGCTTGCAGAGCACTGGGGAAAGGCAGGCAGAGAATTCCCTGCTAGCACCTTCTCTGTGCCTGTTCACATTGCTTCGCAGAAGCGCTTTTGTGCAGAAAACAGTAACACTTGTTCAGAAGGAAAGAAAGCACAGAGCCCCAGATTCTATGTTGTCCTGGAGAGCTTGCAGAGCACTGGGGAAAGGCAGGCAGAGAATTCCCTGCTAGCACCTTCTCTGTGCCTGGGAAGCAGAAGTGTTCACATTGCTTCGCAGAATCGCTTTTGTGCAGAAAACACTAACACTTGTTCAGAAGGAAAGAAAGCACAGAGAACCACATTCTATGTTGTCCTGGAGAGCTTGCAGAGCACTGGGGAAAGGCAGGCAGAGAATTCCTTGCTAGCACCTTCTCTGTGCCTGGGAAGCAGAACTGTTCACATTGCTTCGCAAGAATCGCTTTTGTGCAGAAAACACTTACACTTATTAAGAAGGAAAGAAAGCACAGAGCCCCAGATTTTATGTTGTCCTGGAGAGCTTGCAGAGCACTGGGGAAAGGCAGGCAGAGAATTCCTTGCTAGCACCTTCTCTGTGCCTGGGAAGCAGAACTGTTCACATTGCTTCGCAAGAATCGCTTTTGTGAAGAAAACAGTAACACTTGTTCAGAAGGAAAGAAAGCACAGAGCCCCAGATTCTATGTTGTCCTGGAGAGCTTGCAGAGCACTGGGGAAAGGCAGGCAGAGAATTCCTTGCTAGCACCTTCTCTGTGCCTGGGAAGCAGAAGTGTTCACATTGCTTCGCAAGAATTGCTTTTGTGCAGAAAACAGTAACACTTGTTCAGAAGGAAAGAAAGCACAGAGCCCCAGATTCTATGTTGTCCTGGAGAGCTTGCAGAGCACTGGGGAAAGGCAGGCAGAGAATTCCCTGCTAGCACCTTCTCTGTGCCTGTTCACATTGCTTCGCAGAATCGCTTTTGTGCAGAAAACAGTAACACTTGTTCAGAAGGAAAGAAAGCACAGAGCCCCAGATTCTATGTTGTCCTGGAGAGCTTGCAGAGCACTGGGGACAGGCAGGCAGAGAATTCCCTGCTAGCACCTTCTCTGTGCCTGGGAAGCAGAAGTGTTCACATTGCTTCGCAGAATCGCTTTTGTGCAGAAAACACTAACACTTGTTCAGAAGGAAAGAAAGCACAGAGCCCCAGATTCTATGTTGTCCTGGAGAGCTTGCAGAGCACTGGGGAAAGGCAGGCAGAGAATTCCCTGCTAGCACCTTCTCTGTGCCTGGGAAGCAGAAGTGTTCACATTGCTTCGCAGAATCGCTTTTGTGCAGAAAACAGTAACACTTGTTCAGAACGAAAGAAAGCACAGAGCCCCAGATTCTATGTTGTCCTGCAGAGCTTGCAGAGCACTGGGGAAAGGCAGGCAGAGAATTCCTTGCTAGCACCTTCTCTGTGCCTGGGAAGCAGAAGTGTTCACATTGCTTCGCAGAATCGCTTTTGTGCAGAAAACAGTAACACTTGTTCAGAAGGAAAGAAAGCACAGAGCCCCAGATTTTATGTTGTCCTGGAGAGCTTGCAGAGCACTGGGGAAAGGCAGGCAGAGAATTCCCTGCTAGCACCTTCTCTGTGCCTGGGAAGCAGAAGTGTTCACATTGCTTCACAGAATCGCTTTTGTGCAGAAAACAGTAACACTTGTTCAGAAGGAAAGAAAGCACAGAGCCCCAGATTCTATGTTGTCCTGCAGAGCTTGCAGAGCACTGGGGAAAGGCAGGCAGAGAATTCCCTGCTAGCACCTTCTCTGTGCCTGTGAAGCAGAAGTGTTCACATTGCTTCGCAAAAATCGCTTTTGTGCAGAAAACAGTAACACTTGTTCAGAAGGAAAGAAAGCACAGAGCCCCAGATTTTATGTTGTCCTGGAGAGCTTGCAGAGCACTGGGGAAAGGCAGGCAGAGAATTCCTTGCTAGCACCTTCTCTGTGCCTGGGAAGCAGAAGTGTTCACATTGCTTCGCAAGAATCGCTTTTGTGCAGAAAACAGTAACACTTGTTCAGAAGGAAAGAAAGCACAGAGCCCCAGATTCTATGTTGTCCTGGAGAGCTTGCAGAGCACTGGGGAAAGGCAGGCAGAGAATTCCTTGCTAGCACCTTCTCTGTGCCTGGGAAGCAGAAGTGTTCACATTGCTTCGCAAGAATTGCTTTTGTGCAGAAAACAGTAACACTTGTTCAGAACGAAAGAAAGCACAGAGCCCCAGATTCTATGTTGTCCTGGAGAGCTTGCAGAGCACTGGGGAAAGGCAGGCAGAGAATTCCCTGCTAGCACCTTCTCTGTGCCTGGGAAGCAGAAGTGTTCACATTGCTTCGCAAAAATCGCTTTTGTGCAGAAAACAGTAACACTTGTTCAGAAGGAAAGAAAGCACAGAGCCCCAGATTCTATGTTGTCCTGGAGAGCTTGCAGAGCACTGGGGAAAGGCAGGCAGAGAATTCCCTGCTAGCACCTTCTCTGTGCCTGTTCACATTGCTTCGCAGAATCGCTTTTGTGCAGAAAACAGTAACACTTGTTCAGAAGGAAAGAAAGCACAGAGCCCCAGATTCTATGTTGTCCTGGAGAGCTTGCAGAGCACTGGGGAAAGGCAGGCAGAGAATTCCCTGCTAGCACCTTCTCTGTGCCTGGGAAGCAGAAGTGTTCACATTGCTTCGCAGAATCGCTTTTGTGCAGAAAACACTAACACTTGTTCAGAAGGAAAGAAAGCACAGAGCCCCAGATTCTATGTTGTCCTGGAGAGCTTGCAGAGCACTGGGGAAAGGCAGGCAGAGAATTCCCTGCTAGCACCTTCTCTGTGCCTGGGAAGCAGAAGTGTTCACATTGCTTCGCAGAATCGCTTTTGTGCAGAAAACACTAACACTTGTTCAGAACGAAAGAAAGCACAGAGCCCCAGATTCTATGTTGTCCTGCAGAGCTTGCAGAGCACTGGGGAAAGGCAGGCAGAGAATTCCTTGCTAGCACCTTCTCTGTGCCTGGGAAGCAGAAGTGTTCACATTGCTTCGCAGAATCGCTTTTGTGCAGAAAACAGTAACACTTGTTCAGAAGGAAAGAAAGCACAGAGCCCCAGATTTTATGTTGTCCTGGAGAGCTTGCAGAGCACTGGGGAAAGGCAGGCAGAGAATTCCCTGCTAGCACCTTCTCTGTGCCTGGGAAGCAGAAGTGTTCACATTGCTTCACAGAATCGCTTTTGTGCAGAAAACAGTAACACTTGTTCAGAAGGAAAGAAAGCACAGAGCCCCAGATTCTATGTTGTCCTGGAGAGCTTGCAGAGCACTGGGGAAAGGCAGGCAGAGAATTCCCTGCTAGCACCTTCTCTGTGCCTGGGAAGCAGAAGTGTTCACATTGCTTCACAGAATCGCTTTTGTGCAGAAAACAGTAACACTTGTTCAGAAGGAAAGAAAGCACAGAGCCCCAGATTCTATGTTGTCCTGCAGAGCTTGCAGAGCACTGGGGAAAGGCAGGCAGAGAATTCCCTGCTAGCACCTTCTCTGTGCCTGTGAAGCAGAAGTGTTCACATTGCTTCGCAAAAATCGCTTTTGTGCAGAAAACAGTAACACTTGTTCAGAAGGAAAGAAAGCACAGAGCCCCAGATTTTATGTTGTCCTGGAGAGCTTGCAGAGCACTGGGGAAAGGCAGGCAGAGAATTCCTTGCTAGCACCTTCTCTGTGCCTGGGAAGCAGAAGTGTTCACATTGCTTCGCAAGAATCGCTTTTGTGCAGAAAACAGTAACACTTGTTCAGAAGGAAAGAAAGCACAGAGCCCCAGATTCTATGTTGTCCTGGAGAGCTTGCAGAGCACTGGGGAAAGGCAGGCAGAGAATTCCTTGCTAGCACCTTCTCTGTGCCTGGGAAGCAGAAGTGTTCACATTGCTTCGCAAGAATTGCTTTTGTGCAGAAAACAGTAACACTTGTTCAGAACGAAAGAAAGCACAGAGCCCCAGATTCTATGTTGTCCTGGAGAGCTTGCAGAGCACTGGGGAAAGGCAGGCAGAGAATTCCCTGCTAGCACCTTCTCTGTGCCTGGGAAGCAGAAGTGTTCACATTGCTTCGCAAAAATCGCTTTTGTGCAGAAAACAGTAACACTTGTTCAGAAGGAAAGAAAGCACAGAGCCCCAGATTCTATGTTGTCCTGGAGAGCTTGCAGAGCACTGGGGAAAGGCAGGCAGAGAATTCCCTGCTAGCACCTTCTCTGTGCCTGGGAAGCAGAAGTGTTCACATTGCTTCGCAAAAATCGCTTTTGTGCAGAAAACACTTACACTTGTTCAGAAGGAAAGAAAGCACAGAGCCCCAGATTCTATGTTGTCCTGGAGAGCTTGCAGAGCACTGGGGAAAGGCAGGCAGAGAATTCCCTGCTAGCACCTTCTCTGTGCCTGTTCACATTGCTTCGCAGAAGCGCTTTTGTGCAGAAAACAGTAACACTTGTTCAGAAGGAAAGAAAGCACAGAGCCCCAGATTCTATGTTGTCCTGGAGAGCTTGCAGAGCACTGGGGAAAGGCAGGCAGAGAATTCCCTGCTAGCACCTTCTCTGTGCCTGGGAAGCAGAAGTGTTCACATTGCTTCGCAGAATCGCTTTTGTGCAGAAAACAGTAACACTTGTTCAGAAGGAAAGAAAGCACAGAGAACCACATCCTATGTTGTCCTGGAGAGCTTGCAGAGCACTGGGGAAAGGCAGGCAGAGAATTCCTTGCTAGCACCTTCTCTGTGCCTGGGAAGCAGAACTGTTCACATTGCTTCGCAAGAATCGCTTTTGTGCAGAAAACACTTACACTTATTAAGAAGGAAAGAAAGCACAGAGCCCCAGATTTTATGTTGTCCTGGAGAGCTTGCAGAGCACTGGGGAAAGGCAGGCAGAGAATTCCTTGCTAGCACCTTCTCTGTGCCTGGGAAGCAGAACTGTTCACATTGCTTCGCAAGAATCGCTTTTGTGCAGAAAACAGTAACACTTGTTCAGAAGGAAAGAAAGCACAGAGCCCCAGATTCTATGTTGTCCTGGAGAGCTTGCAGAGCACTGGGGAAAGGCAGGCAGAGAATTCCTTGCTAGCACCTTCTCTGTGCCTGGGAAGCAGAAGTGTTCACATTGCTTCGCAAGAATTGCTTTTGTGCAGAAAACAGTAACACTTGTTCAGAACGAAAGAAAGCACAGAGCCCCAGATTCTATGTTGTCCTGGAGAGCTTGCAGAGCACTGGGGAAAGGCAGGCAGAGAATTCCCTGCTAGCACCTTCTCTGTGCCTGGGAAGCAGAAGTGTTCACATTGCTTCGCAAAAATCGCTTTTGTGCAGAAAACACTTACACTTGTTCAGAAGGAAAGAAAGCACAGAGCCCCAGATTCTATGTTGTCCTGGAGAGCTTGCAGAGCACTGGGGAAAGGCAGGCAGAGAATTCCCTGCTAGCACCTTCTCTGTGCCTGTTCACATTGCTTCGCAGAAGCGCTTTTGTGCAGAAAACAGTAACACTTGTTCAGAAGGAAAGAAAGCACAGAGCCCCAGATTCTATGTTGTCCTGGAGAGCTTGCAGAGCACTGGGGAAAGGCAGGCAGAGAATTCCCTGCTAGCACCTTCTCTGTGCCTGGGAAGCAGAAGTGTTCACATTGCTTCGCAGAATCGCTTTTGTGCAGAAAACACTAACACTTGTTCAGAAGGAAAGAAAGCACAGAGAACCACATCCTATGTTGTCCTGGAGAGCTTGCAGAGCACTGGGGAAAGGCAGGCAGAGAATTCCTTGCTAGCACCTTCTCTGTGCCTGGGAAGCAGAACTGTTCACATTGCTTCGCAAGAATCGCTTTTGTGCAGAAAACACTTACACTTATTAAGAAGGAAAGAAAGCACAGAGCCCCAGATTTTATGTTGTCCTGGAGAGCTTGCAGAGCACTGGGGAAAGGCAGGCAGAGAATTCCTTGCTAGCACCTTCTCTGTGCCTGGGAAGCAGAACTGTTCACATTGCTTCGCAAGAATCGCTTTTGTGCAGAAAACAGTAACACTTGTTCAGAAGGAAAGAAAGCACAGAGCCCCAGATTCTATGTTGTCCTGGAGAGCTTGCAGAGCACTGGGGAAAGGCAGGCAGAGAATTCCTTGCTAGCACCTTCTCTGTGCCTGGGAAGCAGAAGTGTTCACATTGCTTCGCAAGAATTGCTTTTGTGCAGAAAACAGTAACACTTGTTCAGAACGAAAGAAAGCACAGAGCCCCAGATTCTATGTTGTCCTGGAGAGCTTGCAGAGCACTGGGGAAAGGCAGGCAGAGAATTCCCTGCTAGCACCTTCTCTGTGCCTGGGAAGCAGAAGTGTTCACATTGCTTCGCAAAAATCGCTTTTGTGCAGAAAACAGTAACACTTGTTCAGAACGAAAGAAAGCACAGAGCCCCAGATTCTATGTTGTCCTGGAGAGCTTGCAGAGCACTGGGGAAAGGCAGGCAGAGAATTCCCTGCTAGCACCTTCTCTGTGCCTGTTCACATTGCTTCGCAGAATCGCTTTTGTGCAGAAAACAGTAACACTTGTTCAGAAGGAAAGAAAGCACAGAGCCCCAGATTCTATGTTGTCCTGGAGAGCTTGCAGAGCACTGGGGACAGGCAGGCAGAGAATTCCCTGCTAGCACCTTCTCTGTGCCTGGGAAGCAGAAGTGTTCACATTGCTTCGCAGAATCGCTTTTGTGCAGAAAACACTAACACTTGTTCAGAAGGAAAGAAAGCACAGAGCCCCAGATTCTATGTTGTCCTGGAGAGCTTGCAGAGCACTGGGGAAAGGCAGGCAGAGAATTCCCTGCTAGCACCTTCTCTGTGCCTGGGAAGCAGAAGTGTTCACATTGCTTCGCAGAATCGCTTTTGTGCAGAAAACACTAACACTTGTTCAGAACGAAAGAAAGCACAGAGCCCCAGATTCTATGTTGTCCTGCAGAGCTTGCAGAGCACTGGGGAAAGGCAGGCAGAGAATTCCTTGCTAGCACCTTCTCTGTGCCTGGGAAGCAGAAGTGTTCACATTGCTTCGCAGAATCGCTTTTGTGCAGAAAACAGTAACACTTGTTCAGAAGGAAAGAAAGCACAGAGCCCCAGATTTTATGTTGTCCTGGAGAGCTTGCAGAGCACTGGGGAAAGGCAGGCAGAGAATTCCCTGCTAGCACCTTCTCTGTGCCTGGGAAGCAGAAGTGTTCACATTGCTTCACAGAATCGCTTTTGTGCAGAAAACAGTAACACTTGTTCAGAAGGAAAGAAAGCACAGAGCCCCAGATTCTATGTTGTCCTGCAGAGCTTGCAGAGCACTGGGGAAAGGCAGGCAGAGAATTCCCTGCTAGCACCTTCTCTGTGCCTGTGAAGCAGAAGTGTTCACATTGCTTCGCAAAAATCGCTTTTGTGCAGAAAACAGTAACACTTGTTCAGAAGGAAAGAAAGCACAGAGCCCCAGATTTTATGTTGTCCTGGAGAGCTTGCAGAGCACTGGGGAAAGGCAGGCAGAGAATTCCTTGCTAGCACCTTCTCTGTGCCTGGGAAGCAGAAGTGTTCACATTGCTTCGCAAGAATCGCTTTTGTGCAGAAAACAGTAACACTTGTTCAGAAGGAAAGAAAGCACAGAGCCCCAGATTCTATGTTGTCCTGGAGAGCTTGCAGAGCACTGGGGAAAGGCAGGCAGAGAATTCCTTGCTAGCACCTTCTCTGTGCCTGGGAAGCAGAAGTGTTCACATTGCTTCGCAAGAGTTGCTTTTGTGCAGAAAACAGTAACACTTGTTCAGAACGAAAGAAAGCACAGAGCCCCAGATTCTATGTTGTCCTGGAGAGCTTGCAGAGCACTGGGGAAAGGCAGGCAGAGAATTCCCTGCTAGCACCTTCTCTGTGCCTGGGAAGCAGAAGTGTTCACATTGCTTCGCAAAAATCGCTTTTGTGCAGAAAACAGTAACACTTGTTCAGAAGGAAAGAAAGCACAGAGCCCCAGATTCTATGTTGTCCTGGAGAGCTTGCAGAGCACTGGGGAAAGGCAGGCAGAGAATTCCCTGCTAGCACCTTCTCTGTGCCTGTTCACATTGCTTCGCAGAATCGCTTTTGTGCAGAAAACAGTAACACTTGTTCAGAAGGAAAGAAAGCACAGAGCCCCAGATTCTATGTTGTCCTGGAGAGCTTGCAGAGCACTGGGGAAAGGCAGGCAGAGAATTCCCTGCTAGCACCTTCTCTGTGCCTGGGAAGCAGAAGTGTTCACATTGCTTCGCAGAATCGCTTTTGTGCAGAAAACACTAACACTTGTTCAGAAGGAAAGAAAGCACAGAGCCCCAGATTCTATGTTGTCCTGGAGAGCTTGCAGAGCACTGGGGAAAGGCAGGCAGAGAATTCCCTGCTAGCACCTTCTCTGTGCCTGGGAAGCAGAAGTGTTCACATTGCTTCGCAGAATCGCTTTTGTGCAGAAAACACTAACACTTGTTCAGAACGAAAGAAAGCACAGAGCCCCAGATTCTATGTTGTCCTGCAGAGCTTGCAGAGCACTGGGGAAAGGCAGGCAGAGAATTCCTTGCTAGCACCTTCTCTGTGCCTGGGAAGCAGAAGTGTTCACATTGCTTCGCAGAATCGCTTTTGTGCAGAAAACAGTAACACTTGTTCAGAAGGAAAGAAAGCACAGAGCCCCAGATTTTATGTTGTCCTGGAGAGCTTGCAGAGCACTGGGGAAAGGCAGGCAGAGAATTCCCTGCTAGCACCTTCTCTGTGCCTGGGAAGCAGAAGTGTTCACATTGCTTCGCAAGAATCGCTTTTGGGCAGAAAACAGTAACACTTGTTCAGAAGGAAAGAAAGCACAGAGCCCCAGATTCTATGTTGTCCTGGAGAGCTTGCAGAGCACTGGGGAAAGGCAGGCAGAGAATTCCCTGCTAGCACCTTCTCTGCCTGTGAAGCAGAAGTGTTCACATTGCTTCGCAAAAATCGCTTTTGTGCAGAAAACAGTAACACTTGTTCAGAAGGAAAGAAATCACAGAGCCCCAGATTCTATGTTGTCCTGGAGAGCTTGCAGAGCACTGGGGAAAGGCAGGCAGAGAATTCCCTGCTAGCACCTTCTCTGTGCCTGTTCACATTGCTTCGCAAGAATCGCTTTTGTGCAGAAAACAGTAACACTTGTTCAGAAGGAAAGAAAGCACAGAGCCCCAGATTCTATGTTGTCCTGGAGAGCTTGCAGAGCACTGGGGAAAGGCAGGCAGAGAATTCCCTGCTAGCACCTTCTCTGTGCCTGGGAAGCAGAAGTGTTCACATTGCTTCGCAAAAATCGCTTTTGTGCAGAAAACAGTAACACTTGTTCAGAAGGAAAGAAATCACAGAGCCCCAGATTCTATGTTGTCCTGGAGAGCTTGCAGAGCACTGGGGAAAGGCAGGCAGAGAATTCCCTGCTAGCACCTTCTCTGTGCCTGTTCACATTGCTTCGCAAGAATCGCTTTTGTGCAGAAAACAGTAACACTTGTTCAGAACGAAAGAAAGCACAGAGCCCCAGATTCTATGTTGTCCTGGAGAGCTTGCAGAGCACTGGGGAAACGCAGGCAGAGAATTCCTTGCTAGCACCTTCTCTGTGCCTGGGAAGCAGAAGTGTTCACATTGCTTCGCAGAATCGCTTTTGTGCAGAAAACAGTAACACTTGTTCAGAAGGAGAGAAAGCACAGAGCCCCAGATTCTATGTTGTCCTGGAGAGCTTGCAGAGCACTGGGGAAAGGCAGGCAGAGAATTCCTTGCTAGCACCTTCTCTGTGCCTGGGAAGCAGAAGTGTTCACATTGCTTCGCAAGAATCGCTTTTGTGCAGAAAACAGTAACACTTGTTCAGAAGGAAAGAAAGCACAGAGCCCCAGATTCTATGTTGTCCTGGAGAGCTTGCAGAGCACTGGAGAAAGGCAGGCAGAGAATTCCCTGCTAGCACCTTCTCTGTGCCTGGGAAGCAGAAGAGTTCACATTGCTTCGCAGAATCGCTTTTGTGCAGAAAACAGTAACACTTGTTCAGAAGGAAAGAAAGCACAGAGCCCCAGATTCTATGTTGTCCTGGAGAGCTTGCAGAGCACTGGGGAAAGGCAGGCAGAGAATTCCCTGCTAGCACCTTCTCTGTGCCTGTTCACATTGCTTCGCAGAATCGCTTTTGTGCAGAAAACAGTAACACTTGTTCAGAAGGAAAGAAAGCACAGAGCCCCAGATTCTATGTTGTCCTGGAGAGCTTGCAGAGCACTGGGGAAAGGCAGGCAGAGAATTCCTTGCTAGCACCTTCTCTGTGCCTGGGAAGCAGAAGTGTTCACATTGCTTCGCAGAATCGCTTTTGTGCAGAAAACAGTAACACTTGTTCAGAAGGAAAGAAAGCACAGAGCCCCAGATTCTATGTTGTCCTGGAGAGCTTGCAGAGCACTGGGGACAGGCAGGCAGAGAATTCCCTGCTAGCAACTTCTCTGTGCCTGGGAAGCAGAAGTGTTCACATTGCTTCGCAAGAATCGCTTTTGTGCAGAAAACACTAACACTTGTTCAGAAGGAAAGAAAGCACAGAGCCCCAGATTCTATGTTGTCCTGCAGAGCTTGCAGAGCACTGGGGAAAGGCAGGCAGAGAATTCCCTGCTAGCACCTTCTCTGTGCCTGGGAAGCAGAAGTGTTCACATTGCTTCGCAGAATCGCTTTTGTGCAGAAAACAGTAACACTTGTTCAGAACGAAAGAAAGCACAGAGCCCCAGATTCTATGTTGTCCTGGAGAGCTTGCAGAGCACTGGGGAAAGGCAGGCAGAGAATTCCTTGCTAGCACCTTCTCTGTGCCTGGGAAGCAGAAGTGTTCACATTGCTTCGCAAGAATCGCTTTTGTGCAGAAAACACTTACACTTATTCAGAAGGAAAGAAAGCACAGAGCCCCAGATTTTATGTTGTCCTGGAGAGCTTGCAGAGCACTGGGGAAAGGCAGGCAGAGAATTCCCTGCTAGCACCTTCTCTGTGCCTGGGAAGCAGAAGTGTTCACATTGCTTCGCAAGAATCGCTTTTGTGCAGAAAACAGTAACACTTGTTCAGAAGGAAAGAAAGCACAGAGCCCCAGATTCTATGTTGTCCTGGAGAGCTTGCAGAGCACTGGGGAAAGGCAGGCAGAGAATTCCTTGCTAGCACCTTCTCTGTGCCTGGGAAGCAGAAGTGTTCACATTGCTTCGCAAGAATTGCTTTTGTGCAGAAAACAGTAACACTTGTTCAGAACGAAAGAAAGCACAGAGCCCCAGATTCTATGTTGTCCTGGAGAGCTTGCAGAGCACTGGGGAAAGGCAGGCAGAGAATTCCCTGCTAGCACCTTCTCTGTGCCTGGGAAGCAGAAGTGTTCACATTGCTTCGCAAAAATCGCTTTTGTGCAGAAAACAGTAACACTTGTTCAGAAGGAAAGAAAGCACAGAGCCCCAGATTCTATGTTGTCCTGGAGAGCTTGCAGAGCACTGGGGAAAGGCAGGCAGAGAATTCCCTGCTAGCACCTTCTCTGTGCCTGTTCACATTGCTTCGCAGAATCGCTTTTGTGCAGAAAACAGTAACACTTGTTCAGAAGGAAAGAAAGCACAGAGCCCCAGATTCTATGTTGTCCTGGAGAGCTTGCAGAGCACTGGGGACAGGCAGGCAGAGAATTCCCTGCTAGCACCTTCTCTGTGCCTGGGAAGCAGAAGTGTTCACATTGCTTCGCAGAATCGCTTTTGTGCAGAAAACACTAACACTTGTTCAGAAGGAAAGAAAGCACAGAGCCCCAGATTCTATGTTGTCCTGGAGAGCTTGCAGAGCACTGGGGAAAGGCAGGCAGAGAATTCCTTGCTAGCACCTTCTCTGTGCCTGGGAAGCAGAAGTGTTCACATTGCTTCGCAAGAATCGCTTTTGTGCAGAAAACAGTAACACTTGTTCAGAAGGAAAGAAAGCACAGAGCCCCAGATTCTATGTTGTCCTGGAGAGCTTGCAGAGCACTGGAGAAAGGCAGGCAGAGAATTCCCTGCTAGCACCTTCTCTGTGCCTGGGAAGCAGAAGAGTTCACATTGCTTCGCAGAATCGCTTTTGTGCAGAAAACAGTAACACTTGTTCAGAAGGAAAGAAAGCACAGAGCCCCAGATTCTATGTTGTCCTGGAGAGCTTGCAGAGCACTGGGGAAAGGCAGGCAGAGAATTCCCTGCTAGCACCTTCTCTGTGCCTGTTCACATTGCTTCGCAGAATCGCTTTTGTGCAGAAAACAGTAACACTTGTTCAGAAGGAAAGAAAGCACAGAGCCCCAGATTCTATGTTGTCCTGGAGAGCTTGCAGAGCACTGGGGAAAGGCAGGCAGAGAATTCCTTGCTAGCACCTTCTCTGTGCCTGGGAAGCAGAAGTGTTCACATTGCTTCGCAGAATCGCTTTTGTGCAGAAAACAGTAACACTTGTTCAGAAGGAAAGAAAGCACAGAGCCCCAGATTCTATGTTGTCCTGGAGAGCTTGCAGAGCACTGGGGACAGGCAGGCAGAGAATTCCCTGCTAGCAACTTCTCTGTGCCTGGGAAGCAGAAGTGTTCACATTGCTTCGCAAGAATCGCTTTTGTGCAGAAAACACTAACACTTGTTCAGAAGGAAAGAAAGCACAGAGCCCCAGATTCTATGTTGTCCTGCAGAGCTTGCAGAGCACTGGGGAAAGGCAGGCAGAGAATTCCCTGCTAGCACCTTCTCTGTGCCTGGGAAGCAGAAGTGTTCACATTGCTTCGCAGAATCGCTTTTGTGCAGAAAACAGTAACACTTGTTCAGAACGAAAGAAAGCACAGAGCCCCAGATTCTATGTTGTCCTGGAGAGCTTGCAGAGCACTGGGGAAAGGCAGGCAGAGAATTCCTTGCTAGCACCTTCTCTGTGCCTGGGAAGCAGAAGTGTTCACATTGCTTCGCAAGAATCGCTTTTGTGCAGAAAACACTTACACTTATTCAGAAGGAAAGAAAGCACAGAGCCCCAGATTTTATGTTGTCCTGGAGAGCTTGCAGAGCACTGGGGAAAGGCAGGCAGAGAATTCCCTGCTAGCACCTTCTCTGTGCCTGGGAAGCAGAAGTGTTCACATTGCTTCGCAAGAATCGCTTTTGTGCAGAAAACAGTAACACTTGTTCAGAAGGAAAGAAAGCACAGAGCCCCAGATTCTATGTTGTCCTGGAGAGCTTGCAGAGCACTGGGGAAAGGCAGGCAGAGAATTCCTTGCTAGCACCTTCTCTGTGCCTGGGAAGCAGAAGTGTTCACATTGCTTCGCAAGAATTGCTTTTGTGCAGAAAACAGTAACACTTGTTCAGAACGAAAGAAAGCACAGAGCCCCAGATTCTATGTTGTCCTGGAGAGCTTGCAGAGCACTGGGGAAAGGCAGGCAGAGAATTCCCTGCTAGCACCTTCTCTGTGCCTGGGAAGCAGAAGTGTTCACATTGCTTCGCAAAAATCGCTTTTGTGCAGAAAACAGTAACACTTGTTCAGAAGGAAAGAAAGCACAGAGCCCCAGATTCTATGTTGTCCTGGAGAGCTTGCAGAGCACTGGGGAAAGGCAGGCAGAGAATTCCCTGCTAGCACCTTCTCTGTGCCTGTTCACATTGCTTCGCAGAATCGCTTTTGTGCAGAAAACAGTAACACTTGTTCAGAAGGAAAGAAAGCACAGAGCCCCAGATTCTATGTTGTCCTGGAGAGCTTGCAGAGCACTGGGGACAGGCAGGCAGAGAATTCCCTGCTAGCACCTTCTCTGTGCCTGGGAAGCAGAAGTGTTCACATTGCTTCGCAGAATCGCTTTTGTGCAGAAAACACTAACACTTGTTCAGAAGGAAAGAAAGCACAGAGCCCCAGATTCTATGTTGTCCTGGAGAGCTTGCAGAGCACTGGGGAAAGGCAGGCAGAGAATTCCCTGCTAGCACCTTCTCTGTGCCTGGGAAGCAGAAGTGTTCCCATTGCTTCGCAGAATCGCTTTTGTGCAGAAAACACTAACACTTGTTCAGAACGAAAGAAAGCACAGAGCCCCAGATTCTATGTTGTCCTGCAGAGCTTGCAGAGCACTGGGGAAAGGCAGGCAGAGAATTCCTTGCTAGCACCTTCTCTGTGCCTGGGAAGCAGAAGTGTTCACATTGCTTCGCAGAATCGCTTTTGTGCAGAAAACAGTAACACTTGTTCAGAAGGAAAGAAAGCACAGAGCCCCAGATTTTATGTTGTCCTGGAGAGCTTGCAGAGCACTGGGGAAAGGCAGGCAGAGAATTCCCTGCTAGCACCTTCTCTGTGCCTGGGAAGCAGAAGTGTTCACATTGCTTCGCAAAAATCGCTTTTGTGCAGAAAACAGTAACACTTGTTCAGAAGGAAAGAAATCACAGAGCCCCAGATTTGCTGTTGTCCTGGAGAGCTTGCAGAGCACTGGGGAAAGGCAGGCAGAGAATTCCTTGCTAGCACCTTCTCTGTGCCTGTTCACATTGCTTCGCAAGAATCGCTTTTGTGCAGAAAACAGTAACACTTGTTCAGAAGGAGAGAAAGCACAGAGCCCCAGATTCTATGTTGTCCTGGAGAGCTTGCAGAGCACTGGGGAAAGGCAGGCAGAGAATTCCTTGCTAGCACCTTCTCTGTGCCTGGGAAGCAGAAGTGTTCACATTGCTTCGCAGAATCGCTTTTGTGCAGAAAACAGTAACACTTGTTCAGAAGGAGAGAAAGCACAGAGCCCCAGATTCTATGTTGTCCTGGAGAGCTTGCAGAGCACTGGGGAAAGGCAGGCAGAGAATTCCTTGCTAGCACCTTCTCTGTGCCTGGGAAGCAGAAGTGTTCACATTGCTTCGCAAGAATCGCTTTTGTGCAGAAAACAGTAACACTTGTTCAGAAGGAAAGAAAGCACAGAGCCCCAGATTCTATGTTGTCCTGGAGAGCTTGCAGAGCACTGGGGAAAGGCAGGCAGAGAATTCCCTGCTAGCACCTTCTCTGTGCCTGGGAAGCAGAAGTGTTCACATTGCTTCGCAGAATCGCTTTTGTGCAGAAAACAGTAACACTTGTTCAGAACGAAAGAAAGCACAGAGCCCCAGATTCTATGTTGTCCTGCAGAGCTTGCAGAGCACTGGGGAAAGGCAGGCAGAGAATTCCCTGCTAGCACCTTCTCTGTGCCTGTTCACATTGCTTCGCAGAATCGCTTTTGTGCAGAAAACAGTAACACTTGTTCAGAAGGAAAGAAAGCACAGAGTCCCAGATTCTATGTTGTCCTGAAGAGCTTGCAGAGCACTGGGGAAAGGCAGGCAGAGAATTCCTTGCTAGCACCTTCTCTGTGCCTGGGAAGCAGAAGTGTTCACATTTCTTCGCAAGAATCGCTTTTGTGCAGAAAACAGTAACACTTGTACAGAAGGAAAGAAAGCACAGAGCCCCAGATTCTATGTTGTCCTGGAGAGCTTGCAGAGCACTGTGGAAAGCCAGGCAGAGAATTCCTTGCTAGCACCTTCTCTGTGCCTGGGAAGCAGAAGTGTTCACATTGCTTCGCAGAATCGCTTTTGTGCAGAAAACACTAACACTTGTTCAGAAGGAAAGAAAGCACAGAGCCCCAGATTCTATGTTGTCCTGGAGAGCTTGCAGAGCACTGGGGAAAGGCAGGCAGAGAATTCCCTGCTAGCACCTTCTCTGTGCCTGGGAAGCAGAAGTGTTCCCATTGCTTCGCAGAATCGCTTTTGTGCAGAAAACACTAACACTTGTTCAGAACGAAAGAAAGCACAGAGCCCCAGATTCTATGTTGTCCTGGAGAGCTTGCAGAGCACTGGGGAAAGGCAGGCAGAGAATTCCTTGCTAGCACCTTCTCTGTGCCTGGGAAGCAGAAGTGTTCACATTGCTTCGCAGAATCGCTTTTGTGCAGAAAACAGTAACACTTGTTCAGAAGGAAAGAAAGCACAGAGCCCCAGATTTTATGTTGTCCTGGAGAGCTTGCAGAGCACTGGGGAAAGGCAGGCAGAGAATTCCCTGCTAGCACCTTCTCTGTGCCTGTTCACATTGCTTCGCAAGAATCGCTTTTGTGCAGAAAACAGTAACATTTGTTCAGAAGGAAAGAAAGCACAGAGCCCCAGATTCTATGTTGTCCTGGAGAGCTTGCAGAGCACTGGGGAAAGGCAGGCAGAGAATTCCCTGCTAGCACCTTCTCTGTGCCTGGGAAGCAGAAGTGTTCACATTGCTTCGCAAAAATCGCTTTTGTGCAGAAAACAGTAACACTTGTTCAGAAGGAAAGAAAGCACAGAGCCCCAGATTCTATGTTGTCCTGGAGAGCTTGCAGAGCACTGGGGAAAGGCAGGCAGAGAATTCCTTGCTAGCACCTTCTCTGTGCCTGTTCACATTGCTTCGCAAGAATCGCTTTTGTGCAGAAAACAGTAACACTTGTTCAGAAGGAGAGAAAGCACAGAGCCCCAGATTCTATGTTGTCCTGGAGAGCTTGCAGAGCACTGGGGAAAGGCAGGCAGAGAATTCCTTGCTAGCACCTTCTCTGTGCCTGGGAAGCAGAAGTGTTCACATTGCTTCGCAAGAATCGCTTTTGTGCAGAAAACACTAACACTTGTTCAGAAGGAAAGAAAGCACAGAGCCCCAGATTCTATGTTGTCCTGGAGAGCTTGCAGAGCACTGGGGAAAGGCAGGCAGAGAATTCCCTGCTAGCACCTTCTCTGTGCCTGGGAAGCAGAAGTGTTCACATTGCTTCGCAGAATCGCTTTTGTGCAGAAAACAGTAACACTTGTTCAGAACGAAAGAAAGCACAGAGCCCCAGATTCTATGTTGTCCTGCAGAGCTTGCAGAGCACTGGGGAAAGGCAGGCAGAGAATTCCCTGCTAGCGCCTTCTCTGTGCCTGGGAAGCAGAAGTGTTCACATTGCTTCGCAAAAATCGCTTTTGTGCAGAAAACAGTAACACTTGTTCAGAAGGAAAGAAAGCACAGAGCCCCAGATTTTATGTTGTCCTGGAGAGCTTGCAGAGCACTGGGGAAAGGCAGGCAGAGAATTCCCTGCTAGCACCTTCTCTGTGCCTGGGAAGCAGAAGTGTTCACATTGCTTCGCAGAATCGCTTTTGTGCAGAAAACAGTAACACTTGTTCAGAAGGAAAGAAAGCACAGAGCCCCAGATTCTATGTTGTCCTGGAGAGCTTGCAGAGCACTGGGGAAAGGCAGGCAGAGAATTCCTTGCTAGCACCTTCTCTGTGCCTGGGAAGCAGAAGTGTTCACATTGCTTCGCAGAATCGCTTTTGTGCAGAAAACAGTAACACTTGTTCAGAAGGAAAGAAAGCACAGAGCCCCAGATTCTATGTTGTTTTGGAGAGCTTGCAGAGCACTGGGGAAAGGCAGGCAGAGAATTCCCTGCTAGCACCTTCTCTATGCCTGGGAAGCAGAAGTGTTCACAATGCTTCGCAGAATCGCTTTTGTGCAGAAAACAGTAACACTTGTTCAGAAGGAAAGAAAGCACAGAGCCCCAGATTTTATGTTGTCCTGGAGAGCTTGCAGAGCACTGGGGAAAGGCAGGCAGAGAATTCTCTGATAGCACCTTCTCTGTGCCTGGGAAGCAGAAGTGTTCACATTGCTTCGCAAGAATTGCTTTTGTGCAGAAAACACTAACACTTGTTCAGAAGAAAAGAAAGCACAGAGCCCCAGATTTTATGTTGTCCTGGAGAGCTTGCAGAGCACTGGGGAAAGGCAGGCAGAGAATTCCCTGCTAGCACCTTCTCTGTGCCTGTTCACATTGCTTCGCAGAATCGCTTTTGTGCAGAAAACAGTAACACTTGTTCAGAAGGAAAGAAAGCACAGAGCCCCAGATTCTATGTTGTCCTGGAGAGCTTGCAGAGCACTGGGGAAAGGCAGGCAGAGAATTCCTTGCTAGCACCTTCTCTGTGCCTGGGAAGCAGAAGTGTTCACATTGCTTCGCAGAATCGCTTTTGTGCAGAAAACAGTAACACTTGTTCAGAAGGAAAGAAAGCACAGAGCCCCAGATTCTATGTTGTCCTGGAGAGCTTGCAGAGCACTGGGGAAAGGCAGGCAGAGAATTCCTTGCTAGCACCTTCTCTGTGCCTGGGAAGCAGAAGTGTTCACATTGCTTCGCAAGAATCGCTTTTGTGCAGAAAACACTTACACTTATTCAGAAGGAAAGAAAGCACAGAGCCCCAGATTTTATGTTGTCCTGGAGAGCTTGCAGAGCACTGGGGAAAGGCAGGCAGAGAATTCCTTGCTAGCACCTTCTCTGTGCCTGGGAAGCAGAAGTGTTCACATTGCTTCGCAAGAATCGCTTTTGTGCAGAAAACAGTAACACTTGTTCAGAAGGAAAGAAAGCACAGAGCCCCAGATTTTATGTTGTCCTGGAGAGCTTGCAGAGCACTGGGGAAAGGCAGGCAGAGAATTCCTTGCTAGCACCTTCTCTGAGCCTGTTCACATTGCTTCGCAGAATCGCTTTTGTGCAGAAAACAGTAACACTTGTTCAGAAGGAAAGAAAGCACAGAGCCCCAGATTCTATGTTGTCCTGGAGAGCTTGCAGAGCACTGGGGAAAGGCAGGCAGAGAATTCCCTGCTAGCACCTTCTCTGTGCCTGTTCACATTCCTTCGCAGAATCGCTTTTGTGCAGAAAACACTAACACTTGTTCAGAAGGAAAGAAAGCACAGAGCCACAGATTTTATGTTGTCCTGGAGAGCTTGCAGAGCACTGGGGAAAGGCAGGCAGAGAATTCCTTGCTAGCACCTTCTCTGTGCCTGGGAAGCAGAAGTGTTCACATTGCTTCGCAAGAATCGCTTTTGTGCAGAAAACACTTACACTTATTCAGAAGGAAAGAAAGCACAGAGCCCCAGATTCTATGTTGTCCTGGAGAGCTTGCAGAGCACTGGGGAAAGGCAGGCAGAGAATTCCCTGCTAGCACCTTCTCTGTGCCTGGGAAGCAGAAGTGTTCACATTGCTTCGCAGAATCGCTTTTGTGCAGAAAACAGTAACACTTGTTCAGAACGAAAGAAAGCACAGAGCCCCAGATTCTATGTTGTCCTGCAGAGCTTGCAGAGCACTGGGGAAAGGCAGGCAGAGAATTCCCTGCTAGCACCTTCTCTGTGCCTGTTCACATTGCTTCGCAGAATCGCTTTTGTGCAGAAAACTGTAACACTTGTTCAGAAGGAAAGAAAGCACAGAGCCCCAGATTCTATGTTGTCCTGGAGAGCTTGCAGAGCACTGGGGAAAGGCAGGCAGAGAATTCCCTGCTAGCACCTTCTCTGTGCCTGTTCACATTGCTTCGCAGAATCGCTTTTGTGCAGAAAACAGTAACACTTGTTCAGAAGGAAAGAAAGCACAGAGCCCCAGATTTTATTTTGTCCTGGAGAGCTTGCAGAGCACTGGGGAAAGGCAGGCAGAGAATTCCTTGCTAGCACCTTCTCTGTGCCTGGGAAGCAGAAGTGTTCACATTGCTTCGCAAGAATCGCTTTTGTGCAGAAAACACTTACACTTATTCAGAAGGAAAGAAAGCACAGAGCCCCAGATTCTATGTTGTCCTGCAGAGCTTGCAGAGCACTGGGGAAAGGCAGGCAGAGAATTCCCTGCTAGCACCTTCTCTGTGCCTGGGAAGCAGAAGTGTTCACATTGCTTCGCAAGAATCGCTTTTGTGCAGAAAACACTAACACTTGTTCAGAAGGAAAGAAAGCACAGAGCCCCAGATTCTATGTTGTCCTGGAGAGCTTGCAGAGCACTGGGGAAAGGCAGGCAGAGAATTCCCTGCTAGCACCTTCTCTGTGCCTGGGAAGCAGAAGTGTTCACATTGCTTCGCAGAATCGCTTTTGTGCAGAAAACAGTAACACTTGTTCAGAAGGAAAGAAAGCACAGAGCCCCAGATTCTATGTTGTCCTGGAGAGCTTGCAGAGCACTGGGGAAAGGCAGGCAGAGAATTCCTTGCTAGCACCTTCTCTGTGCCTGTTCACATTGCTTCGCAGAATCGCTTTTGTGCAGAAAACTGTAACACTTGTTCAGAAGGAAAGAAAGCACAGAGCCCCAGATTCTATGTTGTCCTGGAGAGCTTGCAGAGCACTGGGGAAAGGCAGGCAGAGAATTCCCTGCTAGCACCTTCTCTGTGCCTGTTCACATTGCTTCGCAGAATCGCTTTTGTGCAGAAAACAGTAACACTTGTTCAGAAGGAAAGAAAGCACAGAGCCCCAGATTCTATGTTGTCCTGGAGAGCTTGCAGAGCACTGGGGAAAGGCAGGCAGAGAATTCCTTGCTAGCACCTTCTCTGTGCCTGGGAAGCAGAAGTGTTCACATTGCTTCGCAAGAATCGCTTTTGTGCAGAAAACACTTACACTTATTCAGAAGGAAAGAAAGCACAGAGCCCCAGATTCTATGTTGTCCTGGAGAGCTTGCAGAGCACTGGGGATAGGCAGGCAGAGAATTCCCTGCTAGCACCTTCTCTGTGCCTGGGAAGCAGAAGTGTTCACATTGCTTCGCAAGAATCGCTTTTGTGCAGAAAACAGTAACACTTGTTCAGAAGGAAAGAAAGCACAGAGCCCCAGATTCTATGTTGTCCTGGAGAGCTTGCAGAGCACTGGGGAAAGGCAGGCAGAGAATTCCCTGCTAGCACCTTCTCTGTGCCTGGGAAGCAGAAGTGTTCACATTGCTTCGCAAAAATCGCTTTTGTGCAGAAAACACTAACACTTGTTCAGAAGGAAAGAAAGCACAGAGCCCCAGATTCTATGTTGTCCTGGAGAGCTTGCAGAGCACTGGGGAAAGGCAGGCAGAGAATTCCCTGCTAGCACCTTCTCTGTGCCTGGGAAGCAGAAGTGTTCACATTGCTTCGCAGAATCGCTTTTGTGCAGAAAACAGTAACACTTGTTCAGAAGGAAAGAAAGCACAGAGCCCCAGATTCTATGTTGTCCTGGAGAGCTTGCAGAGCACTGGGGAAAGGCAGGCAGAGAATTCCTTGCTAGCACCTTCTCTGTGCCTGTTCACATTGCTTCGCAGAATCGCTTTTGTGCAGAAAACAGTAACACTTGTTCAGAACGAAAGAAAGCACAGAGCCCCAGATTCTATGTTGTCCTGCAGAGCTTGCAGAGCACTGGGGAAAGGCAGGCAGAGAATTCCTTGCTAGCACCTTCTCTGTGCCTGGGAAGCAGAAGTGTTCACATTGCTTCGCAAGAATCGCTTTTGGGCAGAAAACAGTAACACTTGTTCAGAAGGAAAGAAAGCACAGAGCCCCAGATTCTATGTTGTCCTGCAGAGCTTGCAGAGCACTGGGGAAAGGCAGGCAGAGAATTCCCTGCTAGCACCTTCTCTGTGCCTGGGAAGCAGAAGTGTTCACATTGCTTCGCAGAATCGCTTTTGTGCAGAAAACAGTAACACTTGTTCAGAAGGAAAGAAAGCACAGAGCCCCAGATTTTATGTTGTCCTGGAGAGCTTGCAGAGCACTGGGGAAAGGCAGGCAGAGAATTCTCTGATAGCACCTTCTCTGTGCCTGGGAAGCAGAAGTGTTCACATTGCTTCGCAAAAATCGCTTTTGTGCAGAAAACAGTAACACTTGTTCAGAAGGAAAGAAAGCACAGAGCCCCAGATTCTATGTTGTCCTGGAGAGCTTGCAGAGCACTGGGGAAAGGCAGGCAGAGAATTCCCTGCTAGCACCTTCTCTGTGCCTGGGAAGCAGAAGTGTTCACATTGCTTCGCAGAATCGCTTTTGTGCAGAAAACACTAACACTTGTTCAGAAGGAAAGAAAGCACAGAGAACCAGATTCTATGTTGTCCTGGAGAGCTTGCAGAGCACTGGGGAAAGGCAGGCAGAGAATTCCTTGCTAGCACCTTCTCTGTGCCTGGGAAGCAGAACTGTTCACATTGCTTCGCAAGAATCGCTTTTGTGCAGAAAACACTTACACTTATTAAGAAGGAAAGAAAGCACAGAGCCCCAGATTTTATGTTGTCCTGGAGAGCTTGCAGAGCACTGGGGAAAGGCAGGCAGAGAATTCCTTGCTAGCACCTTCTCTGTGCCTGGGAAGCAGAAGTGTTCACATTGCTTCGCAAGAATCGCTTTTGTGCAGAAAACAGTAACACTTGTTCAGAACGAAAGAAAGCACAGAGCCCCAGATTCTATGTTGTCCTGCAGAGCTTGCAGAGCACTGGGGAAAGGCAGGCAGAGAATTCCCTGCTAGCGCCTTCTCTGTGCCTGGGAAGCAGAAGTGTTCACATTGCTTCGCAAAAATCGCTTTTGTGCAGAAAACAGTAACACTTGTTCAGAAGGAAAGAAAGCACAGAGCCCCAGATTTTATGTTGTCCTGGAGAGCTTGCAGAGCACTGGGGAAAGGCAGGCAGAGAATTCCCTGCTAGCACCTTCTCTGTGCCTGGGAAGCAGAAGTGTTCACATTGCTTCGCAGAATCGCTTTTGTGCAGAAAACAGTAACACTTGTTCAGAAGGAAAGAAAGCACAGAGCCCCAGATTCTATGTTGTCCTGGAGAGCTTGCAGAGCACTGGGGAAAGGCAGGCAGAGAATTCCTTGCTAGCACCTTCTCTGTGCCTGGGAAGCAGAAGTGTTCACATTGCTTCGCAGAATCGCTTTTGTGCAGAAAACAGTAACACTTGTTCAGAAGGAAAGAAAGCACAGAGCCCCAGATTCTATGTTGTTTTGGAGAGCTTGCAGAGCACTGGGGAAAGGCAGGCAGAGAATTCCCTGCTAGCACCTTCTCTGTGCCTGGGAAGCAGAAGTGTTCACAATGCTTCGCAGAATCGCTTTTGTGCAGAAAACAGTAACACTTGTTCAGAAGGAAAGAAAGCACAGAGCCCCAGATTTTATGTTGTCCTGGAGAGCTTGCAGAGCACTGGGGAAAGGCAGGCAGAGAATTCTCTGATAGCACCTTCTCTGTGCCTGGGAAGCAGAAGTGTTCACATTGCTTCGCAAGAATTGCTTTTGTGCAGAAAACACTAACACTTGTTCAGAAGAAAAGAAAGCACAGAGCCCCAGATTTTATGTTGTCCTGGAGAGCTTGCAGAGCACTGGGGAAAGGCAGGCAGAGAATTCCCTGCTAGCACCTTCTCTGTGCCTGTTCACATTGCTTCGCAGAATCGCTTTTGTGCAGAAAACAGTAACACTTGTTCAGAAGGAAAGAAAGCACAGAGCCCCAGATTCTATGTTGTCCTGGAGAGCTTGCAGAGCACTGGGGAAAGGCAGGCAGAGAATTCCTTGCTAGCACCTTCTCTGTGCCTGGGAAGCAGAAGTGTTCACATTGCTTCGCAGAATCGCTTTTGTGCAGAAAACAGTAACACTTGTTCAGAAGGAAAGAAAGCACAGAGCCCCAGATTCTATGTTGTCCTGGAGAGCTTGCAGAGCACTGGGGAAAGGCAGGCAGAGAATTCCTTGCTAGCACCTTCTCTGTGCCTGGGAAGCAGAAGTGTTCACATTGCTTCGCAAGAATCGCTTTTGTGCAGAAAACACTTACACTTATTCAGAAGGAAAGAAAGCACAGAGCCCCAGATTTTATGTTGTCCTGGAGAGCTTGCAGAGCACTGGGGAAAGGCAGGCAGAGAATTCCTTGCTAGCACCTTCTCTGTGCCTGGGAAGCAGAAGTGTTCACATTGCTTCGCAAGAATCGCTTTTGTGCAGAAAACAGTAACACTTGTTCAGAAGGAAAGAAAGCACAGAGCCCCAGATTTTATGTTGTCCTGGAGAGCTTGCAGAGCACTGGGGAAAGGCAGGCAGAGAATTCCTTGCTAGCACCTTCTCTGAGCCTGTTCACATTGCTTCGCAGAATCGCTTTTGTGCAGAAAACAGTAACACTTGTTCAGAAGGAAAGAAAGCACAGAGCCCCAGATTCTATGTTGTCCTGGAGAGCTTGCAGAGCACTGGGGAAAGGCAGGCAGAGAATTCCCTGCTAGCACCTTCTCTGTGCCTGTTCACATTCCTTCGCAGAATCGCTTTTGTGCAGAAAACACTAACACTTGTTCAGAAGGAAAGAAAGCACAGAGCCACAGATTTTATGTTGTCCTGGAGAGCTTGCAGAGCACTGGGGAAAGGCAGGCAGAGAATTCCTTGCTAGCACCTTCTCTGTGCCTGGGAAGCAGAAGTGTTCACATTGCTTCGCAAGAATCGCTTTTGTGCAGAAAACACTTACACTTATTCAGAAGGAAAGAAAGCACAGAGCCCCAGATTCTATGTTGTCCTGGAGAGCTTGCAGAGCACTGGGGAAAGGCAGGCAGAGAATTCCCTGCTAGCACCTTCTCTGTGCCTGGGAAGCAGAAGTGTTCACATTGCTTCGCAGAATCGCTTTTGTGCAGAAAACAGTAACACTTGTTCAGAACGAAAGAAAGCACAGAGCCCCAGATTCTATGTTGTCCTGCAGAGCTTGCAGAGCACTGGGGAAAGGCAGGCAGAGAATTCCCTGCTAGCACCTTCTCTGTGCCTGTTCACATTGCTTCGCAGAATCGCTTTTGTGCAGAAAACTGTAACACTTGTTCAGAAGGAAAGAAAGCACAGAGCCCCAGATTCTATGTTGTCCTGGAGAGCTTGCAGAGCACTGGGGAAAGGCAGGCAGAGAATTCCCTGCTAGCACCTTCTCTGTGCCTGTTCACATTGCTTCGCAGAATCGCTTTTGTGCAGAAAACAGTAACACTTGTTCAGAAGGAAAGAAAGCACAGAGCCCCAGATTTTATTTTGTCCTGGAGAGCTTGCAGAGCACTGGGGAAAGGCAGGCAGAGAATTCCTTGCTAGCACCTTCTCTGTGCCTGGGAAGCAGAAGTGTTCACATTGCTTCGCAAGAATCGCTTTTGTGCAGAAAACACTTACACTTATTCAGAAGGAAAGAAAGCACAGAGCCCCAGATTCTATGTTGTCCTGCAGAGCTTGCAGAGCACTGGGGAAAGGCAGGCAGAGAATTCCCTGCTAGCACCTTCTCTGTGCCTGGGAAGCAGAAGTGTTCACATTGCTTCGCAAGAATCGCTTTTGTGCAGAAAACACTAACACTTGTTCAGAAGGAAAGAAAGCACAGAGCCCCAGATTCTATGTTGTCCTGGAGAGCTTGCAGAGCACTGGGGAAAGGCAGGCAGAGAATTCCCTGCTAGCACCTTCTCTGTGCCTGGGAAGCAGAAGTGTTCACATTGCTTCGCAGAATCGCTTTTGTGCAGAAAACAGTAACACTTGTTCAGAAGGAAAGAAAGCACAGAGCCCCAGATTCTATGTTGTCCTGGAGAGCTTGCAGAGCACTGGGGAAAGGCAGGCAGAGAATTCCTTGCTAGCACCTTCTCTGTGCCTGTTCACATTGCTTCGCAGAATCGCTTTTGTGCAGAAAACTGTAACACTTGTTCAGAAGGAAAGAAAGCACAGAGCCCCAGATTCTATGTTGTCCTGGAGAGCTTGCAGAGCACTGGGGAAAGGCAGGCAGAGAATTCCCTGCTAGCACCTTCTCTGTGCCTGTTCACATTGCTTCGCAGAATCGCTTTTGTGCAGAAAACAGTAACACTTGTTCAGAAGGAAAGAAAGCACAGAGCCCCAGATTCTATGTTGTCCTGGAGAGCTTGCAGAGCACTGGGGAAAGGCAGGCAGAGAATTCCCTGCTAGCACCTTCTCTGTGCCTGGGAAGCAGAAGTGTTCACATTGCTTCGCAAGAATCGCTTTTGTGCAGAAAACACTTACACTTATTCAGAAGGAAAGAAAGCACAGAGCCCCAGATTCTATGTTGTCCTGGAGAGCTTGCAGAGCACTGGGGATAGGCAGGCAGAGAATTCCCTGCTAGCACCTTCTCTGTGCCTGGGAAGCAGAAGTGTTCACATTGCTTCGCAAGAATCGCTTTTGTGCAGAAAACAGTAACACTTGTTCAGAAGGAAAGAAAGCACAGAGCCCCAGATTCTATGTTGTCCTGGAGAGCTTGCAGAGCACTGGGGAAAGGCAGGCAGAGAATTCCCTGCTAGCACCTTCTCTGTGCCTGTGAAGCAGAAGTGTTCACATTGCTTCGCAAAAATCGCTTTTGTGCAGAAAACACTAACACTTGTTCAGAAGGAAAGAAAGCACAGAGCCCCAGATTCTATGTTGTCCTGGAGAGCTTGCAGAGCACTGGGGAAAGGCAGGCAGAGAATTCCCTGCTAGCACCTTCTCTGTGCCTGGGAAGCAGAAGTGTTCACATTGCTTCGCAGAATCGCTTTTGTGCAGAAAACAGTAACACTTGTTCAGAAGGAAAGAAAGCACAGAGCCCCAGATTCTATGTTGTCCTGGAGAGCTTGCAGAGCACTGGGGAAAGGCAGGCAGAGAATTCCTTGCTAGCACCTTCTCTGTGCCTGTTCACATTGCTTCGCAGAATCGCTTTTGTGCAGAAAACTGTAACACTCGTTCAGAAGGAAAGAAAGCACAGAGCCCCAGATTTTATGTTGTCCTGGAGAGCTTGCAGAGCACTGTGGAAAGGCAGGCAGAGAATTCCCTGCTAGCACCTTCTCTGTGCCTGGGAAGCAGAAGTGTTCACATTGCTTCGCAGAATCGCTTTTGTGCAGAAAACAGTAACACTTGTTCAGAACGAAAGAAAGCACAGAGCCCCAGATTCTATGTTGTCCTGCAGAGCTTGCAGAGCACTGGGGAAAGGCAGGCAGAGAATTCCTTGCTAGCACCTTCTCTGTGCCTGGGAAGCAGAAGTGTTCACATTGCTTCGCAAGAATCGCTTTTGGGCAGAAAACAGTAACACTTGTTCAGAAGGAAAGAAAGCACAGAGCCCCAGATTCTATGTTGTCCTGCAGAGCTTGCAGAGCACTGGGGAAAGGCAGGCAGAGAATTCCCTGCTAGCACCTTCTCTGTGCCTGGGAAGCAGAAGTGTTCACATTGCTTCGCAGAATCGCTTTTGTGCAGAAAACAGTAACACTTGTTCAGAAGGAAAGAAAGCACAGAGCCCCAGATTTTATGTTGTCCTGGAGAGCTTGCAGAGCACTGGGGAAAGGCAGGCAGAGAATTCTCTGATAGCACCTTCTCTGTGCCTGGGAAGCAGAAGTGTTCACATTGCTTCGCAAAAATCGCTTTTGTGCAGAAAACAGTAACACTTGTTCAGAAGGAAAGAAAGCACAGAGCCCCAGATTCTATGTTGTCCTGGAGAGCTTGCAGAGCACTGGGGAAAGGCAGGCAGAGAATTCCCTGCTAGCACCTTCTCTGTGCCTGGGAAGCAGAAGTGTTCACATTGCTTCGCAGAATCGCTTTTGTGCAGAAAACACTAACACTTGTTCAGAAGGAAAGAAAGCACAGAGAACCAGATTCTATGTTGTCCTGGAGAGCTTGCAGAGCACTGGGGAAAGGCAGGCAGAGAATTCCTTGCTAGCACCTTCTCTGTGCCTGGGAAGCAGAACTGTTCACATTGCTTCGCAAGAATCGCTTTTGTGCAGAAAACACTTACACTTATTAAGAAGGAAAGAAAGCACAGAGCCCCAGATTTTATGTTGTCCTGGAGAGCTTGCAGAGCACTGGGGAAAGGCAGGCAGAGAATTCCTTGCTAGCACCTTCTCTGTGCCTGGGAAGCAGAAGTGTTCACATTGCTTCGCAAGAATCGCTTTTGTGCAGAAAACAGTAACACTTGTTCAGAAGGAAAGAAAGCACAGAGCCCCAGATTCTATGTTGTCCTGGAGAGCTTGCAGAGCACTGGGGAAAGGCAGGCAGAGAATTCCTTGCTAGCACCTTCTCTGTGCCTGGGAAGCAGAAGTGTTCACATTGCTTCGCAAAAATTGCTTTTGTGCAGAAAACAGTAACACTTGTTCAGAACGAAAGAAAGCACAGAGCCCCAGATTCTATGTTGTCCTGGAGAGCTTGCAGAGCACTGGGGAAAGGCAGGCAGAGAATTCCCTGCTAGCACCTTCTCTGTGCCTGGGAAGCAGAAGTGTTCACATTGCTTCGCAAAAATCGCTTTTGTGCAGAAAACAGTAACACTTGTTCAGAAGGAAAGAAAGCACAGAGCCCCAGATTCTATGTTGTCCTGGAGAGCTTGCAGAGCACTGGGGAAAGGCAGGCAGAGAATTCCTTGCTAGCACCTTCTCTGTGCCTGGGAAGCAGAAGTGTTCACATTGCTTCGCAAGAATCGCTTTTGTGCAGAAAACACTTACACTTATTCAGAAGGAAAGAAAGCACAGAGCCCCAGATTTTATGTTGTCCTGGAGAGCTTGCAGAGCACTGGGGAAAGGCAGGCAGAGAATTCCTTGCTAGCACCTTCTCTGTGCCTGGGAAGCAGAAGTGTTCACATTGCTTCGCAAGAATCGCTTTTGTGCAGAAAACAGTAACACTTGTTCAGAAGGAAAGAAAGCACAGAGCCCCAGATTCTATGTTGTCCTGGAGAGCTTGCAGAGCACTGGGGAAAGGCAGGCAGAGAATTCCTTGCTAGCACCTTCTCTGAGCCTGTTCACATTGCTTCGCAGAATCGCTTTTGTGCAGAAAACAGTAACACTTGTTCAGAAGGAAAGAAAGCACAGAGCCCCAGATTCTATGTTGTCCTGGAGAGCTTGCAGAGCACTGGGGAAAGGCAGGCAGAGAATTCCCTGCTAGCACCTTCTCTGTGCCTGTTCACATTCCTTCGCAGAATCGCTTTTGTGCAGAAAACACTAACACTTGTTCAGAAGGAAAGAAAGCACAGAGCCACAGATTTTATGTTGTCCTGGAGAGCTTGCAGAGCACTGGGGAAAGGCAGGCAGAGAATTCCTTGCTAGCACCTTCTCTGTGCCTGGGAAGCAGAAGTGTTCACATTGCTTCGCAAGAATCGCTTTTGTGCAGAAAACACTTACACTTATTCAGAAGGAAAGAAAGCACAGAGCCCCAGATTCTATGTTGTCCTGGAGAGCTTGCAGAGCACTGGGGAAAGGCAGGCAGAGAATTCCCTGCTAGCACCTTCTCTGTGCCTGGGAAGCAGAAGTGTTCACATTGCTTCGCAGAATCGCTTTTGTGCAGAAAACAGTAACACTTGTTCAGAACGAAAGAAAGCACAGAGCCCCAGATTCTATGTTGTCCTGCAGAGCTTGCAGAGCACTGGGGAAAGGCAGGCAGAGAATTCCCTGCTAGCACCTTCTCTGTGCCTGTTCACATTGCTTCGCAGAATCGCTTTTGTGCAGAAAACTGTAACACTTGTTCAGAAGGAAAGAAAGCACAGAGCCCCAGATTCTATGTTGTCCTGGAGAGCTTGCAGAGCACTGGGGAAAGGCAGGCAGAGAATTCCCTGCTAGCACCTTCTCTGTGCCTGTTCACATTGCTTCGCAGAATCGCTTTTGTGCAGAAAACAGTAACACTTGTTCAGAAGGAAAGAAAGCACAGAGCCCCAGATTTTATTTTGTCCTGGAGAGCTTGCAGAGCACTGGGGAAAGGCAGGCAGAGAATTCCTTGCTAGCACCTTCTCTGTGCCTGGGAAGCAGAAGTGTTCACATGGCTTCGCAAGAATCGCTTTTGTGCAGAAAACACTTACACTTATTCAGAAGGAAAGAAAGCACAGAGCCCCAGATTCTATGTTGTCCTGCAGAGCTTGCAGAGCACTGGGGAAAGGCAGGCAGAGAATTCCCTGCTAGCACCTTCTCTGTGCCTGGGAAGCAGAAGTGTTCACATTGCTTCGCAAGAATCGCTTTTGTGCAGAAAACACTAACACTTGTTCAGAAGGAAAGAAAGCACAGAGCCCCAGATTCTATGTTGTCCTGGAGAGCTTGCAGAGCACTGGGGAAAGGCAGGCAGAGAATTCCCTGCTAGCACCTTCTCTGTGCCTGGGAAGCAGAAGTGTTCACATTGCTTCGCAGAATCGCTTTTGTGCAGAAAACAGTAACACTTGTTCAGAAGGAAAGAAAGCACAGAGCCCCAGATTCTATGTTGTCCTGGAGAGCTTGCAGAGCACTGGGGAAAGGCAGGCAGAGAATTCCTTGCTAGCACCTTCTCTGTGCCTGTTCACATTGCTTCGCAGAATCGCTTTTGTGCAGAAAACTGTAACACTTGTTCAGAAGGAAAGAAAGCACAGAGCCCCAGATTCTATGTTGTCCTGGAGAGCTTGCAGAGCACTGGGGAAAGGCAGGCAGAGAATTCCCTGCTAGCACCTTCTCTGTGCCTGTTCACATTGCTTCGCAGAATCGCTTTTGTGCAGAAAACAGTAACACTTGTTCAGAAGGAAAGAAAGCACAGAGCCCCAGATTCTATGTTGTCCTGGAGAGCTTGCAGAGCACTGGGGAAAGGCAGGCAGAGAATTCCTTGCTAGCACCTTCTCTGTGCCTGGGAAGCAGAAGTGTTCACATTGCTTCGCAAGAATCGCTTTTGTGCAGAAAACACTTACACTTATTCAGAAGGAAAGAAAGCACAGAGCCCCAGATTCTATGTTGTCCTGGAGAGCTTGCAGAGCACTGGGGAAAGGCAGGCAGAGAATTCCCTGCTAGCACCTTCTCTGTGCCTGGGAAGCAGAAGTGTTCACATTGCTTCGCAAGAATCGCTTTTGTGCAGAAAACAGTAACACTTGTTCAGAAGGAAAGAAAGCACAGAGCCCCAGATTCTATGTTGTCCTGGAGAGCTTGCAGAGCACTGGGGAAAGGCAGGCAGAGAATTCCCTGCTAGCACCTTCTCTGTGCCTGGGAAGCAGAAGTGTTCACATTGCTTCGCAAAAATCGCTTTTGTGCAGAAAACACTAACACTTGTTCAGAAGGAAAGAAAGCACAGAGCCCCAGATTCTATGTTGTCCTGGAGAGCTTGCAGAGCACTGGGGAAAGGCAGGCAGAGAATTCCCTGCTAGCACCTTCTCTGTGCCTGGGAAGCAGAAGTGTTCACATTGCTTCGCAGAATCGCTTTTGTGCAGAAAACAGTAACACTTGTTCAGAAGGAAAGAAAGCACAGAGCCCCAGATTCTATGTTGTCCTGGAGAGCTTGCAGAGCACTGGGGAAAGGCAGGCAGAGAATTCCTTGCTAGCACCTTCTCTGTGCCTGTTCACATTGCTTCGCAGAATCGCTTTTGTGCAGAAAACTGTAACACTCGTTCAGAAGGAAAGAAAGCACAGAGCCCCAGATTTTATGTTGTCCTGGAGAGCTTGCAGAGCACTGTGGAAAGGCAGGCAGAGAATTCCCTGCTAGCACCTTCTCTGTGCCTGGGAAGCAGAAGTGTTCACATTGCTTCGCAGAATCGCTTTTGTGCAGAAAACAGTAACACTTGTTCAGAACGAAAGAAAGCACAGAGCCCCAGATTCTATGTTGTCCTGCAGAGCTTGCAGAGCACTGGGGAAAGGCAGGCAGAGAATTCCTTGCTAGCACCTTCTCTGTGCCTGGGAAGCAGAAGTGTTCACATTGCTTCGCAAGAATCGCTTTTGGGCAGAAAACAGTAACACTTGTTCAGAAGGAAAGAAAGCACAGAGCCCCAGATTCTATGTTGTCCTGCAGAGCTTGCAGAGCACTGGGGAAAGGCAGGCAGAGAATTCCCTGCTAGCACCTTCTCTGTGCCTGGGAAGCAGAAGTGTTCACATTGCTTCGCAGAATCGCTTTTGTGCAGAAAACAGTAACACTTGTTCAGAAGGAAAGAAAGCACAGAGCCCCAGATTTTATGTTGTCCTGGAGAGCTTGCAGAGCACTGGGGAAAGGCAGGCAGAGAATTCTCTGATAGCACCTTCTCTGTGCCTGGGAAGCAGAAGTGTTCACATTGCTTCGCAAAAATCGCTTTTGTGCAGAAAACAGTAACACTTGTTCAGAAGGAAAGAAAGCACAGAGCCCCAGATTCTATGTTGTCCTGGAGAGCTTGCAGAGCACTGGGGAAAGGCAGGCAGAGAATTCCCTGCTAGCACCTTCTCTGTGCCTGGGAAGCAGAAGTGTTCACATTGCTTCGCAGAATCGCTTTTGTGCAGAAAACACTAACACTTGTTCAGAAGGAAAGAAAGCACAGAGAACCAGATTCTATGTTGTCCTGGAGAGCTTGCAGAGCACTGGGGAAAGGCAGGCAGAGAATTCCTTGCTAGCACCTTCTCTGTGCCTGGGAAGCAGAACTGTTCACATTGCTTCGCAAGAATCGCTTTTGTGCAGAAAACACTTACACTTATTAAGAAGGAAAGAAAGCACAGAGCCCCAGATTTTATGTTGTCCTGGAGAGCTTGCAGAGCACTGGGGAAAGGCAGGCAGAGAATTCCTTGCTAGCACCTTCTCTGTGCCTGGGAAGCAGAAGTGTTCACATTGCTTCGCAAGAATCGCTTTTGTGCAGAAAACAGTAACACTTGTTCAGAAGGAAAGAAAGCACAGAGCCCCAGATTCTATGTTGTCCTGGAGAGCTTGCAGAGCACTGGGGAAAGGCAGGCAGAGAATTCCTTGCTAGCACCTTCTCTGTGCCTGGGAAGCAGAAGTGTTCACATTGCTTCGCAAGAATTGCTTTTGTGCAGAAAACAGTAACACTTGTTCAGAATGAAAGAAAGCACAGAGCCCCAGATTCTATGTTGTCCTGGAGAGCTTGCAGAGCACTGGGGAAAGGCAGGCAGAGAATTCCCTGCTAGCACCTTCTCTGTGCCTGGGAAGCAGAAGTGTTCACATTGCTTCGCAAAAATCGCTTTTGTGCAGAAAACAGTAACACTTGTTCAGAAGGAAAGAAAGCACAGAGCCCCAGATTCTATGTTGTCCTGGAGAGCTTGCAGAGCACTGGGGAAAGGCAGGCAGAGAATTCCCTGCTAGCACCTTCTCTGTGCCTGGGAAGCAGAAGTGTTCACATTGCTTCGCAGAATCGCTTTTGTGCAGAAAACACTAACACTTGTTCAGAACGAAAGAAAGCACAGAGCCCCAGATTCTATGTTGTCCTGCAGAGCTTGCAGAGCACTGGGGAAAGGCAGGCAGAGAATTCCTTGCTAGCACCTTCTCTGTGCCTGGGAAGCAGAAGTGTTCACATTGCTTCGCAGAATCGCTTTTGTGCAGAAAACAGTAACACTTGTTCTGAACGAAAGAAAGCACAGAGCCCCAGATTCTATGTTGTCCTGCAGAGCTTGCAGAGCACTGGGGAAAGGCAGGCAGAGAATTCCCTGCTAGCACCTTCTCTGTGCCTGGGAAGCAGAACTGTTCACATTGCTTCGCAAGAATCGCTTTTGGGCAGAAAACACTTACACTTATTAAGAAGGAAAGAAAGCACAGAGCCCCAGATTTTATGTTGTCCTGAAGAGCTTGCAGAGCACTGGGGAAAGGCAGGCAGAGAATTCCTTGCTAGCACCTTCTCTGTGCCTGGGAAGCAGAAGTGTTCACATTGCTTCGCAAGAATCGCTTTTGTGCAGAAAACAGTAACACTTGTTCAGAAGGAAAGAAAGCACAGAGCCCCAGATTCTATGTTGTCCTGGAGAGCTTGCAGAGCAGTGGGGAAAGGCAGGCAGAGAATTCCTTGCTAGCACCTTCTCTGTGCCTGGGAAGCAGAAGTGTTCACATTGCTTCACAAGAATTGCTTTTGTGCAGAAAACAGTAACACTTGTTCAGAACGAAAGAAAGCACAGAGCCCCAGATTCTATGTTGTCCTGGAGAGCTTGCAGAGCACTGGGGAAAGGCAGGCAGAGAATTCCCTGCTAGCACCTTCTCTGTGCCTGGGAAGCAGAAGTGTTCACATTGCTTCGCAAAAATCGCTTTTGTGCAGAAAACAGTAACACTTGTTCAGAAGGAAAGAAAGCACAGAGCCCCAGATTTTATGTTGTCCTGGAGAGCTTGCAGAGCACTGGGGAAAGGCAGGCAGAGAATTCCCTGCTAGCAGCTTCTCTGTGCCTGTTCACATTGCTTCGCAGAATCGCTTTTGTGCAGAAAACAGTAACACTTGTTCAGAAGGAAAGAAAGCACAGAGCCCCAGATTCTATGTTGTCCTGGAGAGCTTGCAGAGCACTGGGGACAGGCAGGCAGAGAATTCCCTGCTAGCACCTTCTCTGTGCCTGGGAAGCAGAAGTGTTCACATTGCTTCGCAGAATCGCTTTTGTGCAGAAAACACTAACACATGTTCAGAAGGAAAGAAAGCACAGAGCCCCAGATTCTATGTTGTCCTGGAGAGCTTGCAGAGCACTTGGGAAAGGCAGGCAGAGAATTCCCTGCTAGCACCTTCTCTGTGCCTGGGAAGCAGAAGTGTTCACATTGCTTCGCAGAAGCGCTTTTGTGCAGAAAACAGTAACACTTGTTCAGAAGGAAAGAAAGCACAGAGCCCCAGATTCTATGTTGTCCTGGAGAGCTTGCAGAGCACTGGGGAAAGGCAGGCAGAGAATTCCCTGCTAGCACCTTCTCTGTGCCTGGGAAGCAGAAGTGTTCACATTGCTTCGCAGAATCGCTTTTGTGCAGAAAACAGTAACACTTGTTCAGAAGGAAAGAAAGCACAGAGCCCCAGATTCTATGTTGTCCTGGAGAGCTTGCAGAGCACTGGGGAAAGGCAGGCAGAGAATTCCTTGCTAGCACCTTCTCTGTGCCTGGGAAGCAGAAGTGTTCACATTGCCTCGCAAGAATCGCTTTTGTGCAGAAAACACTTACACTTATTCAGAAGGAAAGAAAGCACAGAGCCCCAGATTTTATGTTGTCCTGGAGAGCTTGCAGAGCACTGGGGAAAGGCAGGCAGAGAATTCCTTGCTAGCACCTTCTCTGTGCCTGGGAAGCAGAAGTGTTCACATTGCTTCGCAAAAATCGCTTTTGTGCAGAAAACAGTAACACTTGTTCAGAAGGAAAGAAAGCACAGAGCCCCAGATTCTATGTTGTCCTGGAGAGCTTGCAGAGCACTGGGGAAAGGCAGGCAGAGAATTCCCTGCTAGCACCTTCTCTGTGCCTGTTCACATTGCTTCGCAGAATCGCTTTTGTGCAGAAAACAGTAACACTTGTTCAGAAGGAAAGAAAGCACAGAGCCCCAGATTTTATGTTGTCCTGGAGAGCTTGCAGAGCACTGGGGAAAGGCAGGCAGAGAATTCCTTGCTAGCACCTTCTCTGTGCCTGGGAAGCAGAAGTGTTCATATTGCTTCGCAAGAATCGCTTTTGTGCAGAAAACACTAACACTTGTACAGAAGGAAAGAAAGCACAGAGCCCCAGATTCTATGTTGTCCTGGAGAGCTTGCAGAGCACTGGGGAAAGGCAGGCAGAGAATTCCCTGCTAGCACCTTCTCTGTGCCTGGGAAGCAGAAGTGTTCACATTGCTTCGCAAGAATCGCTTTTGTGCAGAAAACACTAACACTTGTTCAGAAGGAAAGAAAGCACAGAGCCCCAGATTCTATGTTGTCCTGGAGAGCTTGCAGAGCACTGGGGAAAGGCAGGCAGAGAATTCCTTGCTAGCACCTTCTCTGTGCCTGTGAAGCAGAAGTGTTCACATTGCTTCGCAAAAATCGCTTTTGTGCAGAAAACACTAACACTTGTACAGAAGGAAAGAAAGCACAGAGCCCCAGATTCTATGTTGTCCTGGAGAGCTTGCAGAGCACTGGGGAAAGGCAGGCAGAGAATTCCCTGCTAGCACCTTCTCTGTGCCTGGGAAGCAGAAGTGTTCACATTGCTTCGCAGAATCGCTTTTGTGCAGAAAACAGTAACACTTGTTCAGAACGAAAGAAAGCACAGAGCCCCAGATTCTATGTTGTCCTGGAGAGCTTGCAGAGCACTGGGGAAAGGCAGGCAGAGAATTCCCTGCTAGCAGCTTCTCTGTGCCTGTTCACATTGCTTCGCAGAATCGCTTTTGTGCAGAAAACTGTAACACTTGTTCAGAAGGAAAGAAAGCACAGAGCCCCAGATTCTATGTTGTCCTGGAGAGCTTGCAGAGCACTGGGGAAAGGCAGGCAGAGAATTCCCTGCTAGCACCTTCTCTGTGCCTGGGAAGCAGAAGTGTTCACATTGCTTCGCAAAAATCGCTTTTGTGCAGAAAACAGTAACACTTGTTCAGAAGGAAATAAAGCACAGAGCCCCAGATTTTATGTTGTCCTGGAGAGCTTGCAGAGCACTGGGGAAAGGCAGGCAGAGAATTCCCTGCTAGCACCTTCTCTGTGCCTGTTCACATTGCTTCGCAGAATCGCTTTTGTGCAGAAAACAGTAACACTTGTTCAGAAGGAAAGAAAGCACAGAGCCCCAGATTCTATGTTGTCCTGGAGAGCTTGCAGAGCACTGGGGACAGGCAGGCAGAGAATTCCCTGCTAGCACCTTCTCTGTGCCTGGGAAGCAGAAGTGTTCACATTGCTTCGCAGAATCGCTTTTGTGCAGAAAACACTAACACTTGTTCAGAATGAAAGAAAGCACAGAGCCCCAGATTCTATGTTGTCCTGGAGAGCTTGCAGAGCACTGGGGAAAGGCAGGCAGAGAATTCCCTGCTAGCACCTTCTCTGTGCCTGGGAAGCAGAAGTGTTCACATTGCTTCGCAGAATCGCTTTTGTGCAGAAAACAGTAACACTTGTTCTGAACGAAAGAAAGCACAGAGCCCCAGATTCTATGTTGTCCTGCAGAGCTTGCAGAGCACTGGGGAAAGGCAGGCAGAGACTTCCTTGCTAGCACCTTCTCTGTGCCTGGGAAGCAGAAGTGTTCACATTGCTTCGCAAGAATCGCTTTTGTGCAGAAAACACTAACACTTGTTCAGAAGGAAAGAAAGCACAGAGCCCCAGATTCTATGTTGTCCTGGAGAGCTTGCAGAGCACTGGGGAAAGGCAGGCAGAGAATTCCCTGCTAGCACCTTCTCTGTGCCTGGGAAGCAGAAGTGTTCACATAGCTTCGCAGAATCGCTTTTGTGCAGAAAACAGTAACACTTGTTCAGTAGGAAAGAAAGCACAGAGCCCCAGATTCTATGTTATCCTGGAGAGCTTGCAGAGCACTGGGGATAGGCAGGCAGAGAATTCCCTGCTAGCACCTTCTCTGTGCCTGGGAAGCAGAAGTGTTCACATTGCTTCGCAAGAATCGCTTTTGTGCAGAAAACAGTAACACTTGTTCAGAAGGAAAGAAAGCACAGAGCCCCAGATTCTATGTTGTCCTGGAGAGCTTGCAGAGCACTGGGGAAAGGCAGGCAGAGAATTCCCTGCTAGCACCTTCTCTGTGCCTGTGAAACAGAAGTGTTCACATTGCTTCGCAAAAATCGCTTTTGTGCAGAAAACAGTAACACTTGTTCAGAAGGAAAGAAAGCACAGAGCCCCAGATTCTATGTTGTCCTGGAGAGCTTGCAGAGCACTGGGGAAAGGCAGGCAGAGAATTCCCTGCTAGCACCTTCTCTGTGCCTGTTCACATTGCTTCGCAAGAATCGCTTTTGTGCAGAAAACACTAACACTTGTTCAGAAGGAAAGAAAGCACAGAGCCCCAGATTCTATGTTGTCCTGCAGAGCTTGCAGAGCACTGGGGAAAGGCAGGCAGAGAATTCCTTGCTAGCACCTTCTCTGTGCCTGGGAAGCAGAAGTGTTCACATTGCTTCGCAGAATCGCTTTTGTGCAGAAAACAGTAACACTTGTTCAGAAGGAAAGAAAGCACAGAGCCCCAGATTCTATGTTGTCCTGGAGAGCTTGCAGAGCACTGGGGAAAGGCAGGCAGAGAATTCTCTGCTAGCACCTTCTCTGTGCCTGGGAAGCAGAAGTGTTCACATTGCTTCGCAAGAATCGCTTTTGTGCAGAAAACACTAACACTTGTTCAGAAGGAAAGAAAGCACAGAGAACCAGATTCTATGTTGTCCTGGAGAGCTTGCAGAGCACTGGGGAAAGGCAGGCAGAGAATTCCTTGCTAGCACCTTCTCTGTGCCTGGGAAGCAGAAATATTCACATTGCTTCGCAGAATCGCTTTTGTGCAGAAAACAGTAACACTTGTACAGAAGGAAAGAAAGCACAGAGCCCCAGATTCTATGTTGTCCTGGAGAGCTTGCAGAGCACTGGGGAAAGGCAGGCAGAGAATTCCCTGCTAGCACCTTCTCTGTGCCTGGGAAGCAGAAGTGTTCACATTGCTTCGCAGAATCGCTTTTGTGCAGAAAACAGTAACACTTGTTCAGAACGAAAGAAAGCACAGAGCCCCAGATTCTATGTTGTCCTGGAGAGCTTGCAGAGCACTGGGGAAAGGCAGGCAGAGAATTCCCTGCTAGCAGCTTCTCTGTGCCTGTTCACATTGCTTCGCAGAATCGCTTTTGTGCAGAAAACTGTAACACTTGTTCAGAAGGAAAGAAAGCACAGAGCCCCAGATTCTATGTTGTCCTGGAGAGCTTGCAGAGCACTGGGGAAAGGCAGGCAGAGAATTCCCTGCTAGCACCTTCTCTGTGCCTGGGAAGCAGAAGTGTTCACATTGCTTCGCAAAAATCGCTTTTGTGCAGAAAACAGTAACACTTGTTCAGAAGGAAATAAAGCACAGAGCCCCAGATTTTATGTTGTCCTGGAGAGCTTGCAGAGCACTGGGGAAAGGCAGGCAGAGAATTCCCTGCTAGCACCTTCTCTGTGCCTGTTCACATTGCTTCGCAGAATCGCTTTTGTGCAGAAAACAGTAACACTTGTTCAGAAGGAAAGAAAGCACAGAGCCCCAGATTCTATGTTGTCCTGGAGAGCTTGCAGAGCACTGGGGACAGGCAGGCAGAGAATTCCCTGCTAGCACCTTCTCTGTGCCTGGGAAGCAGAAGTGTTCACATTGCTTCGCAGAATCGCTTTTGTGCAGAAAACACTAACACTTGTTCAGAATGAAAGAAAGCACAGAGCCCCAGATTCTATGTTGTCCTGGAGAGCTTGCAGAGCACTGGGGAAAGGCAGGCAGAGAATTCCCTGCTAGCACCTTCTCTGTGCCTGGGAAGCAGAAGTGTTCACATTGCTTCGCAGAATCGCTTTTGTGCAGAAAACAGTAACACTTGTTCTGAACGAAAGAAAGCACAGAGCCCCAGATTCTATGTTGTCCTGCAGAGCTTGCAGAGCACTGGGGAAAGGCAGGCAGAGACTTCCTTGCTAGCACCTTCTCTGTGCCTGGGAAGCAGAAGTGTTCACATTGCTTCGCAAGAATCGCTTTTGTGCAGAAAACACTAACACTTGTTCAGAAGGAAAGAAAGCACAGAGCCCCAGATTCTATGTTGTCCTGGAGAGCTTGCAGAGCACTGGGGAAAGGCAGGCAGAGAATTCCCTGCTAGCACCTTCTCTGTGCCTGGGAAGCAGAAGTGTTCACATAGCTTCGCAGAATCGCTTTTGTGCAGAAAACAGTAACACTTGTTCAGTAGGAAAGAAAGCACAGAGCCCCAGATTCTATGTTATCCTGGAGAGCTTGCAGAGCACTGGGGATAGGCAGGCAGAGAATTCCCTGCTAGCACCTTCTCTGTGCCTGGGAAGCAGAAGTGTTCACATTGCTTCGCAAGAATCGCTTTTGTGCAGAAAACAGTAACACTTGTTCAGAAGGAAAGAAAGCACAGAGCCCCAGATTCTATGTTGTCCTGGAGAGCTTGCAGAGCACTGGGGAAAGGCAGGCAGAGAATTCCCTGCTAGCACCTTCTCTGTGCCTGTGAAACAGAAGTGTTCACATTGCTTCGCAAAAATCGCTTTTGTGCAGAAAACAGTAACACTTGTTCAGAAGGAAAGAAAGCACAGAGCCCCAGATTCTATGTTGTCCTGGAGAGCTTGCAGAGCACTGGGGAAAGGCAGGCAGAGAATTCCCTGCTAGCACCTTCTCTGTGCCTGTTCACATTGCTTCGCAAGAATCGCTTTTGTGCAGAAAACACTAACACTTGTTCAGAAGGAAAGAAAGCACAGAGCCCCAGATTCTATGTTGTCCTGCAGAGCTTGCAGAGCACTGGGGAAAGGCAGGCAGAGAATTCCTTGCTAGCACCTTCTCTGTGCCTGGGAAGCAGAAGTGTTCACATTGCTTCGCAGAATCGCTTTTGTGCAGAAAACAGTAACACTTGTTCAGAAGGAAAGAAAGCACAGAGCCCCAGATTCTATGTTGTCCTGGAGAGCTTGCAGAGCACTGGGGAAAGGCAGGCAGAGAATTCTCTGCTAGCACCTTCTCTGTGCCTGGGAAGCAGAAGTGTTCACATTGCTTCGCAAGAATCGCTTTTGTGCAGAAAACACTAACACTTGTTCAGAAGGAAAGAAAGCACAGAGAACCAGATTCTATGTTGTCCTGGAGAGCTTGCAGAGCACTGGGGAAAGGCAGGCAGAGAATTCCTTGCTAGCACCTTCTCTGTGCCTGGGAAGCAGAAATATTCACATTGCTTCGCAGAATCGCTTTTGTGCAGAAAACAGTAACACTTGTTCAGAACGAAAGAAAGCACAGAGTCCCAGATTTGCTGCTGTCCTGGAGAGCTTGCAGAGCACTGGGGAAAGGCAGGCAGAGAATTCCCTGCTAGCACCTTCTCTGTGCCTGGGAAGCAGAAGTGTTCACATTGCTTCGCAGAATCGCTTTTGTGCAGAAAACAGTAACACTTGTTCAGTAGGAAAGAAAGCACAGAGCCCCAGATTTTATGTTGTCCTGGAGAGCTTGCAGAGCACTGGGGATAGGCAGGCAGAGAATTCCCTGCTAGCACCTTCTCTGTGCCTGGGAAGCAGAAGTGTTCACATTGCTTCGCAAGAATCGCTTTTGTGCAGAAAACAGTAACACTTGTTCAGAAGGAAAGAAAGCACAGAGCCCCAGATTCTATGTTGTCCTGGAGAGCTTGCAGAGCACTGGGGAAAGGCAGGCAGAGAATTCCCTGCTAGCACCTTCTCTGTGCCTGGGAAGCAGAAGTGTTCACATTGCTTCGCAAAAATCGCTTTTGTGCAGAAAACAGTAACACTTGTTCAGAACGAAAGAAAGCACAGAGCCCCAGATTCTATGTTGTCCTGGAGAGCTTGCAGAGCACTGGGGAAAGGCAGGCAGAGAATTCCCTGCTAGCACCTTCTCTGTGCCTGTTCACATTGCTTCGCAGAATCGCTTTTGTGCAGAAAACAGTAACACTTGTTCAGAAGGAAAGAAAACACAGAGCCCCAGATTCTATGTTGTCCTGCAGAGCTTGCAGAGCACTGGGGAAAGGCAGGCAGAGAATTCCTTGCTAGCACCTTCTCTGTGCCTGGGAAGCAGAAGTGTTCACATTGCTTCGCAGAAGCGCTTTTGTGCAGAAAACAGTAACACTTGTTCAGAAGGAAAGAAAGCACAGAGCCCCAGATTCTATGTTGTCCTGGAGAGCTTGCAGAGCACTGGGGAAAGGCAGGCAGAGAATTCCCTGCTAGCACCTTCTCTGTGCCTGGGAAGCAGAAGTGTTCACATTGCTTCGCAGAATCGCTTTTGTGCAGAAAACAGTAACACTTGTTCAGAAGGAAAGAAAGCACAGAGCCCCAGATTCTATGTTGTCCTGGAGAGCTTGCAGAGCACTGGGGAAAGGCAGGCAGAGAATTCCCTGCTAGCACCTTCTCTGTGCCTGGGAAGCAGAAGTGTTCACATTGCTTCGCAGAAGCGCTTTTGTGCAGAAAACAGTAACACTTGTTCAGTAGGAAAGAAAGCACAGAGCCCCAGATTCTATGTTATCCT
The DNA here is from genome assembly GCF_031877795.1 of Strix aluco. Lineage (NCBI taxonomy): Eukaryota > Metazoa > Chordata > Aves > Strigiformes > Strigidae > Strix > Strix aluco. Next base: position 1,420,126 of record NW_027436510.1, on the reverse strand, counting down.
GGAGAGCTTGCAGAGCACTGGGGATAGGCAGGCAGAGAATTCCCTGCTAGCACCTTCTCTGTGCCTGGGAAGCAGAAGTGTTCACATTGCTTCGCAAGAATCGCTTTTGTGCAGAAAACAGTAACACTTGTTCAGAAGGAAAGAAAGCACAGAGCCCCAGATTTTATGTTGTCCTGGAGAGCTTGCAGAGCACTGGGGAAAGGCAGGCAGAGAATTCCCTGCTAGCACCTTCTCTGTGCCTGGGAAGCAGAAGTGTTCACATTGCTTCGCAGAATCGCTTTTGTGCAGAAAACAGTAACACTTGTTCAGAAGGAGAGAAAGCACAGAGCCCCAGATTCTATGTTGTCCTGGAGAGCTTGCAGAGCACTGGGGAAAGGCAGGCAGAGAATTCCTTGCTAGCACCTTCTCTGTGCCTGGGAAGCAGAAGTGTTCACATTGCTTCGCAAGAATCGCTTTTGTGCAGAAAACACTTACACTTATTCAGAAGGAAAGAAAGCACAGAGCCCCAGATTTTATGTTGTCCTGGAGAGCTTGCAGAGCACTTGGGAAAGGCAGGCAGAGAATTCCTTGCTAGCACCTTCTCTGTGCCTGGGAAGCAGAAGTGTTCACATTGCTTCGCAAAAATCGCTTTTGTGCAGAAAACAGTAACACTTGTTCAGAAGGAAAGAAAGCACAGAGCCCCAGATTCTATGTTGTCCTGGAGAGCTTGCAGAGCACTGGGGAAAGGCAGGCAGAGAATTCCCTGCTAGCACCTTCTCTGTGCCTGTTCACATTGCTTCGCAGAATCGCTTTTGTGCAGAAAACAGTAACACTTGTTCAGAAGGAAAGAAAGCACAGAGCCCCAGATTTTATGTTGTCCTGGAGAGCTTGCAGAGCACTGGGGAAAGGCAGGCAGAGAATTCCTTGCTAGCACCTTCTCTGTGCCTGGGAAGCAGAAGTGTTCATATTGCTTCGCAAGAATCGCTTTTGTGCAGAAAACACTAACACTTGTACAGAAGGAAAGAAAGCACAGAGCCCCAGATTCTATGTTGTCCTGGAGAGCTTGCAGAGCACTGGGGAAAGGCAGGCAGAGAATTCCCTGCTAGCACCTTCTCTGTGCCTGGGAAGCAGAAGTGTTCACATTGCTTCGCAAGAATCGCTTTTGTGCAGAAAACACTAACACTTGTTCAGAAGGAAAGAAAGCACAGAGCCCCAGATTCTATGTTGTCCTGGAGAGCTTGCAGAGCACTGGGGAAAGGCAGGCAGAGAATTCCTTGCTAGCACCTTCTCTGTGCCTGGGAAGCAGAAGTGTTCACATTGCTTCGCAAAAATCGCTTTTGTGCAGAAAACAGTAACACTTGTACAGAAGGAAAGAAAGCACAGAGCCCCAGATTCTATGTTGTCCTGGAGAGCTTGCAGAGCACTGGGGAAAGGCAGGCAGAGAATTCCCTGCTAGCACCTTCTCTGTGCCTGGGAAGCAGAAGTGTTCACATTGCTTCGCAAAAATCGCTTTTGTGCAGAAAACAGTAACACTTGTTCAGAAGGAAAGAAAGCACAGAGCCCCAGATTCTATGTTGTCCTGGAGAGCTTGCAGAGCACTGGGGAAAGGCAGGCAGAGAATTCCCTGCTAGCACCTTCTCTGTGCCTGTTCACATTGCTTCGCAGAATCGCTTTTGTGCAGAAAACTGTAACACTTGTTCAGAAGGAAAGAAAGCACAGAGCCCCAGATTCTATGTTGTCCTGGAGAGCTTGCAGAGCACTGGGGAAAGGCAGGCAGAGAATTCCCTGCTAGCACCTTCTCTGTGCCTGGGAAGCAGAAGTGTTCACATTGCTTCGCAAGAATCGCTTTTGGGCAGAAAGCACTAACACTTGTTCAGAACGAAAGAAAGCACAGAGCCCCAGATTCTATGTTGTCCTGGAGAGCTTGCAGAGCACTGGGGAAAGGCAGGCAGAGAATTCCCTGCTAGCACCTTCTCTGTGCCTGGGAAGCAGAAGTGTTCACATTGCTTCGCAAGAATCGCTTTTGTGCAGAAAACAGTAACACTTGTTCAGAAGGAAAGAAAGCACAGAGAACCACATTCTATGTTGTCCTGGAGAGCTTGCAGAGCACTGGGGAAAGGCAGGCAGAGAATTCCCTGCTAGCACCTTCTCTGTGCCTGTTCACATTGCTTCGCAGAATCGCTTTTGTGCAGAAAACAGTAACACTTGTTCAGAAGGAAAGAAAGAACTGAGCCCCAGATTCTATGTTGTCCTGCAGAGCTTGCAGAGCACTGGGGAAAGGCAGGCAGAGAATTCCTTGCTAGCACCTTCTCTGTGCCTGGGAAGCAGAAGTGTTCACATTGCTTCGCAAGAATCGCTTTTGTGCAGAAAACAGTAACACTTGTTCAGAAGGAAAGAAAGCACAGAGCCCCAGATTCTATGTTGTCCTGGAGAGCTTGCAGAGCACTGGGGAAAGGCAGGCAGAGAATTCCCTGCTAGCACCTTCTCTGTGCCTGGGAAGCAGAAGTGTTCACATTGCTTCGCAGAATCGCTTTTGTGCAGAAAACAGTAACACTTGTTCAGAAGGAAAGAAAGCACAGAGCCCCAGATTCTATGTTGTCCTGGAGAGCTTGCAGAGCACTGGGGAAAGGCAGGCAGAGAATTCCCTGCTAGCACCTTCTCTGTGCCTGGGAAGCAGAAGTGTTCACATTGCTTCGCAGAATCGCTTTTGTGCAGAAAACACTAACACTTGTTCAGAAGGAAAGAAAGCACAGAGCCCCAGATTCTATGTTGTCCTGGAGAGCTTGTAGAGCACTGGGGAAAAGCAGGCAGAGAATTCCTTGCTAGCACCTTCTCTGTGCCTGGGAAGCAGAAGTGTTCACATTTCTTCGCAAGAATCGCTTTTGTGCAGAAAACAGTAACACTTGTTCAGAAGGAAAGAAAGCACAGAGCCCCAGATTTTATGTTGTCCTGGAGAGCTTGCAGAGCACTGTGGAAAGTCAGGCAGAGAATTCCCTGATAGCACCTTCTCTGTGCCTGGGAAGCAGAAGTGTTCACATTGCTTCGCAAGAATCGCTTTTGTGCAGAAAACAGTAACACTTGTTCAGAAGGAAAGAAAGCACAGAGCCCCAGATTCTATGTTGTCCTGGAGAGCTTGCAGAGCACTGGGGAAAGGCAGGCAGAGAATTCCCTGCTAGCACCTTCTCTGTGCCTGGGAAGCAGAAGTGTTCACATTGCTTCGCAAAAATCGCTTTTGTGCAGAAAACAGTAACACTTGTTCAGAAGGAAAGAAAGCACAGAGCCCCAGATTTTATGTTGTCCTGCAGAGCTTGCAGAGCACTGGGGAAAGGCAGGCAGAGAATTCCCTGCTAGCACCTTCTCTGTGCCTGTTCACATTGCTTCGCAGAATCGCTTTTGTGCAGAAAACAGTAACACTTGTTCAGTAGGAAAGAAAGCACAGAGCCCCAGATTCTATGTTATCCTGGAGAGCTTGCAGAGCACTGGGGATAGGCAGGCAGAGAATTCCCTGCTAGCACCTTCTCTGTGCCTGGGAAGCAGAAGTGTTCACATTGCTTCGCAAGAATCGCTTTTGTGCAGAAAACAGTAACACTTGTTCAGTAGGAAAGAAAGCACAGAGCCCCAGATTCCATGTTGTCCTGGAGAGCTTGCAGAGCACTGGGGAAAGGCAGGCAGAGAATTCCCTGCTAGCACCTTCTCTGTGCCTGTGAAGCAGAAGTGTTCACATTGCTTCGCAAAAATCGCTTTTGTGCAGAAAACAGTAACACTTGTTCAGAAGGAAAGAAATCACAGAGCCCCAGATTCTATGTTGTCCTGGAGAGCTTGCAGAGCACTGGGGAAAGGCAGGCAGAGAATTCCCTGCTAGCACCTTCTCTGTGCCTGTTCACATTGCTTCGCAAGAATCGCTTTTGTGCAGAAAACAGTAACACTTGTTCAGAAGGAAAGAAAGCACAGAGCCCCAGATTCTATGTTGTCCTGGAGAGCTTGCAGAGCACTGGGGAAAGGCAGGCAGAGAATTCTCTGATAGCACCTTCTCTGTGCCTGGGAAGCAGAAGTGTTCACATTGCTTCGCAAGAATCGCTTTTGTGCAGAAAACACTAACACTTGTTCAGAAGGAAAGAAAGCACAGAGCCCCAGATTCTATGTTGTCCTGGAGAGCTTGCAGAGCACTGGGGAAAGGCAGGCAGAGAATTCCTTGCTAGCACCTTCTCTGTGCCTGGGAAGCAGAAGTGTTCACATTGCTTCGCAAAAATCGCTTTTGTGCAGAAAACACTAACACTTGTACAGAAGGAAAGAAAGCACAGAGCCCCAGATTCTATGTTGTCCTGGAGAGCTTGCAGAGCACTGGGGAAAGGCAGGCAGAGAATTCCCTGCTAGCACCTTCTCTGTGCCTGGGAAGCAGAAGTGTTCACATTGCTTCGCAGAATCGCTTTTGTGCAGAAAACATTAACACTTGTTCAGAAGGAAAGAAAGCACAGAGCCCCAGATTCTATGTTGTCCTGGAGAGCTTGCAGAGCACTGGGGAAAGGCAGGCAGAGAATTCCCTGCTAGCACCTTCTCTGTGCCTGTTCACATTGCTTCGCAGAATCGCTTTTGTGCAGAAAACTGTAACACTTGTTCAGAAGGAAAGAAAGCACAGAGCCCCAGATTCTATGTTGTCCTGGAGAGCTTGCAGAGCACTGGGGAAAGGCAGGCAGAGAATTCCCTGCTAGCACCTTCTCTGTGCCTGGGAAGCAGAAGTGTTCACATTGCTTCGCAAGAATCGCTTTTGGGCAGAAAGCACTAACACTTGTTCAGAACGAAAGAAAGCACAGAGCCCCAGATTCTATGTTGTCCTGCAGAGCTTGCAGAGCACTGGGGAAAGGCAGGCAGAGAATTCCTTGCTAGCACCTTCTCTGTGCCTGGGAAGCAGATGTGTTCACATTGCTTCGCAGAATCGCTTTTGTGCAGAAAACAGTAACACTTGTTCAGAAGGAAAGAAAGCACAGAGCCCCAGATTTTATGTTGTCCTGGAGAGCTTGCAGAGCACTGGGGAAAGGCAGGCAGAGAATTCCCTGCTAGCACCTTCTCTGTGCCTGTTCACATTGCTTCGCAGAATCGCTTTTGTGCAGAAAACAGTAACACTTGTTCAGAAGGAAAGAAAGCACAGAGCCCCAGATTCTATGTTGTCCTGGAGAGCTTGCAGAGCACTGGGGACAGGCAGGCAGAGAATTCCCTGCTAGCACCTTCTCTGTGCCTGGGAAGCAGAAGTGTTCACATTGCTTCGCAGAAATGGTTTTGTGCAGAAAACAGTAACACTTGTTCAGAAGGAAAGAAAGCACAGAGCCCCAGATTCTATGTTGTCCTGCAGAGCTTGCAGAGCACTGGGGAAAGGCAGGCAGAGAATTCCCTGCTAGCACCTTCTCTGTGCCTGGGAAGCAGAAGTGTTCACATTGCTTCGCAGAATCGCTTTTGTGCAGAAAACAGTAACACTTGTTCAGAACGAAAGAAAGCACAGAGCCCCAGATTCTATGTTGTCCTGCAGAGCTTGCAGAGCACTGGGGAAAGGCAGGCAGAGACTTCCTTGCTAGCACCTTCTCTGTGCCTGGGAAGCAGAAGTGTTCACATTGCTTCGCAAGAATCGCTTTTGTGCAGAAAACACTAACACTTGTTCAGAAGGAAAGAAAGCACAGAGCCCCAGATTCTATGTTGTCCTGGAGAGCTTGCAGAGCACTGGGGAAAGGCAGGCAGAGAATTCCCTGCTAGCACCTTCTCTGTGCCTGGGAAGCAGAAGTGTTCACATTGCTTCGCAGAATCGCTTTTGTGCAGAAAACAGTAACACTTGTTCAGTAGGAAAGAAAGCACAGAGCCCCAGATTCTCTGTTATCCTGGAGAGCTTGCAGAGCACTGGGGATAGGCAGGCAGAGAATTCCCTGCTAGCACCTTCTCTGTGCCTGGGAAGCAGAAGTGTTCACATTGCTTCGCAAGAATCGCTTTTGTGCAGAAAACAGTAACACTTGTTCAGAAGGAAAGAAAGCACAGAGCCCCAGATTCTATGTTGTCCTGGAGAGCTTGCAGAGCACTGGGGAAAGGCAGGCAGAGAATTCCCTGCTAGCACCTTCTCTGTGCCTGTGAAGCAGAAGTGTTCACATTGCTTCGCAAAAATCGCTTTTGTGCAGAAAACAGTAACACTTGTTCAGAAGGAAAGAAAGCACAGAGCCCCAGATTCTATGTTGTCCTGGAGAGCTTGCAGAGCACTGGGGAAAGGCAGGCAGAGAATTCCCTGCTAGCACCTTCTCTGTGCCTGTTCACATTGCTTCGCAAGAATCGCTTTTGTGCAGAAAACACTAACACTTGTTCAGAAGGAAAGAAAGCACAGAGCCCCAGATTCTATGTTGTCCTGGAGAGCTTGCAGAGCACTGGGGAAAGGCAGGCAGAGAATTCCTTGCTAGCACCTTCTCTGTGCCTGGGAAGCAGAAGTGTTCACATTGCTTCGCAGAATCGCTTTTGTGCAGAAAACAGTAACACTTGTTCAGAAGGAAAGAAAGCACAGAGCCCCAGATTCTATGTTGTCCTGGAGAGCTTGCAGAGCACTGGGGAAAGGCAGGCAGAGAATTCTCTGATAGCACCTTCTCTGTGCCTGGGAAGCAGAAGTGTTCACATTGCTTCGCAAAAATCGCTTTTGCGCAGAAAACACTAACACTTGTTCAGAAGGAAAGAAAGCACAGAGAACCAGATTCTATGTTGTCCTGGAGAGCTTGCAGAGCACTGGGGAAAGGCAGGCAGAGAATTCCTTGCTAGCACCTTCTCTGTGCCTGGGAAGCAGAAGTGTTCACATTGCTTCGCAGAATCGCTTTTGTGCAGAAAACAGTAACACTTGTTCAGAACGAAAGAAAGCACAGAGTCCCAGATTTGCTGCTGTCCTGGAGAGCTTGCAGAGCACTGGGGAAAGGCAGGCAGAGAATTCCCTGCTAGCACTTTCTCTGTGCCTGGGAAGCAGAAGTGTTCACATTGCTTCGCAGAATCGCTTTTGTGCAGAAAACAGTAACACTTGTTCAGTAGGAAAGAAAGCACAGAGCCCCAGATTTTATGTTGTCCTGGAGAGCTTGCAGAGCACTGGGGATAGGCAGGCAGAGAATTCCCTGCTAGCACCTTCTCTGTGCCTGGGAAGCAGAAGTGTTCACATTGCTTCGCAAGAATCGCTTTTGTGCAGAAAACAGTAACACTTGTTCAGAAGGAAAGAAAGCACAGAGAACCACATTCTATGTTGTCCTGGAGAGCTTGCAGAGCACTGGGGAAAGGCAGGCAGAGAATTCCCTGCTAGCACCTTCTCTGTGCCTGGGAAGCAGAAGTGTTCACATTGCTTCGCAAAAATCGCTTTTGTGCAGAAAACAGTAACACTTGTTCAGAACGAAAGAAAGCACAGAGCCCCAGATTCTATGTTGTCCTGGAGAGCTTGCAGAGCACTGGGGAAAGGCAGGCAGAGAATTCCCTGCTAGCACCTTCTCTGTGCCTGTTCACATTGCTTCGCAGAATCGCTTTTGTGCAGAAAACAGTAACACTTGTTCAGTAGGAAAGAAAGCACAGAGCCCCAGATTTTATGTTGTCCTGGAGAGCTTGCAGAGCACTGGGGATAGGCAGGCAGAGAATTCCCTGCTAGCACCTTCTCTGTGCCTGGGAAGCAGAAGTGTTCACATTGCTTCGCAAGAATCGCTTTTGTGCAGAAAACAGTAACACTTGTTCAGAAGGAAAGAAAGCACAGAGAACCACATTCTATGTTGTCCTGGAGAGCTTGCAGAGCACTGGGGAAAGGCAGGCAGAGAATTCCCTGCTAGCACCTTCTCTGTGCCTGGGAAGCAGAAGTGTTCACATTGCTTCGCAAAAATCGCTTTTGTGCAGAAAACAGTAACACTTGTTCAGAACGAAAGAAAGCACAGAGCCCCAGATTCTATGTTGTCCTGGAGAGCTTGCAGAGCACTGGGGAAAGGCAGGCAGAGAATTCCCTGCTAGCACCTTCTCTGTGCCTGTTCACATTGCTTCGCAGAATCGCTTTTGTGCAGAAAACAGTAACACTTGTTCAGAAGGAAAGAAAGCACAGAGCCCCAGATTCTATGTTGTCCTGGAGAGCTTGCAGAGCACTGGGGAAAGGCAGGCAGAGAATTCCTTGCTAGCACCTTCTCTGTGCCTGGGAAGCAGAAGTGTTCACATTGCTTCGCAAGAATCGCTTTTGTGCAGAAAACAGTAACACTTGTTCAGAAGGAAAGAAAGCACAGAGCCCCAGATTCTATGTTGTCCTGGAGAGCTTGCAGAGCACTGGGGAAAGGCAGGCAGAGAATTCCCTGCTAGCACCTTCTCTGTGCCTGGGAAGCAGAAGTGTTCACATTGCTTCGCAGAATCGCTTTTGTGCAGAAAACAGTAACACTTGTTCAGAAGGAAAGAAAGCACAGAGCCCCAGATTCTATGTTGTCCTGGAGAGCTTGCAGAGCACTGGGGAAAGGCAGGCAGAGAATTCCCTGCTAGCACCTTCTCTGTGCCTGGGAAGCAGAAGTGTTCACATTGCTTCGCAGAATCGCTTTTGTGCAGAAAACAGTAACACTTGTTCAGAAGGAAAGAAAGCACAGAGCCCCAGATTCTATGTTGTCCTGGAGAGCTTGTAGAGCACTGGGGAAAGGCAGGCAGAGAATTCCTTGCTAGCACCTTCTCTGTGCCTGGGAAGCAGAAGTGTTCACATTTCTTCGCAAAAATCGCTTTTGTGCAGAAAACAGTAACACTTGTTCAGAAGGAAAGAAAGCACAGAGCCCCAGATTTTATGTTGTCCTGGAGAGCTTGCAGAGCACTGTGGAAAGCCAGGCAGAGAATTCCCTGATAGCACCTTCTCTGTGCCTGGGAAGCAGAAGTGTTCACATTGCTTCGCAAGAATCGCTTTTGTGCAGAAAACAGTAACACTTGTTCAGAAGGAAAGAAAGCACAGAGCCCCAGATTCTATGTTGTCCTGGAGAGCTTGCAGAGCACTGGGGAAAGGCAGGCAGAGAATTCCCTGCTAGCACCTTCTCTGTGCCTGGGAAGCAGAAGTGTTCACATTGCTTCGCAAAAATCGCTTTTGTGCAGAAAACAGTAACACTTGTTCAGAAGGAAAGAAAGCACAGAGCCCCAGATTTTATGTTGTCCTGGAGAGCTTGCAGAGCACTGGGGAAAGGCAGGCAGAGAATTCCCTGCTAGCACCTTCTCTGTGCCTGTTCACATTGCTTCGCAGAATCGCTTTTGTGCAGAAAACAGTAACACTTGTTCAGTAGGAAAGAAAGCACAGAGCCCCAGATTCTATGTTATCCTGGAGAGCTTGCAGAGCACTGGGGATAGGCAGGCAGAGAATTCCCTGCTAGCACCTTCTCTGTGCCTGGGAAGCAGAAGTGTTCACATTGCTTCGCAAGAATCGCTTTTGTGCAGAAAACAGTAACACTTGTTCAGAAGGAAAGAAAGCACAGAGCCCCAGATTCCATGTTGTCCTGGAGAGCTTGCAGAGCACTGGGGAAAGGCAGGCAGAGAATTCCCTGCTAGCACCTTCTCTGTGCCTGTGAAGCAGAAGTGTTCACATTGCTTCGCAAAAATCGCTTTTGTGCAGAAAACAGTAACACTTGTTCAGAAGGAAAGAAATCACAGAGCCCCAGATTCTATGTTGTCCTGGAGAGCTTGCAGAGCACTGGGGAAAGGCAGGCAGAGAATTCCCTGCTAGCACCTTCTCTGTGCCTGTTCACATTGCTTCGCAAGAATCGCTTTTGTGCAGAAAACAGTAACACTTGTTCAGAAGGAAAGAAAGCACAGAGCCCCAGATTCTATGTTGTCCTGGAGAGCTTGCAGAGCACTGGGGAAAGGCAGGCAGAGAATTCTCTGATAGCACCTTCTCTGTGCCTGGGAAGCAGAAGTGTTCACATTGCTTCGCAAAAATCGCTTTTGTGCAGAAAACACTAACACTTGTTCAGAAGAAAAGAAAGCACAGAGCCCCAGATTTGATGTTGTCCTGGAGAGCTTGCAGAGCACTGGGGAAAGGCAGGCAGAGAATTCCTTGCTAGCACCTTCTCTGTGCCTGGGAAGCAGAAGTGTTCACATTGCTTCGCAAGAATCGCTTTTGTGCAGAAAACACTTACACTTATTAAGAAGGAAAGAAAGCACAGAGCCCCAGATTCTATGTTGTCCTGGAGAGCTTGCAGAGCACTGGGGAAAGGCAGGCAGAGAATTCCCTGCTAGCACCTTCTCTGTGCCTGGGAAGCAGAAGTGTTCACATTGCTTCGCAGAATCGCTTTTGTGCAGAAAACAGTAACACTTGTTCAGTAGGAAAGAAAGCACAGAGCCCCAGATTTTATGTTGTCCTGGAGAGCTTGCAGAGCACTGGGGATAGGCAGGCAGAGAATTCCCTGCTAGCACCTTCTCTGTGCCCGGGAAGCAGAAGTGTTCACATTGCTTCGCAAGAATCGCTTTTGTGCAGAAAACAGTAACACTTGTTCAGAAGGAAAGAAAGCACAGAGCCCCAGATTCTATGTTGTCCTGGAGAGCTTGCAGAGCACTGGGGAAAGGCAGGCAGAGAATTCCCTGCTAGCACCTTCTCTGTGCCTGGGAAGCAGAAGTGTTCACATTGCTTCGCAAAAATCGCTTTTGTGCAGAAAACAGTAACACTTGTTCAGAAGGAAAGAAAGCACAGAGCCCCAGATTCTATGTTGTCCTGGAGAGCTTGCAGAGCACTGGGGAAAGGCAGGCAGAGAATTCCCTGCTAGCACCTTCTCTGTGCCTGTTCACATTGCTTCGCAGAATCGCTTTTGTGCAGAAAACAGTAACACTTGTTCAGAAGGAAAGAAAGCACAGATCCCCAGATTCTATGTTGTCCTGCAGAGCTTGCAGAGCACTGGGGAAAGGCAGGCAGAGAATTCCTTGCTAGCACCTTCTCTGTGCCTGGGAAGCAGAAGTGTTCACATTGCTTCGCAAGAATCGCTTTTGTGCAGAAAACACTAACACTTGTTCAGAAGGAAAGAAAGCACAGAGCCCCAGATTCTATGTTGTCCTGGAGAGCTTGCAGAGCACTGGGGAAAGGCAGGCAGAGAATTCCCTGCTAGCACCTTCTCTGTGCCTGTTCACATTGCTTCGCAGAATCGCTTTTGTGCAGAAAACAGTAACACTTGTTCAGAAGGAAAGAAAGAACTGAGCCCCAGATTCTATGTTGTCCTGCAGAGCTTGCAGAGCACTGGGGAAAGGCAGGCAGAGAATTCCTTGCTAGCACCTTCTCTGTGCCTGGGAAGCAGAAGTGTTCACATTGCTTCGCAAGAATCGCTTTTGTGCAGAAAACACTAACACTTGTTCAGAAGGAAAGAAAGCACAGAGCCCCAGATTCTATGTTGTCCTGGAGAGCTTGCAGAGCACTGGGGAAAGGCAGGCAGAGAATTCCCTGCTAGCACCTTCTCTGTGCCTGGGAAGCAGAAGTGTTCACATTGCTTCGCAGAATCGCTTTTGTGCAGAAAACAGTAACACTTGTTCAGAAGGAAAGAAAGCACAGAGCCCCAGATTCTATGTTGTCCTGGAGAGCTTGCAGAGCACTGGGGAAAGGCAGGCAGAGAATTCCCTGCTAGCACCTTCTCTGTGCCTGGGAAGCAGAAGTGTTCACATTGCTTCGCAGAATCGCTTTTGTGCAGAAAACACTAACACTTGTTCAGAAGGAAAGAAAGCACAGAGCCCCAGATTCTATGTTGTCCTGGAGAGCTTGTAGAGCACTGGGGAAAAGCAGGCAGAGAATTCCTTGCTAGCACCTTCTCTGTGCCTGGGAAGCAGAAGTGTTCACATTTCTTCGCAAGAATCGCTTTTGTGCAGAAAACAGTAACACTTGTTCAGAAGGAAAGAAAGCACAGAGCCCCAGATTTTATGTTGTCCTGGAGAGCTTGCAGAGCACTGTGGAAAGTCAGGCAGAGAATTCCCTGATAGCACCTTCTCTGTGCCTGGGAAGCAGAAGTGTTCACATTGCTTCGCAAGAATCGCTTTTGTGCAGAAAACAGTAACACTTGTTCAGAAGGAAAGAAAGCACAGAGCCCCAGATTCTATGTTGTCCTGGAGAGCTTGCAGAGCACTGGGGAAAGGCAGGCAGAGAATTCCCTGCTAGCACCTTCTCTGTGCCTGGGAAGCAGAAATGTTCACATTGCTTCGCAAAAATCGCTTTTGTGCAGAAAACAGTAACACTTGTTCAGAAGGAAAGAAAGCACAGAGCCCCAGATTTTATGTTGTCCTGGAGAGCTTGCAGAGCACTGGGGAAAGGCAGGCAGAGAATTCCCTGCTAGCACCTTCTCTGTGCCTGTTCACATTGCTTCGCAGAATCGCTTTTGTGCAGAAAACAGTAACACTTGTTCAGTAGGAAAGAAAGCACAGAGCCCCAGATTCTATGTTATCCTGGAGAGCTTGCAGAGCACTGGGGATAGGCAGGCAGAGAATTCCCTGCTAGCACCTTCTCTGTGCCTGGGAAGCAGAAGTGTTCACATTGCTTCGCAAGAATCGCTTTTGTGCAGAAAACAGTAACACTTGTTCAGTAGGAAAGAAAGCACAGAGCCCCAGATTCCATGTTGTCCTGGAGAGCTTGCAGAGCACTGGGGAAAGGCAGGCAGAGAATTCCCTGCTAGCACCTTCTCTGTGCCTGTGAAGCAGAAGTGTTCACATTGCTTCGCAAAAATCGCTTTTGTGCAGAAAACAGTAACACTTGTTCAGAAGGAAAGAAATCACAGAGCCCCAGATTCTATGTTGTCCTGGAGAGCTTGCAGAGCACTGGGGAAAGGCAGGCAGAGAATTCCCTGCTAGCACCTTCTCTGTGCCTGTTCACATTGCTTCGCAAGAATCGCTTTTGTGCAGAAAACAGTAACACTTGTTCAGAAGGAAAGAAAGCACAGAGCCCCAGATTCTATGTTGTCCTGGAGAGCTTGCAGAGCACTGGGGAAAGGCAGGCAGAGAATTCTCTGATAGCACCTTCTCTGTGCCTGGGAAGCAGAAGTGTTCACATTGCTTCGCAAGAATCGCTTTTGTGCAGAAAACACTAACACTTGTTCAGAAGGAAAGAAAGCACAGAGCCCCAGATTCTATGTTGTCCTGGAGAGCTTGCAGAGCACTGGGGAAAGGCAGGCAGAGAATTCCTTGCTAGCACCTTCTCTGTGCCTGGGAAGCAGAAGTGTTCACATTGCTTCGCAAAAATCGCTTTTGTGCAGAAAACACTAACACTTGTACAGAAGGAAAGAAAGCACAGAGCCCCAGATTCTATGTTGTCCTGGAGAGCTTGCAGAGCACTGGGGAAAGGCAGGCAGAGAATTCCCTGCTAGCACCTTCTCTGTGCCTGGGAAGCAGAAGTGTTCACATTGCTTCGCAGAATCGCTTTTGTGCAGAAAACATTAACACTTGTTCAGAAGGAAAGAAAGCACAGAGCCCCAGATTCTATGTTGTCCTGGAGAGCTTGCAGAGCACTGGGGAAAGGCAGGCAGAGAATTCCCTGCTAGCACCTTCTCTGTGCCTGTTCACATTGCTTCGCAGAATCGCTTTTGTGCAGAAAACTGTAACACTTGTTCAGAAGGAAAGAAAGCACAGAGCCCCAGATTCTATGTTGTCCTGGAGAGCTTGCAGAGCACTGGGGAAAGGCAGGCAGAGAATTCCCTGCTAGCACCTTCTCTGTGCCTGGGAAGCAGAAGTGTTCACATTGCTTCGCAAGAATCGCTTTTGGGCAGAAAGCACTAACACTTGTTCAGAACGAAAGAAAGCACAGAGTCCCAGATTCTATGTTGTCCTGCAGAGCTTGCAGAGCACTGGGGAAAGGCAGGCAGAGAATTCCTTGCTAGCACCTTCTCTGTGCCTGGGAAGCAGATGTGTTCACATTGCTTCGCAGAATCGCTTTTGTGCAGAAAACAGTAACACTTGTTCAGAAGGAAAGAAAGCACAGAGCCCCAGATTCTATGTTGTCCTGGAGAGCTTGCAGAGCACTGGGGAAAGGCAGGCAGAGAATTCCCTGCTAGCACCTTCTCTGTGCCTGTTCACATTGCTTCGCAGAATCGCTTTTGTGCAGAAAACAGTAACACTTGTTCAGAAGGAAAGAAAGCACAGAGCCCCAGATTCTATGTTGTCCTGGAGAGCTTGCAGAGCACTGGGGACAGGCAGGCAGAGAATTCCCTGCTAGCACCTTCTCTGTGCCTGGGAAGCAGAAGTGTTCACATTGCTTCGCAGAAATGGTTTTGTGCAGAAAACAGTAACACTTGTTCAGAAGGAAAGAAAGCACAGAGCCCCAGATTCTATGTTGTCCTGCAGAGCTTGCAGAGCACTGGGGAAAGGCAGGCAGAGAATTCCCTGCTAGCACCTTCTCTGTGCCTGGGAAGCAGAAGTGTTCACATTGCTTCGCAGAATCGCTTTTGTGCAGAAAACAGTAACACTTGTTCAGAACGAAAGAAAGCACAGAGCCCCAGATTCTATGTTGTCCTGCAGAGCTTGCAGAGCACTGGGGAAAGGCAGGCAGAGACTTCCTTGCTAGCACCTTCTCTGTGCCTGGGAAGCAGAAGTGTTCACATTGCTTCGCAGAATCGCTTTTGTGCAGAAAACACTAACACTTGTTCAGAAGGAAAGAAAGCACAGAGCCCCAGATTCTATGTTGTCCTGGAGAGCTTGCAGAGCACTGGGGAAAGGCAGGCAGAGAATTCCCTGCTAGCACCTTCTCTGTGCCTGGGAAGCAGAAGTGTTCACATTGCTTCGCAGAATCGCTTTTGTGCAGAAAACAGTAACACTTGTTCAGTAGGAAAGAAAGCACAGAGCCCCAGATTCTCTGTTATCCTGGAGAGCTTGCAGAGCACTGGGGATAGGCAGGCAGAGAATTCCCTGCTAGCACCTTCTCTGTGCCTGGGAAGCAGAAGTGTTCACATTGCTTCGCAAGAATCGCTTTTGTGCAGAAAACAGTAACACTTGTTCAGAAGGAAAGAAAGCACAGAGCCCCAGATTCTATGTTGTCCTGGAGAGCTTGCAGAGCACTGGGGAAAGGCAGGCAGAGAATTCCCTGCTAGCACCTTCTCTGTGCCTGTGAAGCAGAAGTGTTCACATTGCTTCGCAAAAATCGCTTTTGTGCAGAAAACAGTAACACTTGTTCAGAAGGAAAGAAAGCACAGAGCCCCAGATTCTATGTTGTCCTGGAGAGCTTGCAGAGCACTGGGGAAAGGCAGGCAGAGAATTCCCTGCTAGCACCTTCTCTGTGCCTGTTCACATTGCTTCGCAAGAATCGCTTTTGTGCAGAAAACACTAACACTTGTTCAGAAGGAAAGAAAGCACAGAGCCCCAGATTCTATGTTGTCCTGGAGAGCTTGCAGAGCACTGGGGAAAGGCAGGCAGAGAATTCCTTGCTAGCACCTTCTCTGTGCCTGGGAAGCAGAAGTGTTCACATTGCTTCGCAGAATCGCTTTTGTGCAGAAAACAGTAACACTTGTTCAGAAGGAAAGAAAGCACAGAGCCCCAGATTCTATGTTGTCCTGGAGAGCTTGCAGAGCACTGGGGAAAGGCAGGCAGAGAATTCTCTGATAGCACCTTCTCTGTGCCTGGGAAGCAGAAGTGTTCACATTGCTTCGCAAAAATCGCTTTTGCGCAGAAAACACTAACACTTGTTCAGAAGGAAAGAAAGCACAGAGAACCAGATTCTATGTTGTCCTGGAGAGCTTGCAGAGCACTGGGGAAAGGCAGGCAGAGAATTCCTTGCTAGCACCTTCTCTGTGCCTGGGAAGCAGAAGTGTTCACATTGCTTCGCAGAATCGCTTTTGTGCAGAAAACAGTAACACTTGTTCAGAATGAAAGAAAGCACAGAGTCCCAGATTTGCTGCTGTCCTGGAGAGCTTGCAGAGCACTGGGGAAAGGCAGGCAGAGAATTCCCTGCTAGCACTTTCTCTGTGCCTGGGAAGCAGAAGTGTTCACATTGCTTCGCAGAATCGCTTTTGTGCAGAAAACAGTAACACTTGTTCAGAAGGAAAGAAAGCACAGAGCCCCAGATTTTATGTTGTCCTGGAGAGCTTGCAGAGCACTGGGGATAGGCAGGCAGAGAATTCCCTGCTAGCACCTTCTCTGTGCCTGGGAAGCAGAAGTGTTCACATTGCTTCGCAAGAATCGCTTTTGTGCAGAAAACAGTAACACTTGTTCAGAAGGAAAGAAAGCACAGAGAACCACATTCTATGTTGTCCTGGAGAGCTTGCAGAGCACTGGGGAAAGGCAGGCAGAGAATTCCCTGCTAGCACCTTCTCTGTGCCTGGGAAGCAGAAGTGTTCACATTGCTTCGCAAAAATCGCTTTTGTGCAGAAAACAGTAACACTTGTTCAGAACGAAAGAAAGCACAGAGCCCCAGATTCTATGTTGTCCTGGAGAGCTTGCAGAGCACTGGGGAAAGGCAGGCAGAGAATTCCCTGCTAGCACCTTCTCTGTGCCTGTTCACATTGCTTCGCAGAATCGCTTTTGTGCAGAAAACAGTAACACTTGTTCAGTAGGAAAGAAAGCACAGAGCCCCAGATTCTATGTTGTCCTGGAGAGCTTGCAGAGCACTGGGGATAGGCAGGCAGAGAATTCCCTGCTAGCACCTTCTCTGTGCCTGGGAAGCAGAAGTGTTCACATTGCTTCGCAAGAATCGCTTTTGTGCAGAAAACAGTAACACTTGTTCAGAAGGAAAGAAAGCACAGAGAACCACATTCTATGTTGTCCTGGAGAGCTTGCAGAGCACTGGGGAAAGGCAGGCAGAGAATTCCCTGCTAGCACCTTCTCTGTGCCTGGGAAGCAGAAGTGTTCACATTGCTTCGCAAAAATCGCTTTTGTGCAGAAAACAGTAACACTTGTTCAGAACGAAAGAAAGCACAGAGCCCCAGATTCTATGTTGTCCTGCAGAGCTTGCAGAGCACTGGGGAAAGGCAGGCAGAGAATTCCCTGCTAGCACCTTCTCTGTGCCTGTTCACATTGCTTCGCAGAATCGCTTTTGTGCAGAAAACAGTAACACTTGTTCAGAAGGAAAGAAAGCACAGAGCCCCAGATTCTATGTTGTCCTGCAGAGCTTGCAGAGCACTGGGGAAAGGCAGGCAGAGAATTCCTTGCTAGCACCTTCTCTGTGCCTGGGAAGCAGAAGTGTTCACATTGCTTCGCAAGAATCGCTTTTGTGCAGAAAACAGTAACACTTGTTCAGAAGGAAAGAAAGCACAGAGCCCCAGATTCTATGTTGTCCTGGAGAGCTTGCAGAGCACTGGGGAAAGGCAGGCAGAGAATTCCCTGCTAGCACCTTCTCTGTGCCTGGGAAGCAGAAGTGTTCACATTGCTTCGCAGAATCGCTTTTGTGCAGAAAACAGTAACACTTGTTCAGAAGGAAAGAAAGCACAGAGCCCCAGATTCTATGTTGTCCTGGAGAGCTTGCAGAGCACTGGGGAAAGGCAGGCAGAGAATTCCCTGCTAGCACCTTCTCTGTGCCTGGGAAGCAGAAGTGTTCACATTGCTTCGCAGAATCGCTTTTGTGCAGAAAACACTAACACTTGTTCAGAAGGAAAGAAAGCACAGAGCCCCAGATTCTATGTTGTCCTGGAGAGCTTGTAGAGCACTGGGGAAAGGCAGGCAGAGAATTCCTTGCTAGCACCTTCTCTGTGCCTGGGAAGCAGAAGTGTTCACATTTCTTCGCAAGAATCGCTTTTGTGCAGAAAACAGTAACACTTGTTCAGAAGGAAAGAAAGCACAGAGCCCCAGATTTTATGTTGTCCTGGAGAGCTTGCAGAGCACTGTGGAAAGCCAGGCAGAGAATTCCCTGATAGCACCTTCTCTGTGCCTGGGAAGCAGAAGTGTTCACATTGCTTCGCAAGAATCGCTTTTGTGCAGAAAACAGTAACACTTGTTCAGAAGGAAAGAAAGCACAGAGCCCCAGATTCTATGTTGTCCTGGAGAGCTTGCAGAGCACTGGGGAAAGGCAGGCAGAGAATTCCCTGCTAGCACCTTCTCTGTGCCTGGGAAGCAGAAGTGTTCACATTGCTTCGCAAAAATCGCTTTTGTGCAGAAAACAGTAACACTTGTTCAGAAGGAAAGAAAGCACAGAGCCCCAGATTTTATGTTGTCCTGGAGAGCTTGCAGAGCACTGGGGAAAGGCAGGCAGAGAATTCCCTGCTAGCACCTTCTCTGTGCCTGTTCACATTGCTTCGCAGAATCGCTTTTGTGCAGAAAACAGTAACACTTGTTCAGTAGGAAAGAAAGCACAGAGCCCCAGATTCTATGTTATCCTGGAGAGCTTGCAGAGCACTGGGGATAGGCAGGCAGAGAATTCCCTGCTAGCACCTTCTCTGTGCCTGGGAAGCAGAAGTGTTCACATTGCTTCGCAAGAATCGCTTTTGTGCAGAAAACAGTAACACTTGTTCAGAAGGAAAGAAAGCACAGAGCCCCAGATTCCATGTTGTCCTGGAGAGCTTGCAGAGCACTGGGGAAAGGCAGGCAGAGAATTCCCTGCTAGCACCTTCTCTGTGCCTGTGAAGCAGAAGTGTTCACATTGCTTCGCAAAAATCGCTTTTGTGCAGAAAACAGTAACACTTGTTCAGAAGGAAAGAAATCACAGAGCCCCAGATTCTATGTTGTCCTGGAGAGCTTGCAGAGCACTGGGGAAAGGCAGGCAGAGAATTCCCTGCTAGCACCTTCTCTGTGCCTGTTCACATTGCTTCGCAAGAATCGCTTTTGTGCAGAAAACAGTAACACTTGTTCAGAAGGAAAGAAAGCACAGAGCCCCAGATTCTATGTTGTCCTGGAGAGCTTGCAGAGCACTGGGGAAAGGCAGGCAGAGAATTCTCTGATAGCACCTTCTCTGTGCCTGGGAAGCAGAAGTGTTCACATTGCTTCGCAAAAATCGCTTTTGTGCAGAAAACACTAACACTTGTTCAGAAGAAAAGAAAGCACAGAGCCCCAGATTTGATGTTGTCCTGGAGAGCTTGCAGAGCACTGGGGAAAGGCAGGCAGAGAATTCCTTGCTAGCACCTTCTCTGTGCCTGGGAAGCAGAAGTGTTCACATTGCTTCGCAAGAATCGCTTTTGTGCAGAAAACACTTACACTTATTAAGAAGGAAAGAAAGCACAGAGCCCCAGATTCTATGTTGTCCTGGAGAGCTTGCAGAGCACTGGGGAAAGGCAGGCAGAGAATTCCCTGCTAGCACCTTCTCTGTGCCTGGGAAGCAGAAGTGTTCACATTGCTTCGCAGAATCGCTTTTGTGCAGAAAACAGTAACACTTGTTCAGTAGGAAAGAAAGCACAGAGCCCCAGATTTTATGTTGTCCTGGAGAGCTTGCAGAGCACTGGGGATAGGCAGGCAGAGAATTCCCTGCTAGCACCTTCTCTGTGCCCGGGAAGCAGAAGTGTTCACATTGCTTCGCAAGAATCGCTTTTGTGCAGAAAACAGTAACACTTGTTCAGAAGGAAAGAAAGCACAGAGCCCCAGATTCTATGTTGTCCTGGAGAGCTTGCAGAGCACTGGGGAAAGGCAGGCAGAGAATTCCCTGCTAGCACCTTCTCTGTGCCTGGGAAGCAGAAGTGTTCACATTGCTTCGCAAAAATCGCTTTTGTGCAGAAAACAGTAACACTTGTTCAGAAGGAAAGAAAGCACAGAGCCCCAGATTCTATGTTGTCCTGGAGAGCTTGCAGAGCACTGGGGAAAGGCAGGCAGAGAATTCCCTGCTAGCACCTTCTCTGTGCCTGTTCACATTGCTTCGCAGAATCGCTTTTGTGCAGAAAACAGTAACACTTGTTCAGAAGGAAAGAAAGCACAGATCCCCAGATTCTATGTTGTCCTGCAGAGCTTGCAGAGCACTGGGGAAAGGCAGGCAGAGAATTCCTTGCTAGCACCTTCTCTGTGCCTGGGAAGCAGAAGTGTTCACATTGCTTCGCAAGAATCGCTTTTGTGCAGAAAACACTAACACTTGTTCAGAAGGAAAGAAAGCACAGAGCCCCAGATTCTATGTTGTCCTGGAGAGCTTGCAGAGCACTGGGGAAAGGCAGGCAGAGAATTCCTTGCTAGCACCTTCTCTGTGCCTGGGAAGCAGAAGTGTTCACATTGCTTCGCAGAATCGCTTTTGTGCAGAAAACAGTAACACTTGTTCAGAACGAAAGAAAGCACAGAGCCCCAGATTCTATGTTGTCCTGCAGAGCTTGCAGAGCACTGGGGAAAGGCAGGCAGAGAATTCCCTGCTAGCACCTTCTCTGTGCCTGTTCACATTGCTTCGCAGAAATGGTTTTGTGCAGAAAACAGTAACACTTGTTCAGAAGGAAAGAAAGCACAGAGTCCCAGATTCTATGTTGTCCTGCAGAGCTTGCAGAGCACTGGGGAAAGGCAGGCAGAGAATTCCCTGCTAGCACCTTCTCTGTGCCTGGGAAGCAGAAGTGTTCACATTGCTTCGCAGAATCGCTTTTGTGCAGAAAACAGTAACACTTGTTCAGAACGAAAGAAAGCACAGAGCCCCAGATTTTATGTTGTCCTGGAGAGCTTGCAGAGCACTGGGGAAAGGCAGGCAGAGAATTCCCTGCTAGCACCTTCTCTGTGCCTGGGAAGCAGAAGTGTTCACATTGCTTCGCAAGAATCGCTTTTGTGCAGAAAACAGTAACACTTGTTCAGAAGGAAAGAAAGCACAGAGCCCCAGATTCTCTGTTATCCTGGAGAGCTTGCAGAGCACTGGGGATAGGCAGGCAGAGAATTCCCTGCTAGCACCTTCTCTGTGCCTGGGAAGCAGAAGTGTTCACATTGCTTCGCAAGAATCGCTTTTGTGCAGAAAACAGTAACACTTGTTCAGAAGGAAAGAAAGCACAGAGCCCCAGATTCTATGTTGTCCTGGAGAGCTTGCAGAGCACTGGGGAAAGGCAGGCAGAGAATTCCTTGCTAGCACCTTCTCTGTGCCTGGGAAGCAGAAGTGTTCACATTGCTTCGCAGAATCGCTTTTGTGCAGAAAACAGTAACACTTGTTCAGAAGGAAAGAAAGCACAGAGCCCCAGATTCTATGTTGTCCTGGAGAGCTTGCAGAGCACTGGGGAAAGGCAGGCAGAGAATTCTCTGATAGCACCTTCTCTGTGCCTGGGAAGCAGAAGTGTTCACATTGCTTCGCAAAAATCGCTTTTGCGCAGAAAACACTAACACTTGTTCAGAAGGAAAGAAAGCACAGAGAACCAGATTCTATGTTGTCCTGGAGAGCTTGCAGAGCACTGGGGAAAGGCAGGCAGAGAATTCCTTGCTAGCACCTTCTCTGTGCCTGGGAAGCAGAAGTGTTCACATTGCTTCGCAGAATCGCTTTTGTGCAGAAAACAGTAACACTTGTTCAGAACGAAAGAAAGCACAGAGTCCCAGATTTGCTGCTGTCCTGGAGAGCTTGCAGAGCACTGGGGAAAGGCAGGCAGAGAATTCCCTGCTAGCACTTTCTCTGTGCCTGGGAAGCAGAAGTGTTCACATTGCTTCGCAGAATCGCTTTTGTGCAGAAAACAGTAACACTTGTTCAGTAGGAAAGAAAGCACAGAGCCCCAGATTTTATGTTGTCCTGGAGAGCTTGCAGAGCACTGGGGATAGGCAGGCAGAGAATTCCCTGCTAGCACCTTCTCTGTGCCTGGGAAGCAGAAGTGTTCACATTGCTTCGCAAGAATCGCTTTTGTGCAGAAAACAGTAACACTTGTTCAGAAGGAAAGAAAGCACAGAGAACCACATTCTATGTTGTCCTGGAGAGCTTGCAGAGCACTGGGGAAAGGCAGGCAGAGAATTCCCTGCTAGCACCTTCTCTGTGCCTGGGAAGCAGAAGTGTTCACATTGCTTCGCAAAAATCG
Organism: Strix aluco; assembly: GCF_031877795.1. Lineage (NCBI taxonomy): Eukaryota > Metazoa > Chordata > Aves > Strigiformes > Strigidae > Strix > Strix aluco. Next base: position 1,398,350 of record NW_027436510.1, on the reverse strand, counting down.
CTTTTGTGCAGAAAACAGTAACACTTGTTCAGAACGAAAGAAAGCACAGAGCCCCAGATTCTATGTTGTCCTGGAGAGCTTGCAGAGCACTGGGGAAAGGCAGGCAGAGAATTCCCTGCTAGCACCTTCTCTGTGCCTGTTCACATTGCTTCGCAGAATCGCTTTTGTGCAGAAAACAGTAACACTTGTTCAGAAGGAAAGAAAGCACAGAGCCCCAGATTTTATGTTGTCCTGGAGAGCTTGCAGAGCACTGGGGATAGGCAGGCAGAGAATTCCCTGCTAGCACCTTCTCTGTGCCTGGGAAGCAGAAGTGTTCACATTGCTTCGCAGAAATGGTTTTGTGCAGAAAACAGTAACACTTGTTCAGAAGGAAAGAAAGCACAGAGAACCACATTCTATGTTGTCCTGGAGAGCTTGCAGAGCACTGGGGAAAGGCAGGCAGAGAATTCCCTGCTAGCACCTTCTCTGTGCCTGGGAAGCAGAAGTGTTCACATTGCTTCGCAAAAATCGCTTTTGTGCAGAAAACAGTAACACTTGTTCAGAACGAAAGAAAGCACAGAGCCCCAGATTCTATGTTGTCCTGGAGAGCTTGCAGAGCACTGGGGAAAGGCAGGCAGAGAATTCCCTGCTAGCACCTTCTCTGTGCCTGTTCACATTGCTTCGCAGAATCGCTTTTGTGCAGAAAACAGTAACACTTGTTCAGAAGGAAAGAAAGCACAGAGCCCCAGATTCTATGTTGTCCTGCAGAGCTTGCAGAGCACTGGGGAAAGGCAGGCAGAGAATTCCTTGCTAGCACCTTCTCTGTGCCTGGGAAGCAGAAGTGTTCACATTGCTTCGCAAGAATCGCTTTTGTGCAGAAAACAGTAACACTTGTTCAGAAGGAAAGAAAGCACAGAGCCCCAGATTCTATGTTGTCCTGGAGAGCTTGCAGAGCACTGGGGAAAGGCAGGCAGAGAATTCCCTGCTAGCACCTTCTCTGTGCCTGGGAAGCAGAAGTGTTCACATTGCTTCGCAGAATCGCTTTTGTGCAGAAAACAGTAACACTTGTTCAGAAGGAAAGAAAGCACAGAGCCCCAGATTCTATGTTGTCCTGGAGAGCTTGCAGAGCACTGGGGAAAGGCAGGCAGAGAATTCCCTGCTAGCACCTTCTCTGTGCCTGGGAAGCAGAAGTGTTCACATTGCTTCGCAGAATCGCTTTTGTGCAGAAAACACTAACACTTGTTCAGAAGGAAAGAAAGCACAGAGCCCCAGATTCTATGTTGTCCTGGAGAGCTTGTAGAGCACTGGGGAAAGGCAGGCAGAGAATTCCTTGCTAGCACCTTCTCTGTGCCTGGGAAGCAGAAGTGTTCACATTGCTTCGCAAGAATCGCTTTTGTGCAGAAAACAGTAACACTTGTTCAGAAGGAAAGAAAGCACAGAGCCCCAGATTTTATGTTGTCCTGGAGAGCTTGCAGAGCACTGTGGAAAGCCAGGCAGAGAATTCCCTGATAGCACCTTCTCTGTGCCTGGGAAGCAGAAGTGTTCACATTGCTTCGCAAGAATCGCTTTTGTGCAGAAAACAGTAACACTTGTTCAGAAGGAAAGAAAGCACAGAGCCCCAGATTCTATGTTGTCCTGGAGAGCTTGCAGAGCACTGGGGAAAGGCAGGCAGAGAATTCCCTGCTAGCACCTTCTCTGTGCCTGGGAAGCAGAAGTGTTCACATTGCTTCGCAAAAATCGCTTTTGTGCAGAAAACAGTAACACTTGTTCAGAAGGAAAGAAAGCACAGAGCCCCAGATTTTATGTTGTCCTGGAGAGCTTGCAGAGCACTGGGGAAAGGCAGGCAGAGAATTCCCTGCTAGCACCTTCTCTGTGCCTGTTCACATTGCTTCGCAGAATCGCTTTTGTGCAGAAAACAGTAACACTTGTTCAGTAGGAAAGAAAGCACAGAGCCCCAGATTCTATGTTATCCTGGAGAGCTTGCAGAGCACTGGGGATAGGCAGGCAGAGAATTCCCTGCTAGCACCTTCTCTGTGCCTGGGAAGCAGAAGTGTTCACATTGCTTCGCAAGAATCGCTTTTGTGCAGAAAACAGTAACACTTGTTCAGAAGGAAAGAAAGCACAGAGCCCCAGATTCCATGTTGTCCTGGAGAGCTTGCAGAGCACTGGGGAAAGGCAGGCAGAGAATTCCCTGCTAGCACCTTCTCTGTGCCTGTGAAGCAGAAGTGTTCACATTGCTTCGCAAAAATCGCTTTTGTGCAGAAAACAGTAACACTTGTTCAGAAGGAAAGAAAGCACAGAGCCCCAGATTCTATGTTGTCCTGGAGAGCTTGCAGAGCACTGGGGAAAGGCAGGCAGAGAATTCCCTGCTAGCACCTTCTCTGTGCCTGTTCACATTGCTTCGCAAGAATCGCTTTTGTGCAGAAAACAGTAACACTTGTTCAGAAGGAAAGAAAGCACAGAGCCCCAGATTCTATGTTGTCCTGGAGAGCTTGCAGAGCACTGGGGAAAGGCAGGCAGAGAATTCTCTGATAGCACCTTCTCTGTGCCTGGGAAGCAGAAGTGTTCACATTGCTTCGCAAAAATCGCTTTTGTGCAGAAAACACTAACACTTGTTCAGAAGAAAAGAAAGCACAGAGCCCCAGATTTGATGTTGTCCTGGAGAGCTTGCAGAGCACTGGGGAAAGGCAGGCAGAGAATTCCTTGCTAGCACCTTCTCTGTGCCTGGGAAGCAGAAGTGTTCACATTGCTTCGCAAGAATCGCTTTTGTGCAGAAAACACTTACACTTATTAAGAAGGAAAGAAAGCACAGAGCCCCAGATTCTATGTTGTCCTGGAGAGCTTGCAGAGCACTGGGGAAAGGCAGGCAGAGAATTCCCTGCTAGCACCTTCTCTGTGCCTGGGAAGCAGAAGTGTTCACATTGCTTCGCAGAATCGCTTTTGTGCAGAAAACAGTAACACTTGTTCAGTAGGAAAGAAAGCACAGAGCCCCAGATTTTATGTTGTCCTGGAGAGCTTGCAGAGCACTGGGGATAGGCAGGCAGAGAATTCCCTGCTAGCACCTTCTCTGTGCCCGGGAAGCAGAAGTGTTCACATTGCTTCGCAAGAATCGCTTTTGTGCAGAAAACAGTAACACTTGTTCAGAAGGAAAGAAAGCACAGAGCCCCAGATTCTATGTTGTCCTGGAGAGCTTGCAGAGCACTGGGGAAAGGCAGGCAGAGAATTCCCTGCTAGCACCTTCTCTGTGCCTGGGAAGCAGAAGTGTTCACATTGCTTCGCAAAAATCGCTTTTGTGCAGAAAACAGTAACACTTGTTCAGAAGGAAAGAAAGCACAGAGCCCCAGATTCTATGTTGTCCTGGAGAGCTTGCAGAGCACTGGGGAAAGGCAGGCAGAGAATTCCCTGCTAGCACCTTCTCTGTGCCTGTTCACATTGCTTCGCAGAATCGCTTTTGTGCAGAAAACAGTAACACTTGTTCAGAAGGAAAGAAAGCACAGATCCCCAGATTCTATGTTGTCCTGCAGAGCTTGCAGAGCACTGGGGAAAGGCAGGCAGAGAATTCCTTGCTAGCACCTTCTCTGTGCCTGGGAAGCAGAAGTGTTCACATTGCTTCGCAAGAATCGCTTTTGTGCAGAAAACACTAACACTTGTTCAGAAGGAAAGAAAGCACAGAGCCCCAGATTCTATGTTGTCCTGGAGAGCTTGCAGAGCACTGGGGAAAGGCAGGCAGAGAATTCCTTGCTAGCACCTTCTCTGTGCCTGGGAAGCAGAAGTGTTCACATTGCTTCGCAGAATCGCTTTTGTGCAGAAAACAGTAACACTTGTTCAGAACGAAAGAAAGCACAGAGCCCCAGATTCTATGTTGTCCTGCAGAGCTTGCAGAGCACTGGGGAAAGGCAGGCAGAGAATTCCCTGCTAGCACCTTCTCTGTGCCTGTTCACATTGCTTCGCAGAAATGGTTTTGTGCAGAAAACAGTAACACTTGTTCAGAAGGAAAGAAAGCACAGAGTCCCAGATTCTATGTTGTCCTGCAGAGCTTGCAGAGCACTGGGGAAAGGCAGGCAGAGAATTCCCTGCTAGCACCTTCTCTGTGCCTGGGAAGCAGAAGTGTTCACATTGCTTCGCAGAATCGCTTTTGTGCAGAAAACAGTAACACTTGTTCAGAACGAAAGAAAGCACAGAGCCCCAGATTTTATGTTGTCCTGGAGAGCTTGCAGAGCACTGGGGAAAGGCAGGCAGAGAATTCCCTGCTAGCACCTTCTCTGTGCCTGGGAAGCAGAAGTGTTCACATTGCTTCGCAAGAATCGCTTTTGTGCAGAAAACAGTAACACTTGTTCAGAAGGAAAGAAAGCACAGAGCCCCAGATTCTATGTTGTCCTGGAGAGCTTGCAGAGCACTGGGGAAAGGCAGGCAGAGAATTCCCTGCTAGCACCTTCTCTGTGCCTGGGAAGCAGAAGTGTTCACATTGCTTCGCAGAATCGCTTTTGTGCAGAAAACAGTAACACTTGTTCAGAACGAAAGAAAGCACAGAGAACCAGATTCTATGTTGTCCTGGAGAGCTTGCAGAGCACTGGGGATAGGCAGGCAGAGAATTCCCTGCTAGCACCTTCTCTGTGCCTGGGAAGTAGAAGTGTTCACATTGCTTCGCAAGAATCGCTTTTGTGCAGAAAACAGTAACACTTGTTCAGAAGGAAAGAAAGCACAGAGCCCCAGATTCTATGTTGTCCTGGAGAGCTTGCAGAGCACTGGGGAAAGGCAGGCAGAGAATTCCCTGCTAGCACCTTCTCTGTGCCTGGGAAGCAGAAGTGTTCACATTGCTTCGCAAAAATCGCTTTTGTGCAGAAAACAGTAACACTTGTTCAGAACGAAAGAAAGCACAGAGCCCCAGATTCTATGTTGTCCTGGAGAGCTTGCAGAGCACTGGGGAAAGGCAGGCAGAGAATTCCCTGCTAGCACCTTCTCTGTGCCTGTTCACATTGCTTCGCAGAATCGCTTTTGTGCAGAAAACAGTAACACTTGTTCAGAAGGAAAGAAAGCACAGAGCCCCAGATTCTATGTTGTCCTGGAGAGCTTGCAGAGCACTGGGGAAAGGCAGGCAGAGAATTCCTTGCTAGCACCTTCTCTGTGCCTGGGAAGCAGAAGTGTTCACATTGCTTCGCAAGAATCGCTTTTGTGCAGAAAACACTAACACTTGTTCAGAAGGAAAGAAAGCACAGAGCCCCAGATTCTATGTTGTCCTGGAGAGCTTGCAGAGCACTGGGGAAAGGCAGGCAGAGAATTCCCTGCTAGCACCTTCTCTGTGCCTGGGAAGCAGAAGTGTTCACATTGCTTCGCAGAATCGCTTTTGTGCAGAAAACAGTAACACTTGTTCAGAACGAAAGAAAGCACAGAGCCCCAGATTCTATGTTGTCCTGCAGAGCTTGCAGAGCACTGGGGAAAGGCAGGCAGAGAATTCCCTGCTAGCACCTTCTCTGTGCCTGTTCACATTGCTTCGCAGAAATGGTTTTGTGCAGAAAACAGTAACACTTGTTCAGAAGGAAAGAAAGCACAGAGTTCCAGATTCTATGTTGTCCTGCAGAGCTTGCAGAGCACTGGGGAAAGGCAGGCAGAGAATTCCCTGATAGCACCTTCTCTGTGCCTGGGAAGCAGAAGTGTTCACATTGCTTCGCAGAATCGCTTTTGTGCAGAAAACACTAACACTTGTTCAGAAGGAAAGAAAGCACAGAGCCCCAGATTTTATGTTGTCCTGGAGAGCTTGCAGAGCACTGGGGAAAGGCAGGCAGAGAATTCTCTGATAGCACCTTCTCTGTGCCTGGGAAGCAGAAGTGTTCACATTGCTTCGCAGAATCGCTTTTGTGCAGAAAACAGTAACACTTGTTCAGAAGGAAAGAAAGCACAGAGCCCCAGATTCTATGTTGTCCTGGAGAGCTTGCAGAGCACTGGGGAAAGGCAGGCAGAGAATTCCCTGCTAGCACCTTCTCTGTGCCTGTTCACATTGCTTCGCAAGAATCGCTTTTGTGCAGAAAACAGTAACACTTGTTCAGAAGGAAAGAAAGCACAGAGCCCCAGATTCTATGTTGTCCTGGAGAGCTTGCAGAGCACTGGGGAAAGGCAGGCAGAGAATTCTCTGATAGCACCTTCTCTGTGCCTGGGAAGCAGAAGTGTTCACATTGCTTCGCAAAAATCGCTTTTGTGCAGAAAACACTAACACTTGTTCAGAAGAAAAGAAAGCACAGAGCCCCAGATTTGATGTTGTCCTGGAGAGCTTGCAGAGCACTGGGGAAAGGCAGGCAGAGAATTCCTTGCTAGCACCTTCTCTGTGCCTGGGAAGCAGAAGTGTTCACATTGCTTCGCAAGAATCGCTTTTGTGCAGAAAACACTTACACTTATTAAGAAGGAAAGAAAGCACAGAGCCCCAGATTCTATGTTGTCCTGGAGAGCTTGCAGAGCACTGGGGAAAGGCAGGCAGAGAATTCCCTGCTAGCACCTTCTCTGTGCCTGGGAAGCAGAAGTGTTCACATTGCTTCGCAGAATCGCTTTTGTGCAGAAAACAGTAACACTTGTTCAGTAGGAAAGAAAGCACAGAGCCCCAGATTTTATGTTGTCCTGGAGAGCTTGCAGAGCACTGGGGATAGGCAGGCAGAGAATTCCCTGCTAGCACCTTCTCTGTGCCCGGGAAGCAGAAGTGTTCACATTGCTTCGCAAGAATCGCTTTTGTGCAGAAAACAGTAACACTTGTTCAGAAGGAAAGAAAGCACAGAGCCCCAGATTCTATGTTGTCCTGGAGAGCTTGCAGAGCACTGGGGAAAGGCAGGCAGAGAATTCCCTGCTAGCACCTTCTCTGTGCCTGGGAAGCAGAAGTGTTCACATTGCTTCGCAAAAATCGCTTTTGTGCAGAAAACAGTAACACTTGTTCAGAAGGAAAGAAAGCACAGAGCCCCAGATTCTATGTTGTCCTGGAGAGCTTGCAGAGCACTGGGGAAAGGCAGGCAGAGAATTCCCTGCTAGCACCTTCTCTGTGCCTGTTCACATTGCTTCGCAGAATCGCTTTTGTGCAGAAAACAGTAACACTTGTTCAGAAGGAAAGAAAGCACAGATCCCCAGATTCTATGTTGTCCTGCAGAGCTTGCAGAGCACTGGGGAAAGGCAGGCAGAGAATTCCTTGCTAGCACCTTCTCTGTGCCTGGGAAGCAGAAGTGTTCACATTGCTTCGCAAGAATCGCTTTTGTGCAGAAAACACTAACACTTGTTCAGAAGGAAAGAAAGCACAGAGCCCCAGATTCTATGTTGTCCTGGAGAGCTTGCAGAGCACTGGGGAAAGGCAGGCAGAGAATTCCTTGCTAGCACCTTCTCTGTGCCTGGGAAGCAGAAGTGTTCACATTGCTTCGCAGAATCGCTTTTGTGCAGAAAACAGTAACACTTGTTCAGAACGAAAGAAAGCACAGAGCCCCAGATTCTATGTTGTCCTGCAGAGCTTGCAGAGCACTGGGGAAAGGCAGGCAGAGAATTCCCTGCTAGCACCTTCTCTGTGCCTGTTCACATTGCTTCGCAGAAATGGTTTTGTGCAGAAAACAGTAACACTTGTTCAGAAGGAAAGAAAGCACAGAGTCCCAGATTCTATGTTGTCCTGCAGAGCTTGCAGAGCACTGGGGAAAGGCAGGCAGAGAATTCCCTGCTAGCACCTTCTCTGTGCCTGGGAAGCAGAAGTGTTCACATTGCTTCGCAGAATCGCTTTTGTGCAGAAAACAGTAACACTTGTTCAGAACGAAAGAAAGCACAGAGCCCCAGATTTTATGTTGTCCTGGAGAGCTTGCAGAGCACTGGGGAAAGGCAGGCAGAGAATTCCCTGCTAGCACCTTCTCTGTGCCTGGGAAGCAGAAGTGTTCACATTGCTTCGCAAGAATCGCTTTTGTGCAGAAAACAGTAACACTTGTTCAGAAGGAAAGAAAGCACAGAGCCCCAGATTCTATGTTGTCCTGGAGAGCTTGCAGAGCACTGGGGAAAGGCAGGCAGAGAATTCCCTGCTAGCACCTTCTCTGTGCCTGGGAAGCAGAAGTGTTCACATTGCTTCGCAGAATCGCTTTTGTGCAGAAAACAGTAACACTTGTTCAGAACGAAAGAAAGCACAGAGAACCAGATTCTATGTTGTCCTGGAGAGCTTGCAGAGCACTGGGGATAGGCAGGCAGAGAATTCCCTGCTAGCACCTTCTCTGTGCCTGGGAAGTAGAAGTGTTCACATTGCTTCGCAAGAATCGCTTTTGTGCAGAAAACAGTAACACTTGTTCAGAAGGAAAGAAAGCACAGAGCCCCAGATTCTATGTTGTCCTGGAGAGCTTGCAGAGCACTGGGGAAAGGCAGGCAGAGAATTCCCTGCTAGCACCTTCTCTGTGCCTGGGAAGCAGAAGTGTTCACATTGCTTCGCAAAAATCGCTTTTGTGCAGAAAACAGTAACACTTGTTCAGAACGAAAGAAAGCACAGAGCCCCAGATTCTATGTTGTCCTGGAGAGCTTGCAGAGCACTGGGGAAAGGCAGGCAGAGAATTCCCTGCTAGCACCTTCTCTGTGCCTGTTCACATTGCTTCGCAGAATCGCTTTTGTGCAGAAAACAGTAACACTTGTTCAGAAGGAAAGAAAGCACAGAGCCCCAGATTCTATGTTGTCCTGGAGAGCTTGCAGAGCACTGGGGAAAGGCAGGCAGAGAATTCCTTGCTAGCACCTTCTCTGTGCCTGGGAAGCAGAAGTGTTCACATTGCTTCGCAAGAATCGCTTTTGTGCAGAAAACACTAACACTTGTTCAGAAGGAAAGAAAGCACAGAGCCCCAGATTCTATGTTGTCCTGGAGAGCTTGCAGAGCACTGGGGAAAGGCAGGCAGAGAATTCCCTGCTAGCACCTTCTCTGTGCCTGGGAAGCAGAAGTGTTCACATTGCTTCGCAGAATCGCTTTTGTGCAGAAAACAGTAACACTTGTTCAGAACGAAAGAAAGCACAGAGCCCCAGATTCTATGTTGTCCTGCAGAGCTTGCAGAGCACTGGGGAAAGGCAGGCAGAGAATTCCCTGCTAGCACCTTCTCTGTGCCTGTTCACATTGCTTCGCAGAAATGGTTTTGTGCAGAAAACAGTAACACTTGTTCAGAAGGAAAGAAAGCACAGAGTTCCAGATTCTATGTTGTCCTGCAGAGCTTGCAGAGCACTGGGGAAAGGCAGGCAGAGAATTCCCTGATAGCACCTTCTCTGTGCCTGGGAAGCAGAAGTGTTCACATTGCTTCGCAGAATCGCTTTTGTGCAGAAAACACTAACACTTGTTCAGAAGGAAAGAAAGCACAGAGCCCCAGATTTTATGTTGTCCTGGAGAGCTTGCAGAGCACTGGGGAAAGGCAGGCAGAGAATTCTCTGATAGCACCTTCTCTGTGCCTGGGAAGCAGAAGTGTTCACATTGCTTCGCAAGAATTGCTTTTGTGCAGAAAACAGTAACACTTGTTCAGAAGAAAAGAAAGCACAGAGCCCCAGATTTTATGTTGTCCTGGAGAGCTTGCAGAGCACTGGGGAAAGGCAGGCAGAGAATTCCCTGCTAGCACCTTCTCTATGCCTGGGAAGCAGAACTGTTCAAATTGCTTCGCAGAATCGCTTTTGTGCAGAAAACAGTAACACTTGTTCAGAAGGAAAGAAAGCACAGAGCCCCAGATTCTATGTTGTCCTGGAGAGCTTGCAGAGCACTGGGGAAAGGCAGGCAGAGAATTCCCTGCTAGCACCTTCTCTGTGCCTGGGAAGCAGAAGTGTTCACAATGCTTCGCAGAATCGCTTTTGTGCAGAAAACACTAACACTTGTTCAGAAGGAAAGAAAGCACAGAGCCCCAGATTTTATGTTGTCCTGGAGAGCTTGCAGAGCACTGGGGAAAGGCAGGCAGAGAATTCTCTGATAGCACCTTCTCTGTGCCTGGGAAGCAGAAGTGTTCACATTGCTTCGCAAGAATTGCTTTTGTGCAGAAAACACTAACACTTGTTCAGAAGAAAAGAAAGCACAGAGCCCCAGATTTTATGTTGTCCTGGAGAGCTTGCAGAGCACTGGGGAAAGGCAGGCAGAGAATTCCCTGCTAGCACCTTCTCTATGCCTGTTCACATTGCTTCGCAGAATCGCTTTTGTGCAGAAAACAGTAACACTTGTTCAGAAGGAAAGAAAGCACAGAGCCCCAGATTCTATGTTGTCCTGGAGAGCTTGCAGAGCACTGGGGAAAGGCAGGCAGAGAATTCCCTGCTAGCACCTTCTCTGTGCCTGGGAAGCAGAAGTGTTCACATTGCTTCGCAAAAATCGCTTTTGTGCAGAAAACAGTAACACTTGTTCAGAACGAAAGAAAGCACAGAGCCCCAGATTCTATGTTGTCCTGGAGAGCTTGCAGAGCACTGGGGAAAGGCAGGCAGAGAATTCCCTGCTAGCACCTTCTCTGTGCCTGGGAAGCAGAAGTGTTCACATTGCTTCGCAAGAATCGCTTTTGTGCAGAAAACAGTAACACTTGTTCAGAAGGAAAGAAAGCACAGAGCCCCAGATTCTATGTTGTCCTGGAGAGCTTGCAGAGCACTGGGGAAAGGCAGGCAGAGAATTCCCTGCTAGCACCTTCTCTGTGCCTGGGAAGCAGAAGTGTTCACATTGCTTCGCAAAAATCGCTTTTGTGCAGAAAACAGTAACACTTGTTCAGAAGGAAAGAAAGCACAGAGCCCCAGATTCTATGTTGTCCTGGAGAGCTTGCAGAGCACTGGGGAAAGGCAGGCAGAGAATTCCCTGCTAGCACCTTCTCTGTGCCTGTTCACATTGCTTCGCAGAATCGCTTTTGTGCAGAAAACAGTAACACTTGTTCAGAAGGAAAGAAAGCACAGAGCCCCAGATTCTATGTTGTCCTGGAGAGCTTGCAGAGCACTGGGGAAAGGCAGGCAGAGAATTCCTTGCTAGCACCTTCTCTGTGCCTGGGAAGCAGAAGTGTTCACATTGCTTCGCAAGAATCGCTTTTGTGCAGAAAACACTAACACTTGTTCAGAAGGAAAGAAAGCACAGAGCCCCAGATTCTATGTTGTCCTGGAGAGCTTGCAGAGCACTGGGGAAAGGCAGGCAGAGAATTCCCTGCTAGCACCTTCTCTGTGCCTGGGAAGCAGAAGTGTTCACATTGCTTCGCAGAATCGCTTTTGTGCAGAAAACAGTAACACTTGTTCAGAACGAAAGAAAGCACAGAGCCCCAGATTCTATGTTGTCCTGCAGAGCTTGCAGAGCACTGGGGAAAGGCAGGCAGAGAATTCCCTGCTAGCACCTTCTCTGTGCCTGTTCACATTGCTTCGCAGAAATGGTTTTGTGCAGAAAACAGTAACACTTGTTCAGAAGGAAAGAAAGCACAGAGTTCCAGATTCTATGTTGTCCTGCAGAGCTTGCAGAGCACTGGGGAAAGGCAGGCAGAGAATTCCCTGCTAGCACCTTCTCTGTGCCTGGGAAGCAGAAGTGTTCACATTGCTTCGCAGAATCGCTTTTGTGCAGAAAACAGTAACACTTGTTCAGAAGGAAAGAAAGCACAGAGCCCCAGATTTTATGTTGTCCTGGAGAGCTTGCAGAGCACTGGGGAAAGGCAGGCAGAGAATTCTCTGATAGCACCTTCTCTGTGCCTGGGAAGCAGAAGTGTTCACATTGCTTCGCAAGAATTGCTTTTGTGCAGAAAACACTAACACCTGTTCAGAAGAAAAGAAAGCACAGAGCCCCAGATTTTATGTTGTCCTGGAGAGCTTGCAGAGCACTGGGGAAAGGCAGGCAGAGAATTCCCTGCTAGCACCTTCTCTATGCCTGGGAAGCAGAACTGTTCAAATTGCTTCGCAGAATCGCTTTTGTGCAGAAAACAGTAACACTTGTTCAGAAGGAAAGAAAGCACAGAGCCCCAGATTCTATGTTGTCCTGGAGAGCTTGCAGAGCACTGGGGAAAGGCAGGCAGAGAATTCCCTGCTAGCACCTTCTCTGTGCCTGGGAAGCAGAAGTGTTCACAATGCTTCGCAGAATCGCTTTTGTGCAGAAAACACTAACACTTGTTCAGAAGGAAAGAAAGCACAGAGCCCCAGATTTTATGTTGTCCTGGAGAGCTTGCAGAGCACTGGGGAAAGGCAGGCAGAGAATTCTCTGATAGCACCTTCTCTGTGCCTGGGAAGCAGAAGTGTTCACATTGCTTCGCAAGAATTGCTTTTGTGCAGAAAACACTAACACTTGTTCAGAAGAAAAGAAAGCACAGAGCCCCAGATTTTATGTTGTCCTGGAGAGCTTGCAGAGCACTGGGGAAAGGCAGGCAGAGAATTCCCTGCTAGCACCTTCTCTATGCCTGTTCACATTGCTTCGCAGAATCGCTTTTGTGCAGAAAACAGTAACACTTGTTCAGAAGGAAAGAAAGCACAGAGCCCCAGATTCTATGTTGTCCTGGAGAGCTTGCAGAGCACTGGGGAAAGGCAGGCAGAGAATTCCCTGCTAGCACCTTCTCTGTGCCTGGGAAGCAGAAGTGTTCACATTGCTTCGCAAAAATCGCTTTTGTGCAGAAAACAGTAACACTTGTTCAGAACGAAAGAAAGCACAGAGCCCCAGATTCTATGTTGTCCTGGAGAGCTTGCAGAGCACTGGGGAAAGGCAGGCAGAGAATTCCCTGCTAGCACCTTCTCTGTGCCTGGGAAGCAGAAGTGTTCACATTGCTTCGCAAGAATCGCTTTTGTGCAGAAAACAGTAACACTTGTTCAGAAGGAAAGAAAGCACAGAGCCCCAGATTCTATGTTGTCCTGGAGAGCTTGCAGAGCACTGGGGAAAGGCAGGCAGAGAATTCCCTGCTAGCACCTTCTCTGTGCCTGGGAAGCAGAAGTGTTCACATTGCTTCGCAAAAATCGCTTTTGTGCAGAAAACAGTAACACTTGTTCAGAAGGAAAGAAATCACAGAGCCCCAGATTCTATGTTGTCCTGGAGAGCTTGCAGAGCACTGGGGAAAGGCAGGCAGAGAATTCCCTGCTAGCACCTTCTCTGTGCCTGTTCACATTGCTTCGCAGAATCGCTTTTGTGCAGAAAACAGTAACACTTGTTCAGAAGGAAAGAAAGCACAGAGCCCCAGATTCTATGTTGTCCTGGAGAGCTTGCAGAGCACTGGGGAAAGGCAGGCAGAGAATTCCTTGCTAGCACCTTCTCTGTGCCTGGGAAGCAGAAGTGTTCACATTGCTTCGCAAGAATCGCTTTTGTGCAGAAAACACTAACACTTGTTCAGAAGGAAAGAAAGCACAGAGCCCCAGATTCTATGTTGTCCTGGAGAGCTTGCAGAGCACTGGGGAAAGGCAGGCAGAGAATTCCCTGCTAGCACCTTCTCTGTGCCTGGGAAGCAGAAGTGTTCACATTGCTTCGCAGAATCGCTTTTGTGCAGAAAACAGTAACACTTGTTCAGAACGAAAGAAAGCACAGAGCCCCAGATTCTATGTTGTCCTGCAGAGCTTGCAGAGCACTGGGGAAAGGCAGGCAGAGAATTCCCTGCTAGCACCTTCTCTGTGCCTGTTCACATTGCTTCGCAGAAATGGTTTTGTGCAGAAAACAGTAACACTTGTTCAGAAGGAAAGAAAGCACAGAGTTCCAGATTCTATGTTGTCCTGCAGAGCTTGCAGAGCACTGGGGAAAGGCAGGCAGAGAATTCCCTGCTAGCACCTTCTCTGTGCCTGGGAAGCAGAAGTGTTCACATTGCTTCGCAGAATCGCTTTTGTGCAGAAAACACTAACACTTGTTCAGAAGGAAAGAAAGCACAGAGCCCCAGATTTTATGTTGTCCTGGAGAGCTTGCAGAGCACTGGGGAAAGGCAGGCAGAGAATTCTCTGATAGCACCTTCTCTGTGCCTGGGAAGCAGAAGTGTTCACATTGCTTCGCAAGAATTGCTTTTGTGCAGAAAACACTAACACTTGTTCAGAAGAAAAGAAAGCACAGAGCCCCAGATTTTATGTTGTCCTGGAGAGCTTGCAGAGCACTGGGGAAAGGCAGGCAGAGAATTCCCTGCTAGCACCTTCTCTATGCCTGGGAAGCAGAACTGTTCAAATTGCTTCGCAGAATCGCTTTTGTGCAGAAAACAGTAACACTTGTTCAGAAGGAAAGAAAGCACAGAGCCCCAGATTCTATGTTGTCCTGGAGAGCTTGCAGAGCACTGGGGAAAGGCAGGCAGAGAATTCCCTGCTAGCACCTTCTCTGTGCCTGGGAAGCAGAAGTGTTCACAATGCTTCGCAGAATCGCTTTTGTGCAGAAAACACTAACACTTGTTCAGAAGGAAAGAAAGCACAGAGCCCCAGATTTTATGTTGTCCTGGAGAGCTTGCAGAGCACTGGGGAAAGGCAGGCAGAGAATTCTCTGATAGCACCTTCTCTGTGCCTGGGAAGCAGAAGTGTTCACATTGCTTCGCAAAAATCGCTTTTGTGCAGAAAACAGTAACACTTGTTCAGAACGAAAGAAAGCACAGAGCCCCAGATTCTATGTTGTCCTGGAGAGCTTGCAGAGCACTGGGGAAAGGCAGGCAGAGAATTCCCTGCTAGCACCTTCTCTGTGCCTGGGAAGCAGAAGTGTTCACATTGCTTCGCAAGAATCGCTTTTGTGCAGAAAACAGTAACACTTGTTCAGAAGGAAAGAAAGCACAGAGCCCCAGATTCTATGTTGTCCTGGAGAGCTTGCAGAGCACTGGGGAAAGGCAGGCAGAGAATTCCCTGCTAGCACCTTCTCTGTGCCTGGGAAGCAGAAGTGTTCACATTGCTTCGCAAAAATCGCTTTTGTGCAGAAAACAGTAACACTTGTTCAGAAGGAAAGAAAGCACAGAGCCCCAGATTCTATGTTGTCCTGGAGAGCTTGCAGAGCACTGGGGAAAGGCAGGCAGAGAATTCCCTGCTAGCACCTTCTCTGTGCCTGTTCACATTGCTTCGCAGAATCGCTTTTGTGCAGAAAACAGTAACACTTGTTCAGAAGGAAAGAAAGCACAGAGCCCCAGATTCTATGTTGTCCTGGAGAGCTTGCAGAGCACTGGGGAAAGGCAGGCAGAGAATTCCTTGCTAGCACCTTCTCTGTGCCTGGGAAGCAGAAGTGTTCACATTGCTTCGCAAGAATCGCTTTTGTGCAGAAAACACTAACACTTGTTCAGAAGGAAAGAAAGCACAGAGCCCCAGATTCTATGTTGTCCTGGAGAGCTTGCAGAGCACTGGGGAAAGGCAGGCAGAGAATTCCCTGCTAGCACCTTCTCTGTGCCTGGGAAGCAGAAGTGTTCACATTGCTTCGCAGAATCGCTTTTGTGCAGAAAACAGTAACACTTGTTCAGAACGAAAGAAAGCACAGAGCCCCAGATTCTATGTTGTCCTGCAGAGCTTGCAGAGCACTGGGGAAAGGCAGGCAGAGAATTCCCTGCTAGCACCTTCTCTGTGCCTGTTCACATTGCTTCGCAGAAATGGTTTTGTGCAGAAAACAGTAACACTTGTTCAGAAGGAAAGAAAGCACAGAGTTCCAGATTCTATGTTGTCCTGCAGAGCTTGCAGAGCACTGGGGAAAGGCAGGCAGAGAATTCCCTGCTAGCACCTTCTCTGTGCCTGGGAAGCAGAAGTGTTCACATTGCTTCGCAGAATCGCTTTTGTGCAGAAAACACTAACACTTGTTCAGAAGGAAAGAAAGCACAGAGCCCCAGATTTTATGTTGTCCTGGAGAGCTTGCAGAGCACTGGGGAAAGGCAGGCAGAGAATTCTCTGATAGCACCTTCTCTGTGCCTGGGAAGCAGAAGTGTTCACATTGCTTCGCAAGAATTGCTTTTGTGCAGAAAACACTAACACTTGTTCAGAAGAAAAGAAAGCACAGAGCCCCAGATTTTATGTTGTCCTGGAGAGCTTGCAGAGCACTGGGGAAAGGCAGGCAGAGAATTCCCTGCTAGCACCTTCTCTATGCCTGGGAAGCAGAACTGTTCAAATTGCTTCGCAGAATCGCTTTTGTGCAGAAAACAGTAACACTTGTTCAGAAGGAAAGAAAGCACAGAGCCCCAGATTCTATGTTGTCCTGGAGAGCTTGCAGAGCACTGGGGAAAGGCAGGCAGAGAATTCCCTGCTAGCACCTTCTCTGTGCCTGGGAAGCAGAAGTGTTCACAATGCTTCGCAGAATCGCTTTTGTGCAGAAAACACTAACACTTGTTCAGAAGGAAAGAAAGCACAGAGCCCCAGATTTTATGTTGTCCTGGAGAGCTTGCAGAGCACTGGGGAAAGGCAGGCAGAGAATTCTCTGATAGCACCTTCTCTGTGCCTGGGAAGCAGAAGTGTTCACATTGCTTCGCAAGAATTGCTTTTGTGCAGAAAACACTAACACTTGTTCAGAAGAAAAGAAAGCACAGAGCCCCAGATTTTATGTTGTCCTGGAGAGCTTGCAGAGCACTGGGGAAAGGCAGGCAGAGAATTCCCTGCTAGCACCTTCTCTATGCCTGTTCACATTGCTTCGCAGAATCGCTTTTGTGCAGAAAACAGTAACACTTGTTCAGAACGAAAGAAAGCACAGAGAACCAGATTCTATGTTGTCCTGGAGAGCTTGCAGAGCACTGGGGAAAGGCAGGCAGAGAATTCCTTGCTAGCACCTTCTCTGTGCCTGGGAAGCAGAACTGTTCACATTGCTTCGCAGAATCGCTTTTGTGCAGAAAACAGTAACACTTGTTCAGAAGGAAAGAAAGCACAGAGCCCCAGATTCTATGTTGTCCTGGAGAGCTTGCAGAGCACTGGGGAAAGGCAGGCAGAGAATTCCCTGCTAGCACCTTCTCTGTGCCTGGGAAGCAGAAGTGTTCACATTGCTTCGCAGAATCGCTTTTGTGCAGAAAACAGTAACACTTGTTCAGAAGGAAAGAAAGCACAGAGCCCCAGATTTTATGTTGTCCTGGAGAGCTTGCAGAGCACTGGGGAAAGGCAGGCAGAGAATTCCCTGCTAGCACCTTCTCTGTGCCTGGGAAGCAGAAGTGTTCACATTGCTTCGCAAGAATCGCTTTTGTGCAGAAAACAGTAACACTTGTTCAGAAGGAAAGAAATCACAGAGCCCCAGATTCTATGTTGTCCTGGAGAGCTTGCAGAGCACTGGGGAAAGGCAGGCAGAGAATTCCCTGCTAGCACCTTCTCTGTGCCTGTTCACATTGCTTCGCAAGAATCGCTTTTGTGCAGAAAACACTAACACTTGTTCAGAAGGAAAGAAAGCACAGAGCCCCAGATTCTATGTTGTCCTGGAGAGCTTGCAGAGCACTGGGGAAAGGCAGGCAGAGAATTCCTTGCTAGCACCTTCTCTGTGCCTGGGAAGCAGAAGTGTTCACATTGCTTCGCAGAATCGCTTTTGTGCAGAAAACAGTAACACTTGTTCAGAAGGAAAGAAAGCACAGAGCCCCAGATTCTATGTTGTCCTGGAGAGCTTGCAGAGCACTGGGGAAAGGCAGGCAGAGAATTCTCTGATAGCACCTTCTCTGTGCCTGGGAAGCAGAAGTGTTCACATTGCTTCGCAGAATCGCTTTTGTGCAGAAAACAGTAACACTTGCTCAGAACGAAAGAAAGCACAGAGCCCCAGATTCTATGTTGTCCTGCAGAGCTTGCAGAGCACTGGGGAAAGGCAGGCAGAGAATTCCCTGCTAGCACCTTCTCTGTGCCTGTTCACATTGCTTCGCAGAAATGGTTTTGTGCAGAAAACAGTAACACTTGTTCAGAAGGAAAGAAAGCACAGAGTCCCAGATTCTATGTTGTCCTGCAGAGCTTGCAGAGCACTGGGGAAAGGCAGGCAGAGAATTCCCTGCTAGCACCTTCTCTGTGCCTGGGAAGCAGAAGTGTTCACATTGCTTCGCAGAATCGCTTTTGTGCAGAAAACAGTAACACTTGTTCAGAACGAAAGAAAGCACAGAGCCCCAGATTCTATGTTGTCCTGGTGAGCTTGCAGAGCACTGGGGAAAGGCAGGCAGAGAATTCCCTGCTAGCACCTTCTCTGTGCCTGGGAAGCAGAAGTGTTCACATTGCTTCGCAAGAATCGCTTTTGTGCAGAAAACAGTAACACTTGTTCAGAAGGAAAGAAAGCACAGAGCCCCAGATTCTATGTTGTCCTGGAGAGCTTGCAGAGCACTGGGGAAAGGCAGGCAGAGAATTCCCTGCTAGCACCTTCTCTGTGCCTGGGAAGCAGAAGTGTTCACATTGCTTCGCAGAATCGCTTTTGTGCAGAAAACAGTAACACTTGTTCAGAACGAAAGAAAGCACAGAGAACCAGATTCTATGTTGTCCTGGAGAGCTTGCAGAGCACTGGGGAAAGGCAGGCAGAGAATTCCTTGCTAGCACCTTCTCTGTGCCTGTTCACATTGCTTCGCAGAATCGCTTTTGTGCAGAAAACTGTAACACTTGTTCAGAAGGAAAGAAAGCACAGAGCCCCAGATTCTATGATGTCCTGGAGAGCTTGCAGAGCACTGGGGAAAGGCGTGCAGAGAATTCCCTGCTAGCACCTTCTCTGTGCCTGTTCACATTGCTTTGCAGAATCGCTTTTGTGCAGAAAACAGTAACACTTGTTCAGAACGAAAGAAAGCACAGAGCCCCAGATTCTATGTTGTCCTGCAGAGCTTGCAGAGCACTGGGGAAAGGCAGGCAGAGAATTCCTTGCTAGCACCTTCTCTGTGCCTGGGAAGCAGAAGTGTTCACATTGCTTCGCAAGAATCGCTTTTGGGCAGAAAACACTAACACTTGTTCAGAACGAAAGAAAGCACAGAGCCCCAGATTCTATGTTGTCCTGCAGAGCTTGCAGAGCACTGGGGAAAGGCAGGCAGAGAATTCCTTGCTAGCACCTTCTCTGTGCCTGGGAAGCAGAAGTGTTCACATTGCTTCGCAGAATCGCTTTTGTGCAGAAAACAGTAACACTTGTTCAGAAGGAAAGAAAGCACAGAGCCCCAGATTTTATGTTGTCCTGGAGAGCTTGCAGAGCACTGGGGAAAGGCAGGCAGAGAATTCCCTGCTAGCACCTTCTCTGTGCCTGGGAAGCAGAAGTGTTCACATTGCTTCGCAGAAGCGCTTTTGTGCAGAAAACAGTAACACTTGTTCAGTAGGAAAGAAAGCACAGAGCCCCAGATTCTATGTTATCCTGGAGAGCTTGCAGAGCACTGGGGATAGGCAGGCAGAGAATTCCCTGCTAGCACCTTCTCTGTGCCTGGGAAGCAGAAGTGTTCACATTGCTTCGCAAGAATCGCTTTTGTGCAGAAAACACTAACACTTGTTCAGAAGGAAAGAAAGCACAGAGCCCCAGATTCTATGTTGTCCTGGAGAGCTTGCAGAGCACTGGGGAAAGGCAGGCAGAGAATTCCTTGCTAGCACCTTCTCTGTGCCTGGGAAGCAGAAGTGTTCACATTGCTTCGCAAAAATCGCTTTTGTGCAGAAAACACTAACACTTGTACAGAAGGAAAGAAAGCACAGAGCCCCAGATTCTATGTTGTCCTGGAGAGCTTGCAGAGCACTGGGGAAAGGCAGGCAGAGAATTCCCTGCTAGCACCTTCTCTGTGCCTGGGAAGCAGAAGTGTTCACATTGCTTCGCAGAATCGCTTTTGTGCAGAAAACAGTAACACTTGTTCAGAAGGAAAGAAAGCACAGAGCCCCAGATTCTATGTTGTCCTGGAGAGCTTGCAGAGCACTGGGGAAAGGCAGGCAGAGAATTCCCTGCTAGCACCTTCTCTGTGCCTGTTCACATTGCTTCGCAGAATCGCTTTTGTGCAGAAAACTGTAACACTTGTTCAGAAGGAAAGAAAGCACAGAGCCCCAGATTCTATGTTGTCCTGGAGAGCTTGCAGAGCACTGGGGAAAGGCAGGCAGAGAATTCCCTGCTAGCACCTTCTCTGTGCCTGGGAAGCAGAAGTGTTCACATTGCTTCGCAAAAATCGCTTTTGGGCAGAAAGCACTAACACTTGTTCAGAACGAAAGAAAGCACAGAGCCCCAGATTCTATGTTGTCCTGCAGAGCTTGCAGAGCACTGGGGAAAGGCAGGCAGAGAATTCCTTGCTAGCACCTTCTCTGTGCCTGGGAAGCAGAAGTGTTCACATTGCTTCGCAGAATCGCTTTTGTGCAGAAAACAGTAACACTTGTTCAGAAGGAAAGAAAGCACAGAGCCCCAGATTTTATGTTGTCCTGGAGAGCTTGCAGAGCACTGGGGAAAGGCAGGCAGAGAATTCCTTGCTAGCACCTTCTCTGTGCCTGGGAAGCAGAAGTGTTCACATTGCTTCGCAAGAATTGCTTTTTTGCAGAAAACAGTAACACTTGTTCAGAAGGAAAGAAAGCACAGAGCCCCAGATTCTATGTTGTCCTGGAGAGCTTGCAGAGCACTGGGGAAAGGCAGGCAGAGAATTCCCTGCTAGCACCTTCTCTGTGCCTGGGAAGCAGAAGTGTTCACATTGCTTCGCAAAAATCGCTTTTGTGCAGAAAACAGTAACACTTGTTCAGAAGGAAAGAAAGCACAGAGCCCCAGATTTTATGTTGTCCTGGAGAGCTTGCAGAGCACTGGGGAAAGGCAGGCAGAGAATTCCCTGCTAGCACCTTCTCTGTGCCTGTTCACATTGCTTCGCAGAATCGCTTTTGTGCAGAAAACAGTAACACTTGTTCAGAAGGAAAGAAAGCACAGAGCCCCAGATTCTATGTTGTCCTGGAGAGCTTGCAGAGCACTGGGGACAGGCAGGCACAGAATTCCCTGCTAGCACCTTCTCTGTGCCTGGGAAGCAGAAGTGTTCACATTGCTTCGCAGAATCGCTTTTGTGCAGAAAACACTAACACTTGTTCAGAAGGAAAGAAAGCACAGAGCCCCAGATTCTATGTTGTCCTGGAGAGCTTGCAGAGCACTTGGGAAAGGCAGGCAGAGAATTCCCTGCTAGCACCTTCTCTGTGCCTGGGAAGCAGAAGTGTTCACATTGCTTCGCAGAATCGCTTTTGTGCAGAAAACAGTAACACTTGTTCAGAACGAAAGAAAGCACAGAGCCCCAGATTCTATGTTGTCCTGCAGAGCTTGCAGAGCACTGGGGAAAGGCAGGCAGAGAATTCCTTGCTAGCACCTTCTCTGTGCCTGGGAAGCAAAAGTGTTCACATTGCATCGCAAGAATCGCTTTTGTGCAGAAAACACTAACACTTGTTCAGAAGGAAAGAAAGCACAGAGCCCCAGATTCTATGTTGTCCTGGAGAGCTTGCAGAGCACTGGGGAAAGGCAGGCAGAGAATTCCCTGCTAGCACCTTCTCTGTGCCTGGGAAGCAGAAGTGTTCACATTGCTTCGCAGAAGCGCTTTTGTGCAGAAAACAGTAACACTTGTTCAGTAGGAAAGAAAGCACAGAGCCCCAGATTCTATGTTATCCTGGAGAGCTTGCAGAGCACTAGGGATAGGCAGGCAGAGAATTCCCTGCTAGCACCTTCTCTGTGCCTGGGAAGCAGAAGTGTTCACATTGCTTCGCAAGAATCGCTTTTGTGCAGAAAACAGTAACACTTGTTCAGAAGGAAAGAAAGCACAGAGCCCCAGATTTTATGTTGTCCTGGAGAGCTTGCAGAGCACTGGGGAAAGGCAGGCAGAGAATTCCCTGCTAGCACCTTCTCTGTGCCTGGGAAGCAGAAGTGTTCACATTGCTTCGCAGAATCGCTTTTGTGCAGAAAACAGTAACACTTGTTCAGAAGGAAAGAAAGCACAGAGAACCAGATTCTATGTTGTCCTGGAGAGCTTGCAGAGCACTGGGGAAAGGCAGGCAGAGAATTCCTTGCTAGCACCTTCTCTGTGCCTGGGAAGCAGAAGTGTTCACATTGCTTCGCAAGAATCGCTTTTGTGCAGAAAACACTTACACTTATTCAGAAGGAAAGAAAGCACAGAGCCCCAGATTTTATGTTGTCCTGGAGAGCTTGCAGAGCACTGGGGAAAGGCAGGCAGAGAATTCCTTGCTAGCACCTTCTCTGTGCCTGGGAAGCAGAAGTGTTCACATTGCTTCGCAAAAATCGCTTTTGTGCAGAAAACAGTAACACTTGTTCAGAAGGAAAGAAAGCACAGAGCCCCAGATTCTATGTTGTCCTGGAGAGCTTGCAGAGCACTGGGGAAAGGCAGGCAGAGAATTCCCTGCTAGCACCTTCTCTGTGCCTGGGAAGCAGAAGTGTTCACATTGCTTCGCAAGAATCGCTTTTGGGCAGAAAGCACTAACACTTGTTCAGAACGAAAGAAAGCACAGAGCCCCAGATTCTATGTTGTCCTGCAGAGCTTGCAGAGCACTGGGGAAAGGCAGGCAGAGAATTCCTTGCTAGCACCTTCTCTGTGCCTGGGAAGCAGAAGTGTTCACATTGCTTCGCAGAATCGCTTTTGTGCAGAAAACAGTAACACTTGTTCAGAACGAAAGAAAGCACAGAGCCCCAGATTTTATGTTGTCCTGGAGAGCTTGCAGAGCACTGGGGAAAGGCAGGCAGAGAATTCCTTGCTAGCACCTTCTCTGTGCCTGGGAAGCAGAAGTGTTCACATTGCTTCGCAAGAATTGCTTTTTTGCAGAAAACAGTAACACTTGTTCAGAACGAAAGAAAGCACAGAGCCCCAGATTCTATGTTGTCCTGGAGAGCTTGCAGAGCACTGGGGAAAGGCAGGCAGAGAATTCCCTGCTAGCACCTTCTCTGTGCCTGGGAAGCAGAAGTGTTCACATTGCTTCGCAAAAATCGCTTTTGTGCAGAAAACAGTAACACTTGTTCAGAAGGAAAGAAAGCACAGAGCCCCAGATTTTATGTTGTCCTGGAGAGCTTGCAGAGCACTGGGGAAAGGCAGGCAGAGAATTCCCTGCTAGCACCTTCTCTGTGCCTGTTCACATTGCTTCGCAGAATCGCTTTTGTGCAGAAAACAGTAACACTTGTTCAGAAGGAAAGAAAGCACAGAGCCCCAGATTCTATGTTGTCCTGGAGAGCTTGCAGAGCACTGGGGACAGGCAGGCAGAGAATTCCCTGCTAGCACCTTCTCTGTGCCTGGGAAGCAGAAGTGTTCACATTGCTTCGCAGAATCGCTTTTGTGCAGAAAACACTAACACTTGTTCAGAAGGAAAGAAAGCACAGAGCCCCAGATTCTATGTTGTCCTGGAGAGCTTGCAGAGCACTTGGGAAAGGCAGGCAGAGAATTCCCTGCTAGCACCTTCTCTGTGCCTGGGAAGCAGAAGTGTTCACATTGCTTCGCAGAATCGCTTTTGTGCAGAAAACAGTAACACTTGTTCAGAACGAAAGAAAGCACAGAGCCCCAGATTCTATGTTGTCCTGCAGAGCTTGCAGAGCACTGGGGAAAGGCAGGCAGAGACTTCCTTGCTAGCACCTTCTCTGTGCCTGGGAAGCAAAAGTGTTCACATTGCATCGCAAGAATCGCTTTTGTGCAGAAAACACTAACACTTGTTCAGAAGGAAAGAAAGCACAGAGCCCCAGATTCTATGTTGTCCTGGAGAGCTTGCAGAGCACTGGGGAAAGGCAGGCAGAGAATTCCCTGCTAGCACCTTCTCTGTGCCTGGGAAGCAGAAGTGTTCACATTGCTTCGCAGAAGCGCTTTTGTGCAGAAAACAGTAACACTTGTTCAGTAGGAAAGAAAGCACAGAGAACCAGATTCTATGTTATCCTGGAGAGCTTGCAGAGCACTGGGGAAAGGCAGGCAGAGAATTCCCTGCTAGCACCTTCTCTGTGCCTGGGAAGCAGAAGTGTTCACATTGCTTCGCAGAATCGCTTTTGTGCAGAAAACAGTAACACTTGTTCAGAAGGAAAGAAAGCACAGAGCCCCAGATTCTATGTTGTCCTGGAGAGCTTGCAGAGCACTGGGGAAAGGCAGGCAGAGAATTCCTTGCTAGCACCTTCTCTGTGCCTGGGAAGCAGAAGTGTTCACATTGCTTCGCAAGAATCGCTTTTGTGCAGAAAACACTTACACTTATTCAGAAGGAAAGAAAGCACAGAGCCCCAGATTTTATGTTGTCCTGGAGAGCTTGCAGAGCACTGGGGAAAGGCAGGCAGAGAATTCCCTGCTAGCACCTTCTCTGTGCCTGGGAAGCAGAAGTGTTCACATTGCTTCGCAGAATCGCTTTTGTGCAGAAAACAGTAACACTTGTTCAGAACGAAAGAAAGCACAGAGCCCCAGATTCTATGTTGTCCTGGAGAGCTTGCAGAGCACTGGGGAAAGGCAGGCAGAGAATTCCCTGCTAGCACCTTCTCTGTGCCTGTTCACATTGCTTCGCAGAATCGCTTTTGTGCAGAAAACTGTAACACTTGTTCAGAAGGAAAGAAAGCACAGAGCCCCAGATTCTATGTTGTCCTGGAGAGCTTGCAGAGCACTGGGGAAAGGCAGGCAGAGAATTCCCTGCTAGCACCTTCTCTGTGCCTGGGAAGCAGAAGTGTTCACATTGCTTCGCAAGAATCGCTTTTGGGCAGAAAGCACTAACACTTGTTCAGAACGAAAGAAAGCACAGAGCCCCAGATTCTATGTTGTCCTGCAGAGCTTGCAGAGCACTGGGGAAAGGCAGGCAGAGAATTCCTTGCTAGCACCTTCTCTGTGCCTGGGAAGCAGAAGTGTTCACATTGCTTCGCAGAATCGCTTTTGTGCAGAAAACAGTAACACTTGTTCAGAAGGAAAGAAAGCACAGAGCCCCAGATTTTATGTTGTCCTGGAGAGCTTGCAGAGCACTGGGGAAAGGCAGGCAGAGAATTCCTTGCTAGCACCTTCTCTGTGCCTGGGAAGCAGAAGTGTTCACATTGCTTCGCAAGAATTGCTTTTTTGCAGAAAACAGTAACACTTGTTCAGAACGAAAGAAAGCACAGAGCCCCAGATTCTATGTTGTCCTGGAGAGCTTGCAGAGCACTGGGGAAAGGCAGGCAGAGAATTCCCTGCTAGCACCTTCTCTGTGCCTGGGAAGCAGAAGTGTTCACATTGCTTCGCAAAAATCGCTTTTGTGCAGAAAACAGTAACACTTGTTCAGAAGGAAAGAAAGCACAGAGCCCCAGATTTTATGTTGTCCTGGAGAGCTTGCAGAGCACTGGGGAAAGGCAGGCAGAGAATTCCCTGCTAGCACCTTCTCTGTGCCTGTTCACATTGCTTCGCAGAATCGCTTTTGTGCAGAAAACAGTAACACTTGTTCAGAAGGAAAGAAAGCACAGAGCCCCAGATTCTATGTTGTCCTGGAGAGCTTGCAGAGCACTGGGGACAGGCAGGCAGAGAATTCCCTGCTAGCACCTTCTCTGTGCCTGGGAAGCAGAAGTGTTCACATTGCTTCGCAGAATCGCTTTTGTGCAGAAAACACTAACACTTGTTCAGAAGGAAAGAAAGCACAGAGCCCCAGATTCTATGTTGTCCTGGAGAGCTTGCAGAGCACTTGGGAAAGGCAGGCAGAGAATTCCCTGCTAGCACCTTCTCTGTGCCTGGGAAGCAGAAGTGTTCACATTGCTTCGCAGAATCGCTTTTGTGCAGAAAACAGTAACACTTGTTCAGAACGAAAGAAAGCACAGAGCCCCAGATTCTATGTTGTCCTGCAGAGCTTGCAGAGCACTGGGGAAAGGCAGGCAGAGAATTCCTTGCTAGCACCTTCTCTGTGCCTGGGAAGCAGAAGTGTTCACATTGCTTCGCAAGAATCGCTTTTGGGCAGAAAACACTAACACTTGTTCAGAACGAAAGAAAGCACAGAGCCCCAGATTCTATGTTGTCCTGCAGAGCTTGCAGAGCACTGGGGAAAGGCAGGCAGAGAATTCCCTGCTAGCACCTTCTCTGTGCCTGGGAAGCAGAAGTGTTCACATTGCTTCGCAGAAGCGCTTTTGTGCAGAAAACAGTAACACTTGTTCAGTAGGAAAGAAAGCACAGAGCCCCAGATTCTATGTTATCCTGGAGAGCTTGCAGAGCACTGGGGATAGGCAGGCAGAGAATTCCCTGCTAGCACCTTCTCTGTGCCTGGGAAGCAGAAGTGTTCACATTGCTTCGCAAGAATCGCTTTTGTGCAGAAAACAGTAACACTTGTTCAGAAGGAAAGAAAGCACAGAGCCCCAGATTTTATGTTGTCCTGGAGAGCTTGCAGAGCACTTGGGAAAGGCAGGCAGAGAATTCCCTGCTAGCACCTTCTCTGTGCCTGGGAAGCAGAAGTGTTCACATTGCTTCGCAGAATCGCTTTTGTGCAGAAAACAGTAACACTTGTTCAGAACGAAAGAAAGCACAGAGCCCCAGATTCTATGTTGTCCTGCAGAGCTTGCAGAGCACTGGGGAAAGGCAGGCAGAGACTTCCTTGCTAGCACCTTCTCTGTGCCTGGGAAGCAAAAGTGTTCACATTGCATCGCAAGAATCGCTTTTGTGCAGAAAACACTAACACTTGTTCAGAAGGAAAGAAAGCACAGAGCCCCAGATTCTATGTTGTCCTGGAGAGCTTGCAGAGCACTGGGGAAAGGCAGGCAGAGAATTCCCTGCTAGCACCTTCTCTGTGCCTGGGAAGCAGAAGTGTTCACATTGCTTCGCAAAAATCGCTTTTGTGCAGAAAACAGTAACACTTGTTCAGAAGGAAAGAAAGCACAGAGCCCCAGATTCTATGTTGTCCTGGAGAGCTTGCAGAGCACTGGGGAAAGGCAGGCAGAGAATTCCCTGCTAGCACCTTCTCTGTGCCTGTTCACATTGCTTCGCAGAATCGCTTTTGTGCAGAAAACAGTAACACTTGTTCAGAAGGAAAGAAAGCACAGAGCCCCAGATTTTATGTTGTCCTGGAGAGCTTGCAGAGCACTGGGGAAAGGCAGGCAGAGAATTCCTTGCTAGCACCTTCTCTGTGCCTGGGAAGCAGAAGTGTTCATATTGCTTCGCAAGAATCGCTTTTGTGCAGAAAACACTAACACTTGTACAGAAGGAAAGAAAGCACAGAGCCCCAGATTCTATGTTGTCCTGGAGAGCTTGCAGAGCACTGGGGAAAGGCAGGCAGAGAATTCCCTGCTAGCACCTTCTCTGTGCCTGGGAAGCAGAAGTGTTCACATTGCTTCGCAAGAATCGCTTTTGTGCAGAAAACACTAACACTTGTTCAGAAGGAAAGAAAGCACAGAGCCCCAGATTCTATGTTGTCCTGGAGAGCTTGCAGAGCACTGGGGAAAGGCAGGCAGAGAATTCCTTGCTAGCACCTTCTCTGTGCCTGGGAAGCAGAAGTGTTCACATTGCTTCGCAAAAATCGCTTTTGTGCAGAAAACACTAACACTTGTACAGAAGGAAAGAAAGCACAGAGCCCCAGATTCTATGTTGTCCTGGAGAGCTTGCAGAGCACTGGGGAAAGGCAGGCAGAGAATTCCCTGCTAGCACCTTCTCTGTGCCTGTGAAGCAGAAGTGTTCACATTGCTTCGCAAAAATCGCTTTTGTGCAGAAAACAGTAACACTTGTTCAGAAGGAAAGAAAGCACAGAGCCCCAGATTCTATGTTGTCCTGGAGAGCTTGCAGAGCACTGGGGAAAGGCAGGCAGAGAATTCCCTGCTAGCACCTTCTCTGTGCCTGTTCACATTGCTTCGCAGAATCGCTTTTGTGCAGAAAACTGTAACACTTGTTCAGAAGGAAAGAAAGCACAGAGCCCCAGATTCTATGTTGTCCTGGAGAGCTTGCAGAGCACTGGGGAAAGGCAGGCAGAGAATTCCCTGCTAGCACCTTCTCTGTGCCTGGGAAGCAGAAGTGTTCACATTGCTTCGCAAAAATCGCTTTTGTGCAGAAAACAGTAACACTTGTTCAGAAGGAAAGAAAGCACAGAGCCCCAGATTCTATGTTGTCCTGGAGAGCTTGCAGAGCACTGGGGAAAGGCAGGCAGAGAATTCCCTGCTAGCACCTTCTCTGTGCCTGTTCACATTGCTTCGCAGAATCGCTTTTGTGCAGAAAACAGTAACACTTGTTCAGAAGGAAAGAAAGCACAGAGCCCCAGATTTTATGTTGTCCTGGAGAGCTTGCAGAGCACTGGGGAAAGGCAGGCAGAGAATTCCCTGCTAGCACCTTCTCTGTGCCTGTTCACATTGCTTCGCAGAATCGCTTTTGTGCAGAAAACAGTAACACTTGTTCAGAAGGAAAGAAAGCACAGAGCCCCAGATTCTATGTTGTCCTGGAGAGCTTGCAGAGCACTGGGGACAGGCAGGCACAGAATTCCCTGCTAGCACCTTCTCTGTGCCTGGGAAGCAGAAGTGTTCACATTGCTTCGCAGAATCGCTTTTGTGCAGAAAACACTAACACTTGTTCAGAAGGAAAGAAAGCACAGAGCCCCAGATTCTATGTTGTCCTGGAGAGCTTGCAGAGCACTTGGGAAAGGCAGGCAGAGAATTCCCTGCTAGCACCTTCTCTGTGCCTGGGAAGCAGAAGTGTTCACATTGCTTCGCAGAATCGCTTTTGTGCAGAAAACAGTAACACTTGTTCAGAACGAAAGAAAGCACAGAGCCCCAGATTCTATGTTGTCCTGCAGAGCTTGCAGAGCACTGGGGAAAGGCAGGCAGAGACTTCCTTGCTAGCACCTTCTCTGTGCCTGGGAAGCAAAAGTGTTCACATTGCATCGCAAGAATCGCTTTTGTGCAGAAAACACTAACACTTGTTCAGAAGGAAAGAAAGCACAGAGCCCCAGATTCTATGTTGTCCTGGAGAGCTTGCAGAGCACTGGGGAAAGGCAGGCAGAGAATTCCCTGCTAGCACCTTCTCTGTGCCTGGGAAGCAGAAGTGTTCACATTGCTTCGCAGAAGCGCTTTTGTGCAGAAAACAGTAACACTTGTTCAGTAGGAAAGAAAGCACAGAGAACCAGATTCTATGTTATCCTGGAGAGCTTGCAGAGCACTGGGGATAGGCAGGCAGAGAATTCCCTGCTAGCACCTTCTCTGTGCCTGGGAAGCACAAGTGTTCACATTGCTTCGCAGAATCGCTTTTGTGCAGAAAACAGTAACACTTGTTCAGAAGGAAAGAAAGCACAGAGAACCAGATTCTATGTTGTCCTGGAGAGCTTGCAGAGCACTGGGGAAAGGCAGGCAGAGAATTCCTTGCTAGCACCTTCTCTGTGCCTGGGAAGCAGAAGTGTTCACATTGCTTCGCAAGAATCGCTTTTGTGCAGAAAACACTTACACTTATTCAGAAGGAAAGAAAGCACAGAGCCCCAGATTTTATGTTGTCCTGGAGAGCTTGCAGAGCACTGGGGAAAGGCAGGCAGAGAATTCCTTGCTAGCACCTTCTCTGTGCCTGGGAAGCAGAAGTGTTCACATTGCTTCGCAAAAATCGCTTTTGTGCAGAAAACAGTAACACTTGTTCAGAAGGAAAGAAAGCACAGAGCCCCAGATTCTATGTTGTCCTGGAGAGCTTGCAGAGCACTGGGGAAAGGCAGGCAGAGAATTCCCTGCTAGCACCTTCTCTGTGCCTGGGAAGCAGAAGTGTTCACATTGCTTCGCAGAATCGCTTTTGTGCAGAAAACAGTAACACTTGTTCAGAACGAAAGAAAGCACAGAGCCCCAGATTCTATGTTGTCCTGCAGAGCTTGCAGAGCACTGGGGAAAGGCAGGCAGAGAATTCCCTGCTAGCACCTTCTCTGTGCCTGTTCACATTGCTTCGCAGAATCGCTTTTGTGCAGAAAACTGTAACACTTGTTCAGAAGGAAAGAAAGCACAGAGCCCCAGATTCTATGTTGTCCTGGAGAGCTTGCAGAGCACTGGGGAAAGGCAGGCAGAGAATTCCCTGCTAGCACCTTCTCTGTGCCTGGGAAGCAGAAGTGTTCACATTGCTTCGCAAGAATCGCTTTTGGGCAGAAAGCACTAACACTTGTTCAGAACGAAAGAAAGCACAGAGCCCCAGATTCTATGTTGTCCTGCAGAGCTTGCAGAGCACTGGGGAAAGGCAGGCAGAGAATTCCTTGCTAGCACCTTCTCTGTGCCTGGGAAGCAGAAGTGTTCACATTGCTTCGCAGAATCGCTTTTGTGCAGAAAACAGTAACACTTGTTCAGAAGGAAAGAAAGCACAGAGCCCCAGATTTTATGTTGTCCTGGAGAGCTTGCAGAGCACTGGGGAAAGGCAGGCAGAGAATTCCTTGCTAGCACCTTCTCTGTGCCTGGGAAGCAGAAGTGTTCACATTGCTTCGCAAGAATTGCTTTTTTGCAGAAAACAGTAACACTTGTTCAGAACGAAAGAAAGCACAGAGCCCCAGATTCTATGTTGTCCTGGAGAGCTTGCAGAGCACTGGGGAAAGGCAGGCAGAGAATTCCCTGCTAGCACCTTCTCTGTGCCTGGGAAGCAGAAGTGTTCACATTGCTTCGCAAAAATCGCTTTTGTGCAGAAAACAGTAACACTTGTTCAGAAGGAAAGAAAGCACAGAGCCCCAGATTTTATGTTGTCCTGGAGAGCTTGCAGAGCACTGGGGAAAGGCAGGCAGAGAATTCCCTGCTAGCACCTTCTCTGTGCCTGTTCACATTGCTTCGCAGAATCGCTTTTGTGCAGAAAACAGTAACACTTGTTCAGAAGGAAAGAAAGCACAGAGCCCCAGATTCTATGTTGTCCTGGAGAGCTTGCAGAGCACTGGGGACAGGCAGGCAGAGAATTCCCTGCTAGCACCTTCTCTGTGCCTGGGAAGCAGAAGTGTTCACATTGCTTCGCAGAATCGCTTTTGTGCAGAAAACACTAACACTTGTTCAGAAGGAAAGAAAGCACAGAGCCCCAGATTCTATGTTGTCCTGGAGAGCTTGCAGAGCACTTGGGAAAGGCAGGCAGAGAATTCCCTGCTAGCACCTTCTCTGTGCCTGGGAAGCAGAAGTGTTCACATTGCTTCGCAGAATCGCTTTTGTGCAGAAAACAGTAACACTTGTTCAGAACGAAAGAAAGCACAGAGCCCCAGATTCTATGTTGTCCTGCAGAGCTTGCAGAGCACTGGGGAAAGGCAGGCAGAGAATTCCTTGCTAGCACCTTCTCTGTGCCTGGGAAGCAGAAGTGTTCACATTGCTTCGCAAGAATCGCTTTTGGGCAGAAAACACTAACACTTGTTCAGAACGAAAGAAAGCACAGAGCCCCAGATTCTATGTTGTCCTGCAGAGCTTGCAGAGCACTGGGGAAAGGCAGGCAGAGAATTCCCTGCTAGCACCTTCTCTGTGCCTGGGAAGCAGAAGTGTTCACATTGCTTCGCAGAATCGCTTTTGTGCAGAAAACAGTAACACTTGTTCAGTAGGAAAGAAAGCACAGAGCCCCAGATTCTATGTTATCCTGGAGAGCTTGCAGAGCACTGGGGATAGGCAGGCAGAGAATTCCCTGCTAGCACCTTCTCTGTGCCTGGGAAGCAGAAGTGTTCACATTGCTTCGCAAGAATCGCTTTTGTGCAGAAAACAGTAACACTTGTTCAGAAGGAAAGAAAGCACAGAGCCCCAGATTTTATGTTGTCCTGGAGAGCTTGCAGAGCACTTGGGAAAGGCAGGCAGAGAATTCCCTGCTAGCACCTTCTCTGTGCCTGGGAAGCAGAAGTGTTCACATTGCTTCGCAGAATCGCTTTTGTGCAGAAAACAGTAACACTTGTTCAGAACGAAAGAAAGCACAGAGCCCCAGATTCTATGTTGTCCTGCAGAGCTTGCAGAGCACTGGGGAAAGGCAGGCAGAGACTTCCTTGCTAGCACCTTCTCTGTGCCTGGGAAGCAAAAGTGTTCACATTGCATCGCAAGAATCGCTTTTGTGCAGAAAACACTAACACTTGTTCAGAAGGAAAGAAAGCACAGAGCCCCAGATTCTATGTTGTCCTGGAGAGCTTGCAGAGCACTGGGGAAAGGCAGGCAGAGAATTCCCTGCTAGCACCTTCTCTGTGCCTGGGAAGCAGAAGTGTTCACATTGCTTCGCAAAAATCGCTTTTGTGCAGAAAACAGTAACACTTGTTCAGAAGGAAAGAAAGCACAGAGCCCCAGATTCTATGTTGTCCTGGAGAGCTTGCAGAGCACTGGGGAAAGGCAGGCAGAGAATTCCCTGCTAGCACCTTCTCTGTGCCTGTTCACATTGCTTCGCAGAATCGCTTTTGTGCAGAAAACAGTAACACTTGTTCAGAAGGAAAGAAAGCACAGAGCCCCAGATTTTATGTTGTCCTGGAGAGCTTGCAGAGCACTGGGGAAAGGCAGGCAGAGAATTCCTTGCTAGCACCTTCTCTGTGCCTGGGAAGCAGAAGTGTTCATATTGCTTCGCAAGAATCGCTTTTGTGCAGAAAACACTAACACTTGTTCAGAAGGAAAGAAAGCACAGAGCCCCAGATTCTATGTTGTCCTGGAGAGCTTGCAGAGCACTGGGGAAAGGCAGGCAGAGAATTCCCTGCTAGCACCTTCTCTGTGCCTGGGAAGCAGAAGTGTTCACATTGCTTCGCAAGAATCGCTTTTGTGCAGAAAACACTAACACTTGTTCAGAAGGAAAGAAAGCACAGAGCCCCAGATTCTATGTTGTCCTGGAGAGCTTGCAGAGCACTGGGGAAAGGCAGGCAGAGAATTCCTTGCTAGCACCTTCTCTGTGCCTGGGAAGCAGAAGTGTTCACATTGCTTCGCAAAAATCGCTTTTGTGCAGAAAACACTAACACTTGTACAGAAGGAAAGAAAGCACAGAGCCCCAGATTCTATGTTGTCCTGGAGAGCTTGCAGAGCACTGGGGAAAGGCAGGCAGAGAATTCCCTGCTAGCACCTTCTCTGTGCCTGTGAAGCAGAAGTGTTCACATTGCTTCGCAAAAATCGCTTTTGTGCAGAAAACAGTAACACTTGTTCAGAAGGAAAGAAAGCACAGAGCCCCAGATTCTATGTTGTCCTGGAGAGCTTGCAGAGCACTGGGGAAAGGCAGGCAGAGAATTCCCTGCTAGCACCTTCTCTGTGCCTGTTCACATTGCTTCGCAGAATCGCTTTTGTGCAGAAAACTGTAACACTTGTTCAGAAGGAAAGAAAGCACAGAGCCCCAGATTCTATGTTGTCCTGGAGAGCTTGCAGAGCACTGGGGAAAGGCAGGCAGAGAATTCCCTGCTAGCACCTTCTCTGTGCCTGGGAAGCAGAAGTGTTCACATTGCTTCGCAAAAATCGCTTTTGTGCAGAAAACAGTAACACTTGTTCAGAAGGAAAGAAAGCACAGAGCCCCAGATTCTATGTTGTCCTGGAGAGCTTGCAGAGCACTGGGGAAAGGCAGGCAGAGAATTCCCTGCTAGCACCTTCTCTGTGCCTGTTCACATTGCTTCGCAGAATCGCTTTTGTGCAGAAAACAGTAACACTTGTTCAGAAGGAAAGAAAGCACAGAGCCCCAGATTTTATGTTGTCCTGGAGAGCTTGCAGAGCACTGGGGAAAGGCAGGCAGAGAATTCCTTGCTAGCACCTTCTCTGTGCCTGGGAAGCAGAAGTGTTCATATTGCTTCGCAAGAATCGCTTTTGTGCAGAAAACACTAACACTTGTACAGAAGGAAAGAAAGCACAGAGCCCCAGATTCTATGTTGTCCTGGAGAGCTTGCAGAGCACTGGGGAAAGGCAGGCAGAGAATTCCCTGCTAGCACCTTCTCTGTGCCTGGGAAGCAGAAGTGTTCACATTGCTTCGCAAGAATCGCTTTTGTGCAGAAAACACTAACACTTGTTCAGAAGGAAAGAAAGCACAGAGCCCCAGATTCTATGTTGTCCTGGAGAGCTTGCAGAGCACTGGGGAAAGGCAGGCAGAGAATTCCTTGCTAGCACCTTCTCTGTGCCTGGGAAGCAGAAGTGTTCACATTGCTTCGCAAAAATCGCTTTTGTGCAGAAAACACTAACACTTGTACAGAAGGAAAGAAAGCACAGAGCCCCAGATTCTATGTTGTCCTGGAGAGCTTGCAGAGCACTGGGGAAAGGCAGGCAGAGAATTCCCTGCTAGCACCTTCTCTGTGCCTGTGAAGCAGAAGTGTTCACATTGCTTCGCAAAAATCGCTTTTGTGCAGAAAACAGTAACACTTGTTCAGAAGGAAAGAAAGCACAGAGCCCCAGATTCTATGTTGTCCTGGAGAGCTTGCAGAGCACTGGGGAAAGGCAGGCAGAGAATTCCCTGCTAGCACCTTCTCTGTGCCTGTTCACATTGCTTCGCAGAATCGCTTTTGTGCAGAAAACTGTAACACTTGTTCAGAAGGAAAGAAAGCACAGAGCCCCAGATTCTATGTTGTCCTGGAGAGCTTGCAGAGCACTGGGGAAAGGCAGGCAGAGAATTCCCTGCTAGCACCTTCTCTGTGCCTGGGAAGCAGAAGTGTTCACATTGCTTCGCAAGAATCGCTTTTGGGCAGAAAGCACTAACACTTGTTCAGAACGAAAGAAAGCACAGAGCCCCAGATTCTATGTTGTCCTGCAGAGCTTGCAGAGCACTGGGGAAAGGCAGGCAGAGAATTCCTTGCTAGCACCTTCTCTGTGCCTGGGAAGCAGAAGTGTTCACATTGCTTCGCAGAATCGCTTTTGTGCAGAAAACAGTAACACTTGTTCAGAAGGAAAGAAAGCACAGAGCCCCAGATTCTATGTTGTCCTGGAGAGCTTGCAGAGCACTGGGGAAAGGCAGGCAGAGAATTCCCTGCTAGCACCTTCTCTGTGCCTGTGAAGCAGAAGTGTTCACATTGCTTCGCAAAAATCGCTTTTGTGCAGAAAACAGTAACACTTGTTCAGAAGGAAAGAAAGCACAGAGCCCCAGATTCTATGTTGTCCTGGAGAGCTTGCAGAGCACTGGGGAAAGGCAGGCAGAGAATTCCCTGCTAGCACCTTCTCTGTGCCTGGGAAGCAGAAGTGTTCACATTGCTTCGCAGAATCGCTTTTGTGCAGAAAACACTAACACTTGTTCAGAAGGAAAGAAAGCACAGAGAACCACATTCTATGTTGTCCTGCAGAGCTTGCAGAGCACTGGGGAAAGGCAGGCAGAGAATTCCCTGCTAGCACCTTCTCTGTGCCTGGGAAGCAGAAGTGTTCACATTGCTTCGCAAAAATCGCTTTTGTGCAGAAAACAGTAACACTTGTTCAGAAGGAAAGAAAGCACAGAGCCCCAGATTTTATGTTGTCCTGGAGAGCTTGCAGAGCACTGGGGAAAGGCAGGCAGAGAATTCCCTGCTAGCACCTTCTCTGTGCCTGTTCACATTGCTTCGCAGAATCGCTTTTGTGCAGAAAACAGTAACACTTGTTCAGAAGGAAAGAAAGCACAGAGCCCCAGATTCTATGTTGTCCTGGAGAGCTTGCAGAGCACTGGGGACAGGCAGGCAGAGAATTCCCTGCTAGCACCTTCTCTGTGCCTGGGAAGCAGAAGTGTTCACATTGCTTCGCAGAATCGCTTTTGTGCAGAAAACAGTAACACTTGTTCAGAAGGAAAGAAAGCACAGAGCCCCAGATTCTATGTTGTCCTGGAGAGCTTGCAGAGCACTGGGGAAAGGCAGGCAGAGAATTCCCTGCTAGCACCTTCTCTGTGCCTGGGAAGCAGAAGTGTTCACATTGCTTCGCAGAATCGCTTTTGTGCAGAAAACAGTAACACTTGTTCAGAACGAAAGAAAGCACAGAGCCCCAGATTCTATGTTGTCCTGCAGAGCTTGCAGAGCACTGGGGAAAGGCAGGCAGAGACTTCCTTGCTAGCACCTTCTCTGTGCCTGGGAAGCAGAAGTGTTCACATTGCTTCGCAAGAATCGCTTTTGTGCAGAAAACACTAACACTTGTTCAGAAGGAAAGAAAGCACAGAGCCCCAGATTCTATGTTGTCCTGGAGAGCTTGCAGAGCACTGGGGAAAGGCAGGCAGAGAATTCCCTGCTAGCACCTTCTCTGTGCCTGGGAAGCAGAAGTGTTCACATTGCTTCGCAGAATCGCTTTTGTGCAGAAAACAGTAACACTTGTTCAGTAGGAAAGAAAGCACAGAGCCCCAGATTCTATGTTATCCTGGAGAGCTTGCAGAGCACTGGGGATAGGCAGGCAGAGAATTCCCTGCTAGCACCTTCTCTGTGCCTGGGAAGCAGAAGTGTTCACATTGCTTCGCAAGAATCGCTTTTGTGCAGAAAACAGTAACACTTGTTCAGAAGGAAAGAAAGCACAGAGCCCCAGATTCTATGTTGTCCTGCAGAGCTTGCAGAGCACTGGGGAAAGGCAGGCAGAGAATTCCCTGCTAGCACCTTCTCTGTGCCTGGGAAGCAGAAGTGTTCACATTGCTTCGCAAAAATCGCTTTTGTGCAGAAAACAGTAACACTTGTTCAGAAGGAAAGAAAGCACAGAGCCCCAGATTCTATGTTGTCCTGGAGAGCTTGCAGAGCACTGGGGAAAGGCAGGCAGAGAATTCCCTGCTAGCACCTTCTCTGTGCCTGTTCACATTGCTTCGCAGAATCGCTTTTGTGCAGAAAACTGTAACACTTGTTCAGAAGGAAAGAAAGCACAGAGCCCCAGATTCTATGTTGTCCTGGAGAGCTTGCAGAGCACTGGGGAAAGGCAGGCAGAGAATTCCCTGCTAGCACCTTCTCTGTGCCTGGGAAGCAGAAGTGTTCACATTGCTTCGCAAAAATCGCTTTTGTGCAGAAAACAGTAACACTTGTTCAGAAGGAAAGAAAGCACAGAGCCCCAGATTCTATGTTGTCCTGGAGAGCTTGCAGAGCACTGGGGAAAGGCAGGCAGAGAATTCCCTGCTAGCACCTTCTCTGTGCCTGTTCACATTGCTTCGCAGAATCGCTTTTGTGCAGAAAACAGTAACACTTGTTCAGAAGGAAAGAAAGCACAGAGCCCCAGATTTTATGTTGTCCTGGAGAGCTTGCAGAGCACTGGGGAAAGGCAGGCAGAGAATTCCTTGCTAGCACCTTCTCTGTGCCTGGGAAGCAGAAGTGTTCATATTGCTTCGCAAGAATCGCTTTTGTGCAGAAAACACTAACACTTGTACAGAAGGAAAGAAAGCACAGAGCCCCAGATTCTATGTTGTCCTGGAGAGCTTGCAGAGCACTGGGGAAAGGCAGGCAGAGAATTCCCTGCTAGCACCTTCTCTGTGCCTGGGAAGCAGAAGTGTTCACATTGCTTCGCAAGAATCGCTTTTGTGCAGAAAACACTAACACTTGTTCAGAAGGAAAGAAAGCACAGAGCCCCAGATTCTATGTTGTCCTGGAGAGCTTGCAGAGCACTGGGGAAAGGCAGGCAGAGAATTCCTTGCTAGCACCTTCTCTGTGCCTGGGAAGCAGAAGTGTTCACATTGCTTCGCAAAAATCGCTTTTGTGCAGAAAACACTAACACTTGTACAGAAGGAAAGAAAGCACAGAGCCCCAGATTCTATGTTGTCCTGGAGAGCTTGCAGAGCACTGGGGAAAGGCAGGCAGAGAATTCCCTGCTAGCACCTTCTCTGTGCCTGTGAAGCAGAAGTGTTCACATTGCTTCGCAAAAATCGCTTTTGTGCAGAAAACAGTAACACTTGTTCAGAAGGAAAGAAAGCACAGAGCCCCAGATTCTATGTTGTCCTGGAGAGCTTGCAGAGCACTGGGGAAAGGCAGGCAGAGAATTCCCTGCTAGCACCTTCTCTGTGCCTGTTCACATTGCTTCGCAGAATCGCTTTTGTGCAGAAAACACTAACACTTGTTCAGAAGGAAAGAAAGCACAGAGCCCCAGATTCTATGTTGTCCTGGAGAGCTTGCAGAGCACTGGGGAAAGGCAGGCAGAGAATTCCCTGCTAGCACCTTCTCTGTGCCTGGGAAGCAGAAGTGTTCACATTGCTTCGCAAGAATCGCTTTTGGGCAGAAAGCACTAACACTTGTTCAGAACGAAAGAAAGCACAGAGCCCCAGATTCTATGTTGTCCTGCAGAGCTTGCAGAGCACTGGGGAAAGGCAGGCAGAGAATTCCTTGCTAGCACCTTCTCTGTGCCTGGGAAGCAGAAGTGTTCACATTGCTTCGCAGAATCGCTTTTGTGCAGAAAACAGTAACGCTTGTTCAGAAGGAAAGAAAGCACAGAGCCCCAGATTCTATGTTGTCCTGGAGAGCTTGCAGAGCACTGGGGAAAGGCAGGCAGAGAATTCCCTGCTAGCACCTTCTCTGTGCCTGGGAAGCAGAAGTGTTCACATTGCTTCGCAAAAATCGCTTTTGTGCAGAAAACAGTAACACTTGTTCAGAAGGAAAGAAAGCACAGAGCCCCAGATTCTATGTTGTCCTGGAGAGCTTGCAGAGCACTGGGGAAAGGCAGGCAGAGAATTCCCTGCTAGCACCTTCTCTGTGCCTGGGAAGCAGAAGTGTTCACATTGCTTCGCAGAATCGCTTTTGTGCAGAAAACACTAACACTTGTTCAGAAGGAAAGAAAGCACAGAGAACCACATTCTATGTTGTCCTGCAGAGCTTGCAGAGCACTGGGGAAAGGCAGGCAGAGAATTCCCTGCTAGCACCTTCTCTGTGCCTGGGAAGCAGAAGTGTTCACATTGCTTCGCAAAAATCGCTTTTGTGCAGAAAACAGTAACACTTGTTCAGAAGGAAAGAAAGCACAGAGCCCCAGATTTTATGTTGTCCTGGAGAGCTTGCAGAGCACTGGGGAAAGGCAGGCAGAGAATTCCCTGCTAGCACCTTCTCTGTGCCTGTTCACATTGCTTCGCAGAATCGCTTTTGTGCAGAAAACAGTAACACTTGTTCAGAAGGAAAGAAAGCACAGAGCCCCAGATTCTATGTTGTCCTGGAGAGCTTGCAGAGCACTGGGGACAGGCAGGCAGAGAATTCCCTGCTAGCACCTTCTCTGTGCCTGGGAAGCAGAAGTGTTCACATTGCTTCGCAGAATCGCTTTTGTGCAGAAAACAGTAACACTTGTTCAGAAGGAAAGAAAGCACAGAGCCCCAGATTCTATGTTGTCCTGGAGAGCTTGCAGAGCACTGGGGAAAGGCAGGCAGAGAATTCCCTGCTAGCACCTTCTCTGTGCCTGGGAAGCAGAAGTGTTCACATTGCTTCGCAGAATCGCTTTTGTGCAGAAAACAGTAACACTTGTTCAGAACGAAAGAAAGCACAGAGCCCCAGATTCTATGTTGTCCTGCAGAGCTTGCAGAGCACTGGGGAAAGGCAGGCAGAGACTTCCTTGCTAGCACCTTCTCTGTGCCTGGGAAGCAGAAGTGTTCACATTGCTTCGCAAGAATCGCTTTTGTGCAGAAAACACTAACACTTGTTCAGAAGGAAAGAAAGCACAGAGCCCCAGATTCTATGTTGTCCTGGAGAGCTTGCAGAGCACTGGGGAAAGGCAGGCAGAGAATTCCCTGCTAGCACCTTCTCTGTGCCTGGGAAGCAGAAGTGTTCACATTGCTTCGCAGAATCGCTTTTGTGCAGAAAACAGTAACACTTGTTCAGTAGGAAAGAAAGCACAGAGCCCCAGATTCTATGTTATCCTGGAGAGCTTGCAGAGCACTGGGGATAGGCAGGCAGAGAATTCCCTGCTAGAACCTTCTCTGTGCCTGGGAAGCAGAAGTGTTCACATTGCTTCGCAAGAATCGCTTTTGTGCAGAAAACAGTAACACTTGTTCAGAAGGAAAGAAAGCACAGAGCCCCAGATTCTATGTTGTCCTGGAGAGCTTGCAGAGCACTGGGGAAAGGCAGGCAGAGAATTCCCTGCTAGCACCTTCTCTGTGCCTGGGAAGCAGAAGTGTTCACATTGCTTCGCAAAAATCGCTTTTGTGCAGAAAACAGTAACACTTGTTCAGAAGGAAAGAAAGCACAGAGCCCCAGATTCTATGTTGTCCTGGAGAGCTTGCAGAGCACTGGGGAAAGGCAGGCAGAGAATTCCCTGCTAGCACCTTCTCTGTGCCTGTTCACATTGCTTCGCAAGAATCGCTTTTGTGCAGAAAACACTAACACTTGTTCAGAAGGAAAGAAAGCACAGAGCCCCAGATTCTATGTTGTCCTGGAGAGCTTGCAGAGCACTGGGGAAAGGCAGGCAGAGAATTCCTTGCTAGCACCTTCTCTGTGCCTGGGAAGCAGAAGTGTTCACATTGCTTCGCAGAATCGCTTTTGTGCAGAAAACAGTAACACTTGTTCAGAACGAAAGAAAGCACAGAGCCCCAGATTCTATGTTGTCCTGGAGAGCTTGCAGAGCACTGGGGAAAGGCAGGCAGAGAATTCCTTGCTAGCACCTTCTCTGTGCCTGGGAAGCAGAAGTGTTCACATTGCTTCGCAGAATCGCTTTTGTGCAGAAAACAGTAACACTTGTTCAGAAGGAAAGAAAGCACAGAGCCCCAGATTCTATGTTGTCCTGGAGAGCTTGCAGAGCACTGGGGAAAGGCAGGCAGAGAATTCTCTGATAGCACCTTCTCTGTGCCTGGGAAGCAGAAGTGTTCACATTGCTTCGCAAAAATCGCTTTTGTGCAGAAAACACTAACACTTGTTCAGAAGGAATGAAAGCACAGAGAACCAGATTCTATGTTGTCCTGGAGAGCTTGCAGAGCACTGGGGAAAGGCAGGCAGAGAATTCCCTGCTAGCACCTTCTCTGTGCCTGGGAAGCAGAAGTGTTCACATTGCTTCGCAGAATCGCTTTTGTGCAGAAAACAGTAACACTTGTTCAGAACGAAAGAAAGCACAGAGCCCCAGATTCTATGTTGTCCTGCAGAGCTTGCAGAGCACTGGGGAAAGGCAGGCAGAGACTTCCTTGCTAGCACCTTCTCTGTGCCTGGGAAGCAGAAGTGTTCACATTGCTTCGCAAGAATCGCTTTTGTGCAGAAAACACTAACACTTGTTCAGAAGGAAAGAAAGCACAGAGCCCCAGATTCTATGTTGTCCTGGAGAGCTTGCAGAGCACTGGGGAAAGGCAGGCAGAGAATTCCCTGCTAGCACCTTCTCTGTGCCTGGGAAGCAGAAGTGTTCACATTGCTTCGCAGAATCGCTTTTGTGCAGAAAACACTAACACTTGTTCAGAAGGAAAGAAAGCACAGAGAACCACATTCTATGTTGTCCTGCAGAGCTTGCAGAGCACTGGGGAAAGGCAGGCAGAGAATTCCCTGCTAGCACCTTCTCTGTGCCTGGGAAGCAGAAGTGTTCACATTGCTTCGCAAAAATCGCTTTTGTGCAGAAAACAGTAACACTTGTTCAGAAGGAAAGAAAGCACAGAGCCCCAGATTCTATGTTATCCTGGAGAGCTTGCAGAGCACTGGGGATAGGCAGGCAGAGAATTCCCTGCTAGCACTTTCTCTGTGCCTGGGAAGCAGAAGTGTTCACATTGCTTCGCAAGAATCGCTTTTGTGCAGAAAACAGTAACACTTGTTCAGAAGGAAAGAAAGCACAGAGCCCCAGATTCTATGTTGTCCTGGAGAGCTTGCAGAGCACTGGGGAAAGGCAGGCAGAGAATTCCCTGCTAGCACCTTCTCTGTGCCTGGGAAGCAGAAGTGTTCACATTGCTTCGCAAAAATCGCTTTTGTGCAGAAAACAGTAACACTTGTTCAGAAGGAAAGAAAGCACAGAGCCCCAGATTCTATGTTGTCCTGGAGAGCTTGCAGAGCACTGGGGAAAGGCAGGCAGAGAATTCCCTGCTAGCACCTTCTCTGTGCCTGTTCACATTGCTTCGCAAGAATCGCTTTTGTGCAGAAAACACTAACACTTGTTCAGAAGGAAAGAAAGCACAGAGCCCCAGATTCTATGTTGTCCTGGAGAGCTTGCAGAGCACTGGGGAAAGGCAGGCAGAGAATTCTCTGATAGCACCTTCTCTGTGCCTGGGAAGCAGAAGTGTTCACATTGCTTCGCAAAAATCGCTTTTGTGCAGAAAACACTTACACTTATTCAGAAGGAAAGAAAGCACAGAGCCCCAGATTCTATGTTGTCCTGCAGAGCTTGCAGAGCACTGGGGAAAGGCAGGCAGAGAATTCCTTGCTAGCACCTTCTCTGTGCCTGGGAAGCAGAAATATTCACATTGCTTCGCAGAATCGCTTTTGTGCAGAAAACAGTAACACTTGTTCAGAACGAAAGAAAGCACAGAGTCCCAGATTTGCTGCTGTCCTGGAGAGCTTGCAGAGCACTGGGGAAAGGCAGGCAGAGAATTCCCTGCTAGCACCTTCTCTGTGCCTGGGAAGCAGAAGTGTTCACATTGCTTCGCAGAATCGCTTTTGTGCAGAAAACAGTAACACTTGTTCAGTAGGAAAGAAAGCACAGAGCCCCAGATTCTATGTTGTCCTGGAGAGCTTGCAGAGCACTGGGGATAGGCAGGCAGAGAATTCCCTGCTAGCACCTTCTCTGTGCCTGGGAAGCAAAAGTGTTCACATTGCTTCGCAAGAATCGCTTTTGTGCAGAAAACAGTAACACTTGTTCAGAAGGAAAGAAAGCACAGAGCCCCAGATTCTATGTTGTCCTGGAGAGCTTGCAGAGCACTGGGGAAAGGCAGGCAGAGAATTCCCTGCTAGCACCTTCTCTGTGCCTGGGAAGCAGAAGTGTTCACATTGCTTCGCAAAAATCGCTTTTGTGCAGAAAACAGTAACACTTGTTCAGAACGAAAGAAAGCACAGAGCCCCAGATTCTATGTTGTCCTGGAGAGCTTGCAGAGCACTGGGGAAAGGCAGGCAGAGAATTCCCTGCTAGCACCTTCTCTGTGCCTGTTCACATTGCTTCGCAGAATCGCTTTTGTGCAGAAAACAGTAACACTTGTTCAGAAGGAAAGAAAGCACAGAGCCCCAGATTCTATGTTGTCCTGCAGAGCTTGCAGAGCACTGGGGAAAGGCAGGCAGAGAATTCCTTGCTAGCACCTTCTCTGTGCCTGGGAAGCAGAAGTGTTCACATTGCTTCGCAAGAATCGCTTTTGTGCAGAAAACAGTAACACTTGTTCAGAAGGAAAGAAAGCACAGAGCCCCAGATTCTATGTTGTCCTGGAGAGCTTGCAGAGCACTGGGGAAAGGCAGGCAGAGAATTCCCTGCTAGCACCTTCTCTGTGCCTGGGAAGCAGAAGTGTTCACATTGCTTCGCAAAAATCGCTTTTGTGCAGAAAACACTAACACTTGTTCAGAAGGAAAGAAAGCACAGAGAACCAGATTCTATGTTGTCCTGGAGAGCTTGCAGAGCACTGGGGAAAGGCAGGCAGAGAATTCCCTGCTAGCACCTTCTCTGTGCCTGTTCACATTGCTTCGCAGAATCGCTTTTGTGCAGAAAACAGTAACACTTGTTCAGAAGGAAAGAAAGCACAGAGCCCCAGATTCTATGTTGTCCTGCAGAGCTTGCAGAGCACTGGGGAAAGGCAGGCAGAGAATTCCTTGCTAGCACCTTCTCTGTGCCTGGGAAGCAGAAGTGTTCACATTGCTTCGCAAGAATCGCTTTTGTGCAGAAAACAGTAACACTTGTTCAGAAGGAAAGAAAGCACAGAGCCCCAGATTCTATGTTGTCCTGGAGAGCTTGCAGAGCACTGGGGAAAGGCAGGCAGAGAATTCCCTGCTAGCACCTTCTCTGTGCCTGGGAAGCAGAAGTGTTCACATTGCTTCGCAAGAATCGCTTTTGGGCAGAAAACAGTAACACTTGTTCAGAACGAAAGAAAGCACAGAGCCCCAGATTCTATGTTGTCCTGGAGAGCTTGCAGAGCACTGGGGAAAGGCAGGCAGAGAATTCCCTGCTAGCACCTTCTCTGTGCCTGTTCACATTGCTTCGCAGAATCGCTTTTGTGCAGAAAACAGTAACACTTGTTCAGAAGGAAAGAAAGCACAGAGCCCCAGATTCTATGTTGTCCTGCAGAGCTTGCAGAGCACTGGGGAAAGGCAGGCAGAGAATTCCTTGCTAGCACCTTCTCTGTGCCTGGGAAGCAGAAGTGTTCACATTGCTTCGCAAGAATCGCTTTTGTGCAGAAAACAGTAACACTTGTTCAGAAGGAAAGAAAGCACAGAGCCCCAGATTCTATGTTGTCCTGGAGAGCTTGCAGAGCACTGGGGAAAGGCAGGCAGAGAATTCCCTGCTAGCACCTTCTCTGTGCCTGGGAAGCAGAAGTGCTCACATTGCTTCGCAGAATCGCTTTTGTGCAGAAAACAGTAACACTTGTTCAGAAGGAAAGAAAGCACAGAGCCCCAGATTCTATGTTGTCCTGCAGAGCTTGCAGAGCACTGGGGAAAGGCAGGCAGAGAATTCCCTGCTAGCACCTTCTCTGTGCCTGTTCACATTGCTTCGCAGAAATGGTTTTGTGCAGAAAACAGTAACACTTGTTCAGAAGGAAAGAAAGCACAGAGCCCCAGATTCTATGTTGTCCTGCAGAGCTTGCAGAGCACTGGGGAAAGGCAGGCAGAGAATTCCCTGCTAGCACCTTCTCTGTGCCTGGGAAGCAGAAGTGTTCACAATGCTTCGCAGAATCGCTTTTGTGCAGAAAACACTAACACTTGTTCAGAAGGAAAGAAAGCACAGAGCCCCAGATTTTATGTTGTCCTGGAGAGCTTGCAGAGCACTGGGGAAAGGCAGGCAGAGAATTCTCTGATAGCACCTTCTCTGTGCCTGGGAAGCAGAAGTGTTCACATTGCTTTGCAAGAATCGCTTTTGTGCAGAAAACACTAACACTTGTTCAGAAGGAAAGAAAGCACAGAGCCCCAGATTCTATGTTGTCCTGGAGAGCTTGCAGAGCACTGGGGAAAGGCAGGCAGAGAATTCCCTGCTAGCACCTTCTCTATGCCTGTTCACATTGCTTCGCAGAATCGCTTTTGTGCAGAAAACAGTAACACTTGTTCAGAACGAAAGAAAGCACAGAGAACCAGATTCTATGTTGTCCTGGAGAGCTGCAGAGCACTGGGGAAAGGCAGGCAGAGAATTCCTTGCTAGCACCTTCTCTGTGCCTGGGAAGCAGAACTGTTCACATTGCTTCGCAGAATCGCTTTTGTGCAGAAAACAGTAACACTTGTTCAGAAGGAAAGAAAGCACAGAGCCCCAGATTCTATGTTGTCCTGGAGAGCTTGCAGAGCACTGGGGAAAGGCAGGCAGAGAATTCCCTGCTAGCACCTTCTCTGTGCCTGGGAAGCAGAAGTGTTCACATTGCTTCGCAGAATCGCTTTTGTGCAGAAAACAGTAACACTTGTTCAGAAGGAAAGAAAGCACAGAGCCCCAGATTTTATGT
Source organism: Strix aluco (assembly GCF_031877795.1). Taxonomy (NCBI): domain Eukaryota; kingdom Metazoa; phylum Chordata; class Aves; order Strigiformes; family Strigidae; genus Strix; species Strix aluco. The sequence continues at coordinate 1,353,432 of NW_027436510.1, read as the reverse complement.
TGTCCTGGAGAGCTTGCAGAGCACTGGGGAAAGGCAGGCAGAGAATTCCCTGATAGCACCTTCTCTGTGCCTGGGAAGCAGAAGTGTTCACATTGCTTCGCAAGAATCGCTTTTGTGCAGAAAACAGTAACACTTGTTCAGAAGGAAAGAAAGCACAGAGCCCCAGATTCTATGTTGTCCTGGAGAGCTTGCAGAGCACTGGGGAAAGGCAGGCAGAGAATTCCTTGCTAGCACCTTCTCTGTGCCTGGGAAGCAGAAGTGTTCACATTGCTTCGCAAAAATCGCTTTTGTGCAGAAAACAGTAACACTTGTTCAGAAGGAAAGAAATCACAGAGCCCCAGATTCTATGTTGTCCTGGAGAGCTTGCAGAGCACTGGGGAAAGGCAGGCAGAGAATTCCCTGCTAGCACCTTCTCTGTGCCTGTTCACATTGCTTCGCAAGAATCGCTTTTGTGCAGAAAACAGTAACACTTGTTCAGAAGGAAAGAAAGCACAGAGCCCCAGATTCTATGTTGTCCTGGAGAGCTTGCAGAGCACTGGGGAAAGGCAGGCAGAGAATTCCTTGCTAGCACCTTCTCTGTGCCTGGGAAGCAGAAGTGTTCACATTGCTTCGCAGAATCGCTTTTGTGCAGAAAACAGTAACACTTGTTCAGAAGGAAAGAAAGCACAGAGCCCCAGATTCTATGTTGTCCTGGAGAGCTTGCAGAGCACTGGGGAAAGGCAGGCAGAGAATTCTCTGATAGCACCTTCTCTGTGCCTGGGAAGCAGAAGTGTTCACATTGCTTCGCAGAATCGCTTTTGTGCAGAAAACAGTAACACTTGTTCAGAACGAAAGAAAGCACAGAGCCCCAGATTTTATGTTGTCCTGGAGAGCTTGCAGAGCACTGGGGAAAGGCAGGCAGAGAATTCCTTGCTAGCACCTTCTCTGTGCCTGGGAAGCAGAAGTGTTCACATTGCTTCGCAAAAATCGCTTTTGTGCAGAAAACAGTAACACTTGTTCAGAAGGAAAGAAAGCACAGAGCCCCAGATTCTATGTTGTCCTGGAGAGCTTGCAGAGCACTGGGGAAAGGCAGGCAGAGAATTCCCTGCTAGCACCTTCTCTGTGCCTGTTCACATTGCTTCGCAGAATCGCTTTTGTGCAGAAAACAGTAACACTTGTTCAGAAGGAAAGAAAGCACAGAGCCCCAGATTTTATGTTGTCCTGGAGAGCTTGCAGAGCACTGGGGAAAGGCAGGCAGAGAATTCCTTGCTAGCACCTTCTCTGTGCCTGGGAAGCAGAAGTGTTCATATTGCTTCGCAAGAATCGCTTTTGTGCAGAAAACACTAACACTTGTACAGAAGGAAAGAAAGCACAGAGCCCCAGATTCTATGTTGTCCTGGAGAGCTTGCAGAGCACTGGGGAAAGGCAGGCAGAGAATTCCCTGCTAGCACCTTCTCTGTGCCTGGGAAGCAGAAGTGTTCACATTGCTTCGCAGAATCGCTTTTGTGCAGAAAACACTAACACTTGTTCAGAAGGAAAGAAAGCACAGAGCCCCAGATTCTATGTTGTCCTGGAGAGCTTGCAGAGCACTGGGGAAAGGCAGGCAGAGAATTCCTTGCTAGCACCTTCTCTGTGCCTGGGAAGCAGAAGTGTTCACATTGCTTCGCAAAAATCGCTTTTGTGCAGAAAACACTAACATTTGTACAGAAGGAAAGAAAGCACAGAGCCCCAGATTCTATGTTGTCCTGGAGAGCTTGCAGAGCACTGGGGAAAGGCAGGCAGAGAATTCCCTGCTAGCACCTTCTCTGTGCCTGGGAAGCAGAAGTGTTCACATTGCTTCGCAGAATCGCTTTTGTGCAGAAAACAGTAACACTTGTTCAGAAGGAAAGAAAGCACAGAGCCCCAGATTCTATGTTGTCCTGGAGAGCTTGCAGAGCACTGGGGAAAGGCAGGCAGAGAATTCCCTGCTAGCACCTTCTCTGTGCCTGTTCACATTGCTTCGCAGAATCGCTTTTGTGCAGAAAACTGTAACACTTGTTCAGAAGGAAAGAAAGCACAGAGCCCCAGATTCTATGTTGTCCTGGAGAGCTTGCAGAGCACTGGGGAAAGGCAGGCAGAGAATTCCCTGCTAGCACCTTCTCTGTGCCTGGGAAGCAGAAGTGTTCACATTGCTTCGCAAGAATCGCTTCTGGGCAGAAAGCACTAAAACTTGTTCAGAACGAAAGAAAGCACAGAGCCCCAGATTCTATGTTGTCCTGCAGAGCTTGCAGAGCACTGGGGAAAGGCAGGCAGAGAATTCCTTGCTAGCACCTTCTCTGTGCCTGGGAAGCAGAAGTGTTCACATTGCTTCGCAGAATCGCTTTTGTGCAGAAAACAGTAACACTTGTTCAGAAGGAAAGAAAGCACAGAGCCCCAGATTTTATGTTGTCCTGGAGAGCTTGCAGAGCACTGGGGAAAGGCAGGCAGAGAATTCCTTGCTAGCACCTTCTCTGTGCCTGGGAAGCAGAAGTGTTCACATTGCTTCGCAAGAATTGCTTTTTTGCAGAAAACAGTAACACTTGTTCAGAACGAAAGAAAGCACAGAGCCCCAGATTCTATGTTGTCCTGGAGAGCTTGCAGAGCACTGGGGAAAGGCAGGCAGAGAATTCCCTGCTAGCACCTTCTCTGTGCCTGGGAAGCAGAAGTGTTCACATTGCTTCGCAAAAATCGCTTTTGTGCAGAAAACAGTAACACTTGTTCAGAAGGAAAGAAAGCACAGAGCCCCAGATTTTATGTTGTCCTGGAGAGCTTGCAGAGCACTGGGGAAAGGCAGGCAGAGAATTCCCTGCTAGCACCTTCTCTGTGCCTGTTCACATTGCTTCGCAGAAATGGTTTTGTGCAGAAAACAGTAACACTTGTTCAGAAGGAAAGAAAGCACAGAGCCCCAGATTCTATGTTGTCCTGCAGAGCTTGCAGAGCACTGGGGAAAGGCAGGCAGAGAATTCCCTGCTAGCACCTTCTCTGTGCCTGGGAAGCAGAAGTGTTCACAATGCTTCGCAGAATCGCTTTTGTGCAGAAAACACTAACACTTGTTCAGAAGGAAAGAAAGCACAGAGCCCCAGATTTTATGTTGTCCTGGAGAGCTTGCAGAGCACTGGGGAAAGGCAGGCAGAGAATTCTCTGATAGCACCTTCTCTGTGCCTGGGAAGCAGAAGTGTTCACATTGCTTCGCAAGAATCGCTTTTGTGCAGAAAACACTAACACTTGTTCAGAAGGAAAGAAAGCACAGAGCCCCAGATTCTATGTTGTCCTGGAGAGCTTGCAGAGCACTGGGGAAAGGCAGGCAGAGAATTCCCTGCTAGCACCTTCTCTATGCCTGTTCACATTGCTTCGCAGAATCGCTTTTGTGCAGAAAACAGTAACACTTGTTCAGAACGAAAGAAAGCACAGAGAACCAGATTCTATGTTGTCCTGGAGAGCTGCAGAGCACTGGGGAAAGGCAGGCAGAGAATTCCTTGCTAGCACCTTCTCTGTGCCTGGGAAGCAGAACTGTTCACATTGCTTCGCAGAATCGCTTTTGTGCAGAAAACAGTAACACTTGTTCAGAAGGAAAGAAAGCACAGAGCCCCAGATTCTATGTTGTCCTGGAGAGCTTGCAGAGCACTGGGGAAAGGCAGGCAGAGAATTCCCTGCTAGCACCTTCTCTGTGCCTGGGAAGCAGAAGTGTTCACATTGCTTCGCAGAATCGCTTTTGTGCAGAAAACAGTAACACTTGTTCAGAAGGAAAGAAAGCACAGAGCCCCAGATTTTATGTTGTCCTGGAGAGCTTGCAGAGCACTGGGGAAAGGCAGGCAGAGAATTCCCTGATAGCACCTTCTCTGTGCCTGGGAAGCAGAAGTGTTCACATTGCTTCGCAAGAATCGCTTTTGTGCAGAAAACAGTAACACTTGTTCAGAAGGAAAGAAAGCACAGAGCCCCAGATTCTATGTTGTCCTGGAGAGCTTGCAGAGCACTGGGGAAAGGCAGGCAGAGAATTCCTTGCTAGCACCTTCTCTGTGCCTGGGAAGCAGAAGTGTTCACATTGCTTCGCAAAAATCGCTTTTGTGCAGAAAACAGTAACACTTGTTCAGAAGGAAAGAAATCACAGAGCCCCAGATTCTATGTTGTCCTGGAGAGCTTGCAGAGCACTGGGGAAAGGCAGGCAGAGAATTCCCTGCTAGCACCTTCTCTGTGCCTGTTCACATTGCTTCGCAAGAATCGCTTTTGTGCAGAAAACAGTAACACTTGTTCAGAAGGAAAGAAAGCACAGAGCCCCAGATTCTATGTTGTCCTGGAGAGCTTGCAGAGCACTGGGGAAAGGCAGGCAGAGAATTCCTTGCTAGCACCTTCTCTGTGCCTGGGAAGCAGAAGTGTTCACATTGCTTCGCAGAATCGCTTTTGTGCAGAAAACAGTAACACTTGTTCAGAAGGAAAGAAAGCACAGAGCCCCAGATTCTATGTTGTCCTGGAGAGCTTGCAGAGCACTGGGGAAAGGCAGGCAGAGAATTCTCTGATAGCACCTTCTCTGTGCCTGGGAAGCAGAAGTGTTCACATTGCTTCGCAGAATCGCTTTTGTGCAGAAAACAGTAACACTTGTTCAGAACGAAAGAAAGCACAGAGCCCCAGATTTTATGTTGTCCTGGAGAGCTTGCAGAGCACTGGGGAAAGGCAGGCAGAGAATTCCTTGCTAGCACCTTCTCTGTGCCTGGGAAGCAGAAGTGTTCACATTGCTTCGCAAAAATCGCTTTTGTGCAGAAAACAGTAACACTTGTTCAGAAGGAAAGAAAGCACAGAGCCCCAGATTCTATGTTGTCCTGGAGAGCTTGCAGAGCACTGGGGAAAGGCAGGCAGAGAATTCCCTGCTAGCACCTTCTCTGTGCCTGTTCACATTGCTTCGCAGAATCGCTTTTGTGCAGAAAACACTTACACTTGTTCAGAAGGAAAGAAAGCACAGAGCCCCAGATTTTATGTTGTCCTGGAGAGCTTGCAGAGCACTGGGGAAAGGCAGGCAGAGAATTCCTTGCTAGCACCTTCTCTGTGCCTGGGAAGCAGAAGTGTTCATATTGCTTCGCAAGAATCGCTTTTGTGCAGAAAACACTAACACTTGTACAGAAGGAAAGAAAGCACAGAGCCCCAGATTCTATGTTGTCCTGGAGAGCTTGCAGAGCACTGGGGAAAGGCAGGCAGAGAATTCCCTGCTAGCACCTTCTCTGTGCCTGGGAAGCAGAAGTGTTCACATTGCTTCGCAGAATCGCTTTTGTGCAGAAAACACTAACACTTGTTCAGAAGGAAAGAAAGCACAGAGCCCCAGATTCTATGTTGTCCTGGAGAGCTTGCAGAGCACTGGGGAAAGGCAGGCAGAGAATTCCTTGCTAGCACCTTCTCTGTGCCTGGGAAGCAGAAGTGTTCACATTGCTTCGCAAAAATCGCTTTTGTGCAGAAAACACTAACATTTGTACAGAAGGAAAGAAAGCACAGAGCCCCAGATTCTATGTTGTCCTGGAGAGCTTGCAGAGCACTGGGGAAAGGCAGGCAGAGAATTCCCTGCTAGCACCTTCTCTGTGCCTGGGAAGCAGAAGTGTTCACATTGCTTCGCAGAATCGCTTTTGTGCAGAAAACAGTAACACTTGTTCAGAAGGAAAGAAAGCACAGAGCCCCAGATTCTATGTTGTCCTGGAGAGCTTGCAGAGCACTGGGGAAAGGCAGGCAGAGAATTCCCTGCTAGCACCTTCTCTGTGCCTGTTCACATTGCTTCGCAGAATCGCTTTTGTGCAGAAAACTGTAACACTTGTTCAGAAGGAAAGAAAGCACAGAGCCCCAGATTCTATGTTGTCCTGGAGAGCTTGCAGAGCACTGGGGAAAGGCAGGCAGAGAATTCCCTGCTAGCACCTTCTCTGTGCCTGGGAAGCAGAAGTGTTCACATTGCTTCGCAAGAATCGCTTTTGGGCAGAAAGCACTAAAACTTGTTCAGAACGAAAGAAAGCACAGAGCCCCAGATTCTATGTTGTCCTGCAGAGCTTGCAGAGCACTGGGGAAAGGCAGGCAGAGAATTCCTTGCTAGCACCTTCTCTGTGCCTGGGAAGCAGAAGTGTTCACATTGCTTCGCAGAATCGCTTTTGTGCAGAAAACAGTAACACTTGTTCAGAAGGAAAGAAAGCACAGAGCCCCAGATTTTATGTTGTCCTGGAGAGCTTGCAGAGCACTGGGGAAAGGCAGGCAGAGAATTCCTTGCTAGCACCTTCTCTGTGCCTGGGAAGCAGAAGTGTTCACATTGCTTCGCAAGAATTGCTTTTTTGCAGAAAACAGTAACACTTGTTCAGAACGAAAGAAAGCACAGAGCCCCAGATTCTATGTTGTCCTGGAGAGCTTGCAGAGCACTGGGGAAAGGCAGGCAGAGAATTCCCTGCTAGCACCTTCTCTGTGCCTGGGAAGCAGAAGTGTTCACATTGCTTCGCAAAAATCGCTTTTGTGCAGAAAACAGTAACACTTGTTCAGAAGGAAAGAAAGCACAGAGCCCCAGATTTTATGTTGTCCTGGAGAGCTTGCAGAGCACTGGGGAAAGGCAGGCAGAGAATTCCCTGCTAGCACCTTCTCTGTGCCTGTTCACATTGCTTCGCAGAATCGCTTTTGTGCAGAAAACAGTAACACTTGTTCAGAAGGAAAGAAAGCACAGAGCCCCAGATTCTATGTTGTCCTGGAGAGCTTGCAGAGCACTGGGGACAGGCAGGCAGAGAATTCCCTGCTAGCACCTTCTCTGTGCCTGGGAAGCAGAAGTGTTCACATTGCTTCGCAGAATCGCTTTTGTGCAGAAAACACTAACACTTGTTCAGAAGGAAAGAAAGCACAGAGCCCCAGATTCTATGTTGTCCTGCAGAGCTTGCAGAGCACTGGGGAAAGGCAGGCAGAGACTTCCTTGCTAGCACCTTCTCTGTGCCTGGGAAGCAGAAGTGTTCACATTGCATCGCAAGAATCGCTTTTGTGCAGAAAACACTAACACTTGTTCAGAAGGAAAGAAAGCACAGAGCCCCAGATTCTATGTTGTCCTGGAGAGCTTGCAGAGCACTGGGGAAAGGCAGGCAGAGAATTCCCTGCTAGCACCTTCTCTGTGCCTGGGAAGCAGAAGTGTTCACATTGCTTCGCAGAAGCGCTTTTGTGCAGAAAACAGTAACACTTGTTCAGTAGGAAAGAAAGCACAGAGCCCCAGATTCTATGTTATCCTGGAGAGCTTGCAGAGCACTGGGGATAGGCAGGCAGAGAATTCCCTGCTAGCACCTTCTCTGTGCCTGGGAAGCAGAAGTGTTCACATTCCTTCGCAAGAATCGCTTTTGTGCAGAAAACAGTAACACTTGTTCAGAAGGAAAGAAAGCACAGAGCCCCAGATTTTATGTTGTCCTGGAGAGCTTGCAGAGCACTGGGGAAAGGCAGGCAGAGAATTCCCTGCTAGCACCTTCTCTGTGCCTGGGAAGCAGAAGTGTTCACATTGCTTCGCAGAATCGCTTTTGTGCAGAAAACAGTAACACTTGTTCAGAAGGAAAGAAAGCACAGAGAACCAGATTCTATGTTGTCCTGGAGAGCTTGCAGAGCACTGGGGAAAGGCAGGCAGAGAATTCCTTGCTAGCACCTTCTCTGTGCCTGGGAAGCAGAAGTGTTCACATTGCTTCGCAAGAATCGCTTTTGTGCAGAAAACACTTACACTTATTCAGAAGGAAAGAAAGCACAGAGCCCCAGATTTTATGTTGTCCTGGAGAGCTTGCAGAGCACTGGGGAAAGGCAGGCAGAGAATTCCTTGCTAGCACCTTCTCTGTGCCTGGGAAGCAGAAGTGTTCACATTGCTTCGCAAAAATCGCTTTTGTGCAGAAAACAGTAACACTTGTTCAGAAGGAAAGAAAGCACAGAGCCCCAGATTCTATGTTGTCCTGGAGAGCTTGCAGAGCACTGGGGAAAGGCAGGCAGAGAATTCCCTGCTAGCACCTTCTCTGTGCCTGGGAAGCAGAAGTGTTCACATTGCTTCGCAGAATCGCTTTTGTGCAGAAAACAGTAACACTTGTTCAGAAGGAAAGAAAGCACAGAGCCCCAGATTCTATGTTGTCCTGGAGAGCTTGCAGAGCACTGGGGAAAGGCAGGCAGAGAATTCCCTGCTAGCACCTTCTCTGTGCCTGTTCACATTGCTTCGCAGAATCGCTTTTGTGCAGAAAACTGTAACACTTGTTCAGTAGGAAAGAAAGCACAGAGCCCCAGATTCTATGTTATCCTGGAGAGCTTGCAGAGCACTGGGGATAGGCAGGCAGAGAATTCCCTGCTAGCACCTTCTCTGTGCCTGGGAAGCAGAAGTGTTCACATTGCTTCGCAAGAATCGCTTTTGTGCAGAAAACAGTAACACTTGTTCAGAAGGAAAGAAAGCACAGAGCCCCAGATTCTATGTTGTCCTGGAGAGCTTGCAGAGCACTGGGGAAAGGCAGGCAGAGAATTCCCTGCTAGCACCTTCTCTGTGCCTGGGAAGCAGAAGTGTTCACATTGCTTCGCAAAAATCGCTTTTGTGCAGAAAACAGTAACACTTGTTCAGAAGGAAAGAAAGCACAGAGCCCCAGATTCTATGTTGTCCTGGAGAGCTTGCAGAGCACTGGGGAAAGGCAGGCAGAGAATTCCCTGCTAGCACCTTCTCTGTGCCTGTTCACATTGCTTCGCAGAATCGCTTTTGTGCAGAAAACTGTAACACTTGTTCAGAAGGAAAGAAAGCACAGAGCCCCAGATTCTATGTTGTCCTGGAGAGCTTGCAGAGCACTGGGGAAAGGCAGGCAGAGAATTCCCTGCTAGCACCTTCTCTGTGCCTGGGAAGCAGAAGTGTTCACATTGCTTCGCAAAAATCGCTTTTGTGCAGAAAACAGTAACACTTGTTCAGAAGGAAAGAAAGCACAGAGCCCCAGATTCTATGTTGTCCTGGAGAGCTTGCAGAGCACTGGGGAAAGGCAGGCAGAGAATTCCCTGCTAGCACCTTCTCTGTGCCTGTTCACATTGCTTCGCAGAATCGCTTTTGTGCAGAAAACAGTAACACTTGTTCAGAAGGAAAGAAAGCACAGAGCCCCAGATTTTATGTTGTCCTGGAGAGCTTGCAGAGCACTGGGGAAAGGCAGGCAGAGAATTCCTTGCTAGCACCTTCTCTGTGCCTGGGAAGCAGAAGTGTTCATATTGCTTCGCAAGAATCGCTTTTGTGCAGAAAACACTAACACTTGTACAGAAGGAAAGAAAGCACAGAGCCCCAGATTCTATGTTGTCCTGGAGAGCTTGCAGAGCACTGGGGAAAGGCAGGCAGAGAATTCCCTGCTAGCACCTTCTCTGTGCCTGGGAAGCAGAAGTGTTCACATTGCTTCGCAAGAATCGCTTTTGTGCAGAAAACACTAACACTTGTTCAGAAGGAAAGAAAGCACAGAGCCCCAGATTCTATGTTGTCCTGGAGAGCTTGCAGAGCACTGGGGAAAGGCAGGCAGAGAATTCCTTGCTAGCACCTTCTCTGTGCCTGGGAAGCAGAAGTGTTCACATTGCTTCGCAAAAATCGCTTTTGTGCAGAAAACACTAACACTTGTACAGAAGGAAAGAAAGCACAGAGCCCCAGATTCTATGTTGTCCTGGAGAGCTTGCAGAGCACTGGGGAAAGGCAGGCAGAGAATTCCCTGCTAGCACCTTCTCTGTGCCTGTGAAGCAGAAGTGTTCACATTGCTTCGCAAAAATCGCTTTTGTGCAGAAAACAGTAACACTTGTTCAGAAGGAAAGAAAGCACAGAGCCCCAGATTCTATGTTGTCCTGGAGAGCTTGCAGAGCACTGGGGAAAGGCAGGCAGAGAATTCCCTGCTAGCACCTTCTCTGTGCCTGTTCACATTGCTTCGCAGAATCGCTTTTGTGCAGAAAACACTAACACTTGTTCAGAAGGAAAGAAAGCACAGAGCCCCAGATTCTATGTTGTCCTGGAGAGCTTGCAGAGCACTGGGGAAAGGCAGGCAGAGAATTCCCTGCTAGCACCTTCTCTGTGCCTGGGAAGCAGAAGTGTTCACATTGCTTCGCAAGAATCGCTTTTGGGCAGAAAGCACTAACACTTGTTCAGAACGAAAGAAAGCACAGAGCCCCAGATTCTATGTTGTCCTGCAGAGCTTGCAGAGCACTGGGGAAAGGCAGGCAGAGAATTCCTTGCTAGCACCTTCTCTGTGCCTGGGAAGCAGAAGTGTTCACATTGCTTCGCAGAATCGCTTTTGTGCAGAAAACAGTAACGCTTGTTCAGAAGGAAAGAAAGCACAGAGCCCCAGATTCTATGTTGTCCTGGAGAGCTTGCAGAGCACTGGGGAAAGGCAGGCAGAGAATTCCCTGCTAGCACCTTCTCTGTGCCTGGGAAGCAGAAGTGTTCACATTGCTTCGCAAAAATCGCTTTTGTGCAGAAAACAGTAACACTTGTTCAGAAGGAAAGAAAGCACAGAGCCCCAGATTCTATGTTGTCCTGGAGAGCTTGCAGAGCACTGGGGAAAGGCAGGCAGAGAATTCCCTGCTAGCACCTTCTCTGTGCCTGGGAAGCAGAAGTGTTCACATTGCTTCGCAGAATCGCTTTTGTGCAGAAAACACTAACACTTGTTCAGAAGGAAAGAAAGCACAGAGAACCACATTCTATGTTGTCCTGCAGAGCTTGCAGAGCACTGGGGAAAGGCAGGCAGAGAATTCCCTGCTAGCACCTTCTCTGTGCCTGGGAAGCAGAAGTGTTCACATTGCTTCGCAAAAATCGCTTTTGTGCAGAAAACAGTAACACTTGTTCAGAAGGAAAGAAAGCACAGAGCCCCAGATTTTATGTTGTCCTGGAGAGCTTGCAGAGCACTGGGGAAAGGCAGGCAGAGAATTCCCTGCTAGCACCTTCTCTGTGCCTGTTCACATTGCTTCGCAGAATCGCTTTTGTGCAGAAAACAGTAACACTTGTTCAGAAGGAAAGAAAGCACAGAGCCCCAGATTCTATGTTGTCCTGGAGAGCTTGCAGAGCACTGGGGACAGGCAGGCAGAGAATTCCCTGCTAGCACCTTCTCTGTGCCTGGGAAGCAGAAGTGTTCACATTGCTTCGCAGAATCGCTTTTGTGCAGAAAACAGTAACACTTGTTCAGAAGGAAAGAAAGCACAGAGCCCCAGATTCTATGTTGTCCTGGAGAGCTTGCAGAGCACTGGGGAAAGGCAGGCAGAGAATTCCCTGCTAGCACCTTCTCTGTGCCTGGGAAGCAGAAGTGTTCACATTGCTTCGCAGAATCGCTTTTGTGCAGAAAACAGTAACACTTGTTCAGAACGAAAGAAAGCACAGAGCCCCAGATTCTATGTTGTCCTGCAGAGCTTGCAGAGCACTGGGGAAAGGCAGGCAGAGACTTCCTTGCTAGCACCTTCTCTGTGCCTGGGAAGCAGAAGTGTTCACATTGCTTCGCAAGAATCGCTTTTGTGCAGAAAACACTAACACTTGTTCAGAAGGAAAGAAAGCACAGAGCCCCAGATTCTATGTTGTCCTGGAGAGCTTGCAGAGCACTGGGGAAAGGCAGGCAGAGAATTCCCTGCTAGCACCTTCTCTGTGCCTGGGAAGCAGAAGTGTTCACATTGCTTCGCAGAATCGCTTTTGTGCAGAAAACAGTAACACTTGTTCAGTAGGAAAGAAAGCACAGAGCCCCAGATTCTATGTTATCCTGGAGAGCTTGCAGAGCACTGGGGATAGGCAGGCAGAGAATTCCCTGCTAGCACCTTCTCTGTGCCTGGGAAGCAGAAGTGTTCACATTGCTTCGCAAGAATCGCTTTTGTGCAGAAAACAGTAACACTTGTTCAGAAGGAAAGAAAGCACAGAGCCCCAGATTCTATGTTGTCCTGGAGAGCTTGCAGAGCACTGGGGAAAGGCAGGCAGAGAATTCCCTGCTAGCACCTTCTCTGTGCCTGGGAAGCAGAAGTGTTCACATTGCTTCGCAAAAATCGCTTTTGTGCAGAAAACAGTAACACTTGTTCAGAAGGAAAGAAAGCACAGAGCCCCAGATTCTATGTTGTCCTGGAGAGCTTGCAGAGCACTGGGGAAAGGCAGGCAGAGAATTCCCTGCTAGCACCTTCTCTGTGCCTGTTCACATTGCTTCGCAAGAATCGCTTTTGTGCAGAAAACACTAACACTTGTTCAGAAGGAAAGAAAGCACAGAGCCCCAGATTCTATGTTGTCCTGGAGAGCTTGCAGAGCACTGGGGAAAGGCAGGCAGAGAATTCCTTGCTAGCACCTTCTCTGTGCCTGGGAAGCAGAAGTGTTCACATTGCTTCGCAGAATCGCTTTTGTGCAGAAAACAGTAACACTTGTTCAGAACGAAAGAAAGCACAGAGCCCCAGATTCTATGTTGTCCTGGAGAGCTTGCAGAGCACTGGGGAAAGGCAGGCAGAGAATTCCTTGCTAGCACCTTCTCTGTGCCTGGGAAGCAGAAGTGTTCACATTGCTTCGCAGAATCGCTTTTGTGCAGAAAACAGTAACACTTGTTCAGAAGGAAAGAAAGCACAGAGCCCCAGATTCTATGTTGTCCTGGAGAGCTTGCAGAGCACTGGGGAAAGGCAGGCAGAGAATTCTCTGATAGCACCTTCTCTGTGCCTGGGAAGCAGAAGTGTTCACATTGCTTCGCAAAAATCGCTTTTGTGCAGAAAACACTAACACTTGTTCAGAAGGAATGAAAGCACAGAGAACCAGATTCTATGTTGTCCTGGAGAGCTTGCAGAGCACTGGGGAAAGGCAGGCAGAGAATTCCCTGCTAGCACCTTCTCTGTGCCTGGGAAGCAGAAGTGTTCACATTGCTTCGCAGAATCGCTTTTGTGCAGAAAACAGTAACACTTGTTCAGAACGAAAGAAAGCACAGAGCCCCAGATTCTATGTTGTCCTGCAGAGCTTGCAGAGCACTGGGGAAAGGCAGGCAGAGACTTCCTTGCTAGCACCTTCTCTGTGCCTGGGAAGCAGAAGTGTTCACATTGCTTCGCAAGAATCGCTTTTGTGCAGAAAACACTAACACTTGTTCAGAAGGAAAGAAAGCACAGAGCCCCAGATTCTATGTTGTCCTGGAGAGCTTGCAGAGCACTGGGGAAAGGCAGGCAGAGAATTCCCTGCTAGCACCTTCTCTGTGCCTGGGAAGCAGAAGTGTTCACATTGCTTCGCAGAATCGCTTTTGTGCAGAAAACACTAACACTTGTTCAGAAGGAAAGAAAGCACAGAGAACCACATTCTATGTTGTCCTGCAGAGCTTGCAGAGCACTGGGGAAAGGCAGGCAGAGAATTCCCTGCTAGCACCTTCTCTGTGCCTGGGAAGCAGAAGTGTTCACATTGCTTCGCAAAAATCGCTTTTGTGCAGAAAACAGTAACACTTGTTCAGAAGGAAAGAAAGCACAGAGCCCCAGATTCTATGTTATCCTGGAGAGCTTGCAGAGCACTGGGGATAGGCAGGCAGAGAATTCCCTGCTAGCACTTTCTCTGTGCCTGGGAAGCAGAAGTGTTCACATTGCTTCGCAAGAATCGCTTTTGTGCAGAAAACAGTAACACTTGTTCAGAAGGAAAGAAAGCACAGAGCCCCAGATTCTATGTTGTCCTGGAGAGCTTGCAGAGCACTGGGGAAAGGCAGGCAGAGAATTCCCTGCTAGCACCTTCTCTGTGCCTGGGAAGCAGAAGTGTTCACATTGCTTCGCAAAAATCGCTTTTGTGCAGAAAACAGTAACACTTGTTCAGAAGGAAAGAAAGCACAGAGCCCCAGATTCTATGTTGTCCTGGAGAGCTTGCAGAGCACTGGGGAAAGGCAGGCAGAGAATTCCCTGCTAGCACCTTCTCTGTGCCTGTTCACATTGCTTCGCAAGAATCGCTTTTGTGCAGAAAACACTAACACTTGTTCAGAAGGAAAGAAAGCACAGAGCCCCAGATTCTATGTTGTCCTGGAGAGCTTGCAGAGCACTGGGGAAAGGCAGGCAGAGAATTCTCTGATAGCACCTTCTCTGTGCCTGGGAAGCAGAAGTGTTCACATTGCTTCGCAAAAATCGCTTTTGTGCAGAAAACACTTACACTTATTCAGAAGGAAAGAAAGCACAGAGCCCCAGATTCTATGTTGTCCTGCAGAGCTTGCAGAGCACTGGGGAAAGGCAGGCAGAGAATTCCTTGCTAGCACCTTCTCTGTGCCTGGGAAGCAGAAATATTCACATTGCTTCGCAGAATCGCTTTTGTGCAGAAAACAGTAACACTTGTTCAGAACGAAAGAAAGCACAGAGTCCCAGATTTGCTGCTGTCCTGGAGAGCTTGCAGAGCACTGGGGAAAGGCAGGCAGAGAATTCCCTGCTAGCACCTTCTCTGTGCCTGGGAAGCAGAAGTGTTCACATTGCTTCGCAGAATCGCTTTTGTGCAGAAAACAGTAACACTTGTTCAGTAGGAAAGAAAGCACAGAGCCCCAGATTCTATGTTGTCCTGGAGAGCTTGCAGAGCACTGGGGATAGGCAGGCAGAGAATTCCCTGCTAGCACCTTCTCTGTGCCTGGGAAGCAAAAGTGTTCACATTGCTTCGCAAGAATCGCTTTTGTGCAGAAAACAGTAACACTTGTTCAGAAGGAAAGAAAGCACAGAGCCCCAGATTCTATGTTGTCCTGGAGAGCTTGCAGAGCACTGGGGAAAGGCAGGCAGAGAATTCCCTGCTAGCACCTTCTCTGTGCCTGGGAAGCAGAAGTGTTCACATTGCTTCGCAAAAATCGCTTTTGTGCAGAAAACAGTAACACTTGTTCAGAACGAAAGAAAACACAGAGCCCCAGATTCTATGTTGTCCTGGAGAGCTTGCAGAGCACTGGGGAAAGGCAGGCAGAGAATTCCCTGCTAGCACCTTCTCTGTGCCTGTTCACATTGCTTCGCAGAATCGCTTTTGTGCAGAAAACAGTAACACTTGTTCAGAAGGAAAGAAAGCACAGAGCCCCAGATTCTATGTTGTCCTGCAGAGCTTGCAGAGCACTGGGGAAAGGCAGGCAGAGAATTCCTTGCTAGCACCTTCTCTGTGCCTGGGAAGCAGAAGTGTTCACATTGCTTCGCAAGAATCGCTTTTGTGCAGAAAACAGTAACACTTGTTCAGAAGGAAAGAAAGCACAGAGCCCCAGATTCTATGTTGTCCTGGAGAGCTTGCAGAGCACTGGGGAAAGGCAGGCAGAGAATTCCCTGCTAGCACCTTCTCTGTGCCTGGGAAGCAGAAGTGTTCACATTGCTTCGCAAAAATCGCTTTTGTGCAGAAAACACTAACACTTGTTCAGAAGGAAAGAAAGCACAGAGAACCAGATTCTATGTTGTCCTGGAGAGCTTGCAGAGCACTGGGGAAAGGCAGGCAGAGAATTCCCTGCTAGCACCTTCTCTGTGCCTGTTCACATTGCTTCGCAGAATCGCTTTTGTGCAGAAAACAGTAACACTTGTTCAGAAGGAAAGAAAGCACAGAGCCCCAGATTCTATGTTGTCCTGCAGAGCTTGCAGAGCACTGGGGAAAGGCAGGCAGAGAATTCCTTGCTAGCACCTTCTCTGTGCCTGGGAAGCAGAAGTGTTCACATTGCTTCGCAAGAATCGCTTTTGTGCAGAAAACAGTAACACTTGTTCAGAAGGAAAGAAAGCACAGAGCCCCAGATTCTATGTTGTCCTGGAGAGCTTGCAGAGCACTGGGGAAAGGCAGGCAGAGAATTCCCTGCTAGCACCTTCTCTGTGCCTGGGAAGCAGAAGTGTTCACATTGCTTCGCAAGAATCGCTTTTGTGCAGAAAACAGTAACACTTGTTCAGAACGAAAGAAAGCACAGAGCCCCAGATTCTATGTTGTCCTGGAGAGCTTGCAGAGCACTGGGGAAAGGCAGGCAGAGAATTCCCTGCTAGCACCTTCTCTGTGCCTGTTCACATTGCTTCGCAGAATCGCTTTTGTGCAGAAAACAGTAACACTTGTTCAGAAGGAAAGAAAGCACAGAGCCCCAGATTCTATGTTGTCCTGCAGAGCTTGCAGAGCACTGGGGAAAGGCAGGCAGAGAATTCCTTGCTAGCACCTTCTCTGTGCCTGGGAAGCAGAAGTGTTCACATTGCTTCGCAAGAATCGCTTTTGTGCAGAAAACAGTAACACTTGTTCAGAAGGAAAGAAAGCACAGAGCCCCAGATTCTATGTTGTCCTGGAGAGCTTGCAGAGCACTGGGGAAAGGCAGGCAGAGAATTCCCTGCTAGCACCTTCTCTGTGCCTGGGAAGCAGAAGTGCTCACATTGCTTCGCAGAATCGCTTTTGTGCAGAAAACAGTAACACTTGTTCAGAAGGAAAGAAAGCACAGAGCCCCAGATTCTATGTTGTCCTGCAGAGCTTGCAGAGCACTGGGGAAAGGCAGGCAGAGAATTCCCTGCTAGCACCTTCTCTGTGCCTGTTCACATTGCTTCGCAGAAATGGTTTTGTGCAGAAAACAGTAACACTTGTTCAGAAGGAAAGAAAGCACAGAGCCCCAGATTCTATGTTGTCCTGCAGAGCTTGCAGAGCACTGGGGAAAGGCAGGCAGAGAATTCCCTGCTAGCACCTTCTCTGTGCCTGGGAAGCAGAAGTGTTCACAATGCTTCGCAGAATCGCTTTTGTGCAGAAAACACTAACACTTGTTCAGAAGGAAAGAAAGCACAGAGCCCCAGATTTTATGTTGTCCTGGAGAGCTTGCAGAGCACTGGGGAAAGGCAGGCAGAGAATTCTCTGATAGCACCTTCTCTGTGCCTGGGAAGCAGAAGTGTTCACATTGCTTTGCAAGAATCGCTTTTGTGCAGAAAACACTAACACTTGTTCAGAAGGAAAGAAAGCACAGAGCCCCAGATTCTATGTTGTCCTGGAGAGCTTGCAGAGCACTGGGGAAAGGCAGGCAGAGAATTCCCTGCTAGCACCTTCTCTATGCCTGTTCACATTGCTTCGCAGAATCGCTTTTGTGCAGAAAACAGTAACACTTGTTCAGAACGAAAGAAAGCACAGAGAACCAGATTCTATGTTGTCCTGGAGAGCTGCAGAGCACTGGGGAAAGGCAGGCAGAGAATTCCTTGCTAGCACCTTCTCTGTGCCTGGGAAGCAGAACTGTTCACATTGCTTCGCAGAATCGCTTTTGTGCAGAAAACAGTAACACTTGTTCAGAAGGAAAGAAAGCACAGAGCCCCAGATTCTATGTTGTCCTGGAGAGCTTGCAGAGCACTGGGGAAAGGCAGGCAGAGAATTCCCTGCTAGCACCTTCTCTGTGCCTGGGAAGCAGAAGTGTTCACATTGCTTCGCAGAATCGCTTTTGTGCAGAAAACAGTAACACTTGTTCAGAAGGAAAGAAAGCACAGAGCCCCAGATTTTATGTTGTCCTGGAGAGCTTGCAGAGCACTGGGGAAAGGCAGGCAGAGAATTCCCTGATAGCACCTTCTCTGTGCCTGGGAAGCAGAAGTGTTCACATTGCTTCGCAAGAATCGCTTTTGTGCAGAAAACAGTAACACTTGTTCAGAAGGAAAGAAAGCACAGAGCCCCAGATTCTATGTTGTCCTGGAGAGCTTGCAGAGCACTGGGGAAAGGCAGGCAGAGAATTCCTTGCTAGCACCTTCTCTGTGCCTGGGAAGCAGAAGTGTTCACATTGCTTCGCAAAAATCGCTTTTGTGCAGAAAACAGTAACACTTGTTCAGAAGGAAAGAAATCACAGAGCCCCAGATTCTATGTTGTCCTGGAGAGCTTGCAGAGCACTGGGGAAAGGCAGGCAGAGAATTCCCTGCTAGCACCTTCTCTGTGCCTGTTCACATTGCTTCGCAAGAATCGCTTTTGTGCAGAAAACAGTAACACTTGTTCAGAAGGAAAGAAAGCACAGAGCCCCAGATTCTATGTTGTCCTGGAGAGCTTGCAGAGCACTGGGGAAAGGCAGGCAGAGAATTCCTTGCTAGCACCTTCTCTGTGCCTGGGAAGCAGAAGTGTTCACATTGCTTCGCAGAATCGCTTTTGTGCAGAAAACAGTAACACTTGTTCAGAAGGAAAGAAAGCACAGAGCCCCAGATTCTATGTTGTCCTGGAGAGCTTGCAGAGCACTGGGGAAAGGCAGGCAGAGAATTCTCTGATAGCACCTTCTCTGTGCCTGGGAAGCAGAAGTGTTCACATTGCTTCGCAGAATCGCTTTTGTGCAGAAAACAGTAACACTTGTTCAGAACGAAAGAAAGCACAGAGCCCCAGATTTTATGTTGTCCTGGAGAGCTTGCAGAGCACTGGGGAAAGGCAGGCAGAGAATTCCTTGCTAGCACCTTCTCTGTGCCTGGGAAGCAGAAGTGTTCACATTGCTTCGCAAAAATCGCTTTTGTGCAGAAAACAGTAACACTTGTTCAGAAGGAAAGAAAGCACAGAGCCCCAGATTCTATGTTGTCCTGGAGAGCTTGCAGAGCACTGGGGAAAGGCAGGCAGAGAATTCCCTGCTAGCACCTTCTCTGTGCCTGTTCACATTGCTTCGCAGAATCGCTTTTGTGCAGAAAACAGTAACACTTGTTCAGAAGGAAAGAAAGCACAGAGCCCCAGATTTTATGTTGTCCTGGAGAGCTTGCAGAGCACTGGGGAAAGGCAGGCAGAGAATTCCTTGCTAGCACCTTCTCTGTGCCTGGGAAGCAGAAGTGTTCATATTGCTTCGCAAGAATCGCTTTTGTGCAGAAAACACTAACACTTGTACAGAAGGAAAGAAAGCACAGAGCCCCAGATTCTATGTTGTCCTGGAGAGCTTGCAGAGCACTGGGGAAAGGCAGGCAGAGAATTCCCTGCTAGCACCTTCTCTGTGCCTGGGAAGCAGAAGTGTTCACATTGCTTCGCAGAATCGCTTTTGTGCAGAAAACACTAACACTTGTTCAGAAGGAAAGAAAGCACAGAGCCCCAGATTCTATGTTGTCCTGGAGAGCTTGCAGAGCACTGGGGAAAGGCAGGCAGAGAATTCCTTGCTAGCACCTTCTCTGTGCCTGGGAAGCAGAAGTGTTCACATTGCTTCGCAAAAATCGCTTTTGTGCAGAAAACACTAACATTTGTACAGAAGGAAAGAAAGCACAGAGCCCCAGATTCTATGTTGTCCTGGAGAGCTTGCAGAGCACTGGGGAAAGGCAGGCAGAGAATTCCCTGCTAGCACCTTCTCTGTGCCTGGGAAGCAGAAGTGTTCACATTGCTTCGCAGAATCGCTTTTGTGCAGAAAACAGTAACACTTGTTCAGAAGGAAAGAAAGCACAGAGCCCCAGATTCTATGTTGTCCTGGAGAGCTTGCAGAGCACTGGGGAAAGGCAGGCAGAGAATTCCCTGCTAGCACCTTCTCTGTGCCTGTTCACATTGCTTCGCAGAATCGCTTTTGTGCAGAAAACTGTAACACTTGTTCAGAAGGAAAGAAAGCACAGAGCCCCAGATTCTATGTTGTCCTGGAGAGCTTGCAGAGCACTGGGGAAAGGCAGGCAGAGAATTCCCTGCTAGCACCTTCTCTGTGCCTGGGAAGCAGAAGTGTTCACATTGCTTCGCAAGAATCGCTTCTGGGCAGAAAGCACTAAAACTTGTTCAGAACGAAAGAAAGCACAGAGCCCCAGATTCTATGTTGTCCTGCAGAGCTTGCAGAGCACTGGGGAAAGGCAGGCAGAGAATTCCTTGCTAGCACCTTCTCTGTGCCTGGGAAGCAGAAGTGTTCACATTGCTTCGCAGAATCGCTTTTGTGCAGAAAACAGTAACACTTGTTCAGAAGGAAAGAAAGCACAGAGCCCCAGATTTTATGTTGTCCTGGAGAGCTTGCAGAGCACTGGGGAAAGGCAGGCAGAGAATTCCTTGCTAGCACCTTCTCTGTGCCTGGGAAGCAGAAGTGTTCACATTGCTTCGCAAGAATTGCTTTTTTGCAGAAAACAGTAACACTTGTTCAGAACGAAAGAAAGCACAGAGCCCCAGATTCTATGTTGTCCTGGAGAGCTTGCAGAGCACTGGGGAAAGGCAGGCAGAGAATTCCCTGCTAGCACCTTCTCTGTGCCTGGGAAGCAGAAGTGTTCACATTGCTTCGCAAAAATCGCTTTTGTGCAGAAAACAGTAACACTTGTTCAGAAGGAAAGAAAGCACAGAGCCCCAGATTTTATGTTGTCCTGGAGAGCTTGCAGAGCACTGGGGAAAGGCAGGCAGAGAATTCCCTGCTAGCACCTTCTCTGTGCCTGTTCACATTGCTTCGCAGAAATGGTTTTGTGCAGAAAACAGTAACACTTGTTCAGAAGGAAAGAAAGCACAGAGCCCCAGATTCTATGTTGTCCTGCAGAGCTTGCAGAGCACTGGGGAAAGGCAGGCAGAGAATTCCCTGCTAGCACCTTCTCTGTGCCTGGGAAGCAGAAGTGTTCACAATGCTTCGCAGAATCGCTTTTGTGCAGAAAACACTAACACTTGTTCAGAAGGAAAGAAAGCACAGAGCCCCAGATTTTATGTTGTCCTGGAGAGCTTGCAGAGCACTGGGGAAAGGCAGGCAGAGAATTCTCTGATAGCACCTTCTCTGTGCCTGGGAAGCAGAAGTGTTCACATTGCTTCGCAAGAATCGCTTTTGTGCAGAAAACACTAACACTTGTTCAGAAGGAAAGAAAGCACAGAGCCCCAGATTCTATGTTGTCCTGGAGAGCTTGCAGAGCACTGGGGAAAGGCAGGCAGAGAATTCCCTGCTAGCACCTTCTCTATGCCTGTTCACATTGCTTCGCAGAATCGCTTTTGTGCAGAAAACAGTAACACTTGTTCAGAACGAAAGAAAGCACAGAGAACCAGATTCTATGTTGTCCTGGAGAGCTGCAGAGCACTGGGGAAAGGCAGGCAGAGAATTCCTTGCTAGCACCTTCTCTGTGCCTGGGAAGCAGAACTGTTCACATTGCTTCGCAGAATCGCTTTTGTGCAGAAAACAGTAACACTTGTTCAGAAGGAAAGAAAGCACAGAGCCCCAGATTCTATGTTGTCCTGGAGAGCTTGCAGAGCACTGGGGAAAGGCAGGCAGAGAATTCCCTGCTAGCACCTTCTCTGTGCCTGGGAAGCAGAAGTGTTCACATTGCTTCGCAGAATCGCTTTTGTGCAGAAAACAGTAACACTTGTTCAGAAGGAAAGAAAGCACAGAGCCCCAGATTTTATGTTGTCCTGGAGAGCTTGCAGAGCACTGGGGAAAGGCAGGCAGAGAATTCCCTGATAGCACCTTCTCTGTGCCTGGGAAGCAGAAGTGTTCACATTGCTTCGCAAGAATCGCTTTTGTGCAGAAAACAGTAACACTTGTTCAGAAGGAAAGAAAGCACAGAGCCCCAGATTCTATGTTGTCCTGGAGAGCTTGCAGAGCACTGGGGAAAGGCAGGCAGAGAATTCCTTGCTAGCACCTTCTCTGTGCCTGGGAAGCAGAAGTGTTCACATTGCTTCGCAAAAATCGCTTTTGTGCAGAAAACAGTAACACTTGTTCAGAAGGAAAGAAATCACAGAGCCCCAGATTCTATGTTGTCCTGGAGAGCTTGCAGAGCACTGGGGAAAGGCAGGCAGAGAATTCCCTGCTAGCACCTTCTCTGTGCCTGTTCACATTGCTTCGCAAGAATCGCTTTTGTGCAGAAAACAGTAACACTTGTTCAGAAGGAAAGAAAGCACAGAGCCCCAGATTCTATGTTGTCCTGGAGAGCTTGCAGAGCACTGGGGAAAGGCAGGCAGAGAATTCCTTGCTAGCACCTTCTCTGTGCCTGGGAAGCAGAAGTGTTCACATTGCTTCGCAGAATCGCTTTTGTGCAGAAAACAGTAACACTTGTTCAGAAGGAAAGAAAGCACAGAGCCCCAGATTCTATGTTGTCCTGGAGAGCTTGCAGAGCACTGGGGAAAGGCAGGCAGAGAATTCTCTGATAGCACCTTCTCTGTGCCTGGGAAGCAGAAGTGTTCACATTGCTTCGCAGAATCGCTTTTGTGCAGAAAACAGTAACACTTGTTCAGAACGAAAGAAAGCACAGAGCCCCAGATTTTATGTTGTCCTGGAGAGCTTGCAGAGCACTGGGGAAAGGCAGGCAGAGAATTCCTTGCTAGCACCTTCTCTGTGCCTGGGAAGCAGAAGTGTTCACATTGCTTCGCAAAAATCGCTTTTGTGCAGAAAACAGTAACACTTGTTCAGAAGGAAAGAAAGCACAGAGCCCCAGATTCTATGTTGTCCTGGAGAGCTTGCAGAGCACTGGGGAAAGGCAGGCAGAGAATTCCCTGCTAGCACCTTCTCTGTGCCTGTTCACATTGCTTCGCAGAATCGCTTTTGTGCAGAAAACAGTAACACTTGTTCAGAAGGAAAGAAAGCACAGAGCCCCAGATTTTATGTTGTCCTGGAGAGCTTGCAGAGCACTGGGGAAAGGCAGGCAGAGAATTCCTTGCTAGCACCTTCTCTGTGCCTGGGAAGCAGAAGTGTTCATATTGCTTCGCAAGAATCGCTTTTGTGCAGAAAACACTAACACTTGTACAGAAGGAAAGAAAGCACAGAGCCCCAGATTCTATGTTGTCCTGGAGAGCTTGCAGAGCACTGGGGAAAGGCAGGCAGAGAATTCCCTGCTAGCACCTTCTCTGTGCCTGGGAAGCAGAAGTGTTCACATTGCTTCGCAGAATCGCTTTTGTGCAGAAAACACTAACACTTGTTCAGAAGGAAAGAAAGCACAGAGCCCCAGATTCTATGTTGTCCTGGAGAGCTTGCAGAGCACTGGGGAAAGGCAGGCAGAGAATTCCTTGCTAGCACCTTCTCTGTGCCTGGGAAGCAGAAGTGTTCACATTGCTTCGCAAAAATCGCTTTTGTGCAGAAAACACTAACATTTGTACAGAAGGAAAGAAAGCACAGAGCCCCAGATTCTATGTTGTCCTGGAGAGCTTGCAGAGCACTGGGGAAAGGCAGGCAGAGAATTCCCTGCTAGCACCTTCTCTGTGCCTGGGAAGCAGAAGTGTTCACATTGCTTCGCAGAATCGCTTTTGTGCAGAAAACAGTAACACTTGTTCAGAAGGAAAGAAAGCACAGAGCCCCAGATTCTATGTTGTCCTGGAGAGCTTGCAGAGCACTGGGGAAAGGCAGGCAGAGAATTCCCTGCTAGCACCTTCTCTGTGCCTGTTCACATTGCTTCGCAGAATCGCTTTTGTGCAGAAAACTGTAACACTTGTTCAGAAGGAAAGAAAGCACAGAGCCCCAGATTCTATGTTGTCCTGGAGAGCTTGCAGAGCACTGGGGAAAGGCAGGCAGAGAATTCCCTGCTAGCACCTTCTCTGTGCCTGGGAAGCAGAAGTGTTCACATTGCTTCGCAAGAATCGCTTTTGGGCAGAAAGCACTAAAACTTGTTCAGAACGAAAGAAAGCACAGAGCCCCAGATTCTATGTTGTCCTGCAGAGCTTGCAGAGCACTGGGGAAAGGCAGGCAGAGAATTCCTTGCTAGCACCTTCTCTGTGCCTGGGAAGCAGAAGTGTTCACATTGCTTCGCAGAATCGCTTTTGTGCAGAAAACAGTAACACTTGTTCAGAAGGAAAGAAAGCACAGAGCCCCAGATTTTATGTTGTCCTGGAGAGCTTGCAGAGCACTGGGGAAAGGCAGGCAGAGAATTCCTTGCTAGCACCTTCTCTGTGCCTGGGAAGCAGAAGTGTTCACATTGCTTCGCAAGAATTGCTTTTTTGCAGAAAACAGTAACACTTGTTCAGAACGAAAGAAAGCACAGAGCCCCAGATTCTATGTTGTCCTGGAGAGCTTGCAGAGCACTGGGGAAAGGCAGGCAGAGAATTCCCTGCTAGCACCTTCTCTGTGCCTGGGAAGCAGAAGTGTTCACATTGCTTCGCAAAAATCGCTTTTGTGCAGAAAACAGTAACACTTGTTCAGAAGGAAAGAAAGCACAGAGCCCCAGATTTTATGTTGTCCTGGAGAGCTTGCAGAGCACTGGGGAAAGGCAGGCAGAGAATTCCCTGCTAGCACCTTCTCTGTGCCTGTTCACATTGCTTCGCAGAATCGCTTTTGTGCAGAAAACAGTAACACTTGTTCAGAAGGAAAGAAAGCACAGAGCCCCAGATTCTATGTTGTCCTGGAGAGCTTGCAGAGCACTGGGGACAGGCAGGCAGAGAATTCCCTGCTAGCACCTTCTCTGTGCCTGGGAAGCAGAAGTGTTCACATTGCTTCGCAGAATCGCTTTTGTGCAGAAAACACTAACACTTGTTCAGAAGGAAAGAAAGCACAGAGCCCCAGATTCTATGTTGTCCTGCAGAGCTTGCAGAGCACTGGGGAAAGGCAGGCAGAGACTTCCTTGCTAGCACCTTCTCTGTGCCTGGGAAGCAGAAGTGTTCACATTGCATCGCAAGAATCGCTTTTGTGCAGAAAACACTAACACTTGTTCAGAAGGAAAGAAAGCACAGAGCCCCAGATTCTATGTTGTCCTGGAGAGCTTGCAGAGCACTGGGGAAA
Source organism: Strix aluco (assembly GCF_031877795.1). Lineage (NCBI taxonomy): Eukaryota > Metazoa > Chordata > Aves > Strigiformes > Strigidae > Strix > Strix aluco. Next base: position 1,329,013 of record NW_027436510.1, on the reverse strand, counting down.
GGCAGGCAGAGAATTCCCTGCTAGCACCTTCTCTGTGCCTGGGAAGCAGAAGTGTTCACATTGCTTCGCAGAAGCGCTTTTGTGCAGAAAACAGTAACACTTGTTCAGTAGGAAAGAAAGCACAGAGCCCCAGATTCTATGTTATCCTGGAGAGCTTGCAGAGCACTGGGGATAGGCAGGCAGAGAATTCCCTGCTAGCACCTTCTCTGTGCCTGGGAAGCAGAAGTGTTCACATTCCTTCGCAAGAATCGCTTTTGTGCAGAAAACAGTAACACTTGTTCAGAAGGAAAGAAAGCACAGAGCCCCAGATTTTATGTTGTCCTGGAGAGCTTGCAGAGCACTGGGGAAAGGCAGGCAGAGAATTCCCTGCTAGCACCTTCTCTGTGCCTGGGAAGCAGAAGTGTTCACATTGCTTCGCAGAATCGCTTTTGTGCAGAAAACAGTAACACTTGTTCAGAAGGAAAGAAAGCACAGAGAACCAGATTCTATGTTGTCCTGGAGAGCTTGCAGAGCACTGGGGAAAGGCAGGCAGAGAATTCCTTGCTAGCACCTTCTCTGTGCCTGGGAAGCAGAAGTGTTCACATTGCTTCGCAAGAATCGCTTTTGTGCAGAAAACACTTACACTTATTCAGAAGGAAAGAAAGCACAGAGCCCCAGATTTTATGTTGTCCTGGAGAGCTTGCAGAGCACTGGGGAAAGGCAGGCAGAGAATTCCTTGCTAGCACCTTCTCTGTGCCTGGGAAGCAGAAGTGTTCACATTGCTTCGCAAAAATCGCTTTTGTGCAGAAAACAGTAACACTTGTTCAGAAGGAAAGAAAGCACAGAGCCCCAGATTCTATGTTGTCCTGGAGAGCTTGCAGAGCACTGGGGAAAGGCAGGCAGAGAATTCCCTGCTAGCACCTTCTCTGTGCCTGGGAAGCAGAAGTGTTCACATTGCTTCGCAGAATCGCTTTTGTGCAGAAAACAGTAACACTTGTTCAGAAGGAAAGAAAGCACAGAGCCCCAGATTCTATGTTGTCCTGGAGAGCTTGCAGAGCACTGGGGAAAGGCAGGCAGAGAATTCCCTGCTAGCACCTTCTCTGTGCCTGTTCACATTGCTTCGCAGAATCGCTTTTGTGCAGAAAACTGTAACACTTGTTCAGAAGGAAAGAAAGCACAGAGCCCCAGATTCTATGTTGTCCTGGAGAGCTTGCAGAGCACTGGGGAAAGGCAGGCAGAGAATTCCCTGCTAGCACCTTCTCTGTGCCTGGGAAGCAGAAGTGTTCACATTGCTTCGCAAGAATCGCTTTTGGGCAGAAAGCACTAACACTTGTTCAGAACGAAAGAAAGCACAGAGCCCCAGATTCTATGTTGTCCTGCAGAGCTTGCAGAGCACTGGGGAAAGGCAGGCAGAGAATTCCTTGCTAGCACCTTCTCTGTGCCTGGGAAGCAGAAGTGTTCACATTGCTTCGCAGAATCGCTTTTGTGCAGAAAACAGTAACACTTGTTCAGAAGGAAAGAAAGCACAGAGCCCCAGATTTTATGTTGTCCTGGAGAGCTTGCAGAGCACTGGGGAAAGGCAGGCAGAGAATTCCTTGCTAGCACCTTCTCTGTGCCTGGGAAGCAGAAGTGTTCACATTGCTTCGCAAGAATTGCTTTTTTGCAGAAAACAGTAACACTTGTTCAGAACGAAAGAAAGCACAGAGCCCCAGATTCTATGTTGTCCTGGAGAGCTTGCAGAGCACTGGGGAAAGGCAGGCAGAGAATTCCCTGCTAGCACCTTCTCTGTGCCTGGGAAGCAGAAGTGTTCACATTGCTTCGCAAAAATCGCTTTTGTGCAGAAAACAGTAACACTTGTTCAGAAGGAAAGAAAGCACAGAGCCCCAGATTTTATGTTGTCCTGGAGAGCTTGCAGAGCACTGGGGAAAGGCAGGCAGAGAATTCCTTGCTAGCACCTTCTCTGTGCCTGGGAAGCAGAAGTGTTCACATTGCTTCGCAGAATCGCTTTTGTGCAGAAAACAGTAACACTTGTTCAGAACGAAAGAAAGCACAGAGCCCCAGATTCTATGTTGTCCTGGAGAGCTTGCAGAGCACTGGGGAAAGGCAGGCAGAGAATTCCTTGCTAGCACCTTCTCTGTGCCTGGGAAGCAGAAGTGTTCACATTGCTTCGCAGAATCGCTTTTGTGCAGAAAACAGTAACACTTGTTCAGAAGGAAAGAAAGCACAGAGCCCCAGATTCTATGTTGTCCTGGAGAGCTTGCAGAGCACTGGGGAAAGGCAGGCAGAGAATTCTCTGATAGCACCTTCTCTGTGCCTGGGAAGCAGAAGTGTTCACATTGCTTCGCAAAAATCGCTTTTGTGCAGAAAACACTAACACTTGTTCAGAAGGAATGAAAGCACAGAGAACCAGATTCTATGTTGTCCTGGAGAGCTTGCAGAGCACTGGGGAAAGGCAGGCAGAGAATTCCCTGCTAGCACCTTCTCTGTGCCTGGGAAGCAGAAGTGTTCACATTGCTTCGCAGAATCGCTTTTGTGCAGAAAACAGTAACACTTGTTCAGAACGAAAGAAAGCACAGAGCCCCAGATTCTATGTTGTCCTGCAGAGCTTGCAGAGCACTGGGGAAAGGCAGGCAGAGACTTCCTTGCTAGCACCTTCTCTGTGCCTGGGAAGCAGAAGTGTTCACATTGCTTCGCAAGAATCGCTTTTGTGCAGAAAACACTAACACTTGTTCAGAAGGAAAGAAAGCACAGAGCCCCAGATTCTATGTTGTCCTGGAGAGCTTGCAGAGCACTGGGGAAAGGCAGGCAGAGAATTCCCTGCTAGCACCTTCTCTGTGCCTGGGAAGCAGAAGTGTTCACATTGCTTCGCAGAATCGCTTTTGTGCAGAAAACACTAACACTTGTTCAGAAGGAAAGAAAGCACAGAGAACCACATTCTATGTTGTCCTGCAGAGCTTGCAGAGCACTGGGGAAAGGCAGGCAGAGAATTCCCTGCTAGCACCTTCTCTGTGCCTGGGAAGCAGAAGTGTTCACATTGCTTCGCAAAAATCGCTTTTGTGCAGAAAACAGTAACACTTGTTCAGAAGGAAAGAAAGCACAGAGCCCCAGATTCTATGTTATCCTGGAGAGCTTGCAGAGCACTGGGGATAGGCAGGCAGAGAATTCCCTGCTAGCACTTTCTCTGTGCCTGGGAAGCAGAAGTGTTCACATTGCTTCGCAAGAATCGCTTTTGTGCAGAAAACAGTAACACTTGTTCAGAAGGAAAGAAAGCACAGAGCCCCAGATTCTATGTTGTCCTGGAGAGCTTGCAGAGCACTGGGGAAAGGCAGGCAGAGAATTCCCTGCTAGCACCTTCTCTGTGCCTGGGAAGCAGAAGTGTTCACATTGCTTCGCAAAAATCGCTTTTGTGCAGAAAACAGTAACACTTGTTCAGAAGGAAAGAAAGCACAGAGCCCCAGATTCTATGTTGTCCTGGAGAGCTTGCAGAGCACTGGGGAAAGGCAGGCAGAGAATTCCCTGCTAGCACCTTCTCTGTGCCTGTTCACATTGCTTCGCAAGAATCGCTTTTGTGCAGAAAACACTAACACTTGTTCAGAAGGAAAGAAAGCACAGAGCCCCAGATTCTATGTTGTCCTGGAGAGCTTGCAGAGCACTGGGGAAAGGCAGGCAGAGAATTCTCTGATAGCACCTTCTCTGTGCCTGGGAAGCAGAAGTGTTCACATTGCTTCGCAAAAATCGCTTTTGTGCAGAAAACACTTACACTTATTCAGAAGGAAAGAAAGCACAGAGCCCCAGATTCTATGTTGTCCTGCAGAGCTTGCAGAGCACTGGGGAAAGGCAGGCAGAGAATTCCTTGCTAGCACCTTCTCTGTGCCTGGGAAGCAGAAATATTCACATTGCTTCGCAGAATCGCTTTTGTGCAGAAAACAGTAACACTTGTTCAGAACGAAAGAAAGCACAGAGTCCCAGATTTGCTGCTGTCCTGGAGAGCTTGCAGAGCACTGGGGAAAGGCAGGCAGAGAATTCCCTGCTAGCACCTTCTCTGTGCCTGGGAAGCAGAAGTGTTCACATTGCTTCGCAGAATCGCTTTTGTGCAGAAAACAGTAACACTTGTTCAGTAGGAAAGAAAGCACAGAGCCCCAGATTCTATGTTGTCCTGGAGAGCTTGCAGAGCACTGGGGATAGGCAGGCAGAGAATTCCCTGCTAGCACCTTCTCTGTGCCTGGGAAGCAAAAGTGTTCACATTGCTTCGCAAGAATCGCTTTTGTGCAGAAAACAGTAACACTTGTTCAGAAGGAAAGAAAGCACAGAGCCCCAGATTCTATGTTGTCCTGGAGAGCTTGCAGAGCACTGGGGAAAGGCAGGCAGAGAATTCCCTGCT